>NC_133558.1:39228478-40594973 GCF_048773025.1 Camelus bactrianus
TTTCTCCGTTTAGGTAAATCTCTGTGGTTTGCATTAGATGACTACAATACAGTTTATATAAATTAAATTTTTACTTCAGTAAATGTCTTATAAAGGTACGTTCTCAGGAGAAAACTATGGTAGTTTTAATTTATTTATTCTCTGGCTTTAATAACACTGAAAACCGTCATACATGAATTTTTATAACTATCATTTTACTGGAACAAAATACAGGCACAGCTCAGAAATAATGTGGGTTCAGTTTCAGACCTCACAATAAAGCAAATGTCGCAGTAAGGGGGGTCCCATGAAGTTTCTGGTTTCTCAGTGCATATAAAAGTTACGTTTTTATATTATATTACTGTATTCTGTGATGTGTACAATAACAATGTGTCTAGGAAAACAAGGTACAGACCTTAGAGAAAAAGTAATGCTGTTGGAAAAAATGGTGCTGAGAGAACTTCTCAATGCAGGCTTGCCACACACCTTCAATTTGTGAAAAACGCAGTATCTGGGAAGCTCAAGAAAGCGAAACACAATGAAATGAGGTATGCTTATAACATTTTTTTCTATTTTTAAAAGGCACGGAAGGAAAAATTACAATGAATGCAGTTTTTTAAATCTTTTATTATTTCTACACAACAAATCAATAATAGCCCGTGCTTACCAGGTAGCTTTTCTGTAGGGCTCTGCCTTGTCTTTTTAGAACCACCAGGTTCTGTGGCGTTTATTTTTGGAGTCCTTACTTTGTGCAAATATTTAAAGCCGACAAGGAATATCTGCTAGTTTTGAGAACTGAATTATAAATCTCTGTAATAATTACAGGACTTCTTAGTGGATAGAGAAAACTGTATTTGCAAATAATTTATTGTTAATATTTTAAAATTTTAATCCTAGTTTTCCAGAGAGAAATATATTCAAATAGAGAAATATTTGAAATAGGGAAAAAGCCAACGCAGGTCAGACTTTCCTGACCTCATTTCCAAGAGATAGACACCAGTCATGCACTGTGTAACCAGCTGAGAAGGTCGTACACATATATGGGCCGTATCTGTACGATTTATTCTATGGACACAGTAGACACTTTGGGGTAAATTAGAGTGACGACTGTGGTTTAAAGCTTCTATTTTATTATATCAGAAATTTACTTATAAATTGACATACGATTCGTGAATGACTGAAAAACTGTGCTGTATGCCAGAAATTGACACAACATTGTAAACTGACTACAACTCAATTTAAAAAATATAAATAAATTAAATAAATTGACATACAAAATATTCTCAATGTAGAATGTAATTTGATCAGTAGCCTGTAATTTGGTGTGTATTACCCTTGTCTAGAAATGGAAGTTAAAGTAATAGAAGGAAAACGAGGGACCCACAACTTCTATGAAACACTGCGTGTCTGTACAGGATTGATGGATTAGACGTTCTCAGATTTAGCCTCCCCGTGTCTGCTGCCATCATTCCCCCCAGGAGCAGTTAGTGAGAAAAGTTCTAAAATTCCATTGGGATCAACTCTGATCTCAAAGGTGAATCAGAATAAGGAAGTGATAGCTTTTTCCATCTAATTATTGGTAAAATAGGAAAATGCTTTTAATAACCATGTTTATCTTCAAAATCCATAAGTTTTTAAAAATGATTTTTATTTATATGGGTCCATATGTCAATCATACTTGCTTTTAAAAGACACATTCTATCAAAATCCAAAGTTCCCAAACAATAGGTATCATGATGTGTATCATTTTAAATAAAAGCTAAGTAAATAAAATTCCTAGAGCTTTTCTGGCTCATTGTCAAAGTAAAGTTTTTCTCTTTTTAAGCATGTAACATTTATGTAACCCAGCCTGCAGGGGGGGCGGAAATTGCAAAGCAGATGCAGTTTCCAAAGTGAGGATACTGAGCTCTGTTGATTGATTTAGCCAGTATTAACTGAACAGAGACTAGGATTAAGGTGAGCTATAATAAAATGCAGGAAAAAAGAAATGAATAAGAGACAGGGAAGATAAAGGTATATATTCAGATAACTCAAATGTGTAGCAGGATATTAAATACAATGAAGCAGTATTTTACATATTAGAAGGAGAAAGTGGGATGTCAGGAAGGTATATAGAAGCTATTAGCTCCTTCATTTAAAGTATACATTTATTGTTACTTGTTTATTTATTGCTTGATTTTCTACTCTGTCAGGCAGTGGTCTGGACTGGGGTTAAACTGGGGAACAAGACACAGTCCTTGCTTTTGGAAGCTGTCCACCTTACCTGTGATGGATGTAGCCTTAAGAAGTGGACAGAGTATCAATTAGGGTAAATGACGTGAAATCCTCCCAGGCAGTGGGAAATCCAAGGATTGTCATAAGAATGTGTGAGAAAACAGGAAGCAGGAAGGAGCCCACTTGGCTGGAGTGCAGGGTACACACAGGAATTAGTGGGATATGCAGTGGGGAGGGAAGCAGAAATATCAGTAAGATCAATAGGAAAGTGGTATTTATTGAAGGTTTTGGAGGAGAGAAACACCGTAACAGAATGGGCTTTGCTGAAGATTAAATGTGTGATAAATTAGAGAGGTGGGGCCAGAGACCCTTGATGTTAGCTGAGATCATTTTTATAGTCCGAGTGAAAGGTAATAAAGGATCTGAAATCATGGGATGGATTTTGAGAAATATGGTAATTTGAAGCCTTTAAAATGTATTTACTTTTGTCTGAGAGACAGCAGTAAACTTTCACAAAGTCGACACAGCATCATTCTCTTCTTTCATCCCATTGCCCAAAGGCAATAGGAGAAATTATAAAACAGCTCAGATTTTAAACCCGTGTGAATATTAACAATGGCTTAATCCTCATTACCTGAAACAGAAAAGATGAACACATTAAATACATGAAAGCAATCTTTAAAAAGAGAATTAGGGGTTCATTCAAAAAAAGAGAGAGAGATGAAAATATCAAATGTGGTAGATCAAATGATAATTAGATACATTAACAATTATCTATTAAAAACTAAATCCTGGGCGTTTTGATTTTAAAAAAATGTAGAATGTGGTTATTATCATTGAAACTCTTCTTAAAAGAAATTCGTCCAAACGAGTTTTCTATCTGTATATGGAAAATGTAATGACCTAACAGTGTCTCACATGAAGATGCATGTCATGTGAAGACATCAATAAGAAGTAACTTGTTAAATAACTTACTAAATAACTTTTTTAGTTGTAGTACAAATGCCATTATCATGTGTCCTTTTAAAACGCAGCTTCAGTGGGTGTTAGTATATTCACAACATTGTGCGCAATCTCATTCCAAACATTTTTATCACCCCCCCAAAAAAAACTTGATGCCCACGATCAGTCACTCACTCAGTCTCTGTCTTTATGGATTTGCTGATTCTGAACATTTCATAACAATGGAAGCGTACAGCCTGTGGCTTTTTGTGTCTGGCTCTTCTACTCAGCATAACGCTTTCAAGGTTCATGCTCTTTGGAGTGTGTATCAGGCGTTGATTCCTTTTTGTGGCTGAACCGTGTTCCATTGGACTGATACATCACAATTTGTTTATCCATTCTTCAGGTGATGGAAATTCGGGTGGTTTTCATGTTTCACGTATGATGAACAAGGCTGCCAGGAACATTTGTGTACAAACTTTTGTGTGAACATATGATTTTAATGATCTGGGTATATATCTAGGAGTGGAATTGCCGAGTTGCCAGACTGCCTTCCAAAGCAGCTGCCCCATTCTAGGTTCCCACCAGCAACGCGCGAGGGTTCCAGTCACGCGGCGTCCTTGCCAGCACGTGTCATCATTCATCCGATATGTGTATTTCATCAGCACAGTTAGAAGCATACTTATGCTGTCTCACACTGTGGCCTTTTCAGCTCTTTACGCGGATAAGACACATCAACTGAAATAAATGCACAACCTAAGTTCTGTTCTATTTGGCGGGAGGACTTGAGCCGGGATGACAGCCTCCCAGATCGCTCCGAGGGGCTGCTCCGAAGAGGCAGGGGAGGAGCTAGGATATATAGGACTTTTACAACAGAGATCATCAGGTAGTGGGAACATTAAAAGATCACTTTTTAACTAAAGAAAACCAGGCATCTCAAGGTAAAGAATTTAGCGTTTTTCTATGTATGGGAGGAAGCAAACATTTGGGCTCATTGAATTCATTCCTTTAACAAGCACCTAGCTACCTAGGGCCAGTGTCCTGTCCTTTCTCATCCTGAGTCCCCTCAGGGTGCCCCACTGTGAGTGGCTTGCAGAGGCCCGGCTGCAGGCTTGTCTTCCCTGGGGGTGGGGCAGCCGCTGATGACTTGATGGCTTCAGCCTTCTTTGTTTACTGATCTGGTTTGCAGTATTTTTTGTCCACAGGCATGATCACCAGGTCAATACTAGGAAGCATTCAAAATCGTTCCCCTCTTTACTGTGAAATTTGGGTCACACATGCAAAGGTAACAGAGACTGTCATTATTCCAGACAAGTCTTGAATGGGAATGTTTGAGTCTTGTTGAATAATGAAAACATGCCTCATACAGCTGGGATGCCAGGCCCTGGCAGCCCGCACAGCGGTGCCCGATTTTTCTCTTCAGTATTAGCTGTTAGATCCCCGTGCTGAACTGGTGCTGGGACCTTGTTCTGTCGTAGGTGGCGGCGCAAAGAACCTTAGCCGCGTTCACATTGGTGACTAGGTAAACACCGCCTTCAGTTAAGATCCAGCAGGAGAGTAATAAGGCAGCCATTTCAGCTGTCATGGAAGCCAAGAACACCT
Source organism: Camelus bactrianus (assembly GCF_048773025.1). Lineage (NCBI taxonomy): Eukaryota > Metazoa > Chordata > Mammalia > Artiodactyla > Camelidae > Camelus > Camelus bactrianus. The sequence goes on from NC_133558.1 coordinate 39,233,216, forward strand.
CGGGCCAGGTGAGCTTCCTTTGCGAAGCCAGGACTATAAAGGACGGGCGTTCTTCATCTGCCAGTGTGCTGAGGAAGGAACCAAAGGGGTTTAGCATTGCTTCAGGCTCATAAACCACAACCATCAATCAGCAGATTAGCTAATGATGGCCTCCGGGTAGGGATACAGGACGGAAAACAAATCAGGGAAGGTACTCTGCGTTGTGCTTGGTAGCTGCTGAAAAAATGAAAGTTCCATCTTCATTTAAAAAAAGAAAACTCTGTTTAAGGGATGTGATGAGGAGTTGTGCCCTGGTAGCAAAACAATGACTACTTGGAATGAGTCGATTTTGTAATACATGTTAACACATCAGCTGTGGTTTTCAGTGCTGACGCTTGTGGCTGAGTCATACCGTTCCCAGAAAGAGCCAAGCGGGGGGCTTGTTGGAAAGATGCATCCAGTCCGATCCCAGCAGAGAGCACGGAAGTATGGAGCACTTAATCCACAGTGCTTAGACCAGGGCGTGTCACCCGTAAGGACACACGAAATGTTTATTAATGAGGTGCGTATAAAATCAGAGAGCAGCATTAATCTTTGTAAAGCCCAATTAATCCCCTGGGTCTTGTTTACTATCTGTATCTACTCTGCTGCTTTATTTTAAGCATACTCATGAGATTTGGAAAGGTTTGATTCTTTGATGTTATGAATGTATTCAAGAAGTATTTACTGAAGTATTTTCCATCTGAAAAGCACCATCATAGGAAAAGGGGTAAATCTGAAGACATAAAGCCTGCCCTTGAGAGGACTTACAATCTAGAAGCCCCACAACCTAATGCCTGGTGCATTTATTTTATTAACTATTTTCAGGATATTTAAATAGCAGTAAGGGAGAGTCAGCTGAAAAAAAATGTTTAAACTGAAACTGCTTGGTTCCAGTTAGAGCTTGTTAGACGTGTGGTTCACCTTAAAAATAAGGAAACTGCCTTTTCTTGTGATTAGTGTAGCAGGCTCAAAGGCCCTGAGGTCTTGGACCTTAAATTGTTTTGAGGACTACGCTAAGGCTACAAATTCGGATTTATTTGGATAAAAATGGAAACTTGCAAATTTAATTTCAGAACGTGATAAACACACGAGACACAGTTGGGGCTGCATGTCTGTTTCAGTTTACAAAGATCATTTTCTGTGTCATCAGGAAATGAAAGATGGGGGCTAAGACAGAGCTGGCTGCCTTTCTCCTCCCGCAGGGAAGCGAGATGGAGAACTTCATTCCTCCCTGGTTCAAGCCTCTGAGCTTAACGATGGGGGAGCCAAGGTGGAGGGTTCACTGTGGAATGAAGCAGGAGCGGAAGCCACCAGTGTGACCAGCCCCAGCACGTGCTGTCACACGCGCTGCCTTGGGTGGGGAGGTGATTCTCCCTGTGCCTTGGGGGGGCGTGCTGAGTGGGTTTTGTCTCCCTTGCTGCCAGGACTTCCAAGGGAGTGTGAGCTTAGTGTGGGCTACTCAGAATCAGCTCGTATATTTCTCATTATCTGTCATGAAAGGGATATTGTGTATCTTTTAGCTTCTCGGTCTTGTTGCAGAGGATTTTAAGCTTCCAACTGTTCTCCCCTTCCTTGTTTTGTGTTTGTTTGCTTTTAGGAAGCACCTATCTGAAGATCTGATAGTAGCTTTAACTATTATTTGCTATGTCGACTGACACAGAACGCACAACCTAAAAGCTGAGCTGTGTTTTATTTGGTGGACATTTCTGTGGACTTAAGCCCGGGATGACAGCCTCTCACATCACTCTGAGGGGCTGCTCCCAAGTGGCAAACCAGAAGCCAGGATATGTGAGTTTTCCCAACAGAGATCAGGTAGTAGGGACATCAAAAGATTCCAGTTAATAAAAGAAAACCAGGTACCTCAAGTTAAGGAATTTAGTACTTTCTATGTCTGGGGAGGTGCAAAGGTCTGGGCTCGCTGGAACCATTCCTTGGATGTGCATCTGGCTGTCTGGGGCCAGTGTCTTGTTCTTCCCGATCCTGGGTCCCCTCGGGGGCAGCACTGGGGGTGACAGCAGATGCCGGGCTGCCTGCTTTTCTCCACCCTAAGTTCCATCTTTTCACTGTTGGAGGTGGCAGTAGCGGCTGATGACTTGATGGCCGCAGCATTCTTTGTTCACTGACATGGTTGGCAATATTTTTCATTCACAGCTACATCAGTTACTAACAGAAAATTGTTTTTATTTAAAGGCACTAGACTATGTGTTACAGCTGCATCTTGGGCTATATGAATGACATGTTGCAAGCAACCAAACAAAGCCATATTTCTGTTGTCTACCCTTATGATGTCAAAAGTTATCATTTGTAATACTGTAAAAAAAAATTGCTTGCTACTAGTTTGACATAGGCAAACATCATACACTTAAATATATGCTATCTTAATATCATTTTACAATGTAACTCTGTTTTTTGTTGTTTTTCAAATCACTACTCATTTGAATTGAAAACGATATTATAATACTCATTTGAAAGTTCTTTGAAAGTGGCCCTTTGTCCCTATTCAAGCAATTTTTTTGTTTTTTTTTTTTTTTACGCTAGTAATAATTGAGGACAAATATAAAGATAACAAAAGCTGGATAGATTATTTCACTGAAAATATTATGCTTAAAATTAATGCACAAGCAATACATGGATATTCTCATTCCTTTTTAGTGGGGAGGTAGTTAGGTTTACTTATTTAATTTTAGAGGAGGCACTGGGGATTGAACCCAGGACCTTGTGGATGCTAAGCATGCTCTCTACCCCTTGAGCCACACCCACCCCTCCAGATATTCTCATTCTTAAATAAATATTTGCTCCGATAAGAGAAGAAACCGCAAAACTAGAAGTGCTAGTCATGGGGTGGGGAGGGTAGCTCAGTGGCAGCGTATGGGCTTAGCATGCATGAGGTCCTTGGTTCAATCCCCAGTGCCTCCACTAAAAAAAATTAAATTAAATTAAAAATAAATTTAAGAACCTGATTACCGCCTCTCCTCCAAAAAAAGAAGCACTAGTCTTGAACTGCCGCATTTCTTTCCCCTCCATGTTTCTTTATCACCATACTTACTTCTTGCTTTCAATCCATATGATACACTATCTCCTTTCAGACCGTATTTTTGCTTCTTCTTAATCTAAGGCTCTCCAAACACCTGTGTTCCTGATCTTTTACTGACTTTCAATAACTTTCTAACACATCAGTTTTCTCGACCTTCTCATCACTTTTTACCTCTTGGCAAACTTTCTTACTCAACAAATAATTTCAAGTTTACTACCATAGTAAAACCCAAATTATAAAGTAGAAAAAGACTTAGAAAGTTTATCAACTTGTACAATCTCACAAAGAAAATAAATAACAAAGCTGGGATTTAAACCTTGACAATAATGGACCCTGTACAGTTGATGATTAAACACTTTTGCCACCTTGGATGTTGACTTAGGGTTCTGTCCATTCATCCACCTGTCCATCCCTTTAGTCATTCATCTGCTCGCTCATAAATAGTTATTATTTACTGGTTTGCCACTAGCCACTGCCTTGCTAGGCGCAGGGTGTCCAACACAGAGCAGCTGGAAACCAGTCATGAAGGAGAGTGAGGTGATAAATCACGTAGATAAACACTGAAATAAACACGTAACTGCTAATTATAATCCAATTGCCATGTAAGAAAAACAGATATTGCGGGGAGACAAAATGAGTGACTCTTAGATTAGAAACTCAGAGAAGTTTTTTTTCCCCCTCTGAGGAAAGGGCTTTAAGATGAGATCTGGAGGATGTGAAAAATTAGCCATTTATAACAATGTGAAGACCATTCGAGATAAAGGAAAGACATTTGCAAGATCCTTCATGTGGGCAAAGAGTTGGCCTATTGAAAAAAATCTAGTTACTGGAACACTGTAATCCTGGAGGACAGTGAGTGATGAGAAATGACCCTGTGGAGGAAGGCAGAGCCAGAGTACAGAGCAGTCAGCAACTCCTTGAGGTTTGCTCGTTTTTTGTTTTTTAATCTTATGCAATAACAATAAGAAATCTTTAAACCAAGAGAATGTACGAACATACTTGGATTTTTAAAAGATCACCTTAATTGCAGCATTGTATATGAATTGGAGGTAAGCTAGTGAAGAACTAGGCACCAGTTATGAGTCCATTGTAGGGATCCAAGCAAAGGACCATAGTAGCTTGGATTGCTGTGGTGCTAATGGGGATGGTGAAAAGTAGGTGCATTCAGATATATTTCTGTTTAAAAGTGTGAATGAAAAATATTGCAGCCATATCAGGAAGCAAAAGGTGCTGTGACCATCAAGTCATCAGCCGCTACTGCCACCCCCGACAGTGAGTGGGGGGATCTCAGGATGCAGACAAGTAGGCAGCCCAGCCTTCGCTGCCACCCCCAGTGGTGCCCCCGGGGGAACTCAGGATGTGAAAGAACAGGACAGTGGCCCTAGACAGCCAGGTGCACATCCAAGGAATGGTTTCAATGAGCCCAGACCTTTGCACCTTCCCATATATAGAAAAGCACTAAATTCCTGAAGTATCTGGTTTTCTTTAATTAACAATAATCTTTTGATGATCTGACTACCTGGTCTTTGTTGTAAAAACTCCTCTATATCCTGGCCCCTCCCTTACCTCTTCGGGGCAGTCCCTCAGAGCGATCTGAGGGGCTGTCACCCCGGGCTCGAGTCCTCAGAAATGTCCACCGAATAAAACGTAACTGTCATCTTTTAAGTTGTGCGTTTATTTCAGTCGAGAAAAGGAATCAGAGGAGCCTGAATAAATCACAAGTCATTCTGGGCTTTAGTGTCTCCTGTATCTCTTTCCTGGATTCTACACCAGGTTAAAGAAAGAAATCTCAGTTAAGTCGCTTTGATCTCTCAGAAGAGACACTAAAGTGTTTTCATTATTATACCATGACAATGGTATATATAATTATCTTTCAGATAAACTTTATGTATTAGAAACACTTTGAAGATACACAAAATAATATTAAGAATAATAAAAACATTATCATGTCCTTTGCTTAGGAGACAGTTGGTGATACCATGGTATCTTTCATTTGTTATATATTTGACTTAAGGCATTACTCAAATGTAAGTGTAACTTAATAGAAATATTCCACGTCAACACCAAACTGAGACCATCTGTGCTTAATCACTACGGAAAAACCCATATACAGGTAGAAAAAAACTCATCAAATTAGTATGCTTCCTTTGTGCCTTTTCCAAATTTTCTCCTTCCCTTTCCTTAGTTCCGGAGAAAAGTGTACTGTGTTTAAATTTTTTCTGATTCTTATACTTGTACCAGAAGAGGATCTTTTTCTCATTGTATAGTATTAACGGGAGTTCACAGTTACGTATTTTCCCTCCACGGTCAGCTGACAGGGCTGCAGCTCCCTTTTGCTCCGGTAGGTGTCCAGGGTCCTCACCACTGTTTGTGGTTTGGGTAGCAGACAGCTGTTACAGGTGGTTGGTCACAGAAATTGGCCAGGATGGGTGTTCCTGTATATCAGGCTGCAAGCTGTTCATTGGTTGTCCTACCAGAAAGAAAAAAAGGCGCTAGTGTCAACTAGTCACTAACTCAGTTTCCGTATGGTCCCTAGTACCGGGGAAAAATGGCAGGTGTCCTGTTGACCCATCTAATCTTTGAGTCAGGAGCCATCCCTGCCCACTGTGGCCACCCCTCCCATGTTCCCACCAATCATGTCATTATACCATTGGAGGAAAGGGGAAAAAGGGCAGGAATATTCACTCTTGTTTCTATCTTATTCTAAGGCTGGTGAGGTTTTTTTCCCCCACTCCATAGTCGTGGATTCATTCATTGCCTTCAATTTTGGGTTGTGTTGTGACCCTCTCCTCCACCCTAACAGTAGCTGGCTCACGTCTTAGCTATTGGCGCCTAAGGAAGGGATGGTCTCCAGAGTAAGAGGTTTGGTGACAGCAGACGCAGAAAAGCATGCAGAATCTATGTTAAGATTATATCCCTGCATTCCGTATCATTTCTGTAGCGACTAAAATGCAAAACAGTCATGTACACTTTGAATAGTGATGTGGCACTTACATACTAATGCTTCGTCTGTGGTGACAGACTAGAGCAGGCTCTGATATGTGAATTATATTGTCTTGTTGCAGTTTAAAAGTCACCATCCCATAATGCATGCAGGTTTCAAAAATATGACACTTGCCTTACATGGTGCCTGTGCATGAGGGAAATCTGAGACTGTATATGGGATGCAAAAGTTCCTGCATGTAGGGTGAACTCAGAAGGCTTTCCTAGTCCACCTCATGATACCTTTAATGTCTTTGTAAGACCTCTTGTATCCCTGGCCTAGGAGGACTGCGTCCTGGATGAGTGAATTCTGCTACAAGCACTCAGTAGATAAATTCTAGAACTTCAAATAATGCATTTTCTATGTTTCATAAAATAAAGAAAAATAGACATCTATCCACATAACACGATAGAAGACTTTTAAGCCTCTTATCAACACCAACTAGTTGAAGTACAAATGCCTTGTTCTCCTGAAAGTAATACGGTGATTACGGATTGCTTACGTTCAACGCTATTAACCTGTTGTATGTATGTGTGTGTGTGCATTTTCCATCTTGAATTTCTGTCTCATAGGTGTAACACTAAATATAGCCACAGCATCATTATTTTTAGCCAATTGACACTTCATCCTTACTAAATAATTGAGGAGAGGTCACAGACATCCATTTTATTTTTCTAGTTAGTTAGAGCTCTGATGTCTGAATACAAATTAGATCCTTCTGTTGCCAATAAGGCAGTCCCAGGATTTTTCATGCTGCAGGCACATTTTTCTTATTTATTGGAAGCATTAAATATGTGTCCCACCTAATTTTATCTGAGTAGATGAATAATAAAACATGAAAAATTATATAAAGTGGAAAAAAAAAAAAAAGCAGGCTGCCTGCTCAGCCTGTCTTTTTGTTAGTATGTATGGTACAGGCTTCCATCCAAAGATGCATGTATCTTTCATATGAAAAGACACAAAACTTGCCTTCTGTGAAGTCTGCATGTAAAAGAAATCTGGAAATATATATGGAACACATGAACTAAGATTCCTGCGTTGGCTACCAAAACAGCACAGAGAGAGAAGGGGGTTCTGCAACAGTTTGAAAAGTCACTTTGTGTCAAACAAAATGGTGGCAGAGAAGAGAAAATGCTAGTTGATATTATTGGACAGACATCTAATCCCCTAAACAGTTCTGGGTCCATATGGAAGATGGTGAAAAGGAAACCTAAGTTCAGAATCAGAGGACATTATTATCACAGCTCTAAGGTTGTCATCCTGGGAAACTTCACAGAATTTAAAAATAATGAGATAAACAAGTTCTCAAAATGTGCACGAAAAGCTGAAAAAAAAATGATAGGCATTAGATTTGCAAAACCAACTAATTCACTGATAAGGCTGCAGCATATTCTTAATTTTCTTAGTACCTTAAGTGGTGCAGCTTACTGGAGTTTGCCTCAGAATTGTTGTATATATTACATGCAGTGACTAACAGTATATTTATGTCTATATTTTTGGAATCTAGAAATGATGTCAATATAATATTGTTTGATTCAAAGGGAGTAAACCAAGTCCCTTTGAGAGGGTATTTGTACACGTACACACATGTATGTTCTTATTGGAATAAGTCCTTGTCTTTCTACGGTACCCTGTACCGTTCAAAGCTTTTTCATGTGCATTATCTCAGGAATCCTGGTGACAGCACTGGGAGATGGCAGTATCTCTACGCCATGGAAACGAGAAATACAACACTAATGATTAATGAGCTATGTCCAGGGTTCACACCACAGCTGATTAGTGAGAGACCCCTGACACTTTCTCAGTGACTCTTTTTACACCTCACTGCTTCTGCAACTGAAACACATTCATAAGAAACATTTAATATGGGATCACTATGTAGGCATAAGAAGAATGCTTTTATTAGGAGCCTCTGTATCTCATACAGTCTGAAGCTGTCATCTCCACCCACATTCATCAAAATGTCAGCAGACTTTGCCTGCATCTCTCCAGACTTAAAAGCTCCAGTATTCAAATGGTGCACCTCAAGCTGTTCTTACTTTCCTCATCAAATTGGCAAATTTGAAAAATCTGATGAGAGTAAAATCTGTGAGAGGGAAGGCAGCATTCTGGCGGAAATGAATTCCAGTCAGAGGCCTTAATGAATGGACTTTGCATCCTTTGATTTCCTCTTTGTGGGCACTTCATGTTTGAAAGAAAGGAAGGAAGATAGAAAAAAGGAGGGAGAATGAGAGATAGGGAAGGAAGGGAGGGAGGAAGGAGGGAAGAAAAAAAGGAAGATGATTGTGTTAAGAAGTGATAAATAAATATGAGTCAAATTTATAAATAAACATTAAATAGAATCGTATTTTTTTCTGTTAAATTACACCTTTTACAAAAGAGACATCTATGCACTAAGATTGAGCCAACTTGACTTGTTTTCAGTGTATCCTCCCTAATGAACAGAACTGAAGGTAAACCCTACTGTCAGTCACAAGAAAGCAACCCAGTCTCTGCCTTCTGACTCTCACCTGCTGGGGCGTTGACGTACCAGCATCTTTGTATTTGCATCCAGAGTAACAGACATAAAAAAATGCAAATAGGATAGATGCCTGTAAACAAAAGGAATTAACTTTTGAGAATATTCTTTACTGCAATTATGATAGAGAAAATTAAAACAGATCAGGATTACTGAAGGCGAAAGAAGATCTTCCTCTCTGCTGTTAACTAGTTTTATGACGCTAAGTGGCTACATTTACACGTTCACTTCATTGTGTAGTTTCATCATATCTTATATTTCGTATGCTGATTAAGTGCATATTTTTGTTTTTTAATAACAATATTGAAAAAAACCAAAATTTTGGGTTCCAAAAATGAGGAAAGTCACACATAATCTCTATTTGATTAATTCTACCATAAGAGTATTTTTTATTTCAAATTTACTAATGTTGAGTAATATATACAGAAATAATGAGTGGTTAAAGAAAAACAGCACGGAAATAGCCCTGAGGTTAGTGGCAATATTATTAGGCAAAGACTTCTTTGTAAGGAAAAGTAAAATGATTTTCCACTTAGAAAATCTACCAGCAGATACAGATTAAGTCTTAGAAAATCTCCCAGCAAATATGGGTTAAGTCCTCAGTATTTATTTACAGGTGTTGTCCACTTCTATTTTACGTCTATGTGTTACCCCAGAAGGAGAAGGGAAAAGACCCCAGTTTCTGTTTTACCTGAAAGACAAGGATGCAGATGGGTGATGGTGCATTGCGCAGCAATAGACTTTAAATGATTTATATAGGAGAGGAAGGAGCACCTCCAAGAATGGGAGGCGGGGTGATCCATCGGTGGACAGCCATGGTCTTTGTTCGCCCCTTCTCTTACACCCTCGCTTAGAGGTGGTCTTTTGATTGACAGACGGCCCTTTCCCCTGGAGTGCTTAGTCCTGTTAGTCCCCTTTGCGCATGTCCTCACCCATCATGCACACAGAAGAACCCACAATGCTCACTGTATTATGGTAAGCATTGGGTCACGTTCGGTTAGGTCCTTGTCACTACTGTGCAATCGTGACCATTGGGTTCTAACAGGTTTCTGGCTGGCACTCAGAGGAATTAAAGCCCCTTTATGTTGGAGGCGGGCATGACACCATCTTCTGGACCATCTTCCCCTTCCTCCACTTATCTGCCTGGTGCCCCCACCTATCTACCTACCTAACTATGCATTCTATGTATAGTCTTCAGCCGAACTCTGGCTGTTGTATAGAAACATTTGTAACGATCATTTGGAAAAGGTTCACGTGCAAGGTAAAGGAAAAGAGGGGTGTGGGAGAGAAAGAAAAACAGAGAGAGGATAGAAGGTAGGGAGGGCAGGAGGGAGAGAGATGGAGAGAGAATTTCCATTTTAACTTTAAAGAAATCAAGAGTTGCTCAGGGATGTTCTGTTCTTTCAATAGGTTTTCTCAAAAAAGTCCCAGAAATATATTTCACAGGAGAGAAACTAGGCACAAGTTCAGTGTAACCATAGTATTTTTCACATCAAAATGTCTGGAGCTGCACTTGCCCTTGGAAGAGCTTTTCAAGTCTTTAAAGCCTGCCTTGTCCAACTACCTCCAGTGATGAGTGATGGAGAACTATATGCTGGGGTTTCATTCAGCTTGTATCTGGAAGAAATGGTACAGCTCACAACCGAGTGTCTTCCAAATAAACACCTTGTCGATTGATGTGAAACCTCATAAGACAGTTTGGGTTTTTTTAATTGGGACTGTATGACAGAAGCTGAACATACGGCATTATATAGAAAAAGAAACTCTTCCAGAATGTGTGAATGAAACAGCATTTTCAAAGCTATTTCAAAAACGTTCCATTTTGGAGATGTTAGCGATTGCCTGGCCTAGAATTTAATCAACAGCAAGAGCTTTGAAAAGACTCCAGGACGAAGAATGTAGGTGATGTAGAAAATGTCACTCAGGCCAGGAAGCACGGCTAACGAATTGCCATGACACTGCGCTACCGGCATCATTCACACCAGTGTCAATAATAACTCAACAAAGTGTGATTTCATAGGTATACTGAGGTATCTTACGGAAACAGCTTGCCCATTTTGTCTTCTAAGCATCTGAGAGAAGAGATGGTGCTTTATAGGAAAGTTGTAACAAAAAGAAACTGTCAAATCGTGGCTAGTGTATATAAATAAGGATCAGCATGGATTGCGTATGTCTGATCTAGACGTTTACAAGACATTTACAAGATTTATTTTTAACTATTTACTAACTTTAAATTACCATTAATTTCAAATTGCTATTTTAAAGATAAAACTATGAAACCTAAAACTGATCTTCAAAAGCATTTGAGAATTATATACTTTGCTATTGACTCAAAACCAAAAAAAGTTATGATTCAATCACACAAGCCCATTTAGACACACAAAGCTTCAGGACTTGCATTCCATCCTACTGGTATTTTTGGTTCCAGATACACCAAGGGTCACCAGTAGCCAGATCATGACTGGGGTTCAGTCATCTGTCTTTCTCCACTTAAACCATTCTTACGGTGTTTGGTTCTCACCAGCTCTCCCTCATCCTTTACAAGGTGCTCGCTGCTGACCATGACACTTCACAGGCGAACACATGCTCTTGTAAACACTTTCTCCTCGGCTCCTCCTAGCAATCCTTTGAGATAAGTATTCTGATCATCTGGTTTGAGGAAAACAAAATCAGGGCTCTTCCAAGGCAGAAGTAGCAGCTGAATTCACATTTTCTGATGTCAAATTGCAACGATTATTTACTTTTTCATATTATTAACATTTTTGGAGCTATTTATGGCTTGAGACACACCAAGACGATAAAGAGAGAAGAGACTTTAAAATAAGAAGACATGCAAGCCACAATGCCAAATCATGATTTAAGCAGCCTCATTTCTAGTCATCCCTGAGTAAAGTATCTAGTCATTATAATATTTGGAAATAATTTAAACATTTGATCGTTTTCTACTTTATTGGTGTATAAACATATTCACTTCATATAATGACTTATTATTCCTAATTATACCTAGATTATGTTTATAGTTTATTATGGTTAAGATTGCCCTTGGAAATTATATGGAAAATTATTATGTAATTAAATTATTATTCAAGTTATTTTATTTTGATGTATTTTGAATAGTTATATAATTTCATTTGCACTTGCCAATAAGGAAATTTTTGTTAATAAAATACATTATCACCACAAGATTTAAGAAGGTAATTGAGAAATTATAGATAAATCTAGTGACCATAATTATGTACATTTAATGTGTACTGAACTATTAATTACATTCATAAAAACACAGGAAATTCCCAGTGTTTAACTGAGTTACGTTACCGTTTCTTGTACTAATCAGCTGCTTGGAATTCAATTTTTCTCTGGAAAATATCTGAAATATTGGCTAAGATCTCATGGTACCCTTCAAGCATCCCTTAAATCACAGTATAGATGAGAAAAAAAATCAATAGAAACCTATAAAACTTCATTAATTAAAACTAGGAGTACATTATAAACCCTAATGTACATACATACACATTTTCCCCTTTTTTGCCTTGAGGAATTTTGCAATTGGTGATACATTAAGTATAAATAGATATGTCACTTTTTTTCATTATTTGTGTTTTTTTAGTCTATTATGTAATAAGATATTAATAACATGCCAGTCATTTGATAATCTTCCAGTTTAAAACAGCAAAAAGATATTGCTTGATGTTCTTTGAGACTAAGAGTTCATTTGGTATAGAAACTACTGAACATGGCATTACAAAGGCTTAAGGAGCCTTGAGCTAAAAAGAGATTTACCAAATTTAAAAAGAGGAAAACCACCAAACCTCTAATCTGTCGTTACATTCACTGCATTTTTAAGTATGTTAAGAAAAAAGTATCTGGTCTAGCTGCAGTTTTTCTCAAATTGTCAGATGCATATTTTTCACATTCTAGCATCTCTGAAAAAGAGGTACATCTTGGAGTCAAGAATTTAGTTGGGAGCATTTTTTCTTTCTGAATAGTATATAAAATTATGACCTATCTTACAACCATATCAGATTTGATGAAATAAAATGTCATAGGAAGTCCAAATTATCCATATTTGTAATACTATTTTTATTTTATCAATCATAACTGCTAACAAGCCTTCAGAGTATGTTGTTACCAATAAACAAGCGTATGTGGCAGCTCCTATTTACCCTTTGCTCAGAGGCTGAATGGCAAGCAAGCTTTAACAGGATCCAGGCCATGGCATTAGATCGGCAAATGAGAAGCCAGGGACACAAGTGCCACGTGACAGCAAACAGACTGATGAGAAAAGTCTGGACTGCCAGTTTCTCTGTCAACGAGAAGAGAGAGGAAAGAGAATTCAAAGCTTCAAAAAGATAAATTCTGTACAGGATGCAAAAATGCAGAATTCCGTAATAAATGGGGCGATCTCTCTCTCCATCACTTTAGGGAAAATAGAGAGGCTGCTGAAATTCTCTATTGCACACCAGTTATTCCCTCCAGTTTCCTTTCAGACGGTGGGGTGGGGAAGGACAAATCTGGAGAAGGCATGGTTGGGTGGTAGAGAAAATCTCTTAACAGAAACTCCCAAATTTATAGCTCTCAATAGATCACCACTGGATTTCACTATGGACTTGATTTAAGCAGGAATAAACAACAAAAACTGATGATTCCACACCCGACCAGGCTAAGGCAGAGTCCATGTCCCTCTCTCCTAAGAACTGGTTCCACTCTTGCAAACAGACTCGAGCAGAGAGGACTTGGGGAGCGTGGCTCCTCGTGGTGTGTACCCCATATGCCTTCTCCTTCAAGCTTTGCAAGATGTTATCTTTATGCAGCATCAGCATGTCTCTCCCTCCCCCCCCCCCCATTTGCCTAGAGCAGATTCAGAGCACTAGTCAACTTGAGCCGAAATTGTAAGAAATCCCCTTGCAGTGTCTCTGGAATATTTATGAGTGAGCATAGGAAATAAAAGATGAAAGCAGATGTTAAGATTTGGCTGCTGACCTCCACACTGCTTCCTAGTTGGGCTCATCCAGTCCCAGGACCACGTTTTGTTTCACTCTGGCTAAACCTCTCTGAGGTCTCAGACTACGTGTGGGTCCAATTTAACCTCAACATTTTTACTGCACAAAATACTGAGTGTATCATGTATGACTCCAGTTTTAAATTGATGCATTGCTATAGATATTTAAAAAGATTTAGTTTTCAAGTTTCTAGGGGACATTTTCCTTCTTTCATTGAAGTATAGTTGATTTAAAATACTGTTACTCTCAGGTGTATGGCAAAGTCATTCAGTTTTATATATATACTTTTTTTCAGATTATTTTCCATTTTAGGCTACTACAAGATATTGAATATAATTCCCTGTGCTGTACAGTAAATCATTGTTGCCTACCTATTTTATGTATTGTAGTTTGTGTCTGTTAATCTTATACTCCTAATTTGTCCCTACGCCCCTTTCTTTTCCTTTGGTAACCATAAATTTGTTTTCTATGTCTCTGAGTCTGTTTCTGTTTTGTATATGGATTCATTCCTATTATTTTGGAGATTCCACATATAAGTAATACCATATAATATTTGTCTTTCTCTGTCTGATTAAATAAAATATTCTCTAGGTCCATCAATGTTGCTGCAAATGCATTATTTCATTCTTTTCGTGGCTGAGTAATACTTCATTGTGTGTGTATAAGTGTATATGTGTGTGTGTGTGTGTGTGTGTGTGTGTGTGTGTGTGTGTGTTTCTGTGTATATACTTATACGCACACACTGTTTTTCTTAAGCCAGCCATCTGCTGATGGGCCCTGGTATTGTTCCATCTTGGCTACAGTAAATAGTGCTGCTATGAACATTAGGGTGCGTGTGTCTTTTCAAATTACAGTTTTCATTTGTTCTGGATACAGATCCCAAGAGTGGAATTTCTGGGTCATAGGGTAGCTCTATTTTTAGTTTTGTAAGAAAGTTCCATACTGCTTTCCATAGTGGCTGCACCAATTTGCATTCCAGCAATGTAAGATGGTTCCCTTTTCTCCACACCCTCTCCAGCATTTATTACTTGTAGATGTTTTTATGATGGCCATTCTGACTAATGTGAGGTGACATCTCATTGTAGTTTTGATTTGCATTTCTCTAATAATTAACAATGCTGAGCAATTTTTCATGTGCCTGTTAGTCATCTGTACAGCTTTGGAATGATGTCTATTTAAAGTCTCCTGCCTATTCTTGATTGGATTGTTTGTTTTTTCAGTATTGACTTGTACAAGCTGTTTGTACAGTTTGGATATTAACCCCTTGTCTGTTTCATTATTTGGAAATACTTTCTCCCATCCCGTAGGTTGTCTTTTTGTTTTGTTGATGGTTTCCTTTGCTGTGCAAAAGCTTTTAAGTCTGATTAGATCTTGTTTGTTTATTTTTACTTCTCTTTCTTTTGCCTTGAGAGACTGATCTAGGAAAATACTGCTACAGTTTATGTCAGAGAATGATTTGCCTATGTTCTCTCGCAGGAATTTTGTGGTGTCATGTCTTATATTTAGGGCTCTAAAACATTTTGAGTTTATTTTTGTATATGATGTAGGGAGTGTTCTAATTTCACTTATTTACATTCAGCTGACCAGCTTTCCCAACACTTGTTAAAGAGACTGTTCTTTCTCCATTGTATTTTCTTGCGTCCTTTGTCGTAGTTTAATTGACAATAGGTGTGTGGGTTTGTTTCTGGGCTCTCTGTTCTATTCCATTGATCTATATGTCAGTTTTTGTCACAATCCCTTGCAGTTTTGATTGCTGTAGCTTTGCAGTATAGTCAAGTCTGGAAGGTTAATGCCTCTAGCTTTGTTCTTTTACTTCAGGATTGCTTTGGCAATTTTGGATCTTTTGTGGTTCCATATAAATTTTAGGATGTTCTAGTTCTGTGAAAAATTTTGATAGGGTATTTTGATAGGAATTGCAATAAATCTGTACATTGCTTTAAGTCGTGTGGCCATTTTAACACTATTCAATTTTCCAATCCAAGAGCATGGGATATATTTCCATTTCTTAGAATCATTTTCAGACTCCTTAATCAATGTTTCATAGATTTCAGCAAATAGGTCTATCACCTCCTGGATTAAATGTCTGCCTAGATATTGTATTTTATTTTTTGTTGAAATTTTAAATAGGATTATTTTTCACATTCTCTTTCTGATATTTTGTTATTAGTGTGAAGAGATGCAGCAGATTTCTGCGCAGTAACCTTGTATCCTGCTACCTTGCTCAAGTCATTTATTAACTGTAATAGTCTGTGAGTGGGGACTTTCGGGTTCCCTATATACAGTCTCACATCATCTGCAAATAGTGGCAGTTTTAACGTCTTCTCTTCCAGTCTGGATAATTTTACTTATTTTTATTGTCTGATTGCTGTGGCTGGGACTTCCAATACTATTTGAAAAGAAGTGGTGAGAGGGGGCATCCTTGTCTTCTTCCTGAATTTAGCGAGAAAGCTTTCAGTTTTTCACCATTGAGTATTATGTTGGCTGTGTATTAAGGAAAATGGCTTTTACTGTGTCAAGATACATTTCCTCTATGCCCACTTTCATGAAAGTCTTTATCATAAATCCATGTTGAATTTTGTCAAATGCCTTTCCTGCATTTATTGAGATGATCATGTGGTTTTTGTCTTTTGTTAATGTGATGTGTCTTATTGATTGATTTGCATATGTTGAACCATCCTTGTGACCCTAGAATGCATCGGACTTAATCATGACATATGACCCCTTTTTATGTATTGTTGGATTCAGGTTGCTAATAATTTGTTGAGGCTTTTCACATCTGTAGTCATCAAAGATACTGACCTGTAATTTTCCTTTTTGGTAGTATCTCTGTCTGATTTTGGTATCATGGTTATGGTGGCCTCAAAGAGTGAACTTGGGGGTGTTTCCTTCTCTTCACTGTTTTGGAATACTGGAGCAAGATAGGTATTGGTTATTATTTGAATGCTTGATAGAATTCCCTAGTGAAGACATTTAGACCTGCTTGTAGTTTGGAGCAAGTTTTTTTTTTTTTTTTTTCCACTCCCCTACCAGGTCTAATTCATCAGTCTGTTGAAATTATCTGTTTCTTCCTATCTCTGTTTTGGCAGGCTGTTTCTAAAAACTTGTCCATTTCTTCTAAGTGGTCCAATTTTTTGCACATAACTGTTCATAGTATTCTCATGATTTTTTGTATTTCTGTGGTATGGGTTATCATTTCCCTTCTTTTATTTTTTATTTTATTTATTTCAGTCCTCTCTCGTTTCTTTTTTGTGTGCCTGGCTAGAAGTTTGTTGATTTTGTTTATCTTTTCAAAAATGCAGCTCTTGGTTTTATTGATCATTTCTATTATTATTTTTGATCTCTATTTTTATTTCTTTTCTCTCTGATCTTTATTATTTCCTTCTTTGGGTGTTGTTCATTCTTCTCTTTCTAAATCTTTTAGGTGGTAGGTTAGGTTGTTTATTTGAGATTTTTCTTGTTTCCTGAGGAAGTCCTATATTCCCATAAACTTCCCTCTGAGAACTGTTTTTGCCAACTCCCATAGATTTAGTAAGGTTGTATTTTCAATTTCATTCGTCTTGAAGTATTTTCTTATTTCTTTGATTGCATCATTGACCCATTGGTGTTTTAGTAGTATGTCGTTTAGACCCCATGTGTTAATTCTTTTCCTGTTTTTCTTTCTGTGGTTGATTTCTAGTTTTATACCGTTATGGTCAGAAAAGATGCTGGAAATAGTTTCTGTCCTCTTAGATTTACTGAGGCTTGGTTTGTAACCTAGTATGAATGTTCCATGCACACTTGAAAATAATCTGCATTTTGGGGTTTTTTTGGTCATAGCACCCTGTAGATATCAATTAAATCCAACTGGCCTTTTGTGTTTTAGGACCTTTGCTCCTTATTGATTTTCTGTCAGGATGATCTGTCCATTGATGTCAGTGTAGTGTTAACGTCTCCTACCATTACTGTGTTATTGTCCATTTCCCCTTTATGTCTGTTAGTATTTGTTTGATATATTTAGGTGTTCCTGTTTTGGGTGCATATATGTTAGCAAGTGTCATATTCTCTTCTTGTATTGATCCTTTAATCCTGATGCAATGTCTTTCTTTTTCTTTGTGGTCTTTGCTTTAAAATCTATTTTGTCTGATGTGAATATTGCTGCCCCTGCTGTCTTGTCATTTCCATTTGCGTGAAATATTGTCTTCCATCCCCTGACTTTCAGTCTGTGTATGTCTTTAGTCCTGAAGGCATGTCTTGCAGGCAGCATACTGTAGGTTGTTATTTTTCTGAATCCAGTCTGCCACTCTCTGTCTTTTGCTTGGAGGATTTGGTCCATTGACATTTCAAATAATTATTAATAGGTATGTACTTATTGCCATTTTAATCCTTGTTTTCCAGCTGCTTTTAAAGTTCTTTGTTCATTTCTTCTTCTTTTTGGCTTTTTCTTTTGCGGTCTGATGATTTCTTTTATAGCATGCTTGAGTTCCTTTCTCTCTGTTTTCTGTAAATCTATTGCATGTTTTTGATTTGTGGTTACTGTGGAGTCCAAGTATGTTGACCCATAACTACCTACTTGCTTTAAATTGGTAGTCGTACAAGTTCAAACACATTCTAAAGGAGCTGCACTTTTGTGCTCCCCTCCCCCACATTGTCTGATTTTGATATTATATTTTAAATCCTCAGTGCTTAGCCTTTACTGTTAATTGTAGTTGTAATCTTTCACAATTTTTTTTATTGTTTTTTAATCTATGTAGCAGCTTATTTAAGTGATCTTCGATCCTTTTATATGCTTACCTTTCCTGTTGTGATTTTCTCTTTCCTATTGATTCTTGCTTCTCTTCTATTTAGAGAAGACCCTTCCATATTTCTTTTAGGGTAGTTTTTGAATTCTTTTTAGTTTTTATTTATCTGAGAAAATGTCTCCTTCTAAATGATAATCTTGCTGGCTAGAGTATCCTAGATTCCAGGTTTTTCTTTCTCATGACTTTAAATATATTATGCCAGTTCTTTCTCGTCTGCTAAGTTTAACGGGAACCATTTTCTGTTTTATTTCTGGCCTTACCTATAATGTAACTGTGTAACTTTGTTTGCCTCAGTGCTTAATAGGCCTGTAGATTATCAGTTTAATAAATATGAACATTGTATTTTATTTTATCTGATCCTTTTGATTTCTAAGCATCTTGGGCTTAGCTTTCCTTAATTCTGTTTATTTTCCTAAGTAAGGTCTTTTACTTTTAGAATTACTTTGGGTTCTGTGACTCACACTAGAAAAGTTATGAAAGAACTCTGCTTTTTAAAAATGTGCTAAATTTTAAAATAAGCTTTTTGAAAAGGTAGAAAATATCCCTACCAAGAGCCGCTGAATTTTATGCAAATAAGAAATTCCACACATATTGGATACAATGAACTTTCCAATTACTTTGAAAATTCATCAGGAATTTCTTTAGAGGCCAGAAAGGAGAAATTTATAACTCATTGAAGTGTTACCTTTATGGACCTGGTTTCCAGCATTGACGAGATGGCACACTCACAGAGGCAATTCAGGAGAACTCACTGAAGGGACCCCTTCAACGAGGGATGGTGAAGCAGCGAAGGGTTCAGTTCACAACAGCAGGAAGTCTGGGAAACCTTGCCCTGAAGGGGCAAGTCAGAGGCACTGGATGTAACCTATGAAAGCAGACACACTGGGTGAACGGGGCTTCCCACAGGACCCACTGTCAAATCTGGGTCCAGCAGAAGAGAGCGGGGGCCCGAGTTGTGAAGAATGAAAATCTTCATCTCTTTCTTTTCCCGTCCTCTGATTTCTTGTCAGTGACTCCCCTTGGCTTAACTCAAGAGAAAGTCAGGTGGCAAGAAAGCCTGAGGTCCCAGCCTGTGGAGGTCAGCCTCCTAGGGTACAGGGCACAGTGGAGAAGGCAAAAGAAGAGATATGGGAAAGTAAGAGAAATAACTATCAGAAATCCCTAAAAATGTCACAATTCTTTATAGTAAGATCAGGGCAAAGGTCTGACAATAAGTTAAGAACATTTGTAAAATAAGCAGAAAGTTTGGGAAAAATCCGTCTTTCATTGTTCAGACCCCAGAAGTCATTTTACACTATTTTGTCAGGTTAAGAATATCCGATATCCTGTTTTTTGAAAAGAGAGAAATCTTTTAAGTGACAACATTCTAATCTAGCACTGTTTCTTTAAAATGTTATTTATAATCGGTTACGCAGTGCTTACTATGTGGCTGGTGCTGCTCTAATATTTTTTTTTTTACAAATACTGACTTATTTAACTTAACCCTCATACAGTGATGTGAAGTGTCCTCATTCAGTAACTGAGGACACCAAGACCCAAAGAAATGAAGCGCCTGCAGAATTTACAGACAGAGGTAGTGGGGCTGCCCTTTGAACAGCTCTGGGCTCCACTGTCCGTGCTCTTAAACCCCACAATGTGCCACCTCTTTCCTGGGGGACTTGTTTCATGACTAAATTCCCACCACAAACAAATTTTGAATGGTGACCATATCAACAGATCAGAGATGGTGATTTTTTTTGACCATGAATTTTCACAGCTTCCTCTACTATACTGACTTTTTTGTAGCGCCTTTAGAGAAGATGCATTTTCTACTTACAGTTAAATCTACTGCAAAAACTATTCAAGAAAATTTTGGTGTAAATACACACATATCTAGTGCTGTTTGTCAGAGCTGGGAATTCAGAGGACCGTTAGAGGATTAAGTGTGATTAGATGCAGAGGTACTGCAACTATTAACAAGACCAAATCTATCGTGTGTATCATCAATCCCCACTACGAAAATTCTATTTTAAGTTGATAATTCATTGACTTTTATTAGAAAGAAAATGCCCACATTGTCAGATGAGAGTTTTTTGACAAATATTTTTTAAAGACCTCAATGACAATTTATAAAAATACCCTTTTAACATAAATTAATTTGATTTTCAGAATCGAAGTTATATCTTTTCCCACATGCTTTCGGCTAATGAAATAATTTTCCCTTGATTTCAACTAAAATGAAATGAATATTAAAGTGAATACTGAATTAAATTTATAATAAAATGATGCATCTCTATGAACTTTTTCCAAATAAGAGCTGTGAAGTTATAGATTTAAAGCCACCAGCACAATAAATCTGCCCAGTTTGAATACTGGCAAAGTGGACAATAAACCATTTGAATGACATGAGCATGATTAATGCATTACTCTCATTTAAAAAATAGGTAGTAAATTTTATTTTGAGAAAGTTTAGGTTTCCAATAAAAGTATGGGAATTCAGATAAGCAGCACCTGAAGACTATGTAGTAACAGAATTTGGACCACATCATAGTATCACTTAAAACAACAGAAATGATTTAATGTCTTACTATTAGAACTTAAAAGTCACGCCTCCTTCCCAGTTACGTCTGTTGCATGAATTTTCAGGCACCTTAATTTTTCTGATGTATCTGAAAGTGGAATTTCTAAGGTGCAAATCTTCTAGTGCCCAGATTCCAGTACAAAATGGAGTCCTATGCTTTCAATAGATGTTGGCTAGACAAGGTGAATAAAAACAGGGGCATAAGCTTTTCTCAGTTCAGAGCTTGGTTGGCCATAAACTCAGGTGCTTGATTGTATTAAAATACTCTTTGAACTCCTTGTGGAGGAAAAAAAATCTTCTGGGAAAACTCAAAATAAAATAAAATAAAATAAAATGCTTTCTATATCATCAGAATAAGAAAGGGTGGAAAGTAAACATACCTACATGATTTAATTTGGATTAGAGATCTGATATTTTGGAACATGTTCTTTCAGGCACCATTTCTTCACGAAGAGACCCATATACTTGTTTTACTGGCTCCAGGATTCTCCATTTTAATTTTGTAATCTCCAGATTTTGTGGTAGCCACATATTTTTGTGTTGGAAGCTTTGCTTCCAACGCAAAGTCATCTAAAATGCATATAAATACTCTGGAAGCAAACTACATTATGAGGAAGTGTCTATTCACAGATACCTCTCATTAGTCAGGGAAAGGAATAATGGAAAAACCATTTTGACATAACTACCCATTGATGAATAGAGTCATTAAATTAGTTTGCGTCTAATGTGCATCACATTCAGAGAGAAATAACCTGTGTTAGGACAACATCCTGGAAGGAACATTCTGCTTCGGAGTTTGCTCACTTGAGGTATTGGGCTGTTATCTGCAACCATCAGAGAAGTTCTAAGCAATCTTTACATGTAGAAAAGGCTTTTTTAAAGTAAGAATTTTATGAAGAGTCACAATGATAAAGAATGAGCCCACGTGCCTTATCAAAATTTAAAAAATATTTTTAGCTTAATTTCAAAAGTTATATACAGCTCTTATAGAGGATTCCAACGTGAACTCCTAATTTCCCCTCCCTGAGAGCTGGAGGGAACCCTCAGTGAGAGCTACGGAAAGGCAGCAATGTGGTGTGTGCCTCACCTGTGTCACCTTCTTAACCATGGCAGACACGGCTAATCACAGCCCCTTTGCCAACTGCTTCGAACCTACCTCAATTCTAGTCAACCTAGCAAACAACACCTACGCGTTAGAATGACCGAGCATCCATGATTCAGCACATGATGGCTTTATTTCAGGCACCAGAGATACAATAGTGAAAAAATTTTAAAAATAACCAGGAATGGTATCTTTCCTCACGGAGGTGACCGACTATTGGAATACAGACTTGCAAAAATTATAGTAGACTGTTTCAAGGATTGCCATGGAAATAACTCAGGCTGTCATGGATACAGAGAAAGAGATATCGATCTCTGCATAAGAAGATGGGAAAGGGGTGAACTCTTATTCATATTCAGCATCTTTTAATGAGACAGTACAATTACATATATCCTACAAATTAAATAAAACAGTCTTCTCAAATTTTAGCAAAAATAAGAATCATCTTGGGAATTTATTTAAAATGCACCTTCCCAAGCCCTAAATCTAGAATTTCTGATTTAAGAAGTCCTGTTAGGGCCTGGGTTTTTATACTATTAGCTAGCACCCCAGTGGATGCTGACAGAGACGTTCTGCAGACTACATTTTGAAAATCTCTGAAGTACAGGAAAATGGAAGGCCAAATATTCCAAGACAGAACTGATTCCGGTAACTGAGCGATTCAACTTATTTAACTGACAAGGAAATATGGAGGTCTTTAATAGTGCTTGTTCTTAGGAAACCAAGGGAAAAAATAATAATCTTAACAAGATTAAAATCTTTAAATCCAGTTTCAGTCATCTTAACTCTTCAGTCCATATAGATTTACCAGTTCTGAGTTAAAATTTTCCTTACACAGTCGTTAGGAAGATATTCAGCCCCATTAGGGTTGATTACAAACTTGAGAGGAAGAGGTGTCCAGGCTGTACTTTGCTTTCTCAAGTTATTTGGTGTTCACTGTCACTTAACTTATCTCCTACAAAATACTATCAAAAACCACAGCCCTGGTAAATATTTTTGTTAAGTGTGTGCCATATACACCAAAGAGGCCATAAGGAATAAGACCCCTGCTATGATACCAAAGCCAGACAAAGACACTACAAAAAAAAAAATTACAGGCCAATATCTTTGATGAATATACATGCAAAAATCATTAACAAATTATTAGCAAATCGAATCCAAAAATACATAAAAGGGATCATACACCATGATCAAGTTGGATTCATTCCAGTGTTGGAAAGATGGTTCAACAGATGCAAATCAATCAATGTGTAATGTACTGCATCAACAGAAGGAAAAACAAAAATCACATGATCATCTCAATAGACACATAAAAAGTGAAATTCAATGTCTATTCATGATAAAAGAAAAAAAACTCTCACCAAAGTGGATAGAGAAGGAACATATTTCAGCATAATAAAAGCCACTTACATTAATACCACAGCAAACATAATACGCAATGGTGAAAAGCTGAAAACCTTCCTGCCAAATTCAGAAACAAGACAAGGATGCCCACTCTTGCATCATCTGTAGAACATAGTATTGGAAGTCCTAGCCACAGCAATCAGATAAGAAAAAAATTTAAATTTATCTGAATTGGAAGGGAAGATGTTAAAACTGTCACTATTTGCAGGTGATATAATACTCTATAAAGTAAATGCTAATGTCTCCACTATTATTGGAACTAATAAATAAATTTAGCAAAGTTGCAGAATTCATGATTAATATATAGAAATCAGTTACGTTTCTATAAACAAATAAACTATTAGAAAAAGGAGGTTTAAAAAATCCCATTTAAAATCCCATCAAAAAATAAAATAAAATATATAGTGGGTGGAAGAACTATATTCTGAAAACTATAAGACATTGATGAAAGAAACTGATTATGATTCAAAGAAATGGAATGATATCTCATTCTTCAGGATTAGAAGAATTAATATCATTAAAATGACCACACTACCCAAAGCAATCTACAGATTTAATGTAATCCCATATCAAAATACTGATGATATTTTTTACAGGACTAGAACAAATAATTTTAAAATTTATATGGAACCAGAAAAGACCCAGAATTGCCAAAGCAATGCTGAGAAAAAAGAACAAAGCTAGAGGTATAACCCTCACTGATGTCAGAATATACTACAAAGCTACAGTCATCAACTCAGTGTGGTATTGGCACAAAAACAGACATAGCTCAACAGGACAGAATGGACCGCCCAGAAATAAACCCACACACTTGCAGTCAACTAATGTACAACAAAGGAGGCAAGAATATTTAATAGTGAAAACACAGTTTCCTCCATATGTGGTGCTCTGAAAACTAGACAACTAAATGCAAAACAATGAAATTAGAACATTCCCTCAAACCATATACAAAAATAAACTCAAAATAGTTTAAGACCTAAATATAAGACCTAAAACCAGAAAACTCCTAGAAGAGAACATAGACAGAACACTCTCTGATATAAACTGTAGCAATTTTTTTTTAGATACATCTCCTAAGGCAAAATAAATAAGAGGAAAAATAAACAAATGGGACCTAATTAACCTTAAAAGCTATTGCCTAGTAAAGGAAATCATCGACAAAAGAAAAAGACAACCCTATGGAGTGCAGAAAATATTTGCAAATAATGCAACTGATAAGGGGTTAATATCCAAAATATACAATCAACTAATACAACTCAATATTGAAAAAACAAAACAAAACAAACAAACAAAAAATCAAAAAAAAAAAATGGGCAAAAGACTTGAATAGCCATTTTCCCAAATAAGACATACTGATGGCTAACAGGCACATGAACAGATGCTCAACATCTCTAATTATTAAAGAAATGCAAATCAAAACCACAACAAGGTATCACCTCATACTGGTCAGAATGGCTATCATCAGAAAATCTACAAATTACAAATATTGCAGAAGATGTGGAGAAAAGGGAACCCTTGTACACTGCTGGTGGGAATGTAAACTGGTGTAGCCACTATAGAAAACATTATGGAGTTTCCTTAAAAAACTAAAAATGGGATGACCATATGATCTAGCAGGTCCGCTCCTGGGTATATATCCAGAAAAAATGAAAACCCTAAGTTGAAAAAATACACAAACCCCAATGTTCATAGTACTCTTTACAGTAGCCAAGACATGGAAGCATCCCAAGTGCCCATTAACAGACAACTGGAGTAAGAATTTGTGGTGTATATATATATGTTCAGTGGAATATTATTCAGCCATAAAAAAGAATGAAGTGCTGCCTTTTGCAGCAACATGGATGGACCTAGAGAATTTTCTCAGTGAAATAAATCAGGCAGAGAAAGACAAGTAGTATCTGATACCGCTTATGTGTTGAATCTAAAAAATAATACAAATGAATGAATGTACAAAACAGAAACAGACTCAGATAAAGAAAACAAACTTGTGGTTTATAAAGGGGAAAAGGAGTAGAGAGGAACAAATTAGGAGTATGGGTTTAACAGATACAAACTACTCTATATAAAATAGATAAGCAACAAGGATCTACTGTATCACACAGGTTAATTATACCCATTAGCTTGTAATAACCTATAACGGAATGTAATCAGCAAAAATACTGAATCATTATGCTCTACACCTGAAACTAACACAATATTGTAAATCAGCTCTACTTCAATGAAAAAAAGAATATTCTTTCTGAATAATGGATTTTAAAAGCTTGGGATACACAGATTTCCACCCAAACCGTAACAGATCCAAATGTGAGTGTCAGAGCATCTCTAAGGGCAAAAATTATTCCTGGAAGGAAGCAAAGGTTGGTTTGACCCTCTAAATAGTTGCTCTTTCATCAGACCTAAGTTGATTTTCCAAAATTAAACCCTCTTCAAGATCCAGATTTGTTATTCTAACTTCCTGCTTAAAATAGCTAAAACAGAATTTCTTTTCTACAACCTCAGGCCCTGTCAAACCCATTCCTTGTCCAGGATCCTTCATCCTCTGTAGAGCACCTCCATTTGTTCATTGCTCAAGCCAAAAATGTAGCCATCCCATATTCTTTTTTTTTTTTTTTTCACTTCCTGCATCAGAAAGTTGTGCTGGCTACACTTACAAAACATCCTGAACCTCCCCATCCCCTCCACATCCATCAGTGTAGCCTGATCTGAGCCATCATCATTTCTTGCCTACAATTCCATAAAAGTCTTCTAATGGCTTTCAGTTCTAACGCCTTCCAATAATTCATTTCTTTCCCAGAAAAAGGAGTCATTCTTCTCAAATATAAGTCAGCTATAGCTCAACTGTTTACAGCCCTTCAATGTCTTTCTCTTGCAATTTGGAAGAAAAAAAGAAAGAAATGGAATCTCCTTTCCCAGCTAATCAAGGCCTTCTGCTACCTTTTCTACACACACGTCCATTAATTCTGTTGCTGTTTGTGTATTAAGAGCAAGTTTCTGGGGGCAGATTGTTTGGACCTGCATCTAGGATTTACCATTTTCTAGCTCAGACGTCAATGAAATTTCTGTGCCTCACCTGAAGATAAATGATAAAATGGACTGTATTTCAGAGGGTTTGGGAAATGCTTTCTGTTTACTGAAAAGCACACAATTGTTCGTTCTCCAGGACTTTGGCACTTGCTGTTTCCTTTACCATGAGTTCTCATTCCTAGATCTCATCCCTAGATCCCTTGGCCATCTCTTCCTTATCAGCTGGTCTCAGTTGGAAGTAAGGTCCTCAGAGCTACCTTCTCTCCCGGGCTGCAACCATTGTCATGTTGATTTGTTTATTTCCCTGTATTTCTTCCCCTAAATTCTAGGGGAGTAGGAACTTTGCTTTCTCTACTACAGAAAACAGTGCGGATAGGCAGGAATCAAATTTTTTGCAAAGTCCTATTTGGAATAAAGAAGAGTGTGTTTGTGGATCTCATTTAATCTATGGAAAATAATGCCCTCAGTTACTCACCAGGAAAACAAAAACAAAATTTTGAAAACACAATTTTGATATTATTGATAAATATATCCATATCTAGCATAAACACGGAAAGCAAGGCACATATCAAACCCAGAATTTTGGAAATCTCTGAGGAAGGAGAGAGAGAGAAGGGGAAAAAAATCACGATAGGGACAAGGTGAGCTTCAAAAGTTTGTCCTATTTCTTTAAGTTATAGTGTATTAGATAATATTTTGAAGAATTAATATTTAAAAATTTGTATTTAAATTAACCATTAAAACTGAGTGAGAAAATTCTGCTCTCAATCCTTTAATCCCTCATGCCCTCATTTGGCCTCATTGATCACACTTGTTTCTGCCAGATCATTTGTATGAATGAAATAATTATTTTAGTTTTACAAATTAAATACTGCCTGCCTTACAAAAGGGCTGAAGGTCTCTCGATGCTTAAAAAGCATTAAAAATATTAGAGCCAAAGTAAACATCTCTAAATGGAAAAGATACTGGGAAAAATTAAGAGAGAAAAGAGGAATTTAGAGGAAGTAGTTAGTTCAATTATGTACTCACTTTACTATGAAGGATAGTGTAGATTTCCCCAAACCTTTTAAGGTTCAGTAAAGCAATTCACAGTGACATATATAAAGATGTGTATTTCCTTTGAGACCACTGAGACATTGTCCCAGACAACGATTGCTTAAAGAAACAAAGAAAATTACTAGAAGGCGGCGACACTGTGTGTTATCATCTTTTTTGCTCATTTGGCTCACTTTGTGCATCTAGAAGTCCAGTTTTACTGTCTTTCTATACTTCACATGTTCCAGAGGATTGGCTTAGAGTAACGAGACCCACGATAAATGAATGAGCACGATAAATTTCCATTTAGCAATTTACAAAGGGAGGCACACATTTTCAATTACCTTCACATCATTTCTAATGTCCAGTGTCAAAATTTTCTGGTGAAGATGGAACACACCAGCAAAACACAGTGTACAGTCTTGAAGGGTGTTTCATCTAGACTTTGATAAGAACATGTGAGTTTACTCTAACCGAAACCAAATAGACGCGTCCAGAGACTGGGGTCCTCCACCACTGGGTGCTGGTTACTCACTCTCTCAAGAGGAGCCCAGAGTTCACATCCTCTGGTCCTTTTTGAGCTACTTCTGTCTTCAGTCATCCTCCTCCTTCTCATCATCTTATTCCAATTTCCAGTTACCTCTTAAGTGTCCCTAACACCCTTCTTCCTTTGCATCCTTTTCTCTCTCCCTAATCTCTCTGCTGCCTGCCATGTCGTCACTTTACTTCAAAATACCTTCCCTGCCTAATTTTCTGATTTTCACAATGTGAAGGTCTTTTTTTTTTTAAGCAGGCAGCAAAATGCCATTTCAGAATTGGTACTGATGAGAAGAACAGTTGAATTGCACAATAGATATTATCTTAGCAACATGAAAATGAAATAATAAGTGATATTTATATTGTAAATTGACACTTTTAGGGATTTTTTTCTCTGGGATTCAGATCTCTGGTTTTTGAGATGGGGCATAGTGGCAGCACACTAAAAAAGAAATTGATGCCTTTAGTCTGTGAAAGATGTCAATCAAAATTTGGAACTCCAGCCTTGGGCATATCAGTATTCTAATTACAGAAAGTCTGGCTCGTCACCAATGTTTTAGCACTTGATTTATTTCCTATTCAGTTTGTTCAATAGAGCTAGAGTTAGTTGGTTTTCCAAATGAGTACTAAAAATATAAAGATCTAGCTTCATTAAATGGAGGTCGTACTTATTACACACCAGTGTCTTGTAAGTTTACGTAAAGGTTAGTAGGGTGAGCTCTCCGGGTGTCGTGCACCACAACCACAGCTTGGATTTGGCACTAATATGGCAAATAACTAATGTATTTAGAAAGCCACAGTTCCTGGTTAAAAAAAAAAAAAGAGGTTTTATAAACTGAAATTTCCCCAAACCAAATGTATTTATTAAACAGACTATGTAAAAACATAGCATTTTATTTTTCAAATCTAATGTATTTTATTTTTCTTCCAGAAGACCTATTTAGATTTTTCCTATAGCAAAGAAAAAAAAAAAAAGTCCAAATACCAGCAGCTTTTTAACACACTGAAATTTTCTTAATATAGTGCTTAGTGTTTCTGTAATTGCCGTTCTTCTGTGGTTTCACAATGTGAAATTTGACAATGGAAGTAACAAGTAGAAGGCAAAGCTTAATATGCATGCGGACAGCCCTGGGCACTGACACAGGCACAGGAAAAGCATAAAGCCCTGATTTTCATCTTATCATTCACTAAAATCAGTACCTTTTTAAAAAAGCTTGAACTCCATCATCAGTGATGCTGGTTTTCGTTACTGTTAAATGTGATTCGCAAGGAGTACCATCCTCGCTCTGCAGTGCAGTCATCACTGAGGGGACAACGTTCACATTCTTTGTAGAGAAACAAGAGAACTCCGGTCGCGTTTGGGAAATTTTATCAGAAAATCTATATATCATCCACAGGGATAAATATTTTTCACACCCCTGTGGCTTTGCTTAGTATCTCAGGAGCTGCCTCTATGGGCCTTGTTTCCGGAGACCATGACTGAAATACCAGGTAATTGTCTTTTAATAGAAATTCCAGAATTCAAATCTACCAACTTCTAGCCATGCTATCAATTGTAGAAGATACACGGTTTAAATTAGGACAGTTTCCATAGATTGAAGAAGAATATTTTGCACATAAAAATATTAACATGAAAATTCACGCGGGAGGATTCTAAATGTCATTGCACATGAATATGGTGAGTTAATTATATTTCATTACATAAGATCATGGCATTTCACTTTCTAATAGATTTATTCTTTAAGAGCAAACTAGTCTTCATTTGGCAAATTTGATTATAAAAATAGATTACACTGTTATAGTATTTTTTCCCAGGGCTTTGGTAACAAAGAACCACAAACTGGGTACCGCAGAACCATAGCAATGTATTCTCTCACAGTTCTGGAGTTGGGAAGTCTGAAATCAAAGGGGCAGCAGGGCTGTGCTCCCTCTGAGAGTCGGGGTGGACTCCTTCCTTGCCCTCCCTAGCTTCCGGTGGTGCTGTCAGCCCTTGGCCTTCCTTGGCTTACGGCTGCATCAGCTCTCTCTCTTCTTCTGTGGACACGTGGAATTCTCCCTGTGAATTCTCTTATAACCATATGGATCAGGTCCCACTCTAACGACCTCATCTTACTATAATGCCGCTGCAAGGACCCTGTTTCCAAATAGGGTCACATTTACAGGTTCCAGGGGTGAGATTTTCAACATCTTTTGAGGGAACCAAATTCAATTCACAACTGTTCCATGGAAATGTTTTCTAAATCAGAGGCACTATGTATAATCATTTAACTCAAATTCCTCTATTGTTTTGGCAAGTGACAAGACGTCTAAAAGGTGTTATTCCATCACCTTGGATTTGGGGATGGGAGGGTAAGATCTGGCTCACTGAGGGAGTTTAGATATTTGCGAGAGCTGTTTCATTGAAGAGTATGGCTGAAAAATCTTCCCTATGATAAAATCTGTATTTTGTTTATTGATTCTGCTTTAATAGTAACAAATATTCTACTAGAATGTATTGAAGATACATTTGGCAGAATTTTTCAGTGTGCTGGTTATTATCAACATAGGGTTTTATGGTGGGTATCCAGGACAAGTCTTACAAAGCCTAGAATTTACGTAACTTGGCCAAGCGAAAGTAGTCCAGAACTCATTTACATGGTTGAGTAAATTAATTTCACATTTTTTTCATTAAAAGCAAGAGAAAAATTTTTTTTTCCTTAAGTATTACTTCAGAGACAGGACATTAAGTCCACACCAATCTTCTAATAATACCAAGGATCATGGAATTGAACATCCTGAGAACCAGGTGCTTTCTCTCATGTCCGTGACCATGGCCCCTAGTGAGAACCCCAGCCAGCCTCTTGCCAATGCACAGTAAGTCATGAGGTCTCTGTAAATATATGAATATATCAGCAAGAACCCACAGTGTTTGTTAAATTTGCAAGTTAAAATACATACCTAAGCTACTTATGGGCAAGTAATGGTATCTGTAGGGCTAGATCCTTACCATCGTCATCATGTCATTTATGCCCACTCCTCACCCCAGTCTCTTGAACCAACACTTAGAATTCCAAATTTTAGGTAGGGCTGAATTGTATTAGCCTTATGCATACAATTTTTAATAGTGCTCATTTACTTCGGAGTGTAGTCATTCATTTTAATTTCGATCATGGTGGGCTCTTATATTATTACAAAGAGCCAGAGCAGTTCAAAGCTCTGATTTTTGTTAAATTAGTAAACAGTAATTTCACCCTGAAGAATTCATCTGACATTATTTTTGCCACAGGCTTCAAAGAGTCGTAGAAACTCTCATTTGAATGGAAATTGAAGGTCAGCTCATGTAAATTTTCAGCCAGATCTCCATAAAAGATTAAATAAATTCAGCGCTAGCCACTGAAAACTAACTTCGCACAGACTCGTGGCTTTAGTGATTCCTTAGCTTACAAACTAACACTTGCCAGTTCGATGGTTTGCCTCGTTATGTAGTCTCCCTTGCAGAAGCAAGCTTAATAAACCTAATTGTGTTGGACTACAGCTGAATTCCTAGTGGTCATGGGCTTTAATAATAAAGTGGCAACAATAACTGTAGACGCAATATTGTCCCACAGTGACAGAGTGAGTCTTCGCTCGGAGTAGCACCTGCCTCATTAACGTAGCTAGCTCCAACCTGCTCACCTTGGCTCACCTTTCCCTTCCTCCTTTATGCCATTGTCAAAGTATCACATGTCTTCTCCATTCTATGTTTTGTCTTAGATTTTATTTTCTTGCAAGTTTTACTTCTCTCTCATTTACTTTTTCACTGACTTTTGATAACACAATTCACCCAAGTACATTTATGTGCACACGTGATATGTGATGGTAAGTTTAACTTACTTTATCAGAGAGCTAAACCCTAGTGGTTGCAAACTACGTTAGATTTTGAGGAGTTTTCAAAATCAAACAATGGATGACTTCAAGTAACTTAAAATATGACCATAACATACATGTGAAAAATACATTAAAATATATGTATAAAAATGTGAAAATATGCAAGGCCAAGGATGAGTATATTAGAAGAACAGGTAAATGCTCATATCTCAACTTGCAAGCTATGATTTACTAACAATATTTTTTATTTTTGTTTTTGTAAGGAGATTTTTTTTAACATTTTTTATTGATTTATAATCATTTTACAATGTTGTGTCAAATTCCAGTGTAGAGCACAATTTTTCAGTTATACATGAACATATATATTCATTGTCACATTTTTTTCTCTGTGAGCTACCATAAGATCTTGTGTATATTTCCCTGTGCTATACAGTATAATCTGGTTTATCTATTCTACACTTTGAAATCCCAGTCTGTCCCTTCCCACCCGCTGCCCCCTTGGCAACCACAAGTTTGTATTCTATGTCTGTGAGTCTATTTCTGTTTTGTATTTATTCTTTGTTTTTTTTCAGATTCCACATATGAGCGATCTCATATGGTATTTTTCTTTCTCTTTCTGGCTTACTTCACTTAGAATGACATTCTCCAGGAGCATCCATGTTGCTGCAAATGGCATTATGTTGTCAGTTTTTATGGCTGAGTAGTATTCCATTGTATAAATATACCACTTCTTCTTTATCCAGTCATCTGTTGATGGACATTTAGGCTGTTTCCATGTCTTGGCTATTGTAAATAATGCTGCTATGAACATTGCAGTGCAGGTGTCGTTTTGAAGTAGGGTTCCTTCTGGATATAAGCCCAGGAGTGGGATTCCTGGATCATACGGTAAGTCTATTCCTAGTCTTTTGAGGAATCTCCATACTGTTTTCCACAGTGGCTGCACCAAACTGCATTCCCACCAGCAGTGTAGGAGGGTTCCCTTTTTCTCCACAGCCTCTCCAGCATTTGTCATTTGTGGACTTTTAAATGATGGCCATTCTGACTGGTGTGAGGTGATACCTCATTGTAGTTTTGATTTGCATTTCTCGATAATTAGTGATATTGAGCATTTTTTCATGTGCCTGTTGATCATTTGTATGTCTTCCTTGGAGAATTGCTTGTTTAGGTCTTCTGCCCATTTTTGGATTGGGTTGTTTGTTTTTTTCTTATTAAGTCATATGAGCTGCTTATATATTCTGGAGATCAAGCCTTTGTCTGTTTTATTTGCAAAAATGTTCTCCCATTCCGTAGGTTGTCTTTTTGTTTTACTTAGTTTCCTTTGCTGTGCAGAAGCTTGTAAGTTTCATTAGGTCCCATTTGTTTATTCTTGCTTTTATTTCTACTGCTTGAGTAGACTGTTCTAGGAGAACATTTTTGAGATGTATGTCAGATAATGTTTTGCCTATATTTTCCTCTAGGAGGTTTATTGTATCTTGTCTTATGTTTAAGTCTTTGATCCATTTTGAGTTTATTTTTGTTTATGGTGTAAGGGAGTGTTCTAGCTTCATTGCTTTACATGCTGCTGTCCAGTTTTCCCAACACCATTTGCTGAAGAGACTGTCTTTGTTCCATTGTATATTCTTGCCTCCTTTGTCAAAGATGAGTTGACCAAAAGTTGTGGGTTCACTTCTGGGCTCTCTATTCTGTTCCATTGGTCTATATGTCTGTTTTTGTATTGTAAGGAGATTTTACCACATTACATGTGTGTTTATTGTTTTCCAAAGTAGTCATTTGTTTTATATTTTATCTTTTTTATTGATAAGGATGATTCTACAAAATACATTATGGATCTTTCGATTGAACAGTGTTTTTTAATAAGAATATTCCAGTACATTCGTCATTAAGTTATCAACTAGCTGATCGATGGGGCTTACTTTGCATTGTTATGATGCTTTTCTACTGATTCTGCTATGTAATGTTGACTTTGAGTAAGTTACCAAATGTTTACGGACTTGAGTTTTCCCGTGGGTGCTGAGAAAAATTAGATCAGATGACGTGTAAAACTCTGCATGAAGGGCTGGGTACTTAGTAAGTGTTGTCTCTGGAGTTGGTAGTTAGCACTCATTTCTGAGCACCTACCATGTGCCAAAATGTATCCTCTACCAGGAAGGCAAAGAAGTAAAGGACACTCTTAATTAATGAATAGTTCATGGCCTAATAACATGGAGGACACAAAATCACACTGGTTAATTTAAAAGAGTGCTGCAAGTCTGCTTTGTCTTGATGGTTGAAAGATATGAGAGATCAAGTGTTTTCTTTGCAATATTTTTTAAGTTGGGTATGAATTACAGTCCACATCTCTATATTTCAATTACTACATGTGTAACTAAAAAAAAAAATAAGACATTTTAAGAGTTGGAATGAGAAAAGTGATTACAGGAATGTAAAAATATATTCAGATGGTCATTTCATGCATTTTCAGTTTTTTTAATTAAACGCAAATTTTATTTTTTCTAAGTGATGAATGTGTGTGTGTGTATATTTATGGATTGAAGCAGCAAATTCCTCTCCTCTAAAAGGAAGAAAGGAAGAAAAGCAGTAGAAAATTAAATTAAATTTAATTTAATTTAGCATAAAAATTTGATTACAGCAAGGCAAGGGAAATTAGTCATTGTGGTTCTAAGGAAGGCAGAGTCTCTGACACTAATGTGATATTCAATGGTATCAAAGTGAGATAAAAGCTCATTTATACAGAATCATGGGAAATAGAAAAGTTTCTTCCCACACTCTATGACAGGAAGGTAAGAAATTTATTGACTCTTCAGAATAATCCTTAAAGGAGATAACACTTTATTTTTTGTCTGTGTAAGAGACAGGGCGGGTGTGATGCAGGCATTTAAAATCCAGGAGCTAGAAGGCTCCTGAATGTAAAATTTAATTCATTAAAAATGAATAAATTGATATTGGAACTGGAGTAAGAAATGTAACCCGTGGTGTGCATGGGGAAACTTCAGGTTTAATCATGGGCTGAACACAAGCCCTCGGAGGAGTGAAAAGTACGGTTTTGTGACGTTTCGGTGTCTAAAGTGATAGGAACACGGAAGGCAGGGAGAGAAATGGTAACTGCTTTTAAGCCGGGGGATAAAGGAGGCACCCAAGGAGGGAAGAACTAGCTGGAGCAAGCGATCCTGGAGCCTCGTCTCAGGGAGCACGCTGCCTCCGTGTCCTCGTGTCCTCCCCTTTGTGTCCCCAGGAACCTTCCTTCACGGTCTTCAGAGCATCCTTCGCTGTTTCACTCTATTCTCATTTGTAAGAAGTAGCTTCTTGTATCCAATTCCCAAACAGCCTAAATATTTTAAAAGGTTTTTGTTCTTTCGTCAGTATTTTTTGCCATGTCCTTATGTTCTATTTCAATTTGCAATAAACATCCATTTAATAACCTGTATAAAATCTCTTCTCTTTGTGAGCATTAGTTTCCTTTTAACATTAATTTTTGAGATCTTATGACTCGGGTCATAGGTTTTTCTCTAATGATACCTTACAAAATTTTCTTTACATCACAAAGCTTGCTTTCTAATGATAAAACTGAAAGTATTCGATGACTAATGCACCAGGAACTCTGCCATGATTTATACAGCTAAAATCCCAGTTCCGGCATAAAAATCGCTGCAATATTCATTCATAACCTTGAAGTGATTGAAAAGAGGTGGGCATCAGAGTAGGGTTTTGATGAGAATGTGTCAAAGAAGCTCCATCACATTCGTCAGACCATTTTTTGAGGCTGACATTTTTCTGGGTACAATAGTGTAACCTGACAATGGTTTGCAAAGCTTAATAAAAAAAATTTTTTTCTTTTGCAAACCACGTTAGTTCAGATATCAATAAAACATTGGCTTGAGGTACCTTTATTGATTTGACATCGGCTCAGAAGAAAGCAGGAATTTGAAGGTCAAAATTTCTTAAGATATTTTGCAAGTATTCTGTCCACTGGTTCAGACAGCGAAACAGCTTTTCAGGCTCATGTGTAGTAATATTTTTTGCACGAAAAGCGGTCCAGGTCTCTAGCTAACCAAATGTCAAAGCATATACTTGGGCAGTAAACTAATTGGTAGCAAATCTCATTAAAAATTCTGGCTGCAATATTAACTTTTCTGCAGTTGCTGCTGGCTTTAATGAGAAGGTGAACAACAAAGCCACACTGCTGCTCTGACAATTTGTCCTATTGATTTATTATGCCTGCCACCAGCTACATGAAGGGACTACAGATCCTTAGTCTGGAATTAGTACATTTTGACTTCCGCAAATACAGTAAAAGGAGGCTAGTGCTTAAATGTGACACGATTGTTTGGTAGTTTACCTTT
The DNA here is from genome assembly GCF_048773025.1 of Camelus bactrianus. Lineage (NCBI taxonomy): Eukaryota > Metazoa > Chordata > Mammalia > Artiodactyla > Camelidae > Camelus > Camelus bactrianus. The sequence goes on from NC_133558.1 coordinate 39,269,398, forward strand.
TGTTCCCCCAGTGGTGTCTACTAGCTACAACTTTGATAAGAAATATATTCAGGAAATGATTATTAGAGATTATTTTTATTTCAATCCAAAAATGAAGAAATAGATGTTGCATTTAACAAATTGTGTTAAACACATTTTATGCCAAATGTAATCAAGTGTCATTTCATTTTCTACTTTTTTCTTTCTTCCATTCCTTTCAGAAGAGAGGAATTTGTAATGTTGCTTCAATCTATATAGGTATCAACAAAATAGAAAAAAATGGGATTTAATTTAGGAAGACAGCAGAAAGTGGCAGTCTGAATATTTTTTTTTTCACATTCCTGTCACCTCTTGCCTCATTTCAAATCCTAAAATGTCTTATTTTCCCTTTAGTTATGACTATAGTAACTGAACTATAGAAATTTAGACTTTCATTCGTATCCTACCTAATCTTGCAAAGAATGCATTTCTCACGTATCTGTTTTCAGTGTTTTATCCTCAATGAGCACACACGCCAAAGATCTGCCTCTGGCAGTGGCGCCTTTGGTGCCCCTTTGCAGTTACATTTAGGAGAAAACAGATCACGTCACTGAGAGAAATCACACTTGACCCTTGGTCAATACTTCTTCAGAAACATAATGCCCAAGTTCCATTTCATGGTAATTACACGGACTTCCGGTAGAACACCTGTTTAATGGAATTAGAGCTAGAATTCTGGATGTCGTTTCGTGTTTGTAACCTAACACCCTGTAAACGCTCAGTGGCATATTTTGTTTTAAGGCCCCTTTGAATACTTCAAGTTAATATCAATGGATTAATACCACTTTCTGTATCTTTCTAGCAGGCATACACAGAAACTAGGTACTAATGTGTTGTCTCCTGGAAAGAAGTCTACCCTCAAATATTTAAGACAAATCAGTTCTTTAGAATGAAACTACTCACGCTCCCACATTTTACTTGATGTATATATTTTAGATTATGAAGTAAATGAGCTTGCCAGGAGAGCAACTCCTCAAATAAGTTGCCCACAGAGTGTTGAGATGGTACCTACTGGGTAAGCCTTCAGCAGTTGCTTTATTTGAGTGACTAAATGGGAATTTAATTTGTTCTTCAAATTTCCCCCCTAATATGACAGTTGATTTAGCATTGTTATCCAGTGGGAGTCTTCTAGCTGGATTATTTAGAGTGATCTGTGGCATCTTATTCACAAAATAGAGCGTATTTCACAAAAAGATGTTTTTCAGGAAGGTAGAGTACCATCATTCCTAATAAATGATTTGACATAGGGAAAACAGTAGGTTAATTATATTAACCGCACACACACACACACACACACACAAAATGGGCAGAAGACCTAAACAGGCATTTCTCAATGGACAACAGGCACATGAAAAGATGCTCAATATCACCAATTATCAGAGAAATGCAAATCAAAACTATAATGAGGTAGCATGTCACACCAGTTAGAATGGCCATCATTAAAAAGTCTATTAATAGTAAAAGCTGGAGAGGGTGTGGAGAAAAGGCTTGCACCCCAATGTTCATAACAGTACTATTTGCAATAGTCAAGACATGGAAGAAACCTTAATGTCCATCGACAGATGACTGGATAAGGAAGATGTGGAGATATAGATATATATATGTACATATAATGGAATGCTACTCAGTCATAAAAAAGAATGAAATAATGCCATTTGCAGCAACATTAGATGGACCTAGAGATGATCATACTAAGTGAAGTAAATCAGACAGAGAAAGACAAACATTATATGATATCACTTATATGTGAAATCGAAAAAAATGGCACAAATGAACTTATTTACAAAACAAACAGACTCACAGACATAGAAAACAAACATATGGTTACCAGGGGAGAAAAGGGAGGGGAGGAATAAATTAGGAATTTGCAGATGCTAACTACTCGATATAAAATAAGCGACAAGGTCTTACAGGGAATTATATTCAATATCTCATAATAACTTATACTAGTAAATAATATGAAAAAGAATATACATGTACATAACTGAATCGACATTTTGTACACGAGAAACTAACACAACATTATAAATCAACTATACTTCAAAAAAAAAGTTGTTACTTTTAGAATCTAGCTACTATAGAAATTAGCCCATCCTTTAATAGAAGAAATTAGCCCATTCTTTAATAAGCAGGGTGGAGGGAGAAGGAACAGTGAGAAGGAATAGCCTGTGTGGTGGCCCTGAGGCAGGAGTGAGTTGGTGTCAGGACTGGCCTCCCACATGTCTGACCTGTGCAATCACTGGGGCTCCGAGTTCAGAAGGGCCCCATGCTTGGTTTAAAGCTCCATTGTCAAAGTGAAATGCTTAAAATTTAGATCAAGGGGACAAAACAAAACTGGAGACGATCAAACCAACTTTTGAGATTCAAATGATATTACAGTAAGAATATTTCTACTGGGGAAGCTAGTACATATACCAAGATACAAACTAACAATTATAATGTAGTTTTAAGCAATACATGTAGTAATTATATGTGCTTCATTTTTAACTAAATCCACTTACGATACAAAATTAAGAGAAAGAGTGTGCAAATCATCTATTGCTATGTAACAAGTCACCCCAAACGTAATGGCTTAAAACCATTGTTTATTTCCTCTTGGGTTTTTTGGGTCAAGAATGTGGGAAGAATCTGGGTTTGGCTAGGCAGTGTTTACTCAGGCCTCATATGTGGCTGGATTCAGGTGGCCGGGTCTGGAGCTGTGGGGACGCTGGAGCCACTGGCGGCTTCCTGAGCGTCTCTTCAACTTCGGGTAGACTCAGGGCCTCTCCGTGGTCTCTCCTCTTATGGATGAAATTGGGCTTCCTCAGACCATGCTGGCCCAGGAATGGCAGACTGTTTACGTGGCAGCTCAGGGCTCCGAAGCTGTAAAGTTCAACAGAGAATCAACTGAAAGCTATATCACCTGGCCTAGAATGTTACATAGTGTCATTTTCACTCAGTCCCAAACCCTGCTCATACTTAAGAAAAAGGAGCATCGCCCTTACCTCTTGAGGGGACATAAACGGATATTCCTCTGTAAGAAAAACAAGTTGCATGTGGAATATTGTCGCAAACATCTGTGGGAAGTAAATCCTGCCGGCGTCGGTAGTTAGAGCATAGTTTCCAAAGCCTGATTTCTTGGGTTCATGTTCCCAGCTCCAGGACTAACTACCAGCGTGCTCATGCACAAATTGAACCACTCGGCCTCAGTACTCTCATCTCTAAAATGGGGATGTAGTTGTGCCCACGCAATAGTGTGGTTATGAAGGTTAAATGAGATGATACTTATAAAATACCACGAGTAAGCACCTGGCATACAATAAGCACAATTAAGTGTCTGCTCTTATAATTGTTCAGTTTTATATCCAAGCAAGTTTGAAAGTCTGAGAACATACATGAGTCTGTGGGATTTTTAATAAAAGGTAGTGTGTCTGAATCACCACTCCAGGCTCAGTAGGCTTTTAAGGTTGTTTCTTGCAAGGATGCTTTTAAGCATTGAGTCTTTCTCTGGAAGGGGTGCTGGGAACGACCTTGATACTTTTCCTTCTGAATAAACATTGTTTCCAAGGGCTGCCTGTAAAAGAATTGTATCTTTTTGTCTGCAAACTATTGACGAAGTGTTTTGCTCTCAATTCCCCCTAGTTATAGAGCAGCTAAATAATGATGAGGAGGAAGACGACAGGGAAGTATGATTCAGTCCATAATTCAGAAAATATATTTTATTTAATATATTTAAATATATTTTACAAATATATTTTACAAATATATTTAAATCTGTGAGAAGTCAGGATTTTTTTTTCTTTTCTTTAAGTTGAAGTATAGTCAGTTACAATGTGTCCATTTCTGGTGTACATAACATCCCAGTCATAGATTTAAGTTTAGACGGTGTTGTAGCCAAAAATCTCCTTAATTTCCCTTTTTGCCCTTATAAGTTTTTGAGATAATTGCCTTAAATCTTTACGTCTGTTTTTTATCAAGATGTAGAGAGCCGTTACTTTGTCTCTGCCGTCTCTTCCGCGCCCCCAACACGTACTTAATTCATCCTGCCATCTGCTACTCATCCTTCTGCCGCCCCAAAATGGGGGAGTGAAGCCACGGATATAGCTCTCCTTAAGCTTGCCTTTCATGACCCGCCCAGTCCTTAGATGAGAAGAAAGATCCGCCAGTGAAAAAAATGAGAAAAAGGCAATCCTGAAGCCCACAGCTACAAATCGTACCTAGAGAAACGTATAAAATTATACATAAAATACTGAAGGATACTGCCTCACCTTAAATCAGATTTGGAGCATATTCTAAATATTACACTCAGTTTTGCACTTAAGGACGTAACAATCATTTCTGACTTCCATGTCCATGTTTGGAACTAGAGTTAGGGTGAGAATAATGTAATTTCTTGTGTATATATTTATAGGCAACAGTTCTTAGTCATAACATCAAAATAAAACTACTGTAATTTGAAACCACTATCTTCACAATTTTGAAGTTCTGGGTGTTGTATTATTGGCCATACTGATACATGGTAAATATGAGCAAAATAATAAAGTCCTGAAGTTTCACTCATCTTAAAATGAGTATGATGATGCTACTGATTCACTGGTTAGGACAGTCGTGTCTGTATTCTACCTTTGCGTGACAAAACAATACCTGTTCTTTTCTCACAGTCCTGTAGGTTCAAAACCTGGGTGGACTCAGCTGGGTTTTTTGTTCAGAGTCTCACAAGTCTAAATGATGGCATCAGCCAGACTCTGATCTCGCTTGGAGCTCTGGGTCTTTTTTTCAAGCTCACGTAGTCATGTCATGGAAGAATTCAGTTTCTCAGCTGAGTCGAGTCTATGGCCCTTGATTCCTTGCTGGCTGTTGTCCAGGGGTCACTCTCAGAGCCATGTGGCTCCTTAGTGGCACAGCGAATTCTCATGCTTTGAGCCTGTCTGATTTCCTCTCTCTCTGACCTCCCTCTATGCCCAAAGTTAAAGGACACATATGATTAATTCAGGCCCACCTAAATAATACCCCCGTCTTAAGGTCTACTGATTTGAAAGCTGAGTTACAGTTACAAAATCTTGTCATGGCAGTACCTCAGTTAGTGTTTGACTGAATATTGAGAGAAGTTGTATGTCCACCAGCAGCCAGGAGTCGGGGGTCATCTTAAAATCCTACCTGGTACCTCGCAGGACCAAACGCGATCAGAAACATAAAGCTATAGATTCTTAAACAAGAAAAACAAAACAAAACACACAAAACAAATACAAAACAGAAACAGACTCATAGACATAGAATACAAAGTTGTGGTTGCCAAGGGGGAGGGGGGTGGGAAGGGACAGACTGGGAGTTCAAAATTTGTAGATACTGACAGGCATCTGCAGAATAGATAAACAAGATTATACTTTATAACACAGGGAAATATATACAAGATCTTGTGGTGGCTCATAGAGAAAAAATGTGACCGTGAATGTGCGTATGTTCATGTATGACTGAAAAATTATGCTCTACGCCGGAATTTGACACAACATTGTAAACTGACTATAACTCAATTAAAAAATGTTAAAAAAAAAAAGAAAGAAAGAAAGAAAGAAAGAAAGAAATGTGAAGCTATAAAGCCGTCTCAGCAAACTTCTTGGAATATACGAGCATTCAGATGATGCCTGCTCCCCTCTTCATCCTCACCGTTGTTGCCGTCACGTTAGCATCAGCAGCAGAAGAGTCGGGGCGGGGACAGCGCCACCTTAAGTCAGTTTTGGCTAAAGTGCAGACAAACTGAATGAGACCAAACAGTTGTTCATTGATGTTCTTCTTTGTCCGACATAATGTCTCTGAATTACCAATTTAAGTGGAGAAATGTGGAGGCAGATATAATTCCACTGGATATTGCTTTAAATAATACTCATCCCTAATGGCCAGCATAAACACTGTCACCTCCTCTAGCAAGCTTTAATGCCATCTCCTCCTTTCTTCCATCCCAGCTTAATGAGGGAAGCCTTCTACTCTTTTAGAGCCATCTGCTGTTACCATATTCTGTTCTCCAAGTAGCATTTGGACCTCCTGAAAGATAAAAACTAATGCCTGTCGTCCCCAGGAAATGTCCTGGCAGAACAAACATGCTCTGAAACTATTCGATAAATTAAAAATAATCAATGAATGTTCATGTATGACTGAAACATTGTGCTGTCCACCCAAAACTGACACAACATTGCAAATTGACTATAACTCAATTAAAAAAATGTAAAGGTCCTTTAAAAAACAATCAATGGAAATTTGAGAAAAACAATTGCTTTCACGTATTACACACTGTCTAAAATTAAAGCAAGGGAAAAGCCCTGTTGATTCAGTGTAATATAGAGAATATGTGAAGGATTTAGGGTTATGGTAGAAACGGGAAGAACTTGCTGCATAGTTCCTGTTATCATTATTAAACTGGTGTGCTCATGCAGGCGGGCACCATGAAGGAAGCCCAGCATATGCACCCAGGACGCCCTCACAGGCAGGTGAGTGTGCCGCGGTAACACAGAACTCAAGGGCTGACGATATTTCAAGATCCACAAAAGCAATCTGCGTCAGGCAGTAGGACCACAGTCCCGGGTGTTTAGAAGCAGGAGTGCCGTCCAGTGGTGAGGGATGCGTAAGAACAAAGTGGTACCCCAATCCTAGAGATACAGGTAGGAAACTAAAAGAGGAACTCCAGCCACGGTGAACAATTTAACAAATGAACTTCCTTCCATACCAGGGGTGGAGATGCCTAGGCCAGCACCAAGGGTGGACACATGAGGGCTGTGCCCCCTCCCTACAGCCGAGAGGGGGCCCATATTTGAAGAACTCAGTTCTTAAATTGAGAAAGGTCCAGACTCAGGAGGATCCTGGAAACAGCACATCAGAGTAAGATTTTTTTCCAGTTAAAACTAATGTTAAGAAAGGGAAATGCCATACTGCCTACACTACTGCTCAGCTTCTTCCCAGTGCAGAACCGGCTTAATTCTGAACATCATGATTCTGAGACGCAGGTAGCATTACCTTGAGGCTCATGGGGAAGGACTGGGGAGCCAGGGCGCAGTGGAAAGGAGCCCCTGTGATCGCCTCACTGAAGCTCCTGGCACTAAGGGTGTGAGAAACTGCCTTTAAAACGTACTTTTAGACAGGACCACCTGACTTTCTGTTGTAACAATGCAACGTGTCGTGGTGTGCAGTTCATCTGTATGGGATTTGAATCACAAAAACATGCAATTAACTTCTTAATCATTCCCCTTGTGAAAGGTTTATGCCAAGATTAATCGGGGACCAAGAACTGTTTCTTATCTCAAAGGATAAAGAACTTAGGGACAGTAGGATAAGCAACACCAGTACAGTTTGAATGTGAGCTAAGGACGTTAAAATATGCCTTTTGCACAAGGCATTCTTGGACGTATATTCTAAAGGAAATCTTATTACTTAGAGATGCGTGTGTGTAGAGTGGCACACTCATAACTTAAGACACTCCCATGTTTTGATTAATACACATGACTTACTACGTTATAACTTTCACACGCTAAAATCAATACTCATAAATAACATTTTCATAGCACTATTGAGCCACAGTGGAATTATAAAGTGCTGGAAGTAGAAGGAGGTAGAATTAGACAGACAAATAAAATACGGATTACTAAATCCATCGTTACTGCCCATCCAACAATTTTTTCCTTCTAAACATTGTATTAGTACATTCCGTGCCTGAATATATATAACAAGACACAGAAACACAGAGCCGCAGTAATGTTGATGAGCGTTTTGGTTTTATATGTCAAAAGATTTATTTGAGAAACTCTAACGGGGGGGGGGGGGGGGACAACTAACTGAAAAGTAAATCTACCAAAAGAGATTTTGTGATTATGTGCTTTAAAAAAAACTTTGATTTCATATTAGAAATTTTAAGTCATTACTTTGTTACATTAAGGTGTCAGAATGATATTAATGTCTCTTGATTGTTTTATTGAATATATGTTATTCATAAAATCATAAACTATGAAAAATATTTAGTAAGCTTATAAATAAGGTTTTTTTTAAGTTAGAGCCGTGTGAATCTGCAATGAAAAGCCCTCCAGATATTTAAAATGATAAGAAAGGAAAAAAGGGACATTTCTATAGCATATATATTTGCTTGTTTACTTCTCCCACTGCCTATTTAATGCTTTTAAAAAAAAAATATATATATATATATATAAAATAAGTGAATGCATAAGTCTATCTTTAGTTTTTAAAGGAGTCTCCATAATGTTTTCATAACAGTTACACAAAAATACATTCCATGAACAGTGTAGGAGGGTTGCCTTTTTTCTACACCCTTTCCAGAATTTATCGTTTCTGGACACTTTAAAGCTGGCCATTCTGACTGGTGTGAGGTGACACCTCTCTGTAGTTTTGATTTGCATTTCTCTGATAATCAGCGACATTGAGCATTTTTCACATGCTTATTGGCCATTTGCATTTCTTTATTGGAGAAATGAGTTTTTAGGTCTTCTACCCATTTTTTGGAATGGGGTTTATTTTGTTTGTTTGTTTGTTTGTTATTAAGCATTATGAGCTATTTATATATTCTGGAAGTTAAGCTCTTGTTAGTTGCATAATTACAAAATACTTTTCCCCATTCTGTAGGCTGTCATTTTGTTTTGCTTATGATATCCCTTGCTGTGCAAAAGCTGATAAGTTTCATTAGATTGCTTTTTTGTTTTGTTTTGTTTTGTTTTGTTTTTATCACTGCTGTCTTGGTAGACTGCTCTAGGAGAACATTGCTAAGATTTATGTCAAAGAATGTTTTGCCTATGTTTTCTTCTAGGAGGTTTATAGTGTCCTGTCTCATGTTTAATTCTCTAAGCCATTTTGATTTTATTTTTGTGTATGGTGTGAGAGAGTGTTCTAACTTCATTGATTTACTTGTAGCTGCCCAGCTTTCCCAATACCACTTTCTGAAGAGTGTATCTATTCTTTATTTTATATTCTTGCCTGCTTTGTTGAAGATTAATTGACGGTAGGCTGTGGGTTTATCTGGGCTCTCTATTCTGTTCCATTGATCCATACATCTGTTTTTATGGCAATACCATGCTGTTTTGATTATTGTAGCTCTATAGTATCGTCTGATGTCTGGGAGGGTGGTTCCTCCAGCTTCACTCTTTTTCTTCAGTATTGCTTTGGAAATGCTGAGCCTTTTGAGATTCCATATAAATTTTAGAATTATTTGCTGTAGTTTTGTGAAATGGTCCTGGGTAATTTGACAGGGGTCACAGTAAATCTGTAGATTTCTTTGGATGCTATGGTCATTTTAATAGTATTAATTCTTCCAAGCCAACAGCATGGGATATCTCTCCATTTCTTTAAATCATCTTTAATTTCCTTAATCAATGTTTTGAAGATCTCCATGTATATAAGTCTTTCACTTCCTTGGTCAGGTTTATTCCTAAGTATTTTATTTTTCTTGGATGCAATTTGAAAAGGGATTGTTTTTTACTTTCCTTTTGTGATATTTCATTGTTTGTGTAAAGAAATGCAACAGATTTCCGTATGTTCATCTTGTAGCCTGTTACCTTGCCAACTTTGTGTACCTGCCCTAGGAGTTTTTGTGTGGAGTCTTCAAGGTTTTCTATATATAGTATCATGTCATATGCAGATGGTGACAATTTTGCCTCTTCTCTTCTCATTTGGATCCCTTCTGTTTCTTTCTCTTTATATATTATTACGGCTAGGGCTTCCAGTACTATGCTGAATAGAAGTGATGAGAGTGGGCATCTGTCTTGTTCCAGATTTTAGCAGGAAAGCATTCAACTTTAGCCATTGAGTGTTATGCTGGCTGTGCGTTTGCCACAATAGCTTTTCTTATTTTGGGATATGTTCCCTTTATACCCACTTTAGTAAGAGTTTTTATCATAAATGGTTGTTGAATTTTACTGAATGTTTTTTCTGCATCTATTGAGATGATCATGTGGTTTTTGTCCTTTCTCTTGTTGACATGATGTATTACATTGATTGATTTGCATATGTTGAAACACCCTTGTGTCCCTGGGATAAACCCAGCTTGATCATGGTGTATGATCTTTTTTCTGTGCTGTTGGAGTCTGTTTGCTACCATTGTGTTGAGGATTTTTGCATCTCTGTTCATCAATGACATTGGTCTGTAATTTTCTTTTTTGATAGCATCTTTGTTTTTCATATCACGGTGACAGTGGCTTCATAGAATGAATATGGGAGTATTCCTTCCTCTTCAATCTTTTGGAAGAGTTTGAGAAGGAAAGGTGTAAGTTCTTCTCTGTGTTCTTGGTAGAATTCCCCACTGAGGCCATCTGGTCTCAGACTTGTGTTTGCAGGAAGGTTTTTTACTGCTGATTCTATTTCACTTTTAGTGATCAGTCTTTTCTGTTCCTTCTTGATTGAGTTTTGGTGAACTGTGTGTTTCTAGAAACTGGTCCATTTCTTCTAGGCTCTCCTACTGTTGCCATACAGTAGTTCATAGTATTCTCTTATGGTTTTCTGTGTTTCTGTGTTGTTGGTTGTGATTTCTTCATTTTCATTTCTTATTATGTTCATTTGTGTCCTCTCTTTTCTTCTTGGTGATCCAGGTCAGAGGTTTGCCAATTTTGCTTACTCTTTCAGAAAACCAGCTCTTGGTTTTGTTGATTTTTTTCCCATTAAAAAAAAAATCTATTTTATTTATTTTCTCCCTGATCTTTATTATTTCTTTCCATCTGCTGACTTTAGGTTTTGTTTGGTCTTCTTTTTCTATTCTTTTCCATGGCAGGTTAGTTTATTCACTTGAAATTGTTCTTATTTTTTTTTGAGGAAGGCCAGTATCATTATGAACGTCTCTCTTAAGACTGCTTTTGCTGCATCCCATAAATTTTGTATGGTTGTTTCATTGACATTTGTCTCAAAACACTTTTAAAAATTTCTTCTTTGATTCCATTATTGACCCATTGGTTTTTTAGTAGCACGCTGTCTAGTCTCCATGCGGTCATTTTTTTTCTCATTTTTCTTTCTGTGGTTGGTTTCTTGTTTTACGCCATTGTGGTCAGAAAAAATACCTGAAATATTTCAATCCTCTTGAATGTTTAGAGGCTTATTTTTTTTTTGGTCTGAGTATATGGTCTATCTTAGAGAAGAATGTTCCATGTACACTTGAAAATAATGTATATTCTGTTTTGTGGAGATGCAACGTCCTTAAAATATCAGTTAAGCCTAACTGTTCCTCTGTGCCCTTGTGTATCTTTGTTGCCTTATTGATTTTCTGTCTGGAAGATCAAAACTGTTGTTCGAATTCTATCCACAAGAGTACAAACTGTACATCTTTGAGTTCAGTTGATAAAGAGTCACGTTCTCTTTCTGTGTCGGCATGTCTCCTTAATTTTTAAAAGGGTCCTGGTGGGTTTGTGCTGCTACTTTCACATTGAAAGTAGCTGACGCCTCATTGGCTCTTCGCTTGTTTCTTTGCGGTGCGATCTTCTCTCTGCTGGAGTTTTCATTCTATGAGGTTTTACTGTATTGTACGGGGTATTGGTGCACCCGTCCCACTGCACACTGCTCTCTCTCACGGCAGGATCTTTAAGCTTTTATGCCTTTTCTAGTACATACAAGTCACTGAAAATCTCTTTTCTGTTGCCAAAGGTGGCACTGTAGCTGTTTGTGGTTTCTCCTTTGCCTACAGACCACGGCCCGTTCCTGAGTGCCCTCTCTGTCTATAGGAGGCCTTTTGCTGTCACACTCTGGAGTGTGTTAAAGGGCCAGCTGCAGAGTAGGTGGAAGTGTGGGGTCAGCCCTCCAGACATTGCCCACAGGCTTGTGGGCCCAGTGGGGGGTTCCTGGGTGTGGTCCTCCCAGAAGCTTGTGGGTGGACATTCTGTGAAAAATCCTTCCAGAGCTCTTCCTTGCCCCCAGTTGTGGAGGTCCTACATCAATACTCCAGGTGTTGCTAGAGGGAAATTGTTTAATCCAACTGTGCCCTGAATAACTGGAGTAGCCAGGCAGTTACCCACCACTCTCCTTTTCCCGTGCCAGAGAGGTCACTGCTACTGGTTAGAAAGCAGCCCAGTGCAGTGTTTCCTTGGGCAAGGGCAACACTGAGAATATTTCTTTTACTATTGTCTCCCCTCCCCTGTGACCAAACTCTCAATTTTTTCCTCCAATGACGTACTAAAATCTCTGCTAGGGAAAGCTGGATTGTTTTGTAAATTCTCTGTCACTTGTGGGCAAGTGCCCGGGTCAGCGGTCTCAGGATATTTGCCAAGCTGGGTGAGAGGAGTCTGGGCATGTCCACTGTCTCCCCTGGCCCCACACCTTGTGCTGAGGGCTGTCTGCCTATTAGTGGGCACACAGGTGGGGGAGACTCCTCCCAGGTTCCTTGGCATTTGCATGGAGCTAGACCCCACAACACCCACAAAGGCATTTGTGTGTGTGTGCATACGGATGTCCATCTTATTGTTTAAGAAGAGGGATGAAAAGGAAGAACATCTTACATTGTCATGATGCTGAAGTTATTCTCCAGAATTGTCATTTTGGTGCAGCCACATCACACTGTTACCAGCCTATGTGCACAGCTCATTCTGCATATGAGTAGACACATACAAATGCAGAAACAAAGAACCCTATGCAATGTGAATTACTTCATCTTTATGTTTGAGCATAAAGTGCTTAACCTGTGTTCTTACTGCCGAAACAGCATTAAAATATTACCATACTATAATTCATGACTGATGCTGCAAAGCCTAGTGAAATAATACTAAGCCTCATAGAAGATGTTTCAAGTCCAGACTGGTTTTCACTTATTTCTTTGACTTTATTTTTGATGGTTGTTAAATACTCCACAAAAAATTGAAGGTAAAGTATCAGTCTTCACAATCAATTTATCTTTCTATTCATTTATAATAATTAATTCATAATTTAAGATTATAACTATTTATTTAAATATATTGAATAGCCTTTTTTTTGGTCTTATGCATACATTAGTATATGTCTATATATATTATAAGTATGCACTACCATGAAATGTATAGCATTTCTTGTTTAAGATAAAATTACAGACTAATAAAAACCATAAAATTACAGACTGAAAACCATAAAAAGTACTGTTTCCTATTTTACCTTTTTAAATATTAAATAAGCTAAAATGCCTCATTACCCAAGACATTAACATAATTAAGAAAGAAAAGATAATTGTTTCCCTTTATCATAACTGTGGTACCAAGTAGAATACTTATAAAATTTATAATTTAGAACTCATGCTAATATCATAAAATTCTATAGTTTTTTAGATTACTTTAACAGACAACATAAAATGCATCCATACTAAAAAAATTTACATTTTATACTTATGAACTAACTATAGTATTCTCCAACCAAACTAACTATAACTAATCTGTTTTCTAATGATGTTACATGCTTGAAAGAAATTTCACTGGTACAAAAGGTGGCCTTATAGCTCCTTTGCTGTTTCGGCAGCTTCTTCCCAGTGCAGAACCGGCTTAATTCTGAACATCATGATTCTGAGACGCAGGTAGCATTACTTTGCGGCTCATGGGGAAGGACTGGGGAGCCAGGGCACAGTGGAAAGGAGCCCCTGTGATCGCCTCACTGAAGCTCCTGGCACTAAGGGTGTGAGAAACTGCCTTTAAAACGTACTTTTAGACAGGACCACCTGACTTTCTGTTGTAACAATGCAACGTGTCGTGGTGTGCAGTTCATCTGTATGGGATTTGAATCACAAAACATGCAAGTTATCTTTTCCAAGACATTATATATTCACTTAGAATGACAATCTCCAGGTCTATCCATGTTGCTGCAAATGGCATTATTTTATTCTTTTTTATGGCTGATTAGTGTTCCATTGTATAAATATACCACAGCTTCTTTATCCAGTCCTCTGTCAGTGGACATTTAGGTTGCTTCCATGTCTTGGCTATTATAAATAGTGCTGCTATGAACATTGGGGGGTGTGTATCTTCTCAAATTAGAGTTCCCTCTAGATATAAGCCCATGGATGGGATTGCTGGACCAATCATAAGTCTATTTTCACACTTATTCCACTTTATTCCAAATTCTTAGCCACTAGACTATGGCGTTCGTTCTTTTTCCTTCAGTTCCATTTAAAAAATCTAACACGGATTCTATGAGAGTATAATAATGATAACCTTCATTATTTCAGAAAAAAAAAAAGTACCAAGTACTAAGGTCTTTTTATCCCTATATAAATTCAAAGATCTCATTCACCAAAGCTTTGTAATAAGTCTGTGTTACAGCTTTGTAGTAAGTCTAAAGTATGTAGAGAATAACCCACACTACTCTGCTTAAATTTCTTCAGAATTTTCTTGGCTATTAGTATCTATTATACCTCCATGTGAATTTCAGGAATCTACATACAAACCTTTTAGAATTATGTTTGAAATTGTGTTTTGCTTATAGGTTAATTTAGGGAGGGCAGACATCTTTATGATATTGAATCTTTCTATTCAGAAGCATGATTTGTTTTTTCATTTAGAATTTTCAATACTAAATTCATATTTACCCCTAGCTATAGCATATAGCTTATAGATTTGGCAATAGTATTTAAATTTTATTCTATTTTCTAATTAATTATCATTCTGATTTTTCATCAAAGACAATGGAAGTTAGGTGACAGGAATGATACTTTCAAAGTGTCAAAAATAAAAAACAATCAATCTAGATCTATATGCCCTTTATATACCATATCAAATTTCAAACTCAGTCTTTGAAATATGCGATCTAAATTATCAAAGTAAAAACTAATTAATAGATCCACTATCAGATCCTTATTAAAGAATATTTTGAAATGATATAAACATTGATTCCTGATGAAAAAGGTGAATTTCAGGAATTGATAAAAATAGTGAAATGTTTTAAAAGAGGACAAATAAATATTAACTGTGTAAGACAAAATATAATATCTTATGTGATTAAAAATAATATAGAGTTTAAATATAAATACAAATCTGTATATAGATCAGCAGCATATGCATCAGGAAACCGGGCCAGTGGACAGACACAAAGTATTTCAGTTACTGATTTATAAGAGGTTCATATAGTTATCAACTTTGGATTTTGATAAATTAAGTCTACTATGACAAATTAAAGACTTTAATGTTCTACAAATAAAGACTAGAAACAGAGACTTTAATTTCCAAATTAGTAACAAGCAAAATATGGAATGAGAAAAAAATTTTTTGACAGATTTAAGATAGAAGAAAAAACACACAAAGTGTAAAGAATAAATTAAACAAGATAAGGTGGTAGGAATTAAATTCAAATGGGTTAATGATTATAACAATTATAAATGGACTAAATTGAAAGAAATATTATATAGGGAAATGATGGAAATATGTATCAGGTAATTTTTTTAAGTAAACACATTTAGTTATGTTAACATATTACCAGAATAACAATTATGTTAAAAAAAAAAAACTATACAGAGAGGGTAACTTGGTAATGCTAAAAGCTTCAATATACCTGTAAGTTGCAATAATTTTAAAATGTTTGCACTACGCTCAACAGTTGCAGAATCACATTAATTTCAGACACATGAAGTGATTTAGAAAACTTTATTGTGGAAAGACTCAAAACAAATCTATTCCACTTCAAAAAATAAGAAGTTTGAGCCTACAGAGAATTTTCTCTGTTATCAATGTATTTAATATACAAAACAATAAGAAACGTTTTTATAAAACCATGCTTTAAGGAAGAAATCATAAATATTAGAAAATATTTATAATTCAATGACAATAATATGCTACAGATTAAAACTTGGGAACATAATTAAAGCAGTATTTAGAAAGAAATTTAGAGCCTTAAAAATATGTTAGTAAAGAATATAGGATAAATTTTATTGAAACAAGCAAACATTAAAAAAGAGAGAGAGAAAGGAAAGAAAAACAGTCCCACGGGAAAAAAGAAGAAGAACAGAAATTGATGAAATAGAAACATTTGGGAGAGAAGTTCAAAAGGAAAAAAAAAAGCAGGAAGTTGATTCTTTTATAGGAAAAAAAATAATAAATTTGGCAGATATCTAATAACCTATAATGAAAAATTACATGACAAATGTATGTATATAAAACTGAATCACTGTGCTATACACCGGAAACTAACAACATTGTATATCAACTGTACTTCAATTTAAAAAATAAATAAGTGACATCATGTAGTAAAAAAAAATTTGGCAGATCTATCTCTGGTTTAATTAATCAAGAAAAAAATAGAAAATAAGAAATTACCCAAACTCACAAATATTCTAATAATAAAAATGTATTTTCAACAACTTCCATGTCAAATGTCAACATTTTGCATTAGTGGCCAATTTGCAGAATATAATGTGACAAAATTGGCTCAAGAACTGAAGATGAAGATGACTCTAAACCATTAAGGAAACATTGCGAGGTCACCAAAAAGTAGAAAAGTGCTGAGAAGATTCTCTAATCTAATGACTTCACAGGTGTGTTACAAGAAACATTCAAAAAACAAATGCCAATGTTTACACAAAGTATTCCAGAACATAGACATTCAGAAATCATTCAAGAATTCATTTTTTGAAGCTACATAACTTGGACACCAAAACCCAACAAAGGCAATACATGAAAGGTAAATTACTGCACACTGCCATCGTGATGAGCACGGACACAAAAAATCCTAAGTAAACTATTAATACGCTGTCTTCAGCCATGATGTTGGTAACTTAACAAAATAAGATATACTCTGGATAAATTAGGTTTATCCCAAGAACACAGGGTAGTTTAATTTAAAAACCAGTGAATGATCTCATCTGAAGAAGAGATTAAAGGAAAGAATCCAAATGATTAATTTGGAGTTACTCTGAGGACGAGGTGGAACTGTGCACGTGAAAGGGTTTTTAAGTTGAATTGCTGTTAAGGAATCATGCTTGTTTGTTCGGGGTGCTGTTGTCTGCCTCTGCTTTTATTTATGTATTACTTTTAAAGCACAAGTAAAGTGTATCGTGAGAGCTTTGATTAATCTCTTCAGCAGCTGCTGCTTTCCATCATTGCACTCACGTAAGTTTCTCTCAAATCTCATGGATTAGAAATCTTGATGAAACGAAAGGGCGCAAATTACTTCGAGATAAGAAGAGGGAAAGATAAAAAGAACCTAATGGGGAAATTTGGGTAGCATTTTACTTTTACAAGGACTTATTTCTAATTTTTTTTCTAATAAAGGTATCTTTTGAAAAGCACCCTTAATATGGGAAGTGCGTTACTCATTTTGGTCAGTACAATCTATAGTCCTGTTCTAGATACAAAATGTTACTGATTTTACAAAGGTATATGCTTAAGTCAAGTCAGTTACCCCCAGACCAACATGAATAATATTTACACTCCCTCTTTCTAAAATGTCATTTCTCTGGGAGAGGTTATAGCTCAGTGGTAGAGTGCCTGTTTAGCATGCATGAGGTCCTGGATTCAATCCCCGGTACCTCCATTATGTAAATAAATAAATAAACCTAATTTGTAAATAAATAAATAAACCTACCCCCCCCAAGAAAAAAGAAAATATCATTTCTCAAAAATTTCAATTAACTTCTTAGCAAAACTCTCATGGTTACTAGTTAACAATGGGACCTTCCCTTTTGGTTTTTGGAAGTGGATGATGACTAAACTATTTTGTTGGCAGCATTTGGGGTTTATTTGTTTTAACACTCTTTTTTTGTCTCCAGAGTTTCAAAAGAAATGTGCCTCCACCGCCTGCTTTCTTCATCTAGGCTTTTCTTTCAAATGAACACTGTTTTTCAAAACTTCAATGTTTTCCTCTTCTCATTTCTTTCTAATTCCTTATGATTTCTTTGCCATCCAATGTCCTCCTTCAAGTTTCATGGAAGTGCATTTTCCAAAGAAAAGCATCAACGTAGAAGTTGGGCGGGGGGTGGGGGGATAGCTCAAGTGGCAGAGTGCATGCTCAGCCTGCAGAGTGCCTCGGTTCATCCCCCAGCACCTCCTCCAGATGTGAATGAATAAATAAACCTAGTTACCCCCCCATTGAAAAACAAACAAAAATAAATACAAAAATAGAAAACTAACTCCCCCCCCAAAATATAAATTAAAAAACAAAACAGTTGGGTAGGGTTGCAGAATATTTATTTTGCCACTTTGGGACTTTGAGCACATGAAGAAAAGAAGTTTCTTTTCTCCAAAATAAAATAAGCATAATGTTACCTTTAACAGATACTTGTGAGATAAATGTCCTTAAGTAAGTTTTCTCTGCTTACGATGTAGATATGATCGTACACCCATTAACTAAGTAAACTCTGAAATTCTAACCCTAAAGAATTATCTTGAAAATTAGTCTCCTCATCACATTTAGGAGAAAACAACATTTAAGAGTAAAGAAATCATGGGAAACCAGCACTATTCCTATAAAAGCACACACCAAACTTGTGTGTGGGTGTGTCAAAATAAAACGTTAGAAACATAATTAACAGGGTCTTTCATTTATTTGGTTCTTTTGAGTTTTCTTTTGACTATTCATCATATATAGGTCTTCAAAACAGATGTTACCTCACTATACAGATAACTCCTTGCAGAATACTAACACTACGTTTTTCTTCTTTCCATGTTTGTGTGCTTAGTTTTCAGTTTCTAAATTTATTTCCTTAATATTCATATTTAACAAGCCCTTGTTATATAGTTTTGGTTTTTGCCTTCGCTGCCAATTGCTCTAGTGACTTCATGTGCTTCCTCACTGTGCTCACACTTCTCTCCTAACTTTTTCAATCTAACATACTCGGGATTTGCCTTTTCAGTGTATCTTTGCGAACTGCTGATAGCTACACATATTCTACATACTTTGAGTTTTCAACAAATATTAATATGCTAATAACTGAATATGCAGTTTCTCAATATAAGTTGCTACTAATATAGCATTAATATTTATTGAAGATTATTAGATTCCCAGCACTATTCTGTTTATATAACTTACAAAATAACTACTCTTAGAACCATTTTGCAGATAAGAAAACTGAGGCACAGAGAGATTAAGAGCTTGCCCGAGTAACTAAGTGGTAAATTCATGATTTGAACCAAGAATTTTGAGTTTCAGAACCCTACTCTTAACTTCCACTTACGGCATCTCTAATTTATCTTCATGCTTTTAACAGGTATCTTGTGTTTAATATGTAGAACAATATTTAAGGGATAATTTCATGTGCATCTTTTCAAACATCATGATGTATGATTTTTACAGATGTAGTTTGTGAATATTTCACTTCATAGGAATGGTATACTTTGTATAAACTCTAGGCAATTTTTTTTAAACTTCTAATTGAAAATTATTATCCTAGAATCAGCATGCTAGGTTAAAAAAAAAAACTTAGGATGTTTAAGTTTAAATAAAATTATTTTATCTGAATTTAATCTATCATCAAGTTTTACTTGATTAGATATGTACGTTCTATTTTTGAGAACAAGGGAATATTGTATTTGCATAAAATAGGCAAGAATATTTTATAAAACCTAAATAGGAATATGTGTGAGATACTACATAAATATCTCATGAAAAGATTTCAAATGTATGTAAGTTGTACTCATGATGATACTTTGCATGATAAAATAAAGCAACATTTGAGCCCCAGCTGGAAAAAAAATACTATTCTCTCACCCTCTTAAAATATAATGGCGTTAGGTAAATGATTTGTCTGAAATGATAATGACTAGAAATAATCACCACGTGAATCTCATCTAACAGCTATAAGAAGTAGAATTTTACAGTTTTATTTTTAATTGAAGTACAGTTGCTTTACAATGTTTTGTTAGTTTCAGGTGTACAGCAGAGTGATTCCGTGTTTTATATATATATGATTATTTTGCATTATATGTTATTATAAGGTATTGAATATATTTTATTTATACTTTGTATCAGATAATCTTATACTCTTAATTTACCCTCCCCTTCCCTCTTTGGTAACCATAAATTTGTTTTCTATGTCAGTGAGTCTGTTTCTGTTTTATACATAGATTTATTTGTATTATATTTTTTAGTCCACATATAAGTGATAATATGTAACATTTGTCCTTCTCTGTCTGACTTACTTCACTAAGTATAATCTTCTCTAGGTCTATCAATGTTGCTGCTCATGGCAATATTTCATTCTTTTTAATGACTGAAATAATAAATACAATGGAATGTTACTGTCTTCTTGTCTTCTTAAGACAGTCATCTGTTGATGGACACTTAAGTTGCGTCCATTTCTTGGCTATTGTAAACAGCGCTGCCATGAACATGGGGAAGCATGTATCTTTTTGAGCTAGAGTTTTTCTCTTTTCTGGATGTACACCCAGGAGTGGGAGTGCTGGATCATACGGTAGCTCTACTTTTAGTTTTATGAGGACACTTCATATGGTTTTCCATAGTGACTGCAACAATGCACCAATTTATGTTCCTACAAAAAGAGAAGGAGGGTTCCCTTTTCTCCACACCTTCTTCAGCATTTATTATTTGTAGATGTTTTGGTGTTGGCCATTCTGACCTGTGTGAGGTGACATCTCATGGTGGTTTTGGTTTGCATTTCTCTAAAAATTAGAGATACTGAACATATTGTATGTGCCTGTCGTCCATCTGGTTGTCTTCTTTGGAAAAACGTCTATGTATGTCTTCTGCCTATTTTTTGAATAGCTTCTTTTTTTATATTAAGTTGTATGAGCTCTTTGTATAGTTTGGGTATTAATCTCCTGCCAGCTACACAGTTTGTAAATATTTTCTCCCATTCCTTAGGTTGTCTCTTTATTTTGTTGATGGCTTGCTTTCCAAACCCTTGCTGTGCAAAAAACTGTGAAGTTTCATTAGGTCCCATTTGTTTGTATTTTGCTTTTCTTTCTTTTGCCGTTAGAGACTGACCTGAGAAAATACTGCTGTGATTTATGTCAGAGAACATTCTGCCTACACCCTCATCTGGAAGTTTTATGGTGTCGTGCCTTATATTTAGGTCTAAAATTTTGAGTTAAGTTTTACATATGGCGGGAGAGTGTGCTCTGGTTTCATTGATTTATATGTAACTGTCCAGCTTTCCCAACACCACTTGTTGAAAGGACTGCCTTTTCTCCATTGAATATTCTTGCCTCCTTTGTCACAGATGCATTGACCGTAAGTGTGTGGGTTTATTCCTGGGCTCTCTATTCTGTTCCTTTGGCCCATATGTTTGTTTTTGTGACAGTTTGTGTTGATTATTGTAGCTTTGTAGTACAGTCTGAAGTCTGGAAAGTTAATGCCTCCAGCTTTGTTCTTTTTCCTCAGGATTGCTTTGGCAATTTCGAGTCATTTGTGGTTTCATATAAATTTTAGAATTATTTGTTCTAGTTCTGTGAAAAATGTTATGGGTGTTTGATAAGGATTCAGTTAAATCTGTAGATTGCTTTAGGTCATATGGTTATTTTAAAGTATTAATTCTTCCAATCCAGGAGCATGGGATATCTTTCCATTTCTTTGAATCATTATCCAATTCCTTTTTGATAAATGTTTTATAGTTTCCAGCATATACATCTGTAACTTCCTTGGTTAAGTATATTCCTAGGTATTTTATTTATTTTTTATTGTGATTTTGAATGTTTTTTTTAACTTTCTCTTTCTGATATTTCATTATTAGTGTGAGATACAACAGATTTCTGCATATTAATCTTGTATTCTTGTCTGAATCCACTGATTAGTTTTAATAGTTTTTGTGTGGGGACTTTAGGATTCACTAAATAGAGTATTGTGTCATCTGCAAATAGTGACAATTTTAACACCTTCCTTTCCAATTTAAATAATTTTACACTTTATCTTCTCTGCTGTGGTTAGGACTCCCAATACCATTTGAGTAGAAGTGATGAGCTTGAGTATCCTTGACTTGTTCCTGAATTTAGCAGGAAGGCGTTCAGTTTTTCACTGTTGAGTATTGTATTGACTGTAATATTAAGGCAAATGGCTTTTATTATGTTCTGTTCCCTCTATACCCACTTTGGTGAGAGTTTTTATCATGAATAGTTGTTGAATTTTATCAAATGCTTTTTTCTGCATCTATTGAGATGATCGAAGGATCTTTTCTTGCCGTTTGCTGGGGTGTAGCACTGTGATTTGCATGTATTGAACCATCCTTGTGACTCTGAAATGAATCCAACTTGATCATGGTGTATGATCCTTTTTATGTATTGCTGGATTCAGTTTACTAATGTTTGTTGAGGATTTTTGCATCTATAATCATCAAAGATATTGATCTATAATTTTCTTTTTTGGTAGTGTCTTTGTCTGGTTTTGGTATCATGAATGAATGATACCAAATTTGCTTCATAGAATGAATTTGGAAGTGTTCCCTCCTCTTCACTGTTTTGGACTAGTTTGAGCAGGATAAATATTGGTTATTCTTTGTATGTTTGGTAGAATTCCCCAGTGAAGCTATCCAGTTCTGCACCTTTGTTTGGAATGTGTTTTTTTAATTATATACTACAGACTCCACTTCTAGTGATCACTTGTTGAAATTATCTGTTTCTCTTTGACTCAATTTTATCAGGTTGCATATGTCTAGAAATGTGTCCATTTCTTCTAGGTTTCCGATTTTTGGCATATGACTATTTGCAGTATTCTCTTATGATTTTTGTGTTTCTGTGGTATTGGTTATTATTTCCACTTTTTTATTTCTTATTTTGTTTATTTCTGTACTTTCCATTTTCTTCTTGGTGAGCCTAGAGGTTTGTTGATTTTGTTTATCTTTTCAAAAAGTCAGCACTTGGTTTTAGTAATCATTTTTATTGTTATCTTATCTCTATTTTATTTATTTCCATTGTGATCTTTATTATTTTCTTCCTTCTGTTGACTTTGGGTATTGTTCATTCTTCTCTCTCTAATTTTTAGGTGATAGGTTGGGTTATTTATTTTAGGTTTTTCTTGTTTCCAGAGGAATGCCTGTATTACTATAAACTTCCCTCTTAGAACTGCTTTTATTATATCCCATAGATTTTATAAAATTATGTTTTCAGTTTCATCTGTCTTGAAGTATTTTCTTATTTTTTTCTTTGATTTCATCATTGACCCACTGGCATTTTAGTAGCGTGTTGTTTAGTCCCCATGTGTTAATTCTTTTCTTAGTTTTCTTTCTGTGGTTGATTTTTAGTTTCATACCGTTGTGGTCAGAAAAGATGCTTGAAATAATTTCTATCCTCTTAGATTTATTGAGGCTTGGTTTGTAACCTAGTATGTGGTCTTTCCTACAAACTGTTCTATGCATGCTTGAAAACCATGTGCATTCTGGAGTTTTTTTGGATGTAGTATCCTGCAGATCTCAAGTCCAACTGGTCCATTGTATCATTTAGGACCTCTGTTCCTTATTGATTTTCTGTCTGGATGATCTATCCACGGATGTCAGTGGAGTGCTGAAGACTCCTGCTGTTATTGTATTACTGTCCATTTCTCTCTTTTTGTCTGTTAATGTTTGTTTTGCATAGTCAAGTGTTCCTATGTTGATTGCATATATGCTGAGGAGTGTAATATCCTCTTCTTGTCTTAATCCCTCCATCACTCTACAACGTCCTTCTTTGTTTTTCTCTATGGCTTTTGTTATAAGTCTATTTTTTCTGATATATGTATTGCTACCCCCGCTTTCTTGTCATTTTCAGTTGCATGAAATATCTCCTTCCATCCCCACACTTTGAATCTGCGTGTGGCTTTTGCCCTGAAGTAGATCTCTCATAGGCAGAATATTGTAGCTTCTTACTTTTTTAAATACAATTTGCAACTCTATGTGTTTTGATTGAAACATTTATTCCCTTTGTCCATTGACATTTAAAGCAAATATTGATGGGTATGTATTTACTGTCATTTTATACCTTGTTTTCCAGTTGTTTCTGTAGTTCTCCTTTGTTTATTTCCTCTGTGTTTCTTTTGTGGTTTGATGATTTTCTTTGCAGTGTGCTTGAGTTTCTTTCTTTTTGGGTTTTGTGAATCTATTGCATGTTTTCAATTTGTACTTACCATAGAGCTCAAGTATGTTGACCCATAACTGTATCCACTTGCTTTAAACCAATTGTGCAAATTCAAACACATTCTAAAAGATCTGCACTTTTATGTTACCCTTCTCCATTTTCTGATTTTGATATTATAATTTACACCTTCATCCTTATCCTTTCGCTGTTAATTGTAGTTATAATCACTTTCACAATTTTTCCTGTTTTTTAATCTATATACTGATTTATTTAAGTGATCTTTAATCCTTTTATGTATTTGCCTTTCTTATATGATTTTCTCTTTCTTATTGATTCTTGCTACTTTTCTATTTAGAGAAGACCCTTCAATATTTCTTTTATGATAGGTTTAGTATTGCTGAATTCTTTTAGTTTTTGCTTGTCTGAGAAATTATTTATCACTTCATCTATTCTAAATTCTAAATATCTAGGTTACAGATTTTTCCCTATAGGACTTTGAATACATCATGGCATTCCCTTCTGGCCTGCAAAGTTTCTGCAGAGAAATCTGCTGAGAGCCTTATGGGGGTTCCCTTGTTACTGCCCTTTTGTTTTTCTCTTGCTGCCTTAAAAATTCTCTCTTTATCTTTAACTTTCACCATTTTAATTAGGATATGTCTTGGTGTGAGTCTTTTGGGGTTCATCAAGTTTGGGGCCCTTTGTGCTTCCTATTCCTGAATATCCTTTCCTTTCTTTAGGCTTGGGAAAGTTTCAGCCATAATTCCTTCACGTACATTTTCAACCCCTTTTGTCTCCCCTCCCCTTCTAGAACCCCTATTTTGCACAGGTTGTCACACTTTATAGTATCCCATGGATCTCATATATTGTTTTCTTTCTTTCTTTGTCTTTCTATATGCTTTCCTGTTTGAGTGATTTCCTTTATTCTGCATTCCAGATCAGTTTATATTTTCTTCTGTATCATTTAGTCAGCTCTTCATTGCTTCTAGATTGCTTTTTATCTCAGCAATGGAATTGTCTGATTTTTGATTGATTCATTTTTATAGTTTCTAGTTCCTTAGTATAGTGATCTGCCTTTCTATTGATAATCTTTCTTCATTCTTTTAGGATTTTTATTACCTCCTTTTTAAACTCAGGTTATGGTAGACTGGTGAGGTCTGTTTCATTATTTATTCTTTCAAGGTATTCTCTTATTCTTTAATTTGGAGTACTTCCTCTGTGTTTTCATTTTACTTAACTTCCTCTGTCTCTGTGAATTTGGAAGAAACAGTTATCTACTGTGGTCTTAAAGTGGTGTTTTTCTGTGGGAGTATCCCCATGTAGACTGTGTGTGCCCAATAATTCTGTTGCAAGGGCTTGTTTTATTTTGGATGCCAGCTGTGTTTTTTCCTCATAATCCCCTTGACAGTGAGCATGACTTGTATTGTGGTGTCCAGGGCCTGTGCGGTATGTGGGGCCGGATATCCTTTTTTGACCCATGGTTGTCACAGCCCTCTCAGGGTCAAGGTCTTCTCCCCAGTTGTTGGAGTAGAATCCCTGAGAGTCAGGTTCAATCACGCTCCATCACCCTTGAGTGCACGCCCTGCAAGGAGATGATGGCTGAAACAAGTGAGGCTCACACAGATACCGTCAACCTGTGTGCCACCCATGCAGGCATCCATGGTTGCACCTAGAAGCAGCCCAAGGTCACATCCCTTTCTCCATTGTGACCCTCCCAGACCTAGTGCGAGGATGTGGTGTGGAGTATGCTGGGTTCAGGGCTGGGCCACTCTGGCTGCAGGAATCAGGGTGGCTGTGCCGCTGCGTCTGTGGCAAACCTCCCCGAGGACCTGTCTGCCACAGAGCTGATGCCAAGCTACTGTGCAGACTGGGTGGAGGTGGAGTGCTCCTTCCAGGAAACAATTTGTCACACACTCCTGCCTAGGGTCTGTCCCCTGGAGACTCAGTACCCACCACTGGGCATTCCTGTGGCACCAACTGGTCTGTGTGCCCACAGTGTCTGCCGTGGCCAGACCTACCCCTACTGTGCATTAGCTTACAAAAAGCTGTGTGGCTAGAGCTACCCCAGGACCACACCCCAGGCCCTCCAACTCTCTCCACGCAGCTAGACCAGGACCTTTTCCAGGGCTGCCTGCCCGAGATGCAGGGCTTCTCTGCTTCACCTTCTTGTGATGCGGCCTGCTGTGCTCACCAACAATGTCCAGTGACATGGCTTCTGTCGTTCCACTCAGCTCACACCCCAGGCCCCCCATCTGTCTCTGTCTAGCTAGACTAACTCTCTCTGCCAGGCTGCCGTGTGCAGCAAGCAGGGCTGGGGTGTTCTCCCTTTCAAATTGAAAGTGCAGTGAGGTGGCGGCCACCAGTACAGGTCTCTCTCTTCCCTGAGTGTTAGCAAGCTGGCAGACACACACTCCTCAGGAGTGGGCTCTGGGCTCCTCCAGCCCCTCTTTCTGTCCTAGAAGACTTCCCTGGAGGCAAAGGGGCTCCCCAGGGAAAGGGTCCACCCGTGTGGACCTTCTCTTCCTTACATATCGTATCCCTCCCAGGGATGCTGGGTCTGCTCTGATACCTTCTTCCCCGTCCTACCCCCTCATGTAGTGTTGGTGGGAATGTAAATTAGTGCAGCCACTGTGGAAAACAGTATGGAGATGCCTCAAAACACCAAAAATAGAACTACCATACAATCCAATAATTCTACTTCTGTGTATTTATCTGAAGAAAATGAAAATGCTAATTTGAAAAGATATTTGCACCATTATGTTCATTGCAGCATTATTTACAATAGTCAAGATGGGGAAGCAGGCTATGTGCCCATCAATAGATTAATGGATAAAGAAAATATTGTATAGCTATACAATGAAATATTACTCAGCCATCAAAAAGAATGAAATCTTGACATTTGCAAGAACATGGATGGACTCAGAGGACATTAAGCTAAATGAAATAAATCCGATGTAGAGAGACAAATATTGTATGATTTCACTTACATGTGCAATCTAATAAAACTGAACAAACATAAGAAAAGAGAAAGCTATAGATACAGAGAAGAAACCGGTGGTTGCCAGAGGGGAAGAGGGGTGGAGGCAGAAAGAAATGGGTGAGGGAGATTTAAGAGGTACAAACTTCCAGGTGCAAAATAAGTGAGTCATGGACATGAAATGTACAGTGTGGGGAATATAATCAGTAACTATGTAATATCTTTGTATGGTGACATATCATAACTAGACTTATTGCAGTGATCACTTTGAAAAGTATAAAAATACTGATTCACTATGTTGTGTAACAGGAGCTAACATAGTATTGTAGGTCAATTATGCTTCAAAAACAAACAAGTAAACAAATGCAGAGAAGAGATCAGACTTGTGATTATCACGGGCAAGAGGTGTTGGGAGAGTGAATTGGACAAAGGTAGTCAGAAGGGATGAACTTCCAGTTATAAGATAAGTAAGTACTCGGGATGTAACATGCAACGTGACAGACGTAATTAACACCACTTTGTGTTATATATGAAAGCTGTTAAGAGAGTACACCCTAAGAGTTCTCATCACAGGACAAAAAACATTTTCTATTTATTTAATCTTGTACCTATGATGGATGTTCACTAGACTTAATATATATCATCATTTCGTGATGTGTGTAAGTCAAATCATCATACTTTTACACCTTAAAGTTATACAGTGATATAGGTCAATTATATCTCAATTACCTTGGAAGAAAAAAACGCCAAGGACAGTCAGGAACACCGGCAACTTGTCAGAGTACTGGGCTTCTACCTCCCTCTAGTGATAGCCTTCAGCAATTGTCTGTATACAGACAATAACAGCTTCAGCGTGCCGGCACCAACTGTAATTCTTTCAAAAGAAATTTTGCAATGTTGCTGGGGTTTTTTGTTTGTTTTTTTTGGTTTTTGGTTTTTTTGCCTTTATAAACCCCTGCTTTTTCTCTCCTCCTTGGAATACATTTTTCACTTCTACCTGAATTGCTGTTCTCAGGTCTCAAATAAAAATTTCTTTGCCAAAAAAAAAAAAAAAAAAAGGAAACTAGCATAAATAAATCATTGCCCACTGTATATAGATGAATGCATACAGATTTGTGTAAAAGGAAATGTGGATAATGAAATTTGTTTAAAATTTTTATTGGGATTCTTTTTTTTATTGTGGAATTAAGAAAAGCCAAAATAATTTCCTGTTACTGTGCTAAGGAATTCTGTGACAAAACACACATTCCTCGTGTGTGTGTGTGTGTGTGTGTGTGTGCGCATGCATTTGCTAAGCAACAGTAAGGACAAGCAAACATACTTAAGCTGCCTGCTTCAGGAAATTAGGACAACTAACTAAACAGTTTACTTAACAAGACTGACTACTGATTCCTAAAGACAGAGATAAGGACCACCCCCTTGTTCCCACCTACCAGCCCGTTCATTAGCTGTATCTACTCCCCAATAATCCCTTTACTTGCAAGACACACCTCAAAATCACAGCCCACGTCCCAAGATTGTATACATACTATGTCCTAATTTCCCATGTAAGGGCACTGATAAAGTTAGCTTTGCTTGATTTAGCAGATTCTTTGGTCACTTTTTCTGGCAGTCTCTTGACAGAATTATAATGATTTTAATTTTCAAAATATTTAACAAATTTCTCCAATGAAATGTATGTTATTTTTGTTATCAAAAGTGCTAATTAAGCAAATAATATATTTCATGGTGAATATGACTCATCATGGAAAAGACTTGCAGGAAATTCACTGAAAGAAACTTACGTGGTTGGGAGTTTAGGAGGCATGGAGTATTTTTCAACACATGCTTTAACTGACTTACTGAGAACATTTTCCACTCTGCATTCCATCTCACTTTCTTCCACTCTTTAATTCTGTCTGTCTCTCTGTCTGTCTGTCTCACACTTCTTTTCCTCACTTAATAGGAACTAAGTAAATTAGTATAATTTAAAGGCAAGCACTGTTTATACTTCAAACTGTCTTAAAAGAGTCATTGGTACCTCATGTACAGCAGGTCAGCGTGCTGAGTGTGTGTGTGTTAACTTTGTCTAAAGATGCAGCCAGCAGGAGAACAGATATAACTAATTAGCATTGCATTTGCCTGAATAAGATTGGGAGAAGAGAAAGAGATTCAACACACTGCACAATGGAAGTTCATTCCATACTATTACTGTTACTACATAGTCATAACATGTATATACTCTGTTTCCCTTTTTGGCTGTGGAGAAGGGTAGGTTTTTTGTTTTTTGTTTTTGTTTTTTAATTTTTAAAATAATTTCAACTTCAATAGATAATGTTTTTTAAACATACAAAAAAAGTGAGAAGCTACATGATCCTCATTTCTCTTTGGGTTGGAATATATAATTTTAAAAAGCATTTTTTCCCCTGTACCAACCCCATAGAACATTATTTTAAATAGTTGTTAAGTCTTTCTGATTTTTGTATGGATACACATATACACAAATTTTATTTTTCCAAAAAAGGGTCCAAGTGCAATTTCATCCTGGTAA
This sequence comes from Camelus bactrianus, assembly GCF_048773025.1. Lineage (NCBI taxonomy): Eukaryota > Metazoa > Chordata > Mammalia > Artiodactyla > Camelidae > Camelus > Camelus bactrianus. The sequence goes on from NC_133558.1 coordinate 39,298,808, forward strand.
AAGCTGTAGAACAGAGTGGACTATATGCATTGAGGTCCTAGGCTATGCTCAATTTTTAAACTTTGATAAATGTTGTCTAATTAATTTTCAGAATGATTATATGAATTTTTACTTCCACAATTAAAGAAAAGGAATATTACTTTTCCTACACAGTGAATAATAAAAGCAGTTTGTAATTTTTATTGCAGTGAGAGGCAAATAAAAATAATTTATCATTTTATAAAATTTGTTTTTCTCTGAATATTAGGGTTAGGGTAGCATCTCTGACACTCATTCTTAATGTTATTTTCTTTGACTGCCTGTTTAATGCATGTATTTTTAAAATAAAATTTACACGAACTTAAAAATCCCAATATTGATAATAATTAAAAAGTTAAGCACAAGCACACTTGTATGGATACACATGCATGTATTTCTATAGGCTTCCATATGTTACACAATTCTATAGGTTAAACTGTGTAAAATTATCATTCTTATAGGTGAAAAATTCAACAGACATTGTCACCTTTATATGATTCAACTTAATATATTCAACAAAACTTACATGAACACTATTGAGGTAAAACAGTTCATATATACATTAATTTTATTATTCTCACCATTTATTACCACACATACGAGGCTAAATTCTAGATTAGATCAGTTTATAAAACAAAATTGATACGTGGTGAAAGGAATTAAGTTCTGGTAAAAAGCACTCATAGTTTGAGTTATTTCTCACACATTTTACTTTTGGTTTAGATTTTTAAAAACTTACTACTTCAAAATAATTGAACAGAAATAATCTTCATAGACTTACTGAATGACAAAGTGCATTTCTTGACAAAGCCATTAAATGAAGTAGATCATTTAAGTTGTTATTTGATTACTATAATGATTAAAATAATAAATACTTTTCAAATTCTTAATGAGAAGCTATGCACCAGGACATGAAACTTAAGATTGCTAAAACACTGAAAATCTTTAGGGATACACATGTGTTTTTTAAATTCAATAATTTATATTTTAATAAATCTCTAGGACTAAATGTTAAAGTAATTCTGGTTTAGATATTCCTAGCAGGGAAGTCTATACTTATTGCTAAACTTAATAATCAGGGTTTTTTAAAAAAAAATCTGAGTAAAAGAAACTGACTTGACAGAGTCAGTCTAAGGTTTGTTTTCAGACTTCCTGCATGAGTTGTGACTGCTTTGATTTAATTGCTTCAATGGTTCACGTTTTATAATTTAGAAGAGTGATGCCTGATACTATCAAGTAGTTCTTAACAGTCACACATAATATTTAAACGTTGTATTTTCCTTCCAGTATCGCAACGCAATAGTTGACATATGATTAATAACTTTTACAGGTAATGGCCCCACCTACTGGTATCCTGTACTATTACACTCCTATGTAAAACAAAAATGCTAATAGAGAGTAAATACAAGTAGCATTATTTCAAAGGAGATAACGGTAAAATGGTACTTTTTTATTGAAGAATAGTTGATTTACAATGTTGTGTTAGTTTCAGGGGTACAGAAATGTGATTCTCAATTATTCATCACTTGCAAACATTATTCTTCCGTTCCATTGATCGTCCACTCATACTGTTTATGGTTTCCTTTCCTGTGCAAGAGCTTTTAAGTTTAATCAGGTCCTGTTTGCTTACATTTCCCTTACTCTAGAAAATGCATTGAAAAAAATATTTCTGCAGTTATTCTGCCTGTTTTCCTCTAGGAGTTTTAGAGTATCCAGTCTTACATTTAGGGCTTTACTTCATTTTGAGTTTATGCTTGTATATGGTGTTAGAGATGGTTATAATTTCATTCTTTTACACGTAGCTGTCCAGTTTTCTCAGCAATGCTTATCAAGGAGCCTGTCTCTTCTCTATTGCATATTTTTACCTCCTTTGTCACAGATTAATTGGCCGCAAGTGCATGGGTTTATGCCTGGGCTCTCTGTCCTGTTCCAGTGATCTCTGTGTCTGTTTTGGTGCCTGTGCCACACTGTTTTGATTACCGTAGCTCTGCAGTATGGTCTGATGTCGGGGAGTGTAATATCTCCAGCTCTGTTCTTTCTCAACATTACTTTGGCTATTTGGGCTCTTTTGTGTTTCCATACAAAGTTTTAAATAATTTCTTCCAGTTCTGTGAAAAATACGAAGGGGATTGCATTGAACCTGAGGGTAACGTGGACATTTAACAATGCTGATTCTTCCAGCCCAATTGCATGGTACGTCTTTCCATCTGTTTGTGTCATCTTTAATTTCTTTCATCAGTGTCTTACAGTTTTAGAAGTACAGGTCTTTTACCTCTTTGCTAGGTTTATCCTGAGGTATTTTATTCTTTGGGTGCAATGGTGAATTAAATTATTTCCTTAATTTATCTTTCTTATATGTTGTTGTTAATGTATAGAAATGCAACAGACTTCTGTATATTAATTTTGTATCCTGAAACTTTATCAAGTTTGTTAATGAGCTCTAGTAGTTTTCTGGAAGCCTCTTTAAGGTTTTCTGTGCCATCTGCAAATAGTGACAGTTTTATTTCTTTTCCAGTTTGGTTTCCTTTTATTTCCTTTTCTTCTCTTCCTGCTGCCTGGGACTTCCAAAACTATGTTAAAAGTGTTGAGAGAGGACATCCTTGTCTGGTTCCTGATCTTAGAGGAAAAGCTTTCACCTTTTCACCACTGAGAATGATGTTAGCTGTGGGTTTGTCACATTCAGTCTTTATTATGTTGAAGTATGTTCCCTCTATGCCCATATTCTGGACGATTTTTATCATACATGGATGTCAAATTTATCAAAAGCTTTTTCTGTGTCTATTGAGATGACCATATGGTTTTAATTCTTCAGTCTGTTAATGTGCCGTGTCACAATGATTAATTTGCAGGTGTTCAAAACTCTTGCACCGCTAGGATATATCCCACTTGATCATAAGGTAATATCCTTTTGAAGTGTTGCTGGAGTCTGTTTGCTAGTATTTTGTTGAGGATTTTTGCATCTAAGTTCATCAATGATACTGGCCTGTAATTTTGTATTTTTGTGACATCTTTGGTTATGGAATCAGGGTGATGGTGGCCTCATAGAATGAGACTGGAAGTGTTTCTTCCTCTGTAACTTTTTTGGAATAGTTTCAGAAGGATGGGTGGTAACTCTTACCTGAATGTTTGATGCAATTCACCTGTGAAGCCACTGGGCCCTGGACTTCTGTTTGCTGAGGGGTTTTATATTACTGATTTAATTTTGGTACTGGTAATTGGTCTGTTCATATTCTTTTTTTTTTTTTTCCTCATTCAGTGGTGGGAGGTTGTGCCTTTCTGAGAATCTGTCCGTTCCTTCTAGGCTGTCCACTTTATTAGCATATAGTTGCTCATAGTAGCCTTTTTTCTTGATGAATCTGGCTAAAGGTTTATCAATTTTGTTTATCTTTTCAAAGAACCAGCTTTTACTTTGATCTTTTCTATTTTTTTGTCTCTATTTCATTTATTTCTGATCTAATTTTTATGATTTCTTCCCGTCTACTAACTGTCCATATACACACATGATTGCTCTAGATCGCTGATCTCTTATTTTCAAATGCACTTTAAATATCCTCCATTTAAGTTAAGTCCTGCAGGCCTTCAAAGCCAAATGCTCGCCTCTATTTATTTATTTCAACGCTGTTTGGTTGTTCCCTGTGTTTTCTAATTCTTTACTCAGAACTTCTAATTTCTCACCCTGTGCATCCATTCTCCTCCCAAGTTCTCTGATCATCTTTACGATCATTATTCTAAAATCTTTCTCAGGTAGATTGCCTGTCTCTGTGTCATTCAGTTTTTCTTCTGGAATTTTATCTTTTTCCTTTGAAACATATTTTTCCCCCACCTCATTTTGTCTCAGTTTCTGTTTGTGTTTTATGTATTTAGCAGGTTGGTTACATTCCTTGACCTCTGCGTGGTGGCCCTCTACAGAGCCGTCCTATGCGTCTCAGCAACTCACCCCCTCTCATCACCCAGGGGCCAGGAGCCAGCTGGTCCCAGGGTGAGTCTGGCCTGCATTTACGGACTCATTCTACAGGCTGGAGGGTGGCAGTTTCCTTCTTCTGGGGTCTTCCCCCTGGTGGGTGAGGCAGGTGTGAGTTTTTAGCAGATTTCCCGGCGGGAGAGGTCAGGGTGTGCCCGCTGCTGGGTGGAGCTGGTTCTTGGCCCCCTGGTGGGCAGGGCTGTCTCTAGGGGTGTGTCTAGTGTGGATGCAGGCTCAGAAAGTCTTTAGGCAGCCTGTTGGTGGAGAAGTGGGGACGTGTCCCCACCCAGTTAGTTGTTTGGCCTGGGGCATCCCAGAACTGGATCCTATAGACCATTGGGTAGGGCCAGTCTTGGTGTTAAGGACCCAAGCAAGGTTTCAGCCTCCAAGAGGGAGAGGTCATGCAGATGAATACTCCATGATCTCTCCACCACCTTGTCTAAGTCCCCGAGGTGAGACGCAGCCATCCCCTGCCTCTCCAGGAGACACTCCACGAGCAGCAGGTGGGTCTGGCCTAGGCTCCTATGAAATCACTACTTTTGTCCTTGGTCTTGGTGAGTGTGAGGTTTTGTGTGCATCCCATAAGAGTGAAGTCTGCCTCCCCTGGTCCCACGGAGCTCCTGCAGTTAAATCCTGCCGGCCTTCAAAGCCAAATGCTCTGGGGGCTCCTCTTCCCAGTGCCAGACCCCCAGGCTGGGGAGCCCAACATGGGGCTCAGAACTCTCACTCTTGTGGGAGCATCCCTGCAATGTAATTATTCTCCGACTTGTGGTTCACTCCCCCCAGGAGGTGCGGGGTTTGATTATATCATCAGTCGACCCCTCTTACCTATCTTGTTGTGTGGTGTTCTTGGTGTTTTCAGTTATGGAAGGTCTTTTTTTGGTAGGTTCCAGTCTTTTTTATTGATAACTGGTCTGTAGTTGGTCGTGATCTTGGTATGTTCATGGGAGAAGATGAGCTCCAGCTCCTTCTACTTTGTTTTTCTGGCCTCTCTCCTCAAAACGGTACTTCACTTGATTATGTGAATTCATTGCCACAAGAAAATACGTTTTTAAAATAATTCAAATTCACTTGTATAAAGCTTATAGTTTTGTCTTTCTTTAATAAACATATAATGAGCTCTTGCTGCCTCCTAGAATGCAATGTTAGAAATGAAAGATGCAAGGAAGCTCTCGGCCTTCTGGGGAGTCTGACATACGTATCATTACAGGGCAGCATGGAAAGTGCTGAGCTCGGGGGCACACGTGTGTTCTTGACCTCAACGAGAATGGCCAGATTTTACTTTCTAATAAACGGTGATGCATATATTGAGCTTTTAAAACATTAGTAAAAACATATCAGGTTAAGAAGGGGAAGCAAAACATTCTAGGGGAAGGAGTCAGGTGTGGGAATGAACAGGAGACGAGCGGTGATGGAGACTGAGGGTCTTTAGTCTTTCCAACAAAGTTATTTTTATTTTGTAGAAATTTCTCTCCCAAGTTATAGAAGTCTCAGGTATGGTACTCGCCTGAGGCAGCACTGCACATCCTTTTTTTTTTTTTTTTTTTTTGCTGTAGTCTGACGTTGGACAGAGTGTACTTCTCCACCTTTTGACCATGGCCCTGGTCACGTGACTTGCTCTAGCCAATGTGATACAGTGGAAATAAAGTAAGAAAAGGCATGTAATGTGCTTGCATGTCTATGCTTCTGCCATTTCTGTGAGAAGAGTACAGCCCGAGTACCCCTCTCAGCCAAGGAAGGTGAGGGGCAGGTGGACGGGACCCTCAGCGTGGGGTAAACCCAGACACGCCAGCCCAGACCAGCCCACCAGCAGACAGCTCAGGGCCACTGAGCAAAAACAGGTGCTTATTGTTGTATCTGCTGAATTTAGTGGTGTGTGTAATGCAGCAGTATCTACTCATACACAATGCTGAGTACCAGGGCTGCCATACTGGCGGTCAAGACAACTTTTCTGAATGGTGGAAAGAGTTTATCTGAGCTCTAAGAACTTTAAATTGTACCTTTTTAGGAACTGGATTTATCTAAATTTTTATAAATTGTATATAATTCCTCTGGAACTGAAAAAACAAACCAGGATTCTAGCACAGGAAACTTGTATTTTTATCCCTTCAGAAGTGGCCTTTAGTGGGGAAGGGTAGAGCTCAAGTGGGAGCGCGCACGCTCAGCACCCAAGAGGTCAGGGGTTCAATCCCCGGTACCTCCTCCAAGCGAAAATCAGTGAAGAAACCTAATTACCTCCCCCTCATAAAACAAACAATACAAGCCAGAAGCGGCCTTCCATAGTATATAACGGAGTAAAGCTAGCAACAAAAAGCAATTAATTCATCTGAAATTCATGAGGTTTTCAAATCCCAGCATGGCCACCCAAATCTGAATCCTGTCAAAACAGTGATTTAAATAACTGATGCTTTATTTAGACAGAAAGACCACTTCCTGGACAAAAACAAGCAGAGACAGCATGTTGTCTACACGACACCTAACCGGACTGGCCTCAGCCAGAGATTTTGATTTCCTAACATGTGATATAGTCTTGGTATTTTCAGCTCTAAAATATTAAACAAATATAAACAAAAACAAAAGCTGACGACAACAACAACATGAGGCAGTGAAGTTAATTCCTCTTTCTGATGTGCAGACGTCTTCAGAGACCCTAAGAGGATCTAAAACAAGTTCATAACACATTCCATCTCATTGATTAAATGAAATTCTCCATTTCATAGATTAAAATGGACCGAGGCTACATCATGTATGTAGAAGCCCCTCTAACGCACTGTCTGCTGTTGTAAGACGCACAGAGAGCTGGTGTCCTGAAATGCAACCTGGGAGAGCAAATAAAGAGCTGCAGTTTGGCGAGTTCCTTCTTTTCACAGAATCTTACGACAGGGTTCTGTCCGTGAATGTTAAGCAGTCAGCTTTGGAGTCAGACAGACGTGGATTTACTTCCCAGGGTGGCACATCCTGGCTGCATGGCTTAGGACTTCGTGCCTCAGTGTTATGATGAGAAAAAGGAAGACAGATAGCATCTACCTCTTGGGGCTGTAATCGGAACAAATTATGGTAGTTAATGTAAAAAATATGCCAGGAACATCCTATCCATTGAACATTAGTTGTTATTAGTGTTAATGTAAATTTGAAGTCTGACACACGCATTTCGCACTGCCTTATTTTCAAACTGGTTTGTTTTCTGATTGAGTAGTTTAAAAAAAATGAAGCATTTTACACACTTTCTGGTACAATGTTGTTCTCAATTACCTTTTAATTTATTTTCCAGTTTAATCCATTCAGGAGAAGTATATGATTTGCCACTATCTTCTACAGATCACCATGCTATTTTTTTTTTCTTGTGATGCTAATTAAAATGTTCTCATCTAAAAATCAGCACTTTTAATTCAGGTGTTTCCATACTGCCTTCATCCTTATATTATTGCTAGACATTTATTAAGACAATGTCTAGCTTTTATCATTATATTATCCTACACCGTATTATAATTTGTATGGTCCCCGTGGGAGGAGAGTTCTGAGTTGGGAAATTTTAGATATTAGTAAGATATTAGCGAGATATTAGTGAGACAGATTTTAGATATTAGTGAACTAAGAAGTGAGCCCAAGAAAGACTATATAGAGATTTTTGGTGTCAGTGAAATACAACAAAAGTTCTCATATTGTATTACACTGATGTGTTTAAATTAGCATCATTAAATAGGGGCATTTGTTCCACTCTTGTTGATGGATGGGAGGATATTTAGTTTAGATGCTGAGGTTGTGATTGAGATAATGTCTGCCAGTCTCCCCCAAATGCCAAGTAAACTGAGTGCCCTTTTTCTCCTTCAAGCAGTTAGAAACCGGAGCACATGTGGGCAGTAAGCTTAGTAGGGTGGATGGAAATGTCAGTGTGGAAATGAATCTGACACTAACAGCAGTCAGGCAGGAAACAAGTGGACTGTTGGCGAGCTCACCTCCGGGAGGCGTCGTTACAGAAGTGGGGTCACGTTGCCAAGGGTCTAAAGTCGAAGCAGAAGCGTTCAGCCCCTGCCAGTAGTCCGGCTTCCCTCTCTGACATTGTGTCCTTTAAATTGATTGAATAAAGAGAACCGAACATGACCCTATGGCTCTTGCCGCAGGGCGTGGAGTGTGTCATTTGGGACTGACAGTGAATTGAAGGAGGGTTGGGACTGACAGTGAATTGAAGGAGGGTTGGGACTGACAGTGAATTGAAGGAGGGAATGGAGGCAGATACAGAAAACAGCTCATGGCAGGTGGGGGCTGTGTCTTGGCAGAGGATTCGTCTGTGACGTGTCTGAGTTTAGCAAACTGATTCCCTAGAATCTACCTTTTTGTGCTTTGTTTTTTAGCTGCCTATTTTATTTTATAATATTTCTCTCTGTAAGTTACGTTCACTCTGTTTGGAGAAACGTACCTGAATTCACGGTCAGATGAATCAGCGGTCTTGGGTAAATTATCATCATCTCTTCAGAATTTCTTCAGCTGTAATTTGAGGGAAGCAATAACTTGTTTCATCAAGTTATGATAAAAGGTTACACGTGAGGTCAAGGGTGAGAAGCCACTTGGCACTGGCCTAGGACAACAGGAGGTGCCAGCTTGGCCCAAACGCCTCAGTCCCAGGTCCTGTGTCTAGGGAGCTAAAGAACTCCTAAAAACACTAACTTTTGGAGCTAGTCTGACTATATTTAAATTGTTGCTCATTGTCTCAAAGACACACTGGTAAATGATTTATATTAAACAATATGGCGGTTGATATAAAATTTAAGTGCAATCTTCTTTTTAGAGCTGGGTGGCGGTGCATTTCACATGCTTAATACAGGAGTGCTGAAATCTCAGAAGGCTACCAAACATGTGTCGTTATGCTCTTTCCCAAACTGAGGGTGCTTCCCTTGAAGTTTCTGCCCCTAAGTCATTCCTTTTCTGCTACACGTGGCTCTCTCTGGATGCGTGCATCGTATGTCGCTTTCGAGTTCCGCTCTGTTCTTTCCCAGTTGAGTAAGAGAATACATTTTTTTAAATATTGCCCCACAGTTTCCTGGCATTGTCTGCTTCAATGTTTATTTGCAAAAGAAGTACAATAACTTCGTTACTCTTTTTCTGTGTTGTCAACAGTCCTTGTGAGTGGGTTAACAGCACAGCATGGCGAAATACCTTCTTTTCCTCCCTTTATTCAAGTCTTCTAAAAATAAAATTTATATTTTATCAAACCCTGTATGATTGTTTAATCATAAATATTTTAGGTTGACTTCCACTTAACATCAGCCTAAAACACAACGTATCAAACTGTAAAAATGATTACATACAACTCCTTATATGAGCAGTTGACTTTGTTACCAATAAAAATTACCAAAGACGTTGAAGAAAGTGTCAGCCTTATGATTCTTCCATTTTCAGAGAATGTAACATACATACTTTGAATTCAAAAGAAATGAGTTTCTTTCTAAACTCTCTGTAAGTTTAATCAAATCTGAAACCCAATGAGTTCACCATTTTAAATTCTCTGCACTCTTTTGTTGACAACTGAGAAATAACTTTTGTAATTTAAATAATTACCTCTGATAGCTCTGTTTTATTAATCTATATGTAATCTTAGTTTTTTGAAAATTTAATTTAATGTAGGTTCTAAAGTTTTGATTCTTTTAAATAAATTAAGGCATACCTGGATTAGGATGTAGAAATATGAACCAAAAAGGTAATCTCTAATATCCACCCAGTTGTGCACACAAATTCTAATCTGCACTTAATCTTGGAAGGATAATCATAAAATGATGTAAGGTTTCCACCCAAGTCTAAAAAGTAGTGAGTGAGGCCCCCCATGTACATTTTAAAAATCGCCATACTCTGTTGTTATCGGTTTGATTTCAATACAGAGTGAGTCATGTGTGTTTTTATTGTGTGTAAATGATTCCCCTAATTTACTTATTTTAGAAACTTGCGCCGTTTTCAGCACTTAATGGGCTCCCAATCACATGTTTTAATCTGGATAGAAATTCATGTTTACTGCTGTTCCTACTGCTAAATAAACTCCCCTTTCCCATCTCTGTCCAGACAGTGTTCCAAATGCTCCACCATAAAATCTGAGACACCTGTGTTCCGTCTCCACAGGCCAGATACAAGTGCATTAGAAGTCAAAATCTGAATGTTTAAATATTCTGTTATTCATACAATTACTTATCTAACAATAACAAATATTTCTCAAGCCCTGTCTGCGTGCTGGGTGGGGGATACACAAACACAGAGACACGCCCTACTGAGGGGGGTCAGTTCTGTTTCCTCTCCCCGCTGCTGAGAGATCTCTGATTTCTCTGCTCAACTCCTGGGCAGTCTTTTGTTATGAAAAGGTCATAGGTGAGGGGGAATATTGGGAGAATTTACACTACCATGTATTAGAAAGAACTTGGAGCTCTTCATGAAAGAGTAGACAGCTCCCAGAGGCAAGGTGTGGCGTAAGGAGGTGAGATTTATAAAAGCCAACGAAGAGAAGATAGATGAACTGCCCCCCTCCCCACTTCACCCCCACTTCTGGCTGGAGTGCTCCAGGAGTTTGGGAACAGAAAAAAAAGTCAGACTGGCTTATGCTGTGATGGCGTTGAAGAAACAGGTGGGTGAACAAGGTTTGGGGGGACATTCTGCTCTGTATTTTAGCCTTTGTGGCTACTTGTTTGAGAAACTAAGTGTTGACTTTTGTTCAGGGCTGTTGGCATTGGATTTGAGCATCCTTCTCTGTGACACCAAGCTGAGACTGGCTGCGAGTCTGCCCTGTGTTTTGTAGGGGGATACACAAGTCCAGAGAAGATTCATTGTAGGACAAAAATGGGGGAGACAAGGTGACCAGTTTCTCCCCAGACAAACCTGAGCAATGGTCATAGAGCAGTTGTGCGCGATTTCATGTTCTTAGGACATTTCCCCAAATTGCTTATTTTAGTCTTGTGGATTACACCTTTGATGTGTGCAGGCTGGTCACTGATCTGTATGAAACGCAGCCAGTGAAATTTATCCGTCTGCCAGTTTAAGTTATTTTATATTGGGATCTATAAATTACTCATTTGCAATGAAGAATACCAAAAATTTTCGTTCGTTTTTCTTCCTTAGAGCAAGATATTTTTGATATTATAGTTACATTATTTGATATTATAACTGAAATGATATTTTTGTTTGTAATAACAGGTACCACAGAAAGGGTTTTTAAAAAGCCTTAGGGGACAAACAAAATGTAGGAAAACTCAGGTTTTGTGTAATTTTAAGATACCAAGGCACTGTGTTTAGTTGTGCAGATTAATTTAAAATCCACTCCACCCACCAGAATACAATGTGTTTTAGCAAAATGGGGAAGTGTTAACAACCAAAATTCAAACAATAAATCTGATTTTAAACTCCATAGTTTTCTACTGGATCTCTCTAATCTTCCAAACTTTCATAACCCGCTTATGCAGCGACAGTTCCATTTAATACATATGCATTTCCATCATAGAATTTCCATCAGCAGGCTGAATCTGTGCTAGGCGATCTTTATTTGACATTTATGGCGTTGGTCTTCAGACAAATAGTTCCAAATACCTTAAGATAAAAATCTGAAAATCTGTTTTTTTAAATATCCGGGATCAGATTAGTTGGTATGTACAAAATCCTCCAGATTAAAGTGAACCATTACAATAAGCTGATATCACCAGCCTATTATTATTATAACAGAGAACATAAGCAAGTACTGTTGTGTCGTTGGCACAAAAGTCAAATAGGTGTTTATAGGAATTGCTAAGCAGACGTGTATTTGTTTTCTAAAATGTGTAGCAGTCAAAAATGTCAGTTAAATTTAAACCCAGCCAGCCTGATTAATCCCAAAGCAGGCCAGCCCCTGTGATGGACAGCGTCTTTCCCTAGTCTGCATCCTTATGATTGACAACATCCTTCCCTAATCTGCATCCTTATTTGCATCATACAGACAGTACATCTTTTCACTGGCCTCACGTTTTAAAGCTTAAAAGCAGTTTCTCTGGGAATCCTTAACCTAAAACACAACAGAAATACCTATTTCCTGACAGCATATGAAGCTGGTCCACTGTAAAAGTAGGAAAAATATTCTGGAAGTCTAGCTGCTGCAAATTTTATTTCCCACGTCATTCAACTCTATTTGCCTGAGTCGCACCACCAAGTTACCTTTAACGTTAATAATAAAACAGCATATGATACAAAACAATCGTCTCTGCCACTCAGTTATCAAAGAAATTTTCAAAGCTACTCAAGCATTTCTCCATGGCCTTTCCCCAAGTGTCACTTCATAAATATTTGTTATGGATGTAAATATATCAGCATAGTTAGATTTTATACTTAATGTGAAGGTGCTCTGCCAGATTACTGGCTTTCCAATAAATTTGCATGGTTCTTTATTTCCATTTCAAATAAGTTAAAACCAGAAGTGTCAAAAGATAGTCCTAAAGTTTATGATTTCCTGTTCTGTGGGTGATGGCTTTTCCTTCAGAAATCATCTTCTCCCAAGTATCCACTGTGGGTTTGATGATGTCAAGAACAGTTTGAGGTCTTGCTCTTTGCTGTTCTCACACTTTTTTGCAAACCTTCTCTGAGGGAACAATTCAAATGATTTTAGAAAAACAGTTATAAATGTATTGAATTTTCTTGCTTATACTAATTTCAGCATGTTAGGCAGACCCTGTATAATTGAATTTTTCAATTAAAAATATACAACATGCATTTTAAAAAGCTCATCTTTTTAGATGAATTTCAACCTTAGGACATAATTGTATGGGGTTTTTTTTAAAGTTATTTTGTGAATAAGTAAACAAGTACAAATAGACTGAATTCTTCTCCAGCAAATGAAGTTTGCCCGTTAGAGTCAGCCCAGAGGCTCAGACCTCTAAAACAGTTTGGCCAGGCTTAAAAGACGGCGTGTTCTGTGAGAAGATGAAGCTAATTAAAGCTGAAGTGACAATCATCTGCACACATTCTGGTTCCTTTAGGCTGCTAGTGTTCATTCAATTTTTGTTGATTAGCCAAATCCCACCATTCTGATGCCCACGGATTGTATCAGGCTGTCCACCTGTTTATCTTAACGTGAGGCTGTAATGTGCTACCAAGGGAAATGGAGGAGGAGCTCTTACGTTTTTCAAAACAGCTTTTGGTATTTTACAAATGCCAAAGGACGTCACCAACGAGAGCAAGTGGCTTAGTGACTTCATCTGTACTTAGAAGGAGCGATGGCTAACTTTTGGAGTACCCCTAAACCCTAGCAGACTAGGAAAAATTCTTACCTCTCCAAAACAACAACAACAACAATAACCTGAGAACAGATAATTAAGACAAGTCCATTTTAATATTATTTTTATAATGTTTTAAATGAGGAGCTGCAAGGAAGTTCAAAATTATTATTAAAACTGTTTTTGTGATGTATTTAGAAAAGTGCTATATGAGAAGAATGGACGTAGCATTTTAACTTTTGAGTTTTTGTTACCAAGTCCAACCTCGTTCTGCTCACCATGCGACAGGCCAGTAAATCAGGTGTTGGGGCAAGGAATAGCGACTTTATTCTGGAAGCCGGGAGCCTGACAGGATGGCAGACTAATGTTTTGGAGAACCATCCCACTCTAGTCAGATTTCAGGCTCCTTTCCTACTAAAAAGGGGAGGGGTGTGGTTGGTTGTTGCAAACTTCTTGCTATAGGAATTCTTTGTTATTGGAATCCTTTGTTCCTGCAGCCATCCAGGTCACAGGTGCCCCTGTAAAACCTCTAACAAAACAAATGTTATTTTCTATTCTGCAACTTGCCAGCTCTACCTAAGTGCAGAAGTGCTGACATCCTGAAAGGTCAGAGCCTTGAGAATAGGTTCTCCTGTCTATTTCAGGCTAAAAGGCAACATTGTTTTACAAAAAGTAAGAGCTGGCAAGACAGCCTAGAAAACAGGGCACAGGGTTAAAGGAAAAGGAACAGATCTAATACGGAGTTGGATTTGTTCTTTTCTGCTATATTTTTAAGAAGCACATAAAGGAATGGACACACAAAAAATAAATGCAGCAACGTAGGAGAATAAATTCTTTTCCTGTAACAGCGTTAGCTAAGCCATGGGTTGGCTGTATTCTCATCAAAGTTATCAACATTGTTGACCTACATCAGAGATCCAATTAAGAATGTTGTGTTTTCCATTTGAATGAAGAAATAGTATTCTCTTATGTTTTTCCTTTGAATTCTTTGAAATTCTTTGAATCCTTTGCTCAAACTATCTATATCTATAGTGTTTTTCATTAATATGTAAGAGCTGCTGAGGGAAGTCTGTTACACACAAATTAAGCTTTCATCTCAGCCATACAACAGTCATTGGTTTAGAGCTGGTATTATTATATCCATTTTGCAGATGGATGAAAACCATCCACCACAGGCTGATTAAGTAATTTTCTTTAAGTCATACAACAGGACTGCATTTTATGTTGGACGCTAACTAGTTTTGGAAAAGATAATAACCCTTGTGGGCCATATTTAATATGGTTGTGAATTCAGCCTGGGGGCAGGGGAAATTAACACTCCATCTCTCTAATTTATGAAAAGTGCCATATATAACCTTCAATACTTCCCACCTTGGAGCTTTGTTTAATTGTTCAAAATCAGCAAACATTTCTTAACTGCTTAATATATCCAAAACACTCTGTTAGCAATGAGGGGGCAGACGTTTGTTTTTGAACTATAGTCAGTTTACAATGTTGTGTTAATCTATTTTCTATACAGTAGTTAATATCTGCAAATCTTGAACTCCCAATTTGTCCTTCCACACCCTTTTCCCCCTCTGTAACCGTAAGTTTGTTTTCTATGTCTGTAAATCTTGTTTTATGAATAAGTTCATTTGTATCATTTTTTTAAAATTCCACATATAAGTGATATCATTCGGTATCTTTCTTTCTCTTTCTGGCTGACTTCCCTTAGTATGACAATCTCCAGGTCCATCCGTGTTGCTGCAAATAGCGTTATTGTTTTCTTTTTTGTGGCTGAGTAGTATTCCATTGCATATACATATACCACAACTTCTTTATCCAGTCATCTATCAGTGGGCATTTAGGTTGCTACTATGTCTTGACTGTTGCACATAGTGCTGCTATAAATATTGGGATGCATTTACCTCTTCTAATCAGAGCTTTTCCAGATGTATGCCAAGGAGTGGGATTGCAGAATTATATGGTAACCCTATTTTTAGGCTTTTAAGGAGGCTCCATACTGTTTTCCATAATGACTACACCAAACTGCATTCCTAACAACAGTGTAGGAGGGTTCCCTTTTCTCTATACCCTCTTCAGCACTTATCATTTGTGAACTTTTAAATAATGGCCATTCTGACTGGTGTGAGGTGGTGCCTCATTACGGTTTTGATTTGCATTTCTCTGATAATTAGCAATATTGAGCATTTTTTCTTGTGCCTACCAGCCATTTGTATGTCATCACTAGAGAAGTGTTTTTTGAAGTCTTCATTTTTTGATTGGGTTATTGTTGTTGTTGTTGTTGTTGTTGTTGTTAGTTGTATGAGTTGCTTGTATATTCTGGAAATTAAGCTCTTGTTAGTCACATTGTTTGCAAATATTTTTTCCCATACCATAAGTTGTCTTTTTGTTTTGTTTATAGTTTACTTTGCTGTGCAAAAGCTTGTAAGTTTAATTAGGTCCCATTTGTTTATTTATGCTTTTATTTCTACTGCCTTGGTAGACTGCCCTAGGAGAATGCTGCTAAGATTTATGTCAGAGAGTGTTTTGCCTATATTTTCTTCTAAGGAGGTTTATCATGTCCTGTCTTGTATTACAAGTCTTGAAGCCATTTGGAGCTATTTCTGTGTATGGTGTGAGAGAGTGTTCTAACTTCATTGATGTATATACAGTTGTCCAGTTTTCCCAACACCATTTGTCAAAGAAACTGTCTTTTCTCCATTGTCTATTCTTGCTTCCTTTGTCAAAATTAATTGCCTATTAATCTGTGGGTTCATTTCTGAGCTCTCTATTCCATTCCATTGAGCCATATGTCTGTTTTTGTGCCAATATCATGCTGTTTTGATAACTGCATCTTTGCAGTATTATCTGAAGACTAGAAGAGTTATTCCTCCACCTTCATTCTTTTTCTTCAGTATCGCTTTGGCAATTCTGGGTCCTTTGTGGTTCCATATAAATTTTACAATTATTTGTTGTAGCTCTGTGGAAAATGTCCTGGGTAATTTGATAGTAATCACATTAAATCTGTAGATTGCTTTGGGTCTATGGTCACTTTAACAATATTAATTTTTCCAATCCAAGAGCATGGGATGATTTCTTTAAGTCATCTTTAATTTCTTTAATCAATGTTTTATAGTTCTCTGCATATGAGTCTTTCACTACCTTGGTAAGGTTTATTCCTAAGTATTTTTATGGGATTTTTAAAGAGATTGTTTCTTTACTTTCCTTTTGTGATGTTTCAGTGTTAGTGTAAAGAAATGCAGCAGCTTTCTGTATGTTAATCTTGTGTCCTGCTACCTTGCCAAATTCTTTTATCAGCCCTAGTAGTTTTTTGTGGAGTCTGTAAGGTTTTCTATATATAGTATCATGTCATCTGCATGTAGTGACGGTTTTACCTTTTCTCTCCCAATTTGGATTTGATTTGCTAATATTTTGTTGAGCATTTTTGCGTCTGTGTTCATCAAAGCTATTGGCCTTTTGTTTCTTTGTTTGCTTGTTTGTTACCGATTCTACTCCACTTCTACTAACTGGTCTGTTCAAATCAGTTTTGGTGGACTGTACTTGTCCATTTTTTTCTAGTTTGCAATTTGTTGCCATATAGTTTTTCATAGTATTCTCTTATTTTTTGTATACCTGTGCTATAATTTTTTCATTCTTTATTTTGTTTATTTGTATCATCTCTTTTTTCTTCTTGGTGAACCTGGTCAGAAGTTTGTCAATTTTGTTTACTCTTTCAAAACATCAGCTCTTGGTTTGATTGATTTTTTGTTGTTATTTAATGTCTATTTTTTTAATTTTCTCTCTGATCTTTATTATTTCTTTCCTTCTGCTGCCTTTAAGTTTTGTTCATTCTTCTTTTTCTAATTCTTTTAGATGGCAGGTTAGTTTGTTTATTTGAGATTGCTCTTGT
Source organism: Camelus bactrianus (assembly GCF_048773025.1). Taxonomy (NCBI): domain Eukaryota; kingdom Metazoa; phylum Chordata; class Mammalia; order Artiodactyla; family Camelidae; genus Camelus; species Camelus bactrianus. The sequence continues at coordinate 39,315,891 of NC_133558.1, forward strand.
TTTTTTTTTTGAGGAAGGCCAGTATCGCTATGAACTTCCCTCATAGACTGCTTTTACTGCATCCCATAGATTATGTGTTGTGTTTTCATTGTCATTTGCCTCAAGGTTTTTTTTTTTTATTATTATTTCTTTTTTGATTTCATCATTGTCTTTTTTTTTTTTTTTTTTTTTTTTTTTAGTAGCATTTTGTTTAGTCTCCATGCAGTCTTTTTACACAATTTTCTTTCTGTGGTTGATTTCTAGTTTCATGCCACTGTGGTCAGAAAAGATACTTCAAATAATTTCTATCCTGTTAAATTTATTGCTAAGGCTTGTTTTGTGTCTGAGTATGTGGAATATCCTAGACGATTTTCCATGTGCACTTGAAAAGAATGTATTTTCAGGGTTTTGGGGTGTAATGTCCCAAAAATATCAATTACGTGTAACTGTTATATTGTGTCATTTTGTATCTCCATTGCCTTATTGATTTCCCATCTGGAGGATGTGTCCAATGATGTTAGTGGGGTGTTAAAATCTTCTATATTTATTGAATTAATGAGGAGCAGACATTAAGATGATAACCCACAAAATGTATACCTTTCAAAAACTCATGATCTTGTAAGGGAGACACAGGCTGTACTTGTTAGCAGAATGTAACTTAGGGAACAAGTGCAGGAGGCCAACTGGGGAAAACATGAACTTGACTTACTCTTTCACCCAAAACAATAAAAAAAAACATAAAATAAATGAAACAACATTTCATGACACTGGTCATCAGGGAGTGAAGGACGGCGATCTTTGAAAAATGGGGAAAAAGTAAGGTGAATCCTGATTTGACCCAGTTCACAGCCTTGAAAGTGTCTCCAGGCTGTGATGGGGTGAGGAGGGACTCGGGGAAGCTCAGAAAACTCCCTGAATTGGGAAGACAGAGCGGAAAGTCCATGGGGACCAAGGCAGTCAGATATTGTGAGAGTACTGGACAGGAGAGAGTTGCAAAGAGAGAGAATCCTAGAATCTGCAGGATATTGACTAGCACACATGTGTGGAAAAAATACCTGAGTTTAGGATGCAGAAAACCACCCAGAATCATCAGTAGTAATAGTACCCGACACTAAGGCAGGACCGGAATATTGCCTGTTCCCAATTTGCATACTGGAAAACACTTGTTATGCATGGAACACTGAGTAGAGCACATGCAAAGGTCTTACTTAGGAATGTGGAATTATGAGCCCTAAATTGAGCACTTCTTTGGTGCCACCTAACAATATCAGAAGCAAGAATGGAAAGAAACTAAATGGTTTTCATATAGTTAAACTGAACCCCAGCACAAAGCTCTAGAATATCTACATGGAAAAAAAAATATGCAATATCCAAAAATGTGAAATTCACAATGCGTGGCCTACAATCAAAAATACCAGGTGTGCAAAGAAGTTAGAAAATTTGACACATAATAAAGAAAATAATTAATCATCACTTGCCTGTAATTGACACAGCTGTTAGAATTGTACATAAGGACACTAAAACAATTGTTATAACTAAATTATAGCTGTTCAAAATGTAAGGCAGAGACATGGAGGATATAAAAAAGAGGCGTAAATCAAACTCCTAGAAATGATCATTACAAAATGTAAGATGAAAAAGAAGCTGGATGGGATTAATAACAGATGAGACATTGAAGAAAAGGAAGATTCTCCCAACGATCAATTACAAAGATTGATAAAAGCCAGTAGCAATGTCCTGTGTAAGGTACTGAACCAGGTGGGAAACCGATGCAATGAAGCGTCCGACCTGGTCTGTACCTGCAGGACAGTGACTGCTGTGAGCTCGTAACATCCTTGCCTGTGTGGTTCTAAAGGCAGTCTAAGCTTATGAGCCTCGGTTCTCAGAGATACACCTCAATTTAGAGAAAAACAGAAGTTCTAAGGAGTAACAATAGGCCCACCTGCTCACTTACTGAGCGTCAAGTCTACGACACACGTGGGGCTGCAGGTCGGTGAGCTCTCAAAGCTGGGCTGTTCTCTTGCCCGAATCATGAATAATGGAACAGGTCATTGCTGCATTTTCTGCAACCGCCACCAGAAGCCCTCAATCAGAGGTTTTGTTTCAATGCAGACAGCTTGTAGCATCTCAGCTTGCTGAGAACTCCAGTTAAATGGCTGTCTTTTTACTCCTCCACATCTGTGTTAATTACCTGTGGCTGCTGTGACAAATTACTACAGATCTGGTGTTTTTAAACCACAGAACTTCATTCTCTCACAGTTCTAGAGGCCAGATGTCTGCAGGACTTTATTCTTTCTAGAAGCTCTTGAGGGAGAGGGGCATCTTCCTTTGTTTCTGCCAGCTTCTGGTGGCTGCCAGCTTCCTGGGCTTGTGACTGCACCATCCCAGTCTCTGTATCCCTGCTTATATCATCTCCTCCTTTGTGTGTGTGTGTGTGTGTCCCCGTAAAATTTCCCTCTGTCTCTGTCAAGCACTTGTGATGGCATTTTGGGTCCACCCAGGGAATAAAGGGCAATCTCCTCATCTCAGAGATCCTTAACTGCATATGCAAAGTCCTCTTTCTAAATGAAGGTGCATGTGCAGATTTCTGGGTTTACAACAAGGACACATCTCTGGGCATTAGCAGCCTCCCATCCTGTATACAGCACGTTAATTGCAGGGATGGATCCACAGATTTGAAGCCTTTTCTGCATGTCTCCCATATCCCCAGTCTCCCTCCTATCTCCATAATTTCTTCTCTTCCCATATGGCCCCAGGGGAGAAAATAAAAAGTCCTGCTGCTACACACGTGTAAGCAAAAGACCCACAGCTTGTTTAGCATGACCGTTATTGACTAACTGTGGTGCTGACCCTGAGTTACAACCTTTTTCCTCTACTTAAGGAAAGATGTTTAATATCCATTTTACTGGACAGTTCCTCTTACCTGTCTCAAACATCACCCTCTTTATTCTGAGTAGTGTTCACATAGTTTGAGGGGATAACAAAATCCTGCAAGTCATGACCCTGTCCCCCCTCCGCCTGCAATAATGAGAGGTACAAAGGGGGCCATGTGGTGTACGCTGAGCACAGTTCTTCTGCTGGGAGTTTGAAAGCTAAAGCTGAGAAACTTTCTTTTCTCTTTGGTTAGCCAATTAGCTGAATAATGTGGCCACCAAGCAGCAGGTGGCTATGTTCTCTGCAGAAAGGAGATGTCTGAAAGATGAAGAAAGGTGAGAAATGGAAAGATCAGAAGAGAAGGGAAGAGAGAGGGAACAGACTAAGGGAGAAGGACGTGAATGGTGTGATTAATGCATCCTTAGGGCTACCTCCTAACAATAAATAGAATAATCTTTGTAAAGCATTTGCTTAGGTCCTACCACATGTCAAATTATTCTACTATACTATGACAAAATATAAACTTATATAATTGTATATTTTTGGCTGCATATGGTAACAACAACAATAACAATATTATTAGTATCATTATTTACCTTGATTTTCATGCAGATATATTATTACACCATTTATATGCAACGCTACTCAAGTTAAATCAGAAACATAGGAATTGGACCATGGAAAGAACTCTTAACATTTGGCAAATTTGACTATCCCTGTGATGATTTATTGCCTCCTAGTTGTTGTTTTTTTTGTTTGTTTGTTTGTTTCTCTTTTGGTCATAAATGAGAAGGAGAGACAGACAGTCACCTGTTGGTAAACCAGGAAAATATGAGAGAGGGAAACCCAGAAATAGTAAAAGCTTAGAAAGGAAGTATAGAATCAGAAGATGGATTTGGTGGGAACCTTGATGGCTTTTCAAAGAGCTGAGGTCGAGACAGGGAGTCTGATTAGCCAGGCGAGCGGCATGACTGATAACGCCCGGACGTAAGAGCCAGAGAACGTGCGCAGAGAACAGTGGATGTTCAGAGAAGCAAAGCCCGCTGTGTGCTGCGTGCTAGAGCCTTCATCACGGAGGTTTCCCAGAAACCCAGACTGCTGGCTAGTTCCCCTCGCCCTTCTCTGTGCTGGCCAGTCGTGAATAGGCCGCATCGCCCTCATTCTGCTTTCATTGCTGTCACCATCTGTCACTGGAACAAAAGTCAGCCTTTCTTCATTGACCTCAGATTTCAGCCAACCACGGACTTTGAAAAACTGACCTTTCACCTCTTTGATGCTCTTTTCAATCCCTGTTTTCTTCTTCCTACACTTAAGATCCTCTTTGTGACAAGAATGTTTGTTGTTGTTCTTTAAAAACAAAAAAGGATAAAATCACATATAAAATGTTTCTGGTGACGTCTATCCTTTCCCATAGGGCAATCTTGTATATTCTTAAACTAAACTCTTCATGATCAATTTTGTGAGTGTCGAACGCCTCCTTAAGCATAAAACCCAGAGGTCATTCCATTAGTTTATAAAGAAACAATAAGGAACAGAGAAGAACTGACAGCATAAGAGTCTACCTTAAAATAGAAGTTTTTAAATCATCAGAGGTCGAAGATTCAGGCATATATGTCTTTTGTTGGTTCTTTACAATGATTATAAGAAGGACAAGTGCAGAGTCAAGAAGTATCTTCCATTTTACCGCATCTCATTTCTCATTGCTGTTGTCTGGATGGTTGCCTACTGGAATCCCCGCAGAACTATTTAAGATTCTTGTGACATGAATGGTTTCTTTCTTTACTGTATTTTCAAATAGTCCCAAAGAAGTAGTCTATAGAAAATACCCTCCAAGCTTCCAGTGCGTCCCATTCATTGGAGAGCAAAGCCCCTCCAGATCACAAAAGAGCAAGTCAAAGGTAATTTCCACAAGGGGACAAAGACAAAGGGGGAGCGGATGGCAAATTCAAAATACACACTCTTTTTACTCCCAAAATGACATCATTTATAAAATCTAAGTCCTGTGGCTTTTTCTTCCTCTATGGTTAAGTTTGAACTGAAAAAAAAAAAAAAAAAAAAACAAAAAAACACCAGACATTTAAAAAATTTCTAGAGAGCTGAATATTTCATATGTATTTATTGACTTGTGCTTCAGTGTCCACTGTGGTAGCCAGTAGCCACGTGGGAGTAGTTAAATGTAAAATTGAATTAATTTAATTAAATTAAAAAGTCAGTTCCTCAGTCACCCTGGCCCCACGTAAGTGCTCAAAAGCCACGTCTGATGAGTGAGTCCCTAGTTGGACAGCGCAGAGTGTGGAAAATTTCCATCATCACCAAAAGATCTACTGGACAGCACTGCTCTACTATGTATGGAGCCTCCACATAGGAAATACAGTAAGAATTATAACATCGTAAGACAACCCAGTAAGACTAAATTTGGAAATAAATGAATCACCACAGGGAAAAAATAGTCAATGGAATAATGTAACAATTTGATTAATCCTTTGAGAGAGGTTTGGGGTTCTTTATGGCAAATGGATATTTCTAGCCCCATGAGCATACATTCGGTAGTTACAGTAGAACACTAAAAAGTATTTAATAATGCAGAATGCTGTACACCAGCATATATGAAACATTTTTAGAGTAAATTTTTCAAGTGAATCTCAGGTAAACATGTGGTTGCAGTAGAAATAGAGGGCCGCTGCCTGCTCATGTGGCCTGCATCCAGCGTGGCTGGTTTCCAAGGGACCCATGAGCCACCAGCCCCGTGGAGAGCCTGCACCATCTTTAAACAAGTGAGCAAACAGAAAAGCGGGCCCTGACCAGAGTGAGGGAGAGTGGTTTAAAAAGTAGAAAACTGAAAATGAGAACTAAACCTGGGGGAGGGCGTAGCTCAGTGGGAGGGCTCATGCTTCACACACGAGGTCCTGGGTTTGACCCCAGCACCCTTGTTTAAACAAACAGACAAACAAACAAACAAACCGAACTACCTCCCCCTCCAAAAACAAAAAAGGAAAAGAACTAAACCGAATTGCACAATGAGACCTTCTTCTTAATCCAAACAATGTCAAAATAAACACTTATTAATGACTTAGTTAATTTAAATATTTACATTTTCATCGTGAAAATGAGCACCATGGAAACAGAAAGCAGTGCAGAAAAATACAATTAGTAACGCTGTCATGACGAAACACAGGGTCAAGTTTTAAAAGACCACTCGTGTTTTTCATTTGTTAAGTCAAAAGATTGAAGCTATAATAGAGGGCATTGTCATAGCTTCTATTTCTAATCATAGGAATTGCAAAGAGATCAGAAACACCTTCCTTTCAGGATAATAAAGGAATTTTTGTTATACATGGTACCATATAACAGGGGGGAAAAATCACTGTAAAAATGAAGATTACTCAGCTGGTTTATATGGAATCATTATCTCATTTTGATATGCATTTGTCTGATGCATAATTTATTAGAAGGTGACAATTATGTAAAACAAAACACCAAAATTGTTCTATTTATGAATGTAAATAAGTCATAGAGTCTTACATTGCTTTCTAGCTGAAAAAGTGTCACTACAGATCAGAATTCCAAGACTTTAGGGGGAAAATACTGAAAAATATTAAATAGATACATCGTGTTGCCAAACCCCTGTTTCACAAGCTATAAAGTCCATGTTTCAGCAATAAAAATAATATCACCAAGAAGTGTGGCAGGAGTCAGGATGGGCTGTTGAATTGTTGGCTTCTTTTCTGTTTTGTTTCTTCCTAATTTATCCCTGTCATACACAGGTGGAGTCAAATCAGCTATGATGAGGTTAATTTTTCTTGGCTTTAATTTCTTGTAGCCTCAGATGGGAATATAAAACACACAGCAGCCACCTCAAGATGCTGCATAGATTATTGGAGGTAAAAAGACCTTAAGAAGTAAGCTCTCCTCTTGTGGAGCTAGTGCTTGGCTCCCTATGGTTAGACACATTTTAAGAACTGACAATTCTTAAATTGTCATGAATTCTGTTTAGCTTTAAATTTTTTGGTACTTAGGAGTGAACAACATGAGTTATCTTCTAAAACTTGGTCTAGTTCTTAGTCATGACAGCATTTACTGATTTTTTTTTCTGTTGATTGAGTGAGAAGGCCTTAGCGACTTGTACCACTGATGTTTGAAGCATCTGCTTTGGGCTGAATGCTGAAGCAACAATGGTGCCTACGATGTGAAGTACGAAAAGCATGAACACATTCAGAATGGATCCATTAGCAAACCAGCACTCATGAGTTCATTACTGTAAACTGCTAGTTTCATGAATCACAGTTATGTTCATTAACTAGATTGAACACATTGCAGTCTGATTTCTAATGTGTTAAAACACATGTGTAAAAATGGGAATCAGGGAACCCTACTGACAAATGAATTTTTTTTTCAAAAACACAAAGTTAGCAGCCTTTCACAGCATGCTAGGGGAAAATACCTAAAATATTACAAGAGGTATAATTTGAATTATGGCCTGGGAGCCTTCTGTAAATAGCTAGTGCTTCTCTCTTCCTCATCAAGCACAAAGGTTTGTTATTTTTATTAGTCTAGCGTTTGTGATGTAAAGTAAAAGTTTATTATATAGTTTTTTTCTTAACAGAAAATTGATATGAATGTGCATGATTAAGAATCACCTACTTGGAAATTCAAATCACATCCAAGAGTGTGGATCACCAAATGTAGTTAGATGAGCTTTAAAATTACTTGTAAAACTTTGGAAATTAATTTTCAGTCATTCTTTGCAATAAAAGGAAGCAGATTTGAAAGCACCATGGTGGCAAATATTAATATTCTGCAGGGACTTGGGAGGGGGGAGCGCCTCTCTGAAAATATGTATCTATGTTTTAGGAACTAGTATATCACAGTTGACAACATGTATTGCTACTAAGAGAATAGGTTTGCTGGCTGGCACTCCCATTGGATAAAACATTATCGAAATTGAAGAGACAAAAGGAGTGCAGAATAAACAGGAGAAAGCGCACTGAGTTCTGCTGAAGAGATAAAATTAAAGGCATATGTTATCATCTGCTGACCTAGCCTTCTAATGTTTATCCAACAAGGAAGCAGTATCATGATCTAGCCTTCCTTCCTCAGTAACGTAAATCACTTTTAAATGTCTCCTGGATTTCAGGTGTCTTGGTTATCTTGTGTTGGCAGAAGCTGCCATGGACCCTGAGTGTCTCTGCATTTTCCAGCTGGGTGTGCCAAAAATAAAGACCCCGTTACTCTTTGCCCCTGCTGTTTCTCTGGACTGTGCCTCCAGCAAGAAACTGAAGGATGAGGTATCATCTCCCCCAGAGACAGAGTAGGTTTGATTCCATTTGAAATTCCCTAAGCTCGTTGGTCCTCCCTTGTAACTCAGCCTGGTGAGTGGAGAGGCATCCAACCTGACCCCACCTGCACTGCCTGTATGGGATGTGGGACACATGGGGAACTGGCACAAACCAATATGAAGCTCTGGCTATTGCTTTGCTGTGAGTAATGAAGTCCCTTGTGTCTGATTCTCATGCTTTCTACCACCACCCATGAAACAGTGGCCTGCTAGCTTGCTAACTTATCAGCAGATTAAAATCTCAGACCCTGCAGAGTTCTTGACATTTAAAGATAGAAGACTGCTTTTAAACATATATGAAAATAATTTAACTCCAAATATTTTAATCATTTCTCCACACATGTTTTAACAGCTAAAATCACAAACTGTGTTTTTACTATTATTAAAAACTTACATACTCAAAATGATTTTAAAATCGTCATGAGAATTAAGCTTTGCCATTAATGTTATTGTTTACCTATCATAAAACAATGGGAGATTATGCACTAGACAGTGTCAGAGACTGAGTTCGAATTCTAGCCAGGCCTCTCGCTGATGGGGTATGGCCTCATGAAATTATTTCTGTTTCCCAATCTATAAAATGAGTGTAAAGATACAGAACAGACCTTGTAGGGTCGATTTAGGTTTTTAATGAAATACTGTGTGTACAAGCACCTCACATGCTCTCACTCAATAGACCTCCAATATATGCATATTGGATATGAATTCTATTGTTTAATTGAATGGAATATTACTAATTTCATCTTAAAATGTATATAACCTTCATATGTACTTGCTGAGGTTTGTTATTTGATTTTAGCAGGCTAGTTTAAGAGTTCGAGATGTGCAGATATTGACTGGTATAGATAAAATAGGTAAACAAGTTTATACTGTACAGCACAGGGAACTATACTCGATATCTTGTAGTAGCTTATGGTGAAAAAAATATGAAAAAGAATATATGTACATCCATGTATGACTGAAGCACTGTGCTGTACACCAGAAATTGACACAGCACTGTAAACTGACTATACCTCAAAAAATATATATATTAGCATGAGCCTGAGATTAACTTTGTAGTACGGTATATGTGTACACATGTCTGTCAGAAATGGTCTTGTAGTTCCTTTTAATTTCCAAAGAAGTTAGATCTCAGAAATATGCAATTTCTAGCCTTCATATTGAGTGTACATATATGGGGGGAAATTGTTGACTAGTGTCAATCTACCCAGCAGGGGAAGCTATCTCAGAGTGACTCCCCCCCCCCTTATTAGAGGCTTATTCATTCGTTTCCATAGAAAACTTTCAGAAAATTATGCATTGCCTCATTGTAAAGCTAGGCTGCTAGGTTTAGTGTTTCCCCACTTGCTGTGTGGACCCTTGTGCTTAGGAAGACTTTGAGTAGATAATGATTTTCCATAACGAGTGAGCTGAGCTGACCTAGTGCACCAGTAACAAAAGCCACACGTTTGGGGCAGAGGGAGGTGTCCATTGCTGTGCTGTTCCAGACAAGCCAGCAACCAGTAATAGGAAGCTATTCTTTCAGTGGAAAAAAGAGATGGGAGATACCATTAAAATCATTCTATTTTATAAGAAACCCATCCATACTTCAAGCAAAGAATGTGTGATAAAAGTGTAGGGACATAGACACATAAAAATAAAACTGTTAAGACACATGACAAAGTATAAGGTCCATGATCAAGCAGATACTTCTCTTAAACATTGATCATTAACATCCTAGGGGGATATTGCGTATTAAAAGATTGGCACTTCATATATTGTTTTTATTTTAATCATATTTCATGATGTATTTTTTAATTTTAATTATTACCATGAAGGGCTTCGGTAGTAACAAGAAATTACATATGAAATGGACGTGCTAAACATTTTATGGCTTAACTCAAGAAAGGAACGTAGGTGTCTAAGAATTAACCATAGTTCATAAGAAAGTTAAATGTCAAGTTCCTATATGATTTGTTAATTACATTCAATAACATTAAAGGGCAGCATTTGCAAGTTGCTTCTGTGCCTAGTATTTTAGAATTCGGTGACAAATTTATGATATTGACCCTCATAATTAAATTACTTAATTTTAGAATTAAGTAATTCTAGAATATTTTCATTCTAGAATATGTTATGGATCTTGATTGCATGCTTGACTTTATTTTCTTTTTCTCCTGATTGTATTAGAAAATTCCACATTATTTTCTTTTAATACCTGCTGACCTTACACAGAAAATAAAAGCCAAAATTAAAATAATGACAAATTCCAAACCTCTCACCAAAGCCTACTACACTGAAAAGTCTTCAAAGAAAGTGTGGGTATATAACAAAGTCAGGATGACAGTTCGTATCATTTAAATTTCAAAAAATACCTTCTTCTGGAATCCACAATAACTTACTAGCATCACAAGACATTTGTGCTTCTCTTTAGTTGACAGAAACATGTCAGCTTTATAGTTTATAGTATGAATATTAGGTCGAACTACACTTTGCTGACTGAAATAAATGCACAGCCTAAAAGCTGAGAGTTACGTTTTACTTGGTGGACATTTCTGAGGACTTGAACCCCTTCAAGCCTGAGATGACAGCCTCCCAGATTGCTCTGAGTGGCTGCTCCGAAGAGGTAGAGAAGGAGCCAGGATATACAGGATTTTTACAACAAAGACCAGGTAATGGGGACGTTAAACATTAAAAGATTACTTGTTAACTGAAGAAAACCAGGCATCTCCAGTTAAAGAGTTTAAGCGCTTTTCTATGTATGGAAGGGAGCAAACGTTTGGGCTCCTTGAATTCATTCCTTTGACAAGCACCTAGCTATCTAGGGCCAGCGTCCTGTCCTTTCTTATTCTGAGCCCCCTCAGGGTGCACCATTCTGAGTGGCTGCAAAGGCCGGGCTGCAGGGGGTGGTGGCAGCCGCTGATGCCTTGGTTTCAGCATTTTTTGTTTACTGCTATGGTTGCAATATTTTTCATTCATAAGTTCAAACATATTTTTTGTACTTATAGAAGTGGCAGTTTTATATGGTCCAACTTAACTTTTTATATAAGTGAATTCAATACAATATCAATTAGCCAAATTGTCAGTAACATAACACTTTAGAAACATGTATTTTCCAAAGTATGTGAAAAGAGATGTTCTAAACTGTTTCACGTGATGACTCTCTTTTCTGAGTTATAAGAAATCTTCAGAAACTTCATAAATTAGTGTTGATTAGAAAAAATCTGTATTTAGGGGAAATTTAATACATATTCTGTTTATTTTTCCATTTTTGGAAGAATTTTTGAGTTGGTATCTGTGGGGTAGTAATGAACACCTGGCTATGCCAGAGATTCTCACAGTTCAGTGTTAAAAACATACCCTGGCGTGGGGATTTTACACCAAGCCTTTAGAGAAATAACATCCTTTTATAAATTCAAGACTGATTTCCTTTTTAGAGTGGGATCTTCTTGAAAAAAAAAAATGACTATATTATTACAGTCTATGCCTTCATTTCCTAGTGAGATAAAGGCCAATTAAAGACAGGAATAGGAAGTAGATTCATGTAGAGTATTGTGTAGCCTGAATTTCTCTTCCCAGGAGACACCTTGAACAATGGTTATTTCTGCCCTCATCTGTATGTTGATCACTTCCAGAGCTATGTCTTTAGCCTGGACTGCTGAGCTTCAAAATCCTGTATCCAGTTGTCTAAAACTCTCTCTCTACGGCATCAAGGTTATCTCCTGCTATTCTAACTGCCTCCCAGGGAAGCACTTAATTCTCTTTGAAAGAAAATACATTCAGGCAAAAGCCTTCACAAATTTCTGTACACAAGATCAAGAATTCAGTAAAAGAAAATAATAAGGCATGGTAAAAAAAAAAAAAAACCAACAAAAACCAAGAGAAAAATAAAGACACAGGTGATTCAGTTGTTGGAGTTATCATCCAGGGGTTTTATTATAATTATGATTAACATATTCAAGGAAGTAGGGGGGACAAGTGGAGCCTGGTCCCCAAAGACTTGGAAATGTTTAAAAGTCAAAAAGATGTAACAAAATGCAGATCTGTGTATTGGCATTCCACTGCTGGAAACGTTCATGGCTTCCTTGCCTTTTGGATACAAATAAAGTCCCTACCCGGTCATAGGAAGCAGTTCAGAGCTGACTCTTACCTACTTCTTTAGTCCAACTGCCTACCATTTCTTGGGCATTTTGTGCTTTAGTTAGATCCAGCTGCTGAGCGGTTCACCAAACACAGTGCTTTCTTTCACGTTGCCATGCATTCACACTGGGAAACTGGAGTGCTATCACACCACCCACATGTCCATCTAAAAAAAATCTATATTTATCTACAAATAACCATCTCAAATAAGGCCTTCCCTGAAAAATTCCACTTAAAACCCTCAGACAGATTGAGGTGTTCCTTCCAATGTGCTCCGATTGTCCCTGTTGCATAATCTGTTGAAACACTTTCCACCGGTATTTCAATTTTTTCTACACCTGTTGGTCTCCTTTGGTAAGCAAACAACAGCTGTGTGCTAGAGCTGACTTGTGCTGGCTCCGAAGATCCCTTGTAAAATTCCCAGGGATTTTGTGAATTGTTTGTTAAACACAGCCATTATTAAAAAATTAAATTATATAAACTTGAAATAAATTATATAAAGATGAAGAATCAGTATTTAAAAACTCAATATCTAATTATTTCATTATAATCTATGCTTGAGGTCATGGCTATTATTCTGTATGGTGGAAATAATATATCCTGATGTATTATATATATGTGTGTGCTGTTGTTTATTTCTTCCCAAATCTGTTTTTAAGGATGTCATGTTGATAGCTTGAAATAAGCCACCATAGGGTGTTTACACCACAGATACTGGCAAATGCTAACAGCCCAGACTTGATCTTTTGTTACAGTAATCATGTAGACAAGAGAATTATGGAGAAAATGTGAATAACGCAAATTTAACTTAAATGTGTGTTTACATTGTGACTAGACACAAAATTGAGGAAGTATTCCCTTAGTATGTAAAAACTATTGTCCAGTTCAGAACAAATTTGCTCACGTCAATGACAAATGAGTCAAGTTCTGACGCACACATCTGAGGGCTCCCTTTCATTTTGCTTGCCAATGTAAATGAAAATTTCAAGTGACACTAATGCAAGAATTATACAGGTTCATCAGTACAGAAGTGTCTTTGCTGAACTGAAGAGTAATCAAGTTATCTGTGCTGTGATTTATTGTGGTGTTATGGTAACAACAGAATTATAAAAACTGATAGTACTTTTTTTTCAGGAAATAACAAGTCATACTGAAGTTACATGTGCACAGACCCTAAAATGAGTTCTGTATTTTATCTATAAATTGAGTGCTATAGATTTTATTTTTAATATAAATGAAATATAATTTTATTTTAAATATAAATTAAATGTAGCATTTTATTATTATTTGTAAATAGTGCACTCTATGTCAGTAAAGTTTATAATGATGTAATATCTACACGTATACATACTCATGCATATAATTTTTTCAGAAAGACATTTGTTAAACCAACATCGCTGGCTGTGAATGTCTAAAAGGCAGGAATCATGTCTTTCTTTACAAGATAATAGGTAGTTCCATGGTTAATATAAAGTCTGATGAATTACTATTAATTTAAGCTTATGTGTTGAGACACTGTCATTAGTTTTGAAAGTCCAAAATTGGTGCTTAAGAAGAAGGGGTATTTATTATCAAAATGAAGCCCTTAAATCAAGAAAGAAAACACAGGCAGATTTGGGCCAAGAAATCCATTTTCCAAAGGAGGTCTAAAAGAGGCTGGCTTTGTAAGATTATGTGTTTATAGTAATGTGCATGCATCCCCTATGCCGCTGTGCCCAGTACGCAGAGGTGCAGAGTCATCTGTGGTTCACAGGACACTGCAAAGAACTTGTCCTGTTCTTTCATCATTGCACAGGCCTTCACGTCAGGCCTGCCTTTCATACTGCGCCTTATGTTAAATGTCGAGGACTTGTTGAAGAACTGGAAGGTAGCCAAGACTGTGTTTCCTAAAACTCCTATGAAGATCTGCTTTTGTGTGGCTCAAATATAGAAAACTAAAGAATTTATAACTTCTTTTTGGGAGAGGGTGTAGCTCAGTGGTAGAGCGCATGCCTAGCACACACAGGTCCTGGGTTCACTCCCCAGTATCCCCACTAATAAATAAATAAATGTGCCTAATAACTTCACAAATATGAAGAAATTCTAGATAAAAGGGATATTCTTCATGACCACGTTCCAGAAAAAGAATGAATTTTTTGTGAGAGATGCCAAATCACCTGTCTTCAGCTAGAAGGAAGGAAGTTAAAACTTTTAGTTGCAGACGGAGGTTTTTATTTTACTGGGACATCAGGTGTACCCTTTATTCTTTAGGAAATTCTACTTTGAGGCCATGATAACATAGGTAGCCTCTAAAATAATTTTAATTTTTTCAGTAGAAATGTGCTAATAGGCTGGGAAATAAGATTCCAGTAATTTCTTCGAAGGAAATAGCAGAAACAGTGGAGCAAACAGCAGAAACAAGTGGGAAAAATTTAGACTTTTTGGTCTTTTACGTTTTTATTTCTTAGTTGGATGCTCATATTTAATTTGACTCCCTTGCAGTTATTGACTGGCCCTTTAGGGGGCATATCTATTTTCGTGATTCATCTTAGAACAACACTAGCATGATCTGTAAGAAAAGCATGTATATATTTACATTGAATGTTAGAAAACAGAAATCAATGAAGTATTCACATTTACTTTCTCTTTTACAAAAGTACAATTATTTAGGGACTACTGCACAATATGCTTGATGAAGCTGTGGGCTGTCAGGGAAGATTTCTATCCTGTGGATTTTCTGTGTTAAGGCTTTTAAAAAGTGAAAGTGTAAATGAAGAAAGAAAAAGTAATAGTCTTCCACAGATGCGATGACAAAGCTGTTCTTCATATCTCTATTCGTCTTTTGTCATATTTCACGTTCAGCAGTGATTGATTTCAGTCGATCCATATTTACGCTGGATGAGATGGCCTCAACTGTGTTAACTTGACAATTCAATACATATTTATTGAATGAATACTCTGTGGTGTATGGTATGCCAAACACCACAAGATATCAAAAAAAGTGATTCACTTGCTTCTCAGGAGCTTAAATTCTAAAAAGAGAGAAAATTGTAGAAAATAACTTTGGTACCTGTTTCGACATTCTGGGTAGCAGTGACAGAAAACAACAGGCTATTAGAATTCAGAGGACAGATGGTTATCATAGGCTTAGTAGGAGCCGGAAAATCCCCCTGAAGATCATTGAATATAAGTGGCCTTTAGAAATCAGTAGCATTTTTACAGATGGAAACAGGAGGAAAGAAGAGAATTCAGGGGGCTGGAGGCCCTGAAGACGTGCGCCTGCCCCCTGCATGGCTGTTCTAGCCCCTTGCTACAGGACACTAACACACCCAAAAAAATAGAACAAGACACAACACAGCTTGCTTGCCTCCTGTTGGAAGCTAGAGCTTTTGAATCCTGAGTAGGAAGGGAAGATGAGTGAAGCTAAATTTTTATAATCTGGGTAGAGGAACAATAGAGGAACAATAACCCAGGTACTTAAAAAGAGACCCATGTGGCAAATATCATTAATCCCCCAGTTACCAGCCCAGGTGGTTCCGCAGGATAGAGAACTGGGGACAAACACTGTCCACTGCAGCACCGAGATATTCTGTGATGTTAACTCTTATTCCATCAGAGGGGAGATGAGGCCTTGGGATGAGACTAGGATGCTTAAATCTCACCTGATACACAGAAACCTCCTTTCCACACCCTAGCAGTTATTAGAGCGTGTGTGCTTTTAACTGAGGATACACATTTTAAAGGATGGCTGGAAGATGAATTTATAGAATTCTCCCACTGAGAAAACAAAAGCAATAAGAGAAATCACATAGGGAAAAAGATAAAATGAATGCGCCAATCCAGGAGATCCAGTATCTTACCAGTGAGAGTTCTAGAAAGAAGGAAGAACAATGAAGCATTTCCCAGAACTGGAGGGTATAAGCTCCCAAACAGGAAGAGCTCCTTTAGTACCCAGCACAGGGGGTGGAAGGAAGCACACACACATGAGCACAGCACTGGGAACTTTTAGAACGTAAGAGAAAAATTGTAAAATCAACCAGAAAGAAAAAAAAAAATAAAATGAGACAAAACAAAAGTAGGTCACAGACGAGTTGCAGGAATTCTCAACACCACATGTATGTAATGATAGAAAACATTGAATTAAAGCCCTCAAAACAGTGATTGAAAATAATTTTTAGCATAAACTTCCATACTCAGCCAATCAGTCAAACACGGGCCAAGAATTTTAAAATTTGTGAAAGTTGGCACAATATCATATATGTAGTATTCTTTCAAAAATATTCCATGGGAATGCAATTAAGAGAATAATCAGATTCAGAATGTGGGGCAGTCTGCAAAACCACTGGTATAGACTACTCAAAAAGGCAGTGTTATAGGAAGCAAAAAGAGGTTGGAGGACTATGTTATTTACAAAAAGACTAAACAGATAATAATGACCAAATGCAATTCATGACTCTTGACTGGATTCTGATTTAAAAAAAAAAAAAAACTAACTATAAAAGATTTTTGGCAATAATAGAACGTGGCCTATGGACATCACATAGATGATATTATGAAATTATTGTGAGATTTTGGAGGAAGCAATAATACTGTGTCTGTGTAAGCATATTCTTATACTCAGGAGATGTAAGCTGAGGTACTTAAGGATGAAATCATATTTCTGGAGCAGACCTACCAATGGTTTAGAAATATATATATATATATAGAGAGAGAGAGCAGTTTAGTTTATTTTGCTATTATTTATCTTTTCTGTGTAGTAAAAATTCTTCACTCAAAAAATAAAAATAAAAAGACTAGGTATAGAGAGAGTGTGACATTTAAAGAGAGAGAGAGAATGTAAATATTCTTGTCCAATACATCTCTTACTAGAGTTTACTAAAAGAGATGTTGCAGCAAGAAATGAGAGCAAGCAGAAGATGGAATTTGGTAAAAGGAAACTCTACACAGATTGTGGGGCAGGGGAAGTTTGAGGAAAACTACTCTGCCTTCAGATGTAGAAACTGAGCAGTTTAGATCGGAGTGCAGTGACACGGTTCTGCGGGAGGTCGTCTTCATGCAAAACAAAAGGAAGTGATAGATTACCTAATGTTTGGAATATTTGCAAATAGTATTGCTAGTTTAGTGTAACTATTGGTACAGCTGAAGATGAATAATTCTAAACATAGAGGAAACCAAGAAAATAATAAAATAAATGGCTAATTATTAACTTTAGGAGAAACAAAATGGTACACGAACATTAAGCAGAATTATACCCATCTATTTGGCTCACTGGTGAATAATAATTATTTATTACTCAGTGACAACTTCCACACTTACTGGTTAACAAACAATTATGATGAAGCTATATTAAGAAGACAATTATAGGGAGGCCTATGGGAGGAGTCTATAATAGGGCTAAATCCTTACCAACTCAAATGGGCAGTCAATAGAAAGACAACTAAAATTCATAAGTCAAGCAACATAAATTTAAACATTTTTTAATGTTTGATAAATACTAAAGTGATAGATGAAAATGCTAAATGAGGACTGGAAGTTGGAGAGTGACAAGTAGCTGCTGTTTTTTGGACATAAACTTTTTAGTACTATTTTAAAATAATCTGTATATAATATTTTTATATACTAAAATTAATTTTAAATTAATATTTTTACAAATTCCATGGGAACCTAATTAGAACATTCAAAGATCAAATGGAAAAACTGTCCCATACTGAAGAGGAAAAATATGATGAAATGGGAATCATGAATGGAAAAATAGAAGAAATTGAGATCAGACTCAGAAAACCTTGCAATTATTACGTATTATGTAATGGGTAAACTAGATGTGGAAGTAATAGAGGCATAATATTTTTAAAACTTTCTTAAGTTGATGAAAAATACTAGTCTTCAGATTCAATGGGCTCAAAGTCTTGGTCAAATTTAATGTGGAAACTTTCACATCTGCACATTTTTTTAGTTTAAATTTCTGAGCACTATAAAGAGAGAGATTGTAAGCCTCCAGACTGAAATGATGTTATGAATTGGTGGGGTAAGATAGAAGTACATTCCAAACAAAGAAAGCAGTGCACCAGTAAATACTTGTCCAAAAGCAGAAAAGCTAAAAGTTTTCTCCAAAGTGAGGAGTAATCAAGATGGATGATTAGGGTTTAGCATAGAGTCAATGACCACAAAGGAAAGAAACTGAATCACTCACAGACATGTAACTACTGTGTGGATTTGCTAGCTTGCTTGCACATTCGGCAATCACAAATCTGCATTAGCTTTTAGTGTGAACTTGGATAATTAAACCACCACACAACATAATTTTAGTCATAATATTTAAAAGCCATAGAATGTACAACAAAGTAAAAAGATCTTTATTTCAATTCTTTTTTTGCTCATCCTTTCTTTCTTCCTTCTTTTTTTTTTTTCTTCCTTCATTTCTTCCTTCCTTTCTTCTTTTCTTTTTCCTTTTCTTTTTTTCCTTTTTTTAAAACAATAATTACTATACCTTTTTATGGAAAATTCAACACAATTTAAGAATCCAGAATTTTATTTTCAATTCTAATTATGATTATTATCAGGGGAAGAAAAAAAATCCAAGTGGAGTTGTAACAAATATGTTAATATCACCGTTAGGTTATCATAATAGTTCTTATCTATTCATAGTATTTAAAATTTTATTTTGAATTTCTTAAATTGTCTTCATTAGTATCAATCAAAATTCTAAATAAATCCTAGACTAGGTATTGCTTCTTCAATAATATGATGAGTTAAATTCTTAAACAATATCTGATCCATGAAAAATTAGTTAATGTTGTATGGAAATTGTTAATCTAGTAAAATGTGATGCAGAGCAACTAACCAAACATAAAAACTTAATCTTGTGTTGTACATCAGAAACTGACACACTGTAATTGACTGTACTTCAATTAAAAACAAACAAAAAAACTAAATCATGGTCAAATTATATATAAAATCTCATTAACCCAAAAACCAGATCATAATTACTCAAATTGATTGCAAATCCATCTTTCTACCATTTTCTGCCTCAGGGTTATGATGATGGCTACGGCGGTGAATATGATGACCAGACTTACGAGGCTTACGATAACAACTATGCCAACCAAGTGCAAAGGTGAGGTATATGCCGTCTAAAGCATCCTTCTTAGGATGATTTCTAATCCTGCCATTTTGTTTCTTGCATGTGAATATCAGTTATATTACATGAGAGTTTCTAGTAGTGTTTTTCCTCCACTGTCTTTCTGAATTATTAAGTTGCTTACTAGACTGCGAGAGTGTGCTATTTTAAAACAAGATGATTATCAAAACCAATCAACTCATTAAACTGGTATTTAATTTTAAAAAACTGTTATTTTTAGTGAATTCATAATTAAGACAACAGTAAAACACAGCACTTGTTCCATGTGGATTCCCCCACCAATGCAACTTTCATTGCAAAATTTTCAAAACAAAAGATAGAGAAATGTTATTGGTGCTCTGAAAAGAGGGTAATTCTTCAAACGTCTTATAGAATTAAGAATTCCTTTCCTTTCTTGATAGATCTCTTAGTCATTGATGGATGAATCTCTTTATATTGACTCAAAATTTATGATATCAATGAATTTTTTAGTTTTCTGAAGTTATATTTATTTATTATTTACATGTGGTAAAATGTGCCCATTTAGGGTACAGTTGTGTAAGTTTAGCCAATACAAACTATCCTGTAACCACCACTGAAATTAAGATATAAGGTATTTTTATCTACCCAGAAAGTTTTCTGATTACTCTTTAGAGTCAACTTTTTTCCCATTTAGGCCCAGGGAACCACAGTTCATTTGTTGTCACTACAGTTTTGCCTTTTCTAGAATGTCATATAAGTAGAAGCAATACAAAATGTATCCTTTTCAACTTGGCATCTTATGTATTTGGTATCTATTCATGTTGTTGTTTATGTCAGTATTCTGTTCCTTTTTATTACGGTGTAGTGTTTCATTGTATGGATGTACCACAGTTTCCTCATTCACCAGTTGAAGGGCATTTGAGTTCTTTCTATATTTTGTAATTATGAATAAAGTTGTCATAAAACAAATACATTTTTAGAAAAATGTATCACCTAAGTATTTTCCCTGAAAATATTACAAAGTTCATGGGAAAATACAAGGAGTCCTTGTGATAATTAGTTAAATGATTCTCCCCTATTTGTGATGGACAGAAACCAATGGGACTAATTATCTCAAAGTCATTATAGTAGTGACCATTTATGGATCAACTTTATTGACACCCAAAGATATTTGGATATATTAAGTAATCTTTGGAGGAGGAAGGTGGCAAAGAAAGAAACAACTTTAAGGTCATTATGGAGTGGAGAAAATCTACACATATTTCATAAGTGTGAATTTTTCATGGCCCAAGGGGACAACATAGTGAAAGATGTGAAAGGGAATTCTATATAAGGAAACCACTCTAGGCAATAAGGGAAAAACAGACTTCATGTGAACAGATACCTTTCAAGCTCAGTATAACTTAAGATATCATTATGGAAAGGACTACTTTCCACTTTGAATCATTGGTCACTTTGTCGGACGGTGAATGAAAGAGACATTATGAGCCAAGAGCTTCTGCTTCAGGTACTATCTTAATTGTTCCAATTACTCATTGGAACACAGCACAATAACTTAGGAGGAAGGGAAGTTTTGCTTCACATCACAGACACTAAATAGAATATTGTATGCAAATTGGCTACATGTTGAAAATATTTGCTAATATTTTCAATCAGAATTCTATTTCATCATTGTATATTAGTGCATAAAAATAGTGCTAATAAAGTTCTATAACTTGTTTCAGAAACTGTTTGGCAGAAAACATAATTATCACACACTACAACACTACTAGAATAGAGTAAAATCATTTCTTGATGTAGCTCTACAGAGCTACACTCAACTTGTAGAGATTTTGGAATAATTTTCTGAAAGTGAGAAACTTTCTGCATGTTATTCTGGTGAGATTTAATTGGGTTTCATTCACCTTAAGAAACAAGGGAAAAGAAAAAATGGGGATTACAACTCTTCTTGAATATTTGAAAAGTAAATACTAGGATAATTGAACATAATTATGTATAAAAATTAACAGCAATATAGGATAATCTTGGGAAAAAACATTTTCTCTTGTTTCAATTAAGTATAATTTATTTGTAAAAATGTATTTTCTATGTACCCTGCTCCCTTATCTTTTCCCTTTCTTATCCATTCAATTTCCTGTGGCTAAATTCTTCCCATCCTCCTAGACCCAGCTCAAAAACCAACTCTTCCAGAAGTCTTTCCTTAATCCTTTATTTGGGAACAATATGTTTCTACCCTGAATACCGACAGCATCATATCTTTATTTCTCTGCATCACTTTCTATCTCTGCCTTGTATTTGGATCATTTGTGTTCATGCCCTTGTTTCTCTTACTATTTGCCCAGACTCCTAGACTGATACACCTGCATGACCCTCATAGCAAAAAGCACTGAGTCTTTTATAGGATATATGCTGAATTGATGATTGCTCAATGCATCAATGTCAGGCCTAAAATGTACCTACATGAAGGAGATAAAAAGTAAGAGCTTCATGCCTCAAGAAAATATAATATTCAGAATAATATGTATCATTTTTACTGATAAAATATTTATGTGTTTCTAAGATATCTTAATGCTAAACCAGAAATGTTAAAGAAAGCAGGTCATGAAATTAGTTACAAAGATACTAATATTCTATACTATAACAATTATAAAATACCTACGTAGTCAAAACATATACTCAATACTGTTATATTATCTGGCATGCAAATGGTTCTCAATTAAGATTTATTGAATAAATGAATGAAAAATGAATGAATGCAGCATTGAATAAATGAAATTAGTGCTATTATTTCTGAAAACTCTGTGAGGAAGAATTTCAAAGTATAATACCAATTTGTATTAGGAATAGATAAACACTGGGAACATTTATTATATAATGAATTAAATTCCTACCTTTAGATTACTTCTATTGATCCAACCATATCACCAGAAGGTAAGATTAACAATTTAGTTAGATAAGCACTTATTAAGTGATTACGTGTGCCAGAGAGTTACTAACCATACAGTGACAATACTTATTTTTCAATTTTTAAATGTATTTTAGTATTTTCTCCTAATAACTTGTTGTATGATGAGGAGTCATATGCAAGTTGCATGTATATTTCAATTAATATAAGTGAAGCAACTACTATAGAGTAATCAAGTGTTAGGAATTAGAAATGAGGAAAAGTCTATTCTCTACAAGAATCAGTCTGGAATAGTTTCTTTTTCAAGAGATGGTTCTTTTCGTTGGACTTTTTAAAGTATTATTTGGATTTATGGAGGGAAATGGAGAAAGTTTCTAAAGAAGTGGAATAAAGAGAAATAGATGGGGTTTGCCAAGATGGTGGACAGAAAGGATGCAGTGCTCACCCTCTCCCATCAATACATCAAAAATGATAACTACACACAGAAACATTCACACAGAATACGTACTGAACCTTGGCAGAATATCTCCTACAATCAGAATTATAAGGAAAATTCTCACAAAGCCTGATAGGAGAAAAACAAAAGTAAAAGGAAATCAAGGTGGTACCTGACTTTGGGGAGGGAGCAGCAAAGGAGGAAAAGCATCCTCCCCCTAGGTGAGCTGGCTGCCATGAAAGGATTTGCACTGGTGGCTTTCTGGGTACAAAACCAGGGCAGGATACCAACATTTCCACAGCTCAGGCAGGGATAAGGGCAGTGTCAACAAAGAGTTATTTGTAAGACCACATAGCAAATGACAGACAACACCACAGAAAGCACTTCCCAGTGGACGTCTCCTGCAGAATACTCAGCAGCTTGTCTTCCAGCAGAAGTGCTACCATCCCACCTACCAAACAGTGCAGCTCAGAAAAGTGTCTGGAAACCTTTATTCCAATAACAGAGAAGCAGACCCTGTCAGGACTGTGACAACCACAGAGCCAAAAGGAGGCCTCATTCAATGATGATGGCAGGCTGTGGGCACCACAAGGTCAGCCACATGCCCAAGAGGAAAGGCATGGCAACCATCTATATTAGAAACAGCTCCCATAACAAAACATTAGATGCACACCGTCTACACAGAGATGCTCCCACATTAAAAAAACAAAACAAAACAAAACAACTCTTCAACCCCATAGTAGATAACTGTTACTTCTAAATTCATAGAGTAAAATAAATATGAGTAACATGAAGAAGCTGAGAAACCACCCCGAACACTCCCAGTTAGCAGAACAAAAGAAGCCCCTGAAAAAACAGGCAGTGAAATAGATCTTGACAGTCAACTAGATCCTGAGCCCGAAAAAGAGGTGACAGCTGCACTGGAGGACATAAGAGTGGCTAACAATAGAAATGCAGAATAGTGTAAAAAGGACATAGAAACTATAAAGAGGAGCTAGTTAAAATCAGAAAACTCAGTTGCTGAGATAAAAGCCAAGCTAAAGTCAATAAATAGCAGACTAAATAATGCAGAAAAACGAAAAAGTGATTAAGAATACACGATAATGGAAATAACCCAATCAGAAGAGAAGACAGAAGAGCAAATGAAAGCCATAAAAAGCAATATATAAGAGACCTATGGGATAATATAGAGCGTGCCAATCTATGCATAGTAGGTGCCTCAGGAGAAAGAGAGAGAGAAAAGGGTATGGAAAACATATTTGAAGAAATTATTACTGAAAACTTCCCAAACCTACAGTAGGGAACAGATATCCAAGTACAAGAAGAACAGAGGGTCCCAGACAAGATGAACCCAAACAGACCTACACCAAGACATATTACAATTAATATGACCAAAGTTAAAGATAAAGAAGATTTTAAAGGCAGCAGGAGAAAAACAAAGAGTTACAAGGAAACCCCCATAAGGCTATCAGGTGATTTCTCTACAGAAATATTACTGGCCAGAAGGGAGTAGCAAGATATATTCAAAGTCCAGAAAGAAAACCCTGCAGCCTAGGATACTCTATCCAGCAAGACTGTCCTTTAGAAGAGAAGGAGAGTTAAAGAATTTCCCAGATAAGCAAAAGAATACAGTAATACTTCACTTACCTTAAAAGAAATATTGAAAGATCTATTCTAGAAAAGAAGCAGGAAACTATAAAAAAGAGCAAATCACAATCGGAAATGTGATGACAATGAACAGCAAGAGAATAAACATGAAGATGTAAAAGAGGACATCAAAATCTTAAAATGAGAGTTAGGAGCAAGAAAAAGTAGACTTTTTTTCATTATTTTTAGGATGTGTTTAAGCCTATATAATTACCAGTCTAAAGCAAATAGAGTAATGGGTTAACACACTTGAAGAACAAGTTAGCCACAAATCAAAAGCATATAGTAGCATCACTTAACAAAAAAGAAAAGAAATCAACCTAATACAAAAGAAAATTATCAAACCACAAAAGGTAAAATAAAAAGAAAAGGAAAGGAAAAGAGATGAAATACAAAATCAATCGGAAAACAAAGTTTAAGGTGGAAATAAACACACATCTAACAATAATCACTATAAATGTCAATGAACTAAATGTTCCAATCAAAATACATAGAGTTGGAGATTGGATAATAAAACAAGAGTGTATAATATGCTGCCTACAAGAGACCCAGTTTAGGGTGAAGGACATACGTAGATTGAAAGTGAGAGAATGGAAAAAGATATATTATGCAAATGGAAATGACAAGACAGTGGGGTTAACAATACTCATATCACACAAAACAGACTCTAAAACAAGGCCATAAAGAAAGATAAAGGGCACTATATAGTGATTAAAGGAGCAATAAAAGAAGAGGATATTACTCATTAACATACATGCCCAAAATAGGAGCACCTAAATACATAAAACAAATACTAACAGACATAAAGGGAGAAACTATCGGGAATACAATAATAGTAGGCGACTTTAATACCCCATTGGACAAATCTTTCAGACAGAAAATCAATAAAGCAACAGAGATACTAAATCACACAATAGAACATTTAGATTTAATTGATATTCACAGCCAAAGAAACCTAAAATATGCATCCTTTCCAAGTGTACATGGAACATACTCTCGGAGAGACCACACACTCAAACACAAAAGCAGCATCAACAAATTTAAGAGGATAGAAATTATTTCAAACATCTCTTCTGACCACAATGACATGAAAGTAGAAATCAACCACAGAGAAACAAATGAGAGAAAAACTACTGCATAGAGACTCAGAGACATGCTACTAAAAATCCAATGGTTCTAATATACAAAAAATAGATAAGCAAGTTCATACTGTACAGCACAGGGAACTATATTCAATACCTTGTAGTAGCTTATGGTGAAAAATAATATGAAAATGAACATATGTGTGTTCATCTATGACTGAGGCACTGTGCTGCACACCAGAAACTGACACAACATTGTAAACTGACTATACCTCAACAAACAAACAAACAAACAATAGGTCAATGATGAATCAAAGAAAAACTTTTAAAAATACATTGAGACAAATGACAGTGAAAACACGACCACACATAATCTATGGGATGCAGCAAAATTGGTCCTAACTGGGAAGTTCTTGTTACAGTTATACCTCAAAAACAAGAACAATCTCAAGTAAACAATCTAACCTTCCATCTAAAAGAATTAGAAAAAGTAGAACAAACAAAACTTAATGGCAGCAGAAGGAAAGGAAAAATAAAGGTCAGGAAAGAAATAAATAAAACAGAGATTAAAAAATAGAAAAAAAATCAAAACGAGCACTGACTTTTTTGAAAGTGTAAACAAAATTGAGAAACCTCTGGCCAGGCTCACCAAGCAGAAAAAATAAAGTACAGAAACAAACATAATAAGAAATGAAAATGGAGAAATTAAAACCAACACCGCAGAAATACAAAAAATCATGAGAATACTATGAACAACTATATGGCAATAAATTGAACAACTCAGAAGAAATAGACAAGTTTCTAGAAACATGCAGTCCATCAAAACTGAATCAGAAAGAAACAGATCATACAGAAATAGACTGAACAGACCAATCACTAGAGGTGAAAAGAATCAGCAATAAAAAGCCTCCCTGCAAACAAAAGTCCAGGACCAGATGGCTTAACTGGGGAATTCTATCACACATACAAAGAGCTCATACTGATCCTTTTCAAACTCTTCCAAAAGACTGAATAGAAGAGAACTCTCCCAAACTAATTCTATAAAGTACCATCACGCTGATACCAAAACCAGACAAACATACTGCTAAAAAGGAAAACTATAGGCCAATATTGCTGATGAACATAGATTCAAAAATCCTTAACAAAATATTAGTAAACAGAATCCAACAACACAAAAAAGATTTTACCCCATGATTAAGTTGGGCTCATCCCAGGGAAACAAGAACGGTTCAACATACGCAAGTCAAGCAATGTGATAGCACCACATTAACAAAAGAAAGGACAGAAATCACATGATTAGCTCACTAGATGTGGGAAAAGCATCTAATAAAATTCAACATCCATTTATGATAAAAACTCTTACCAAAATGGGTATAGAGGGAACATATCTCAACATAATAATAAGCTATTTATTACAAACCCACAGCCAGCATGATACTCAATGGTGACAAGTTGTAAGTCTTCCTGCTAAGATCTGGAACAACACAAGGATGCCCATTCTCACCACTTCTGTTCAATGTAGTATTTGAAGTCCTAGCCACAGCAGTCAGGCAAGAAAAAGAAAAAGGATCCAAATTAGAAGAGGTAAACTTGTCATTATATGCAGATGACATGATACTCTGTATAGAAAACCCTAGAGGTTCCACACAGAAAACTACTCGAGCTGACAAAAGCACTGGCAAGGTAGTAGGGTACCAGATTAACATACAGAAATCAGCTGCTATTCTTTCCACTAACAATGAAATATTAGAAATTGAAAGTAGAAAAACAATTCCTTGTAAGATTGCATCCAAGAAATAAAATACTTAAGAATAAATTTGACCAAAGAAGTGAAAGATTTATATATGGAGAGCTAAAAAACATTGACTAAGAAAATTAAAGATGACTTAAAGAAATGGAAAGATATCCCATGTTCTTGGATTGGAAGAATTAATATTGTTAAAGTGGCCATACTGCCCAAAACAATCTACAGATTTAATGCCGTTCCTTTCAAATTACACAGGACATTTTTCATAGAACTAGAATAAATAATCCTAAAATTTATATGGAATCACAAAAGACCCAAAATTGCCAAAGCAATACTAAAGAATATGAATGAAGCTACAAGAATAAACCTCCCAGACTTCAAAAATAGACTTACCATATGACCCAGCAATCCCACTCCTGGGCAGATATCCAGAGGGAACCTTAATTCAAAAAGACACATGCACCCCAATGTTCACAGCAGCCCTATTTACAACAGCCAAGACATGGAAACAACCTAAATGTCCATCAACAGATGACTGGATAAAAAAGTTGTGGTATATATGTACAATGGAATGCGGCCCAGCCATTTAAAAAAAATGAGTAAAATAATGCTATTTGCAGCAACAGGATAGATCTGGAGAGTGTCATTCTAAGTGAAGTCAGCCAGAAAGAGAAAGAAATATGATAGCACTTGTCTGTGGAATCTAAAAAAAAAGACACAAATGAACTTATTTTACAAAACAGAAAAAGACTCACAGTTATAGAAAATAAACTTATGGTTGCCAGTGGAGAAAGGGCATGAGAACATATAAATTGGGAGTTCGAGATTTACAGATACTATTTAATATACATCAAGTAGATAAACAACAAGTGCATACTGTATAACACAAGGAACTATATTCAAGATCTTGTAGTAACCTATAATGAGAAAAGTATGTATGTATGTATATGTATGACTGAAACATCATGCTGTGCCCCAGAAATTGACACAACACTATAAACTGACTATGCTTCAATTAAAAAAAACAAAGTACATGAGCATAAATCTTCTTCATTTACAAACAAAATGAATATCACTTTGACATTGTTGTGGTCAAATCAGAAGAAATGCTGATTTGGAATCTTGAAGGTAAAACAAAATGTTATGTGTGACTTAGTAGAACTGATAGAAAAGAAAAAAATATTTAGATAAAATGGTCTTTAACTGACTAGTTAGTCAGAACAAGGAATACAGAATTTGTGGAGATTATAAAGTGGAATCTGTCAGGTGCTTCAATGGAATAATTATGTCATCTTCATGCAGAGTCTAAAGGAAGTTCACAAGGTAACATCCTTACAAAGGTTCACCTGGAGTTCAGAACTGTAACAACTGTAATTAATTCCCAGTTGTCTTGTAAGGTGTTGTTAATTATGGAAAAGTTCAAATGGATCAGAAAATGGACTTTGCTAATAATTCCTTAGGCGGCAGCCCAACTAAGTGACATATTAAGGACTGCTAAAGATGATAATGACAGGAAGGCTCTCTGACCATCTTTTTCTCTTGCTCTGAGTCTGTGAGGAGACAAAGTAAAGAAATAGATTGATTCGTTTATTATGCAAGTTTCAAATTGCAGGACTAGTATTGCAGTTTCCAGGGGAACTCAATTACTCGAAGTCATTGTCTGAAGACATGTTACATCCTGTGATCAATACCTTTAATTGGACCAAATACTCGATTCCACTCATGTTCTAATACCCCATCTTTTATGCATTCCTCAGTCATTAATATTTTCAAAGATCAATCTTCTTAAATCGTGTAAATTAATGAGGCTTACAACCATTTTTTTTTCTAATTTTGAGTGAACTGGGGATTCAACTCAAGACCTTCTGCATGCTACGTGTACACTCTACCACTGAGCTATACTCACCCTCCAAACATTTTTTTCAATGCCCAAATTTTAAGTAAGACTTTATGTTCAACCAAATCAGAAATGCAGGAAAAAGTAACTTTTGTATACTCAGATACAAATAGTACTATTACAAATCAAAAGACCAGTTCTGATCTTTGATTCTTAACAGAATTTTAACGTGAATGTGAAGTGTTAAAGAGTTTACAGTTTTCTGATGTAAATTACTAACTGCAGATTTTTAATTGGCAAATATCAAAATGGAAGACTTTGCTTTCCTTGAAGCATATATCAGGTGTGTAACTCACACAACCTAGGAAAATAATCCTCTTTTCTCTTGATTAATGCAGGAATATCCTAGAAGAGCAAACATATAGGTCTCTCTGAAATATAAGGCTGTAGTTTCCAAAGTTTTCTAGATTAAAGACCCTCTTGGAAGATCTGTAACTGTCAGGATCTATACAGATATAAATAATGGCATACCTTTTCTATGGAAACAGCAATGTTTTAAAATGAATTTGTATTTTATTAATGAGACAGCATTTATACTAAAGTAATTTACAATGTATAATGAACATAAAAATATACGTTTGTGAAAAGATGGCTTCTTGGATACCCTAGTACAACTTAGTTACTCAGGGTTAGGGCCCCCACAATGGGAACGATTGCTCCGTTGTTCAGAGGCTGCTTGGAACTAATGATTCAGAACAATTAACACTAGTTTGTGCTGGCTGCTCTGCTAATTGTTTAGGATCTTCATCTTATTTAATCCTTGCAATGACATGTGAGACAGAGAAAAATTGAAGCTTAAAAATGTTACATGACTTTCCTATGTTCCTTCAAGGAGTAAATGTTGGATTCAAAATTTTATCTGCTAACTCCAGGGGCCTCAGACATAAAGGGTAACAAATACTGTCTGAAAATCTAAATTAATTTATTGATTAAACAGACTCCTGTTATGCACCTCAACAGGCTAGAGAGAATATACTTTAATATAGTAAGAATGTCTTGAGTAATTTGCATGGTTTTCAAAGAGCTCTGACCAAAGGATACTTCTGATCAGGAAAAAAAATGAAATAATTCTTGTTTATAGGCCATGAGTTTAATGTGAGCCCCTGTTTTTGATATCAAGAGTCTACAAAAATGCTTCTAATGAAAACTTAAGTGTAAGGCACTTTACCCAGAAATTTAATAAAAGTTATACTGTAACAGCTTGTCCTATTCATTTAAGTGTCACTACTTCCTATAAAGTGACTCACCCTCATTTTGTAATTCAATTTTCTTAAGTCTCAAACTATAGTCAACGATGAGATTGAATTTGCAGATAGTTATTGGATTTGAGAGATTTTCCCACAGTTATTCTACAAGTTAGTGGCATTCTCATGCATCTGCAGAACTCAGAATAAACAGTGGATTTGGTATCATTTGAATTTAGCTCAGCAGAGTGGGAATCCAGCTCATGATACACACTATCTTTGTTTCCAACTCCGAATTCGTCTGCTTGCCACACGACAGGCCAATAAACAGGGAGACAAGGAGTTGGGGCAAGGAATAGCAACTTTATTCAGAAAGCCGGGGGACGAGAGGATGGCTAACTAATGTCTTGGAGAACCATCCTGGTGCAGCCAGAATGCAGGCTCCTTTCACACAAAAAAAACAGGGGAGGGGGTGTGGTTCGTTGTTGCAAACTTCTTGCTGTAGGAATTCTTCTTGCATTTGTCCATGTGGGTCAGGCCTTGCTGTTCCTGTAAACCTCCAACAAAGCAAAGGTTAATCTGTTTTGCAGCTTGCAAGCTCTGGGTAAGTGCAGAAGTGCTGACATCCTTTAAGGTCAGAGCCTGTCTATTTCAGGCTAAAGGCAACATTGTTTCCCAAAAGGTGCAGAGCTGGCAAGGCTAAACCTGGAAAACAGGGCACAGTTGTCGAAACTAAAGGAACAGATCCAACATAGAGTCAGATTTGTTCTCCTCTGTTACATATTTTTTGGTCGGTATTCTCATTTGGCATATTTAAGTATCTAGGATAGCTGTGGTTAGCTTTAGGAAAGAAATATTTCTTCAAATTATTCAGTATGTATTATTCATTGTAGTTGTTGATTGTTTGATAATTTAAGGTTAGTTTTGGGAAACTGCTTACCTAAATTGTCAATTTCTATTTAAAAGTATACATTAAGGTACATTTTATAAGACTCTAATAAGAAAAGTCAGAGAAAACATTTTCCCTAGTCATTTGAATGACAGGTTTCTCAAGAGAACTTAAGGGAATGTCTAGTCACTTACTATTTACTGAGATCGGGACACTTAGCATGTCAGTCATTTCTCCTCAGCAGATTAGTTTAGATCTGTAGACACCCCTCAACAGGGAACAGGAAGGTGTTAGGCAAACCGAATATGAACAGAGCTTCAGAAATGGGAAGTATTAGATCAACTTAGACCCTTAAACAACCTGATGTGTTGCAAAAAGCCCATTTGCAGATAACCACTACTATATATAAAATAGATAAACAAGTTTCCACTGTGTAGCACAGGGAACCATATTCAGTCTCTCACAGTGACCTATAATGAAAAAGAATGTGAAAATGAATATATGTATGCATATGTATGACCGAATTATTATCCTGTACACCAGAAATTGATACAACATTGTAAACTAACTATACTTCAATTAGGAAAAAAAAAAAAAAAAAGATGAGTTAAAGAACCCAAGTTGAAAGGCTTCCATGGTTAATATAGAAAGTTTAGTTCTGCCAAGAGAAATATAGTTAATCAGCATACCCATGGGGACATGAATATTCATGAATGTACATAATTGTCAAGGTATAACAAATTGTCAAGCCTGTGGCAAACTCTCATAAGTGGTGTTCTGTCTAAAGGAGATTATCTTCTGATCAGTTTTAGGACTCTGTGGTCATGTAGTCCCCGTAGGATGCAAGGCCCAGTAGTGTGTTTGTGTGTGTGTTTCTGAAGAAAATCTGGAAACCTAACTTTTCCAGTTTCTGCTCTTGCATAACAAACCACCTCAAAACCAAGTGGTGCAAAATACTTATCTTTATTATGCTCGAGGACTTTGTGCATCAGGAATCTTAACAAGGCACAGCAGGGGTGGCTTTTTTCTGCTTTCCTATGTCTGGGGCGTCAGCTGGGAAATCTAAAAAGGTGAGGTTCACTCAATGGCTGGGAGCTGAAATCATCTGGAGATGCTCCCCACGTATCTAATAGCTGATGCTAAATGTCAGCTGACATCTTACTTGGGGCTGCTGTTGGAGTACTCATGTGCAGTGCTCTCCACGTTGCTTAGTGCTCCTCACAGCATGGCAGCTCGGAGCACCAGCTGTGAGGATCCCAAAGAACAAACTAGACATCACATTGCCTTTTATAACTTAGCCTCATTCTGTTAGTTACAACCAAGTCACAAGTCCGACCAGATTTCAGAGAAGGGATATTAGATGTCACCATATAATGGGGACTGGCTTGGGTAAAGGATGAAAATTTTTATTTTATTGTGGCCATTTTTGGAAAATAAACCTTGAGACAGCAGCTGTTCAGTGTAATACTCTGATTTTTACACCCTGGCAACTAATTTTTTTTAATGAAACACTTAAGAGACTAGTGTTATGTAGCCACTGACATGTTTCCTAAAACTGCTCTACGCAAAATAATCAAGATAGAGAAGAAATCATATCCAGAAAGTGCTTCCAAGGGCACAGTGACAAGGAGTCCTTCAGAATGGCATTGGAGGGCACTGTATGGTGTGTTGAAGGATGTCCTAAAATCCAACCATGGTCTATTTGGAGGTGATTAGAGAAGACAGATATGGAAATAGATGCACAGCACGTGATGACTACTATGCTAGAAGGTTCGCGGGTACGTAGGAGGCCATCTAAGTGAAGGGCTAAGAGAAAGTACCAAAAGTCTTCTAAGAACTGATGCCAAGCTGCCATTTAACTGCCTAAATAAAATTTAGCCAGGCAGCAAGGGCAGCTTCATGAGCAAAGATAAAGAAATGAAAATTTGATTCATTAGTGAAGAGTCACATGGCCTTCAGGTGAATCGCATTATAAAACCGTTGGGAGCGGCAGGGCGTTTAGCTGACAGACAGGGAACGGGAAAGCCTGGACGCCACATGTAGAAACGAGAAAAGAATGGCATTTGAGTAAAATTTGAGGTTGGCATCCAATCTCGAAATTAGTAAAACTAAATTCATCTTTGGAGAAAATTATGGTATTTTTTTTTCTGCCTCAGGCTGATTTGGCCATTTACACTCAGTAAGTTCTCCATTAGTTTCTATTTCATCCCTTTCCTGAAAAACCTTTCTATCCTTTCATTGCTTTCTTTGGTTTCTTAGTCAATTTGCACACAAACAACAACAACAACAACAAAAAACCCTCCAGGTCTTGCTTCTTTGCACTCGCACACTAACAATGAAGGAAGGAAGATAATTTTCTTGTAACATCGTCCTCAAGAAGGAAAACACGGATCTTTGCGATCTTTAAGCTGGAGGGTCAGAACACCAAAAACAAGGCACCCTTGTCCTGGGAGTGCTTCAGGAAAGGGTATACAGTTTATCTCAGACGCACGGGAAATAGAGTTAAGATATAGATATTATTCATTTTTCATAATTAGATTTCCTTTTATAATATTATCAACATCGTATTTTACCATTTCATTAAGTTCGTATTTATTAAGGGCTTGCAGTTTCCCAAGCGCTGGAAGTAGATCGTGACAGTCTGGCGCGTCCAAGTACAAGTTCACCCTCCTGTCCTTACAGTGCTGTGGGCCAGGTGTTTCATACTGAGCACTGTTAGTATTCCAGAAAGGCAGTAAGATTCATGTGCTGTGTGTTCCATTTCACCCCCAGTGGCAGCTAGGCCAAAAGTATATACTAATATTATTGTGTTAAAAGGTATGAATAACTAAACTAAGCGGGATATAAAATAGTTACAAATGGCTTCTTAGCATTTTAGGTCAGAATTTTGTTACCTGATGGTTTCATACACTCAAAGAAAAAAAAACTGACATCAAAATACTTGGATTTGGAATTCAGGTGTAAGTAATTGTGGACTTGTATTCTTGCATTGTATAATATTTAGTAATTTTGAATTATAGGAGATGTGGGAAGGAGGCAAGGGAGGAGTCTGAAGGGCTAGGTACGGAACACTTGACCATTTCTAAAGGTGGTAAGACTTTAATAATAATAATAATAATAATATCCACAATACAGAGCAGTTGCTGTGTGCAGACGCCTATATTAAGTACTTCAAAAATATTGAATGAGGTAGATAGTTCTGTCCTCTCATTGCAAATAAAAAAAGCTAAGACAGACTGTTTAGCTTGCCTGGATTTTATAGGCAAAAGGTCCAAGCTTTGAACTGACTCCTGTCCAAATCCAAAGACCTGGGCACTTGTACTAAAGCCATATTGCTTCCCTTTGCTCTTATCTTTTTTTAAACATTTCATCTTATTAGGAAACTCTTAAACTGAGTGTCTCCTATCCCGTAATCTCCATTTATATACATTGATCATTAATTGGCTTTGTGAAGATACACATAATGAATCTAGCTTTCTTCCATATTTCAAACTTTCTTTATGAAGATAATGTTCGTCTGCCAATATCCAATCCAGTGTGTAGTAGAGTGAGTTCTTGACTACAATTCTTCACCCCTCCTGTGTTCACACCCTTTGCTGTGTTGTTTTTCAGCCCATCTTTAAAAAGTGGCAAAGTATATTTACCTGATTCTTTACTGTCATGTATCTTGCTTTGACTAATAGGATAATGACACTTGTAAGCATAGACCTTAAGGGACTGTGTGTTTCCAACTGCCCTCTTGTCATCGCCATAGAACAGCTTCCCCAAGTAACTGCCGTGCCCTTAGTCTGAGCTCCAGAATGAACACATGCAGAGCCCAGCTCCACACACAGCTTGGAGCAGAGCCCCCAGCAAGCCCAGCCTAGATCAGCAAACCTCCAGCCAAGCCAAAACATATGAACTGAAAAAATAACTGCTTTTGTGTGAAGCTAGTACTTTGTGATGGCTTGTCAGGCAACAGCATTGTACCAGTGACCGCATCCAGGGTGATCCCCACAACACAGGCATGGTTTCCACAGCTGTTCTCAGTGTGTCGTGGTCTCCATTTCACCAGATACCCTAGTTTCTCTGCTAGAAAACCTTCCAGTTGTCCAAGTTTTCCTTTTATAGTGTGGCACAGTAATCTGAGGTGACATTTTATCCGATGACAGTAGGTTGGTACAAAGAAATGACATCATTACAGCCTATGCTTCTAGCTGCAAAGCCTGTCACCATCGTCCGGCCATCTGGTTTCCCTAAGTGGCTCTGTCACATTTCTGGGTCTAATTGAATTTGTTTTCAACTGAAAACCTAGGTTCTTTCTAAATGAACTGCTGTTGAGCCAGTTCTAATGCCACCCTGCATCTTTGGAATTGATTTTCTTTAACCCAAACACAGAAATGGACATTGATCTCTGTGACTGTTGACCTTGCATTTAGCCTTCTGTGGCTGATTTGGAGCTGCTTTTTGGAATGCTAATTCTTAAAACCAGCATATTAGTTATCCTTCCTAGCACCTCTTATATTTCTTTACCCAATCTTTTTTTTTTTTTTTTTAATTCTGGAAAACATACAGCGCCAAGGACAAAGTTCAGTAGCACCCTTTAAGTTGACATTGGCCATTAATTAAAACTCCATACGAACAGTTGTAGACGTAGCCACGAACCTCCATGGCTGTACCGTCAGGCACCTTACAAATAATTCACAAAGAAATTAGGTGGTATTTTAAAGCTGCTCATTCTTTTTCTCAACAAACTTTCATTCCCCATCACTCTTCTGGGCCTATATATTCAAAACAAATAACACACAGCTCACACTTTGACTTATTCACAATTAGTGTAGGTTTGTTTAAAAAAAAAAAAAAGTATGACCCTGGGCTTCTGCACCAAAAACACCTGCAAGTGAAATTACAGGTTTCTGGGCCCCTGCTGAGGCCAGCTGACTCAGGGCATGAAGAAAGGGGCTCTGAAGTGCTCATGCTGCATCTTTTAAGCACAGCATCGTTCTGATGCTTGTGTGCACTAGATATTAAGAACCATGGTGCTGGAGAAACAGAGTGTTAAAAAGGAGTTCTGGCCCAATGAGCTGTTCTACATGAAGACGTGAGCAAGGTCTTGCACAAGGCGAGCGGGAAGGGCCGACAGCTTGCCTGCGAGGTTGGGTAAAGCTCTAATAAGACACTGACCATTGACCTGGCTCCCAGGAAGAGGATGACTCCCTCATTCGGTGAAGAGGTAGGGGGGGTTTCCTCTAGACAGGACAACCACGGTCGGGGGCAGGGGGCCTTGAAAAGATTTTGACTTGGGGAGATACTCCACCATGTCAGGGTGTTGGGTGTGGTAACAGGGAGTAACTGAGAAGAGGCTGGGTAGATCACTAGAACACAGATGGAAAAGGGCCAGTGCTAAGGAATTACCACTCACAGTCTAAGGATTAGAAAAAAGGAAGACATGAAAATACATAATTACAGTTCAGTTCAAAGCATGCCACACTGGTAGTGCTTGAAGACAGCCCCTTACTTACATTGTCTGCTTAGAGTTTCTGGATAAATGTGACCTTGTTTCCACACATAAAGAAAAGACTTACAGAAATAGAATCAATTGTTATCAATTCATATATTCTTTCCCCAGACTCTTATTTATTTCCATTTCCAAAGTCTTGTGCATGAAAATATCCATTTAATAACTAACAGGTTGCCCTGGAACATTACATAAAGCAGGCAAGATTTCACTTGTGATTTGAATGGAGAAGACTATAAATCATCATTAATACGTAACCATAGTGCAACTTGCGCCAATGAATCCAAAGTCAACTAGATTAAAGGATGGAAATAAATAGAAATTATGCTGATTTTTACAGGACTGAAATCTTACTGGTACTCATAAATTATGACTCAACCAAAGAAATTATGTATAGACAGTCAAAATTATGTCCATTTCAAGCTAGGGTTCAGTAGCTTCTGTGTGTTTGGACCAAAAGCAGGTAACAGTTCATTTATGAATGTCATGTACCACTGAACCTAATTAACCAGCCAGTGAAGTTCTTATTTATGGAAAATAATTACTATGGTCTAATGATAATTCCGCATGATAACACAGAAGATTAATGTTTTGTTACAAAATTGCTCACCCCTCGTTCATGTAATAGAGGGTCAAAGTAAGCAGAAAATACAAGCTGAACTAGAAAAAAATGATTTGAGAGTGTCTATAAAAAAGACCATTTGCAGAAATTTATACAAAGCACTGATTCAGAAAAACAAAAGCGTATCTAAATTCCTCTCTCATTTGGGGCATAAGGTTGCACCCTCAAAAGATCCATTTTCTGTAAAGGGGACCATTGCAAAGCTGATCATAATTCTACACCAGATGCCTTATGTAGATCATTTGTCTTCATCCTAAATCTATGAGCAGAACAAATATGTCACTTCCCTCATGAATAATCATCCTATATTTCATCCTGTGAACATAAAATACCGTCAACTGAAACTTACGAGGGTATATATGGTTATTTCATGTTTCAGCATATTTCAAGAAGATGAAACCCCTTTCAGCACTGTAATGTTTATGAATATGGAGAAGAGGCGCTTTATGTATACGCCTTCGTTGATTGGATGATCACCATTATTAATACTTACTGAGCGCCTGCTATGTACCAGGCACTTATCACAGGGCTGTCACAGGTTCTTCTTAATACCCGCGGTATCATTTTTGCCATATTAAAGGTAAAAAAAAACCTTTTTCAAAGAGATTAAATGATTTGTTCTAGATGACACACTCAATAAAAATGAAAAACAGCCACTCTCAATTTGAAGTTCAGATATATATTTTTTTCTAAATTCTGTGTATCACTTTTCACAAGGCATACTGATTTCCCTCCAAATGGGCTGGAGAGTGGACACTCAGTGTTCTATACTTTTGAGATGGTAGACTTTTTTCTGTCTTGTAATAAGAGTTACCTCTGTGTGGGATACTTACAGCTTTGACTTTCTCAAAACAAACTGGCCAGAAAAACAAGTATAGAGCTTTGCTGTGTTTCCTATCTCTCCATACATCAATGTCTAATTTATTTAGTTTATTGGTTAATTTCAGAACACAAATTTTGTGTTATATTTATACACAAACGTGGCTGCTCTATAACACAGTGCCTCCTGTGTAACATTGCAGGTTGAATGAAATGAATAAATAAGTAACCAACTAATACAGTATAAATTTCAAAGATGCTTTAAAGCTTTATGGAATCTTGATGGAATCTCAGAGATACTTCAGAAATATAGTATGTAAAGCATTGCTTTTTCCCTGTGTTAGAACTCTATGAAAAGCACAGATATTAGAATGCAGAAAAAGGTATTTGCCTTTTAGCCAAAACACATACACACAAAAAGGAACATATTTTATTTAATATTTTTGAGCGCACATACAAAATGATCAGCATATTTCAATTTTCAAATAAAAATATATTAAATTTTATTTTAAAATCTACTTTAATTATTTCTGTACTAGAAATGCATGAAATAAAAGTTGTGCAAAAGAATTTGCTATGGTTTATATTTATCCCAACTTCTTATTTACCAATAGTTTGAGTGCAGTGATAGTGAATTCTCAACAAAGAAAATTGTCCTATGTGAGAACACTGTTGTCTAGTATCAGAGAGGTTACCTTGTGTGTTTTAATTCTCCTGTTGTCCTCAGAATAAAGGCCAATTTCTAAATGGAAAAATTCTTGAATGAAAAATGAAATGTGTAAAATATGTACACATAATGGTGGCTAATGATATAAGCTATACGCTTTTCACATTTGAATCTCTTATTAATTCCAATGATATTGGTGCCTGTGATTTTAATTCTAAAAATATGAGATTAACAATTTTCACTCATAATTAGCAGTTACATATGGTATATGTTTTCTTTCCTATGCTTCCTTTTGCCTTATGACTGGGTGTATTAAACATGTTTTATATCCATCTGTTCTAATAATTCAGAGTATTTCATTTATAAGCTTTTGAAAACTGTTGGTAGCAGCCTGATAAATATTACAAGCCCTCACTTCAATTTACAGTATTAACCATGACAGTGGATTCAGAGACCCCCTCTCATTTATGCTATCAAAATTCAATCACATTTGGTTGCTTTCAAATAATGCCTTCTCTAAATCACTGTGTTATTTTACATTTTAATTAAATAATTATCTTTTAATATTGGGATGAAAATGTATATGTTAACCTTTACGATATTACAAGGAATACTTTGAAGCAGTCGTGCTAATTTGATATTAATGTGGGATTCAAACAATTCTTGCTCTTATACTAGCAATTTCCTTATAGATGTTACGGAGTTTGTGATCAGTAAAGTCCTGGGGATGGATGTGACAGTGAAAGTGAAGAAGGCAGAGACCGAGGAAGTGAGCTCAGGAGACAGCCTTGGGGAGGACCCCAGGGGTGGACATGGAAAAACATCCATGTCCCTTGAGCCCTGCTCCCAGCCTCATCTCCTGAAACTCACCTCGCCCTGACACGCTGGCGCGTCACCATTCCTCAGATGCCCCAAGCACACCTCAGCCTCGTGGTCTTTACGTCTTCCTTTTATCTGTAATGCTCCTTCCCTAAATTTCCGAGGCTTTCTCCTTTATCTCTGTCAGGTGTCTGTCAGTATCGATTCATCGGTAAAGCCTTTTTGACTACTTTAACTATAAATTGTACCCCTTATCCCAGCATTGGATGTTCATCTTCCAGCTCTAGTCTTTTCTCCTTGACACTTAAAACTCTTTAACTTAGCCTATACTTTACTTCTGAACTCCCTGAGGGCTGGCATCTTTGTCTATTTTGTTCACTACTGTATTACTTAGCACTTAGAATACTATCTGGCACATAATAGGTTCTCAATAAATTTTACTGGATAAATAGAGAGAAAGTAGGTTGAAAATATCCACAGCATTCATCTATGGATACTTCCTTGTAATACTTATATTTATTATTCCAACACATCTAAGAAATATGGTCGTGTAACTTCTCCTTTTTTATATCCCCAGAATAGTACTGGTGCTCAATAAATATTGAGTGAATGATTTCATCCAGTCCCAAATTTTCTAGGTAAATAGAAGGCAGAGGTTTTTGACCTTCAGTCCCATGAGATGTTAAAAAGAAGAATAAACAACTCAAAATCTCTCTACTTTAAAATCCAAGGCTCAGACTACCTGTAACTGAGCAGATAGTTCAAACCCCTGTGGGGGCTTCTGGGGTCAGACCCCTCCCCCACGCCCTCTGCTGCAGCTCCCCCCTGAAGGACCCAAATAGTAGTATCTCAGGTATATTTCTTGAGTTTTTCAGATGCTAAAACCCACCATCCAGAAGAAGACATTAACTACTTGACGATCAAGAGCATGTGGCTCCCAGACCCCCTGGCGCCTGGGGGTAATAATGTTGACCTCCCTGTCACCTCTGCATCAACCCATCAGTGGACTGTGCACGAGCTGATCATGCACCCTGTGGCCCCCCTCCCTTACC
Organism: Camelus bactrianus; assembly: GCF_048773025.1. Classification (NCBI taxonomy): domain Eukaryota; kingdom Metazoa; phylum Chordata; class Mammalia; order Artiodactyla; family Camelidae; genus Camelus; species Camelus bactrianus. The sequence continues at coordinate 39,356,539 of NC_133558.1, forward strand.
TGGCCTTTAAATATGCTTTGCTGAAACCCTTCGGGGAATTTGGGGTTTTCTTGGTCATGAGCCACCTCGTCTTCCTTGCTTGGCCCTGCAGTAAACCTTTCTCTGCTCGAAACTCCAATGTTTTGGTTTATTTGGCCTCACGGGGGCGTGGGGCACACAAACTTGCCTTCCATAACATGTCTAGAGTTGAAAAGCTTCTAAGTCCCCTAACCCGTGTCCTATTCTTTTGTAGGTGAGCAGAATCTTTTATTTTTGTTACATAGAAGGTTTCTAAGTAAACACCAAATCTACTTTTCCTGATACAAACCTTTAAAAACCTTTAGGTTGTTTTTTTTTTAATATAGTTAGAAGGTTAACTGTAATTATAGTTATGTCGTAGAAGGATCAAGGAAATTGGTCAAGGAAACTGGAGACCTTGATCTAAATAGAACTGAATGCTAAGGGCTCTGTGGAATAAAGTAGCATTTGGTTCTTCAAATAGAAAAGGGATTTCAGGTGTGTGTACACAGGCAGTGATGAGTGGTAATCAATGCAATGGATTATTGGATGATGCCTACAGGTTAGAAGGTGGCTGTTTAAACTGGAATGAACATAAAGCTCATCAGTTCCAAGACCTCAGTGCATTCATTTGGCCAACATTTTTTTTTTTGAGTTGTAGTCAATTTACAATGTTGTGTCAATTTCCAGTGTAGAGCAAAATTTTTCAGTTATACATGAACATACATATATTCATTGTCACATTCCCTTTAACAGCGAGCTACCACAAGATCTTGTATATATTTCCCTGTGCTATACAGTATAATCTTGTTTATCTATTCTTCATATGCCTGTCAGTATCTACAAATTTCAAATTCCCAGTCTATCCCTTCCCACCCTCCTCCCCTCTGGCAAACACAAGTTTGTATTCTATGTCTATGAGTCCATTTCTGTTTTGTATTCATGTTCATTTTTCTTTTCTTTTTTTTTTATTTTTAGGTTCCACATATGAGTGATCTCATATGGTATTTTTCTTTCTATTTCTGGCTTACTTCACTTAGAATAACATTCTCCAGGGACATCCATGTTGCTGCAAATGGAGTTATGTTGTCATTTTTATGGCTGAATAGTATTCCATCGTGTACATATACCACATCTTCTTTATCCAGTCATCTGTCCATGGACATTTAGGCTGTTTCCATGTCTTGGCTATTGTAAATAGTGCTGCTATGAACATTGGGGTGCAGGTGTCATTCTGAAGTAGGGTTCCCTCTGGATATATGCCCAGGAGCAGGATTCCTGGGTCACATGGTAAGTCTATTCCTAGTCTTTTGAGGAATCTCCATACTGTTTTCCACAGTCATTTGGCCAACATTTCTAAAGCATTTACTATGTGTCAGGCACTGGGTTCCTCCCTGTAAATACATGATGGTCCAAATAGCCCTGACCTCATGGGAACTATATTAATTGGGAAGACAGACAATTGAATAACAGCACATGTAAAAGTCAAATTGCAAAAAATGACAGTGCAATACGTGAGAGGTAAATAGCATTGTGGGAATACATTAGAGGGGACCTGAGAAGACTTCTTAGAAGAGGAAATAATTGAGGAGGGAATGAAGAGGGTGTTGAGAATTTCATGTGCTTGGTTTAGGCCCTTGTTGATAGTATTTGGGAATCTTCTGAGAAGGAGGAAGATAGGTAAATGTGCTCACAGCTCACCTGATCTTCCTAATCACACTTAGCTCAGGGTCATAATGATGTTAAGTGATTTATTTAGCATCTTTTTGTCTAAGATTATGTAGATAAAGTTGATGATTATTGAAATACATGGAATGGACTAGATGAGTTATAAGTTGTCCCCAAGAGTTGCATCATCAGATACATCAAGGTTCAAATCCCAGCTTCACCACTGATTCTTACTTGAGCTCATAACTTTTGCCAACCTTTTAAAAAGCATCAGGGATTACCAACCACTGGGCTTTGTCCAGCTGTTTCCCACAGTGCTGAAATGCACATGGATTTGTAGCTTGCCATTTGGGCCTTCCCATTTTTTTTTTCCCTTACACTTTCCACCCTCCCACTGAGCTAATAGCCCAAATTTTGGGATTGTAATGGCAGTTGTACACTTCTATATATTGATTTTTATATTTGACTAAATCATTGTAACAGAGATTCAAAAATTAGTGGCTCAAAAAAGAGAAAAGATGATTTTTTATTTTCTGGATAACAACCCCTTGAGGGAGGCAGTGATCTAGAGGAAGTCTGCTCCAGTGTGATCATTTTGAGACAAGTTCCTTCCATATTGCTGTACATGACTTCCTAAGTCATTATCTCATTTGCATGGTAGGTGGTAGATCATCGCTTTGAGTGCATTCTACCATCTGAGGAGGGGATGGTGCACAAGCCCAAGACGAGGAGCTTGTTCTCAACTTGGAAACGAACTTGAGGTTGACATCCCTCACTTCTGTGCACATCCCACCTTTCCTGACACAGTCACAAGACACATCTAGCTGCAAGGCAGGCTGGCAAGTGTATTCCACTCACTGTGTGGCCATTTGTCCACGTAAAATATTTTCTTAGGGAAGAAATGAGAGGTAATGTTTGGATTAGCAGAGGTATGGACTCTGGTGGAGTCCAGGATGATTATTCTCCATTATTCTTCCATTATTTCGCATGATCCATTCTTTTACAAATGTCTTATATGTTTCAGTCTCCCCTTTTTAGAGTTCTGAAAGTTAAACTTCCCTCTTAGTGGGTCTGTATTATTTATAGTAGAGAATAACTCAGCTGCTTTGTCATGGTCTCTCTCACTGCAATTTAGTTTTCCTTCTCTTAGCTTCATCAATTAAAATATTTTAAATGTATATTTCTTCCTTTTTATTTTGGCAAAATTATTAACTATTGTCATAATAAATATTTTTATATAACTTACATATATGGAAAAATGTTAAATTAGACATTTCTTGAGTTATCATAGTTCTTAGTTTTTTATTAATTCCAAATTGGAGAAATTTTCTCTGTGAAGTAGGAAATACTGGTGTCATCAATAAACGTCATGCAATGGCTAGATTCCCAAATGGATCATGAATTGTACATATCACCTGCCCTATTATAATGGAATCAAATATGAAAATTTTGATTTATTGCAGAAAACCCTTCTTTAAATAAATCACTGTTACTTATTTAGCAATTTTAGCCAACTCTTAAAGCAGTGTCTAGATTGATTTAAGATTTCTTAATTCTTCCTTTCAAATTTCTCAGTGCTGAGATATTATACATAAAACTGAAAGTATTGGTAAATTGCTCAATTTTTTTTACATCTCCTCTCAACGGAGACTGTTCCTTGATTCACAATAACCAGAAAATATTCTCTATAGAAACTAATTTGGGAATTACTTTAATATAGACCTTCTTAGTTATCCTTATTGTTTCCTTATTCTAATTTCTTTATATATTTAATGCCACATATTTCACATGTATTTTCTTTTGCTTACGAAAATCCATTTTCTTAAAACTTTCGAAACATACTTTTTAATAACTAAAAAATAAAGCAGCTACACAAACAATTATTTTCTTTTGGAAGCTGCTGATAATATTCTTAAGAGCAAGCAATAACATATACTAAACAATAGTGGATAATGCAAACTCAGGTTTATTTCATTTTCCGCCCATTCACCCTTTATTTTCATGGTTAAGTTGTTTTTGAAATTAACATATATGTACTGTTCATTGTTTCTAAGAACAGGTTAGAGTTTCAGCTTTTTCAAACTTACAGTTACCAAAGGAATAAAGCCAACCGCAAAATACAAATCAACAGAATGCAGTAATCCAATCACAAAGGACAATCAGATATGCTTGCACATATTCAAGAAATCAGTCATCTAAGTTACAAAGAAGTAGTTCATTTGTGCCCTTTTTTTTTTTTTTTTAGATTCCACATTAATTCATCAATTAAAATTAAAATTGAAATCCCATCAGAAACAGAGTGATGTCACTAGATAATGTTTGGTGCTACTGGTCTTCACACAGCACGCACTGGGACACGTAAGCAGGGTTACTCGTGGAAAGATTGCTGGTTAGGAGGAAGGGAGCAGCCTCAATGCCCTCATTTTCTCTTCATCCTGATACATGGGAACATGCTTGTTAAATCACAATCTCACGACTGCCACTTCTTGAACATTCAGGAAATCAAGGTGACAGCTCTCAGGACTTTGCTACACATACGTGAGGGCTCTCAATTGAGGTGCACCATTTCTATCAAGATAAGTATGTGACAGAAGAGATAAACATCCAGCCACCAGCCAATGGCCTTAGACTTCTACAATCTCAAGGCATTAGAAGGATGGAGAGAAAACTTATCACCATATATTCTTCCTAGAGAGTTTGTATATGAATATCCTGGGCAATAAAGACTAGGGAATCTTTTTTTTCTTCCTGCTACATTACAGTAAAATTGAGTTAATGCATAATCAGCCACCTCCCAGAAAGATACAGATGGCCAAACTTCTCTCCATCTGTCTTTTCATCTCTAATGTTTAAACTTTCGTTTTCTTTTTTGCGTCTCTTTCCTTAATATCAATGAAATCTCAAGTATTTGACATAATAAGACCTATGGGATTGCTTTGAGGGATAATAACAACCAAATATTTTTAAATAATTCTGAGGCTTTCTGTCTTCCTTCCAGCCTAACCCTTTGGCATCTGTCACCCACCCTCACCCCTACACAATTTGGCACTTGATATTAAGCCATTTTCTTGCCACACTTTTATATACTTAAAAGAAATGAATAACCTTTATATAATTTATAAATATATACATATATAAATTTATAAATTAAGATTCAGGCAGAGAACTTTAAATGAAGCTTACTTGAATGAAAAATATATTGTATTACAAATATTCATAGATTCCCTAAGTAAAATTAAAATATGCATAATTTTTCCAAATACTAAGCTAAAGTAAAATAATTTCCACCTTTTGTATAGTGTTTTTTTTTTAATTATATGACATTAAGAGAAAAGAAATAGTGTATATATTTGAGAAGTGCATGGACATACTGTGGAAGGGTTGAAGGGGACTATAAACATCATTTCAGTGTTTGGAGGTGAAGACGAAATTGATGTATATTTCTTAAGGTAACAGCATTAAACACCACACACAGCTGACCAGATTGTCATCTTATGTAGCACTTTTTCTTGGAAATAGACCTTTTATAACTCTCCTCTTGAAGTATTAGACTTGTGTTTCAGAGGAAATTTGATTTATATAATTGGAGGATAGAAATAAGGAAGTGCTGAGCTGGTATGAGAAAATCACAGCGCTCTTTGTCAATAACATGTATTTCTCTCACTGAAAATTTCTATAGGATGTGTTTTATGCCTAGAGATTCTTGGGATTATGAGCTTAACACACATTTTGCTTTCAAATTCCATTTGAGTTTTTTGGGTTGATTCCTCCTGAATATCGTAACATTGATTGCTGTCTAAATCTATTGCAGTGTGCCTGAGTACTATGACTATGGTCATGGAGTAAGTGAGGATGCCTATGCCAGCTATGGTAAGACCTTTTCTTTACTAAAACTGTGAAACCAGAACATCCATCCGTCACTGACAACTCAGAAATTACTTCCGTCTTGCTCCCCCCTGTTTTTACAGCAGTCCAGGCTACGTTGATGTATGTAATTCTAGGGTGAGATTTGACATACAGAGCCGGTGCCAGAAAATTGGACAGATCAATTTTGACCAAAATTTCAAAAGCAATTAATCACAATCATAGATCATTTGCAACAGCAACAGTAAACATTCTGAATAGTGTCTTTCTTATATGATTCACCGTGTCCATGGTCTGACTCATTGAGTCGACAACAATTGTGTCTTTCCTGCTATTACAAAAATCATCAGAATAACATACAGTGAAAAGATTTTTAAAAATTTAAGGGCGGAAATTGTAGCTTTCAAGTTATTTTTATAGTGTGTGTAGTTCCTGAAAGTGCCAGATAATTGATGCATAAGAATTCATCATTAACAAATACATTAGTCTACAAAAGAAACTTCAAAATTACATTGTTTAATTTAAAAACTACTTAAAATTAATTGTACTTCAATTCAGTAAGATGTACTGAATGCCTTATGATACATCAAGACAGTACTTCCCTTAGGAGGGCAGATTCTGGTTCCTTAAAACGTATGCAGCATCACCAGTTGACTGCGTTGAAAAAATAACCCTCGTTTTAATTTATTCAGTCCTGGATTTTTAAGAAAATAATACCAAGGCCACTCTGTTCCTCTTTATGGGGACAGCTCACTTCCCTGGGTGACCATCATAAAGCTGAGTTCAGAAGTTAAAATATAAAAATAAGCCACCACCACAGTGACAGCCATCCATAAGCTGATGACTTACATATGTTTTCTTATTTCTTTATGTAACATTGAAATATTAAGTACTTTTATCTCCATTTTATAATGAAAATGCACATTTGTCCTTTGTGCACAAAGGGTTTGTCAGGGTCTAGGAATACGACGCTGTGCACAATCCAGCACCCCTGGTTCCTACTGTCTTCTGTGGAGACAAGTATTCCTACATATAGAAGGTTGTGTCAGGCTGTAAACCATGTGACGCAGAGACCATTACTCATGTAACAAATATTTATTTAACGTCTAACACATGTAAGCCATTGTTCTCAGTCCTAAGGACACTGCAGTGAACCATCTCTTGCGACTTACATTCTGATGGGAAGACATTATTACTTATAAGCCACTTTTTTTAAAATGGAATTTTTATTCCATTGATTTTATTCCATTGACTTTATTCCAACACAAAATGCAGTCATTGTTTTTTACACATGGCACACACATTTGAGGGAAAATCCCCCATGAGATTTACTTTATAGAATTACGTACACCGAAATCAGTGGCAGGGATGAATTTGATGAAATCCGACTGCATAGTTGGGAACAGGGTATGAGATTTCTCACGCTCAGGTGTTTATATTTTTTAAATGTTAATACCATGTAAGCAAGACCATAGGGCAAAGTATGTGAATACAAGCCATTACTTTTTGAGACCTTCTAAGCGAGAGGCGGGAGCGCTGATCAGGAGAGCTGGGCTCACCTCTGTGACCTGTGGGTCTTGCTCTGCTCTTTCTTGGTTGTTCAACTCTTTTTCTGCAGCCAAGGCTAGAGACAAATAGCATCTGTAACTGTAGAAGCAACACCTGCTCTTACGCACTGGATTCCATTCTGGGTCAAATCATAATTTACCAACAGGCTATTCTCTGCACACAGAAAGCAGCTGATCAATTATTTTTAATAAAGTAATGAGGAAAATGCAGAAAGTGGTTTGACTGTCTGGACAGAGTAAGAAAGACATTAGGCAGGAATTTTTCATAATAACTTTTCTTCTATTTCATTATCTAAAATTTCAGCCACATTGGCCATATTCTTAAGGTTGAAAGATTAGGCACATGTAGGCCTAAACATAGACTTTGCTTTAGGGTCTTGACTTTTTCTTTGGCTATTAGGATCTTTTGCCATTTTCTGACTTTATTGATCAAGAGTTAGTTCAAAATACAGTTCACATTTAAGGTGTTTTCCTCTTTGCTTGAAAATGTTGATAAGTCACCTGTCAATGCGTTCTGATTTGGGAAGTGCTGTTTGATTTTCATGTCAGAGGGTGAGTATTCAGGACAGGATTTATTTACTTCTTTTGCTGAGGTCAGGAAATGACATTCCAGGAACAGAGGCAAATAAATCCAACCAACACATTGCAACCTTTCATCATGGGCAGCTCTCATAGGAAACAGTGGAGCTGAGGAAGGGGCTTGCTCATAAGCCAGGATTCCAGCAGCCCAGGGCCATTCCATCACCTCCTTATCCTCTCTGCTCACTGTGACCCATCTCTGCTACACACTGGGCCACAGAATGAGGTCGGGGAACCCTGAACAAAAGCACAAAGTCATTTATGTCTTTTTAATTGAAGTATAGTTGATTGACAGCATTGTGTTAGTTTCTGGTGTGCAGTCAAGTGAGTCAGTTACACACATATATTACACATTCTTTTCCTCTGTGGCTTATTACAGGGTATTGAATGTAATTCCCTGTGCTATACAGTGGGACCTTGTTGTTTATCTGGTTTAGACAATAGTTTGTATCAGCTAATCCCAAACTCCTAATTTATCCCTTCACCCTCTTTCCCATTTGGTAAGCATCAAGTTTGTTTTCTATGTTTGTGAGTCAGTTTCTGCTTCGTAAATAAGTTCATTTGTGTCATATTTTAGAGTCCACATATAAGTGATGGCGTATGATATTTGTCTTCTCCTTTCTGACTTCAGTTAGTATGACAATCTCTAGGTCCATCCATATTGCTACAAATAAAAACACCTATGTTTTAAATGATGTACATGTGAAATTAATTATATATTTTAGAATTTTTTTTACCACAGGTGTTTAGAATCTAAGTAGCTACATAGGTATGATTAAACTTAAAAATAACATTTTTTACTCTAAAAATACACACACACTGCAGAAAATTTAGGTTATAAAAGATGGAAATTTAAATTATACTCCCATATTTATTTACTCTTTACTTTATTTTATATTTTACCAATTTTTAAATCCATCATGATACATAATTTATTTGAAAAGAGAACACACATAGACTGATTTATAAAAATTCCTTTAAGATTTCCCCATCATAAGATCAAGGGTTTTTGTTTTTTTTTTCAGTTCATAATCATTAAGATAATACCTTGACAAAATGCAGAACTTAATACATTTTCATATGTGCCATTATAATGAACCAAATCTACATAATTAGTATAACTTTTTGTATAACCAGGAAGTAAGGAAACTGCCTGCATGCCACTCCATATGGTCATGAGATTTAAATGTGCTCATGTCCCCATAGCCGATCCAGACCATAGAAAAAGGACAAAAAGGACAAAGTCAGATGATGAGACCTAGTAAGAGCTCAGCATCGCAGCCTTGATGCCTAATTATATGAACATGCATCGTGTGCAGTCAGATTTTGGTATTAGGTGATTGTGCAAAGGGAACTTTGAGTTCAGTCTTATTGCTCATAGGCTTATCCTGTCACCTCCAAAGGGGCAGATGATAACTTTTAAATCTGCACATGGAGCAGGGATTTGAGGACCTACTTACGTCAATTATGGACTGACTTTTTTAAAATTAATTTTCCATAACTCACATGTTACCTAGTATATCAACAAGTATCCATTTATAGCTCACCTTTAATGAACTGTGCACGATCTTTTAAATCAGTAACATTTACTCCAAAACGTAAATCTTGCATCTCACTGCTTATCCACTTATATTCTGAATTACTGACTCCTCTCTGTTACATTTTGGCTGTATCCAGGATACAGATCTGTGTTAGTATAAAATGAGCAGCTTCCATTCTCAGACCACTGGCAGCACCCAGACTTGGGCAGAATGTGAGGAGACTCACAGTAAGTTGCCCAGACACTTCTCCTCTGCTCAGGTGGGAGGAAGCACCTGCGGGGAAACAGAGGTATTGACAGAGGAACAAGAAATGCTCTCTGGGGCAACTGGGTCCTGCATTCAAAAGGCACAGATACCCAGAGTCTCTCATTCTGGATTCCAGAAATGGTTTGAAATAAACCACTAGAAGTAAAATCCAGTCATTCAGTGTGACCCTTCACTCGGAATCTTTACACATTGTGGCTTCGTGTATCACCATATTGAAATCGTGTTTGTCTCTTTTGGGCCCAAATTCATGTTGAAGTAACAAATGCATTGACTTCAGTGCATATCATGTGTCCTCTGGGCTTCATTGCAATTAAATTATTCAAGATATTTTCATACACTTAATATAAAATATTAAACTATTTTTCTTGCAATAAATAAATATAAAAATTTAACTACTAAATATTTAAAATAAATACCAGTATGAAATATGATATAATTATATTTAATATATAAAATATAATAATCTACATATATCATTTAATGTATTAATATTTATTAAATGGTTCATTGATGTCATTATTATTAAATTAATTTTTAATTGTTACATTTCTGATAACTTGAATTTATTTTTGGAACGTAAATATTTGATTTACAGGAATTCCAAATTAGTTTTTGTGTTTTTAAAATATTTCCTAATCTATCAGAATCATTATAATTGTTTTTGGATAAATGTGAATAGCTCATAATTCAGTAAGGGTGCATTTTAAATACAGTGCATAGATCAGCCTGTCTGAGCAATGCTTCACATAAGAAACACCCTCTAAATTCTGAGACTGACAGCTAAGAATGGACAGCAATATTCTCTACTCAGAGAAGAGAGCTGCTTATTAAAACATATTTAAAGTACAAACTGAAGAGCTAATTATGGGTCTGTTCTGCAGTGGCATTTTAGATGACAGCTGTGTGGAAGCAAGGAAGGTAACATTAATATAATGTCTTGAAATGAATGAAAGCAGTAAGAATTTTTGTGCCCAACTTGGGAACATACGAGTGCCTCACTTCAAGCTGATTGCAGAACACAAACACACTCATTTTGTTGAGGAGATGGAACGATTATTTCCCCAGTGTGAATATAAGCTCTGTCTTGATTAATCTGTGAAAACAGCAAAGGAAAATGAAGCTACCCGGTAATCACGCCACCACGCGATTCAAGCGTAGAGATGAGCCATTTGCAATAGTAAACAGACATAGAAATTTGAGGAAATTGATGTTACAAATGAAGATTAGTTTTCTTAAGGTGGGCAGAAATTTAAAGTCATTTTTAAAAAATAATGTTATACAAAACACTTCTCGTAGGATTTATTAATATTGAAGTTGTTATTGAGAGATATTGAGAAAAATACCACTGTGATTTATTCAATTTAAGTTTTAATATAGATTTCAAAACTTTATTTTTAACTGAAAGGAGGACTAAAGAAATTGTGCTCCTAAAGTGTTTTAAAATCCAGTTGTAAAATTAACTTAAGAAGTAGCTGATTTTCTGTTCCCAACTGTTTCAGAGGTTACAGTGGGATGGACATCTAATCCAACTAGTCTTGGTAATAAATGCAGACTATGTTGCTTCGTCAAGAAACAGCCAAAAAGAGCAGACAACCACTACTTCATTCTTGCCTTGCTCATTTTAAGTTAGATGTATTAACAGTGGTTTAAATTTTGTTTTGAATCATGTAGTCCTGAATGCAACGGGTTTAAATTTTGTTTTGAATCATGTAGTCCTGAATGCAACAGTTTTCGGCAACACTGGAACCTGCTTTTCAGTATTTTAGATCAGAGATTTTTAACATTAATTATACATTTTCGAATCACCTGGTGAATTCTGAAAAAAATACCAGTATCCAATTGCTATCCTGGATCAGCTCTATCACATTCTTTGGGGATGAGAACTGGGCATCAGTTTATAAGTTTCCTGGGTGGTCCTACTGGAAGCTAAGATTGAGAATAAATTTTAGAAGGATACATGGCAAAAAGTGGCCCACGATCTTAATATGAAAGGTCGAAACGTGTCCACTGTCTGCATTCTTGAAGGCAACATATTTTCAAAACACTGGGTATTTTATAAGCAAACACTGTGTTATAGAATCTGTCATTTTACATTTACTTTTTAATTTATAAGTTTAAATAATGGAAAGTAAAATGTCCCTTTTTGAACAAATTTAGTCTCTTTTTGAACAAGCGTGTTGAACAGTTAAATCTCAAACTTGATTTTTGTCTAAAACTCACCCAACCAAAGTCCACAGAGAATTACAATCCACATGCATCTAACAACTCTCTTGTTACACCAATAAAACAAGTCATAGGAAAGTTCCTTTATTACTTAATTTTCTGCTGAGTTAATGGTACAATCATTTGAAATGAGGAGGAGGGGAAAGTTGAGTGATTTATTGTCAGAATCTTAGGGTCAACTGATCATGTGCAAAAAATACATTCAATATGATATAGATTTGTATTTAGAATGTACAAAAAAGGAATTGTTTTTAAAAAAACACAAAGTGCAGAGTACAAAATAAAAAGCTGGGAAAACACTTTCTTCCCAACATGGAAATACACCAACTAGAAAAACATATATCCAGGAGATACGCTACTCTAGTGTATCTTCGCAGAATTACCAGGGAAGATTTTTATATTTATTAAAATAGTACATGGATTTAAAAAAAAGACTAAGATACATTGTTCTGAAATAACTGCTACACTTCATCTATCAAAGATGTCATAATTTATTGAATGACTCAGTGGGAACTGAAACACAATGTCAGTTGAAATATGGTTGTAATTATTGGTGTCTTATAATAGATGTCTTTTTGTATTGAACATATATATGTATATGTGCTTAAAATCATGGAAGGACACAAAAAATAAGAAGGTAGCTGAGTACTCTGGACAAAGATGACAATGGCTTGCCATGGAATAGGGTTGATGGAGATGGAAAGAAATGGATGAGTTAAATACATATTAAGGAAGAAAAGATTGTTTAGATCTAATGAGCAAAATTGAGAAGATGCCAAGGGTTTCTGATGAGTGACTGGATAAGTTGTAGGCAATAACAATATTCACTAAAGTGGGAAATTTAGAAAGAGTTTAAGTAGCATGGAGAAAAAAAAAGTGTTTAGTTTGGGGGGGGGGGGGAAGCTGACTTTGAGACCCCTGAAATGTCTCACAGGCAGTGAAGTGTGGGTGTCCGAAGCTCAGAATAGTTTGTGACAATCAAAATGTGTCATCAGTATGTAGATGAAAGGACTTGGTGACTTGCAAAGAGGTCTTTCAACAAGAGAGAGGCAGACCCAGAACTCAAATGCAGGCCTGGCTATAGGACTCCTGGGACTTCCATTCAAAGTAAAGATACCCACCTGAGAGAAACCTGTGGCTTCTTTTTGGGTACAAAATGAAGATGCAAAACATGTAAAAACAATTAATTTATTCAATACATAATTATGGAGTACCTGCCGTGTGCATCATAAAACTCTAAGTTTGGAAATGGAGTGAAGTCCTTTTTGTCCTCTAAATGGGTTATCCCAAGTGTTGCTTGTCTCTGACAGGGGGCATCTAATTAAAATTTCAAAAGTGATAGAAGCTGTAATTGCTTCCCAGAAGCTGCCTGAATTTCCTGAGAACTTAACTGATGGTGAACTGAAAGTTTACTCTTCTTGGAAAGTAATTCATTATGTTCATCTTTGAAGAGAGATGCTGGCCATTCATATGTCTCCTTCAATTCTGTTCTGTTTTACCCTCTGCCGCTTAAAACCACAACTCTGCAATTACATATAATAATGATACAAATTATGTGGATGCAATGGTTCAGCCATTAGGTTCCAATATTCCGTAATATTTTTAAATGCTCAGAGCAGATCAGCTAATCCTGCCTTCCACTTTGGATGAATTAATACCTAGATTTGCACAGTAGCAAAATTCAATTTGAGCAGCATGCATTTTTGTTAATGAAATTAAAACTGCAATCTCATTCATTTAGCTAATCATTCGTTGTTGGGATCACCAATTATTATATAATCAAAAGGGAGTAATATAAGTCTTCTTAAAGGAAGATATCAGGACCTATTTTGCAAGAAAATTGTATTTGTTAATAATATACATAAAATGCCTAGCACTGTGATTGACCCCTACAAGTTGTGATGGAGTGCAGCCATCTTCATTTTTTAAATAAGTATTCAAAAATTAAATATATATAAAATAAACAAGCTATACTGTGTAGCACAGGGAACTATATTCGGTATCTTGTAGTAGCTTATGGCAAAAAAGAATATGAAAACGAATATATGTGTATGTTCCTGTAGGACTGAAGCCCTGTGCTGTACACCAGAAATTGACACAGCATTGCAAACTGACTATATATGGATAAAAAACACTTATAAAGGGGAAAAAATTTTAAAATAATTCTTTAAATAAATAAGTAAATAAGTAAATAAATAAATAAAAGCTGGTTCTAACTTAAAAAAAATTAAATGAAGAAAATGGATGGTGTTATTATAATGAGTTACAGCAACTACAAAACAAGTAACCTAACATATTCCCTTGGGGAATAAATAGCTATAAAACAACATGTACTCAGATATTCGAAAGGTGCTTTTAAATGGAATGGTATTCCTCTAAAAGATAAGAAACCTCACTGGGACCAACAAGCTGAGTGTCTCAGAGCCGGTGTGAACTTTCATCAGCCTGTTGCGACGCTCTCACAGGATTGGCAAACCAAAGACACTAGCGGCTTGTAATAACAGAGATTAATTTAGGTTTCTCACCTTTGTTGTGTTTTTTGCGTATTCGTTTACAGTGTGCCCCAAAAAAAGCAAGAGCTGTCCTTTTTTGTTTTAGCGTATTTAAAAAAAAAAAAAAATCTGAGGTTCTTTTTCAGATCTCAGAAATACAAACAAGTAGCTGTGTTACTGGCAAAGCGTGAGCGTAAGAACTATGCCCTCAGTAATGTTATGATACCCTGTGTCCCTTCTGAACTGTCCTCTAAAGTTAATTTACTCTCAAGGTGTCATGTTAACCTACTTCTGGAAAGACAGACATTAAAGGTTTACTTTCCAGGTACGTAAAAAATGCCGACTTTTCATAAATTGGTGCCCTGTTCCTGTGCTTCCTGTTTTTTGTCCAACCTCAGTGTTTATCAGAGAACACCTTTTTGCAGTGTTAAAAATCATCCAGATTTTTCTTTTGTGCTCTGAATGTGCCCCACAGTTCCTAGTTCCCTGGCAGGAATGAGATCACATTGAGAAATACACACCACGTAATAGTCCTGATTCGGCCGAGAGCAGAATATTTGAGATGCAGAAGCTGCTTAAGTCAGTGGAGTAACGTTCAGCGCACAAGAGGGATTACCTGTGTAATTTACGCCCCTTTATCAAAGTAAACGTTTCTCAGTGATGCTTATTAGCATGTAATGGAGATGCACTGTTTGGCGTTCTGTAAAACTTCATTCAACTGAGTGAAAAACAAAAATCAATCTGAGTTTACAAAACCAGATATGGAATAAGTTTTTAAAGAAATAATGATCTATTTCAAATATCCAAAACACTAGCACAGGGAACCGTATTCAATATCTTGTAGTAACCTACGGTGATAAAGAATATGAAAACAAATATGTGTATGTTCCTGTAGGACTGAAGCCCTGTGCTGTACACCAGAAATTGACACAACATTGTAAAGTGACTATACTTCAATAAAAATATATTTCAAAAGACCACTATAACCTAATTGCTAACCATGTGTTTCTGAAAGTCCTGTTTCATTTATTTTGCATAATTGATTTTAAAATTCCTTCTGAGCTAGTAACGCCATTTATTTACATGGTACTTAATGAAGATTTATGGTGCCTTTACTACCTGAAGGCAACCATAGACAGTCTTTCCTGTCATAGATCTTGGAATCCAGTTTAAAAACCAGGCCAGATGATACAAAATAATTATACAAGGAAGTCTTTAAAGAAAGTGAGTTCTTTTAAATAGGTTAAGCAGTATCTGAATTTTTAGTTATGCTGTATATTTGCTCAGAAGTTTATTTCTTTGAAATGATTAAATGTGAGAATTCAATCCATCCAAGTTCTCTGAATGATGGAGTTCAGTAGCTCCCTCCTCTAGGCTTTCTTCAGCATTTTCTTCAAATAGTAATTACATGGTGTCGTAATCTATGAAGTTTCATATTAGTTTGGTCCTGTCATCTCCTTAAGGCTCCTTAAACTATCCCCCTCGTATGCAGGGCTTAGGACAATGACTCACATACAGGAGATCTTTAGTAAAGCAAAAACAAGAAAATTTTATCTAATGAATGCTTTTTTTGCCCCTTTTCCTTCCTATTTCATATACTGTATGGTACATTGAAATCTAAATTTGGAAGCTCAGAAATGGTGGGAATTTGGTCAAGTCACTTGAGCTCTATTTTTCACATCTTCATATGCTTTTTTAAAATCCACAAGTCTGTAAACCATCCCAGTGATTTCAAACCCTGCACCTTCTCTAAGGAGTATTGTACTTATTTCACATACACATATAGTCTACTTAGTGCTTCTCAGACAACAAGATCCTAATATTGAGAGTGTCTGACTTCCTTTATCATTTTCCAAAAGTAAAAAGAAAAAATTATCTCTGAATTATACTGTCTACAATGATTTTTTTTTTTAAATGACATCCCTCATGGGAATAGACACACTTGGCCAGGACTCCAGAATTTGTATGAAGTCCTAACATATTTTAATTCCACTTTCCCTGCTGAATAGTAGAACCCCAAGCAGATGGAAAAATTCTAAGTCCATTCCTGGCTCTTTATAATTTCAAATTTTAGAGAATTCTCATCATGAGGACTTAAAAATGAATTGTCTCTTCCTATGTTTGGTTTTTTCCATGTGCAAGGTTACATGGTGGACTAAAGTTAGAATTCCTTTGGGTTTCTAAGAATCACTTCTATTTCTGAAGTAATCTAAGAGCTTCCAGCGAGCAGTGAGGACATTGGCTGACCATACAAAGCTCAATGACACACTATATGATGACAAAGAAAAAGAACCATTCATTGGGTCAGCGTTCTCCAGTCCAAATCCAAAGACTATAACTGGACTGAGAGAAGCTGGCTTGTATCATAATGTGGTGACTGCAAATGTGTGGCTATACGTAAACATTCTGGCATTAGGAAAAATAAAGACCAAGGAAATTTAGCACAAATAGAAAAAATATTTTCCTGATCTCAATTCACCACTGTCATTGAGAACGTGTAAACAATGGGCCCAAGATCTGAATTAAGTGAAAGAAATCCTTGATTTCCTCTGCTAACAGTAAGGCATCTTAGAAAATCTAACACTCCCTTTGCCTGAGCAGGAATTCGTTTCAGCTGCCTTTCTGGTTGCATTTATGGTAGACTAACAGAATTTCCCAATTTCCTGGGCTTCAGCAAGGAGGAAAGAGCATAGTATTAACTCACACACCAACAGAGAATTATAAAAGAGCACATTTCTATGCAATAAAACCAAAAGTTTTTACACTTTTTATAATAGGGTGCCTCTATGATCGTTCCATTGAATTCAGTAGTGAAATTTTTTCAGTGCTTAGCTAACTAATAACCATCTTGAGTCAGAAGTCTGACTATAACAAATATAGAAGATTTCTAGTTAGGGAGTTTATAAAATTAACGTTGAAATTCTTCAACTCAGTTGTTAGTGTTTTTAAGGCTGTCATTGGAAGCTCTTTCTGCCTCGCAGTTCCCACATTTAACCATCAGTTCATGCCATCGACCAGGCACTGCATCTTCTCCAGGCGCTCGGGACACAGCAGTGAATCTGTCACTCCCCATTTTAATGCTGGTTCACGGTCAGGAAATGTAAGGTTTCAGTCCATCAGTTTGCTACCCTGGAGCTTTAGATAGAAGTCTAGTAAAGCCAAGTCAGTGAGGGAGTTTTTACCACACTTCCCTGCCCGCAGTTGTTCTGCTGTTTTGCAGAACCTCCCAGGAACACTCAGCATCCGAGAATGCTCCAGGACTTCCATCTCCTGGGAAAACTTGAAACCTGTATTAGCTCAGTTTCTAAAATCCGTAGACTGCAATCCAGGGATCGCTAACGTTCTAGAACAAGTGAAGCAAAAAGCACTACGTTCCGGGGTATATTTTACCACTAGAGGATAAGGACATTGACATATTGTTGACTATTTATAGACAAAGTGTAAAATTCACATTACATAAGGCTGACAAGTCACTTTCAAACTTGGCAAGCAAAATCCATTTTCCCTTCCAGTGCGTCAAAGAAAGTTTTATTTAATTCCAATCAAGTACATACATAAACTTCTTCTCCAAAATGTCTGTGTTGAGAAAGTCTGGCAGCTTAGGGGTAAATTCCTGTCCTCAGGGGGTCACATCAGAAAGACCCACATCCACGATCTCCCACCAAAAAAAAAGACGTGATCGAGAGTGGGGCTGCAAACTTTTCCTGTAAAAGCCCAGAGTGTAAATAGTTTCGGCTTTGCAGGGAGTGTGGTGTCTGTCACAGTTACTCAAGTCCTCCTTTGTAGAGTGAAGGTAGCCACGTACAATAGGGCAAAAAATAGGCACATTTGTGTTCCGGGAGAATCTCATTCACAGAGACAGGCAGCTGGCCGAACGTGGCTCTCAGGCCATGGTTTGCCAACTCCTGATCTAGGCAGAGCTGTTCTGAGCGAGGTAACATTTCTCATACTTACTTAGGGCCTCACGTCTATTTTATGTCCTATCACATATTGAAATAAACAAAAGTGTGGACCTGAAATAGTAAGAGAGATAATTTTTCACTTATCATCAAATACCGTTCGTAATAAAGGTCTCCTGGTGAATGAGAGCCTGAGAAACCTAATGTTTGCCCATTTAATGCTATTTCTCCCCATACTGCTCCAACTCTTTTTCATTTTTCCGTATTATACGTCATTATCCCTTGCCTTGTAGTACAGTAAATGCAATTTAAACTTTTCTTATTGCTTTTTGCTAGCCATATTCTTAGAGGCACTTGGACTATCCAGAGATACATGCTTTACATCAGTTGGGCTTGACCTGCAATGATTTTTTTCCCAGCCGTATCCATCACCACCCCATTTTATATGAGCTATGAATGTCAGTGTGTCTCTTTCTAGAAATCCCCTTTTGTTAATGTCCATACTTCCTTCCACCATAGCCCAATGAGTGTAATCTGCTCCCTAATGAAGAGCTGAATTCTGCCTGAAAGACTCAGATAACCTAGTTTCTGGAATCCCATAAATCACCGTAAACCCAGTATGAAGCCCTTGGCCCCATGAAGGAACACGACGTTTCCCTTCTGGGCACAAAGACTTGACAGATTCATGGGGGTGGTTTACACCGATGCTCCTCTTTCCATTTCACTCCTAATAAATGGACTTTTAACTTTCTCTGCTTTGAAAGATACCCTGCAAGTTTAATTCCAAGTGCTTGCATAAATAGATACTTTTTGGGAAGCTGTCACTGTGTGGAAAGTGTAGTGAGGCTTGAGTCTTCTGTGTTAAGATCTTCTATTCTCTTTTGAATTGTTGCATTTTTTTTTTTTTGGCAGGGGGGGTTGGTGTTTTTCTTTTCTTTTCTTTTTTTAAAGCCAACTTTGACCCCATCAATGTATCTCTCAGGAAAAGTGTAAACTATTCTTGCATTCTCTTAAGCATCATCGTGAAAACCAAGTGCCTGCCTGTGTGATCAGGGCATCGAATGTTGCATCTTAAATGACTGTGAGTGAAGCCAAGTGAGTGTGCCCATCTTCTCTCGTCCGCAGCACCAGAGGAATGGGCCGCGCCCCGCTCCAGCCTGAAGGCGCTGCCGCCAAGGCCAGCCCGAGGGGGCCGCAGGGAGCACCCCTACGGTAGATACTGAGGGGCCTCCTCACCGTGACCTCGCCGCAAAGACGGGTCATAGCCTGAGGTCTCCACGTAAACAGCAACATGACAAGTAATAGTCCTTTTTTTTGTTGTTCCTATTCTTGGGATAACGGCTCATGATTGCGCCCACGGAGTTCTTGTATTTCCCCTATGCTGTTGGCGTGACATTGACACTACTATTATTTTACAAAACAGACTAAAAAAAAAAAGACATTGGCAAGCGCTGTCTATAAACCACTCAGCAAGATGCGATTCTGGGTTGTTTTCATTGTTGTGTGTAATCTTTTATTTTTTTCTTTTTCTTTCTTTCTTTTCCTTTTTTTTTTTTTTTTTTTTTTAAGAAAGAGCATGAACCTGTTAACACATTCGGAGTCTCAACTAGCAAAAACTTTGTTTAGGGTTGCTAAAAGACTGTAACATGATATTTGAACTAGCTATAATAAAGTTGTAGATAAGATGTTTTAACCTGTCTTTTAATATCTGTTAGTTAGATGGAGATGTTTGATATTAAGTTTGTAAATTTAATTTTAATGCTGTTTTAATGGGGTTGAAAACAAGCAGCTACTGTATGTATGTAGCTAACTGAATTTGTTCAGTGTTTTAACCTGTATTTGTTAAAACAAAGAAAAACACAACACACATAAAGTTCCATGTGTAAGCTTCTCTAAATAGGAAACCACAATTTGTCAAATATGTTTGCCATAATTTGTCAATAAAGCTGAAAACTTTTGTAAAAACTAAATTTGGAATCACTTGTTTTCTAGCTTTAAATGCCTGCTTTATTTCTTCTTCAAGAGACGCCTAAAATGTTTTCTATTTAAAAATTACAAAAATGAACCCAAGCCTGTTTTTTAAGATATTTGTGTAATACTTTAAAAGTGTATTAATAACTTCTGGTTGTTAAATAATTTAAAAGTTAACAAACTAACCTGTGACATGAATCATGGTTAGTGAACACTAATGTCTATATAACATGTTAATGGAAAAAGTGGATTTAGAAGAATAAACGGATTTTAAACTATCCTCTAAGCTTTATCTTGCTAAACACAAATTCTGGTTGACTTGTTTGCATTAGCATGTCTCTCGTGAGAAAGACTAATGGAGAATAAAGAGGTAAGATTACCACTTACCACTGTCTAAATGCCTAGTTCTTCAACCTTTGAGTTTCCCGCACATTAAAGATCCCATCCAACATGTAAGCATTGCGTACACTCACCGTATTGTTTTCACTCAAAGGAGTGTGTGGACTTCATTTGCGTAGTTGATAACAATTTGTTTTGACAAACAAATCATCCGTGTCACTGGCCAGTTGTTGCTATTCAACCTCAAAAACTTTATTTGTAATTTTCAGTGCTAAATATCACCGCCCTTGAAGGCAGTTTAGAGGGCTGATATTTCTTTTGAGACTATCAGACTTGCTGGCTGTTGATTATTAAGGAAATATGTCGCAGGACTCAAAGGATGACTAAACGTTAAACAGGTAACACTCAGAGTAACTCTGTAATTTTGCCTATGCCACAGTAATGGTAAAGATTCTCAGTTATTAAGTTCCTAATTGTTAAAAAAGTAAACCTACAAAAACATAACAAATAGGTCTATAGGTTATTAAAACAACTAATTAAAATTAACTAGAGGCACCAAAGTTATTTTACAATATATAACCCTCAAGGCAATAAACAGAACTAAAATTAGCAATAATAGTAATGCAACTCTTGCTAACATCAAACGTAAGCTAAATTTTGATGGAAAAAAAGAAAATGAAAGACTCGATACTAGGGACGAATGCCAAAACTGTTCCTCTTTTAAATACAGTTTTTTTGTTTACGGTGGCTTTTGTCAATGTGATTGGTTTACTTTTTTGCTGCTAACCAGCTTAGGCACATTGCTGTTCAGTTTTTGCAGCTGGGAGTTGCATGCTAATAGTTTTATGAAGTGTGTGTCTGTCATCAATTAAAATTGTAAATGTTTGGCTTTGACACACTGCTGTTGAGTCATATTTAATTGATTTTTCTATTCTTTCTCACTATTCCAGGTACCCACAAGCAAAGAGCACATAATTGAATAGCAGGTGTGATGGGCTAACAAAGACAGAGGTAAGTTTATGTTGATCTTCTCTGAGATAAACAGTCTTTGCCAAAATGAAGCTTTGCAGTTAAGCCAGAACACCAAATGCTGCTTGCAAAAGAAGGTTTACATTGTTGCCAAGGAACTGAGTTATTTTTAGCTTCTCTGAAATAAAGTGATCTAACTTTGTATTTACCTGGCAAGGCTTTCTGAGTGTATTCAGAAGCTTGTCAAAGGAAACATGAATTTGTAGTCAGTCTTCAGCCCTCCTCTCTTCTACGAACTGCTAATTGTACACAGGAAGTCTTAAAAGTTTGATTCTGCAGACATACGAGAAGGAAATTGCAACTGTTGACTGAGATGGAAAGGACAGGAGAGGGAGCCCCGTAAGTAAGCCCTCGCCTGCCCTCTGTCACTAAGATAATATTTATTAACATTACTATTTATTTAGTCAAATAAAACAAACTTACCCTGATTTTCCCCATTTATCCCATGGGATTTATCAGTCAACTTCTTATTTCTCATCTGCCACTTTGATTCAGCAAATATTTACTAAGTACAACCTGTATTTGTTAAAAAAAAAAAAAAAAAAAGAAAGAAAACCACATTTTCAACCGCTATTGAAAATGGAGACTTGACTTCTCTGCAAAGGAGTTGAAAACTGTAGCCAATAGACCTCAGACTGGAAACAGTGCAGGGTCAGTTATGAGAGCCACAGACAGACCCGAGAAATGAAACGGTTTTGCCAGGAGATTTGAAACAGGGGTAGAGCCCAAGTTTCCTCCTTCAGGGTCTGGGCCACTTCTCACTGCACAAATATCCCTGGTAGAGGTCACCTTAGACACGTGCCGTGGGAGAGAGGGGGGAGAGCCCCGAGACGCCTTATGACTAGGTGTAGAACGGAGACTGGGGGTACCACAGGATGAAAGGGCCGGGCCGTTCACTGATGGAGAAGGGAGCCCCACCTGGGGGAGGGAATGCGCTGAGTCCATTCATGGAGTCGGAAAAGCTCAGGGAGTGGTTGAGGGGAAAACAGAAGGTCGGTGGGCCCTGACAGCCCAATTCCTAAAGGCTCCGAGCAAAACCAAGCCTGGGGAGGTGGGGCTGAGTCAGGTCACGATGGTCTCTGAGTGTTGTATTAAATTATTTGAATTTTATGGGGGAAATAAAAGGAAGCCACTGTAGGTTTGCAGTAACACGCCAGAGCTCTCCCTAAGGAAACTGTCCCAAGGAAACAAGGCAAACGTCATTGAGTCACTTTTCTAAGATTCAATATTAATTACATATGGGCTTCCACTAAGCAAGTCTCTTTGCTAAGCTGCAGAATCAAAGATCAAATGTCCCAGAGGACGCAATTCTGAAGTTTTATTTATCAGTAACTTACCAGGTATCTGATTTGACTTTTAAAAAATGGTATTGTTTTTATAAAACAAGGAGAGAAAGAATGTCTAGTCCAGCTGTCCTGTGTGTTATTATCCTTTGATTCTTTTAAAACGATAGGCTTGATCCTGTAAAGCAATGACAGAGAAATGTCACAACTTGCTCCTATTTTGATATATTAATCAATATGCTTTTGTGTCCATTGCAATTATTTTATCCTCCGTATTATTGCTGTTTTATAACCCTGTGGCTCTCTCACCATTCAGACTCCGTCTTTGAACTCAGTAACTCGGGGCAGGGCTGTCATAGCAGAAACACCAGGGCTGAACAGCAGAAGAGAACAGTCTTGGCTGTTGAGTTTAAATGAAAAGTTAAGAGGTTTTAAAGCTCAAAAACAATAATTTGTGAGGAAGGGGATTTTTGACTTTCAAAAGCCTGCATTTTGAGTAGGCTCTGAGTGAGCTTTAAAGTTTGTGTGTTAACGGTGCGTTTAAAAGCTCCTATCCAAAATTAAACAGATGAAAGGCTCCCATCCACCTGCCTCTGTACATCTACAAGATAAACATGGTCCAGGCTGAGAAGAGAGCTCAAGGGGTAACAGAATCTGAGATGTTAGTGTAAGATACTAGTGTGCTCTCGAGTCTGGCTCTGTACACTAAGTTAGTTATCCAATAGAAGTTTCCAGTAGATCTGGACCCTGAAACGGAGCCAGGGAAGACAGCGTGCTTCACTGAATTCCCCCACGTCAGTGAGTTCTAGGTGCAATCCTATAGAGAAAAAAAAATTTTTTTGCAGAATGTTTTCCATGCTTGCAAGAGTGGAGGGGGTGTGGCAAAGCACCACACATTGATGGGCACCTCTGCAGGAAGGCAGGGGATGGTGCAGGGGTCTTGGCTCAGGCCAGCACTGACCAGGATGCAGAGGCATCCGTGGATACAATGTTGAGAGGTGACAAGATTAGCTGCTCCCTGCTACCAGCACCTCCAAAACGTAAATCCAACCCAGGAAAAGTGGAGCAGCAGAAATGAAGTCCTCAGTTGACAGAGGAACTCATCCCCCAAATTAACCTGAACTGGCTGAGATTTTTTTTTTGTCCACTTGGCAGTATGGGGACTTGAGATTGAAATCAAGCTGAAGTATAGGAAAATGTAATTATGGATACATCACAGTCATTTATTGCATAACTTTCCCAACTTTCAAAATAGAAGTGAATACAGTAGGTTTCCCTGGCAACAGGGTAAGAGAATTTCCCTAAATTACTGGCCTCTCAGCAGCAAACTTCGATAGGATGAAAACTGTTCAAAGAGTGCCTTAACTAGTGACCGTTTGCCCGGTTGGAGGGACCTGGACCTTTCTTCTCCCATCAGTGATACTGGCTCTGTTGGATCCCTTCATGACATCATGTCCCCTCTCACTCATTTCAAAAGTGCTGGCTCCCAAAGATGACAGGCACAGGTGAAAGAGGAAAATGGGGCACGAGGGGATGGCCACGTCCCAGGTCTCGCTGAATCCCTGGGACACGTCCTGCCAAGTGTGGGTCCTTGGCTTCGCACGGGAAAGAATTCAAGAGCGAGCCCCCGTTGAGTAAAGGTAGATTTATTCACAGAGATACATACTCCATAGACAGAGTGCAGGCTGCTTCAGAAGACAAGAGAAAGGCCACCAGGTGTGGGGGTTGGGTGCTCAGTTTAAAGTAAAAGCAGACACACACTCCAGAGACAGGGCGCGGCCTGTCTCGCTGAGAAGAGGAGTGGCCACGAGGCGTGGGCGCTGCTGGTTTTCTGGGCTCAGCGCCTTCAGGTGCTGACAGGCGGGAGGACTGTTCCGGCTACTTTGGGGGGGGAGGCTGAGATTCCCGTCACCCACTTTTTGACCTTTGATGGTCAGCCTTGAACCTGTCCTGGCACCTGTGGGAGGACACTGTATTTCAATGAGCAGCTATTGAAGCTCAAGGTCCACTGGGAGTTGAATCTCCCGCCGTCCTGGTGCTAATGGCTGTGTCCTGCTTTGAATGGTTGTGCCCTGTCCCCTTCCCTCCTGTCTCACAGGTACCTGCCAGCTCTAAGGGTAGTTGACGTTATTCATGTGCATGTTCCACACATTTTTTCAGATGATGCTGTAGCTCTTGGTACACTGATGATCCTTTGACGACATGGAACTCATCAAAGCACCGAAAGTTTGGGCACTACACATTAATAACTAAGAAAGTCTTCATGCCTGCTTATATTTCTATAACAAAAGTTTTACTACACTCAAATATGATCAAATCAGAATCCACTTCATGTCATTTATGAGACCAAATAATATTTTTAGGTCTTCAGGGTAATATTTAGATAATTTCCACTTTCAGTATATTAA
Organism: Camelus bactrianus; assembly: GCF_048773025.1. Lineage (NCBI taxonomy): Eukaryota > Metazoa > Chordata > Mammalia > Artiodactyla > Camelidae > Camelus > Camelus bactrianus. The sequence continues at coordinate 39,381,667 of NC_133558.1, forward strand.
CGGAATTCAGACCATTTGGCTTAATAACAATTGAAATCCTAACCGTTTTTAAATAAATTTGGCACAGAATGGCATTAAAGGTTCTTACAAATACCTTTAAAGGAGGTATTTAAAGGAAAAAAATTTTAAACTATATTATTAAAATATTACTCTTGTTCCTTTCTTCAATTAAAAATATATAAGGATGTACTTTGAAACCACAAATGCCCCTTAAAAATGTAACTCTTTAGTTATATAGCATTTGCTCTCTGTGTCTGTGTCTTTTGGTTAATATAATACAGAAGCTTGTCTGCTTTGGGGGGATTTAAAAGAGAATAGAAAACAGTAACTAATAATATGTTAAGTTGGCTAAATATCAAGTCTCAATTTCAGTATCAAGAGGGGGCCTGTTAACTCCACACAAAAATGACTAGAGCTGATTTTTAAAAATTGGCAAAGTAACAGGATACAAGATTAACAACAAATGCCAGCTGCATTTCTTTATGCTAACACTGAAATATCAGGAAAGGAGAGTAAAAAAATAATCCCTTTTAAAATCACATCCAAAAAAATAAAATACTTAGGAATAAACCTGACCAAGGAGGTGAAAAACTTATACACAGAGAACTATAAAACGTTCATTAAGGAAATTAAAGATGACTTAAAGAAATGCAAAGATACCCCATGCTCTTGGATTGGAAGGATTAACATTGTTAAGTGCCCATACTACCCAAAGCAATCTACACATTTAATGTGATCCCTATCAAATTACCCAGGACACTTTTCACAGAAATAGAACCTATAATCCTAAAATTTATATGGAATCACAAAAGACCCAGAATTGCAAAAGCCATACTGAAGAAAAAGAACAAAGCTGGAGGAATAACCCTCCCAGACTTCAGACAATACAGAGAGCTACAGTCATCAACACAGCATGGTGTTGGTACAAAAACAGACATATGGCTCAGTGGAACAGAACAGAGAGCCCAGAAATGAACCCACAGACCTACAGTCAATTAGTCTTTGAAGAGGAGATAAGAATATACAATGGAAAAAAGACAGTCTCTTCAGCAAGTGGTGTTGGGGGAGCTCGACAGCTGCCTGTAAATCAATGAAATTAGAAGATTCCCTCACACCACACACAAAAATAAACTCAAAATGGCTTAAAGACTTAAATATAAGACAAGACATGATAAACCTCCCAGGAGAAAACATAGGCAAAACATTTTCTGAAAAAAATCTTAGCAATGTTCCCGTAGGGCAGTCTACCCAGGCAACAAAAAGAAAAGCAAAAATAAACACATGGGACCTAGTTAAACTTATAAACTTTACACAGCAAAAAAATCATAAGTGAAACAAAAAGACCACCCATGGATCAGAAGAAATATTTGCAGATGATGCAACTGACAAGGGCTTAATTTCCAGAACATTCAAACAGCTCATACAGCTTAATAACATAAAAAAAAAAAAAACCCAATCCAAAAATGGGCAGAACACCCAACAAGCAATTCTCCAATGAAGACACACAAATGGCCAAAAGGCACATGAAAAATGGTCAGTATCACTAATTATCAGAGAAATGCAAATCAAAACTACAATGAGGTATCACCTCACACCAGTCAGAATGGCCATCATTAAAAAGTCCACAAATGATAATTGGTGCAGAGGGTGAGGAGAAAAGGGAACTCTCTACACTGTTGTTGGGATATAGTTTGGCGCAGCCATTATGGGAAACAGTACGGGCATTCCTTAAAAAACTAAAAATAGACTTACCATGTGAGCCAGAAATCCCACTCCTGGGGATATATCCAGAAGGAACTCTAAGTCAAAAAGATACATGCACCCCAATGTTCACAGCAGCACTATATACAACAGCCAAGACATGGGAAAAATACCTAAATCTCTACCAACAGATAACTAGATAAAGAAGATGTGGTATACATGTATAATGGAATACTACTCAGTCATAAAAAAGAGTAAAATAATGCCATTTGCAGCCATATGGATGGACCCAGAGATTGTCATTCTAAGTGAAGTAAGCCAGAAAGAGAAAGAAAAATACCATGTGATATCACTTATATGCAGAATCTTAAAAAAAAAAAAAAAGACACAGATGAACTTATCTACAAAACAGAAACAGACAGACATAGAAAATAAACATGGTTTCTGGGTGGGGAGGAGGGGGTCAAAGGGATAAACTGGGAGTTTGAGATTTACAGATACTATCTACTATACCTAAAATAGATAAACAACAAATATGTACTGCATAGCACAGGGAATTATATTCAATGTTTTGTAGTAACCTATGGTGGAAAAGAATATGAAAACAAATATATGTATGTATATGTATGACAGAAACATTATGCTGTACACCAGAAGCTGACACAACATTGAAAATTGACTATACTTCAGCTTAAAAAAAAAAAGAGGCTGCCTGTTAACTATAAACGTCATGTGTTTGCTACTCTGCAGGTTCCATGGGAAGGGTTAATTTTTACTGCAAAAATTATGCCCTGGATGATTGAAAATATCCAATTGAGTGGTAATTTACAAAACGGATTACATTATTTGTGTTTTGTATGAGGACAAAGTATTAATAATAGTAACAATAATAATCATGAGGCCATCAGATTTCTAAGCATACATAGCAGGCAAGACTTTTCACATAAAAGTGTACATAGAACACCTGTAATCCTTACATCAAGCTTGCAAACAAAGTACAATTAACCCCATTTTACGGAAGAGGAAGTTGAAGGTCAGAGGCTTAGCTGATGTCACGCTTTTATTATATAGCAAAAGCAATATTCAGAACTAAATTTGAGAACCCATACATCTTCCAAAATGCTATGATGATTCCCAACTTTTAATGTATTTGATTAAAAGAGAATCTAAAATCTCAGTCATAGCATAATTTCTATTCTGTAGCAGTATGATGAATACTGACTAAAAACAGAAAAAGATTATGATAAAATATTTTAGCTTGAAGTGCATCTAGTCTGACCTTTCCTCAAATTCATCATCTTTCAGCAGTTCCATCAGAAAATGTAGGTGAATATATCCCACGTTTGACATAAAGCCTGGTGCAGTCTTTTGTAGAACAAACGGATTCATTTATAATCTAAGTTTTATTTTGACATTAAAAAAGAAACCCTCACATGATTAAATAAGCATGAAAGCAATTTCAGGCTTTTATCCTTCAATCTATAAACCAGAACTCTGCTTTAAAGTACCCGTGTCCGTTAAAATCAGAAATATCGTTCTATAAGCCATGCAGTCATGTGTTAACAACACAAAGTGAAGGTATCACTCAATGTTAAATATTTTAAAAACAAAATATTTCCTGTTGCCAATAGAATGCGTAGCATGTGTCTGAACATTCTAGTTTTCTAATAAAATATCTAAGTTAACAGTAAGATAGCTTTTCTTTTCAACGGGGAAGCACCAGTCTTCTGTATCCATCATGAAGTAATCTTTACTAAAAATCTTCCAGTCTCTTTACATAGAATTTATTAATTGGTACTCAAAAGATGATTTACAGTGGGTAAAAAGGTCACCCCACTTGATATGCTGTTTTATATTTCAGTCTCTTACACTTTATGTGAGAAAAATTGGGAAAATAAGAGAGGAAGTTGTCTGATTCATACACCACTGGATGCCTTAACACCAGCCAGCTTATCCGCCTTTACCAAAACCAAGTACAGCCTGAGACATCTTAAGAATTGGCAACAAGCTCCTAAACACTAATTTCGTTCCAGCTTCTGTTTCATCCTATTTTATGCTTCCCAGTGGGATATAGAGGATGATCAATTTCCAAGAGAAACTTGGAGACTCTTGGATCCTTCTCCTAGAATATCACCTCTAGACACAGGTTTCCCATCACCTCGATGCCTCTCAGGATGACTTCCACCAGGAGGAAAATATCCCTTCCCTTCTGGCTCATTCTCTGTCTGCCCTAAGAAAGGTGCACCATGTTTCCTATATTCTGACATCCCAGTCTGCCTTTTATGACATCAGGACATTTTTCAGCTTCTCTGATGCCATCTAATCCTTCCCTCATCAGTATCTGCCATTTTCCCAACTGTACATGGGATGTGAGAGAAAAGAGAAAGGCAATTAATTGATGACTATAGAGAACTGAGTTCTGTCCCATCTATGCAACAGGGCCCCCACATAAAGAAACATTTATTGTGTTAATTATGAAATCAGTGCATGTCCATTGTAAGCCAAACAGTATGAAAAGAAAAACGTCTCAGTTAAGACAAATAATTGTAAATATTTATACATAACCTACTGATCACATCTTGATTTCTTAGCTACAATGCATAAGGTGATGCAATAGGTAAGAAAGTGTCTCTATTTCAAAAGATAAACCTTAAAATTAGAAGGAAATAAACCTCCTATTGGAATTCACTAAGATCAGTGCATAATATCTGTGACTGGATGGAAGTTAGTTTTAAATGTCCCTGAACAGAGAAGATTGTATTCACATGTTGGATAAAGATAATCTTCATAATGGAATTAGTATTTAATTTTAAAATAGTTTTTCTTTTTATTTTCCAGTTGTGGATTTAAGAATATAAATGGATTTAAGAATATAAATTTATTGACTGATACATAATTATTTAGAACTAACATTAGATATGCTGCTTTCTTACAAGGCAATAACTTTTAAAATAAGTAATTCCACATTCTGTCAGATAAACTTACTTCTCTGGAATCCTTTAATCATTCCTTTAATGGGTTTAATTTCTTGAAGACTTTTTTTTTAATTTCTCACAAGTAAATCATTTCGGGACCAATAATGGTTATCGTGCAATAACGGCAGAATTGCCAGTTACTTGTTGATTTTTTGGAAGGTTTTTGTTTTTTAATACTGTCTCCTTTTTTAAAAAAGTACAAAAGGAACCATATTCAAGATTTAAGAAAATAGACTGTATATATCTAATGTAAAAATTAGACTGTAAATATCTAGTGTAAAAATCAAGTCTACAATCCTACTCCTCGGGGATAACTCTGTTAATAAATGGGTTTACATTCCCCCTGATTTTCTTCAACTTCTTTCTCCTCCTCCATTCTTCAACTGCTTGTTACTTATTTATTCATTTGGAATGAGATTCTGCTTTATACATAAGAGCAATTTGAATTTTTCAGAAGTGAGACGAATTTTGTTCCTTTATGAAAAAGTGGCCCATTTCCATTGGGTCGACTTGTGTGGAGGATTAAAGTTACACTGTGATATTATGAAAATTTAGCCCACAGCGCATGCTCTAGAGTGTATGCAAACTTACTTTCACTTCTCAAGTTTCAGGTTTCTTACAGGTAAAAATGGGTTAAAAAATAATCATGGTACCCACTAATAGAACTGTGAAGTATGTCAAGTAAAATCATAAGTATGTCTTTCCTAAATTTAGTTAATATTCTCCTCCAAAGTATTTTTCCTTGACAAAATATTTTAACTTTAAAATATCTTCATGGTGGGTATCAAATGTGCAAATAGAAGCTCGTTCAACCCATAAAAATATTCATATTATCCAAATCGATTTTCAGCTTAGACATTTTAAATATAAATAAAATCAGATAATGCAGGCTTTAGAACACCACTGTAAAAACGCTCATCGTTATATTCATAAGGAAGCATAGATTGGGTATGTTCATAACACGTATTATGCGTTACATTGATATACAAGAATCTTATAATGATGTTGCACATGTATTGTTCACATTGAAATAGGGCTAAAAATGAAGACTAGTGATAAGTTTGTATAATTGTTTCAATAGTAACAATAAAAATGTGACTAGAGAGGTATTTGCAACAAGGGAATGCATAACACATGCCAAATACTGTATTAAGTAATTTTCGGAATGACTTCATATGTTTTTCTCAACAGCCTTATGATACAAGTTCTCATTTTCTGAATAAGGAGACTGAGCTTAAGAGAAGAGGTGACCCATTCACGGTCACCACTGGGCAGTGGGTTGGACTCTAAACCCAGAGACTCCATTTTCAACCCCTACCCTTTAGTATCCCCTCTGACTTCGATCACATGTTATGTCGTAAACTAAATTTTAGAGGAAACTGAATTGCAGCTGTATAATTCATTCTTAAAGCCAGTTAAAAGGAATAAGAATAAACACTCTTAGTATGAATACTGCCAAGGTCAGTATTAATTTTGAAGTCTGATGATACATTTCTTACTGCCTCTATATGCACAAGCCAAAATACTCAGAATGTGCCTTTTCTTGAATTAGCTAGAAAGTAAGTCTTGCATAATAACATCAACTTAGTCTATGTTGTGCCCAACTATATTTATTTGCCCATCTTAACATTGACTAAGTGCGAGTTATGTGTCTAAGTGTGGAATTTAGCCTTTGTGGAGGATGACATAAAACTTCAATGAAAAATGAAAATAAAACTGGAAAAATATATTTCTAGAAAAATAGTCATGACCGTTTACTTGTTTACTGATGGCGTTCTCTGTTGTATTGATTCGTCCCGATCTGTGTGACTGCAAAAATAAAGTGGAGTTTTCCTTTACTATCTGTTGTCTTAAATAGATGATACATACCATTTAAATGTATAATGTATTCACATTTTATTATACTTAATATATAGGATATCAAAATGAGAATAAGGGAAAAATAGATTTAGAAAGAAAATGAACGTAGCTGGAAGACTGAGAAAGACCCTTTAGATGTGCTATTACAAAACAGGTGGCAACATGAAAAACAAAAGATAGACCACCCCTTACAACCGTGAGGGAATGGAGGGTCCTGGCATCTGAAGATTCTCATAACTTGTCATCATGTGCAATTTATCACATACAGCAGTAACTTTAGAAGGTAAAAATACGCGGTGCCTTTATAGCAAATACAGAATATTCTGCTGTTGCCCGTATCTGAAAAGTCACCCTTGTGGACCATTGCACTTTCCTTTTACATCCACCAGCAGAGTAGGGGGTTTTTTTGTTTTTGTTTTTTTGTTTTCTTTTTTTACCACTTCAAGAAAATTTCTGCATCCAGTGTTGAATAAAGAGCCAAAATGTGCACCAATTTGTGCTTTTAGAAAAATTACAAATTACTGCATGTCACAGAGCTTCAGAATTGTTCAGGGATTTTTTTTTTTTAAATAGGAGTACAAAATCTGTAATTCAAGGAGATGCCAAAGTAGTTTGATCACATTGATTTATAAGTGTGTTGATCTTTGAGAGGTACTGTCTTCCAACCTCTATTTTAAGAATCCTGCCTACTATCTGCTGTACTGTCCTATCTACTGTGAGTAAAAAGATAAAGCCTGTTGGAAGCATTAACTGTAAGGTTCTCAGTCACAATTGTTTATTTCTTGTGTTTAGATGACTAGGAAGATCTCTAACATAGGACATTATAAAAGGTGAAATGCTAATAAATAAAACTTGATCATGGGTGGTCTTGATTGCTCAGTTAATGGTGAGGATCATTAATTAATTCTCCCAGGATTTCCAGTCCAAGGTGTTTTTGTGTTTCAAATAATATGGAAATGATTTGTCCTTTCCACATAATTTTCCATCTTTCAATTTACCAGTTAATTATATCACTCGAGGAAACACGTTTGCCTGAAAACGAGTCTAGAAATGAGAGACTGACTTAATGTAATAGGTTCAAAAGGAACTGGGTTTAGTGACAGTTTACAGATGAGACATACTCCGCGAGGGCCAAACAGTGCGTTGCTAGCTGCCACAGAAGGAAAAGTGTCACCAAGTACAGCATCTTCCTTAAAGATATTCAAGGAATATTTTGGGAAAGAACAGTCAGACTTTACCTTTCTAATGGCAAACGTTGGAGCACTTCTAGGAAAAGTCTTAACGTTTTAATCTTAACTAGTACATGGATCCAAATTGATGGGAGGCACTTATTAAATATAACTAAACAAACAAATGTCAGTTTGCTTCCCTCTTTTTCTAATCTTGTATTTCTTGTGTACTATTTGTGAAATAGGGAAATTATATTGATCTATTTGTAAGATGCCAATATTGTGTATGACATTATGTGTACATACATGTATATGTGTATCTATCTATCTTTATATGCACTGATACTTAAAAAATCTAAGATAATATTGATGTAATTCTCACAACAGCTCTCTGAAGAAAACAGGGCAGATTTTCTTACCCTCACTTTAAAGATAAGGAAACAAAACTTCAAAGGGTTGAGAGGTTTATCCAAAAATCACATGGCTTGCTCTGAAACATTAACCTCTCCAGAATAACTAACCATCTTGTTTTGTAAACGGTGGAAGAGAGATCGAGTTGAAAAAATTGACTGAATAATTACTTCACATTGTTCATATGAAATAACTATTAAACAGCTCCTAATAAAACACAATGTAACTTAACCAAAAATTTTGAGATTTATTTTTCCTCTATATAAATATTTACTTAGAACTTTAATAATTAACACTTAGATGGCTTCTTCAAAAGACATGCCCTAATATTGAATACTTTAAAAATAACCCACCATATTGGTGTCTAATGCCTATGAAATTACTCAAAATCAAGAGTCTAATGATTACAAAAGTGTACACTGAATTTGTAATATGGAAATTAAATACTGATGTTTCTGATTTTAGCTGGAAGAGGATGGAATTGAAATTAAGAAAGAAATTAATGGACACATTCCAGTTTTTACTTATAAAAAGATTGTGAGTCCATTTCTTTAGCATATATGGTTATAAGAAATTCAATAGAAAGTGAGTAATAAGTCAACCACTAGGTAAGAATTAGCGTAACCTTGGTGATCATTTTTCTATATTTACATTGGTCTATCTTAATTTTTTTTAAAGGACTTTATGACTATTGGATAAATGAGATTTTTTTTTAAATGCCCTGTGAATTTCAAAACCTAATTTTGGCTTGGTTTGCAAAGGCCAAAAGAAGAAAATTCACTGCAATTTCCCAATGTTAAAACGAGGCACCCATTTTGAGGAGAATATTCCAGTATGTTTGAGTCTAAATTAAACAGATCAGTGGTTGATCTTGATTTAATTTACTGAGCAATTTCCTGTAACTGTGCAGAGAGCTGGGATTCTTTCAGAAGAGTGTAGTCATCTGGAAGGGCTCTGCTATTTAATCCAGTTTCCCTCTGTCCACTTCTGTTGCTAAAGGGCATTGCAAGAACCCAGGAATATCTACTTGCCACAGAACCACTGTTGAAGCCATACATGGCAGATTAACACAGAATTTACTATTTAACAATTAATCTGCTTTGTTATACTGTATAGAAAATATACTAGCCCCTTTCCCAAAACAATAGCAGCATATTTGAGAGTCTTAAGCTTACTCAATTTCAGGTCAAACCTCGTTCCTGAATTTGATATGAATTCCGAAATTCTCGCTCCTGTGGTCCAATAGCCGGCCTGTGTTAAACATTCCAGGACATGGTGTGCTTGGAGCCTCGCATATTTCTGGCGAACTGCCGAGATCATTTTTTCATTAAGCGTAAGTGACTAATTAAAATATTAGGGCACATTGTGTAAATAAGATGTGGTACTGAAGTTGCAAATAATTAAACAAATGTGTGTGTTTGTAATGAGATGATCCTGGTGTAGGGAAAGGAATGGTCTAGAAATGCTGGATAAATGAAAGACGACTTTAATTATGTCTACAATGTCCACACATAGACACACACACACACACACACACATACACATAAAATTTCAATATGCTGCTGTTTTTCTGGAACATATATTTATTTATAAAGATAAATTATTTGATAATGATATTAGTAAACATCAATTAGGCATTATTTCCTCCTTTTCTTCTGTGGCTGACTTTGCTTTTAGCATGTTGAAATATATTATAAATGCTTAATTTTGTTTATTTTCTAATTAGACTTCATTATTACAGCAGGAGAAGCATACCTGATCTCTCAAAGTAACTGTGATTGTTAACATTAATATATTACAGTTGCGTTCAGTCAGTTTTATAGAAACATTGTAGAAATGACACAGACCTCAACTCCCAAATGATTTGTATTTGTAGCTAATATTTTTATTCTTGAGAAGACCAGAGACAACACAAAAATATAATTAATTTATCAGATGACTGGTTCCTACATATAATATTTGTTTCGTTTCTTTTTAATTGCCTTCAGTGTACAAGTAGACAAGAAAGCAGAATTTAGGAACAGAATTTCAGGACAAACACTATTAATTTGTCTGTGACTATGTATTATGATGAAATGAAATTTCAAAATCAATATTGGAGTAAAAAATAAGCTATGATAATCTTTAAGGTTTTAAAAACTAACAAAATAAGGTCTTGCTTATATTGTATAGAATATCAGTTTTGCAGTATCTTTAATTCTGGGCATACTTATTCCTTAAAAAGATATGCAGATCTTACCAGAACTTAATGAATAGATTCTTATTTCAGGTTGTAATTGAATTTGTGTAAATTTTCTATTTTCCATATTGTATATTTACGGAGCCTCCAACTTTATTGACTGAGCAGTTTTGAAAGTTTCTTTTCTTTTCTACTTTAAAACAATGAAGTTTAGAAATAAGCATTATCTTTTGAACTGATAATCCATCCAAAATACGACGTTTGCTAAAATTTCCCAAAAAGCTGTCAACTCTCTCCTCCACTCTGCATTTGTGGCGAATATAAGCATTACTTACAGTGATGTAATTCCTCTTACATCTGAAAATATACCCTTATAATGGAGTTAATATAAGAAATGTATAACATAAAACACTTAAGTATTACCCAATAATTCTGACAAATGATTTATATCTTACATTAACATAAAAACACCCAAGACTTATTTCCAATGTTCTATTTCTAAAAATATTTTCCTCTACTCAAAGTTTTGACAGCTGAAAATCAGGTAGAAAATTGCTGGGGAAACATACTATATAGATTTTTAATTAGAAAGGATATTGAGGATGAATTATTTCATTCCTAATCAGTTTATCTTTCTAATGCCCACCCAACACATTCAACTTTTTATGTCACATGTTACTTCTGTCACATTCTCAGTGGCTTCAAAGTTAAACTAGATATGAATTAGAACATCAGTGTCTAAGAATATGTAGAATTAGAAAATGTATGTCCAGTCAGGCTGCAGTGATTTTGGTTGTAATATCAAGTAATGACCCATCTATCATAATAATGAAAGAAATCAATTGCTCTGCTAAAATGCTTCTTAATGTGCTTTTACACCACAAGGCCACCTTTATCTACTAAACAAATAATATTCAAATTCAAACCAATTCAACTAGATACATTTCAGTGAAACAGTGTTTAAGAAACGTGAACTGAAAAATGAAAGTTACATCACCTTATGATCAAAAGCAGTGAGCCTTCAACTTCAACCAGCCAGGTGGCAGGTTTGGCCTGTCTCACTCGTGTTCTTAGTGGGGAGCTGTCAAGAATGGTTGACATCTCTTAAACTTACTGTCTCATTTGTCCCTGCTTATGAACCATATGTGGATACACTAAACTACGAGACAGAAAGAAGACAGCCACAGTTGTATTAAAATACACATATCAGCGTTTGTAAATATCACCCATGGTATTGAGAGAGGCGCAGTTTCCAAAAGAGAATGGGCAGTATCTCTCATTTCCTCAGTTCCTGGGTTTTTGTTTTTTTTTCTGCCTTTCCTTTTCCTGCATCTATCATCCCAACTAATTTGGGATGATAAGGGATGCTTGTAATTACCTGCCCTGGTTTCAGAGACATCAGGGCTCATGTTAGAATGAAAAACAGAGAATGAATACAATACCGCGATATCCAACTAACTGCAAAAGCCAGAAGCCATTTTTCTCACAAATTCAAAAACGGCGACCCTTCAGTGAAAATATATTTTCAATAATTTTACAAATCTTCTACCAAAGGAAAGGTGCTGAATGAATATATTCAATCGACTAGTGCTTTCCGCTAAGTCCTATGATAGGTGTGAAGTTTTGAGTTAAGAAAGTAGTTGAAATACAAAAGCGGATCCCTTCTAGGGTGACTTGGTGTGACTGGGTCATTTCTATCCTAACCCTACTTTGATCTTCATTTTGAAGACAGCCATGCTCAAGCTACATAGATAATTTCCTTCAAAACATTTGATTTTTCTGTCATTCTTATCGGAGAGTAGAAGATCCCTGAATATCAGTGTATGCGCTATATTTCCTAGCGAATAGTTTGAGCTGCTATAAGATTCCTGGGAATTTTTTAAATAATAGTCAAGGTTTTATTATGCTTAGTTCCCCCAATAGCTTCTTAGAGTCCACTCATCAAATAATTCAGGGTCTAAAGAAACACATAAAAATGTGTTCAGCAGCCATCAAGCAGTACGACTGTTTGTTTTTGGTTGATAGAGGATCCTGTGGTGGAAAACAGTTAGGTCTTAAGATAAACATGCCTTCAAATGTCCTGAGACCATATGCACACTTCACAGAAGAGCAGTCAGCTGTGCTCAGAAGCCTGCCTGTGGTGGAGGAAGTCATATTTTGACTGTCGTGGCTCAGCTGCTTATAAACATCACAGTGTGCCTCGTGCCTCATGCTAATGGCAGTGACTGACGGCCGTCATCGTTCACTCCCGTAAAAAACTTCCTCAGGAGAGACTGATCATAGCTAGAAAACTGCTTAAAGTTAAACTGTTTTTCTAAAACAGAATATAAAAAACGCTTAGTACAAGAGGTTGAATGAATAATTTATTTTGTTCTGAGTATGTGTGACAACTGCTACTGTTGCTAAATTTGCCATGAACCTAATTGACATCCCATGTGGGGACACCTTATAGATGCCTGTGTGCGCGACTGCATGATGCTTTAAAGCTGTCCTGCTCATCTGGGACGAGAAGTGAAGACGTGTGATAGAGAAAACCGAAAACTGGAGTTGATCTGACACTGGCTGTTTGGAGGGTCCATGTTTTTGACAATGGAGGTGAGTCCCCTTACCTCTTTGTGATTTCATGTGTGACCTCTGCTTACAAGACGGGTATAGAACACTTCATTATGGACCCAAAAAGAAATGTTTAAATGGATGAAGCTTCTCTTTGTGTCTGAGCGAAGCTAAGCGGGACATTAATGTCAAACTAGGGAGCAACTTTTAGTTTTAATCTACACTGCAGCACCACGACAATAATGTGTTGATTTTTAGCTATGCACACGATTTTCATGTCTTACATCACCAGAACTTGAAGTTATGAATTTCTACATCGAAGTAAAAACAAAAAAAAAAAAATCAATTAATAAGAAAATACGTTTTTGAGACAATGTAATGGATATTCACAATATTTCTGCTAATAATGGGAGTAGAGGGCAAAATTTCCAGAGGAGAGGAAATGCCACGCACCACAGCTGGTGGGACTTCGGGAGCCTTTGTCTAAAGAGTTGTTACAGTCGTCCTTCCCCGCGTGCCGTTTCTGGATCGGGGGGAACGTTTGCCTTTATTGAAGAGAGGCTTCCAGGAAACGTTTGTAGAATTAGAGGGGTTGGGATGGAGCAGAGCAGAACAGCACGTGGCAGGCGAGGACCGTGACGATTTATTTCCTCCTAAAATTCCAGTTTGTTCTCCAACAAAAGGAAAAAGAAATATATGGCTGGATGTGTGGTCAGTGACACAGATGATTCCAAAGAGAAGTCTTCCATTTCCTTCTTTATACATACTTTTATTTAAGAAAGAACTTATTTTGGAAGTATAAATTACAGTGAGTTCAATGAGACTGGAAATTGTATAGGAGATTTCAGAAAGCACTTAATTAAAAAAAAATTAAAGTGTATCCCCCAGGACCTGACCTTCAAAGAGACCCTAAGAAAGACTAAGTTATAAAAAGGGAAAGTTAAGTTATAAACACCATAGAAACAGTCCATCTGCTTCTATTTTGTTTCAGAAGAGTCTGGAAGAAGGCAGCACCATTCTGTTGTGCCCATTTTGAATCTGACCCAGACGTAACATCTTTCTGAAGCACCCCATGTAAATTCCCCTACACAATAGACCACTCTTTTTTAGGGATTTGTTTGGAGGCAGAAAATATATTGTGAACAGACCATGCATCCTGCCCCAGTGTAATTGTGCCTGTTGTCCCAGTGTAATTATTAACAACACAACCTTTCACTCTCAGAGGTACCCCAGTATGGATGACAAAGTATGGTAACCTTATCTAAAAATAAAAATGAGTTGTTAATAATAATAGGGTAACCTTTATTGGAGGCTTACTAATTGTCAGAGAATCTGAAATGCTTTCGTGTGTAATGACTTCTTCAAAATCACCCAATGAGAGAAGTATCTCAGTGCGCCCATTTTACAGCTGAGGAAACGGTGAGTTGGAGCAGTTAAACAGCATGGCTTCTTCTTCCTCTCTTGGGGGGCCAACCTGAAACCAGATGACGGTCGGATTCTGCCACAACATATACCAGAAGATGATGTTCTGTCCTCTTACGTGCTGGTTGATAGGATTAACTTGGTTGTCCTTCCCACATTCAAAGATTGTCAATACTTCTAACCTGTTATACTTCCTAGCTATTATAAACCTGTTTTTATAAGTACTGCTCATTTGCAGAGTCAGGAAAAGAGGACTGAACTGAACTAAACGTCAGCTGGGTTGTAGTTCAGGATACTACTGTTAAGTTAATGGTAATAATCATGGTTTGTTAAGTGACTAGCTGATGCCAGGCACTGTACTTGGGGTTTCTCTGTGTTCTCTCACTAACTCTTGAAACAGCTCTGTAAGGCAGGACATTTGCACCCCACAAATGTGTATGAATTCTTTCTGCCTCAATTTAGTTCAGAAATTAAGGGGCAGGGTATAGCTCAGTGGCAGAGTGCGTGCTTAGCATGCATGAGGTCCTGGGTTCCATCCCCAGTACCTCCTCTAAAATAAATAAGCCTAATTACCTCCCCCTCACCAAAATAAAGTAATTAAATCATATAATAAATAAAGCAAAAGAAAGAATTGGAAAATGAATATATGTATGTTCATGAATGACTGAAGAGTTGTGCTGTACACCAGAAACTGACACAACACTGTAAACTGACTATACCGCAATTTTTAAAAAATGAAAGAAATTAAAAATGAAGGCTGGGGGAATTCAATAATTTCAGCAGGCCTCTCCAGCTCTACCTTCTGTGACTACATGATTAGATGTCTCTGGGAGTAACTGATTACCAGGAGGTAAGGCATAAGTTTGTACGCAGAGAAAAATTCTTGGGGGCAGAGACTTCCCAAAACCTCATACTTATATTAGCTGTCATGTACTGAGTGTTTACTGAAGGCGTGCATTTTACAAAGTTTTATCTTCTGTTTTTCTCCTCATCATAGGCCAAATAAGAAGAGGATTTGGATTTGAACCAACATAAATTTAAATCCACCATGCTAGAGAGAGTGCCCTTCTCTGGGTCTCTAGCCTCTGCCCAAATTTAGGAACCTTTTCAAAAAGCAATATTAACGATAAATGATATTTGTTCATGATCAAATTTGTTCCACCACTGCAGAAATAATATAAGTGGAAAACACAGGTGTGATCCTGTTGTGTAGGGGTTGTTGAAAGGAAAGTCCTTGCCACATTTTCAGACGAGAAGTGTGGAAATTCTCACTAGTGCAGAGTAAGATCTGTGTGCTGCAAAGAACAGAGTAAATTCAAGTCTGTGCTTGTCCTCAAGAGATGGTCACAGTTCAGTAGGGATACGAGAATGTGAACGCACAAATATAGACTAGGCGCTCTTAGAAAATGCCAAATCCAAATTGTAGAGTGGAATTTGAACAGTGTTTCTTAACTGGGAACGTGTCACGTGTGATGCACTTTAAAAATGCAGATGCCAGGACAATACAAGTGTTAACCAAATAAATTTTGAATGTTGGAGCCTGGAAATGTGTAATTTTAAACTCCACGACTAATTGTAAAGTGCACTATGAATAACAACCACCGGATTAACATTAATATGTTAATTGTGCAGATTTAAAAAAAGAAGAGGTTGATTTGAGCTGGGATTTTTTAAAAGACGGCTTCATAGAAGAGATGAGATTTGAATGAAAGGTCAGCTATGGACAGAAGGTAGGTGAAACTGACTTTTTTCTTTTCTATTTTAGCTCAGAATAAAATCTTGCCTGTAAAGGTTTTTTTATTCCTGCATTCAGATTCCTAATTGGATTGATCTAGAATTGACAATAAAACTTACAACAATAAATACCTGGAAATGTTCAGTTGTCTTCTAATACAGCCTTGAAATGGCTACATGAAACTCAGGTTTAAAGTCTTGCTTGAAAGCTCATAAAGTATGTATAGATTAGCATCAATATCTTAATAAAGAAAATTTTAGCACAATTAATAAATGCAATTTGGACTGCACATTGCCAAGGGCAGGGTTGGCGTTTTATTCGAATGTGGATTCTTAGACCTTTAGTACTGGGGTTGGTATCTAGAATACACATAACATATATTTGTTTGTTGAATGAGTGAGATCTTTGGATTTTCTTGGTTTATTCACTCCACTTCAATTGTGGGGCAGGTTTCAATAGTCTCCATTTGAAAGATCAAGATGAGCTGGCAGAGATTTTCAGCAGTCATTTGCTTTTAGGCTTTTTCTTTCCCATTGAAAAGACTGAAGGGAAAGAAGCAAAGTGGACAGGGCAGAAAATCCCAAGCATCCGACACCCTAGCAGCCCCAGAGCAGCGGAGCTCTCCACCTGCGAGTGTCCCCGCAGAGCCGGCACAGCCCTCTCAGACCAGCCTCTCCGGATGGAGGAGCTCGCTGCGTCCCCCACCCCGTCCAGGGGAGGGCGCAGGGCCTCCCAGGCTGGCCCAGGCTCCTTCTCCTGACCTGCTTTTCGGAGAAGAGGTTTTGTTTTGTCATTGTTTGGGGTTGTTCATGGGCTTCTAGAGGCACGACGGGCAGGAAGATCACTGAGGTTCGTCATCTCCCTACATTATATCTGCTCAGCGCCAGTCAAGCCAGGTTTCCTTACCATTTTGTTGTTGTTTTTAAAAAATGTCAGAATATATTCATAGTCTCCAGTGGACTTTTTAAATACTTTTGGCAACAATGTCATAGGAGGAAAAATAATAGGAAGAAGAAAGAACAGACAGAAAGCAAAACACAGATGGAAAAGAGACTTTGATTTTATTATTTATGTGTGTGTTTAGGGGACTAGAGGGGGAGAAAATGGAAGGTATCACACGGTGTTTAGTCATGGCCATGTGTTTGTAAAGCATGTTTAGTGTGACAGGTTTGACAATAAGGATGGACACTCGTGCTGGTATCAGAGAAAGCAGGGCTAGTATCCAGGAGAGGGAGCTTGGGCAGAAGAACCCGTCAGAGTGCAGGGTGCCTGTGAACTCACCTTGTGTCACTCAGAAGTCCCGGTTGTCCCACTGATTGCGCAGGGTTCAGGTGACATGGCTGGAGGCTAGAGGGGCTTAAATAAATGGCCACTTCTCCCCAAGGAACTGTTGAATGAACTCCTGAGGTGACTGTATTCTGTATCAAACACGTGGATTTCTTAGTTGGACCAAAATTCACAACTTCCAAATGGCTAACTGGAATCTTAGTAACTATTGGCTGCAAAGTGCCCCCAGGGACTATGATTTGGAAAACGTCTGGGACCTGGCTCAAGGCGTATACAAATTGGCCAGCATATGAATGGTTGCACTTTTTCTGGCCTCCCCATCCCTTGTCCAGCTGCTACTTAATTGCATCATCCCAGACCAGCCCGAAGTGAAAAACACACTGAAAATAAACACGATGACATAATTCTTTGTAAGCAATGATTGAACATGAACATGATCTTAAACAGGTTAATTCTCACCGAGTTGTACAAAATGGCTGAAGATAAAATGAATTTGTGCTTTAAGAACATTTCAAGAGTGGATCACCACATTCATGGCCTACATGTCATGCACACAGCAGTGACTTTCATCAGACGGGGGTGTGCTCGGGCCACACGTCCATGACATCCCAAGTGTGAGCATCTCTCCTCAACCAGGCCATCAGTGACTTCACTTTGGCAGCTTGAGGTGGACCCTGGTAGGACTTTTATACCTCAGAATTGTCCAGTGGGATATCTTAGTCAATTTGGGCTGTTACAAAAAATACCACAGACGAGGTGGCTTACCAACAACAGAAATTTATTTCTCGGGGTTCTGGAGGTCGGAAGTCTGAGATCTGGTGCCCAGCGTGGTCAGGTGAGGGTCCAAATGTCTCCTTGTGTCCTCTGTGGGCTCTCTCATCCCATTCGGGAGGGCACCCCCTTCGTGACATACTTACCTCCCACAGGCCCACCTTCTAACAACAACATATTGGATGTAAGAATTCCAATATGTGAATTTGGCCAGCGGTGGCAGGGGGCAGAGAAGGACACAAGCATTCAGGCCATAGCATGCTACAAATCAAGGCTTTCTTTTTTTCTATTTTTAATTTTTTTTTATTGAAGTATAGTTGATTACAATGTTGTGTTAGTTTCAGGTGGACGGCAAAGTGATTCAACTATACATTTATATACATATATATTCTTTTTCAGATTTTTCTCCATTATAGGTATTACAAGATACTGAAGGTAGTTCCCTGTGCTCTATAGCAGGTCCTTGCTGTTTATTTTATATACAGTGGTGTATATATGTTAATCCCAAACTCCTAATTTATCCCTGCCCTATAAATCCTATGTACCCCTCTGTATGTCCATGTATGTATATGTGCACAGTGGTGTGTATATGAATATATGCATACATACATACACATATACCACAGCTTCCTTGTCCCGTCATCTGTCGAGGGACATTTAGGCTGTTTCCATGTCTTGGCTGTTGTAAATGGTGCTGCTGTTAACATTGGGGTGCAGGTGTCTTTTTGAATTAGAGTTTTCTCTGGATATATGCCGAGGAGTGGGACTGCCAGATCATATGATAAGTCTATTTTTAGTTTTTTTAAGGAACACCCATACTGTTCTCTGTAGTGGCTGCACCAAATTACATTCCCACCAGCAGTGTAGGACGGTTCCATTTCTTCCACAGCCTCCCCAGCATTTATCATTTGTGGACTTTTGAATGATGGCCATTCTGACTAATGTGAGGTGATAATTCATTGTAGTTTTGACTTGCATTTCTCTGATAATGAATGATATGGAGCATCTTTTCAAGTGCCTGTTCGCCATCTGTATGTCTTCTTTGGAGAAATGTCTAGTTAGGTCTTCTGCTCATTTTTTGATTGGGTTGTGTTTTTTTTGTGTTTTTTTTTAATTAAGCTGTATGAGCTCTTGGTATATTTTGCAAATTAATCCCTTTCAGTCTCATCATTTGCTAATATTTTCTCCCATTCCACAGGTTGTCTTTTTGTTTTGTTTATGGTTTCCTTTGCTGTGCAAAACGTTTTGAATTTACTCAGGTCTCATTAGCTTAATTTTGCTTGTATTTCCATTACTCTAGGAGATAGATTCAAAAAAAATATATTGCTGCAATTTATGTCGAAGAGTGTTCTGCCTATGTTTTCCTCCAGGAGTTTTCGAGTATCTGGTCTTACGTTTAGGTCTTTAATCCGTTTTGAGGGTTTTTTTGTACATGGTGTTAGGGAATGTTCTAATTTTAATCATTTACATGTAGCTGTCCAGTTTTCCCCACACCACTTGAAGAGGCTCTCTTTTCTGCATTGTATAGTCTTACCTCCTTTGTTGTAGATTAATTGATCTTAATTAATTAATTAAGTAAGTAAGTAAGTAAGTAAGTAAGTAAGTAAGTAAGTACATGGGCTTTCCAGCCTGTTCCATTGATCTATGTGTCTGGTTTTGCTCCAGTACCATACTATTTTGATTATTGTAGCTTTGTAATATACTCTGAAGTCATGACTCCTCCAACTTTGTTCTTTTTCAAGATTGTTTTGGTTATTTGGGGTGTTTTGTGTTTCCATACAAATTAAAAAATCTTCTGTTCCAGTTCTGTGAAAAATGTCATTGGTAATTTGATACAGATTGCATTGACTCTACATATTGCCTTGGGTATTGTGACCATTTTAACAACACGGATTCTTCCAATCCAAGAGCATGGTGTATCTTTCCATCTGTTTGTATGGTCTTCAATTTCTTTTTTTTTTTTTTTTTTTTTTTTTTTTTGAGAGAGAGTTTTGAAAGCAAAATTTATTATTATTACTATTATTATCATTTTTTAAATAACTACTTTTTTATTTTTGAAAAAGATTTCTTTAATGATAACACTTGGATGTACCATCCAAGTTAGTTTTTTTGTTTGCTTTTTGTTTTGTTTTGTTTATTTTTTGTTTTTTTGTGGGTTTTTTTGTCTTCAATTTCTTTCATCAGCATCTTTTAGTTGTCAGAGTACAACTGTTTTCTCCCCTTAGGTAGGCTGATCCCTAGCTGTTTTATTCTTTTTGATGCAATGGTAAATGGGATTGTTTCCTTGATATCTTTTTCTGATATGTTGTTGTTAGTGTATAGAATTGCAACAGATTTCTGCTTATTAATTTTGTACCCTGAAACTTTACTAAATCCGTTAATGAACTCTACTAGTTTTCTGGCAGCATCTTTAGGAGTTTGTATGTTTGTTATCATGTTATCTGCAAACAGCAACAGTTTTACTTCTTTTCCAAACTGGATTTCTTTTATTTCTTTTTCTTCTCTGATTGCTGTGGCCGGGACCTCCAAAACTATGTTGAATAAAAGTGGTGAGAGTGGGCATCCTTGTCTTGTAGAATAAATCTTAGAGAAAATTCTGTCAGCTTTTCACCATGGAGTATGATGCTAGCTGTGGGTTTGTCATATATGGCCTCTAGTATGTTGAAGTATGTTCCCTCTATGCCCACATTCTGGAGAATTTTTATCATAAATATATGTTGAATTTTATTAAAAGCTTTTCCTGCATCTATTGAGATGACCACATGGTTTTATTTCTTCTGTTTGCTAATGTGGTGTGTCACACTGATTGAGTTGTGAATACTGAAAAGTCCTTGCACCCCTGGGATAAATCTCACTGTATTAAAAGGTATATGATCATTTTAATACATTGTTGGAGTCTATTTGCTAGTATTTTGTCAAAGATATTTGCATTTAGGTTCATCAGTGATATTGGCCTGTAATTTTCTTTTTTTTTTTTTTTTTTTTGTGGTATCTTTGGTTTTGGTATCAGGGTGATGGTGGCCTCATAGAACGAGTTTGGAAGTGTTCCTTCCTCGGGAATTCTTTGGGAATAGTTTCAGAAGGATAGGTGTTAACTCATCTCTGAGTGTGTAGTAGAAGTCACCTGTGGAGCCACCAGGTCCTGGACGTCTGTTTGCTGGGGGTTTTTAAAGGCCTGATGCGATTTCAGTACTGGTGAGTGGTCAGTTCTTATCTTCTCTTTCTTCCTCATTCAGCCCTGGGACGTTCTGCCTTCCTTAGAATCTGCCCGTTACTTCTAGGTTGTCCATTCGGTTGGTGTATAGTTGTTCTTAGTAGCCTCTTATGATCCTTTGTATTTCTATGGTGTTGGTTGTAACTTCTCCTTTTTCATTTCTGATTTTATTAAATTGTGCCCTTTCCCTCTTTTTCTTGATGAGTCTGGCTAACGGTTTATCAATTTTGTTTATCCTTTCAAAGAACCAGTTTTTAGTTTTATTGATATTTTCTATTGATTATTTTTAGTCTCTATTTCATTTATTTCTGCTCTGTTCTTTATGATTTCCTTCCTTCTACTAACTTTGGGTTTTGTTTGTTCTTTTCTCTAGTTGCTTTAGGTGTAAGGTTAGGTTGTTCATTTGAGATTTTTTTGTGTGTCCAAGGTAAGCTTTCATCACTATAAACTTCCCTCTTAGAATGGCTTTTGCTGTGTCCCATGGGTTTTGGATGCTCATGGTTTTGTTTTGATTTGTCTGTAGGTATGTTTTTATTTCTTCTTTGATGTCTTCAGTGGTCCATTGGTTGTTTAGTAGCATATTGGTTAGCCTCCACGTGTTTGTGGGGGGGTTTGCAATTTTTTTCTTCTAGTTGATTTCAAGTCTCATAGCGTTGTGGTCAGAAAAGATGGTCAATATAATTTCAATTTTCTTAAATTTACCGAGGGTTGATTTGTGGCCCCGCATGTGATCTCTCCTGGAGAATGTTCCCAGTGCCCTTGAAAAGAATCTTATTCTGCTGCTTTCAGAGGGAATGCTCTATAAATATCAGTGAGGTCCATCTAGTCTAATGTGTCTTTAAGGCTCGTGTTTTCTTACTGATCTTCTGTCTGGATGATCTGTCCACTGATGCAAGTGAGGTATTAAAGTCCCCACCCCACTGTTATTGTGTTACTGCCAATTCCTCCTGTTACATCTGTTAACATTTGCCTTACATATGGAGGTGGTCCTGTGTTGGGTGCATATATAGTTACAATTGTTCTGTCTGCCTCTTGGATTGATCCCTTGGCCATTACGTAGTGCCCTTCTTTGTCTCCTGTAACAGTCCTTATTTTAAAGTCTGATTTGTCTGATATAAGTATTGCTACTCTGGCTTTCTTTTGACTTCCATTGGTGTGTAGTACCCTTTTTATCTCTTCACTTTCTGTCTGTGTGTATCTCTCGATCTGAGATGAGTGTCTTGTAGGCATCAAATATATGGGCCTTGTTTTTGTACCCATTCGGCCAGTCTGTGTCTTTTGGTTGAAGCATTTATTCCATTTACACTTAAGGTAATTATCCATATGTATGTACTTACTGCCATTTCGCTCATTGTTTCAGATTATTTTTCATTTTCATAGGTCTTTTTTGGCCTTTTTTTTTCTTTTTTTGGTTCTCTTCTCTTGTGACTTGGCAACTATCTTATTGTTATGTCTAGATTCCTTTTAGTTTTTGTGTTTATATCTATTATAGATTTTTGATTTGCAGTTATAAGGTTTTGATATAGCTGTGTGTGTGTGTGTGTGCGTGCGTGTGTGTATTTGCTTTAGGTTGCTGATTTCTTAATTTCAAATGCATTTTCAGTACCCTGCATTTGTACCCTCATCCCCTCGTGGTTACTGTTTTTGATATCATATTTTACATCTAATTGTTTTGTGTATCCCTCAACTGCTTATTGTGGATACAGGTGACTTTTCTATGCCTGTGTTTTAACCTTCCCACTAGTTTGTGTGTGGATGATTTTCTGCCTTTATTGTGTGTTTACCTTTACTGATGAGCTCTTCCATTTTATAATTTTCTTGTTTCTAGTTGTGGCCTTTCCTTTTCCACCTAGAGAAGTTCCTTTAGCATTTGTTGTAAAGCTGATTTGTTGGTGCTGAATTCTTTCAGCTTTTATTTGTCTGTAAAATGTTTAATTTTTCCATAAAATTTAAACAAGAGTCCTGCTGGGTAGAGTATTCCTGGTTGTAGGTTTTCCCCTTTCATCACTTTAAATATACAATGCCACCCCCTCTGGCCTGCAAAGCTTCTGCTGAAAAATCAGCTGCTATTCTTATGGGAGTTCCTTTTTGCTACTTTTGCTTTTCCCTTGGGTTAATCCTGTATGGGGATCTCTATGCTTCTTGGACTTGGGCGATTGTTTCCTTTCCCAAGTTAGGGAAATTTTTAGCTATTATCTTTTCAGATATTTCTCAGGCCTTTTCTCTCTCTCTTCTCCTTCTTGGACCCCTACAATGTGAATATTAATGCGCTTGATGTTGTCCCAGATGTCTCTTAAAAGGTCTTCATTTCTTTTCATTATTTTTTCTTTCTTTCTTTTTTTTTTTTTTTTTTTGTTCTGCAGTAGTAATTTCCAGTACTCTGTCTTTCAGCTCACTGATCCATTTTTCTGCCTCATTTAGTCTACTGTTTCTTCTTTCTAGTGTATTTCTCACTTCAGTTACTGTATTCTTCAGTTCTGCCTGGTTGTTCTTTACATTTTCTGTTAAAAACTTCTAACTTGTTGCTCTGTGAACCCAGACTCCTCCTGAATTCTTTGATCATCTCTATGATTATTACCCTGAACCCTTTCTCAGGTAGATTTCCGATCTCCACATCACTTAGTTCTTCTTTTGGGATGTTATCTTGCTTCTTTGTCTGAAACTCATTCATCTGCCCCTCATTTTGTCTACTTTTTTATTTGTATGTTTATGTGTGTGATACGTGAGTTATGTTTCTTGACCTCGGAGCAGTGGCCCTCAGTGGGAGACATCCTATACATCCTAGCAGTGCACTTCCCTGTCCTCACCCAAGGGCCTGGGACCAGCTGGCCCCAGGGTGAGTCTGGCCTGCATTTGTGGACTCATTCCACAGGCTGGGGGCTCATCGTTTTCTTGCCTCTGGTGTCCGCCCCTTGGTGGGAGAAGCTGTCTAGAGGCTTGTGCAGGCTTCTTGGTGGGAGCAGCTGGTGCCTGCCCACGGCTGGTTGTGTGGGTCTTGGCCCTCTGGCGGGCAGGGCTGTGTCTAGTGATGTGTCTAGCGGCAGCTGTGAACCCAGGAAGACTTAAGGCAGCCAGTTCGCTGCTGGGTGGGGATGTGTCCCCACCCAGTTAGTTCTTTGGCCTGAGGCATCTTAACACTAGATTCTACAGGCTGATAGGTTGGGCCAGATCTTGTGCTAAAGACCCAAGCAAGATATAAGCCCCCAGGAAGGAGAGTTCATGCTGATAATCCTCGATATTTCCACCACCATGTCTATGACTCTGGAGTAATCTACAGGCACCCCCAGGAGACCCTCTAAAACTGGCAGATAGGTCTGGCCCAGGCTCCTATGAAATTACTGCTTTTGCCCTCGGTACCAGTGAGTATGAGATTTTGTGTGTATCTTTTTAGAATGAAGTCTTTATTTCCCCCACTCCTGTGGGTCTCCTACAAGTAAGCTCTGCTGGGCTTCAGTGCCCAGTACTCTGAAGACTTGGACTGGACTCCTCTTGCCTGGACTGGACGCCCAGACTGGGCAGCCTGACCTGGGGCTCAGAACTCTCACTCTTGTGGGACAATCTTATTCTTCACTTTGTGGGTTCCCCACCAGGGGTGTGGGACTTGATTATGCTGTGAGTTTGCCCCTGTCTGGTTGTTTCTTCTTTATGTCTTTAGTTTTAGAAGATCTTTTCTGGTAGGCTCCAGTCTTTTCAATCAATGGTTTTCAGCAGTTGGTTGTGTTTTGGGGTGTTTATGAGACGAGGTGAACCCTGGCTCCTTCTGCTCCACCATCTTGGCTGCCCGTCCTCGTCGGGTGCATCTCCTCAGAGCAGTCCCTTAGAGCAGAGAGACTCTCTCCTGGGCTTGAAGTCCTTAGAAAAGCTGCTGAATAAAACATAATTCTTCTCTCTCTTTTTTTTTTTTTTTATTTTGCAGAGAGCTACTGAGACAGTTTATCAGCACATTTTAGAAGCAGAGACCTAATATAAATACATGCTTTGTAATTAAGACTATTGATTGCTGGGGTAAATATTTAAAGAAAACACTGCTTAAAAGAGATGGAATTTTGTTAGACTGCCAAGGCTCGCATTACTGTTAGCCGTCAGTTAGCCTCCCTGTGTCTTAGTTCTTCCTAGCCTTCAAATGAGAACATAATAATACTTACTTCACAGGATTGTTCCGATGATTGAATGAGTTAATACATGCGATGCACTTTAGATAGTGCCTGGCACAGAGAAAGTGCTCAACTAGTAATTTCTATTAGTATTAACAGGAGATGAGACTATATGATCGTTTACAATCCCCTCATAAAAGACTGCCTAAATTGTGTTATTTCCCTTGTTGAGCTTTTATGTCTTTTAGAAACCCATACCCAACTTCCACGAATGTGGTGATGATCAGTTCAATGAAAGCACATCAAATCATTTTGAAATGCATCAAGCACTATGTAATAAAAGGTGGAATAATTATGTAAAAGGCATCATCCTGAATTTTGTTTACACTGCATCTTTGAAATGAGCATCAGATTTTTCTCTAAGCAGTTACTGCTCCTACAGAAACAAACACAGATGGTGCCCGAGCCTCCTACTGAATAGTTCTAGGCAACGGCATTTATCAAAATACCACAGGTCACCAAACGTACAAAGACTCAAATCAAAGCCCGCATCTCAGTGTCAGGCCAGCATGGTAATTTAAAACAAAGGCAAATAAGCCTTTGTTTGATAATTCAACTATCTTCTGATTTGTAGAATTCACAACAAACAGAAAATCTTACCTGCAAGCTAAGTTTTGCAAAATAGGATATTAGAATGTAATTTCTTTGTGAGAAAAAATATAGTTTATCTTTTTTGATGAGTGTTTCTAGCCGAATTAAAACAAATTTGGGGACGTGCACGCAGATGATCCCATTTTATGTTGACCTTCTAGCCAAGCACTGCAGAGAAAGAAGGGAGACACGTTTTAAATATATTTTCTTACACTCAAACCTTCTAAAAACCCAGTCTTTGGACTGCAGGCTTCCTTTTTTTCAGTCGCATTGTCCTGTGATCTCTCTTGAGTCTTGGGTGGGTTTGCACTTGGAACCCTTGGCTGAGTGATGGGGAGAGGGGTCTGATCTCTGAGGCTTCCTGACCCAGAAAGCTGGCTCAGCTGGCTTCTGATGATGGGGGCTGGGCGTCGGGGTAATGCTAGAAGACTGGAGGTTAGGAAGAAGGGAGGAGCCAGACTGTTTCTCCCAATAGCCAGTTTGCCTCCTGTACCTCCTTAGGCAGCTGCTATGAATCTTCTATGCCCCACTCCAACCACTGGAGGCTACTTTGGCTCCAGCCCTCACCAGACAAGCCAAGGCTCCTGTTTTGCAGTAGCACTCCTGGTCCGTGTGTCCCTGCATCCTGGGTTTGGTTATGACTTGCTCCTCCTGCAGATTTCTGGGTTGCCTCACTATTACTCTGATTGGCTCCATCTGTCTATTTAATCACCTTTTTCATGCTTTAGTCAGTTTCTTACATAAGAGGCCACCATTTAAATATTCCAGGTGAATCATGTTTTCCCAGGCTGGTCCCTGATTGACCCAAGATCTAACACAGGCCACCTGCTCAACTGAATTCTTAGGCAGGTCATGCTGTTGAAAGTGTAGTTCCTCTGGACCCATCACAGAGGTCTCAGAGGCCCTTCCAGAGCACGAACGCCGGCATCACTGTTCCCTTTGCAGCTCTTCCCGTCTAGTTAAATGACAGTTCTAACTCAAAACTGCTCTGTGCCGTGTCTCTGAGATGGAAGCAGAGAAAAAGTACTTTTCTTTGTTTCTGCTAACATGAGAGTCACGAGACTCTTAGGCCTCACACTTGTTAGCCTAGCCTGCCTCCCTTCTTCAGGCCACACACCTCCCCCCTTAGATTCACTTAAGGGGGTGGTTCCCCCAGATGTTAGTCCCCTTCTTAGAAAGCCACAAAGGTTGACAGAGCCTCCAGATAATTTCCGTATATGTGAATGGTAGGGTTGGAATATGGATCTGTGAGCTGTTAACATTCTAAAAGGGTATCCCTTCTGCTTTCCTTCCAAGGATATAAATTTGGACCACAATACAACTCCGTATCTTAAATTGGTTTTAGGGAGTTTAAATTAGTTCTATAAAATATACTCTTAATCCAAAAGTATCAAACTAGGGTTGTATGCCCATGCATTTGTAAAACTTATCTTGGACTCTGAACATTGAAACATATATTAATGCTGAATTTCTAAAAATAATATTTTACAAAAGTGCTTCACATCTTTCCTTACACCTCATCCTAACACGTTGCCCATGTGGTTTCCACTTCCTGAAATAATCTTCTTTTTCCTTCCATTTTCTTTTTATTTTTTTAAGTTACAAATTCTCAATCAAATAACCATCTTTCCAGCAGTGTTCTCTGAAGCTTCCTACTTCCTTGTCCCCTGTTAATGCCCCCAAAACGATTTGTGTGAAGTATGTTTTTGTCTGTATCTTGAGTTAGACTTTAAGCTCTATCACTAAGGACAGTGTTTCATCTTTATGGTTCTAGTGCTCTGTAACTTCCTTGGCACTTAGGAATTACTCAAAATATATTTGTTAACTGTTTCTGAACAACACCATGAAAGTTCCAAGTCCTCTCAAGCTGGACAAAAATTAATATTTGGATCTTGGAATGGAAGGTTTTGTTTGTTTTGTATTTTTAGACTAGGAAATTTTACTAACAAACATATAACAGATAGGGGTTATTTCACAAAATGCTTAGTGTTTGTGCCTCACATATGGAAGCACTTCTATTTTTGTTGAACAACTTTGATAAATATGGAAATAAGACTCAGATCCTCCAAGAAGAGAATGCCAAGAATATTATGGATATATATAAATTAGAAGGGGAGATTGAGGAATTGTCTAAAACTGGGTCAAAGCATCAAACAGAGTTACACACATATGAGAACATTTTGCTTAATAAATGTAAATTTTCAGAAGGTTGGTAATGTTTCTCCCATGAAATCCTGTGGGATTGGCCAGCTCTCTCCAAATCAAACGAGATGTCCATTTGTGTAACTTCGCCCTTATTAAAATATCTGATTCTTTAAAAATCCCACATTTTTTCATACTAAAAATACTGTATTGTCATGACTAAATGCATTAAAGATACATTCTACATGGAATATATTGTATATTTGATGAAACACATATAGCATTCATCAAGGCAAAAAAATACATAGTCATAGAATGGAAAGATGGCGCCTTTAAAAAGATGAGCAGTTCCTGAATATTACAACAACTTTGTGATCACACAGTTTGAAGAGGTTCCACGCAAGAGGAACAGTAGCACCTTAACAAGCTTTGGGCAAACTCCTCAAACCTTTCTCTTGTTCATCTTCTTCACTAGAAATTGCATCCTCTCTGTGTTTGTCTCCTAAATGTAAGCCCTTATAGATATGTATATTGGGCTATATTCCCATTGCCGCCACCGTCAGTTAAGTAAATAGCGTGTCTCTAACTCATTTCCTTTGAGAAGGAACTCAACTCTGCTCTGCTTATTCCATTTATAATGATTCTTTTTGCACATTTTGGTCCATTGCCTCTGGTGTCATTTCTCAGGCATCTGTTTCTTCCACCCAATTAGACACAGGGCGTTGCAGTCAGAGGTGCCTTTTTAAAAAATATCTCCTCCATCTCCAAGCAGGTTCACAACCTATGCTTGTGAACTAAATGCCTTCTAGATTCCGCCAACATCTACGCTAATATTTTTTAGCTCCTCACTGAATGATCACATTGGTGGCATGCTGTGTGGCTAGACTTATGGGCATTTAGTCACCCACGTAGGGCACAGCTCCAAAAGCTTCCTGTATTCCACACCAGAGTCTGTGGGCTGGGCTGGGCAGCACAGAGCTTTCAAGATCCTTTGCCATTTTTCTTTAAGATCGGGAATCAGGAATGTCCCAAAACTGCTGCTTCCTAGGGAATCATTATGGCCCTTCTGGTAGTTTCCACCACTGATAATTAGTTCCCTGTCACTGAACCTGCTCCTTTCCTTCATAGTACTTACATAATTTGTATGATATGAAGTTATGTGTAGAATTAGCACACAAAGTAAAGAAATTAAATTTACAGAAACTGGTAAAATATATGGTAGATAATAAAGTATATGCATATACGTGTACAAGTAATAGATACAAAAAACACCCATCTGTGTGAGTGTGCATGTGTGCATGTTTTATATTTTCATTTTCTCTTTTTCCCCCAACAGATTCTCTCCTCCACGACTTGCTTCACCGCTTACCACCCAAACCTAACACAGAGCTGGAAATATCACAGGTACTCGTAAATATTTGTTGAATAAGTAACACATGAATGTTCAATTCCAAATGAAGCTATGAGAACAAATAATTATTTCCAATCTTAGTCACATCGAATCTTAAGTTTACTGAACCAAAAAGTGGGAAGGGGAGAAGACTAGAAGCCTGGGGGGAAAAAAGGGGTTGATATTCATCTCTCTACTAATTTCATAGGTTTATAATCTATCTCCTCCCAGAAAGAGGCTCTGAGACGTCTCAGTTTGTTTTTATCTAGAGAGGAAAAAAGAGGAAAACAAGAAAATTTCTGCTGCCCGTTGTTGGTGCTACTAACTAGTAAAAACTACCAATATCTTACCAAAAAGCTAATGATTTCCAAATAATGTAGCAAAACAAAACAAAAAAATGAATTGGATGTTCCTAGAATTTACTTGCAACCTTTTATTTATTCTCTTTGAGTATAATCTATTATTTTTGGAATATATTTATATTGTGTGCAATTCTTTCTCCTAAATAAAAAGTCAGAGGTCTGAAAAGAAAGAGTGGGGCATAATTACAGAAGCGAGCTGCAGAACGCAGTGAGTGACAGTGAGGACCGGGAGCCAGGCGGCCTGGTCCCGAGCCCGGGCCCTGCTGTTTCCTAGCTGTCAGATCACAGGCGAGTTGGGTAACCTTGCTTAGTTCCTGTTTTATTTGTAAAACTGAGATCATAACAGTACCTCACTCATTGACCTTTTTATTAGGATTAAATTACTTAGAACACGTAAAGTCCTTAAAATAATGCCTAGCACATACTAACCACTCAAAAAATGCTAACTACTCATAGTCTTTGTATCATTATTTTTTGCCACCATCTCCGAATTAAGGCAGCTTTACTTCTAATGCAGAATGGATGAATTTCCATTAAGACCGAGCAAAGGGAAAACAGAGAATGCACACATAGATAACATTAAATATGAAAAAAGGAATATAGTCATAGACGCACTAGGAAAGCAAAAAGGCTTAGTAGAAAGTCAGGGATTGATAAAGCTTTTCTTTAATTCTTACGCCTAACAGATGAGTTTCCTTCATATACCTTTTAAATACCTAATGATGGAGATCACTCATTCCGTCTTCTTTGGTCTAAAATATTTGGAGAATAGCTGATTACAATCTAAATTTCAATGACCACCACCCCCCCATCCTTGCTAAGCAATCACTAGTGATTTAACTTAATGATTTTCGAATCTATTTACTCAAAAATCATTTATATTTCCCATAGTTCTTTGAATTCCTTTACTTTATCAAAAAAGGCAGTATTAAAATTTCCATGTTGTTAACTGTAGAACCCAGTGCAATAATAAGTTTAGCTTAAAAAAAAAAAAAAAGAAAGAAAAACCCTTCTCCTCTGGCCGCACCTTTCCCTGCTTATCTGTTCTTTATAAATGTGTGTATGCAGTTTATGTACCAGGTATCTGTCTAGTTTCTATCATGTACCAGATACTACACTAGAAACTAGGTGAAAACAAAAATGAACAAAACCCAAAGGCAGCAAACAAGACAGCTTCTGTTTTCACGAAGCCTAGAGTCTAGAAAGGATTTGGAGCAATAAACAAAACACAGAATACCTTAGTTACAAATGGAGATCATTGTTAAGCCAGAACTAAATGGAGAACTTGAGATAAGATAATGAAGGTGGGGGGAGGGGAGGGCTATGTCAGACCAGTCGCAGAGGCCTCTGAGAGCAAAGGACAGCTCTCACCTGAAGGAAGGAAAAGAACAAGCTGTTCAAATTGTGGGGTGGCGAGCGCACCCCAGGCAGAAGGAGGAGAGGTGCAGGGGTCACGGTGTGGGAAGGAACTTGCTCAAGTCACTGGGTCTGCAGCTGGACACTGGTGAGCCGTGAGGCAAACCATGCGAGGAGAGCTGGGAGTGATGGGGGCAGGTCAGACCATGCCGGGTCTTCTGATACAGATACTCTTGATGTGGAACTGACACTGTTAGAAGGTATTTAAACAAGGAGCTGTTGTAGCTCGAGTGTGATCTGATACACCTTGGCTGCCGTCTGGAGAATTTATAGAAAGGGGTCATAAATAAAACAAGAAACCTAGCAGAATATTAGCATAATCCAAGGGAGGGAGATCTGTAGCTTAGACGTGAGTGTTGGTAATTGAGGTGTAGAGAACTAGATGTGAGAAATGATTAGGAGGCAGAAGCGTCGGAATTTGATGATGGATTACGTAGAACGGGAGGGGCCACGTGTGACTCAAATCTCTGCCTCAAATATTGGTTCCATTTACTGAGAAGGAAAAACTGGAGAGGTACTAGGAGTTCCATCTTGATCAGGTTATAATTTCATGACACTTTTGTGACACCCCAAAGATGATGTTAAATAAGCATTTGATTATGCTAATGTGAAGCTATTACACAGATGAGCCAAAGGTGGCCTCTGTGTATTGGTCCCTAGGTCATTTATTTCTTCACCACAAGCTGAGACCCATTAGCTCAAAAGCCCATTAGGGACAAAATTAAATTTTTACACAGCTATTTATTTTTCAAATAGACCAACCAAACAGATTTTTTAGCCATTAAGAGCCTGCCTGTTTTGCATACCGCTGCAAAATCTCCCTTCCCCACTTCTGCTAACAACAGAGAAGCCCTGAACGAAAAACCAACCAAGACACCGTTGCCCTCTGAGCTCCCCGACTGACACTTCCCACAGTGAGAGTGGCATCCTTGTCTTGTTCCAGATCTTAGAGAAAATGTTTTCAGCTTTTCACCATTCAGATGGACACAGATATGCTAAAAATTTAACATAGTAGAGTATATTGTTGTGTACATAGAGTTTGCTGCCACAGTCTTGGCATTGTGTACATACACGCATAACATTTCTACGTTTTTAATACACACATCACCTTCTGCACAAAGTTTAATTGTGACAGATTTGTACTGTTCTTAGTATATGCAATAGACTTGACTGTACTGTTTCATTCTTCCGTATAAAAAGTGCAAATGCATGATGTACACAGTCTTTGCTACAGTAAGTTTATAAACTGTTTTAAAAACTACATCCTTTTGCCAAAATGGTGGAGTAGGTCACGGTAAATCATAAACCCTGTGGTGAATAGTGGTGTAGTTTAAAGATTTCACCATGTTATATTTTCCCTTCAGACATCAATTTAGTGATTTTATATTTGGGGAAAATAAGTTTTTAATTTTGTTCAGCTAGAATTGTATTTAGCTGTGGGTTTGTCTTACATGACCTCTATGATGTTGAGGTAAGTTCCCTCTATGCCCACTTTCTGGAGAATTTTTTTTTTATCATAAAGGATGTTGAATTTTATTAAAAGCTCTTTCTGCATCTATTGAGATGATTACATGGTTTAAATTATTCAATTTGTTAATGTGCTTAATTGATTGATTTGCGGGTATTGAAAAGCCCTTGCATCCTGGGGCCCAATCCCACCTGATCGTGGCATATGATCCTCTTAGGGTACTGCGGGGTTCAGTTTGCTAGTATTTCGATGAGGATTTTTTCGTCTATGTTCATCAGTGATATTGGCCTGTAATTTTTGTGTGTTATCTTCCTCTGGTTTTGGTATCAGTGTGACGGTGGCCTCATAGAATGAGGAAGTGTTCCTTCCTCAGGGATTCTTTTGGAATAGTTTCAGAAGGATAGGTGTCAACTCCTCTCTGAGTGTGCAGTAGAATTCCCTTGTGAAGCCACCAGGTCCTGGATGTCTGTTTGCTGGGGGTTTTTAAAGGACTGATGCGATTTCAGTACTGGTGAGTGGTCTGTTCTTATCTTCTCTTTCTTCCTCATTCAGCCCTGGGACGTTCTGCCTTCCTGAGAGTTTGCCCGTTACTTCTAGGTTGTCCATTCGGCTGGTGTATAGTTAAGTAGCCTCTTATGCGCCTTTGTATTTCTGTGGTGTTGGTTGTAACTTCTCCTTTTTCACTTCTGATTTTATTAATTTGGACCCTCTCCTACTTTTTCTTGATGAGTCTGGCTAACGGTTTATCAATTTTGTTTATCCTTTCAAAGAACCAGTTTTTAGTTTCATTGATCTTTTCTATTGTTTATTTTTAGTCTCTGTTTCATTCATTTCTGCTCTGTTCTTTCTGATTTCCTTCCTTCTACTAACTTTGAGTTTTGTTTGGTTTTCTTTCTCTAGTTGCTTTAAGTGTAAGGTTAGGTTGTTCATCTGAGATTTTTTTGTGTGACCAAGGTAAGCTTTTATTGCTGTAAACTTCCCTCTTAGAATGGCTTTTGCTGTGTCCCATGGGTTTTGGATGCTCATGGTTTTGTTTTGATTTGTCAGTAGGTATATTTTTATTTCTTCTTTGATGTCTTCAGTGGTCCATTGGTTGTTTAGTAGCATATTGGTTAGGCTCCACGTGTTTGTGGGGGGTTTGACAGTTTTTTTTTCTTCTAGTTGATTTCAAGTCTCATAGCGTTGTGGTCAGAAAAGATGGTGAATATAATTTCAATTTTCTTAAATTTACTGAGAATTGATTTGTGGCCCAGCATGTGATCTCTCCTGGAGAGTGTCCCCAGTGCCCTTGAAAAGAATCTTATTCTGCTGCTTTCAGAGGGAACACTCTATAAATATCAGTGAAGTCC
The DNA here is from genome assembly GCF_048773025.1 of Camelus bactrianus. Taxonomy (NCBI): domain Eukaryota; kingdom Metazoa; phylum Chordata; class Mammalia; order Artiodactyla; family Camelidae; genus Camelus; species Camelus bactrianus. The sequence goes on from NC_133558.1 coordinate 39,415,816, forward strand.
ATCTAGTCTAATGTGTCTTTAAGGCTCATGTTTACTTACTGATCTTCTGTCTGGATGATCTGTCCACTGATGCAAATGAGGTATTAAAGTCCCCACCCCAGTATTATTGTGTTACTGCCAATTCCTCCTGTTACGTCTGTTAACATTTGCCTTACATATGGAGGTGGTCCTGTGTTGGGTGCATATATAGTTACAATTGTTCTGTCTGCCTCTTGGATTGATCCCTTGGTCATTACGTAGTGCCCTTCTTTGTCTCCTGTAACAGTCCTTATTTTAAAGTCTGATTTGTCTGATATAAGTATTGCTACTCTGGCTTTCTTTTGATTTCCATTGGTGTGTAGTACCCTTTTTTTTATCCCCTCACTTTTGGTCTGTGTGTGTCTCTAGATCTGAGATGAGTCTCTTGTAGGCATCAAATATATGGGCCTTGTTTTTGTACCCATTCAGCCAGTCTGTGTCTTTTGGTTGGAGCATTTATTCCATTTACATTTAAGGTAATTTTTGATATATATGTTCTTATTGCCATTTCATTAATTGTTTCAGATTTGGTTTTGTAGGTCTTTTTTTTCTTTTCCTTTTCTTTTTTTTTTTTTTTTTTTTTTGCTCTCTCCTCTTGTATTTGGTGACTATATTTAGCGTTATATCTCAATTCCTTTTCATTACTGTGTGTGTATCTATTACAGATGTTTGTTTTGCATTTATGAGATTTTGGTAAAGTCATCCCTGTATGTGTATAAAATTGCTACCAGGCATTACAAGAAACCCTACCAGAATATTACTGTAGCCCATGGGTGAATTTGATAAAGTTGAAAGATAAAAACGAATATACAGAAATCTGTTGTATTTACACATTATCAACAGCATATCAGATAAAGAAATTAAGAAAATAATCCCATTTGCCATTGCATCAAAAAGAGTAAAATAGCTAGGAATAAACCTACCTAAGGAAGCAAAACACCTATAATGCAAAAATGATAAGACACTGATGAAAGGAATTGAGGACAACACAAACAGATGGAAAGATGTACAGTGTTCTTGGATTGGAAGAAACAATATTATTAAAATGGCCATACTATCTTCTGCAATATACAGATTCAATGCAATCCCCTTCAAATTACCAATGGCATTTTTCACAGAACTAGAAGAAATTTTTTTTTTAATTTGTATGGAAATACAAAAGACCTTGAATAGCCAAATCAATCTTGAGAAAGAAGAGAGCTCGAGGAATTATGCTCCCTGACTTCAGAATATATTACAAAGCTACAGGAATCAAAATAGTATGGTACTGGCACAGAGACAGACACAGAGATCAATGAAACAGAATAGAAAGTCCAGAAATAAACTTATATACTTATGGTCAATTAATCTACAACAAAGAGGTAAGAATATACACTGGAGAAAAGACAGCCTCTTCAACAAGTGGTGCTGGGAAACTGGACAGCTACATGTAAAAGAATAAAATTAGAATGTTTTCTAACACTATATACAAAACCCCCTCAAAATGGATTAAAGACCTAAACGTAAGACCAGATACGCTAAAACTCCTGGAGGAAAACCTAGGCAGAACATTCTTTGACATAAATTGCAGCAATATTTTTTTTTTGATCTGTCTCCTAGAGTAATGGAAATAAAAGCAAAAATAAGCCAATGGGGCCTAATTAAACTTAAAACCTATTGTGCAGCAAAGGAAACCATAAACAAAACAAAAAGACCTGTGGAATAGGAGACTATATTTGCAAATGTTGAGACTGAAAGAGATTAATTTCCAAAATATACCAAGAGCTCATACAGCTTAATATCAAAAAAACCCAACCCAATAAAAAAATAGGCAGAAGACCTAAATAGACATTTCTCCAAAGAAGACATACAGATGACCAGAAGGCACATGAAAAGATGCTCAACATCACTAATTATCAGAGAAACGCAAATCAAAACTACAATGAAGTATCACCTCACATCAGTTAAAATGACCATCATTAAAGAATCTACAAATAGTAAATGCTGGAGAGGGCATGGAGAAAAGGGAACCATCCTATCCTGCTGAAGGTTATGTAAATTGATCCAGCCACTATGGAGAACAGTATGGATGTCCCTTAAAAAACTAAAGATAGAGTTGCCATATGATCCAGCAATCCCACTCCTGGACAAATATTGGAGAAAACTCAAATTCAAAAAGTTACATGCACTGTAATGTTTGTAGCAGCACTATTTACAATAGTCAAGGCATGGAAACAACCTAAATGTTCACTGAGAGATGAATGGATAAAGAAGATTTGGTATATATATTCCTTTATTATATAATATATAATGGAATATTACTCAGCCATAAAAAATAATGAAATAATGCCATTGGCAGCAACGTGGATGGCCCTGGTGATTATCATATTAAGTGAAGTAAGTGAACCACAAAAAGACAATTTTCTTATGATATCACTTACATGTGGCATCAAAAAATGATAGAAAATGAACTTATTTACAAACCAGAAATAGACTCACAGACATAGAAAACAAACTAAATTTTACTAAAGGGGAAAGAGGTGGGAGAAGAGATGAATTAGGAGTTAGGAATTAACATAGACACATTACTATATGTAAACTATATAAGCAACAAGGACCTACTGTACAGCACAGGGAAGTATATTCAATATCTTGTAATAATATACAATGGAATCTGAAAAAAAAAAAAAACATAAATAGACTGTATAAAAGATCATGGAGGCCAATCAAGTAATACAAACCTACATCCACGAAAGGTCTCCAGACATGTGATCATAGAACCTCCTCTATTTCTTTAACCGTGAAGCAAAATGAATGAAAGATTTTCAGCATAAAATATAAATAATCAGCAATGTTTGGATAGCGATTGTGAGAAACACCCTGATTTCAAAATCTAAAATTGAATCATTGTATATTAGAGCTGATTTTTAAAAACCCTGTGTGCCACAACTAACAACTGAACTGAATTCACTTCTGCGGCAGGAAACAATGGTTATCAAATCTTTCAGAATTCTGGGTTTATGTTATGTAATGATCTATGATTATAGGAAACAGCAGGTAGTTACATACTGACTTGCATGAGTATTATGTTTTATTGACTTACTGACGTCTATTTGTGGAAATACTGAGGTTAAGTCCCCCTTCGAGGTATAAAACAAGTAAAATAGTAGACTTAAGTGGGAAAAGCCCCAGACGCTAATTTGTTATTATTGCTATCAATAATCATTTTTTCATAACAATTTACCATTTGCAGAACGCTTGCACGATCATTTCTCAGTAGTCTCATTTTATCCTTAGATCCAAAAGAGAGGTTGTAAGAGCAACAGAGGTTGTACATTTAAATACTCATTTTCTACTTGTTTTTCCTGATAAAAATTAGATTAAAAGTGTCCAAATACCTAATGAATCTTTTTGGCTTCATAGGTGAATGAAATGTGTTTTTCTGGAGGGTGAAGGAGGAATTATGGTTGCCAAGGCAGCTCAGGGACTTTTCTGAATATATGGGAATAGCAAATCACAAAGGCCCAGTTCTTCGTCACTTTATAAATCCGAGGAAACAATGGTTATCTTCTTAATAAGGGACAAGTCAAGAGTACTTATTGTGTCATCCTCTCTATAATTCTCAAAGGCTGTACTTTTTGCATACGCAAAATAATGCTCATATAAAGTTTTGGTTTTCTTGTGTAATAAATGATTCTCTAGAGGTGAGAAGAAGTTCGTGTATTTTTTAACCCATGAAAAAGAGAAAAAGGAGGCTCACCCTCTGAGGCATGGACACTGTGTGCGATCTGGACCGGCTCTGCACACAGACTGTTTCCAGGCATTTGATGCTCTGGAAGATTCTTCAGTGTGCATTGCAGGAAAAATACCTCTGTTTACAGCTCTGTGTACTCATTTACATAACTTTCCCGTAACTGGAGGCTTTCAATAGGAAAGATTGCCACCGTGTGGAATTATTAATGTTTTCTAGCTGGTCTAAAGGAATTGTCCAGTGTCACACCGTTATTGAATGGCTGCACGTGGCTCCAGTCACTTTGCCTGCACTGACTTAGTGAGTCGTCTCAAAACCTCGTGACTTTATATTACACGATCCCTATTTTAGAAATAAGGAGACTGCGGCTCAGAGACACTAAACAACTTTCCATAATCATACAACTTCTAAATATTAAACTGAATAAGAAGACAGGAATTTGTTCCAGGCCCAAAAGTGTGTGTGCTCATTGGAAGAAAGATCATAACCATTAGCTTAAATAACTCAGTTCTGCTCTCATGGGGAATTGGAGGGTTATCAAAGATGATATAAGAAAATAAGAGTGCTATGTTATTAAATGAATGTGTTTATTATGGAAATATAAAGTTAAACCTTTTTTTCCTGACAAATGTTTCTGAATCTTTGATATACCATTAAGTTTCCTTACGTCTCCAAGAGGGAATGCAGTTTTTCCAACGCTTTTGACCATGACCCTCCCTTCTGCATATGACAGCATCTTGTGGGGACAGCATTCCAGGAAAATTTTAACTTTGGAATATCCTAAGGTTATCCACAGACTACTCAAATATCACATTTCCTTCATGGAAATTTTCCTGTTTCCCTTATCCCCATAAGAAATTTCCTTTTTCAAATCTTTCTGAAGCTTCTGATATACAATAGTTAGTTGACACTTATGACATAAACTGTAATTAGAAAAATATGAATTTTAAAAAATATTATATATATTTCAAATACATATACATATATATGTGCATATATACATATCAGAATGCAAATCTACATCAGGATTTATATATTCAAATGAGCTCTCTTTTAAGTGGCCACCAGCGAGGAGCTATGCATCACCCAAATAATTTTTAAAATTTCTTTTTGGAGTTGGCTTTAAAGTTTAAAGTTCAAAGAACTACATTTTACATAGCTACAATTTTTTTTCTTATGATGAGAACTTTTAAGATCTACTCCCTTGGCAAATTTCAAATATGCAACACAGTATTATCAACTACAGTCATCATGTTGTTGATCATTCTGCAATATATACAGATTTTGAACACTGTGTTGTTCACCTGACACCGATATGTCCTATGTCAATTATATCTCAATTAAAATAAGTGAATAAGAACTGCATTTTTTTTTTGAGTATCTTCACAATGGTCTCGTCTTGTCAGGGTTGGAGAATTTCTGGAAAGAACCAAAACACTTTGTAGCAAGTTGAAATTGAGACTATCAAGCAATGAAATTGATTTTCATATGAAATTTACTTAGAAATTGGTTCTGAGAACAGCTACGAAAGTGAATTAGAACACACGTGTTAGAGTGTGATGGAGTTGAATATGCACATAGGCTCAGGACGTGCCTACTTTGGGGGAGTGAATACAACTTGCGACATTAAGCGAGGGTTATATGTTTAATACCTCCTAGCAAATTAAATATGTGAAATCCTTGGGTGTAGGATAATAGATGATAAAGTAAATAATGAAAATAGGAAAGTGAGTGTCGCACCTTGTTGGTAAAAAATAAAATATAAAAACCTTCACTGCAAAAAAACAAGAGAAGCTTCTGACATTGAAGTAGGGGATGGGGAAGCGGAATACCATCTGTTTGAGTCTCTTTTTTTTAAAGTCTCTTAAGGTGCCCTTTGAGTTGTGTCTTACGAACTCTAGGGTTTACCAGACACATTTAATAACAGAAAAGTGGCAAGGTTTGACTTCAAGCAAAGCTGAATTTGAACCAGAGAGAATATGTACAAACAAGTTACTGAATCTCATTAAGTTTGATTTTCCTCATCTAGGAAGTTATTGAATTGAGAGGATTCAACATGACAGGGCAAAGAATGCACTAACTTAATGCCTGATTAAATGTTAATCATTTATTTAATGACTAGAACTTGAACATCATAATTTTTAAAGTTTGTGAAAGCATTGTTTTGCCTTGCTCTCTCATGGTCTTTTCATGGAACGTTTAGTGTTCTCTCTCCCAGTCCTTTTACCAGTATTTACTATACACATCCTAAGCACAGGCCATTGTGCCAAAGATTAGGGGTACAAAGATGAAATGGATAAGCTGTGTTCTCAAAAGCTTATGATTGAGTGGGTAAATAAAGCTCATGCCAGGTTATAATGCCGGTGAGAAGAAATATTCCAAGAAAGACACACATGAAGCGTGGCAGAACCTTACAGAGAAGAAGGTGCCTCTAACAAGGACCAGGAAAGACTTGTGCTGAAGGATGACGAAAAAGGAACTGGGGTCGGGGGGGTCCCAAGTAGACATGTATGAAAAGAGATGTTTTAAAGTAATAAGATAAAAGAATGGAGACCCAAAAGTATAGGATATTTTCAGGGATGTGCGATTACTTCCGTTGATTTATGCCTGCAAGCGCTTACAAAAAGTCGTGATTAGAATGTAGACTCCAGACAGACCTATCACGCCTAAAATGCTGAGTGACCGAGAACGGGCTTTACTGGAGAGGAGACAGTGAGCCATTGAGCATGGGAGTGGTGGGTAAGGGCCGTGTTTTAGGAAGCCTAGTCTGGAGGCTCCTGATCTTGCTCATTGGAGAAAGAAAAAAAGTAGAAGAAAAAGGCCAACGTGAAGGCTGCCGGAGGAACCCGCAGGGAAGCGAAAGGGCGCCTCTGTCGGTGGGGGGGCTTCTTTGGTGGCTGTGCTGCTTTAACGAGCACGAGAATATAACTAGGTCTGGGGCTTTTGTGGGGGGGGTGGGCATGTTAATGGAGATAACCAAGGTTAGAGGTTTTGAAGGAGTGAAGGAGATTGTTTAGGAAAATGGCAACAAAGATTGGAAAGACAAAAAACATAAGAAGACTTGATGATGACTAGGTCTAGTGTTCAAGCCACCAATCCATCTTTTCCTGTCTTTGATTGCCATCTTTCTTTGGTACTTACTACTTAGTCATGCCCACAATTTCTATATCCCCTTACCTAATCCCTGCTAATGTCTATTAAAGGGAAGTTTTCTACACATAATTTCTCTTTTATGACATTAAGAATGAGTGGGTCCACTTCCGCTAGCAAAGAAAAAAATACACTCTTCGTTTTTCACAGAGTTGTTGGTCATTCTCAGGACAAGAGAGTAAGATATTTTGGGTCAGTGGCTGGCTGTTGTGTAGACTCTAACTTCCTTCAAGCCAGACGGTTATGAACAATAAAAAATGGGTCCTTAGAGAAGGGGGAAAAGCTAGAGTCACTGAGCACCCGCCAGTCTTCTGTGACATACAAGGGGGAGGACATTGTGCAACTAAAGTAATATTCTTACATGTTGAATTGATTCTAAGTGTTGAGTTTAACACCGTAAAATAAAATTTTATCCACTTGCATAGTCTCTTACAGTTATTATGTTAAGTCACTGAAAGCTTACTTTCCTATTGTAAGAATAGCTAAAGTTACTTCCCCTATTGCTCTTTATATGTATTTAAACTTTTTTGTTAAAAAAACACATACATTAAATATCTTTCTATATAATATGTATAATGAACATTACATATCCTTCAGTATGCTTCAGTAATTATCAGTGTCTTGCCAAATTTTGACAACTTTCTTATTCTCTCTCATACTTTTGATTGGAATATTTTAAATCAAATATCAAACACACCATTGGTGACTAATTCAGGGTGCATGTCTAACCAGTGAGAACTCTTCTGCCATAATGAGCATGCTTTTGTCATACTATAGACCCTCAGTGTCGTCTTCTTCCCGTTCCACATACACATTTCTCCAACTACGTCAGAGATATTCCTTAGTTAGTTTGTTCAAATCAGTATCCAAACAAGGTCTGCACATCGCTAAAGGCAGAAGCATGGTTTAGAAGATGAAGGGAGTCATTTTGGAGAAGCCGGCATGTGTGATGGATGGTTTTAAGTGGCCAACAATTCAAGAGGCAGTTGGGTGAGAAGAGGGTAAAGAGACAGAGTGCATTCTATAATGAAAAAAAATGGGGGGCAGACAAAAGAGCACAAACCTTAGAGGGGAGGGGAGGAAGAGATATACTCAAGAGATTATCAGTGAAATAACTCAACTGAAGAAGGACACTTGTGAGAGAGATTCTGGTAAGTAGGGGCGGATTTGGAAGGACCTTGAATGGTAGACTAAATAGCTTTGAACACTGTCCTCAGAGCAGGGAGCCATTAGCTCCATTCAGTTTTCCATTTCTAGCAGAGTTTTGGCTATGTTGTAAACATAAAAATTCTATTAGTAAGCAAAATGCATCTGCTCACTTCATAAGAAAACTTAACTGTTTATGTATTCCAACAGCAATCATCTTCAAATATTTATAGCAAGTGGCAAAATTATCTAATGTTTTATTTTGCCCAATAATTAGATGCTCCACTTAGAGAAACACGGACAAATTGGCACTGATTTAACCAACCAACACACTACCCAGCAGCTGAGAGATCTTCATAAAGCAAAGTAATCACGACTCAACACATTTACCATAGGAGAGATATGATGACTCTATTAAATATATATACATATCATATATTTTTAAAATATATGCACACACACACACTAGCCCTGCAAACCTCACGTGCTACACTTTTCATCTGCTATGAAAATACAGTTTGCAATATGCCTATCAACAATAAATGTATTATTGACCCATAAATTCTCTCTTTACCAGCCTAATGCAATTGATTTTCATCATTAAAAGATCATCGCATGACAGCTGAAATATCAAAGCCTTTAAAGAAAGTATACATCAAACAATGCAGTTTGGTAAGTACTTTATTTTTGCGTACTTGTTCTAATGGGGATCCAGGTGTTCCATATCACACAGATGTTTAAATACTTTTGAGTGTCTACATATACCAGACTTTGTGCTAGACTTTTGAGGGAATACAATTGTGTATAAGATGTGGTCTTGGTATCTTATAGTAGCTTATGGTGAAAAAGAATATGAAAATGAATGTGTGTGTATCTGGGTATGACATTGTGCTGTACACCAGAAACTGACACAACAGTGTAGACTGACTGTACTTCAATAAAAAGAAAAAAAACTTTAAGCCAAAAAAAAAAAAAAAAAGATGTGGTCTTAATATTCCAGAAACTTAAATTCTAGTACAGATAATGAAACGTATACATATAGAAGTAAAACTACAAGCAGGATTAGAACAGAAGCATCAAATTGGATTAAGTTAGAGGTTTTTTAACAATAGCAGTATTGACATTTTGTATCTGATCCAGTGGTGGGAGCCATCCTATATACTGTGGGGTATTTAGCAGCGTCCCTGACATCTACCAAGTGCCAATATTATCTCCCCAGTTGTGACAACCAAAAATATCTCCAGATATTGCCAAATTTCCTGAGTGAAAAATCACCTGTAGTTTTGAACCAATGTATTAGATGGACAGTCTTCTGTGTATTTTGCTAATAAAGATAACTTCTAGTTGGGGAAACCAAGGGAAGTCCACAGAGGAGCAGGGGACTGATAGGAGTAAGTGGAGAAGAGGACTGTACTTCAGGAACAGAGAAGAGAAAGAGAAAATGGCTAAGCTGGAGCTGGAAAGGCAAGAGGAGAAGTATAAATTATGTTCAAGAGTCATGTAGCATGTGGTGATCAGGAGATGGTCAGTGGAGGAAAGCTGGTGGAGTGAAAGCGATCAGGTTCTGAGGTCCTTGAATATAAGACAAAGGGAATGTTGTCCATTTTGTGGGGATGCCTCTTGGACATGTCGGTGAAGTGAAGTAAGTATCATTTGGAAAATGTTAACATGGCAGCTCTGGGAAGAGCGATTTAGGCAAATGAGAGAGTCGTTTGTTGGTCTGGGACTCCGTTAAGGATATAATTTGGCAGCAATTGGAGAATATGTTTGTGAGAGATGTATTTTCCAACATGGGATGAGAGAGGAAAATCCACTGAAGGAATGCACTCTGTAGCCTGTCTCTGTTTGCCCTCGTAAATTGCTGAAATTGTTTTCTCATAGTAGACTTGACACTTCTTGGTAGAGCTGATTGGCTAGTATGTCCCATTTCTCTGGAATCCGTGAAGTGGAAAGCTGCAACCGATGTTGCAGAATTGTGAAGACAAAGATCATACTCTCAAAAATAACTGCAGCGACGTTTACACTGTGAATCTAGGCATTTAAATGATTTTGCTGAAGAAAAGTAATTTAGCATTCCAAGGCCTGACACAGAAAAAAGTGTTCACTACTTGCCTGCTGAGCAAAGATCTCTAAAGTTAACTTGTATCCACACTGAGGTTCTTACCACACAAGCAGACTTTAAAAGCCTCCGCATCTTTCCTATACTTTTTGAGAGTTTCGGTCTAAGTTTATCCCCATTTGGAACATGAAATATTAGGACAGGACATAATTCAACTTCATGTGATATACAAATAAAATACTAAAAACCCTGGAAAAACACCATCTAAAAGGTTAAAATGTGTTCTTAGTAAATTTACTCTTGAACTACACTGTTCATTTGCTCTGAAAATATTTACTAACTCTTTGGACGTTAAAATCTCTCTTGTAAGCATGATGTGGTATTAAAAATAGGGAGAAAAGGGAGCAACTTCAGAGAGCCCTGTTGAGTCACCATCTAGTCTTTTCCCCCATGTCATCTTCCGTCCTTGCCCAAGTCACCCCTGACTTGGATCCAAGAAAGGGGCTTTTTCTGTAGTCACAGAGACCTTGTATTCTTTGTTTGTCAACAGAATAGTATATTTATTTCAGCAATGCTTAAACTTAACATTTCTGAGATTGTAATAACTATGTTTGGTAGACACCAAAAACTAAAATGAACTTTTTGGAAAATATAGATGCAGTGAAGTAATAAGAGATTAACTGGATAGTAATACAGGAGAATCTAGGGAACTAGATGGAGAAAATATAATCTCGGGCACAAGAATTTTTGATTTTGTTAAATAAGCAAACTCGACTTTATAAGAAGGGAATTAAATACAGTGGAAATTAAAGAGAAGGGCTTTTCTTCTGGCAGCTAGACAGAATATGGATAATATTCAAAAGAAACTTGAATAAATGAGACAAGTTAAGAGGCTGATGCAGTAATCCAGATGTTATTCACTTATTAAAAGCAGTTTATAAATATCTGCAGTATTAGTGGCATTTCGTTAAATACAAACTAATGCTTCCTTGGACTAGGGCAGTGACTACAGAAATGGAACAAATCCTATTGAATACTAATGAAATGATTAAACCAGTTCAGTGCCCCCCGCTTTTTTTTCTTGAGGCCTTTATTCCTACATTTACCAAACTCTACATATTTGAAACCGGTCCACAATTTTGGGATGCTCTCCTAAAATAAATTACATAAAAATTCAGAAGAATTTTGCTAACAGTTGCCAATCACCTGCTTGTCACTCTGTGCCAAGATGACATGCTCTTCTGTGTTGAAGAGTGCAAGATTGTAAAGATGAGAAGTGGAGAGAAAAGAGGATAGGGAGCAGTGCAACTCCCTCCAGGTTTTATCAAAGACTCTGTTTCTGTCAATTAATTACCAGAGAATGGAAATCCACCCCAGCCCTGCAAGAATGCTTTTTGGAAGTTGTGAGTGTGTTCATTTAAAGGAATGAATGAACCAAACAGCTACCACCATTGATTATTTCTGCCCTTATGGCTTTAGGCTGGAAGTGGTTTTCTAGGGTCCCCAAAGCTATTTTCTTTCTCTCCTTTTTTTTTTTTTTCTTATTTTGATCTGTAGCATTGTGAACAGAATTCATCCTAGCCACATCTGATCTGTTCCGTCAGTCCACAAGGAGTGATTACCAATGCACAAAGGAGCTGCCTTTGAAAGCTTTTTTTAAAAATTCTATTTAATTTTACATTTATATTGAACTAAATAAAAAGACAAACCACCTAGTTTTGTAGAAAATTAAATTTTAGTCCCACTTCTTCTGACTTTGGCTTAAAGCATGAATTTAAAAAAAAAATCAAAAGATTCAAGAAATCAAAAAATGTAGTGAAATCTCTCATTCATCGTCTTAGCTGATCAACATAATGTTCACCACTTGGAATTTTTAAAGTAATATCAATGACAACATGCTTTTTTGGTATTTTATAAAACTGTTAAGTGATAAAAATAAGTTTTATGTAAGTACTTTTTAGAAGGATATTTAAACACAATCCATGATCATATTCATCTGTTAAATACTTGGTTAATTTAAAAGTATCTCAGTCTATATATTAACACTCTTTTTATAATAATTGGCCATAGGCTTCAGTTTTTGTTTCCCCTTCCTTACATTTGGCAAACATTTGTTGGTGTATGACGCGTCAGGCACAGCACAAGGGACCGGGTACAGGAGGGTGCATGAGACCGAGCTCTCCATCTTCAAGGAGATGACAGTCGAGTAGAGGAGAGACAGTTAAACTGCAGCAGAATGCAGAAGGTCTCCCCACAGAGATGAGCACTTAGGAGCATACAGAAGCCAGAGTAGGGGTTTTGTATTGTAATGTTGTTTATTCTTTTTCCAGGATATATTTTAAATCTTGATAAAAATCTTAGAAGTTCCTTGTGAAAAATTCAAGGAGAACATGTAATTTATAAGCTGTTCAGTATACTTACGGCATCCTCAGGACCTGAGGATCTACACTAATTACTAGTTTCCTTTACGTCAATTCGTCAAATATTTCCCGTATTTTGACATTCCTGTGATTTTTTTTAAACTCGCCACATTGTATTTGGGGAGTATGTTTCTCAGTCAGAGTTATTGTTTCCCTCACTCTGTTTCTCTCTCAATTTCCCCCTAAATAAGTAAGTCTAGAAGCAGTTTTATTCTTTGGCTGGTAAATATGATTTATCTACTTTGGGAAGGAAAAAAAGAAAAAGAAATACTGAAAAACCTGTGGGGCATTTTCTGCTTCAGTAAATCAGTCACACGTGGTCTCATTCGGAATCTATTGAACTTTTGCAAGGTTCTGGTTTTCTCAAATACGAGGTCGCTGCACTGGATGTCAAAGGGGCACTTATGGTGTTCTAAGCTGGCTGTTACTCAGTTCATTATTTTTTTTTTTAACATCAAATCATGATCACTTCAAAAAAGACAGCTCAGAGATAAATTAGAATGTATAAAGAAGACTACGGGTTTTTACTTACATTTGTGCAAATGAGCATGGCCTTTCATATACGGAGATGATTACTGTGAGCTGAGATCTGTAAGGTGTCTGGCTTGTCCATTTTCATGTGGCAGTGATGAATCTGAGGTGTCTGACCCCTTAGAAAAATTACCCCTCTACCAAAAGGGAGAACAAAATTTGTCATCCTCAAGTGACTGAACTTAGAGCATAGGCACCAACAAATATAACCACATATAAACTAAGGTAGAAAATACATGTAATCAAGAACGTGTCATTCACAATCAATGGCCTAAAAGTCTTTAATTTGACCTGAACATTTACTTTTTGAGTCTAAACTAGTTTTCAAAACTCTTTATGCTGTAATCTTATTTGTTAGAATGAACTAATGTCATTCCACTAACTTTCCCAACTAAAATGATACAGTATAATATATACACATCCCAGTTTAAGAAATATTTTGTTGCAGTAAAGCACCCAGTGCAATGTCTGGAATATCACAAGTGCTCATTAAGTATTTTTTTCCCTTCGGCCTTAAAAGAATTTCTGTAACATTTTTGCTCCCAGCTTGGAAACTTCAATGATCTCCTATTTCTATCAAATCAAATTCCTCCAGTTTGACATTCAAGGCCCAGTGCTAATTCATCTTTGAGTACCGCTCATATGATTACTTGTCACAACTCAACAGATAGCCCTCTACGCAAAGAAGGTCACAAGCACAGATACTTGATAGTTAAACTGGCTCAGCCACTTCTTTTTTTAAAAATGCTTCTGACATGTCCTCTTGTCCCTGATGTGGTATATGTCCCCTCCCAGAGAACCTCCGGCAAATCCGTCAGAGAATGGGTCACACTGCACTGTTATTTTTGGCTTATTTGTCCATAATCCCCATTAGGATGTAGGTTTCTCATGGGCAGAATCATGTTCTATTCATCTTTATAGCTCAGATACCTACCAAAGTATCAGCGTGTAGGAAATGCCCCCAAATGACTATTGAATGAATGGCACTTACTGATTTAAGTGCTGAGTTTCTGATGCCAAAAGTGTCCTGATCTGTCTCCTCTAGGTAAAAATGCTGCCTCTCCCTCCTTCTCTGTCTTTATCTTTCCTCCCACCCCCTAAACTTGGACCAAATTTAACTTCTTTGGGAATGGTCAGAAGTTCATCAAAGAAGGAAAAATATGTGACATGGGGCTCCCAACATGAAACTTAAAATAACTGGCTTCTATAGCAATACTGCCTCTCCTTAAGGACTCTAAAAAGCCAAAAAGTCAAGAGCCCTAGACGCATGCACCAAACTCCAGGATGTCATTCTTGGGGACAGTTTTATTCCCCACACCTAGAGAGCCCCAGCTCTTCTCTCTTGGTGATACGATGGCATTTCCTGCTCACCACTCTTTTTTTTAATTTTTTAAAACTTTTTTTTATTGATTTATAATCATTTTACAATGTTTTGTCAAATTCCAGTGTAGAGCACAATTTTTCAGTTATACATGAACATATATATATTCTTTGTCACATTTTTTTCTCTGTGAGCCACCATAAGACCTTGTATATATTTCCCTGTGCTATACAGTATAATCTTGTTTATCTATTCTACATTTTGAAATCCCAGTCCTTCCCACCCCCCACCCCCTTGGCAATCACAAGTTTGTATTCTATGTCTACAAGTCTGTTTCTGTTTTGCATTTGTTTTGTTTTGTTTTTAGATTCCACATATGAGCGATCTCATATGGTATTTTTCTTTCTCTTTCTGGCTGACTTCACTTAGAATGACATTCTCCAGGAGCATCCATGTTGCTGCAAATGGCATTATGTTATCGGTTTTTATGGCTGAGTAGTATTCCATTGCATAAATATACCACCTCTTCTTTATCCAGTCATCTATTGATGGACATTTAGGCTGTTTCCATGTCTTGGCTGTTGTAAATAGGGCTGCTATGAACGTCGGGTGCAGGTGTCATCCTGAAGTAGGGTTCCTTCTGGATATATGCCCAGGAGCGGTATTCCTGGGTCATATGGTACGTCTATTCCCAGTCTTTTGAGGAATCTCCGTACTGTTTTCCACAGTCCTGCTCACCACTCTTGCCACTGTCTCCTGACCACTTTGTTCATTCGCCCAGTGCTGAGGACCCCTAAGACAGAAAACATGCTCCATTGGTCCCTTTTCTACACTTCCTCATTTCAGGCATCATTTCAGAATTCACTTTGCCCCGTGAACATACACAGCACTGTTGCCATAAATCAACCCTTCACTGCATGCGAGAAATTTCCAAAGAAGCCTTTCTCAATCATACACTTCCAGTTTGGCTTCAGGTACTTTCTTCCAAAGACAAGCCTGTTGGAAGACACTGGAACCTCCAGCAGTTGAAGCTGGGGGCCTTAATCAGAAAGAAGTTATTCACCTATGTTTTTGCTCTACCTTTTACAGTTTAAATTAACTTTGGATCAAGTGTGATCTTTACTTATGGGACTATATGATAACTCTGTAAAGCTTGAAAATAAATGAGTGTTTAAAATATGTACATGTCTACATTTCTTCTACTAGTCTGATTTCTTACCAGTTCAATTCAATGCTTAACAACTAGTTCAAAAGGCAAGATGAAGAAAATAAAAATAATGGAACTTTTTAGTCACCATGTCATTCATAGACCATTATGTCAGTCCGTAATTTTGCTATCCCTTTGGGTTGATGGGAGTTAATTTTTTTAACTTCCTGCTGAGTGTTCTTAAATGTGCATTGACCCACAAACCTTTAAATGATTGAAAGTACTATTTGAGAGAAAACATTAACCCAGAGAGGAATATGGAACCACTGTAAGACTATATTCTACAAAGCAAGATCTGTAAAAATGCATTTCTATTGATTGTAAATAAAAATAATATGTAATCTTATAAGAAATTTGAAGTTTATTAGATAATACTTTTCAGAGAAGTAAATTTTCATTATTCCCTTTATGTTCATTTTCAAACACGTTCATCTTTATTCACAATTATATGGCTGTACTTTAAAATTCAGCTGTGTAGCATCCAAGTTCTGCAGTATTTTCATTGACCAGGCAGTCTCAGAACATACAGACCTCTTTAAAATAGGTGTAGACCTAATGGCCCAGAACCCATTTGCTCAAAAGGCTTAGAAAACTCCCTGCAGCCCCTTCCAGGATTTGATATTTGCAAGGGTCGTGTTTTCTCACAAGATCGCCATTTCTTCCAGAGGCCATTTTCTTTTCTGTTAAATGAATTTCTTTTCTGAATGAATGCTGAATTGTGTATCATTTTTGATTAGTGAGACAGGAATCTTGTCTTCTTCTCTTTGCCACAAAATAAAAAACTTAAAGTGTCAGTATTTCATCGTTAATTATCAATAAGCATATGGGTAAGATAAGAAGTTATGCCGAATTAAGGATTGCAAAGCTGCCTGAGAATGTTCTATTGCTTAAATACTCTTTGAGACACAGTTCCTTCCCTGTTGGGAAACAGTGAGGGCTGCTGGGTTATGTTTGCACTGTTTGTTTTGTTCCACGGTGGGAAATGTGAGCCTTTGTTGAGTTTGGAGGTTCAGGTACAAAAATTTTGGATTAGAACAAAGAAGGGAAAAATCACACTTGCCCTGTTGAAGGACAGCAAATGAATATTAGTTTCTCTGAAATTCTGGCTCCACGTGTACTTGAAAAAACATATGTTTTCTACTCTTTTTAGGGTGTAATGTCCTGAGATATCTATTCAATCTAGCTGGTTTACTGTGTCATTTAAGACCACTGTTGATTTATTGACTTTCTGTCAGTTGATGTAAATGAGGTTGTCAAAGTCTCCTACTGTTATTGCATTATTGGCAATTTCTCCCTTTACGTCTGTTAGCATTTGCTTTATATATTGCTCCTGTACTGTGTGCACATATGTTCAATGATATAATACCCTCATCTTGTATTGATCCTTTTATCATTAAATAATGCCCTTATTTCTCCTTTATCATGGACTTCATTTTAAAGTCTTTGTCTGATATGAGTATTGCTACCCCAACTTTCTTTTCATTTCCATTTGCATGAGATGGTTTTTTAGCCCCTCACTTTCAGTTTATGTGTGTCTTTTGCTCTGAAGTGAGTCTCTCGTAGGCTGCATGTACATGAGTCTAGTTTTTTAATCCATTCAGCTACTGTATTTCTTTTGATCGCAGCATTTAATCCACTGATATTTAAAGTGATTAATGATAGTTATGTAATTTTTGCCATTTTAAAAAATGTGTTTTCTGGTTGTTTTTAAAAATAATTCCCTGTTCTTTTCTTCTTCTTTTAGTCTCCTCCTTTATGGTTTTCAATAACCTTTCTCATTTTAATTATGATATGTCTTGGTGTATTTGCTTTATTTTGTTTAGGACTCTCTGTGCTTTCTGTACCTGAATGTGTTTCCTTCTTCAAGTCCCACTGTGACTACTTTGTTCAAATGTCCATTCTGGGGCAGCTGAAGTCATCAACCAAGTCATTTTGTCTGCTTGATTATTCAGCACTTCTGAAGTGGAGTTCTTTTCGCCATTGAATTATAATACAAAAATCTTCCACAGACTTCTGTGCCAGAACTTCTTGTCTTGACTACTCTAATCCTTCCCTTTTCCAGTCCAAATGATATTCTGTAATACACGTAGACAAGTGTTTAACAAGACTTGTAAACAAATGTTCCTTAAAATCTAGTTGCAAAGTACTTTCTATGCACGATACTTAGTGATTTCAAGACATACCCATTCTGTAATAAATGCAGTTAAGAGTTTAACAAAATGTTTAAGAAAAAAAGTTCTTTAAAATAATTGCATTCTATATAGTGATTTTTTTGTGAGTGCACGTGATTCCCAACCTGTGATGAGTGTAGTGATACACTGAACAATTCTAACAATATGCTTTAGATGCTACATGCTAACTGTTAGCTGCACAGTGTACTTTCAGTGAATCCAAGTGACTTACCCATTCCGAGAGGAGTGTAATGAAGTCTTTCACAAGACTTGTAAGCAAATGTGTTTTAGAAGCTAATCACTAACCACATTCTTCACAGATTTCTTTCTATAAAATTAGTCAATACCTATTCTGAGATGCACTCAGCAGACTGTTTCACAAGACTCGTAAGAAAATTTCTCTAACAAGCTAGTGGCAAAGAGTGTTCTGTACAAGCTTCCCATTCTGGGAGATGTCCAGTGAAGTTTAACAAAACTTGTATTAAAATATTTCTTACAAAGATGTTGCAGACTCTTCTTCACAGAGTTCTATCAGTGAATCCAAGTGACAGAATGCAAATCATTCTGTCATTTTAGCATCAAATGTTTAAGAAGACTGTAATATAACATTTCTTACAGTCTACTTATAAACTGTGCTGTGTTCTTTAAGTGAATCTAAGACATAACCATGCTGTGATAGACTTAAGTTTAGTGTGTAACAAGACTTGTAAGAAAATGTTTTTTAGGAGATAATTGCTAACTTCTTTCTGTAGTTTTTTTTTTTTTCCAGTGAACGCAAGTAGCACACATTCTATGATGTGTTAGTGAAGTGTTTAAAAAGATTTGTAAGAAAGTGTTTCTTACAAGGGGGTTGCAATTTGTGTAATTCACAAGCTGCTTTCTGTGAATGCAGGTGGTGCCCATTCTATGGTGGCTATACCCAAGTGTGAACTGGCCTTCTTTTGAAACATTTCTTACAAAATAGTTGCAAACTATTTCTGCATTCGGTTCTATTGGTAAATCCAGAAATTAACCATTCCCTGATGCCTGTAGTGAAATGTTTAGTAAGACTTGTAAGAAAAACAACCTATTTCTAAACTGCATTGAACATTGCATTCTTTTAGTAAATCCAAGTCATACCCATGACTATTCTTTGATACATGTAAGTGAAATTTTAATAAGACTTGTAAGCAAATGTTTTTTAGAAGTTCTTTGCTAATTGTATTCTATACAATGTTATTTCTGTTACTGCAAGCAATACAACACCCATTCTGTAATGCCCTTCTTGAATAGTTTAACTAATCTCGTAAGAAAATGTTTGTCACAAGCTAGTTGAAAACAGCATGCTGCCCAATGTCCTTTCAGAAAATCCAAGAAGTACCCATTTTGTGATGGATGTAATGAAGTAATTTAGAAAATTTCTAGTAAAATATTTTTAAAGAGTAGCTGCAAACTGTTACACATGTTTTTTCAGCCTATTAAAGGAACATCCGTTATGTAATGCTCACAGTGACATGTTTAACAAGACCTCAAATAAAATGTTTTCAGGAGCTTACTGGTAGCCGAGTTCTACACAGGGTCCTCTCTGTGGGAGCATGTTATACCTATTCTGTGATGCATGAAGTGAAGTGTTTGACAAGACTCCTAATAAAATGGTTAATACCAGCTAGTTGCAAACTATGTTCTGCACAATGTTCAATAATTGAATCCAAGAAATATGTATTCTGTGATTCCTTTAGTTAAGGGTTTAAGAAAACTTTTGGGAGGTATAGCTCAAATGGTAGAGCACATGCTTAACATACACAAGGTCCTGGGTTCAATCCCCAATACCACCTCTAAAAGTAAGTCAATTAAATTACCTCCCCACCAAAAAAAATTTTTCAATACAATTTAAAAAAAATTTTTTTTAACTTTGAATCAAATGTTTCTTACAGTGTACTTGAAAGCAACATTTTACATTGTGTTTGTAAATGTAATGCCCATCCTGTGATCGTGTAGCGTAGAAACAAGACCTGCAGAAAATGTTTCTAACAAGCTAATTGCAAAATGTAGTTGCACAGCTTTTGCAGTGAGCTTAAGTGATGCCCATTCTCAAACAAGGTAGTTGCAAACTTCATTCTTCACTAGGCACTTACAGAGAACGCAAACAATACTCAGTCTGAGAACTGCGTAGTGAAGTATTTTATAATATGAAACTTTTAATGACTTTGTAAAGCAGCTACTTGTTACCTGTGCTTTATAGTCTTCTAACTGTGCGTGCAAGTGGCAAACGTTCTCTGAAGCATGTAGTGCCGTGTTTGCCAAGACTTCAAACACATTTTTTTACAAGCCAGTTAGAAGGAAAAACACGAGTAAAAATCATCTATATCTAAAATAAGCAGAATACGATGGCAAAAACAGTAAATGTTGTGAAGGGGTGTAAAAATGCAAGATTGTTGAAAGGTATTTGAAATTAAGAGATCAGCAAATTAAAATAACCAAGTACATAAATAGGTTGCTACGTATAAAATATATGGTGGCCACAAACCAAAATTCTATTATGGATACAGACACACACACACACACACACACACACACACTCAAAATGGTTTAAAGACTTAAATGTAAGACAAGACATGATAAACCTCATAGAAGGAAAAATAGGCAAAATATTTTCTGAAATAAATCTCAGCAAGGTTCCCCTAGGGCAGTCTACAAAGGCAATAGAAATAAAACCAAAACTAAACAAATGGGACTTAATTAAATTTACAAGCTTTTGCACAGTAGAGGAAACTATAAGCAAGACAAAAATGACAACATATGGAATGGGAGAAAATATTTGCAAATGATGTGACTGACAAGGGCTTAATTTCTAGAATATATAAATAGCTCATACAACTTAATAACAGAAATACAAACAACACAATCCAAAAATGAGCAGAAGACATAAACAACCAATTCTCCAATGAAGACATACAAATGATCAATAGGCACATAAAAATGCTTAATATTGCTAATTATCAGAGAAATGCAAATCAAAACTACAATGAGGTATCACCTCCCACCAGTCCAGATTGGCCATCTTTCAAAAGTTCACAAATGATACATGCTGGAGAGGCTGTGAAGAAAAGGGAACCCTCCTATACTGTTGGTGGGAATACAGTTTGGTGCAGCCAGTATGGAAAATAGTATGGAGAGTCCTCCAAATAAACTAAAAATAGACTTATCATTTAATCTAGCAATCCCATTCCTGGGCATATATCTGGCAGGATCTCTAATTCAAAAAGGTACATGCACCCCAATCTTCATGGCAGCACTATATACAATAGCCAAGACACGGAAACAACTTAAATGTCCCTCAACATATGACTGGATAAAGAAGCTGTGGTATATTTATACACTGGAATATTACACAGCCATAAACAAGAATGAAATAATGCCATTTGCACCAACATGGATGGACCTGGAGATCATCATTCTAAGTGAAGTAAGCCAGAAAATGGAAGAAAAATACTGCATATCATTTATATGTGGAATCCAACAAAAAAAAAAAAAACAAAACAAAACGAATGAATAAAAGAGAAAAGACACTAATGACCTTATCTACAAAATAGAAGCAGACTCATACACATAGTAAACAAACTTATGGTTACAGGGGGAAACGGGGAGAAATACATTGTATGTTAAAGATGTGCAAATGTTAACTAGTGTATATCAAATAGATAAACAATTTCTTTCTGTTGAGAACAGGGAGCTATATTCAGTGTCTTGTAGTAATTTATAATGAAAAAGAACATGAAAACAAATATATGTGTGTATATGTATGACTGAAACATGATGCTGCACACCAGAAATCGACACATTGTAACTGACTATATTTCAATTACAAGAAAAAGGCTAGGAAGTGGGTCACTTAAGGCAGAAACTTGTTTTTTTCATATGGCTCATGAAATGTGTTATATTAAAGGATTCAGCAGATATGAAAACACAGCATTCGGTTTGAATTATGACACAAGGGCCTCCCTGAGATGCTGTAAGAATATCAAGGGCCATGTGGTTTTGTAGCACTGCTTTTCTCATCATAGAAAGCTCAGAATTCAGCATGCTAATAGCCTGATTGCTATCATTTAAAGCCTGTTGAGTGAATTTTTTTAAAGCATGTAATTCAATGTGGCTGATTATATTTGCCAATCCCATTGAAGGTGCAAAAAATTGCTGCTAATTGATAATACCAGTTGGATACTGACCTCTTGACCCACTGGGCTCATACCAGTAAAATGCTTGAAGCCATCTCTAAATTGTTATGTATATGACCTTAGGTCCAAGGGAATCCTAGTGTACATCTTTCTGTCCATCCTGGTGGAAGCCAAGGCCATAAATTAGTACTACGAATCCACTGAGTTTGATTAGATGTAAAACCCAGTGAATCTCTGGCTGTCTGACCCCGTCTGTTCCATACCAATCACTATCCCTAAGGGTAAGGATGAGTAGGTGCTGTTCACTAGGTACACAGCCCAGTTTCCTGATGCTATTGGGCTGATTAGCCTTAGTATGATTTAATGTCCCCAACAGAGAGGAGTCTTTAAGCTTAAAAGACCATAACCTGGTGTAAACCACATAAATCCGTCCCATGATTATAGGAGGTCTCCTTCTAATATATGGGCGGTTACAGTCTTCAGTTGAGACTTAGTTCATTGTTCTGACTGAGCTTGAGTGACCCTATTAAAACATTCATACTTATGGCCAGGATCAGAATAGGTATTATTAATTGGCCAGGTGGGGGAATCCCACCTTGTAATATCAATTGTAGCCTGGACAGAGCTGAGCTTTCTTTCTTCTAAAATAAATTTCCTAAGGGCTAGACAATCAGAATCCTAGAGAGGAGGAACCCCAAGGTAACCCAGAGGTACTAGACACAGGTGATTGGCCACAAACCCAACAATTGATTGATTATTAAAATTAGCATAGGATCATGCCCAGGATAAAAATACATTTGATTCCTACGCAAAGGTCCAAGAAGTTAAGAAAACACTATAAATGATCTTACAACTCAGGTCCAGCATTTTGGGTAAACTGTCCACATCTGATGTCATCTTCTTCTCATCCTGGTGTGAGTGTAGTTTCTCTTCTGTTTGAGTATCATTTTAAGATGGGTTTGAAGTCAGCAGTTTTCTCTATAGACCAGTCTGGTACAGGGCCCATTTTTAGATGGAACTATGAATCCAAGAGTCAATTCCCTTAAGTTTTGCTGCCCATGAGCTAGTTAAGAGTACCTGGTGAGGGTCTCTCCACCTAGGTTGCAGTCTTTTAGGTGAGGTCTTTTCCAATATACATAATGCCCTGATTGTAGATCATGGGGTATCTGATCTTCATCCAAAGACTGGTTACTATGGTAAGCTTCAGAAACAAGCTTAGAGTGTCCTTTGAGAAGCTCAATTAAGCTTTTACAATAATGTAACATGTCCCCTTTTAATAATATAGGTTCATACAATCCTTCATCTAATCTCATTGTTCTCCCCGTGATCATTTCCAAAGGAGACAAATGATGATTTCCAAAGGGGGTGGACTTGAGGTTGAGGAGGGCCACTGGAAGGGCCTTTGGCCAAGGTGAAGAGTAAACATCTAAAGTTCAATTAGGTTTTAATTGTTCCATTTATTCTTTCTACCAACCCAAAGGACTGGGGGTGACAGGCACAATGGAAATTTAGCATAATAGGCCAAATTTTATACATTTCTTTAATAATTTGTTCAGTAAAGTGGGTTCCTCTATCACTATGTATTTCTGAAGGGACTCCCTGAATAGGAACCACCCTTTCTAAAATTAATTTGCCTACTGACTGTGCAGTGGCCCTTCTTCATGGAAACACCTCAACCCAGTGTGAAAACACGCAAATCGTAACGACTGTGTACTGATAACCTTGAGAAGGAGGCATTTGGATGAAATCAATCTGCCAAGTTTCAGAGGGACATGCAGGCAATGGAAAGCTTCCTTGAGAACTATGAAATGGCTTTCCTGGGTTGTATTTTGGACACATGATGCATCTAGAATAAATTTTCTGAGCTATAGTGAAGAAAGGCTTCTAAAAATACTGTTTCCCCCACAAAACCTTCTTATCTGGATTCTAATGCGTTAACTCCTGAATATATTGCAAAATGTGGTATTGAGCTCCAAACAGCAGGATAGGCTTTCTGTCTGGGCCTATCCAGAGCCCTTTATTGGAACTGAACCTTCCTCCTTTTTGTTTCTAAGCATCATTTTCTCCTATCAGTGACATTCTCTGAAAAGTTTACAGGGTGTCTGTAAGGTTATTGGGAGGCTGAAAAGAAAAAATGGTTGTTAGTTCATTGTTATCATTTTGCAGAGCTGCTGTCTTGGTGGCACGATCAGCCAAGGAGTTCCCTTTTGCTTCTGTGGTATCAGCCTTTGAATAGCCCCGTACCTTAATAATAACTAACGCCCTTGGTAACAGAATTGCATCCAATAATCCTGCAACCTGGCTCCCACTTGTAATTGGCTGTCCTGAGGATGTTAAAAATCCCCTTTGTTTCTAACGTAGGCCAAAATCCTGTGCTACCTCAAAAGTGTAGTGGCTGTCAGTGTCAATGTTCATGGACTTCCTTTTGGCCGATGGGTAGACTCTTGTTCGTCCTACTAATTTAGCCTGTTGGGCAGAAGAGACATTAAGTTAAGGGGCTTTCTTCAAGGATTGGCATTGGAGAGATGACAGCATAACCAGCCTGATACTTTCCATGAGGTCCTTGCAGATAGGAAATGACAGTGAATAATATAGAGTCAGGATTATC
The DNA here is from genome assembly GCF_048773025.1 of Camelus bactrianus. Classification (NCBI taxonomy): domain Eukaryota; kingdom Metazoa; phylum Chordata; class Mammalia; order Artiodactyla; family Camelidae; genus Camelus; species Camelus bactrianus. The sequence goes on from NC_133558.1 coordinate 39,440,331, forward strand.
CCTAGGGCTTTCTCAGAGATCAATCCTGGGAGGTAAAAGGCGGGCAATTAAAAGAACACAATCACGTTTCTCATCATTGATGTCTGACTGCTCCAGTAACAAGTTAGCTGGGTAAGCTTGCTACACGTGTGAAGACTTACATTCGGTGAGAGCAAGATAATTCCACGGGTGCTTAGTCAACTTGCTGGGTAATGTCGTGTGTGATGAGAGTCGAGCAAGGTTTCCATAGAGTGAAGAATACGGGCAGTGACAGGGTGACTCGTGACTATCTCTTCTGTGCTCTGACACAGCACAGCATAGCTGTGACAGCCCAGAGGCGGGGGGGGAGGCCCCTGCCTACTGAGCCTAGCTGTTGGCTATAGGACCCTATTGGCTCCTATAGGTGGTAACCACCATGTTGCTGGGTTAGTACCCCTAGTTCAGTCCCCCTGTCCTCATGAACAAAGACAGAGAAGGGTTGATCATAATTTGGATGGCTCAGGGCCGGGACCTTGGCCTGAAGTCTTTTTAGGGTCTCCATGGCTTCAAAATGTTCTATGTCCCAGCAAAGACATTCAAGTTGGTCTTATTTGAGTAAATTATATACTGGCTGAGCTATTCATGGGAAATTTGGAATCCAGTTCCTACAGTAGACTGCTAGGCCCAAATTTAACCCCCTTAATTGCCTTTTTGTCCACTGGGCAGGGAAGGCTAGAATGCCTTTCACTCTATCCAGACCTATCAAATGTCCTTTCGATATCCTACGTCCTAAATGTTTTACACTAGTCTTGCAGAATTGTAATTTCTCTTTGGACAATTTATGTCCCTTTAAGGCTAGCTTCTGAAGTAAATACAGGGTGTCTCACTGACTCTTTATCAAAGAATTTGAACACAGCAGCAAATCATCAGTGTATTGTGTCAAAACTGACTTGTGAGGAAAGTACTGATCATCTAGGTCTGCTTTTAGTATCTGGGAGGAGTAAGTGGGGCTTTCAGCGTAGCCCTGTGCCACTGCAGTCCATGTGTATCGCCTCTCACTCCAAGTCAAGGCAAAAGGATACTGATCATCTGGATGGATGGGAACACTAAAAAATGTGCCACAGAAAGAAGTCACTGCTTTTAGGAATGTAGGATAGTACGGTAAGAGGGTGTGACACTAAAGAATGATAAGGAGTAATAATAACATTGATGGATCCCAAACCTTGTACAAATCTCCAACCCTTGCCGTTAGCTTATTTAACCAGCAGGATGGGGGTGTTACAAGGGCTGGTGCGAGGCATGATAAGCCCTTTCTCAATGCAAGCTGTTTTCAAAGATCTACTCCTTCTATGGTCTCCTGTCTTAGTGGATATTGACAAATATTCTGTTCTTTCCCATCCTGAGTTCCCTCAGGGGGCACCCTTGGGGGTGGCTGCAGAGGCTGGGCTGCCTGCTTGTCAGCATCCTGAGTCCCCTCTGCTCTGCCAGGAGCGGCGATAGTGGCTGATGACTTGATGGCCACAGCATCCTGTGTTTACTGATATGGCTTGCAACATTTTTCATTCACAAAGGCATCCTGTCTCCTGCCAAATTAACATATTTGATGACTTGAAATGCCAGAGTCATCACAAGGGCTGACTGTGACCTCAAGAACAGGTGGCAGACCTCACCCTCCTCTGGGTACACAGAGCACACAACAGCTGCCAGAGCCTGCTGGCCATTCACAGTCAGAAAAGCTGGACTCCCAGTGGCTGGACTCCAAGCCCAGAGGTAGGGACGGAAAGGATGGAAAGTGTCCCTCTAGGAGTCACTACTGGATTTTGCTTTTTGAAATAAAGCTTTTTGGGGGTAAAACTGGTTACATTAGTCTCAGTGTGCTGGCTAGAATAAACACAAGGTCACCAAATGTATAAATTATTGCTGCGCTGGAGAGGGGAATCCACTGGGGGGGAGGTTGTTCCTTCATCTGAGAAATCATCACAAATCAGTGTAACTGAAATCTGGCACCTCTCTGAATTAGCAGCGGCTACAAAAACTGCCCAACACTTCTGAGCCTCAAAATGAGGCGTCATAAACCCTAAAACAAATTTCCAGTTTGGTTTGCAGACATCTTTTTTGACTGTGGCAATGTTTGCAAAGGTAATTGAACATGGACATGTTTTAAAATAATAATTTATTGATAGAAAACTTATCAGGAATGAATGAGTCCTAATTTACACTTGTAGTAAAGCATACTATAAAACTGGCCACCCTGACGAAATAACGAATACATAATTTACATATGCTTATAAAAACTTTATAACAATAAAAATAACCAATTACCAGAATGACATCACTTTCTGCTATTAAATACAAAGCACTCCCAGGTAACGTCTACATATTCTTGCATCTTGCATTTCTTTCTTAAAAGTGCATTATTGCGTAACAACATATAAAAATACATTTTGCATTTCTCCATATATTTATAAATATATTTATTTTCAATTTATCAGTAGTATACAGAGCTAATAGCACATTTTTTGGATATACTCATTTACATGGCAATAATGTGTTACCTGGTTTATTTTGGCTTATCCAAAATTAAATTAGAATGACATTAGGAGCCCAAATAATGAAAAAAATCAAGATCCTTTTCTCCAGCATCCTTTACGATAGAGGGGTAAGACAGTAGAGGTCTGTCCCATCGAGGTGGGGCCAAGCTGGTGGAGTAGGAGGACCCGGAGCCCACTTCCCTCCAGCAGGAACAACCAAAATTACACGCAGAGACACTACCGATTAGAAAAACAGGAAGATGAGCAGAAAAGACCTTCTACAGCTAAAGATACAAAGAAGGAACCGCAACACAATGTGTAGCAGGACAGTCAAGACCCATATATATGCCCAGGTGGCTGACCCACAAATGGGGCGACAATTACAATTGCAGAGGGTCTCCCCAAGGAGTGAGGTGTCTGAGCTGCACGTCGGGTCCCCAGGGTCCTGCTTCAGGAAGAGAAGCTTCCAGGGCACTTGGCTTTGAAGGCCATCAGAGCTTGTTTTAGGCAGAGACAGAGGGCAATGGAAAATAGAGATCCCATTCTTAAACGGTACATACACTGAACATTGTCTGGGGTCAGTTCGTTTTGCTGTGTTTTTTTGAATGGGGAGGGGAGCCCAGGTGTCCTTAAGAAGCCGTGGTCCGTGCTGAGAGCTTAGATGGCAGGGACCGGTGCTCTGCTGCGCCCCTGCACCCGGCAGCCCGACGCGCGCCCGTCTGACGGAGTGGCCCTCGCTTTGAATGAAACCGTCGCATGCTGTACTGTGCAGTCATGTTGCTGATTTCCCTTTGAAATGTAAAATATTGCAAGCTTTGTTTGTTGCCGTTTTTTAAAGTGGTAACATCTTAATACAAAGAAAACCCTTTTTGTGGTTGTAAGGTTTAGCTTATAAATCATTCAAATTGATGTGAAAGATCGCCAGGTCACTGTTAATGACTTAGTTTATTAAGAATATATGTGTTTTTGTAAAGGAAAAGCAATTGTGCATATTTAATCAGTACGATATGTCTCTTTTGCAGAAATAAAATGCTGCTTAGAGGTTCTCTTTAAATGTTTTTTATTCTCGTGCTCAGCTGCACTTTCTGTTACTCTGTGGAATGTTCTGTACAAAGCTGTACAGTTGTGCTGTTGAGATACTTTGGGTTTTTAAAATCGGGACTTAGCATATTTGACCATGTTAAAAATAGTATTTTTGTTATTAAAAAGTCAATTGCATAAAATTAAAAAAACAAAAGATATGTACAGAAACCTCACGTACCCCATGACCCAGGGCAGGGGCAGTAACCTGAAGGGAGCCGGGCTCAGACCTGCCTGCTGCTCTCGGAGAGTCTCCCAGGGACGCAGGCTGCACCCGGAGCTGACCCTGGGGACACAGACACAGGAGGCAGCCACGATGGGGGCTTGTTCTACCACAGGAGCACTGCTGCTGGCAAGAACAATTTTTGAATCCATCCCCACACACCTTAGCCTCCGGACCTGGCCCTGACCTGGCCCTGACCTGGCCCTACCCACCAGCCAGTCAACACCAGTAACAAGGTGCCTCAGGCCAGACAGGGACACAGCTCCACCTTCCTTAAGACCTCCTGAGCCCACTCCTAGCCTGGAGCCACCAGGGGGCCTGGGGCCTGGCTCCACACACCAGTACATGGCACTAGATCCTGGACCCCAAGGGCCTGGGACCCAACTGCCCACCAGTGAGCCAGCACCAGCTTTAGAATCACCAGGCCCTTTATCCAGAGAGCCCGGCCCTGGCCCCACCCACCAGCGAGAAGACACTCGCCCCGGGATCCACCCTCACCCCTAGTGGGCAGGCATCAATCAGCTCGGGGCCCCCTGGGTCCCAGCCTTTCTCTCCAGGAGGCTGATACCAGCTCCAAGATACCTAGGAGCCCTCAGCCACCTGCCCACACACCAGGGGGCCAACACCAACTCTGGGACACTGCAGACCCCCAGTCAGCCATGTCAAAAGCTGGTCCTGCCCGACAGCAGGCTAACACTCTATCCGGTACCCCTGGCCCCTCAATCACCCACTCCCTGGCTCACCTCATCAGTGGGCCAGCACCAGCCCCAGGACCTCGGGGCCCCATCACAGTGGCTGGCAGCCTCCACACAAGGCAGGGTGATCAGTCAATCTGGGGGCCCTTGCTCTGAGCCTCCTCCTTCTCTGAGTGCCACCGCCAGTCTGGGCGCCTTGCCCTCGCCGCCGAGCCCTAGGAGTGTGGCTGGTTCTTGTCCTTCCTCCCAGCTGTGGCTCTGCATCCCAGGGAAGGAGGCCCAAAAGGGGCTCGGCAGATGGCTCTCCTGAGGCCCCAGGGAGCCTGGCGGCATGTCCAGGAGAGCCTGGAAATCATCTTCCCCAAGGGGTGCTTCCACGGTGGCCAAAAGTCCCTCTTCCTGGGCATTGGTGCTTAGAAAATGCTGTGCCTTTTCCAGAAGCCCTGTGTCTGACAAAAGTTCATCTAAGAGGCTGGCTGAGCATCTGGGGCCTGGGGGCTGGTGCTGTGGGTCCAGCGGAGGAGATGTGTCTTCACTCGGGTCCTGCTGCTGCCAGGCGTGCGTCTCAGTCCATCCAGGCTGCAGAATCACCCCGTGGGTGGCGCACAGCTGAGCCGGTTTCTGCAAGGGCTGTGAGGATTGCTGCGGTCGGAGGTCAGGCTGCGGGGCGCCTTGGAGCTGGAGTGTGCAGGCTGTTGGGCGGGCAAGCTCCTTCTTGGGTGGAGGGCATGATTGCTGCATGAATGGGTGTGAGCCCCCCTCCTGGACTCGGTCCTGCTGAGGAGCCACAGGGGACTCTCCCCAGAGGTGGAGGGTTCTCTGCTGCCTGCACAGCCGGGGTGGGCTGGACCACCAGGAGCATCAAGGCTGGCCCACTCAGCCACTAGAGAGAGCACAAGGTGCAAAGAAGCTGGACGATGAAGGAGGGGCTGCTGCGGCCAAGGACTGGATGCTCTGGAGTGGATCATATGGAGGACAGTGATGAGCGCTGTTGTGGACAGTGGGCAGGGGCTTTGGCCCGACAGCACAGTGAGGGCTTATCTGGCACTGAGGCCTTCTGCCTTGGCCTTCCCAGGCCCACCTCCGCTCCGCTCCAGGTGACGAGCTCCCTGGCTCTGAACTCATATCTAGGGAAGACAAGACAAAGGGGGACAGGTGCATCAGAAGCAAGACATTCTGGATGGATTTGCCTCCAGCCACCGTGATCTGACAGGCACTGGGCCACAACAGTGCCTTCTAGTAGGCCTTGACCCAAAGCGATTTGACCTCCACCTGTCCCCAGCCCTTGTAAATGAGGGACAATGTCAGAGCCACACTGGACCCCTGGCTTCTATGAGAGATCCCCCATTGACTGGCTGGACCGTCAGGCCCTGTCACGGGCTGTCCAGCACGTCCTCCACCCTCCCCCATCTGGAAATGGATGCCTTCAGGTCAGCCACCTCAGTGAATTCCTATGGCGAATCACACCCACCCCACCCCCCACCCCCACCCCCTCACCCCCCACCCACACATCCAAAACCATCGCAAGAGCCTACGTATACTCAGCACCTGGGCAGGGGTAAGCGGCCCTCCTGCCTTGGCACAAATCACCTTCCACCCACTGAGAACTCACCTGGACTCGAGGTTCGGGGGGTCCTGTTTGACGAGCCAGCTCTTCCACGTGGGTGATGCCAGGAAAGCGGGCCCTCTCAAAGGCTTGCACGAGGATCCTTGTTTGAGAGGGTGAGATGAATGCCTGCTTTCTCTCGGCCTCTTTTGGGCGGTGATCTAAAGGAGCACACACAAAGAGGAGAGGGCATGGAAGCCCAGGCGCATTCAGTGCAGATGCTCCACGGCAACATCGTGACAGGTGTACATGGAATGTCACAAACAGCTACGGGTCTCTGTCTCCATCTCTATAGCTTATTCTTGTGTGTAAGTACACACAGGCACAGCACACATGCACAAATATTTTTTCCAGAACCACCTTTCTTGCCACTGAGTGCTCTGAAGTTCTGTTGGACCAACACTGGATCAATGCTAGCTAGGGAGCCCTAGGGAAAACCTGCCAAGGGGATGGAAGAAGGGAATTCTGCGCTTGCTGACAGTTCTAGGGACCAGAAAGTTCAAAGCCAGGAGGAGGGTACAGCTCAAGTGGTGGAGCGCATACTTGGCATGCATGAGGTCCTGGGTTCAATCCCCAGTACCTCCTCTAAAAAATAAATAAGTAAATCTAATTACCTCTCGTTACCAAAAACAAAAACAAAAAAGAACAAGTGAATATTAAAAACATTTTTTAAAAAAAGAAGGTTCAAAGTCTTTCTGGCCACACGTCACCCCACCCTCCAAACAGGGGCTTGATGCTCATATCTGGAACACTGCTGGGGCAGGAACCAGATATCCTTGTTTCCTCTTTTAAGTATTTTCTGCCACACATTTGCCACCCATGTTCAGAGGTGATTCTGAATTTTGTGGGGTCTGTGATGGGGAAGGACTGGCAGAACCCTGGAGCTCTCTCTTTTATTAATTCCCCTGTGGAGGATTCCCCTGAGGAAGGAAGTGAGTCAAAAATAGCTGTGGGTGGGGTTCTGGCCTCCCTGGGGACCAGAGGGACTGATCCCACAAAGGCAAAGCCAGCAAAGAGGGACTGGAGGGAAGAGAGATGATCTGAGTTGAGGTTAAGAGGCTGGGTATTTTTTTAAAGGAAGCAGATTTGGGGGGGGTGTGGTAGGGCACAATAAAAGTTAATTCTGTAGTTGAATTTTTCTCTTTATTCTGCTCCGGCACCAGCTCCAAGTCTCTTGCTTATGAAGAGCCAGAAGGAAGGACCAGTCAGGGACTAGAGAGAGGCCCACCTCTGTTTTATCAGCATCTCTGGTGCCAGAGCCAATGTCACCTCCACCAGCTGCTCCTGTGGTGGGACAAGCCACATTCGCTCCAGTGGGAGTGGGCTTTGATCCAGAGCAGCTGGGACCTTACACTCTAGTGCGTGTTCCATCTCCAGCTTCAAAAGTGAGAGACAGAGCCAGCTCCAGCCCCAGAGGCTCCCTGCCCCTGGTACGTGACCAGGAGGAAGGGGACAAGGAAGGAGCCATCTGAACGCCCTGCCTCCCCCCAAGGCTGGCAGCAGAGCTCTGCCCGATGGATGCACTGAGTGGGTGGGATGTCACAGGGGGGCTGGGCCAGGACTTCCTTTTGTAATAAGCTCCCCCACCCAGGCCTTTCCATGATCCTGACTCCAGGGACCAGGGTCCAAATCCCCAGCTCCACCGCCTGTCAACCATGTGACCTGGGCAACTTCCTTAAAAACCCCAAGCCTTCTTTGTCCACCTGAGGTCAGTAGGGATGGGCAATAATAGGACATCCTGCACAGAGTGGTTGTGCAGATTAAATGAGGTGGAACAGACAGAACAGTGGGGGGGGGCCTGGCCCACTGGTTGGGGGATGGAGTTCACCATGGTGCACCCAGCAACTGGCCCAGAGGCTCAGCCACCCCAGCACTTAGCACACTTCTGAAGTGCACTTAGCCACATGGGAGAGAAACAGACACAGCCCGCGGGTGTAGCTGCCACAGGGAACGTGCATCTGATCGGGGAGTCAGAATGTGCATTCTGTGAATACAAATGTGCATCTGAACGTGCGTCTGAATAGGGAGACAGACCAGAGGGTGGCCCGGATGGGTACAAGGCACCCCACTGGGTTAAGCAGAATTGAGCTGCCTTCTAGTGAGGATAGGATTGCTGAAACGCCCCTCTACTTTACCCATTGATACTGGGTCCTGTGGGTACTGATTTTCACAGTCAGTGTGATGCTGGTGTCCTCAGTGTACAGAGAGAAAACCAGGGGTTCCCACAGGGCTCTGGCCATGTCCTCTGCTTCCTGAACCCCAACTCTGATTGGTGACCCCTGACTGGGATGCAGAGGTGGAATGTGGCAGATCATGTGACACCCCCTTTCTCCCAGGGGGTGTTGAAGAAAGTGGCTCCCTCTCAGTGCCTGGGCTCCACCCGGTCCCAGAAAAGCAACCCTGGCAATGAGCACATGGTACCACCATCCATGCCACTATCACCCAGCTCAACAGTGTGGCCACCTGTGTCATCACCACCCACCTCAGGGACCAAGCGTGGTGGCCCCGGAGAGAGGGCCTGGCTGGTGGGGCACTGGGTCACGGTGGCCAGGGCAAGCGATGGGCCATCCAGCAGAGTCCCTCTCCAGACTCTTGGGAACGGCCTCTTTCCATTACCAGGATGGAAGGCTGTGGTCCAAGCCCCTGCACAGTCCCAGTCATGTCCAATCGGGGTCATGCTGACCTTGACTCTCAGGTCTCAGATGCATCCTTCCTACGCTTCACCTTCCTTGGGCTGAGCTGGTATCATTCCTGTGGATTTTAAACATCCTTCTGTCTTATGTACTGAGTGCCCCCAGGTCCTCCCTGGGCGTGTGTCTCATCCAGGACAAAGGAGGACAGCAAGGGGACTGAAGCTGGAGAAAGCAGGGTGGCAACTTCCCCCCCTCGCAGCCCACCCTGCTGGCCTCCCCAGGGGTGCAAGTCCTCAGGAACCTTCCCTCCCTGCAGGCCCTGCTCTGCCTCAAGTCACTGTCTGAAGGAGACACGGGGGAAGTTTCTGGGTGGGTGGGCGCCTCTCCATAGGAAGTTCAGGGTCAAGGTAGGACCTGTTGTTTGTCTGCCATCTGGGACCTCCTGGGGGGCAGCCAACTTGACAGGCAGGAGCTGGGTGGGGGCTGAGTCTCTAAGCCACCCTGAGAAATAGGCCACTGTTCCTCTTGCTTTAGGAATTGATTTTCTTAATGTCCCAGAAGGTGGAGCCCAGATGGAGAATTTCAGGTTTTCTTTTTGTAACAACAGAAGTCTATGCCCCGTTGAAACTCAGACTTTGAGTTGATATATGGTGTGAACTGGAATAAACGTTTGAGTTTATACCATTTCCATTCCAATGATTAAAAACACACACACACACACACACACACACACATTCTGAATATCTGATTTGGAAAATCCCCCAGGTTCCCATTCTGTTTTATCATTTGCTGAACTGGTGAGGGTGGATCTTCTCAGTAGAAATGGAAATGGAGGCCCCAGGACCAAGGCCAGGGCTCCCTCCCCAGCCCCACGGCACCTTCCTGCCCGGAGAATCCCAGTGAAAAGCCACGTCCAGGCAGTCCGGGCATGCCAGGTGCTCAAATAAAAGGGCTTTGCCCTTTAACTCCTCACACACACACATTTTCCCTGAACTTCTCCCTCCTTCTTGCCCCTCCCTTCAGGAAGAGCTCCTGGAAATGTAAAGAGCTGTGTGTCAAAGCTGAGTCCTGGAGCAGGGGTTTGGTCATCGAGGTAGCATCGAGGTAGGACTGGGGTCTGGAGAGAGGGGGTGGGGCAGGATGTGGTTTTCAGTTTCTCAATTTAAGTGTCTTGGAAAAATCTCCATCTTCTCTGGATCAGCAGGAAAAGGGATGTGCTCTGTCCACATGCAGGTGGAGGGGCAGGAGCCATGGGAATGAGATGCAGGGTGCGTCTGGGCTGCTCTGGGAGGGGACACTGAGATGGCAGCACTAGTGGCTCTCTGGCTCCTGTGCTGGTCCCCCTGCCGGCACGTGGCTTCTTCCAGGCTGCTGGGTGGACAGGGCGGGTGGGGGTAACCTTCCTTCCTGACCAGCCCCGTGTGTCCTCAGGAACCCAGGTCCTTCTGCTCATTCTGTGGCCTGGCCTCCCTGAGCCTGTTTCCGCACCTGGCAAGTGTGAGAACCCCACCTACCCCACGTTCTCCTGAGACCTTGGGGCCAGATGAGGGAAGGGCATCACGCCACATCTCCGAGGGAAGGGCACTGTTCTTGTCCCAAGGATCGGTGCTACAGGGGAATCCTGTGGTCTAGGTGGCACAAGGGCCACCCAGTCCTGGGTCAGAGTGGCCGGAGCAGAGACAGTGGCTGTGACTTCCCACTGTGCCCAAGTCACCGTCAGTGCTGGTCACTCATGGTCAGGACTCCCACCTGGGTCGCTAATCAGGAACAATGCAGGCCCCAGGTGGCTCATGGAAAGGGCCTGGGGACAGGCGGGTGCTTTGTGGATTCTTCCTGAGTGACCTCAGGACCATTATGTGAAAGCGGAAGCCAGATGCCCTGTCCTCTCTCACCCTGTGAGTCAGAGGTGGCACCTCAGGGGTCACACTCCTGAGTGGATGAACAAAGTGTGCTGTGCAGGGGATGTTCTGAGCTGTTCCTGGGGAGGGGAAGGCTTTGGCATGGCCTTGGTTCCAGTCTGGGTGGCAGAGACTCCAGAGGGCCTGAGGAAGGCAGGGACCTCAACCTGGCCTCGAAGGCCCCATGTCCCCTCCATCCACAGCTCCACCCGGACAGGGGCCTGGATGCCACTCAAGAGCCTGGAAGATGAGACTCCTGTCAGTGGTGGGGCTGGGGTTGGGGGGATGCTGTCCCAGGGCCTCTGGCTGAGAAGGGGACGCGGCCTCTCCTCTGTGGGCCCCTGAGCACCTCACTGCCCCACTGCGGGCCTCTGTCTCCTCAGCCCAGAAATGGAGGGAGAATGATGCCGTGGTGCAGGTCTCACAGAGCGGTGATGAGGAGAAAGGAAGGAGGGTGTGAGCTTACTGTCCTGCTTCCCCAGGAGGGATGAGGGTGAGAAAAACAGTGAAGGAATAAAAGTCATCTGGCCCTGAGCTCTCAGGAGAACCTGGGGTAGGTGGGGCTCTCACACTTGCCAGCTGTGGAAACAGGCTCAGGGAGGCCAGGCCACAGCCCCAAGTCACACATCCAGTGTGCGCCTGCGCTGGGATTGTTCTGGAACTGGAGCGTGCTGCAGGGTAACACTGGTACCAGTGCCCGGGTCAGCTGTCGGGGTCTGAGGTCGGGGGCTGGGGGAAATGGGGTGAGGGGGTCTGGCCTCAAGGACTGTCCTCCATCCTGGCAGGAGCAGCAGTCCACAGCCACCACCCCAGCGACAAGCCTCCAGAGGGCCCTGAAGGGGCAGGAGAAGGAGGTGAAATGCCCTGTGGGGGGTGGGCTGCAGGGTCACAGGAGGGCCCCCCCAACTGGAGACCCCCAAACCGGGGGAGGAGGGGCCTTCCTCCTCCAGCCCTGCCTCCGTGGCCACGTTGCTTAAGATCCTCCATCCAAGCGATCAGAAGGAGGGCCTGGAAGAGCAGGTGCAGGATGGACTTGCTGGAGCCAAGTTCAAACACCTGTGACTGGCCAACAGCATGTCTTGGGGGTTGATTAGGAGTCGGGGTTCTTGGAGGGTGAGGGGCAGGGAGGTCAAGGGGAGGCTAGTAAGTGTCCCAGGTTGCTCCACGTGCAAACCATGGGGTGGGCCTGGAGGCTGAGTGAGGGGTTTTCAGGGGATGGTCTGTGGGGGTCCCTGAGAGCCGCACTTGGGTCATCCCTCCCTCAGCAAGGTCCACAGAGACTGGTGGTGCTGGACACCATGGTGGAGGGTGATGTGGATGTGAGTGAGTCTGGGCCAGGAAAGAGCTTCTCTAGATGCAGGAAAAAGGAAAGATCTCGTCCTCTTCAATGTGATGCTTAAGTGCCGTCACTGCCTGTCAACACAGGCAGGGGCTTCCAATGCCAAAATGCTTTAGCAGTGTTGCCAGAACTCCGCCTCCATCACCTAATTACCAAATTGAGACTCAAGAACAGAGCTTTGAATGAATCAGAAAAGACAGCTTTATTTGTTTCCTAGTCTTGCCTCCAAGACTGTGAGCCTGCTGGGGAGAGAAGAAAGGGGGTGTGATAAGAGTTCAAGAGTTCAAGGGGAGGTGCTGGTTCCCATGGAGGTCACATACAGGGCAACAGATCGTTCTTATTTCTGCAGATCAGCGGTCCCCTTCTTCCTGCTGAGCATGTTGCTCATCTCCAGCTTTGGAAACTCCTGATGTTCTTGTGCCTAGAACAAAGGGTGTTTAAGAAAGGAGTCTGTGCAAAAGTGCTGGAAAGAAAAATGTGCGCAGTTTAAAGTCAGGGTGATACATGTTTCCAGTACTGAGGCAGGCTGAGGCCTGGGGCCTCCTGCTACAGTGTTTGGAAAGGCGGGGACCTGCACCTTGAGAAACAAAATGCAAAGAAACTATGAGGGACTAAAAATAACTGCACGCATGGGCAGTTGGGGCAAGTTATGAGCAGTAAGATGGAGGAAACAGAAACCCAACTGCCATTTCTGAGGCGTCCAGGGCAAAGGCAGGGGGTTGGGCAGACCACCCAGGCCCTCCCTCCTCTCCAACCCAACCCTGGTTGGCAACAGCATGAGACACGTCATCTAAACTATTACACAACTAAGCATTTGCAAACACCGTACAGTCACTGATGACGTGTGTGTACAATGTCCCTGATCCCAGGGCCGAGTCGCCACTCAATCCTCCATTTCGCCCCTTTAACCAACAACTGGATTTCAGAATCACTGTACTACTGCATAATGCATTGCTCATGCCTATACGACGCCAGACTAACAGAAAATCAAGTTTCTGTGGCTTCTTTTCTTTGAAGGACCAAGATGCTCTTTCACACATCTTAGAATCTAGATGAAAAGATAAACCCATCAGATAAAGAAAAACAATTCTAAAAGTAGAAAGACGGATAGAAATTTCATTCTATCACTCAGACCAGGCATGTCAATAATATATACACAGCTAATAATATACCCACAGCTTCATTGTGGAAAAAAGTTACATGTTTTAAAAATCAGAAATTTGCAAATTTTATGGAGAATAAAAATTTATAAAAATTGTTTATGGATACTACAGATAGTAAAAAAAAAAAAAAAAAAAAAAAAAAAGAATAGCATCGAACAGTTTAAAATTCTTATTTTCCTGTGGCCAATGACCAAGGGCAGAAGTCATCTACAGGTCAACTTTAACCTACCTGTGGATGTGGCAGCCTTAACTGCTAATGCTCCAGCCAGACCCTGTCAGCAGACCCACCTCTGCTCACCCACGGGTGAGTTACTACTAGTAATCGTGGAGACAGGGAAAAAATCAAAGGATATTCTTTATGGAGAATCAAAGTTGCCGATCCCGATCTTGGGTTCATTACTTTGAATACCATATATATATATATGACCATCTCCAATTCTGCAATCTTTATAAACTGCAGTGTACAGTGAAAGAGACATTGCAAAAGCAGTATCTCATCCTCCCAGAAGCTCCCAGAGTCAGAAGTTTTAAAGACCAGAGAAAATCATACTTTCTCTGGACAAGAAGAGATACTTAAGTTTAAATCTGGAGCCTGTCCCATCTTTTACTGTCACATGTGCTTCCTTTTCCCATAAGCCAGCGTTTACGATGTGTTGTACAGAGATTGTGTTACGATGAACAAAGGGTTTTTTCCCTTTAAAAAATATGACTGATGTGTTAAAAAGTGGAGTGAGCATACTGCTTGCTTACTAAAATTCATGATTTTCCTACCAGAATAATGAGATGGACAACCGTGAAGTCCAGTGATAACATTAACTTTTCTATAAAGCAAATTATAGTCCTCACAAAAGAAGTGTTAAAAATATGACTCACGTTCTGTGACTAGGAGAGGGCAAGGCAAACGGAGCAGTTAGACATCAGGGTAAGAAATTATGTACAAAAATCTCACTGCAGCATTGCTGAGAATAGTGGAAGTAGACATAATCAAATTTCTATCAAAGAAGGATAGTTAGGGCCTAATATTCCTGTTCTTTGGAATACCTTTAAAACATCTGAAAGAGGGAGGATTACATGCACTGTTATGGAAAGACATCTATAATATACAGTTTGAAAAATAGCAAATTGCAAAACAACGTAGTCATGTAACATATTTGAAACCTTTATATGTATTTATACACCATAAAAATATTCAGAAGAATAAATTTCAACCTGTTAACAATAGTTCCTTCTGAGAATGGGAGTGAGTTTGCTGAAAAGTGGATGAAAGGAGACACTTTCACGTTATAGGTATATAATTTGACCTTTTTTTTTTTTACAGTATGTATTCTGTATAATTTTTAAAAAAAAGATCTAAGTGTTGTTACCGTTTGGCAGAAGGGCCACAGTATTATCTTCATCAATGTTTGTGCTGTATGTCTGTGCACAGCACAGATCTGGAGGAGAGAGCCCAGAGGATAAACAAAAAGAAGAGATCACACCTGCAAACAGTCAGTGGGTTATTTTCCCACAACAAACCTTCTGGGTGACTACAGTCAGTATCCACCACTGCTCCAGCTCACCTGGTAACCCTAAAACCTGCTAAGGGTAAGCCAGGGAACAAGGAAGCCAAGGTCCATCCACTCCTCGCCCCACCCCAGGACCTATCTGGGCAGGCTGATTACCCTTAGGCAGAGAATGGACTCAGGATGGGGCATGGAATTAGAACAAAATGAATAAAATTATTTTATTAATAACAACTGAAAAAAGCAAATCTTCCAGGGAAAGAAAGGAATAAAATAAGGACAATTCAGACTTTTCATTTCATTTACATGGTTCAGCATGTAAAGAGTTTGCAAGCTGTCACCCTAACGAGTCAAAAAGCAAACCAACTGAAAATCAGTAACTCTTGACAGAGCCCTCAGAGAATGAGGTAACAGGGTGAATGCCAGCCCCCAGATAGGGAGACAGGCAGGTGGACACACAGACTCTAATTTACCAAAAAGGAAATGCACAAGCAGAAACCTCCATGGATAAACCCCCCTGGGGGGGGGAAACTGACCCGTAATTGACAAACTGCTGGAGGCTCAGGGCACTAGTCTGAGTTGCAAACTCCAGGGGGCCCAGGGTTGGTGGGGGTGGGCAATTCTGTTCAGAATTCCTATCAGGTTCTCATACTGAAAACAAGAAACAAAAAAAAAAAAAAAAAAGGAGGGGGGCTGCACTTCCAGCAGAGGAGAAATAAAGTAACAATTTTGAAATAGGCCTACAAATTTCATTCTCCCTTACTACATCTATCCTCAGGAGAAACAATTTACCAGACCTCAAACAACTGAGGCTTCAGCAGAACTTAACTGACCTAAAGGAAGAGAAATACCAAAATCCAGCCCTCTCTAGAGAAACCATATAAACATAACAAATGTAAGGAAAGCAGTAGCCAGAGAGCTAACCTTTACTCACACCAAAGAACTCACATGGTTGAGAAACTTCATGTTTGCAACCAATGCAAAAAAAGCTGCCAGCAAGCACCTATCATTTTAACAAGAACACATTGTCATTGTGTAGCAAAGACAGAGCTGTAATCACTCTTGTGGAGCCTTCATCCAAGCTCCAGCCCTGGTGTGCACAAGAACGCTAGAAATAGGAGTAATCCCTAAAATACAAAAGAAGGACCAGCAATCTTTATTTGGAGATGAAAACTCTGATTGCACCAGATAATTCCTAAAGAAGCAGCAATTCAGTCCATTACACATTGGAATCCTATTGCTCATAAGATGACGCCTGTAGGAAGTGAGGGTTCTCACTGCACAAAACATTGTCAGTGTCATGAACAGAAGAGGGTCATCAGTGATCACTCACTCCTCAGTCAACACTGTGCATATGGCAATATTTAAGTCAAGGTGACAAGGCCATCAGCTGGAGTTCCTGGCGGAAAACTTACACTGAGAACAAACACTATGAAGAATCCTTCAGCACACCACTGAGCAAATAATGTGGAATTTGCCAATGACTTCAAATTGTAAGATGAAGATGTAGGATTCTAAAGTGTTCCTGAAAACACTGAATGCACAGTTTGGAAACAAGTAATAATAAACAAAATACACCAACTGCAAGATTCATACTTGCTTATATGCCTACAGTAAAAGTGGTTGCTGAACAATTAAACATTGTGCATTTCGTCTTGACAAAATCATGAAACATGCTGAATAAAAATGGGCCATCTTTCCTTCAATAACACAGTATTAGAAATCATTAAGTCATTTCCTACAATTAATGGAGTAACAAACACACCAAACAGAAGGTAACTGAATAAATCTGGAAATTGTAGTGCCCAAAATAACATATTAAGTATTAAGTATATAGGCATACAGACACGTATATACGTATATACGTACTGTATATGGCATATATACATATATATATGCATCTGTGTGTATGTGTGTATATATATGTGTATGTATGTGTGTGTGTGTATATATAAAAAAACCAAGAACAAGAGAAAACCGATAAAAAACATAAAACGTTTATTTTTGGAGGCTTCCACACCAGCCCTGACCGGCTTCTCCCTCCTGGCTCTCCTGGCCCCTCTGGCAGTGACCGGTCGGCGCCTACCCTGGTCCTCCGGGCGCTGTCACCACCTTGGGACGTGCACGCCGCATCTCTGCCCAGGCTTCTGTGTCTGCATCACAGTATCCTCGCTGCCGAACAGTACACACGCAAAACTTTTAAAAGACTGCCCCTACCAAATGCCCTCTGTGAAAATTTTAAAAATAAAATAAAAAAAATTTAAAACCTCCTTTGCTCCTTACACTGCGGAACCGGCGAGAGGGCGCCGCGGGCTCCGGCAGAGGGGACTCTCCGGGAGCCGGTTCCGTCCAGCCCAGCGCGGGCCCCCAGGCCTGCGTGGGCCCTCGGAGGTCGGCGCCGCCACCGCTCACAGCAGCCCCCCTCGCCGAAATCCGCGGTGCCGGGGCCGCTGCCCGAGCGCGGGAGTGGGAGCGCCGGCCGTGTACCGAGGATGCTGCGGACCGAGCACCTAGCGGGGGATGCGCGTGGCCGAAGAACGAAGCCCGCGAGACGGCGCAGCGGAGCGATGGCAGATGGCTAGTCCCCTGCCCGCGCCCTGAGCCGCACTGGGGGCTGCAGGAAAAATTAAAACAAACCAAAAAAAAAAAAAAAAAAAGCTTTTCTTTCCTTTTACCCTTTTGTTGTGCAGGCAGGCGCGTGAGACTTTCCAGTCCTTTTGCCCCCAGCTCCACTTATCTGGAGAGACCCCAAGCGAGCTCGAGCCCGGGAGCGCCCAACCCGGGTGTCTACGCTGCCGGCCCACACCTCCCTCGCTCTGCGTTTCTTTTCCAATCCCCTGATCGCTGGGCGGCCCCTCCCTTCTCCAGGCGAGCCCAAGCCTGCTGCCCAGAACTAGCTCCATCCTCCACCTGCTCCCCCGCTCCTCCCCCTTCTTCTCGAGGAGACGTGGGACCTGCCTGCTTCCCGCGCCACGGGCTCCCTCCCCGCCGCCCCCTGCCTCCCGCTTCCCTCCAGCATCTTTCCAGCTCCCCTGTCATCGCTGGTGTGCACGCACGGCTTTTGTTTTTGTTTTTTCCTCTTTGCTGTTGCAACCTTGGAGTCAAAGGCGGGGGAGCAAAAGTGGGGAGATGTTGCAAAAAATAAAAGCAAGCAGGAAGTGCTTATATTTGCAACATTGGCACCCCGCCTCGTCCCATCTTGAGTGCCTGGGGGAGGGCCTTCCCGGTTTTAGAGGGAGCTTCTCATTGCTCTCAGTGCCCTGCACCAACTCCGGGTTTAGGATCTGAGAAGTCCAAACAAAACGTTCTCCCCCGGGCGGTAGCAAGGGGGTGTCAGCGTGGGAGCTGGGGGGATTTCTCAAGAAGCAGCAACCATCCTTCCCACCCGGGTTTTGGTAGCTGGTCCAAGGTCCAGGACGAGAGCAAAACACCCCTGGGTTTGGGCGTAGGGGATTCCAGGGTGAAGTTGCAGCTGCAAGACGGTGCTTTGCCCATCTTCCCTTCAGTCTCTGCCTCCTGAACCCTGACAGCTCCCCAGGAAGTCAGTCCTGGGGGTGATGACAGGCAGCGAAATTTCACAGAACTCTGCAAGTGGCAACATTACCTTCCCCAAGTTACTTCTTGGTTGTTGATGATACTGTTGTTGAGAGACGAGTGGGAAACGATGACAT
This sequence comes from Camelus bactrianus, assembly GCF_048773025.1. Lineage (NCBI taxonomy): Eukaryota > Metazoa > Chordata > Mammalia > Artiodactyla > Camelidae > Camelus > Camelus bactrianus. The sequence continues at coordinate 39,458,630 of NC_133558.1, forward strand.
AGAAGAAGATTGCAGACGTGGGAAGGGCTCCATTTTCAGGACCCCTTGGAACAGCGGGCTGTATGTATACTAGATCGTGTAACCACAAAGAATTTCCCCTGGGAGATGCATTTCATAGCTCTTCCCTGAAAATTCCCAATCTTTGCTCTGGATGAAACGGTCCTGAGGACAAGCTGGGAGAAAGGTCTGGTTGGCAGAGGCCCAGAGATGCTAACACTGAGGTCTCATAACAGGCAAAGGTAACTGTGTGACCGCCAGGAGGGCCGGCCTCCCTCACCTGGGGGTCCTCCGCCTTCCACGCGCTGCTCTCCTCTGTACCCCTGTGGTGTCTGCGGCCCCGGGAGGGCAGGCGCTTGTGCCTGTCGACACCACTGCTCTACCCTGGGAAACTGGCACACAGCAGGTGCTCAGTAAATCATTGTGGAACGAACAGTAATACTGGGCTCCATTGCTGTGGGTGTCTGTCCCCCCAGTTCAGGGACCTCTCAGGCCCCCTCACAACTGGCAGGAAAATACTACTGCTGCCCGCAGCAGCAGCAGTTCTGAGGGGTACGTGGGCTTTTCCAAGCGTCCGCCTGCGGTATCGGCCTCCCAGCAGGGAAGTGGCTGCAAGGGACAAGCTTCACTCTACAGAGCTACAAGGAGCAAACTCAAGTGCCACAGACAGGAGTGCCTTTCCAGCATCACTGCGCACTCACCCACCTTTTGGGAGACTGGGAGGCTTTTCTGCTACATTCTGACCCTGAAGCCCCAATCCTGTGTGGACGTGCCTCCCTCCTAGAGCAGGGAACCACTGAGCGACCTGTCACTTGGCACCAAGCAGAGGGACTCCTCCCAGCTCATCGTGCCACCTGCAGGTTGTGCTGATAGCAGGATCCTCTGAGAGACATCACACCCTCCCACCCTGGGAACAGGAGAGCAGCTCACAGGTTTCCTCAAGAGGATGGTCACATGGCCCCAGTCTGGCCGGTCAGCACGTTCCGTCCTCCCTGGTCTCTGTGATTGGCTCAGGGCTGGGCACCAGCCCAGTCAGACTCCACGGTCAGGCCTGGAATCCTGCGGGAGGAGAAGTTCTATTTCAGTTGGCACTTGAGGGGACGTGATGTCAGCCTGTGGCAGTTAGTGGCCATCTTGCTCTCATAAAGGCAGAGCCATGTGAAGATGGCCCCAGTGGCAGAGCCCAGAGGTGGGGAAGGACGACTTCTGCTGACGTCACTGAGCACCACGTGCAGCCCTGCCTGAAGCTGTCTCCCCGTGGACGTCTCAGTTAGGTAAGTCATTCTCTCCTGCCCTGTTTGCTTCTTTAGGCCAAACTGTGGTGACAGGCAATGATGTGTCCAGAGACCTCTGTTCAAACAGTCATTGTAACTGACGAGAGAGTAAACATGGCCTCAGTGAACGGGTTTGCTAGTGGCAGCTCCCAGGTCCTGGCTGTTAGAGTGCACACACTCAGCCGGGTCTCAGCTCTGCTGTCACACCTGCTAACCCACCCCTCTCCTCTCCCACCTGCCCAGCCTCGGGGCTGGACACCCCAGGGCACCTGGAACAGCCCAGGGCTTTGTGTTATAATTTACACAGGCTGCCCCCACGTCTGAGGGTGAGGGTGACTGGGTTCCAGTTCACAGAGAAGAAAACAGACTGGAGGGATTTGCTGGTGAGCTGTGGGGGTGGGACCCCAATCCACCATCGGATCTGTGACTTCAGATGGGTGGCCCCCCACCCTCAGCCAGGGTGCTTGCTAAGCCTAGGGGCGCAGGAGTCCTGCTCCCTCCAGCACTCCTCCTGGGGGGGAGGGGGGAGGAGGGGAGGTGTAGGCTCTTCTCTATACAACACTCACCCCTGCAGGGGCTCACGTGTGACCCCTCAGACTGCCATTCCTTCTTCATGACCTGGGCCTCCTTGACCGGGCATGAGACATGCCTTGAGCTGTGGGCGCTGCAGTCCATGGGTGCACATGTGGGCAGGTGCACCCATGACTGAGAGGACAGCACCCCAAGTTAAGGCCCCCCTGCTCAGATGATTACATCCTGGAGCTGAGGGGAGCTCAGAAGTCTGGTGGCCAATTCTCACCTTCAGGGCAAATTGTTATCATCCAGGGGGCTGATATTTTAAATTGAATTACACATTTGCAATCCAATAGTCAAGCCCCATTCTCAGCAGCCTTGCAGCTTCAGCTTTTACATCTCTCTGAGACCACGTTCTTAGCTTCACATTGAGTCCCATTATGGACATAAACTCTGGTCCTTTCACATGTCACCTTCAGCATAAGAGGCCACCACCCCAAGTTCCTCCTCCTTTCCCCTTGTCAACACCTCCACACGGAGACTGGGGCTCTTTTGATGCAGTTGTGCAGACGTGTGAGCCAAGGATTTAGAATGAGCAGGCTAGGAGGGGCCTGCCCCGCATGGCAGGGCAGGTGGGCGGGCAGGGGGTAACGGTTCACCTATAAAACCTCAGCTGGTGTCAGGCAGCGACAGCAGAGTGGCAGCAGAGGGCTGAGCGGTTGCAGATTAAGTGGATTAAATGTGTTCACCCAGCCACCTCAGGGATGGCGGCCCTAGAGCAGGATGACAAGTGTGGAAGATAGAGGGTCCCCAGTGCCTGGACACCCCCCACCTTCTAAAAATCAGAGTTGAGATGTGGCTTTGAAATCAGAACAGTGGTATTCAAAGCTTCCCCCACCACTTGGTGAATTTTTCAAAGCAAATGAGCCTCAGTTTTCTCGTGTGTAAAATGGGAACATTGAAGCCTCTCCCTCTGAGGGTGGGGAGGGGAGTAAATGGGGCGACAGCAGAGCACAGGGCTGTCTGGGCTGAGCCTGCACCCAGGCAGGCCGTTGTCGCTGCCATGACCACCATCTTCCAGGGCAGGGTCTGTGCACTCTCCCTGTGAAGGTCCAGACAGCAAACACTCTAGGCTTTGAGGGGCCGACAGCCCCTGTCCAAGCACCGCCCGCTGCTGCTGGAGGGCGGAGGCGGCTTCTGCAGCAGGTAGTCCGGGCTCCCACCCCGCTTCCTGGGATGTGTGTGACTGAGATACAACCGTCACGTAACGTGGTTAGTTCTAGGTGTGCAGCGTGATGATGTGCATATTGTGAAATGGTCGCCGCAGTACGTTGAGTGGACATCCGTCACTGCCCGTAGTTACACATTATGTTTCTTGTGATGAGAAATTTTAAGACGTGCTCTATTAACAACTTTCAAATGCACAGCACAGTGCTGTTAACTAAGTCACCTTGCTGTGTATGATGTCCCCAGGACTGGTTTGTCTTACACCTGGAAGTTTGTACCTTTTGATTACCTTCACCAATTTCAACCACCCCTCCCTCACCGCTGGCAACCACCAACCTGATCTCTGTTTCTGTGGGTTCGGTTTACTTTGTAGATTCCACATATGAATGAGATCATAGGTATTTGCCTGTCTCTGATTTGTCTCACTTAGCACAATACCCTCAGGGTCCAGCCATGCTGTCACAAATGGCAGGATTTCATTCTTTTTTGATGCCTGAATAAGATCCCATTATGTATGTATATGTCACATTTTCTCTGTCCAGTCGTCTGTCAGCGGACACTTAGGTCGTTTCCATGTCTTGGTTATTGTAAATAACGCTGCAGTGAACGTGGGCCTGCAGGTGTCCCTTTGACATAGTGATTTCATTTCCTTTGGCTGGATTCCCAGGAGCGGACTTGCTGGATCACATGGGAGTTCCATTTTTACGTTTTTGAGGAGCTACCACACTGTTCCGTCGTGATGGCACCAGTTTGCATCCCCACCAGCGGAGCACTAGTTTCCCTTTTCTCCACACCCCCGCCAGCAGTTGTTACCGCTTGTGCTTTTGGTAACAGCCGTCCTGACAGGTGTGAGGTGATACCTCATTGTGGTTTTGGTTTGCATTTCCCTGATGTTGAGTGCTACTGAGCACCTTTTTATGTACCCATTGGCCATCTGTGTGTGTCCTTTGGAAAACTGTCTGCTCGGTTCCTCCTGCCCATCTTTAAATCGGATTGCTTGGCATTTTTGCTGTTGAGATGTAGGACTTCCTTCATTTGCTTTGGGTGTTAACCCCTTATCAGACATATGATCTGAAAGTGCTCTCCCCTTTCTGTTTGTTGCCCCGACCTCTTCTTTCTGGGTGACGTGAGTCCAGGCACTCAGCAGTCTCTGCTTCTCACATGCGTTTCCAAAACTCGGTGGGAGGGGGCTGTGTTCCAATAAAACTGTATGTAGCCGTCGGTCACTAGCCCCTCTTCTAGGAGGCTGGCTCTGAGGAGTGCAGTGTGGGCAGGCATGATTCCCCTGAAGCCGTCGGTCAGATGGGCCTGTGCTCTGGAATTCACACCTCCCAGCCCGGAAGTGATGGGGCAGTTTGTGAAGGGAGGGAGGGCCTTGCAGCTAAAACCCAGAGCAGGTGCTCCTGTGCCTTGTTGGAAGGACCTGAAGACCAGGTTGTGTGGAACAGGGACTCCCCCAGGTCACAAAGCTCAGTTCCGGCTTCTGGGATGCTGAGAGCTGCTCTGAGCCGCTGTCGCTGAGGAGGGAAGGGCCTCAGGCAGGAGGGAGGAGCTGCTGGACTGTGCTTGCCCTGCTTGTCAAGGCTCAGCTCTGGTGACGTGTGGCACATGGACTCAGCTTTGGGCACATAAGAGGAGAGGTTCTTGCGGGAGGACTGGCTTTTTCCTCCAATTGAGGGCCTACTGTGTGCCAAGCACTGCAGTCCTCCGAGTCAGGGTTGGAAAACCAGACACAGAGAGGTTGGGGAAAGTTTCCAGGTCACACAGCAGTAGGGGCGGCACCGGGCTCTGATGCAGACCTGACGGCAGGCCCACACTCTCTCTCCTTTCCCAGGACCATCATGATCCCACAGGTCAGCGTCCCCCAGAGAGGCCCAGGTGTGGGCACTGGGACCTTCCCTGCCTAACATGCCAGGAGCCTTAAGAGGGAGGACAGGGTACTCCCTGAGTCCACGATGCCCAGAGGCTGCTCTCAGGGAGGGGCCCCGCACCTCAGCATCTAGCACCCCCAGCACCCAGGGGGCCGAATCCTGTCTCTGTCCTGGGATAAGCCACTCTTTCCTCCCTGCTTCGGTTCTCCTGTCCACACTGGGCTGGAACCAGCAGCCGCCTCACAAGGTTCTGAGTACCCTACAGGATCCTGCAAGCAGCGCCCGCTTGCAGGGAGCACCGTGGGGTCAGCGGCACTGGTCTTCTTGTCTTTTCCTTGCCCCTTTGCTGGACAAGGAGGAGTCCCAGTGGGGTCCTGGCTTGTCCCAGTTCTCACCCCCGCTCAGGGCCCCGCAGGGGGTGGTACCCAGGCTGGACTCTGTCCCCTGCCCTCCTGGGCACCCTCATTCCCTGCACCTGGGCTGCCTGGATGCTGTCTTCCAGGGGCCTCTCTGTGCCTCCCCCTGACCGCCTGGCACCCCCCCACCCTGGGTTATCCCGGCGCCCTCTGGCCCTTGGCCCCACACCTTCTCCATGTTGAGTGGAAGTGCGGTGATGGATAGGCTGGGCCTCCTGAATGGTGTGGGGGAGCCCGAGAGCCCAAGGTGGGGAGGGGGTGTGTCCCCAGTCATGCTCTGATTCGCTCAGAGATTCTTAGCACCTACTCTGCCGGGTGGATTTGGGGGACAGAGATGACATGGACGCAGGGGAGCTGGGCACTGAGGGGACGTCAGCAGAGCATGAGGAGGGGGCGAGTCCGGGCTGGTCCCATAACCCCCTCAGCCTTGGCTTTCCCATCTTTAACGTGGGACAGACTGCTGTGAGGTGAGCGGGAGCCTGGCCCATGGCCAGACACTGTCCCACACGCCTTAGGAGGAGAAGCTCATGACCCCTCGTGGAAACCTATGGGGCAGGAACAGGTGTTATCACCCCCTTTCTACAGATGAGGAAACTGAGGCACAGAGAGGTGAGGTGACCGCCCCAGATCACAGAGACCAGGCTGTCAGGGTCCAGGCTCGTGGTCAGTGCCCACTCTGGGTGTCCCCCCCTCCCTTCACCCTCCACTGGGACCCACGGCCGCAGCCTCCTCTCAGTGTGATTGTTCGTGGGGAGCAGGGTGGGGGCGCTGGGGGCCCGTTTCTCTGAGCGCTGCTTTCCCAGGGGGCTCAAGGGGTTGGTTGTATTCACTGCTGGACACCCAGGCCCAGGCCCGGGCCCAGGCCACACTGCAAGGCCTGAATCGGTGTTTGTTGAGTGAATACCTGAACATCTGCATGTACCTGCATGGTGCCCCTCATTTCCTCATCTCCACAGCATGTCTGGCTGCATGGCTGACACCTCCTGTCATCAGGCCTCTCCCAGGGACAGCCGGGGGGCCAGAGCTGCTCAGCTGCAGACAGGGACCCTCAGGGGCTCTTTGCCTGCCCCAAGCCTCTCCTGGGCTGTCCCGGGCCAATCCACAGGGAGGCCCAGCCAGCTTCCAGGAGCAGCAATGAGGGCCCCATCCCAGGGGTGTGGAGTAGGTGTTGAAGGGTGTTTCCTGAGGATGACTCTGCATCTGAAGGGGCACCGGGGGGTCAGGCTGCTTTAATGTCCATGCCAGGCCCCCACCCCTGCTGGTCGGTCATAAAGGACACCGGCCATGGGGCCGAGGTTCTAGCAGGTTCCCGCTCCCTCTTTGTGCCTCAGGGTCCTCATTTGTAACAGAGAACCAGTAACAGGGCCACGGGAAGGCTCACCAAGACCCTGCTCTGTGGCCTTGGGTGGCCACTGCCCTCTTGCTGCTCAGTGTCCTTGTCTGTGATAGAGAACTAGTAACATTCTCCCTTTCGGTCACATTTTTCTGAGTCCCTTTCCCTATTGGGCCCAGGGCGCTCACAGAGCTCACAAACTGAAGAGGTAATCGAAGGGAGATCACAGCCATGGGGGTCCCAGGTGAGGCCAGAGGGCCTGCAGGAGGGTGTGGGAACCCAGAAGGGCTTCATGGAGGAGGTGAGGTCTGAGCTGTGTCTCCAAGGATGAGCTGTCATCTAGCCGGGACCTGGCACTGAGCAGGACCCACGTATATGATGAATGAGGGTGTAGAAGAATGAATGGGCTTCCCCTAACAGGAAGCGAGACAGGGCAGCCCCCCAGGTGAGGCAGGAAACACAGGGCAGGCGGTGGCAGGGGCGGGAGGGGCAGAGGTCGGGGCTGCAGTGTGATGCCAGCATCTGGCCACCACCGTAGCCCGTGCCCTGGTGGATTGGGAGCCGTCGTCTGCCCTCTGCTCCAGGGACTGTGAAGGAGGTCCCTGTTCACTGTGCAGGCAGGGAACATCTGAGCTGAGCCCTTGTATGGACCGTGTTTCTTCCTTCTGTAGCCTGGATGCCTTCATCCGCCCTGCAGGCCTGTGCGGGACACTCCCTGCTCTCAGTCACCTGGACTTGGCCTCCCGCCTCCTTTGTGGGCCCTCCCACCCCAGGAGGGGTCCTCCTTCTAGGTCTAACCCCCCACCTTCTCCACTGGACTCGGACTCACACTGAGCCGCTCGCTGTCCACCTGCCCGACGCGCCCAGAGTCAGGTCCAGACCCTTGGGGCCACCTCTCCCCCCCGGAGCCCATGAAGTTACTTAACCAGCCAGTCCTCAGCCTGCTCACCTGCCTCGCCCTTCCCTCCTGCAGAAACCCCGTGACGGCCCTGTCCACGGCTCCCTGCCCCTCGGCTCCTGGCCCCGGCTTCCCCGCGTGGTGCCATCCCGCCTCCAGTCCGGTGAGTAGAAACTGCCTTTTCAATGGCAGTTGTCCCCTGACCTGCTGGCCTTTCTGAACCTCACTCTTCCTACTAACATAATCTATTTCACACCAGCCTGTGAGACACTTTGCAGACATTGTTTATAGAATAAACAAATGAAGAACAAGTAGACCTTTTTAACATCGTCAACAAGTTCAGTATTTTAATATAGATTAGAATTCCTTTTCCCCATGAAATCACAGGCTCCTCTAGGGTGGAGGAGATATAAAAATTACATGGACAGGACCAGACACCCGTAAGGTTCTAAATATCTGTCTCCCCAAACTGAGGGCTCAAGACCAGCTTGACCAAGTCCTGCCTTCACGCTGTGAGTGGGGTTTCATTGGTTTTCAAATTAAGCTTCTACACTTAGCTTAGCAGGGAAGTTGTCAGTTCCAAACTCATCTTTCCAGTAATAACCAACTGACACCACATGTGAGATGCCCTGTTCCCTGAGTTACTTGATGAGAATCTGCAGGTGTCAGCAGGGAAAGAGTCAGGGCAGTGTATTTACACACAAGCTGCATCTTTGGGGGACAGTGGGAGTGGCGCCCGGGAAGATGTCAGCTCCTGACTCATTTAGTTGGGACCATCTTCACATGTTGGACTTCCAGAGAAGTGTCCAGAGGGGAGAGTGGGCTGGAGCTGGGCTTGGCTGTCACCCATGGAAGAGAGGGCTGGAAACCTCAGACAGCTGTGGTCCTGGGAGCAGCCTGACATGTGGGGGCCACTAGAAGTGTCCCCTCCTAGGCTGCTGTCCTGCTGAGGGTCGGGCCCAGCTGCCGTAACAGAGAAATGGGGAGAGGTGGCCCTGGGGCAAAAGTGACAGTTCTGGAGGGTGAGTGTGTCTGCGGATGCAGGTGCAGCAGGATGACCACAGTTAATGGCACTGTACCATGTCGGGGACATTCGCCAGGAGAGTAGACTTGAGGTGCCCCCACCGCACAAAGTGAGACACAGATGAGGCGGCGGCTGTGCTAATTAGCTTGCCGGCAGTAATCATTTTACTGTGTATGTTCTCACCAAAATTTTATGTTGCACACCTTAAATTCATGGGATTTTTATTTAAAAAAAAAAAAAGATAAGGTCTGGGATGTGAGTGGCCAGCAGCTGCACCTGGGCCCTGACTTCCACAATGAGACAAATGACACTCCTGCCAGGGTCAGACCCAACCTGCAAACGACGGAATGGCAGCTTTTGGTTTCTCGCTCTTGGAAGCCAGCCCCCGGGCTGTGAGGAAGCCCAGCAGCCACACGGAGGCCGAGGCCCTGCCTCCAGCCCAGCTGAGCCCCGGATGACGGCCCCTGTGCGCAAGGTGTCCGCCGAGGCCCCGGGCAGCAAAGAGGAGCCGCACCCCGGGCCTGCCCGCACCGTGCCATGCTGCGGGAGTGAGTGAGGACTGCTTTAAACCACTGCGTTTAGCGGTACCCGAACACCGCCTCACCCTCGCCCCCAACTGCTCCAGGTCCTCAGACTCCCCTCACCTTTACAGACTGGCATTTGTGTCACCCAGATTCACAGGTTGAGGTCCCCCCGTGTGGCAGTGCTTGGAGGTGCAAAGGTTGAGCAAAGTCCCGAGGGTGGCCCTACCCGGTTGGTCTGGTGTCCTTACATGAGAGCAAGTCCCCAGAGCTGGCTCCCCGCCACATGTGGACACAGCAAGGATGCGGCCAGCTGGCGGCCGGAAGGACAGTCATCACCAGAAAGCGACCTTACTGGACATTGCTTGGGCCTCCCGCCCCCAGCACTGTAGGAAGATGAACTTCTGCCATCCAGGCCTCCTGGGCAGCGAACCTGGGTCGGGGCGGCCCCTCCGGCCTTGACGTCTCTGCACACCCTCTCCCTCCTGCCTGATGCTCGACGCAGCTGCTGCTCAGAAACTGTGCTCCTGACGCGGGGCGCGGTGGGCAGTGGGGGCATCAGCCAGGCCCCCCCAGTTCCCCGTTCTCAAAGCGGCCGCCCTCCCCCTCAGCATGGCGCAGGCGTTGGCGGTGGCTCAGATGCCCCTGAGCAGTGGCCGGACGGCGGCTCCCCTCCTCCCGGCTCGGCACGGGGCCTGGCACACACCTGCTCCGTTTTTAGGGAGGATGCTGTTCTTGGCCAGGAAGGGGAGGGCCCCCTCTTACCCAGAAGTTCTGCTCCTGGGCGTAGACACCAGTGAAACGTGGGGCACGGCCGGGCAGTGAGTCCTGGGCCCCGAACTAGGACAGGCCCAGCGTGTCTTAGGGGAGTGGATGAACGTGGCCCATCCACACAAGGGACACTCACCACCCACGGCGTCAGAGCAAGTCATCCAGATGGCCAGTCCCCAAAGAGGGCACGTGTCACAATCTGTCTGAAGGAAGTGGAACAGAAAAGCCCAGTGCCTGGGCCGAGAGGTGCCCGCCGGGGAGTCAGACGATGAGGCGAAGCAGGGACAGGACTGTCGCTGAGGCCAGGCCCCCCTGGGAGAGGGCTGTTCTCATTTACTGACTCGAGCAGTGACGACGGTGGGTCTTCAAACTGTTGACAACACACACGCACACACACCTATGTAGGTGAGTTTTGTACGTCTCCTGTGTGTGCATCCACAATTTTTAATGGAAAAAGAAAACAATTTTTCAACAGAGTGGCAAATTATTGTTTTTAAAAAGGGGGACAGAGTTCCCCTCTAAGACCCAGGCCCGTTGTCACAGGTGGGTGAGCCTGGACTTCTGGCATCGCCCAGCCGCCCCCTCGGTCTCACCAGCAGCGAATGAGCGAACAGCCAGTGGCTCCCAGTTGCCTGAGTGTAAACCCCTTGTCCGGAGGGAGCCGGACCCCCTCCCAGAGTTCCAGGTGGGCACCAGTGCTCGCCGACCTGGCCATGCCGCCCGGACACTGGCAGGTGACAGGGGCCAGAGTGGGGTCCTCCTGCCCCAGGGCAGTGACAAGATCGGCCCAGTGACAATGTCAGCTGGACTTCCCAAAGCAAAAGCCAGCACAGACCGGTGAGGAGGAGTGCCCTGGGGCAGCGTGGAGGGCTCCTGCTCTGTGTTTTCCTTCTGCATTTGATCACAGCTGTGACAGGAAAGAGCGGGCAGTGCGTGCGTGCATTGTGTGTGTATTTCTTAACTCCATCTTGACCTCGCACCCTGGAGGAAGCCTGCGGCCCTGTCCTGTGGGCTGTCCTGCCCTGTCCTGTGAGGGCCCCACGTGTGAGGACCTTGCGCCTCCTCCACCAGCCACAGGAGTGAGCCGAGCCTCCCCGGCCCCTCGGGTGGTGCAGCCCCAGCTGATAGCCTGACCGCAGCCTCATGGGGGCCCTGAGTCAGAACCACCCAGCCCTGTCTGCTCCTGGCCCCCAGAGCCCACGACAATAAGTGTTTGCTGCCGGGAGCCATGATGCGACGGACCAGGAACACGCGACTCCTCCTGCACATCTGTCCACCCCAACGGGCTGTGGAGGTGACCTTGTCTTTGTCTGTTTGTGGCCTCTGTCGTCCTGTATAGGGACACGGGTCTGTCAGGGGCACTGCAGGTCTCGGGTGCCAAGGCTGGTGGGGGCCCTGGATCAGTGTCTGAGGCCCAGTAACACAGCAGTGCCAGGAGCCCCATCATTCTGGGACGTCCTGTGTGAGAGGCCAGGACACACCAGGGAGCACGGATGGACCCTGGGCAGACCTTCCTGGTCCCTGCCCAGCCCCGCCCCTGACTGCCTGCCAAGTGACCCCAGAATGTCACTCCACTCTAGGTGCCTCAATTTCCTCTTCGGTGGACTGGGGGTGACAGGAACAATTAACCCCAAGAATGTGGAAGGAGACAAGGTGGACACCTGCCCAGCGGGGCTGATCAAGGAAGCCGCTTCTCCCAGCACCTGCCTGAGGGTGCACTGTGAGGCTGTGAGCTGCCTCCCCTGGGCAGCGCTCGTGGGCAGGCCTGGGTGCACAGAGGGAAGGGTGACTTCCCTAGTGGGTGAGGCAGCCCCGCATGCAGGAGCCCAGCACAGCGCCTGGCCCCGAGCAGGCTCCAGGGAACGTGTGTTGTGTGAGCTCACTTCACCTGCTGACAGCCAAGTCACATATAAACAAAAGACAGCACATTCCAAGGACGCCCTGTAACCCGTGGCACATCCTTGCCGGTCCTAGGACAGAAGGAGCAGCGCAGGACACGGAGACGGGGTGAGTAGGACTCAGGCAGCAGACGCCTGTGCGTGCGTGGTTGCGGCATCAGCGTGGCCCCGGTAGCAGGCGGCGGGAGCAGCTCCGAGCCCTCTGGCTTCCTGCCAGGAGGAGAACCAGGAACAGGATGACTTTCCATACTGGTGTGAATGGGTGTGAGGTCATGGAAGCAGCCTCACACCTGTTAGCTCACGTCCAGGGCACTGACCCCAGCCGGAGCAGGACAAGGCTTTGCACGTGCTCACGCTGGGGCCAGAGGTGCCTTAGTCTGGGCTGCCCCAGACCCACCTGGAGATGAGGCTTCTGGCACGAGGAGTTTCTGTGGGAGATGAAGGCAAGGGGGTAGGGAGGTGAGAAGAGGAAGAGAAGGTGCCTCAGTATGGCTGTCATCATGCTGTCCGCCACGGCGCAGCCCCGCTGCAGGATCCCCTCACCACTGCAGGGTTCCTTGCTGCAGGATTTCCCCACTGCAGGACCTCCTCCACTGCAGGAGCCCCCACTGCAGGCAGGGGACAATGGTCCACCCGGGAGCCCGGGAGCCAGTGCAGAGAGGAGGTTTGTGTCCTGGCTGTGTCTGCCCCCAGGGGAGGGTAAGCCTCCACACTTCAGCTGCCGCACAGGTGGCCAGGGGTCTCTGGGAGCAAGAGAAGACCCCAGGCAGAGAGGTGCTGGCAGTTCATGTGAGGGGAGCCCAGGGCCGGGCGCTCCGATAGCCAGCGCTCCCTGGAATGAGAGCGAGCCTCCTGCCACCCTCATCGTAAGACCACGGACACTTGAGCCACCATGTGGACTTCGGAAGGTCAAGGTGCGCGTGATTGTTTGTCACCCTTGTCTCACTTCTGTGCGGGATCCTGCAGACTGACTCGTTCAACATGTGCGCCACCCCCTCCTTCCATGCCGTGTGTGTGTTAGTCTCTGGGAACCTGAAAGCTGCATTTCCCAGACCCCGGGCAGCCCGGGCTCGGCAGGTGGCCTCGGCTGCCCTGGACAGGTGCCTGCCTGAGATCCAAAAGCTGGGAGCAAGCAACACGGGGCGGTGCAGGGACGGGGCTCCTGGCAGGCAGGGAGCAAGGGGGCTGGTTCTCCCACAGCAGCAGCCACGGTGTCTGGGCCTGAGCATCACAGACAGTGGGGTTTCCATGGCAACAGACACAGGTTGGGTTAGGTGACTGGCCAGTTGGTTGTCCCTGGCTATGGAGCATCCACTCTTGGTCCCTGGTAGTCCTGGAATCTGAGTCTTAACCCCTCTGCTCAGACCACAGAAAGTGGATCCTGTCATTTGTAACTAATCACCGTGGCTAATACAGGTACAGACTCTGAAATCACCTGCATTGTTTTTCCTGTGTGCAAGACATACAGAAACCTCAAGAAAAACAAGCAAAAATCACCGGTAACCCCACCCCCCGGAGGTAACCGCTGGAACATTTTTGTATGTTTCCTATTTCTTACGTAGTCAAAATGACACCGTTTGTATTATTCTCTGCCAGCTCTGCTCACTGAATGTCACATACTGTGGATTATAAATGTGTCCCAATGGCCTTGTCCATGAGGCCTTCAGCTCCCTAGACCAGGTCAGGTTCCAGTCGCTTTTTTTTCAACCAATATATTGACCTATAATTGACAAAAAAAAAAAAAAAAAAGCTGTACCTATTGAATGTACACGACTCTGACTCTGGAGATGTGTGCGCGTGTGTGAAGCCAGCACTGCATTCTGTGCCATAAACACATCCATCACGTGCCAGTCTCCTCCACCCTCTTCATTCAGCATTGTGATGAGAACCCTTAACAGAAGGTCTACTTCTTGGCCAAGATTTGAGTACATAATATGGCATTATTAACTACAGGCACCATGCCCCGCAGAACTCCAGAACTCATTCATCCTGCGAAACTGAAACCTTGAACATTTGACCATCACCTTCCTGTTCCCCCATCCCCAGGCCTGACCACTAAACTTCTACTCCTGTCTATGAATTTGACTATTTTAGATTCCTCATATAAGTAGTATTTTGGAGAATTTGTCCTTTTGTGTCTAGCTTACTTCACTTAGCATAATGTCCTCCTGGTTCATGGTGTTGCAAATGGCAGGATGTCTTTTTGAAGGGTGAATAATATTCCATTTTGTGTATATACCACCTTTTCTTTACCCATTGATCAATGTCTGTGCACGTTTAGTTTGCTTCCATGTTCCGGCTGTTGTGAACAATGCTGCAGTGAATAGATCTCTCTTTGAGACCCAGATTTCAATTCCTTGTGTGCATCCACAAAAGTGGGATTGCTGGATCATAAGGTGGCTCTGTTCCTAATTTTTCATCTGACTTTAGTGTCAGGGTAATGCTGGCTTCATAAAATGAGTTTGGAAGTGCTCTTTCTTCCAAAATGCATTTTTTGCAAGAGTTTAAGAAGGATTGGTATTAATTCTTTTTTAAATGTTTGGTAGAATTCCCTGTAAAGACAGCTGGTTCTGAGTTTTTCTCTGTTGGAAGGTGTTTGATTACTGATTCCATCTTTTTATTTATTATTGGTCTGTTCAAACTTTCAATTTATACTTGATTCCATCTTGGCAGGTTGTGTGCTTCTAGGGAATTATCCACTTCTTCTAGGTCGTCCAATTTATTGGCATTTCATTGTTCATGATATTTTCTATTACTTAAAAAAAAAAAAACTTCTGCAGCATCTGTTGTAATGCCTTCTCTTTCATTTACTATTTATTTATTTAAGTCTTCTCTTTTTCTCTTAATCTTGCTAAGGGTTTGTCAACTTTTTTATCCTGCAGGAGAGGTTGTGGGCTGGGGCATCTCCTCGGCTCTGAGTTTTGTGAGCCTCAGGGAGGGGTGATGCAAGCACAGTGACACTGCTCTTTCTATCCTTTCAAAATGCTCATCTTGCATTCTGTGGTCCGCTGGGGTGCTGTCACCTCCCAACTGGACTCCAGAGCTCTCATGAAGGTATTTTTGTCTGCAGGTGTTGGTCAGATTGCTGTTTCTATGGGGGAATGAGGGCTGGGACCTCCTAGTCTGCCGTCTTACTGATATCACCCTCTCCATGCACACTTGTAACACTCTGCCCTTAGGTCACAAACCAAACTTCACTCATGGCCTACAAGGCCTGAGGGGTTTGGCCATGAGCACTTCTCCAGCCCCCTAAGCTTCCAACTTCTTTCTGGCTTACCCTGCTCCAGTCACACATTCTCCATTACTTCCCTCACACAGCCAAGCTCCTCAACCCCAGCGTCTTGGTAATTCCTGTCCCCATTTCCTGCAGCATCTTTTCCTGGCTGTTCATTTAGCTGGCTCCCTCACATCTTTAGGATTTCACTTTTAATGCTATCTCCTAGGACAAGTGCTCCCTGTTTCTCCATCTAAGGAATGGTCCCCACACCCACCTTTCTTCCTTCTGTGTCCTTGTCACAGTCTGAAACCCTCTCGTTGGTTCATTTGCTTTTTGCCTGTCTCCCCCCGTACAATGTCCGCTGCAAAAGGGCAGACACTGCCTGCTTTGTTTATCACTATATTTCCTGCCCATTGACTGCAGGTTTCTTTTAAAACAATTTTGCAAACAGTAACGTAACAGTCAATGTATAAGATGCCATATTTTACCCCACCCTTTCCTATTTGTGGGTATGCAGTAGTTTCTGATTATAAGTAATAGTGCAATGAACATCTCCATTCAAAACATTCTCTGTCCTTGCCTCTGGTGATTTTGTTCAGTAACAGTTTCAGAAATAGAAATATTGGCTCCATTAAATATTATGAATATGGTTTTTTTAATTTTTGATATTTTAATAAGTACATTTTTCCTATCAAATGCATTATGTTTTCAACCCATCATGTTTTGGTTTATTCACTCTCCAGTTGTTTTCATTTTTGTTGCCTTTGTTTTGATTAATACCTTGAATTTCTGGGAAGCATTATTTGTAATGATTTGTATTCTGCTGAACCAAATCTCTCTCTCAGCATTCCTGCAGAAGCAAAAAGTACTGTGTGTTGCCCTTTATATTTCTTTTAAAATATTTTATATAATGAGATGTTGCCAAATTGCCTCCCAGACAGGTCAGCTAAAAGGTTATGAAATATCAGATTGCAAATATCTTGCCCATGGCATTTAAGAAACTATGTTGAATAAGTTATGTCACAAAAATGATTAGCATTTCTATCAAAGGACAATATCTTAAGTAAACCAGGTGCTATTATTGATGTACACACAGCTGTTCAGTCAATTATTATAGGCACTCCTCAGGGCTTCCTTAAAAATGCCACTAACAATGATGACTGAGTTCCGGTCTGTCGTCTTCTATCGGTCTGTTTCCTTCTTCGGGAAGGATGCCATTTTGTTTTCTGCAATTATTTTTTTAAGATCATGAATATGTTTAAATCTCCTTCACACGCATGGCCACACTGCACCCCAGAAAGTCTGGCTGAAGACCTGAGTGCCACCACCCCTGAATGTGAGCGCTGAGAGCCAAGAGGGTGAGCCTTTAGATGAGCAGAGCACTAAATCATCTGGGGAATCTGAATAAAACTCAGATTCTGATGCAGGAAGTCAGGGGTGGGGACCGAGATGCCGCATTTCTCACAGTCTCCCCAGAGAACATCCCAGAGGCCCTCATCCTGCCCGATCTATCCTTCCATTGTCTGGGCTCCACGCCAACACACCCCTGAGCACCGGTGCTTCTGCCCAGACCTCAGCCTCCCAGGCCTGCAGCCCCAGCAGGAAAGCCTGTGCTTGTTTCCCCCCTGCTGGCCCCAGGCCCTGACTCCATCTGGCTCTCGGCTCCAGGCTCAGGAGCCCCTGATGTATGTGTGGTTCTGAGTTGGGTTTCCCACTAGGTGTGAGGTGAACTTACCCCTTCAGTTCCCAGGATGTTCCACTGCCCTGGGTGGGGGAGTGGACACCTGTGAACCACTTTTCCTGCCTCCCCTCTGTCTCCTCAACTTTTTCCAATAGTAAGTCTTTTTTCTTTTTTTTCTGTGAAGCACTCCCCCACCCAGCCTTTTTCAGTCCATGTGGTTTGGGGGAAGTTAAACCCTCTATTATACTAGAATCAAAGAATGAGCATATAACCTAGATCTGGCCAATTAACAGATTTCCTCTCTTTCATTTCAGTAACCTGCTCAAGGTTGGACATGTGACTTGGTCCCAGGAAACCTCTGCCTGGACTTGAACCAGAACCATTATGGGTGAGAAGCTGTCTCCCCTGTGGGGGGTGGCCGGGACCACTACATGCAGCTAACTGACCGAAGACTGAGGCCAACGTGGAAAGCAGAGCTAAGGTAACTCCTGACATCATAATATGAGACCCTGGGTCAAGCGGGACCTGAAGCTGACTTGATTCTGATGGGGGTGGGCCACAGTAGAGCTAGGACTAAAGCCATCAAAGCAAGACAGTAGCTTGGGCACTGAGGCTTCTGTGTGTCAGGGTATTCAGCACAAACTAAGAAGGGAAGAGGGCTCCAGAAAGAGAGACCCCCAGGAGTGTGTCTGCTCACACTCACATGCTCCCACTGGCACACAGGCACACACAGTCCAGGCCGGAATATAGGGGAGCATGGTGGGGTTGGGGGATTGCAGCCAACAGAAGGGAGGGCTACTCCAGTCAGATGGGAGGTTTTCCACTTTACTGGTATCTTTTCATGGTACACGATTAGCTTTGAAACAATAAAACTAAGACATGTGTTAGGCAGGTTGTAAGCAGTTTAATGTGAATGTAAGTCAAGACAGCGTTTAAATATAGTACAGCCTCTAAAACACCTCATGCCTTTCTTCTCTCCCTGGGGAGGAAGTCCTCAGAGCTGTTTCTTTTTCTTATACATGTGCATGGCCTTCAAATGCACCCCAGTGTGGGGGAGTCCAAAGGGAGGGGTGGCCAGGTCAAGGTCACACACTAGGGGAGAGGTGACCGGGTCAAGGTCGCACTGCCTACTGGGACAGAGCAGACATGAGGGCAAAGGTGTTCTTATTAAAACCCTGAGTTTGACTCGCCACCAAAGGCAGGTCTCCTGGGAAGCTACAGAGGCTAAAACCACAGGGCCTTCACTTGGCCAGCCCCTTCTTAGATCCAACGCATAATTCTGGTTCTTATCTTTTTTTTAAAGCACCACCCAAAGCTGTATAAGTTCTCAGCTTTAGGCCCCACAGGTGTGGATCAGCCCCGTCCCCCCAACAACCCAAGGCTGTTCCCCGCTCCCTCCCCATCACCTCCCCAGAGCCCCTCACACACAGGTGCTGTCAGAGCCGTGAAGCAGGTGCACAAAGGCCTTTGCGTCCCGGGAGTCTCCGCTTGTCCTCCTGTGCAGCTTCTTCCCCTGTTTTTGATCATGTGGGCACGTGTTATGCAAACAATGTCTGCAGAGACCCATTCTGTGAATGGCTTACATGCTTCTTTGAAGACCTTCTTCATCATAAAAGTACAACCAAATCCTCCTGCTTCTGCCTGGGCCGCTGCTCTGGGCCTCAGCCCGCAGACAGGGAGAAGCCCACGAGCAGCCCCCCACCATCCAGCCGGGGGCCCACAGGGGCAACCCCACCTCTTGGTGTGCGGGCCCGTCCCCTGCCCGCTCACCCGTCAGCGCTGCAGGAGGGCCGGGGGTCGCAGTGGGGGCTCCAGGGCTTTGCTCTGGCTTCGTTTCAATTCAGCCACTCCCTCTCTGCCCCTCAGGCCTCCTCAGGCTTTGAAGGGTGTTCCATTCATGAGATTAAGGGGACACACATGCCCAGAAGTGCTCAGAGCTTCTCTTGCTCCTTCCTAATTTCCTCCTGGATAATGTGCAGCTCCACCACCATCTTCCTCCTTCATAAACATTACTTCTTATCTGACAATGTTTTCTATGTAATTTTGCATATCAGGTAAACTTAATTAGTTGCATCTCTCTCTTTTTACCAGGTGAGAGAACAAATCCTTTGAGATTTTCCAGGAGCCCTCTGGGCAATCTCAGTCAGTTCAAAGTCAATAAAACTTAATTTTGAAATTGATTTGGGGGAGTTTTCCAAATTGTCAAGCTTTCTGAACATTTGATTAAACAATTACAGATCACTATGATACAATACTTAGTTACATATTTAAGCAAAAGGACAATCAAAGATTTCAAAGACAAAAATACAAGGTAATGTTTTGTTTAAAAAAAATCAGAAAATAAAAAACACAGCTATTTCAATATTGAGGAAGCTTGATTTTCTTTTCTAATCAAAGACACAATAAAGACAACAGTAAGCACAGGAAGTTACTTTATCAAGACACACAATCATTGTTTCCTAAGCAGGTTCCTCAAAGGACAAAGAGAAGTCTTTTGCAGTTTCTTATTAAAAAAGACAATCTGAGAAACTTCATTATTTTAACAGATTTTTAAAAAATTCTAATTTTTCATCAGTACACTATTGGGCTCATTAAAAAACAAACAAAGAAACAAAACTTACAACTAAGTTCCTTCAATTGTAACCAGTTTGATCATACAAGACAAGGTTCTCTCTTTCCCGCAGACCTGTTACAACACGTTTTTTCCATTCTGGACTGATTGCATAGTATTTAATTGCATGTGTATGGGAGGAGAAATACTTTGCCCCATACTATCTAGGTTCTTAATTGTGGGTTCCCCCCTTCAAAATAAAAGGCATGCATAATAATACAGACAAATGCAAATACATACAATAGCTTTCTTTCCAAAACTTTCAGCCATGAGTCAGTAAAACTGAGTAATACAAAAATCATCTGTTTCTATAAAACAGTAAGCTCTGAATTGTGTTTCTGGCAGATGGAATAAGAAAGATTACTTGCTTAGAACTGCAGGTTTGTACTAATATTTGTAGAGAAGACTTTTAAGATTTAGATTTGCCCTGATATGTCAATATTTAAGGAGGCTGTAGACTAAATTCTGGGCAAAGGAATTTTTGGAAGTAATATGTGGCCATCTTGTTTTGTTTTGTTTTTTTTTTAAGCCAATCTGAGTGGATAAAATATCCAGTTAGTCTACAATTAGCCTTTTCCTTTCCAGGCTCAGGCGGAGGTTTTAGTGGACTAAGTTACTTTCAATGGCTGGGCGTGCAGAGGAGGAAAGCGTTGTGATGTTGAGGGGCTGGTGGGGGGATGGGGAGATTTAGCAGGTGAAGAATTAAGTATCTCCTATTTTATGACAGGAGTTAAGAAGCACAATTAAAAGCAAGACACCGTCAAGTTACAGACACTTCCTTGGATGTTCTTATTTAAAGACTTGCTTCTCGGGACCTGGAGAACACAGCTCTTGCCGTCAGAAGGGACTAAGGTAGGATGTGAGCCTTTTAAAGAAGAAATTCTGGGGCATGTTTCCTATTGTCGGGTGTAGGGCAGTTACTATTTAAGTGTTCTCTTCTTTCTTGAGTGTAGGAGAGTTCTTTCTCCCATGCCCTGACAGGAGAAGCAAGGGAACATGCTGGTATCAGTAAGAAGGGTGGGAGGGCATTGAATTACTTCTAGGGCCACATTGTTTCTCTGTAGATGAGGTTAGTAAGGCATGAATCATTGTCTTGAATTCCTCAGAGGATTGCATCACCTCCTCAGTGTAACTACAAGAGACTGACCTGCCCATTCAACTTCGCCGTCTTGAATTTGCTTCTTTCTATCAAAGAGATTTCCAATGAAGATGGCAATCAAAAGGTTCCTGTGTCCAGATTTAGAGCTGTGTGCCTTTGGGATGCTCTCAGAGATCTTTCCACAGAGGCTCAACCTGCTCTCTTCTCTCCCCCTCAGAGCGCACAGTTCCCTTTCAGCCTGGTTGCTCTTAGCAGAGGAGGCCTCACACGTAGCCCCTCTCAGGCCCTGGGGACCAGCCTCCCACTGGGCCAAGCTCTGAAAACGAGCATGAGGTCCAGGCAAAGGAGCTGGCCATTTGCATCCTTGGTGAGGACTTTCTCCAGGGGGCCGCCTGGAAGGTTACATGAAGACAGTGTACAGAAGGGTGGGAGGGTTGATGGTGTAAATGGATTTTAATTTTTGCTGAGTCTGATTTCTGTCCCTGTGCCGGGGTAAGGAGGTGTTCTTAGGCCAGCTGTGGTTCTCCTTTGCCTTTCAATTTGATCATCCTCGAGGTATCAGAGAATCTTTGTTTTAGGGTGAGAATCTTAAAAAAAAAAAAAGAAAAATCCTTGCAAATATTGTCTTAATTAGGTATTTGGCCAGGACAACCAGTAAATTCTCCCAGCAGTATTGAACCCCTTTTTTCCTCCCAGGGGATCTCCAAAAGTATACATATTCTAAATGTGACTCAAAACCAATGAGCCATTTTAGGGCTTAACCATGGATGAAAAGATGTCACTAAAGGAGGTGAGAAAAGAGCAGGTCCCCATCATCCAGAGTCTCCCCCCCAAAGAGCCCACAGAAGTAAAGAGGAGATGAATGAGAGAAACGGTTTATTTATACACATGCAGGAGCCAACCAGAAAAGTAACTATCGTGTTAAACGGTGAAGGTTAAAGGCTTTTTTTTTTTTTTTTTTTAATCTGCCTAACTTAATAGGGCAAAGGGAAAGGAGAGAATTAGCTTCCATGGGAAGAGCAAACAGGTTTCTTCCAGAAGGATGAGTGGGTTCTTTGGAAAACAAGGGGATATAAGAAAGTTTGTGATAATGTTCGCCAGGACACAGGTGTGTGATCTTTGCATCTTCTTCAAGGTCATAAAGCACCTTGCAGGAAGGACTTATGGCAGGTTTGCTCTTGGTCTCTCTTCTGGGACCAGAAGTCACCCTGATGATGGAATCGATGGCCCTGGTCATGTCTCAGAAGTTTCTGCTTTTATTCAGTTAACGGGAGCTCCAAGAAGGCTTGTGTTCTGCATCTATTGAATCTCAGCTATCTTCAGCTGAAAGCGTCTTTACAGCAGCCATGGCTTTCCACCTGGCTTTCCATACCTGGAACTTGATTCTTCGTTTTTGAGATTCCCTGATCTATTCTGAGCCCCTTGCCTTTTCCACATGAAGTGTAGATCGGTTGTCAATTTCTGCAAGTCACTGCCTGGGATTTGGGGAAGGATTCTTTGAAACTTTAGATCTATTCTTGGAATATTGCCGTCTTGGTAGAATTAAGCCGTCTGCTCCATGACTATGGGATTGTTTCCTGTGAATTGAGGTCTTTCTTAATTACTCCAACAAGCTGTTGTGGTTTTCAGTGTACAAGTCTTGGAGTTTTTCCTCACCTCTATTGGAATGTAGACAAAATCCTGGAGAAAACGGTCCCCACCCTGCCATGGGCTGCCACCTAGCTGGCCTGTGACTGAGTCACCAAAATGTTTTATTCTTTACCTGATTCTTAATTCTTTAGAATTTATCATTTTACTCTCATAAATGCTTGTCATCCTTGTAACAAATACTTTAGAATAGAAACAGTAAACTTTAATTGCGCCATAGAATAAAAATGAATAGATCCCAGTTAACATATGGTTTTAATCCTTTAGAATTAGTAAAACAGTACAGGCTCATTATAAAAAATTGGAAGAATGCCTAAAGGAGAAGGATAGAGATTTGCAAATCCCACATGCAGAGGTGACCGTCATGAATGGCTTGTTGTTCTGTCTCTTTCTGTCTCTGTCTCTCACACACCACAGGATTCATTTACATCTGTTATAATTTGACACATATATGGTCATAGAGATGGCATCCTGGATGCAGACAGTGGATTCACAAGCATCCAATGTGAGGGCTCCCCTGACATCAGGTAGAGACCACGCACCCACTTTCCCAGCTGCACAGCATTCATTCGTCCGTGTGAACCAGCACTGATGGATCCCACCCCATCTCCATGAACATTAGTGTTGCTTCCAGTTCTCTACTAGTTCTAACAGGACTGCAAAGAACACCCTTGAAAAGACATCTTTGAAAAATTGTGCATGAATGTTAATGGGGTCAACACTAAGGACCAGCGCCGCTGGGGAAGGGATGCACCTGTGGCCCTTTGATGCATCCTGCACCCTGACCCCTGGGAGAGGAGTGTCTGTTCACTCTTCTCTCCAGGGGACCTGCTGGGGCCTCTGCCTGCTCACATCGTCACCAGGGCTGGTTGTCACCAGGCCAAAGATCTGCCAGTGTGATGGTGACCAGTGCTGCCCCACAGTGTGTCCGTCTGCCCGTGTCCTCACCTGAGAGGCCGAGCACGTCTGACACACACTGGCCACCTGCGCTGCCTCTCGTTGGAGCTGCCTGTGTGTGTTCTGTTTCTGTTTAGAACACCGGGTTTTGAGAGTTTTTGGACCACAGGGATGTGAAGCCTGTTTCTGACCTCGGGTCATGAGGACTGCTTATCCAGGTTGTGGTTTGTCTTTCCAGCTGTCTTTCTTGGCCTTTGTTGGTTTTCTGGTTTGGTTTGGTTTGGTTTTGCCACAGGAAGAGCCAAGCATCTCCCTTCTGCCTCTGGTTTCTCACTTAGAACAGCAGTGCCTCCCCGAGATGCTGCACAGAGTTACTAAAAGGGCTGCATTCTGTACGTCTCATCTTTTATCCACCGGGATTTCCCATTCAAATAACAAAAATGCTATTTCAAGTAAAACAAACAAACAAAATTGACCAGTCCCCAGTTAAGATATGTGGTGGACACAAGCAGCCAGTTTGTATGATTTCATCAATAGGGAACGTCCAGGAGAGGTAAAGACACAGAGACAGAAAGGGGATTAGGCCTATCAGGGGCTGGGGGAGGGAGGGGCGGGCGTGTGTGCTTTGGATACAGGGTTTTATTTTGAAAAAAGAAATAGTCTGAAACCAGACAGTGGTGATGGTCGCAGAGCATTGTGAATTCACTTAATGCTCCTGAATTTCACAATTTAAAAGGGGGAAAAGTCTACATTTTATTACAGGAAACTGAAAATAGAAAAATAAAGCAGACCATAAAGGATGTGGAAGAAACAAAGGAAATTATGGAAAGGTTAAAAGAAAACCCAGGGGAGCAGAAGTCAAGTTCGGGTTGGGGAGCGGGTTGGTGGTGAGAATTCAGAGAGGACAGTGCCGGTGGGTGCAGGGGCAGCTCAGCCCGTGGGGGTGGTGATGCCTGAGTAAGTTCTGGGTTACCTGGGGTGCAGGAGCAGGAGGAGCTGCAGGAGCAAGCTCAGGGCCTCTCTGCAGGGCCGTTGGAATTGATCCCAGTCCTGAGTCTCTTGCAGGAGATGGCTTGGGGTCTCCCTACAGGGCTGGCGCAATGTGACCTTGTTCCAGGTCTCCCCCAGGAGCATGTTCAGGGCCTCGCTGCAGCACCAGTGGTATGTGGCCCCGCTCTGTGTTGTCTCAGTGTTTCCCTGCAGGGCTGGTGGAAGGAGACGCGGCCCTGGGCCACTTGCAGAAGCAGGTAGGGGTCTCACTGCAGGGCTGGTGTAATTGTGCACATCTCTGGTTCTCCTGCAGGAGCAGGCCTGGGGTCTCCCTGAAGCGCTAGTGAAACCGGTTACAGCCCTGAGCCCCATGTAGGTGCAGGCTCAGGGTCTCACACAGGGCAGGTGGAATGTGACCCGGCTGTGTTTTCTCCAAGTGCAGGCTCAGGGTCTCCCTGCAGGGCTGGTGGAATTGAACCCGGCTCTGGGTCTCCTGCAGGAGTGGGCTGATGGTTTGACTGCAGGGTTGGTGGAATTGGTCCCAGTCCTGGGTCTCTTGCAGTTCCAGGCTCAGGATCTCCCTGGAGAGCTGGTGGAATTGGTCACAAGTCCTAGTTCTCCTGAAGGGGTAGGCTTGGGGTCTCTATGCCGAGCTGGTGGAATGTGATCTTGCTCAGTGTTTCTGGAAGAGCAGTCTCAGACTCTCCCTGCAGGGCTGGTGGGATGGGACCCACTCCTGGGTCTCCTGATGGGGCAGGCCCTGGGCCTTCCTGGAGGAATCCTGGAATATGACACATCTCTGGTTCTCCGGAAGGAGCAGGCTAGGGGTCTCTCCCCAGGGCTGGTGGAACTGGTCCCATTCCCTGGTCCCTTGCAGCTGCAGGCTTGGTGTCTCACTGCAGGGCTGGTGGAATGTGCGATGTCTTTGGGTCTCCTGCAGGAGCAGGCTGAGGGCTTATCTTCGTGGCTGGTGGGATGTGTCTCAGCTCTGGCCTCCTGTAGGAGTTGGCTCAGCATCTCCCTGCAGGGCTGGTGGAATTGGTCCCAGTTTGGGTCACTTGATGGCGCAGGCTCAAGGTCTCTCTTTAGGACTGGGGGAATGTGACCCAGCCCAGCATTTTTTTCAGGTGCAGGCTTGGGTTTCCCTGCAGGACTGACAGAGTGGGACCCAGCTCTGTATTTCCTGCAGGAGCAGGCTTGGTCTCTCCCTGCAGGGCTCATGGATTTGGACCTGTCCCTGGGTCTCCTGCAGGAGCAGATTCTCGGTTGTCCTGCAGGGCTGTTAGAATATGACCATGTCTGGTTCTGCAGGATCAGGCTTGAGGATCCCCTGCAGGTCTAGTGGAATTGGACCTGCTTCAGGGTCTCCCTTCAGGGCTAGTGGATTTGGACCTGTTCCTTGGTCTACTGCTGGAGTAGGCTCCAGGTCTTCCTGCAGGTTCAGTGTCTCTCTGCAGGGCTTGTGGATTTGAACCTGATCCTGGGTCTCCTGTGGGTGCAGATTCCCGGACGTTCTGCTGGGCTGTTAGAATATGACCACCTCTGGTTCTCCTGCAGTAATAGGCTTGGGGTCTCCCTACAGAGCTAGTGCAGTTGGACCCACTTCAGGGTCTCCCTGCAAGTCTGGTGGAATGGGACCCAGTCATGGATCTCCTGGAGGTGCAGGCTCAGCGACTCTGCCAGGCTGGTTGAACTGGACCTGGCTCTGGGTTCCCTGCAGGCCTAGTGAAGTTGGTCCCTTTCCTGGGTCTCTTGCAGGAGCAGGCTTGGTGTCTCACTTCAGGGCTGGTGGAATGTGACTCTGCGCTGTGTTTCCTGCAGGAGCTGGTTCAGTGTCTCCCTGCAGGGTTGGTGGAACTGGATCTGTTCCTGGGTACCTCCTGCAGTTAAAGGCTTGGGGTCTCCAAGCAGGACTGATGGAGTTGGACTCGGCTCTGGGTCTCCTGCAGGAGTAGCCTGATGGGTTCCCAGCAGGGCTGGTAGAATTGGTCCCAGTCCAGGGTTCTTGCAGTTGCAGGCTCAGCGTGTCCCTGCAGGGCCGGTGGAATTGGGCCCAGTCACGGATCTTTTGCAGATGCAGGCTTGGGGTCTTTCTACGAGGCTGGTTGAACTGGGCCCAACTCTTTGTCTCCTGCAGGAGCAGTCTCAGGATTTCCCCTTCCTTGGCCTCTGGCAGGTGCAGGCTCAGTGTCTCACTTTATGGCTGATGGAATGTGACATGTCTTGGTCTCCTACAGGTGCTGGCTTGATGTCCCCCTGCAGGCCAGATTGAATGGGATCCACGCCTGGGTCTCCTGCAGGAGCAGGCTGTGGATCTTTCTGCAGAGTACTTGGAATATGACCCATCTCTGGGTCTTTTGCAGGAACAGGCTCAGGGTTTCCCTGCAGTGCTGGTGGGATGGGACCCAGTCCTGTCTTTCCTGCAGGAGCAGGTGTGGGGTCTCACTGCAGGGCTGGTGGAATGTGGCCCACCTCTGACTCTCCTGCGGTAGCAGGATCAGGGAATCCCTTCAAGGCTGGTGGGTGGGATCCAGTCATTTATTTCCCGTGAAAACAGGTTTGGGTCCTCCTTCAGGCCTGATGGGATGTGACCTGGCTCTCTGTTTCTTGCAGTGGCAGGCTCAGCGTCTCCCTGCAGAGTTGGCTGGATGGGATTCAGTTTGGGTCTCCTGCTGGAACAGGCTTAAGGGTTCTCTGCAGGCCTGGTGGAATGTGACCCGGCTCTCTGTCTCTTGAAGAAGTGGGCTAAGGCTCTCCCTGCAAGACTAGTGGAATTGGCCCCAGTCTTGGGTGTCCTGCAAGTTCAGGCTGAGAGTCTCCCCGTGTGGCTGTTGGAATTGGACCCACTCCTTGGCCTACCGCAGGACCAGACTCCAGGGCTTCCCACAGGGCTAGCAGATGTATCTCTTCTCGGGTTCTTCCAGAGCTGGCTTGGGGTCTCCTTGCAAGGCCAGTGCAGTTGGACCCGGCTCAGGGCCTCCCTGCAGTGCTGTTGGGATTGGTCCCAGTCCTGGCTCTCTGGCAGAAAGAGGCTTGGGGTCTCCCTGCAGTGCTGGTGGAACGGGGCCCCTTCCTGTCCCCCCCCAGTAGCTGGTTTGCAGGACTCGTGGCATGTGACTGGGCTATGCGGTATTTGGAAGTGCAGACTCAGGGTCTCCCTGCAGGGCTGGTGGAATAGGACCCATTCCTGGGTCTCCTGCGGGAACAGGCCCTGGGCCTTCCTGGAGGGATGTTGTATTATGATCCATCTCTGGTTCTCCTGCAGGAGCAGGCTCAGGCTCTCCCTGCGAGGCTAGTGGAATGGGTTCCATTCCTGGGTCCAGTGCAGGTGCGGGCTCAGTGTCTCCCTTCTGGGTGGTGGAAGGGGACCCAGTCCTGGGTCTCCTGCAGGAGCGGACAGTGGGTCTCCCTTCAGGGCTGATAGAATTGAACCCGGATCTGGGTCACTGCAGGAGCAGACTGAGAAATTACTCGCAGGGCTTGAGGAACGTGACCCAGCTCTTGGTCTCCTGCAAGAGTTGGTTCAGTGTCTTTCTGCAAGGCTGGTGGAAGGGGACCCCATCCTGTGTCTCCTGCAAGAGCCGTCTCTGGGTCCCCCTGCAAGGCTGGTGGATTGTGACCTGGTTCTGGGTCTCCTGCAGGAGCAGGTGCAGCTTCTCTTACGGCATGGTGTTTCCTCATCTTGCTGTGCGTCTCCTGCTCGATAAGGTTCTTCCTTTCTTTTGTCCCTGGTATCTTCCTCTGGCACTATCTCTTGTGGATCTGTTGGAAATAGAGATAGCTTTAAGTCTTGAGATCATGCTAAAGATATGACAGAGGAACAATTTACCCATGTGCCTCCCTTTCCATGTGCCTTTTCAAGGACAGGAATCTTCCTAGAGCTGTCCAGACTAGCCCCACCCAGCAAGTGCCCACAGGATGTGTTCTGTGACTGCAATACACCAGACAGGTGTCTGAGGCCAGTCTTTGCTCTGGTCCCAACAGCAGCCTCTGGGGACGCCTCCCCGTGTGGCCCAGCCCTTGGCCCTCCCTCACCTACACACAGGCACACCCCTTGCCATTGTCACCTTTGGGCTCGGCCTTGGGGGGCTCCTGGTCCTCCACCTGACTCACAGTGAAGTGGCCCAGTGCTCCAGGTCAGAGCTGGGGGTGCTGAGCTGCCCGTCAGCCCCGGGTGGGACCTTGCGGAGAGAGTTGGGTGGTGTCTGGGCCAGAGGCCTACTCTGTTCATCTCTGGGCCCTGTTTCTGGAGACCCCTCTGTGTCCACACTCACCCAGATCCTGCACTGGCCCTTGAAAGTGTGGCGCACCAGCCCCGCACTTGGGGAGGTGGCGTGGGTGTCCTTGTCCACCAGCTCCTGTGTGACCGGCAGTGTCTGGCTCTGCAATGACAGTGACCGGCAGCCGGCCCGGCCCGGAGGTCTCAGAGCCCTGCCCGGCCAGGACCACTCCTGCTTCTGCCTACTCCACCCTCTGCTGCCAGATCAGACTGACACCTTGGTCAGCTCAGACGGCCACCCGGGAGGGAAGAGACACACCCAGAGGGCATGGGCACCACCTCGGGCAGCAGGGCCCTGCCCCGGCTCTCCACACCCCAGCCAGCCAGCTGTGACCCAGGTTGTGGACGTGACCGGCCCCCCCAGGCCTCTGACCCTTCCTCAGCCTGCCCTTGCTTGAGGCAGGAGCCCCCCCAACATGACTGCCCCACCTCCACCAGCCAGGAAGGGGCCGTGGGGCTACCCGGGTGGGATCTGAGTGGTGGCCCGGCCTGGGCGGGCCTGCCTTGGGCCTCCCTGTGTTACCTTTGGGTCCCTCTGGCCAAATGGTCAAAGGCATCTTAGGTGAGACCTGACCCATTGTCGGCACCGTTGGTACAGCCCCTCGCTGCAGGCTTTCCGGGGGCCGCGGCCTCGGGGTGTTGGGATGCAGCAGAACATGCCTCTGTCTCCAACCAGGTGAGCTGAGAAGGAGGCTTCTCTACAGAGCGGGTGCCTGGTGACCTCGGTTCCAAGTTCTGTTGGGCTCTATTGCCAGGGAAGTGAGGTCACTTTCTGGGGTCCCCGTCCCCAAGCTTCCTCCTTACACAAAGCTCCCCAAGGGCCTCTCTGGGCTGCCGATGGCTCACTTCCCACCCCGTGCCATGTCCTCACACAGCGACACCAACTTGGCCCCCCCATAGCCCTGGGGAGGCCTGGATGCAGCCAGGGCACCAGCTCTGAGGACACAGCTGGGTTCAGACCCGGATCCCCCCCCTCAAGCAGTGCTGTCACCCTGGACAAGCCACCTGCCTCTCAGGGTCTCCCCAATCCCCCATCGGCCCAGTGGGCATCATTCTGGCCCCTGCTTCCTGGCAAGCCATCCTGTCTCTAGACCCATAAACACCTACCGCACCTGTCAGCCCTGTGGCCTGGCTTCACAGGGAGCTCATGCACAGACTCAGCAAAGGAAAGTCCCCACAGAGGGCTCTGGGGAAAGTCACCCTCCTTGCCGCCTGCCTCCCAGCTCCCTGTCAAGGGGTTTGAAATTAAATACAACTCTGACATCGTCCGCTCTGGTACACAACCTCCTAGGTCATTCTGTCATGTCAGATTTAGGCCCAGTGTCCCATCTCGGCCTCTGGGGTGGGCTGCCCCACAGTGGCTCCCTGCTTTTTTGCCTTCTGGTCACACGTCCCTGTGTGACCCCCACACTCTCCCCTGCAGGGCGGATGGACACTGGGACCAGGTTCTGACATGTAGACTGACTTACGAAAATGTTCATGACTTCCACTCACCCCCAGCTCCAATGTTCCTTCTCTCTGTCTGTCTCTCAGTGCCTGTCTGTCTTCTCTCTCTCTCTCTGTTTCTCTCTCTCCCTCTGCCTCTCTGTGTTTCAGTCTGTCTGTCTCTTTCCTGGATGTATGTGAGTGTGTGTGAGTGTGTGTGTGTGTGTGTGTGTAATGTTAGGGCCTAGGGCAGGTCACTTCTGAAAATGACTTGATGGCATATTGATTATTTTGAATTTCTGTTACTGAAGAAAAAATATCTTTGAAAGCTGTGCAAGCACTTGGTAGGATCAGCTCTAAGGACCAGCACTGCTGGGGAAGGGATGCACCTGTGGCCCTTTGATGCATCCGGCACCTTGTTCCCCTAGAGAGGAGCGTCTGTTTGCTCTTCCCTCCAGGAGATCTGTTGGGGCCTCTGCCTCCTCATGTTGTCACCAGGGCTGGTTGTCACCAGGCCAAAGACCTGCCAGTGTGACGGTGACCAGTGCTGCCCCACAGTGTGTCCGTCTGCCCGTGTCCTCACCTGAGAGGCCGAGCACCTCCAACACACACTGGCCACCTGCGCTGCCTCTCATTGGAGCTGCCTGTGTGTGTTCTGTTTCTGTTTAGAACACCGGGTTTTGAGAGTTTTTGGACCACAGGGATGTGAAGCCTGTCTCTGACCTCGGGTCATGAGGACTGCTTATTCAGGTTGTGGTTTGTCTTTCCAGCTGTCTTTCTTGGCCTTTGTTGGTTTTCTGGTTTGGTTTGGTTTGGTTTTGCCACAGGAAGAGCCAAGCATCTCCCTTCTGCCTCTGGTTTCTCACTTAGAACAGCAGTGCCTCCCCCGAGATGCTGCACAGGGTTACTAAAAGGGCTGCATTCTGTACGTCTCATCTTTGATCCACCGGGATTTCCCATTCAAATAACAAAAATGCTATTTCAAGTAAAACAAACAAACAAAATCAATAATCACAAAAGACATGTGGAGTCATTTCAATCTTCTTCAATTTGCTAAGGCTTGTTTTGTGGTCTATAGTGTGATTTATCCTGGAAGACCCATGTATGCTTGAGGAGCAGGTGCATCGTACGGCTGCCGCACGTTCAGTAGACACCTGTTTGGTCCATTGGTTTATAGTGGGCTTCAACCCTGCTGTTTCCTCATTGATTTTTTCTGGATGGTCCGGCCATTAGTGACAGTAGGGTATTCAAGTCTCCTACTACTGTTGCATGGCTGTCTGTCTGTCACTTAGATTTGTAGATGTCTGCGTCTGTATTTGAGAGCTCTGGTGTTGGGTATACATATGTATATATGTTTTTTATATTAAAATATTGTATACAATTTTAGAGGTTATTTTCCATTTACAGTTACTAAAAAATATTGGCTATGTTCCCTGTTCTGTTTAATACATCACCGAGCCTGTCTTACAACCAGTAGCTTGTTCCCCCGGCTCTCTGACCCCTGACTTCCCCTCCCTCCCACGGGCAACCATTCGTTTGTTCTCTATATCTGTGAGCCTACTTTTGGGGAGTTATATTCACTACTTTGTTTTGTTTTTCAGACTCCATATATAAATGACATCGTACAGCACTTGTCTCTGTCTGAATTATTTCCCTTAGCATAACGCCCCCCAAGTCCATCCACACTGCTGGAAACGGCACATTTCCTGTGTATTTATGGTTGGGTAGTATTTTATGGTATGTCTGTGTGCGTGTGCGTGCGTGTGTGTGTGTGTGTGTGTGTTTGTGTGTATAAATATATATATATATAAAATATCTTCTTTACCTATTCATCTGTTAATGGACACTTAGGTTGCTTCCCTATCTTGACAATTATAAACAATGTTGTGTGAACATAGGAATGCATGTATTTATTCAAATTAGTGGTTTGGGTTTTTGTTTTGTTTTGTTTTGTTTTGTTTTGTTTTGTTTTGTATGTATACCCAGGAATGGAATGGGTGCCCATATTTTGTAATTGTTATATCTTCCTGTTAAATAAACCCTTTTATCTTTGTATAATCATCTTCTTTATCTCCTGTAGCATTTTTTAAAAGTCTATTTTGTCTCTTATAAGTATAGCCACCCCTGCTTTATTTTGGTTACCATTTGCATCAATATCTTTTTCTGTTCCTTTACTTTCATTCTTTCAGTGTTCTTAAAGCGAAGTAGAGTCTCTTACACGCAGTGTACAGTTGCAGCTTGTTGTTTTATTTATTCAGTCACTCATTTTTTTTTATTTGTGAGTTTAATCCTTTTATATTTAAAGTAATTATTAACTGATGATTGTAGTCATGGTAATTCTTAATACTTTTGTCTTTTCAGTTGTCAACTAGGGTTAAGATGCTTAGTGCGGTACCATTACTGCACGGTTGCACTGCTCTGTATTTCTTGATATATTTACCTTTTCCAGTAAAATTTATACTTGTTCATGCTTTTGTGTTGCTGCTCAGTGTCCTTTTCTTTCATCGTGACAAAGCCCCGTTAGCACTTCTTGTCAGCAGTTCCAGCAGGAACCAACTCCCTCAATTTTTGTTCGTCTGGGGAAGTCTGTCCCACCTCCATTTCACAGGCAGCCTCGTCAGGTATACTATTCTTGGCTGGCAGGTTTTTCTTCTTTCAGCATTTTGAATATATGATTCCACTCTCTCCTGACCTGCAAGGATTCTGCTAAAAATTCTGCTATTGATCTTAATGGAGTTCCATTGTATTTGAAGAGGCATTTTTCCTTTGCTGTTCTAAAAATTCTCTTCTTAACTTTTGACAATTAAATTTTAATGTGCTTTAATGTAGACCTCTTTTACATTCAAATTATTTGGGGTCTTCTGGGATCTATAGATCTAGAAGTAATTTTCCTTCCCCAGATTTGGGGGAAATTTAGCCATTATTTCTTTGAATAAGCTTTCTTCTCCTTTCTCTTCTTCTTCTGGAACTCCCATTACCCATTGTTTTTCTTGCCTGTGTTCTCTAAGTCCTGTAAGCTTTGTTCACTCTTTTTCATTCCTTTTTACTTTGCTTCTCTGAGTTGAGCATTTCAAATCACCCATCTTTGACTCTATTGTTTCTTCTGCTTGATCAAGCCTGCTGCTGAAGCTCTCTATTGAATTTTTTGGTGCAGTCATAGTATTCTTTGCTCCAGAATTTATGTTTTGGCTATATTTTTTATGATCTGTCTCTTTGCTGAACTTCACATTGTGATCACGTGTTAATTTTATGATTTTGTTTAGTTGCCTGTCTGCTTTCTTTTATAGCTCAGTGAGCTTCTTTAAGATGATTATTTAAAAATCTTTGTCAGGCAATTCATACATCTCCATTTCTTTGGGGTCAGATACTGGAGCTTTGTTTTGCTTTGGTGATATCATGTGTCCCTGATTCTGTGTGACCCTTTTAGCCTGTGTTGATGTCTGCATGCTTAAAGAACTCATCACCATCAGTAGCCAAAGCAGGAGTGAATCCAGCAACCGAACACTGTGGTGGTGGATTATAGCCAAAAGCTTATAATAACTACCTGGGTAGGGTGCCCACACCGCCAAAGTATTGATATAAAATAAATGATTACATAGTTTTTTGAATTTTCTTTTTTTTAATGAATGATGTTGAATAGAAATCTTCTCCGTAGAATTCTACAGAGTTGCTGTAGATGTTCAGCCATTCATGAAGGAGGTGGTGCTAACTCCCCTCTTCTGAAGTGTGGGTGCCACGTAGTGGCTGCATCCTAAAAAAGACACACAGTACAGACTTGAGGGAAAAAGTGACTTCACATTGGAGAAACTCTGACAGACATTACCTCAGCCAGGAGGGCAAAGTTAATGTGAGTGGTGTCACCTTGCTGTGTGTTCCCCGTGATAGGAAGTAATGAGAAAGTACTTGACCTCTGTGACCTGCTTCCTCAAAACCCATAACCCCATTCTAATCACAAGGAGAACACCCAGTAAATCCCAGTGTGGGACAGTCTACAAAATATTGGACTGGTCCTCCTCAACACCGTCTAGGTCACTGAGAGAAGGATAGTGGGAGAGAGTGTCAAAGGCACAAAGCCCCTAAAATGCCATGATGTCTCACTGCCCTGTGATCTCCCGGGTGGGACCCTAGGACAGAAAGGGGTGAACAAAGGGAACTTGAATAAAATACGGATTTTAGTTAATAGTAAGGTACTCATATTTGTTCATTACTTGTGATAGTTCTGTAGAAAACTAGAATGAGAGGTGACATTAAAAGTCAAAAAAGAACATGCTATTGCATCAAGCTGAAAATAGAGAATAAAAAGGTGATTTCCTAGCAACACACAAGCAAAGGGAACCCTGTCGAATGTGGAAAGTGCAAGCAGGCCGGCTGAGCACCCTACGACCCTTTCTTCCTGCTGCTTCTCCTCTTGTTTGCCTGGCCTTTGGTCTGGGGCTTCCCTCTCCAGAAACGCAGAAGAAACAGGGAAGGAATTGATTGGCAGCCCCCCCTAGATCTGACCCCACCCGGCGCCTCCATCGTCCCCAGTCACACCCACCCAGTGAGGACGCCTGCCGGAGGGGGTCTCAGGGCTGACTGATCGGGCCTGTCAGGACACACTTAAGCCCAATAAATTCATACTATTGTAAATGATAGAAATAAATGAATGCTTACAAGAGACAAGTTTAAGGGGTTTGGAGGTTTCAGGTCCGGGGGACCACATTCTCATACTGTGACCTAGTCCCTCTCCAATGGTCAGTCCTGCTAAGTGCCCTTGGGTGACCACATTCACAGGCCAGCCTCTCACACCTCCCAGGGCCTCCAGCAACCCTGGGGTGACAACCACACGATGTCCGTTCACCTGGGAACGGCACCACCTTCCCTAGGGCTCCATGAGCACCCGTGGCTTTGATGCCTTTCTCCTGGCTGGGATAACACTCTCACTCTTGAAATGAACCCAGCAAGCAGAGGGTGGAGATTGGGACTGGCTAGATGTGGGTTGTATGAGACCCATCTTTGAGGTGGGTGGAACACGGGGTCAGCCCTCTGAAACGGGACTGGAGGCAGGCAAGGTGTAGTTCCCTAGTGAAAGCTGAGTGCTGCGCTTGGACAGACACTGGCTCGGCGAGAGCAGCAGAGCACACACGAGGCAGGAAGGGATGCACTCAGGGGCAGGGCCGCTGCCGCGCATCCAGTGCTCTTGTCCTCCCACCACAGCAGGAAGTTCCTCCATTTGCTAAAGGTCAAGGTTGATGATGGTGGCAAACTCAAGGCTCCTGCCTTGGACAGAGGGTCCTTGCATCTCAGAGACTGGCCCAGAGCAGCCCGTGTGCCCTTGGAAAGCACTCCGACCTCATTCTTGTTCCCGGGATTCATGCCTGCGCCTGGCCACATGAATCACCCGTTCCCAAAGAACAAACTTGCCCACATTCCCAGTCCCTCCTGTCTCTTTTATAAGGAGCAGGCATCAGATTAACATCAAATAACGCTGCTGTTAATAGCAGGGTGTATGTATCTTTTTGAATTAATTCTTATTTTATGTTTGGTTTTATTCCTTTGATAACTAACTTTAAAAAGCTAAAGTTCTAAATGTTCTTAGAAACAATGAGCAGTACATACATGTAATTTTTAAAAATGAGTGGTATATTGTCTATATGTATTTACATGCAATATATTGTATGTGTGAAGTCAATTTGTAACAATTCTACCTAATAAAACTGAAAAAAATAAAATAAGAGCAGTCTCAGCTTTAAATCCTGCCACCTTGCTGCCATCGGGTTCTGATTGCACGTGGATCAGTGAGCAGGCCTGTTTTAGTCACTGGCTATGACAGGAAACCGGGACGTTGCACATCTGTGCACTGCTGGAACTACCTTTGAGAGCAAGGACAGCGGACAGCAAGAGGTGCAGCGGGGACTCACCAGCAACTCTGGAAGCAGGAGCCCTCCCACTAGGTACTTCATGCTGGGTGAAGGTCTGTGAGTTAATATATACTCGAACTCCAAGTCTGTCTTTTGGGTAGTCCATGCTTATGGCGCCATCTGGTGAGAATGTGGCCTTTTGACAACTTGAAGAAAGGAAAATAAGCATGCTAAAGACATTTTCAGTCTGACTTCTTTCATAGGATGATCATCTCTAAGTCCATTCATGTTGCTACCAATGGCATTATTTCATTCTTTTTTATGGCTGAGTAGTATTCCACTGCAAAAATACACTGTGTATATCCAGTCATCTGTCAGTGGACATTTAGGTTGTTTCCACGTCTTGGCTATTGTAAATAGTGCTGCTGTGAACATTGGGGTGCAGGCGCCTTTCTTTTTTTTTCTTTTTGTCTTTTGCATTTATCTTTTCTTTTTCTTTTTTTTTCCTTCATGTATCTTTTCTAATTAGAACTTTCATCTTTTCTGTATATGTGCCCAGGAGTGGGATTGCTGTTTCACGTGACTTTCACCTAATTATTAGAAAAACCTATCTTGTGTATGTAGAGAAACTTTTAGAGACTTCCCAATATTGAAATCCCCTACTCCTAGAGGAAACTGTTTCTCTGAGAAAGATACTCAAAGACCTGAAATGAGGGAGACTGGACTATCCAGCAGAGCCCCCAGGAGGCCTGGCCAGATGGTGGACTCCCTCTTCCCCTGTACTCCAGATGCTCTGACTCCAATAGGAATAGTCCAGCTGGAAGAGGTGCTCCAGGACTTGCCTCTGCCCCTGCAGAAGTCGCAAATCGCCCTATCTCCATCTCAAGAGCCAACAAATTAGTTGTTTTTTTAACATTATTTTATTGAGTTATAGTCATTGTACAATGTTGTATCAAATTCCAGTGTAGAGCACAATTTTTCAGTTATACATGAACATACGTATATTCATTGTCACATTTTTTTCGCTGTGAGCTACCACGAGATCTTGTATATATTTCCCTGTGCTATACAGTATAATCTTGTTTATCTCTTCTACATTTTGAAATCCCAGTCTGTTCCTTCCCACCCCCTGCCCTCTGCAACAAATTAGTTTAAGTTATTTCCATGGTGGTTATGGATGATTGCACAGCCTTTGGGTTCTTCTTGGAGCTAAGAACTTCATTTCACAGCAAACACAGCTTGCTACCACCTAAAACACTACTAGCCAAGTAGAACCATCAGTGTTTGGTTAAAAGAAAAGACTACCTGGCTTTCTAGAATAGATTCATATGGGGTGGGGGCCTGATTTCATTGCCCAGTTTTGAAATCTAGGCTCACTCCTTTGCAGCCTATTAACAGGATGAACAACGACTATCTCAAGGAATGGCCTAGTGGCTGGCGCGCATGTCCTGTCCAATGTTAAGTGCCCCTGTGCCGTCACAGTCTTTGTTTTGTTTTGTTTTGTTTTTGCTGGGGAGTAGTTAGGTTTATTTTTTCTTTCTTCATTATTTTGAGTGGAGGTGCTGGGGACTGAACCCAGGACCCCGTGCATGCTAAGCGTGCACTCTACTTCTTGAGTTATAGCCTCCCCAGTGTCATGTTTTTAGATTCCACATACAAGTGCCCTCATATGTTGTTTGTCTTTGTCTGTCTGACTTACTTCACTTAGTATGATGATCTCCAGGTCCATCCATGTTCTTTTGTTGTTGTTTTTAGTGGGGGTTTTTTTGTATACATTTATTTTTATTGAAGTCTAGTCTGTTTACAATGTTGTGTCAATTTCTGGTGGACAGCAAAATGCTTCAGTCATACAGGAACACACATATATTCATTTTCATATAAGTTACTACAAGATATTGAATATAGTTCCCTGTGCTACACAGTATGAACTTGTTGTTTATCAGATTTTGTGGAATCCTCCTGTATTTCAAAGTGAGAGACACTCAGCTAGAGTTCAGTAGGTGTTATGTGTGATTCATTGGGTTTGTAGATATAATTCCTGATGTATTTGAGCTGTGAGTCTTGCTACTCCACCATCTTGGCACCTCCCCTCCCACCCATGCTGTCTTGCAGAATATTTTAACCAGTCAAGGCCACTCAGTGATTGTGACAGAACCAGATGTAGAAAGGCCACTTAGTAACTAAGTTCCAAACCAGACAGGGACAGTGAGGCTCTGCAGTCAAGACCATGTTCATCTCCTTGCCTCCTGGATACAAATTGCCAAGATAACCACAGATTGCTCCATTTTAACAAAACTGGTCTCTGCTTCTCTAAATCCTCCTGTAACAGGCTCCCTGCAGCCTGCCCTACCAAGAGGCTCTGTGTTTCCCAAGTTCTTTCTTCTCTCTCCATGCAGGACACTAAGGAGCTCACTTTGTCTGACTACACATGAGTAGCTGAGGTCAGTGGGTGGCGGTGCTGTGGTCTGAGGGCTGGTGTAACCCCCCTGAAATTCACATGTTGAATTCCACACCCCCAAGGTGATCTGGACTTCCCAGCCTCCAGAACTGGGGGAGATAAATGCTGGTTGTTTACAAACCACCCATCTATGATATTTTGTTATAGCCTTTTGAGCAGATGGAAACAGTACCTGTCCAAATCCAGGGAGGCCTTTTTGGAAAATCCTGTCCTGGTACCTTCCACCCCTCAGCCGTACCCTGGTTCATGCCCAAGATCTGCCCCAAGATCTTTTCAAACTAGAATGAAGCTAGTTTTGAATTCCTGGACCTCAGAAAAGCAAGCACTGATCAAGTAATCCAATTGGACATTAAAGTATTAGCCCAGAGTAGGCAGCTCCTTGGAATGGCTTTTCTATAGGGATGGGCCCCCCGCCCTAGGGTGGGGATGTTTAGAAGGCTATATTTAACACAGACTCTGGGCCTTTCCTGATTTCTTCTAAGCCCTGTTCTTATAAGTTGCTTGAACTTGCCCCTATTCAGCATAGGGTAGGAGGAGCTCAGGACAATGAGATCAAGCCATGGTGGGTCTTTCCTGAAAACTTTCTTTCCTTTAGAATGTTACATAGAAAAGGAGCGGGAAGAGTTCATCTTCAGTGAGTGGTCCTTGCTCATGCCCCCACACCCTCCCTCTCTTCACAGTTTTTTCCTCCCTCTCCATCTGTCCCAGATCCCTCCCCATCCCCCGACCATTCCCCACCTCCCCTACTCCCTCGCAATGTGGTCCTTTAGGTGCGCATCCCTCCTGGCAGGCTGCCTGGATGGTGACCACCACCACATTGAGATGCACAGCCAAACCTTCATTCAGCTGGAGGCGGGGTTCACCGCCACTGGCCTGACACGTGTCCTCATTGTTGGACCTTTAGAGGGAAGACAGTGGCTTTTCCTCATGATTTGGAGCATCGGGAGCTGGGATTCCCACAGCCAGGCCCGAGGTGGGTGTCCTCAGCTGGACTGTGGTGGAGGACTTGCTGTGGGGTTGCTGGCATCTCCGTCACCTCCAGGGTCACTCACTTAGCTGGGAATCCTCATGCGCCCTGAGTTGTTGAGCCAGGGCACTTGGGAGTTATGGGAAGGCAGTAAGGAGGTGTGGATGGGGCAGCCAGGAAGGCCTGGGCTGAGGTTACACCCTTTGATGTCCCCTGGGGGGCCTGGCCTGCCCTAGGGTCCCAGTCGTGAGCCCCATCTCACCAGGACACTCTCTGCAGGCCAAGAGATGATGCAGCGGGTCCAGAGCCAGCCCCTGACCATGCACGACCTGGCCGTCCCCCGCTTCCTGCAGCCTGACCCAATGGCCCTGTCTCTGCCCCCGGAGAGTGAGGGCTGCCTCTCTTGGAACCTCCCGGGCTTGCCTGTACCGATGGGCTGGTAGTGGTGACACCACTAGATTTCAGTCTCAGTAGTAAAGGGCTGCTCTCCCCTGGGCAGCTGATGTGAGGGGAAGTTTTGGCTTGGGCATTGATGAGAAAAGCGGGCGAAGAGAATTGACACAAGGTTGACTTTGTGGTCCAGTCTTGTCCCTTGAAGGCCTTCTAGGCGTGTGTCTGAGAGATGTGCCTTTCCTGAATGTAAGAAAGTGGTCTGTGAGCAAAGATCCAGTAAAATAAGTGTCCCGGTGAGCAAAGCCTTTGATGTGCTGTTCCTTCCTTTGGGTGAGCTTCTCCAGCCCCGGGGGGGGGGGGCTTCTGGGCAGGTCCAGAGATCCAGGGCACCGGGATGGGCTGACATCTCCTTCAGAAACTGCTTCTCTTAGACCTGGAGCCTGGGCAGGCTGTTCTGGGTTAAATGAAAACAAGGGCTTCTAGAACAGAAAGGACTCTCCTAGCAGCCTGAGGGTCCCCTTGGACATAAAAGGTAGACAAAAGAAGAGGGGAGAAAGGTGGGAGTGTGGATGGAGGCAGAACGTGGTCCCACCATGCAAGCGCTCAGGCATGGTCTCTGACTGCCTGCCAGCCATTTGGGGGTGGGACTGGGGAGTGTTTCTGGGAGCAAAGGATCCTGAGGTCTCACCAGTCACGAATAAACTGACTGGTGAGGCTTCCTAAATCTCCATTCCAGAACTTTCCTGGATGCCAAATCCACATTTGGAACTCTCCCCAACATGATGGACTATGGCCAGACTCCAAAGAGGTTTTGATGGGTTTAAGCCAATCAGGGCATAACACGTGACTGTACCCAGGTGTAGGGCTGCACATGGGACTGTTAGTTTAATAGGGTGTCAGGAAAGGACTTCTATCTCACTTGGGGGGCGGGCTCCCCACTCCACCCACCTCCTGTGATGTAGGAGGGGGCATGAGGTGCCTCTCACCCCCAGAGCCATCTGCGGACAGTGGGAGGAGCCGCCAGTGTCAGTGCCCGGCTGACCAGCAGGACAGCAGACACACAGAGCCGGAAACCTTGTTTGAGCAAATTGTGCTCTGCCTGGAGCCCCCTCCCTCTGAAGTTCAGTTATGCTGGGTAGTAGAATGTCTTTGTGTTCAAGGTCGTTTCAGCCAGGTCTGTCCTGACTGGTAGATTACCCGTGGTCACGTGGTGAGGATTAGATTAGATAACACCTGGAAAGATTGATTGGCATGATACTGGGCAGTCACAAGCATGAGTTATTTTATTTTATTTTTATTTTATTTTATTATTAAAATTTTGTTTTCTCAGATGGAGGTGCTGGAGATTGGACCCAGGACCTCATGCATGCTAAGCATGCGCTCTAACTCTGAGCTACACCCTCCCCCCATGAGTTGTTAGAGTTTGGGATCCAAGGACTCTAGGCCTGCTCTGGCTGTGGGCTTGGTACTCGTGTGATATAAAGAGAAGTGGGGAACAGGGATGTGGTTTTATGGGCCTCGGGGATGGGGAAGAGAGACTAAATCCCCCTTCTTTTCTTGGAACACATGGTGGCATCTGAGCAGTCTTCCTGGTGGGTGGGCAAAGTCCAGGCCTGTGTGCTACCCATGGGGGCTGAGACAGTTGTATTCGTGAACAGAAGAGGGATGGAGGTGAAGGATGCTGAGGGCTGGGTGGGGATGAGGAAGGGGCTGCTCCTCCCAGTTACAAGAAGAAGTAACATGAGACCTGCTACAGTGTGAATGAGCCTTGCTGATCACAGTCTTGACTGAAAGGCCTCCGAAGTTAGGGGTTGGGAGTTGCTGAAGACACTTTCATTTACTGAACATTCTCAAGTACCTGCTGCCTGTAGGACACGTGAAAAGCCTGAGATGAGTCATCAGTGAGATGTCCCTGGCCTCAGGACGTCTGTCTGGGGCATCCGAGGTGATGCCCCAGTGAAGACGCGGAGAGGTGCTACTCAGGAGGGAAGTCTGGGCTGGAGACATATGACAGGGTGGGCATCCTGCCTAGGCGGTCATCAGTGAAGCCACCTGGGGGAGGGCGCAGAGGGCGAGGGAAAGGGAAGAGGTTGAGGGTGGAATCTGGGAGGACATGCAAGGAGTTTGGAAAAGTGAATGAAGATGGTTGATCTGGAGAGGGCAGTGTTCTCTGTCAACTGCAGAAAAGCTAAAAGGGATACTGACTGAAGGTGCCCGTTGAATCAGCCTCTAGAGCTCATGGGTGATGGAAGAGAACTGGTTTCTGTGGGGTTGGGTGGGTGAGGTTCTGACTGTCTTGCTGGTCAGGAGGAATGCTGGGGAAAGCGGATGGATGCTTGGTTCTAAAGGGAAGGTGGGATGTAGAGTAAAAGAGGAAGGTACATTCTCAAGAGGTGCTGATAATGTGGGAGAGGCTTACTTCTGTTTCTGGGGAGAGAGTAAGAGTGAGATGCTACCGTTATGGGAAAGGAGAGTGGCAGCAGGGGACAGCCAGGGCGTGGGGGTCCAGAGTGGAAGAATTAGTCTCCCCTAAGGCAAAAGCTCCCACCATGGAGTGACAGGTATCCCCACCACCAAGTGCAGCCACAGGTCTCAGGTAACAGGAGGTGGTGTTGGATCAATGCCCGGAGGGCTCAGGTGAGGAGAGTCAGAGATGCTCAGAAGCATGGACCTGGGGTGCAGGTTGTTGATATCTTCATGGCTCACCTGAGTGAGTGGCACCCTGAGCTGTGGCCAGGGGAAGGAGTGAGTCCCTTGGGGTCACGGGATGGCCAGGGGTTGGCGTCCAGAAAGGTAGTCACACCAGTGTAGGCAAAGCAAAGGGGAAGGAAGAAGCAGGTAGTGGAAAGAGATGAGCTTCGCTGAAGAGAAGGAAAAAAAAAAAAGGTGAAAAGTTGAGAACTTAGATGAGTAGATGAAGTTTATCCCAGAGCACATGGGACTTCAGCTTGTCAGCAAATCAGGAGAAGATTGAATCCAGCCATGGGAATGGACAAAGAAATAGATCACACCAGCGTCAGTCTGGATTTTCTATTCATTTATTTGAACTGGAAAGTTGCCGTTCACCAGTTTTGGGTGCCGTGGTTTCCAGGCAGGGCGTGTATCTATAGTTTGCACACCGTGTATCTGATAAATTTCTGCTTTGAAATGTAAGATATGAACCTCAATAATTTGGAGCTAGACGGATCAGAGGGTGAAGTCTTACTGTAAAGCATTAAAACTTAAAACTTTTGGGGAGGACAGGGTAATTAGATTTTTTTTAATTTTTAATTTTTTTTTTTTTGAGGGGAAGTAATTAGGTTTCTTTCTTTATTTTTAGTGGAGGTTCTGGGGATCAAACCCAGCACCCCCTGCATGCTAAGCACAGGCTCTACCACTGAGTTATTACTCACCCCTTAAACATTCTTTTTGATTGAGGTATAGCCAGCTTACAATGTCATTTAAACATTTTTAAAGAAACGATTATTTGTCCTAGATTCTTAAAGCTATGGAAAACAAGCTCATAAAAGTGGCCGCTTCAAGGTCTGGGAACCTACTCTTATCCATGCCTGGGGTAGAGTGATGTCTTTGCTTTCAAGTGATGGGGGTGAGAGGTACTATTTAAGTGGCTCCCAAAGTCTTCGGCAGCTGTTTACACATTTAAGTCAATCAAGAAGCATGTTCCACATGGATTACTTCCACGAGTCCCTAGAAGGTGTTAGGACAGGCACGTCCCTGTCTGATCTCCTTAGAGCCATGGTGAGAATCTCCCCATCCTACACCCCCGTCTTCCCCCTCCTGTTTAAAACAACTCTCTTAGGGCTTTTTGGCTTTGTGTTCCAGAGCTCTAACATTCTGAGCCTCCTTCAAAATAATTCCATTGGAATTAGTCGTGGATACTTGGTGCAGAAATGCTACTGACTAGGAAGGGGATATTTTAGGGCAAAAGGGAACCACACTTTTTGGAGCAGAAGCCCTTCCCTGGTGAGGCAGAGCTCAGTAGATGCTAAAAATTCTGAGTCGCCAGGCAGCTGCAGCATTTGGGAAAGTGCCTGTTCCCCACTTGTTATCTCGTGTTCAGCAAACCCTTTCACTGTTGTTAACACAAGGTTCACCTGCACTGGCATCTGAGTTTTGAGCTATTAAACAAAAATATATAAATATATCAAAATAAATCTCTAGTATAATATCAAATTAACTTTTCTTATAACACCCTCAAACACATTTGCAAATCTGTCCCCTCCTCAAGTGACTGATGATTTCTTCAGCAACATTGTAAAAGGATAATTTTTCATTTCAACCCCAAATCTCTATACGATCAGTTTGGTTGACTGGAACCAGTCCGTTCAGAACCAACCAGATAAAAGCAGTCAACACCAGCTGTTTATAGACATCTTTTTAATGTTTTCCTTTGAAACAAATAATCTCAGTAAAAGAGAGCGAAGGAAATTACATTTGAATGGTAGCTTGACGTGGATATGACATTGCTGATCTGTTTGTTTTCAGGGGACAGACGGCTGCGTTGTCATAGATGGCTTCCACACCTGCTCACTTAAATGCATGGGATTATATCAAGTTTCTCTTACAAAAACACAACCATGTCATTTGAAGGCAGAAAACTACCAGCTTCTGGGGTGGTAAGTTAATACTCTGGATTTTTCTCAATTTGAGTGAAGTGACCGATTAATTTAGTTGCTCAGTTTTCATCATCCCTTCCTATGGGTCTGCTTTGCACATGGGCATGCAAGTTAGGCACGTTCCTCCTCTCTGTGACACCTGTTTTACCTGCAAGTTAAGAGCTTTCAGAATCTCTGAGTCAGTGGGGGGTGAGAAGTCACCTTAGCACAGGAGATAAAGACTTAAAAACTCAAGCAAGTGTCTTCCTTTAAACAGAACTTGCAATCTACAGACATCAACTTAGTTGAACAAAATGCAAACATTTAGATCAGACACAGCGATGTTTTTCAGTGAACCCCAAAAAAGGGATATCTGCAACGAAGTGTTAGCTCGGTCAGCCCTACGTATTGAAGAAGGCAGACCACCTTGAACTGAGAAAGCGGGCGGCTTCTCACTGCTCAGCTACATTGCACTTCAAGACACCATCCGGGGCTGAGCAAAGGGACTCTGCCAAGTGTAAGTGGGAGTCCCCTCTAAGCCCTACTGAGACAAACGTGGCAGACAGAGCCCAACGGTCTTCACACAGCACAGCTAGCTTTTAGCATCCCAGAAGTTTTGTGCTAGACAGACACAAAGTGGTCATGGCTTCGATGTAGGAAAGCTTTTCACAACACGGTTTACCATGTTTGGCTGTGATTAAGACCTCAGTGATGGGCTGACATTTTGTTTCCGATTCTTCCATCTTCAGCAATGTTGGATGAACCGTACTGCGTTTAAAGGGGCCTAAGGCGGGGGGGGGTCCCCAGCACATTCAGAGCTGCTGCTGCCAGTGGGGCTTGACCTAGAACAGGGTGTGTCCAAGAACCAGTGCACCTGAAAGTTGCTACCTCCTCTCCCTGCTTCAGCCAGTATCTGGAGACGGCCTGCTGAGTGCACAGGGGGGTCTGGTTTCAGTTCAGTGGAGGGGTGTGTGCGTGTGTCTGTGTCTGTGTGTGCGCACACATGTGAGTGCGTGCACACTGTGTTCTTGTGTACACCCTCTTTGGGAGGATGGATCACAACTTCAAGTTGAATAGA
Organism: Camelus bactrianus; assembly: GCF_048773025.1. Lineage (NCBI taxonomy): Eukaryota > Metazoa > Chordata > Mammalia > Artiodactyla > Camelidae > Camelus > Camelus bactrianus. Next base: position 39,503,550 of record NC_133558.1, read on the forward strand.
GATGCAGGTAGCTGAAAAATTGCATTTAACAATTTTCCTAAAATTGTTTAAAAAAGGAAAATAACTAATTTGAAAGCCTGATAAAGTCTTTTTGACTGGTGTGTGACATTTAGACTTTTATCTTCTGTGCATCTTCAGCAGCCAAACAGCTTCTGAATGATACACTCCAGGAGAGTGTACTCTAGAGAATCCAGGTGGGGTGAGAAGAGGATGCTTTCAAAATTTCAGTGATTATCAAAAGGACATGGTTATTAAAAGGTTGAGAAGCACATTTTGGGTGAAGTGGAGAAGTGGTTTACTTGGGGTTGGAGATGATGAAGGCCAGAAGCAAAATAGTGGCAGGGAATCTGGACGCCATTAATGGAGAAGAAAATTAGGGGGCGAGTCTGGGATGCAGAGAGCCAATGAGGGAGAGAGCATGGGAAGGCTGTGGTGGATTTCATGGCCAGCTGATAACCCTGCTCATTCCTCTTGGCTACTGGGAGAGTTTTTCTGGAGGCAGCACTGTCGGCAGGGAAAAAACTCTTCCTTCCTGAGTCCTTCTGTGGCTGGATTTAACTGAAGAGCTGTCTGGCTCTTCCTGGCCTTTTCAATGGCTACCTCGGCTGAAGTTCTGATGGTCTGAGACAGCAACAGTGGTTTCTAACAAGCAGTCAGCTTTGCTTTCTGGTAAATACATTTTCCACTTCATTTCCCTTGGTAATTTTTGCCACCATTATATTATTAAGTGTTTGGATTTGCAGACCCCACCAGTGTTACCTGGCTTCTAACTATAAATGTACCAAGAAACTGAATCAATAATTTCAGATTTGGGGTGGTGGGGGCAACATTCTTGGGGAGAATAGAAAATGTACACCACTGAATTAAAAAGTAAAGGAGGTTTAGTTTTAGCCTTTCATATGCAAAATGTACTACATGCAGGCAAAAGACATTCAGGGCATATTAAAGAAATCAATGCCTTGCAAAATGCTCTGCTTAGATATAAGGGGTGATTAGGTAATTGAACTCCCTAGCAATACTTGTTTTCTAAAAAATCAAGTTCTTTTGGTTTGTTTCTCTCCCTCTCACTGCCTTTGGAGGGGGAAGTCCTTGTCTTGAACTTGACTTAACTTCCTGGCGTTGTGTCTGGATTCTGTTCAGGCCTTCCCTATCTCAGCCTTACTCCCAGGTCCCATTCCCCAGGATCCCACCTGCCCAGCAGCCTCAGGGGAACAGCTTCTCACACCTCCCTTGACACGGGGCAGTGATGGCAGGCCTGGTGGGGGGCGGGGGGCACCACTGCAGGGAGATCAGCTCAGGCCCACTGGCTTGTGTCAAAGTTGGCCACTTACAAAGTTGATTTCAGCCATCAGGGAATCCATTCCCCGTGAAGTCAAGGGTGTCCTGCAGTCAGTCTATTTGCCCCACTGGCCCTGAATTTCATTATTTGCACATTTTCTAATTGAAGAACATTTTCATCCTAAAGAACATGAAAATGATGTGCCAAATTGCACGGCATTATATCACCAAAAACACACCAATTGACATTCAAATTCCATTAATAATAAAAGAAGTGAATAGCAACAGGTTAGCAAATCTATCTCAAAATAAGCAGCTGTTTCTAGCCTCCCCCAGTTTGTTTTACTGGCTATCTTGTTAGCAGCTGTTGATGACAGCCATTGTGTTTAAATATCCATGATGACCTCATTTTGAAAATGTATTTTGTATTTAATCACAAAGCAGAAATGCCTGAAATTTAAAGGTGTTGCCTTGTATAATTTCAAAATGCAGAGTCCAATCTTCAAAATGACTGAACCTGGGCATTTTCATGCACCCCCTAGCATCAGCGGTGTTTGGTTTCTCAGGATTTTTGACTCAAGGTACCTTTACTGACCAGGTGGGCTGATGTTGATGGACCTTGGAATTTCAGCCACCCCTAGATATGCATTTTGATGCATTGAAAGATAACAGGGCTTCTAAACTGTCTTTCATGGTCTGTCTAACTGCTGCAAACTCAGCTTTGTAGAAGGGCTTGCCACGGAGTCCATGCAATGGTAAGCATGGCTAAAGGACCCACTACACCGGGAAAGAGACCAGAGAACTTATTTCAGTTTGATGTGGGGCAAGCTGAGGGCGTCTGTACTTTCTCCTGCTTTACACACGCTCTGAGATGATTGGGAGCTTCCAGTCCTTAGAGGGTCTGGGTCCCAGGAGGGCTGTGGCTCCACATCAAAAGTGTCTGTCTCTGTCTCTGTCTCCTCTGGACCCACCACCTCATCAGTTATAAACAATCTGGATTCCCTCCATTTGGGGTAAAACTCTTGGCTGCCTCTTGTACCACTAGACTCCCTCTCCATGGATCAGATCAGGTTTTGTACAGAGACTTGCCCAGGCCCCTGAGGACCATGGGGTGGACAGACAGCAGGGTCTCCCCATCCACGTTGAAGCTCTTGCACAAAGAGTGGTCCTTGCTCAGGTTTGAGTGTGCAGCCGGAGCGCTGTCCTTGGAGGCGATGAGGCAGGTGACCACGTCAGAGATGCTGTCCTGCAAGCCCGTGGGGTGTGGGGGCAGGGTCTCCAGCCAGCCAGAGTAGAGGCTGGAGGGCGGGGAGGGGTGTGGGATCTGCAGCATGAGGAGGGCAGCTGGCATGGGTGCCACAGGGACTTGGCTGGAGATGCTGTGGGCGGCCACATGCCCACCCCTGCAGGGCCATGCCCTTGGCTCCCTGGCACCTGTGTCACTGGGCTGTGTAGAGCAGGGCTCAGTGCAGATAAAGTCTGGGCACTGAGCTCATTTGGCATCAGAATGAACTGCAGGCATGGAGGGATGTTGGCTCTGGCCGACCTGGACAAGGAGCTCCTGTGTCTGCAGGGCTGGACAGGTCTTCGCTGTCCGCTGGGCTCTGTCAGAGGTCTGTTGACAGTCACATGGCAGGATCTGGAAGGAGGTCAGACTGAGGGTGGAGGCCGAGTCCTTCCAGAGGACCTTTGATATATGTCTAGCAGACGGTCCAGCTCGGACTCGATGGACTGTACCTAAAAGTGAGGAAAAGGTGTAACCTGTTATTAAGAATGGGCTTCATGGGGAGGGTGTAGGTCAGTGACAGAGGGTGTGCTTAGCTTGCACGAGGTCCTGGTTTCAGTCCCCAGTACTTCTGTTAAAAATTTAAAAACAAACAAATAAATAAATCTAATTACCCCCTCCCCAACAAAAGCCCCCCAAAACCAAAAAAAAAAAAAAAAAACAAACAAAAAAGTCAGACAAAGAAAGGTAAATACCCCATAATCTCACTTATGTGGAATCTAAAACAAAACACACAAAAAAATACCCAAACACATAGAAAAAAAGGTCAGACATGTGGTTGCCAGAGGCAGGGAGTGGGGGAGGGGGGATTGGAGGAAAGTGGTCAAAAGATACAAACTTCCAGCTAGAAGATAAACAGGTCCTGGGGATGTGGCGCCCGACCCGATGACTGCAGTTAACGCTGCTGTAAGGTGTGTAGGAAACGTGTTAATAGATCTTAAGAGTCCTCATCCCAAGCAAAACAAATCTTTCTCTTCTTTGGCTTTTTCCTGTGTCTGTATGAGATAACGGGTGCAGCTAAAGTTTTTGTGGTCAACACTTCACAATATACGTAGGTCAAAATGTTATACGCCATGCCTTAGACTTACACAGGGACACACATCAGTTATAGAAGTAATTATCAACTGGAAAAGCAGTCTTAGCCAAAACGTTAAGCAGTGTAGTTGAGTCGCGCCTGTCTTTCCAGCTGGACCGCCCGGCCGAGCATGCTGAGGTCATCTGTGGTCCCATGTTCTGCTGTCATTTCCACCGCTCTTCTTATCTGATGTGATTCGCCCTTTTCCAAGAATTTGATCAACACTATTGGAGAAAAGATCTGATTCTGAGTGTGGAAGGTGGAGCTTGCCTTAGGCCAGAATGAAGTGTTTCGAAAGGAAAAAAAGACCTTTAATTTACATAAGAGGAAATAAAAATGATCTGCTGGCTCACGGGCTTATCGGCTTCACAGGAAAATTACACGAGGTTCGTTTTCTCGGTATTTGAGTCCATGTTGAAGTCACTCATGGCTGATGTTCTGGAGGCAAAATTGTCCTAAAGTACCAATTTGTCTGTTTCCATCTCGGACCAGGCACTCCTGAATTCAGCCACTTAAAATATGACAAAATCATAATTATGAATATTTCATGTGAATAGAACAGATCAGTCAATGGACATTTATTATCCATTGATAAGTGGGACATATTCAGGTAACAAAGCTGTGGTCTCCATCTTGGGAATTCCAGTTGGACAATATATACATACATCACGTAAGCAAGAAACTCAAGGTTCGTTCTGCAGTTTCTGTTGCAGTTGAACTTTTATAAAAACACTGGGGGCCCTAGATAGTTTCATGAAAAGACTTGGAAGACCTTGGCCACCTGGGCAGAGATTGTAACATGACCACAGCTCAGTTAAAACAATTTCCAAGGAGACAATCAGCCTAGATTGAAATTACTTTCTTTGTGTGTGCTTTAGAACTGAATTATGAGGAATATGGACTCAATTTTCCAGTTTGCTTTCCTTGGAAATACAGGCAGTGTCTGCCTTCTGCCTTCTGCCACGATATCTGATCTGTTCAACTGGGAGCTCTACAAGGATGTGGCCATGACTTTGTTCATCTTGGGATGCCCACTGTGCCTGGAACATGTTACAGGTTCAATACGTACCTGCGGAACAAATGAACGGATGGATGAAAAAAATTGTGGTTTCTATAACTCATCAGCAGGTGTTTTGCTAAGGGCCTAGTATATGCCTCACACTGGGCTTTGTGTGCTGCGGGCCTATAAACAAATGTTTAAGACTCAGCCCTTGTATTTTAAGAACTATTCAATCAATGTTCAGAGCAGCACTATTTACAATAGCCAAGACATGGACACAACCTAAACGTACATCAACAGATGACTGGATAAAGAAGTTGTGATATATTTGTACAATGGAATACTACTCAGCCATAAAAAAAGAATAAAATAATGCCATTTGCAGCAACATAGATTGACCTGGAGATCGTCATTTTAAGTGAAGTAAGTCAGAAAGAGAAAGAAAAATACCATATGGTATCACTTATATGTGGAATCTAAATAAAAAAAAAAGACACAAATGAACTTATTTACAAAACAGAAAGAGACTCGACAAATGTAGGAAACAAACTTCTGGTTACCAGAGGGGAAAGAGGGTGCAAAGGGATAAATTGGGAGTTTGAAATCTGCAGATACTAACTACTATATATAAAATAGATTAACAAGTTTCTTCTGTAGAGCACAGGGAACTATATTCAGTATCTTGTAGTAAACTATAATGTAAAAGAACATGAAAAGGAATATATATATGTACATGCATGACTGGGACATGATGCTGTGCACCAGAAACTGACACAACACTGTAAACTGACTATACCTCAATTTTAAAAATGGGAAGGAAAAAAATAACTGTTCAGTCAAATGCTGGTTATTTGTGCCACTCATTTCTCAGCCTCAACTCTGGTACAGGATACCAAGGTCACGAACGCTTTTACACTCTGCATAGACTCTAGATGCTGGAGAGGGTCCGAGAAGGGAAAGGTCTGTTTTGTGGGCTGGAGAGTCAGGTAAAGTTAATGAAGGCGACAGACTAGCCTATTTCTGAAGGATGCTTAGGATTTAGGCAATAGTAAAAAGACAGCAGCGGCAGCAATCACTTAGATGACATTAGCAACAAACGTGAACATTTCCTGAGCATGCAATTAATGTGTGTTAACTCATTCAATCCTCATGACAGTCCCAGGAAGCCCCCACTAACATCCCCACTTTTACAGATACTGAGACACTGTATGTTAGGGGCTTTTAATGACTGATTTTCTCTCTTAAAACTATGTTAAAGCAAAGTCAGGCTGTCTGATAAAAGTGAATTAGAAATATGGAATCAATTTTTTAAAAAAGAAACAAAAAAAAGGAAAAAAGGAAAACAGAGCAACAAAAAACAAACCGAAAATAAAAACAGAAAAAAAGAAAGGAAAAACTGAAAAAAAGCAAAGAAAAAACAGGAAAAAAAAAAAAAGAAAAAGGAAAAATATATAAAACAAGAGAATGGGCCCTAAAATTATTCTGCCAAGGACTTAGGAATCTGGCCAAAGACCTCGCCTCGCCTACCAGCCGAGCCTGGGAAAAGCCTGTGAGTGGCATTTATCTCCATGGTGAGATCCAGATGCACGTGTGGAAAATCGGATCAGCAGTGTGGGGACCACGGTGCTTTTGCAGTGCCTCGAGGTTCTGTCCTGGTCTCTTACAGCAGAGAGTGGTGCCAATGGGAACTGACAACATTTAAAGCAGAAAGTCCACCAAAGTCGAAGGAATACTAAGTACTCAGTCAAAGTACAGCCCATGAGCCCATCTCCCAGGAAAGGGATGCGGTGCCAGCGACCGTGGGCCTTCACTGTGACTGCAGATGTCTGGACCGCCTGCCTGCGTGCTCGGACCTGCAAAGGCAGCCGCCCTCTGCGGCAGTAAGAAGGGCTGACCCACACCTGCCTTTAAAGGTGCAGGAGGGCTCCCTTAGGCATTGTTTTTAAAGCCTGAATAGATACACTGAATCTAAAAAGGCAACAAACTAGTGAAGAAAACAAAAAAGAAGCAGACTCATGGAACAAACTAGTGGTTACCAGCGGGGCAGTGAGGGTGGGGATATTTAGGGGGAGAGAATTATATTGGGGGGGTTATTATGGGATTACATGAGATCATGTGTGTGAAACTTCTGAAAATTATAAAGCACTATACAATTTAAAGAATCTTTCATTCAATAAGAAGAAAGTTTAAAAAATAAAAAATAAAGCCTGGGTATGGAAAAATAAAAAATAAAATAAATAAAACAAGAGAAAAAGAAAAAAAAGAAATATGGAATTCAAGAGTTTACGACAGAACGATTCCTCGCAGTGTCTATGCCTGTTAGAACGTATAACATTTGCATTGCTTACTATGTTTGCAGGCTTTTAATTCTACACATGCCCAGATGACCAGCAGAATATCGTTCAATGACATCTTTTACATCCTACGGGCATAGTATTTTCCTTAAACTTTCATTTTGCAACATGAAATTTCATAATTCTACAAGGACGACATGTTAGGTATTAATCTTCATAACTTCACCAAAAGAAGTTACTCAAATAGCTTCCCAGTCAATGTAAGAAACTCTGGGTGAAAAACATTATGCATCAAATTATTTCAGGCTCCTGTAGAAATGCAGCATAAAAGCCTGAGATTACAGTGGGCAATTTAAGAATGTCTCATGTGAAGCACACCTTGAGAGCAGAAAAATAGAGTAAAAAGGAGACTAATCACTAAGTGTGGCACCTTTTTAATGTCCAACTTCAGCCCTTGGCCAATCTCTAAAAGGCTAGAGAGGCTGCCTTGGGGTGATTCAGTGATCAAAAGGCCCTGGGTCACCTCAAAAATGAGCCCTAGTATGTGTGCCCAGTGTCCACCTGCAGGACACAGGGAGCTGGTCTCCCATCACCGAGTCCTTGCTGGATGGCCGGTGCTGTGTTCAACCCTTGAAACTCTAAGACTTTTCCATCTATGATGTTTGTTTGGGTCAAGTGGAGGCTCAGGAAGTAGGGTAATCTGTCCAAGGTCATACCCACTGGTAAGAGGCAGGTGTTTGTTTTTTTTAAATAGAGGCACAGGGGCTTGAATCCAAGACCTTGTGCATGCTAGGCATGCCCTCTACCACTGATATACACCCTCCCCCCCCCCCCAGAGGCAGGTTTTTGCTGATACAAAAGTCCATGTTGTTACCACTCCACTAAGCCAGCGCAACAGGGTAGGTCACAGGCAGGCAAACCAATAAAGGTTCAGGAAAATGTCAGGCTGTCCACCGACCTCTTCCTGCTTCCTCTGTGTGCTCTCTGACACCCTCACAAGCAAATCCCAGGCTGCATTCATCTGCTTAACTCACCGCCAGCTGTCTTCCAAAGAGAGTCGATGCTGGGAGCACACTCCACCCTCAGACCGACCACCATCCTTCTCCCAAAGGGTCCCTTCCAGGAGCCAGGCCAAGGCCAGTGTGGCCTTGAACTGTACTGGTTCCCTTTCAGCATCAGTCCTAGGGCTCCTCTACCCCAGGTGTAGGATGCGCGTCTGTCCCAGTGGGGACGTCGGTTTTGCCTGGCATTTCCCATCTACAGCCCGCCACTGCATACTGAGCCTCTGTGATCCAGGGCATGAGTAGCCTGGGTCCTGGTTGTTTTGCAAGAAGAAAGGAAGCCCAGAGTTCAGGAAAGTCATGAAGGTGAGGAAAGTTGAGGAAAATGTCCAAAGTGGCTGTTAGATTATAAATTTGATAGCTCTGTTAACTCTTAGATATTTTTTCTCTCTCCCAGGCCATTCCATTTCAGATACTAAGACTTTAAACTACAAGGTGAGGGGAAGAGAGCTGGGGGTTAGGGGAGCCCCTAGTTGGAAATGTCAGTTGGAAGTCCTGGGAGGAAGAGGAGATGCTAATTTCACATCCTGATTCTCACATAGGCCACCCTGTGTGTCATTTATCTGACTCCAAATGCAGCTGGACATAAATCCAGACCAACTCAAAGTCTAGACAGAGGGTGCAAAGTTCCTTCTGTAAAGGGTCAGATAGTAAATATTTTATGCTTTATGGGTCATATGGTCTCTGTTGACACCACTTAACTCTGCATTGTAGCATGACAGCGACTTTAGACGGTACAGACACAGGTGGATGGAGGTCTGTTCCAATAAGACCTTACTTACAAACACAAGCATTGGCTTAGCTTTTGGCCCCACCCTGTAGTTTGCTGACCTCTGGTCTAGACACGATGATCACTGAGGAAATGCCTTGTGCCCAGGAATTAAAAACAAACAAGAAAACAAACAACAACAAAACAGACTTACGGTTACCTGGGGGGAAAGGGGATAGGAAGGGATAAACTGGGAGTTTGAGATTTGCAGATACTAACTATTACATATATAAAACAGGTAAACAATAAGTTTCTATTCTATAGCACAGGGAACTATATTCAATATCTTGTAATAACCTTTAATGAAAAAGAATATGAAAACAAGTATATGCATGTACATGCATGACTGGGACATGATGCTGTGCACCAGAAACTGACACATAACTGACTACACTTCAATTTTAAAAAATCAAATATATATATAAAATATATATAAAGCCTGTGAACTGGCCTGGAAGAAAGAAGCAGAAAATGTCAATGGACTCTTACAATGCTTATAAAAGAAGTTTAATATGATCTATGGATTCCCTGGTAGAAAGGGGTGTTTGAGCAAATCATTCCAGAGTAAAATTAGGACCTTTAGAGTACAGTTAGTGATTAAGATGCTACACTTCCGGGCAGTCCTTGGTGGTCTAACCGTGAGAAGGGCGCTGTCGGCAGCTTCATTTAGCAGGTGAGGGAACAGGGTGGTGAAGTGACTTGCCTGAGGTTAAGCAACTCCTGAGGACTGGATCTGAGTCAGTCCTCCTCCAGTGCTGGGCTCACAGTCACAATGCTCTCCTGCTGTCTTCACACCAAGATCTTAATATTTTATTTTGTTTTTTGAGAGGGCGGTCATTGGGTTTATTTATTTATTTACTGGAGGCACTGGGGATTGAACCCAGGACCCTGTGCATGCCATGCTCTACCACTGAGCTACACCTTGCCCCAAGATCTTAGGATTTTAACACAAGACAACAACAGCAGAAGGGATGCTTTGCTATGAGACGGCTCTTTCCCTGCCCACGTGCTTGGCATATAGTAGCTGCTCATTAAAACTCAGCCCCGTGAATGGCCTGTTCTTACTGGTGTTGTCGGTAGGTCCTTCCAGGACCAACAAAAAGGAGGAGAAGTAAGTGACACTCCCATTGTCTTCTTTTCTTTACGAGGACAAACTGCAGCCCTGGAGACAAGACAGCACAAAGAGACACCCCTAAAGTCAGCCTCCTCTGATGCCGTCGGTAACTAAGGCGAGGTCTGGGAGGAAACCTCTGCACAAAGCTGACATGAGCAGCAGGACCACTAGAGGGGGGAAGAGATTCATCACAAACCTACACTGGCAGCTGCGCTTGAAACAGAAGTCAGCTCCCAGGATCTCTGAGCACGAACAAAAGCTAAAGCAAAGTCAAACTCGGGGTGGAATAGATCTATATATACACACGACACATGTGCGCTTATAAGGAAATGTAGGTGCATTTGTTGCATTACAAAATCTTGCAGAAGTCTTGTTCCAGCCCTCTAAATCAGGGTTAAAAACACTGTACATGTATATGCAAAAATAAGAACAGTGGGAAAACAGGAGAGGCACTGACCATCGCCATCACCAAACAAAGGGACAGGCTCTGTGCTGGATGCCAGGGATAAAGAAGTGAAGAAAGAAGCCCTGTGGCTTGGTCCAGCAGGGCAGACAGACAGGCAGGCTCAGGTGGGTGCAGGTGTGCAGGACAGGAGTGTGCAACCCAGACTGGCAGGGGGCTTAGGAAAGGATTCCAGGCCTTTGCCCCGGTGCTCTGCACCCCATCTCTGCAGATAGATCATCAAATTTCTCAAGGCTTAGAAATAGCCCCCATGTGTTCCTAGATCTTAGGATTTTGGTGTGGATGTGCCCCCCATCTTACTGTATATTGGCTAATTGTGTCAATTGACTCTACCGACATGCATTCCACACCCACCTCTTTCCTGGTCCAGCAAATTCAACCTTTTGATTTCTTACTCGTCATGAGAAACACAGCATCTCTCTGCCTTAAAAGCACAGGTCCCAGGGGGAGGGTATAGCTCAGTGGTTAGAGCACATGCTTAGCATGCACAAGGTCCTGGGTTCAATCCCCAGTACCTCCATTAAACTAACTAAACCTAATTACCCTTCTTCCCCCCAAAAAAAGCACGGGTACTAGGGCTCATTCTTGAAGTGACCCAGGGCCTTTTGATCACTGAATCCCAATGCAGCCCTCTCTAACCCTTTAGAGATGGGCCAAGGGCTGAAGTTGATCACAGAGCACACTCAGCAGATCACTAGGACTAGAGAACCTGATCATTTGGGTCACTCTTGAAGACATATGTGTCACTTGTCTGGATGATTTATTAATGCTATTTTCCTATTATTACATATCATGATTCTATAATGCAGTTTTGCATTTGTGTGTGTACAGTATTTAAACTTCAAAACTCTTCAAAACTGGTTAGAGAATTAGATTTTCAAGACTCTTTTACCCTTCTTTAAAAAATTTTTTTTTCAAATCATTCTTTTTCCCTTCTAGTGTTATTGAGATGTAATTGGTATACACTGCATGCTTTTTAGGGGGAGGTGAGGGAGGTAATTAGGGCTTTTTTAATGGAGATACTAGGGGTTGAACCCAGGACCTCATGCTTGCTAGGCAAGCACTCAACCACTGAGCTATATCCTTCCCGCCTTTTTAAAAAATACACTTTTATTAAAATAATTGTGGGGGTAATTAGGTTTATTTAGTTATTTTTAATGGAAATACTGGGGATTGAACCCAAGACCTCGTACTTCTAAACATGTGCTCTACCACTGAGCTGTACCCTCCCTTCACTTTATCCTTCTTTCATCTCAGACAAGGCTACTAGCCAGTGATGAAAGGACCCCAGGAGGCCCTGAATCCACTGGCCAGTCTCATTTTCTGGCTTTCAACTCTCAATAGAGACATGTCCATTAGCCCCACTGGTACACAGTCTACCAGATGTCTTTACTAAAGGAGCAAGCAGATACCTCACACGGTGGGCCTAGGGATCAGGAAAGTTCTGTGGGCACACTGTTTCCACCACTGGACATAGTTATTCTTCTAATGCTTACTATTATTGTGCTTTATATTCAGGATCTAGTAGGCACTTCCATACACGTTGTTTGGTCTTGTGCTAAAGAGATAAGAGTAGTAAACCCGAGCAAGAACTTCTTGATCCCAGCGAGTCTGCAGATGGGTAACTTTCCTGCCTAGGATTTTGTGAGCACCGATATGGTAATTAAGTTGGGGGACTTTATTTTCCTTGGAGTATAAAAACCTGCACAAACTTTAAAGTGGGAGATAAGTAAGTCAATAAATCAAGTTGCCCGTATGTGTTGATTGTTCTTGAATATTTTTGGTCTCAGCAATAAAAAGGAGATTCAGTTGAAATCATACCCAAATAAAAGGTTAAAAATGAGATGCTGCAAAGTAAGTGCGTTTTCAGTGAAAACACTAGTTGAGTGCAGCCTCAGGGCAAAATGTGGTCACAAGAAACTATCTTCAAAATGAAGACAAACAAAAGGAATATTACAAGGAATATCTTAGCTGATTAAAAATATGTGCTAAGTGATCTATAGAATGGTCTTCTGACAGCATCCTTTACTGTCACATGTCATAGACTTGGCCATCAACATTGTCTTCATGGTGACTTGTAAACAGAGACTCATCATCTCTGCTAAAGGAACAGAGATGTCACCAGCAACATTAAGAACTGGTGATGATTAAATAGCTCGTAGGTTTAACAAAAACCCACAAGGGCAGACATGTGCCTCTCATTTCTATTTCTGGAGTATTCTTGTCTGAGGTAGGAAGTAAGATTTAAGGAGGACTCAGAGTTGAGGATGCATCTTAGAGGATGGTGAGCAAACGGTCTCAAACATGCATCACAGAGTAGGAAGAACACAGGGCAAGAGAACTGGAAAATGTCATTACTCTGCCCGAGATTGCAGCACTGCGGTATCCGCACTGCTGGCATTGCTCCCAAAACTGACGAGTCATTGGTGGTTCTCCTGGCTGATCAGGTCTGAGCAATTTCAGAGGAGTTCATGAATATTTGCTAGCTATAAAGAAATTCTTGACACCTCATTTATGTTCCTTAATAGGAAGATAGTGTAAGATTTTATATATATATAGTCAGTTTACAATGTTGTGTCAATTTCTGGTGTACAGCATAATGCTTCAGTCAAACACACATGTACATATATTCGTTTTCATATTTTTCACCATAAGTTACTACAAGATATTAAATACAGTTCCCTGTGCTATAGAATAGAAATTTGTTGCTTATTTTATATTTATCAGTATCTGCAAATCTTAAACTCCCAATTTATCCCTTCCCACCCCCTTCCCCCTGGTAACTATAAGTTTGTTTTCTGTGTCTGAGTCTGTTTCTGTTTTGTAAATAAGTTCATTTGTCTTTTTTTTTTAGATTCCACATAGAAATGATCTCATATGGTATTTTTCATACTTTTTCTGGCTTACATCACTTAGAATGACATTCTTCAGGGACATCCATGTTGCTGCAAATGGCGTTATGTTGTCATTTTTATGGATGAGTAGTATCCCATTATATAAATATACCACATCTTATTTATCCAGTCATCTGTCAACGGACATTTAGGCTGTTTCCATGTCTTGGCTATTGTAAATAGTGCTTTTATGAACATTGGGGTGCAGGTGTCATTCTGAAGTAGGGTTCCTTCTGGATATATGCCCAGGAGTGGGATTCCTGGGTCATACGGTAAGTCTATTCCTAGTCTTTTGAGGAATCTCCATACTGTTTTCCACAGTGGCTGCACCAAACTGCATTCCCACCAGCAGTGTAGGAGGGTTCCCCTTTCTCCACAGCCTCTCCAGCATTTGTCATTTGGATTTTTGAATGACGGCCATTCTGACTGGCGTGAGGTGATACCTCATTGTCGTTTTGATTTGCATTTCTTAGAGTATAAGATTCTGATAGATAATTTTCAAAAGTGTTGTGCTGACAATCTGACTTTGAACTTTTCTGCCTCTCTTGGATTTTACTCCAAAGTTACTGATGACCACCTTGCTGCCACTTTCAGAGGACCTTCTCACTCTCTCTTCCTGACTTCTTTGCAGCATTTAACACCGTTGACCCTGCCTCTTGCTCCAAGTGCGCTCCTCGGCTTCTCCACGTCCCACTGCCCTGGTGTCTGTCTGTCTGTCTGCAGGGTCTGCGTCCATCCGTGCCTTCCTCCTCCCACACTCAGTGCTTTACAGTCTGTGAGCTTCAGATTCCATGTGACCGCCTGCTCTTTTTACTCCTGACTCTCCCTGGTGACACTTCTGTAAACCACACATTCTTCTGCACTGACAACAGCCAAGTTTGTCCTCATCCCAGACTTCCCTCTTGGGCTTCAGATCCGGGGGTCCACTGGCTGCCGGGCCTCAGCGAGGCCCCTCAAACTCAACACTCACAACAAGGCAGCATCTCTCCCCATGCCGGCCACGGACCAGGCACCTGGACGCCTGCCTCCTCCTTGAGCTTCCTCCTGCTCTTTCACTCCACCCTCTCCAGCCAGTAAATGCCCCAAAGCCACTGTTGTTTCCATCTGCAGAGCCCTGGCATCCATCCCCGGCCACTCTTCTCCAGCGGACCGGGGACTGCACCAACAAGTGTCCCCTCTTCCCGTTCTGTCCTTCACCCTGCAGTCAGAGGCATCTTTCTATGGGATGGAGTGAAGCACCAACCTGATAGATTTACTTCTGTCCTTAAAAGCACCTTGCCTTCCTGCTTGCCAGAACGGCTCCTGCTCTGATCCAGTCTGACCTCTAGCCCTCCCATCTCTGTCCCCCACCAACACTCGTGCTTTCTAATGCCAGCTCCACCTTTGATCTTCGGTGACTGCAGCTGCCACTCCTAAACACACACCTTTCAGTAAGCTAGCTGGAACCCGCAGAGCAGCCCCTTGGGACCCCGTGCAGGGAGCCGTCTTTCTGGTTACTTTCATTTCTGTGCCTGGCACAGGGATACATTCTTTGAATGTATGAACTGACCTTTAAAGAGCCTGTCATTAGGCTGCTATGTGGCTGGGAGAGAGAGAGAGAGGAGGTAACTTCTACCTCCCACCATCTTCAGACTTCTTGGGATGGGGTTTGCGTGGGCAGCAAGTCCTCCAGAGGATGCAGGGGAGAGACCTACTCAGAGCACTGCCTCATAGCTGGGGGAGAGCATTAGCCATCCAGCTCTGGGTGGGTTACCCGTCACCAAAGAGGAAACAGGCACAGAGAGGTAAGGTGAGTGACCTGAGGTTGCATAGAGGCCATCGCGTTTCTTGGACCACCTCTCCTGAGCCGCTCTGGGCAGGGGGCTGAGTGGACGTAGCCAGCGGTGCCCGGGGAGAGTCAGGCTGCAACCCAAGATCCTTTGCGTTTTCACCTCAGGCCTTATTGATTCATTTGATTCTCTAGAAGGCAAGAGAAAACAAGAAGTGGCAAACAAAGGAGACGGCAGACTCACATGGAGCCACCAGGAGAAGAATGTGGTACCCCTACAGCTCTCGGTCACTTCTCTTCCACATAGCCAGTCATCCCCTTCGAGTTGCTGTGGTTATCTTCACAACAAGACAGGCTGTGGGGAATTCTGATTCCTTTCCTTTCCTCTTTTTTGATGGAGGGACTAGGGCTTGAACATAGGACCTCACGCATGCAAAGCATGTGCTCTACCACCGAGCTATACCCCCAACACACAGTGTTTTGTATCCTATAAGACAATATTGTAGATACTGACAGATGAGTAATCTTATAAACGTACTTATGGTATCAATAAATACAGTAAAACATTGTGAATGTATCTTCCTTATGGTATTTTTAAAATTTTTTGAGGTGGGGAGGGAGGTAGTTTATTCATTTATCTGCTTTTTTTAAGAGGAGGTACTGGTGATTGAACCCAGGACCTCATGCATGCTAAGTATGCACCCCACCACTTTGAGTTATACCCTCCCCCCTCCTTATGATATTCTTAATTACATTTTCTTTTCTCTAGTTCAATTGTTTGCAAGAATACAGCATATAATACACATAACATGCAAAATACGTGTTCATTGACTGTTGATGTTATCAGTAAGCCTTCTGGTCAACAGTAGGCTATTGGTAGTTACATTTTGGGGGGTCCATAAATTATATACAGATTTTTGACAGTGTGGGGGTGTCAGCACCCCTAACTCCTGCACTGCTCAAGGATCCACTGTATAGTTAGGAGTGAATGTGTAGAATGTTCAAGAGTTTATCAGTTTGCTTGTCAATCTTTTTCCTTTCTGGCTAATTTCATTTTTCTATTTAGACATTCATTTCTGTGAGTAGATGAAAAGACACTTAACACTGAATTAAATCATTAACAAGATATAGAACTTTTGTTAAAAATAATTGCAGGTTTCACTCCCAGAGATGAGTTTAAAACAAATTTCATGCACTCAGACAGAAAAATATTTTGAAAATAACCTGTGATAATCCTGGAGGAACTCAATAAAACTAAGCAGTTTTCTGTCTTTTAAGGCATATTTTGGAAATGTCTAAGAATAACTGTTGTTCACTGCTATGAAAGGTGATGTCATTTGTTTTTTTTAAAAAAAGTCTCAAAGTGCATTCAGATAATGTGATTCAGATGAGTTTGCAGAGTGGCCTTAACCATCTTACTGCCTGAGAATCTTTACTTCAAAAATTATTGGAAAACGTCAGATGCTTAGTAAAATATTAACAACTGAAAATAAGAATTCTGACTCCACTCTGTAAATGTAATCATTTTATTTTCCACACTGTCATCCTAGCAGTGGAATACATATTTTATGTTTTACTTTTTAATTTTGATTTATCCCTTAGGAAAAACTTTTATTATTGTAAGAGCTACTGGAAGACAAAAGGCATGTCCAAGTAGTCATATCAGGATGTGGGAGGGGACAGCCCAGTGGCAGAGCATGTGCTTAGCATGCCAAAGGTCCTGGGTTCAATCCCCAGTGCCGCCATTAAATAAATAAACTAATAAACAAACCTAATTACCTCCCCTCAATACAAACAAAAGTAGTTGTGTTAAGTAACCAAATAACCAACAAAGAATAAGAAAAATGCTAAAGCAAAGTTGCTGTTTTAGAGAAAAATAAGAGATGGTTCACACTTGCAATCAGCAATATACATATAAAATGCTGCTTCAAGTCAGCTGTCAGAGGTGGGCAAGTTCAGACAAAAACGTTCTAGTGAACTGACGTTCAGTTCACTATGTAAATAAACTCAGAAAAAGACACCTTTGCATGTGACTAATGGACTCACACTTGCAAACTCCTTTTCAGAACAGTTCATTGTATTGGTTGGTCTTTTGATTTTTAGAAATTAAGTGCTATCATGAGTCAAAGATCTCCAATTAAGGTATTAACTATTGAGTGCAGTTACTATGTTTTTACAGAATCCCAATGATTTTAAATGGAACTTAGAAGTGATTAGAAAAAACCCACTAAGCAGACTCAGGATATGGGGGAGAAAAAACATCCCATCAAGAGTCACGTGTAGCAAGCAGAAAGTTTCCAAAATCCACAAAAAAGAGAGGCGTGCAAGTAATAAAGTTCTGTTAAAAATAGGAACCAAGAAAGAATTCTGAAAAGCAAGGGAATTCTGCAAAGGACTGTACAACAGTAGTCATGTTTCAAGAGGAAGGTACCGCAGAGTAAATCTTAAGCTGCGGCTGAAGTGCTTAGCCAGCAGAATAAGCCTATTTTGTTTTCTTTCCTGCAGCTCACAAATCTTTTTAGAGGCTGTGAGGCACAAGCAGAAAGCTTCCGAAGGCCTCGGGAAATGACACAAACCCAGATGAGCATGGCTTTCAGGAAACTTAAACTGCTCCCCTAGATAAGATTTTACTGCACTTGCTGCAAGCCGGACTAATCTGGGGGTGAACTGCCCACATTAGGGTCTTTGATGGATAAATAGGTGACTTCTAAGCGAGCAATATCCCATAGGACTTTCTGCAATGATGGAAACATACTGTATCTTCTCTGCCCAACACACATGCCACCAGCTACAGGTGGCTGTTGAGCAATTTAACTGTTGGAAATACATTGATGAACTGAATTTTAAATTGTATTCGATTCTAATTAATTCAAATGTAAATGGCCTCGTGTAATCAGTGGCTATGGTATTGGGCAGTGCAGTACAGAGCCTTTCTGTCCCTTTAACTGAAGGCTTCTGGTATCATTTTACTACATATTCTTGGGTTTTCTGGGTTTAAATATTACCCACGGCTTCTAGGATCCCCAGGGATAGGGTGAGCATACAGTTACCCAAACTGGGATACTTTGAGAAAGACAAGGAGTGTTAGTAACACCCCTGATGAGACAAGACACAAAATTGGGGACGGTCCAGGACAGGTAGGAAGGTACATTTGCCCATCCATAGGGACAGCTGCTTGTAGGTTCTACTGGGACTTAACCAGGCTTTAGTTCGTTTCTTTTTGGGTTGCTGTTGCAGATAACGTGTGAGCATCTTCTGGAGTCCACATTTTCATCATACCATGATTTTCTTTGCCCCTACAGACATTTATCAAAATCTTTATAACTCATTTCTGCTTTTCCAGTGACTCCCACCCACAAAGTAGGGCAACACCTAACACGATGCTAAATGACCAATTACAAACAAATAAATAATCAGTCACACTGATATCTGAGCTCAGACCAAATATCTGAAGAGCTAAATTGGGCCAGAGATTTTAAGCTTTCTTCAGGCTTTTTGGTAAGAGGTGGAAAAGCCAAAAAGATCGGAGGTATCTCTTTGGGGTATGGTCACTCAGCATTTCCCTGACAGGTGCACATTCTCCCGAAGGGATTGAACTGGGCAGCCTGTGCCTGGAGCAGCTCATTTAGTCCAGATCCTGGATTGTTTGGGGCACTGGAGCCTGGAAATACAAGTTGCTTTGGACACTCTGAGTTTTCTGCTGTCAGTAGAGGACGCAGATTAAGATCAGCCTTTAAAATTATGTTAGCGGCCTAGGAGAACTCACGGCAGAGTAGCTTCCTGTGGTCAGAACTCAACCTGTCCTGAAATAACATAGGGGGATTTTTCTGTGACCTAAAATACAGAACATGAATTGAAGCATCGAGTCAGAAAAATAATTTTAAAAAACCAGTTGTATCTATGCCCCAGATGCCCTTAAAGCAACAAACTCACACAACGAGCCAGTTCTCATGTAACCCATCTGGCATGGCCTGGCTCGTCAAACCCCACCCACCTTCCAGAACACATTTTGTGTTGAATACAGTGAAATTTTATATTAGGAAAAGAATATTTCAAAATGTGATAGGCATGTGGATGACTAAGAAGAGAGAAAGTCATCATTCCAGGAGATTTAGCAATGGAGCAGTTCAGATAACCAGAGGAAGGTCTCAGAATCACTTTGTCAAAGGTTCTGACCAACCCAGTTGCCCGAACGACGGCTCTGAGTGGTGCGGTGAGGTCTTCCACGGAGACGTCATGCTGACACCCTTTCTCCTTATTCGCATCTTCAGGCCCAGCGCTGTGTCAGCTGCAGGAGGAAACAGCCCACTACATACCAGATCCAGCAGCAACTTAAAACACGTTGCTGTACTGGCCTCACGCAGGAGCTGGGGGATTCAGAGACGCGGCTTATAAATCATTACCTAGGAAGTCAGCCAACTGTTTTCCCCAGGATTATTCTTTCCCCTTTTTCTGCAGCCTCACCAGTTTTACATGATTTGACACGACCACTGCTCAGAGCTCTTTTCCATGGGGAGAGTGGGGCTGTGGACGCACTGTCTTCCCAGGAGTGGTGATGATTTGTGTTGCTCCGCCAATGTGAGCTCTTTTCCCAGTCTTTTGGAAACTAACAGCCAGAGTGTCAGTAACAGCTCTTTGGAGTTAGGAGCACAGGTTTCGGACACTTCATGAACTGGCCTGCATACGCAGAGCCTGAAAGCCCTGGCCCTGACACCATCAGCCCGGTGTCATGTAGGAGGTTCTAAGCATTCAGACCCAAGAACACAGACTCCCTATCGGCCAGTTCCTGGACCCGAGCAGCCCAGGAGAGAGCCCACTTAGGGTACCACCGCCACACTGAGAGCAGGTTCTCAGACTGGGGAAGAAAGTCAGTTCCCTTTGGGTTTAATTGCCAAGTTTGGAAAAGGAGGCAGGGTTCCAATAAACACCAAATGAATAGGGATTTATAAAATTCATAAGGAATAAACATCATTGCAGCTTTCTTTTCAGTAACAGCATATTGAAGGCAGGTTACAATTCCTGTAATGGGGAATTGGTTAAATAAACATGGGTAGGCTTATTTAATGGCGTATTGGGCGTCTGTTAAAAATGATGGGAATTGTTTAAAATGATGACTAATGATTGGGAAAATGTCACAATATATTATTAAGGAAACAATCTATGTCTGGGATCAAGAATTATTTTACTCTTTCTGCTTGGCTATATTTTCTTTCTTTTTGGAAGAGGAGGTAATTAGATTTATCTATTTATTTATTTTGTTTATTTATTTTTAATAAAAATAAATAATTAGGTTTATTTACTTATTTTATTTATTTAATGGAGGTACTGGGGATGGAACCCAGGGCCTTGGCGCTCTACCACTGGGCTATTGCTCCTCCTTGGCTATATTATCTAAAACTGCTGCAGTGAACATGTATTATCTTGGTGATGAAGTGATAAAAATGCACTCACAAAAGAAGAGCTATGTAGCCTCCAAACACTGTTTAAGCCTCTTTCAATTTTGACATATCTAAAGGTCTAATACTGTTTCCTGTCAACTCTGTCCTGCTCAGGGACCCTCTGCTAAGTCCTGAGACAAAGAGGCTTTGCCCCAGGCTGGTCCAGCTGGGCTAGAAGTCCTGCAAGGCTGCTGGGGCCCATCCATTAGAGCAGTGCTTACACGTGGAATAGAAATTGTGCACCATATAATTTAACCATTCACTGTCTGCCTACTCAGTTCTCTGGGTGCTGGGAGAGGAGGGGGTGGCGGGGGAGAGATGGAAATGGGTCTTTACAGCTCTTTTTCATGGTCCCCTGGCCCTCTGGCTCCCAAGCCTCCCAAGGGGGTTCTCCAGAGCCACCACCTCACAATAATGACAATACTCCCAACCACTCCCTGAAACTCATGCCAGACACTTAGGAGAAGGTTCTGTATATATGAGTTTTCTTTTTTATTTTTCTTGCATTTTCCTGACCCTTTGGGATTTTTTTTTTTAGTTGAAGTACAGTTTACAATGTTGTGTCAATTTCTGGAGCACAGTATTACAGTTCGTCAGGAGGGCAGGCGGCAGTTGGTCGAGCGGGCGGCAGCTCTGCGGGTCTCCCCCGGGGCGCCGGCCCTGCTCCCACCCGCCAGCGGCGGCGGATGCAGCGGCGGCGGCGCCGTCCCTCCGGGAGGCGCGCCGTGGACCGAGCGGCGGCCGCGGAGCTTCGTGCCCGGCAAGGGTGCGGCGGGCGCGGGCCCCGAGGCGGTCCGCGGGCAGGTGCTCGACGTGGGCCGCGCTCCAGCAACCTGCGACCCCGGCGAGGGCTCCCAACGCGTGGTGTAGTGAGTGTCCGCCCCCGTCCGGCCTCGGCGTATGCAGCTGCGGCGTCGGGCCCGGCCCCGCGACACCAACCCCGGGCCCGACTCCGGCCCCGACCCCAGGCAGGCTGCCCAGCCTACCGCGCGCCGCGGGACTCGGGGGGGTGGGGAGGGGGGAGCCGGGCCGCTCGGGCTGGGGCGCTGCTCGCGGCGCTTCCCGGGCGGCCCTCGCTGGGCGCGGGGAGTTGGGTGTGCGGGGTGGAGGATGGGACCCCGGCACCCAGGGACCCCACCCCCAGAACGGGAACTAAGCTCCCCAGCCCCGGGTACCGGCCTCCAGACCTAACCCTTGAATCTCACTATTACTTTCTAAAATTTGAGTAGAGGGCAGTTTACATATGTGTCCCCGCCCCAAGTGCGCAGCCCCGCCCACAGGCCACGAGAGCCAATCCGCGCGCACGCTACCCGGCCCCGCCCCGGCGTCCTCTGCCGCGCCCCTTCCTCCGCCCACCCAATCGTCAGTTCGTCAGTTGGGCTGGCGGCGGTCGGTCGAGCAGGCGGCGGCTCTGCGGGTCTCCCCCGGGGCGCCGGCCCTGCTCCCACCCGCCAGCGGCGGCGGCTCCAGCGGCGGCGGCGCCGTCCCTCCGGGAGGCGCGCGTGGGCCGAACGGCGGCCACGGGGCTTCGTGCCCGGCAAGGCGGAGGCGGGCGCGGGCCCCGAGGCGGTCCGCGGGCAGGTGCTCGGCGTGGGCCGCGCTCAGCAACCTGCGACCTCGGCGAGGGCTCCCACCGCGTGGTGTGGTGAGTGTCCGCCCCCGCCCGCCCTCGGGGGATGCAGCTGCGGCGTCGGGCCCGGCCCCGCGACACCAACCCCGGGCCCGACCCCGGCCCCGACCCCAGGCGGGCTGCCCAGCCTTCCGCGCGCCGCGGGTCTCGTAGGGGTGGGGAGGGGGGAGTCGGGCCGCTCGTGCTGGGGCGCTGCTCGCGGCGCTTCCCGGGCGGCCCTCGCTGAGCGCGGGAGGTGGGGAGGGGCGCGGTGTTGGGGTGGAGGCCGGGATCCCGGCACTCAGGGATTCCCCCCCCCCCCAGAACGGAAACAAGGCTCCCCATCCCCGGGTGCTGGCCTCGCGGCCTAAGCCTTGAGGTCCCAGTATTATTTTCTAAATACTGGGTTGACAGCAGTTTGTACAGGTGTCCCCCGCCCTGAGCGCGCTGCCCGGGCCCGCCCCGGCGCTCTCCTTTGGTGTGCCTCTTCCTCCGCCCACCCAATCGTCAGTTCGTCCGGTGGGCAGGCGGCGGTCGTTCGAGCGGGCGGCGTCTCTGCGGGTCTCCCCCGGGGCGCCGGTCCTGCTCCCACCCGCCAGCGGCGGCGGCTGCAGCGGCGGCGGCGCGGTCCCTCCGGGAGGCGCGCGTGGGCCGAGCGGCGGCCGCGGGGCTTCGTGCCCGGCAAGGGTGCGGCGGGCGCGGGCCCCGAGGCGGTCCGCGGGCAGGTGCTCGACGTGGGTCGCGCTCCAGCAACCTGCGACCCCGGCGAGGGCTCCCACCGCGTGGTGTGGTGAGTGTCCGCCCCCGCCCGGCCTCGGCGGACGCAGCTGCGGCGTCGGGCCCGGTCCCACGACACCAACCCCGTGCCCGACCCCGGCCCAGACCCCAGCGTGCTGCCCAGCCCCCAGCGTGCTGCCCAGCCTTCCGCGCGCCGTGGAGGGTCTCGTAGGGGTGGGGAGGGGGGAGTCGGGCCGCTCGTGCTGGGGCGCTGCTCGCGGCGCTTCCCGGGCGGCCCTCGCTGAGCGCGGGAGGTGGTGAGGGGCGCGGTGTTGGGGTGGAGGCCGGGACCCCGGCACTCAGGGATCCCCCCCCCCCGAACGGAAACAAGGCTCCCCAGCCCCTGGTGCTGGCCTCGTGTCCTGACCCTTGACGTAAGACTGTGTAGCCGCGAAGTTCTTCTGATGCTCGGGGCGGTGGCCATGGTCTGGTAGGCGGTTCGCAGTGGTATGTGTGCACAGCCCCGAAATCATTGTCTGATTTGCCCCCCTCGCATGCGTTTTCTGTGGTCCTCTTTGGTTCAGCACCTTTCATGGTGCCAGTGCTGAATTGCTCATCACGTCCTTGGGCCCTTAGGAGAAATTAAAGCTTAAGTGTGTACTGAAAAAATTTCTTAGTTTCATGACACGTCAGGTGAAAAGTTTTTTTTTAATGTAAGAAGTTTTCCTAGCCTGAAGATGATTTAGATCTGGTAACTATCACGGCTGTCGATTTACGTGACATGTCTCTATCAGATGAAATGTCCAGTCCTCTTAGTGTAATTTTTTTCCCGTTCTTAAGTAAGATCCAAGTACAAATAATGGAATTGGAATTCTGGGTCCAGATAGCTTTTAATCTTCAGGTTGATGACATTTAATATGTTTAATCTGTATTGTGCTTTATTAGTATTTAGTAAATGTTGGTTAACAGTGCTGGGTTAAAGGATTTCTTGATTGAGAGATTAATGACACTTAAATAACTGATATATTTACTTATTTACTTATTGTTTAAATTTTTTCTAATTGGGATGTAGTCAGTTACAATGTGTCAATTTCTAGTATGCATCATAGGTTCAGTCATACGTATATATATGTATACATGTATTTGGTTTCATTTTAGTTTCATTAAAGGGCCTGGGTGGGTGTGGGGAGACGTTCCATGCAGGGCTTTGGCAGGAAGGCAAGAACCAGAAGTTCCTTCCACATTACAGGGTGGCAGCACAACTGGTTGTGGCTCTTTAGGCAATTTATTTTATTTTATTCATTTTTTTTATTGAAGTACAGTGAGTTTACAGTGTGTCAATTTCTGGTGTAAAGCACAAGGCTTCACTCATACACGGATATATATATATTCGCATTCGTATTCTTTTTCACCATGAGCTACTACAAGATATCAAATATAGCTCCCTGTGCTATGAATTATTAACTTGTTTAAATATTTTACACATGCCAGTCAGTATTTTCAAATCTCGGACTCCCAATTTATCCCTTCTCACCGCCTTCCCCCCCTGGTAGCCGTAAGTTTATTTACTGTGTCTGTGAGTCTGTTTTTGGCTTGTAATTAAGTTCCTTTGTCCTTTTTTTTCCTTAAGATTCCACATATGAGGGGTACCATATGGTATTTTTCTTTCTCTTTCTGGCTTACTTCACTTAGAATGACATTCTCCAGGGCCATCCATGTTGCTGCAAATGGCATTATTTTATTCTTTTTTATGGCTCAGTAGTATTCCATTGTATAAATATACCACAATTTCTTTATCAAGTCATCTGTCGATGGGAATGTAGGTTGTTTCCATATTTTGGCTGTTGTAAATAGTGCTGCTGTGAACATTGGGGTGCAGGTGTCTTTTTGAGTCAGAATTCTCTCTGGATATATGTCAGGATTGGGATTGCTGGACTGTATGTTAACTCTGTTTTTAGTCTTTTGAGTAATCTCCATAGTGTTTTCGGTAATGGCTGTAGCAAACTGCATTCCCACCAGCAGCGTAGGAGGGTTCCCTTTTCTCCACAGCCTCTCCAGCATTTATTGTTTGTGGAGTTTTCAATGATGGCCTTCTGACTGGTGTGAGTTGATACCTCATTGTAGTTTTGATTTGCATTTCTGTGATAATTAGTGATATTGAGCTTTTTTTCATGTGCGTATTGGCCATTTGTATCTCTTCATCGGAGAGCTGCTTGTTTAGTTCTTCTGCCCATTTTTGGATTGGGTTGTTTGTTTTTTTCTTATTAAGTTGTAGGAGCTGTTTATATATTCTAGAAATTGAGCCCTTGTCAGTCTCATTTTTTTTCAGATATTTTCTTCCATTCTCTAGGTTGTCGTTTTGCTTATGGTTTCCTTTGCTGTGCAAAAGCTTGTAAGTTTAGTTAGGTCCCATTTGGATGTTTTTTGCTTTTATTTCTGTTCCTTGGGTTGCCTGCCCTAGGAGGACGTTGCTAAGATTTATGTAAGATAATATTTTGCCTATGTTTTCTTCTTAGAGGTTTATAGTGTCTTGTCTTATGTTTAAGGCTTTAGGCAATTTATAAATTGTTTTTCAGATTCATAGCACAAAGGTGTTGTTTGATGTTCCCTTTATTTCATTTCTTTGTCCGTCCACCTAGTTTAGTGTCCCTCATCCCACTGTGTTTCCTTCCTGGCTTTTGACTGACTTCAACAGAAAATAGACTGAAAAATTGAGAAGTTAAGACTTGTCTGATAAACACTTACTTATTTATGGCTATGTG
Source organism: Camelus bactrianus (assembly GCF_048773025.1). Lineage (NCBI taxonomy): Eukaryota > Metazoa > Chordata > Mammalia > Artiodactyla > Camelidae > Camelus > Camelus bactrianus. Next base: position 39,529,077 of record NC_133558.1, read on the forward strand.
AAACCGAGTGTTTGAAATTCAGATCGTCTCAGCAGATCTGAGCTGTCCCCTTCTGTCTGTGCAGCGTTCGTAAGGAAGCAGTCCTTGTGCTCCAACCAGTATCCAGCAGGACCAGCCTCGCTCATGAGCCTTTCTGCAGGGAAGCCCCAGGCAATGAAACAATGGTCACCCAGCCCACATGTTCAAGAACAGAAATCACTCCTTTTTGTTTCTCAATATATTATATTGCTGCTAAGTATTTGTTTTTTCACCTTTTAAATGATTGTAATAAAATACTTGAACATGTAGTACCTTTGCATAGTTCAAAGTGAAGTTGTGTGAAGTGGAATAGGCAGTGCTGAGTCCTCCTCCCATCTCCTTTCCCCTGCCATCCCAGTCCTCTCTCCCACAGGAAACCATTGTAGTCTGTTGCACTTAAATCTTTTTTGAACATTATGCAACTAAATGCTAATGCAATCTGTCTTCATGTTTGGAAATGCTTTTAGGTATTTTCTGGTTAAATCTAATATACTTACAGTATATTGTTGATGTTTTTGTGTTTTGTGTGTATCTGAGTGTGATGGGTGTATATTCATGGATAGTTTGTGAGTGTGTGCATAAGGATTTTGTGTGCGTTGAAGCATTCATGGATCCTCTTTGTGTTACTTCTGGAGTGTAATGGTTGAAGAACCTGGTAGAATTGCTGAAATGTTTTCAGTGTCTGTGGGATAGTCTTCTGTATATTTAGTAATCTGAGTTGTTTGTGACTGTGTGTTTAGGTTCATGGGGCTTATGGGGTGTGTATTCTGAGAGATGAGTTGTTCATTGTGTGTATTTGCAAACATGCTGTGTGGGTTGTGTGTTCAGGAATTTTAAAATAACATGTGTTTTAGGCCTGTGGGATTGTGTGTGGGTATTTTGGGGGGTGGCTCATGATTCGGCTGCACACTGGGTGGAAATAGATCCAGTTTCAACACCCCAAAATTCACTTCATGCCCCTTCTAAGTCACTAACTCCTTTTCCCCAAAGTAATCACTGCCCCAAACGTCTACCAAAATAGGTAAGTTTTACCTTAAAAAAAACTTTATATACATAAAAATGTAGAGCATTATTTTGTGTCTGGCTTTCTTCCCCTCATTCTTATGTTTGTCTATGTACGCATATCACTGCCTGTAGCAATCATTGTTTTCATTGCTCTATGGTGCTCCACTGCACGGCTTTTATTAAAGTTGGTTCATTTGACTGTCAGCATCTGGGTTGTTTATAGGATTAGGTTGTCATGCATCTTAATAATCCTCTTATTTTTTGGTCACTTAGTGGTGTTCCATTGTATGGAGACATCATGATTTGTTTGTCCATTTACCTGTTGATGGACTTCTGAGTTCTTGCCAGTGTGCGGCTGTTATAAATAAAGCTGCTGTAAATATTGAAGTGCATGTGTTTGTCGGACATGTCTTCATTTCTCTTGGCCAAGTACCTGGGAGTAGAATTGGTGGGACTCATGACAGGTATCTGTTGGACTTTTTAAGAACCTTCCAAACTGTTCTCCAGACTGCTTGTACCATTTTAACTTCCTGGCAGCAGCATATGCAACTTCTAGTTGCTTTACATCTTCATTTGCACTTGGTGTGGATGGCTTCTGAATTTTAGCCATTCTAGTGGCTGTATGGTGGTATCTTATTATGATTTTAATTTTCATTTCCCTAATGAAGATTTTGAGCCTTTTTTTTTCATGTAGCTTCTTTAGTAAGATTCTCTGTTTTTTACTGGATTGTTTGTGTTATTGAGTTGTGTTCTTTATATAGATTAGTTACAAGTCTTTAGTTGAATATGTATGATGTGCAGGTATTTTTATTTCTTCCTTAATTTTTCATTTTTAAAAAAAGGTTGCTGCTGTCACATGAAAGTACAAGTTATGTTTATGCAGACTTTTTCTAGCAATTTGTATAGCGTCTGAATTCACTTGTTAATTCAAATAGTGTTTCTCTAAGTTCTTTTTGCTATTTTAATTTACCATGTGTCATCTGTGAAGTATGACAATCAAATTTTTTCTAGCCTTTATATCTTTTAAAAATGTATTTTATTGCACTGGGTAAAAACCTCTGGAATGATTTTGAATAGAAGCAATGGTATTTGGCATCATTTGCTCATATTTTCAATATTTCACCTTTAAGTATGGTATTTTACAAATTTTTGTAGACTATTCTGTATCATACTAAGGAAGATTCAGTAAACCTTTCACCAAAGTCACAATTATTCAATGTTGCCAGATAATAGATTCTTGCCTCAGGCAGGAAAGAATTCCAGAGTGAGGTACAGTAAAGTGAAAGCAAGTTTATTTAGAGAAATACACACTCCATAGACACAGTGGGGCCCATCTCAGAATCAAAAGTGACTTAGGAGACACACACTCCATAGGCAGAATGTGGACCGTCTCAGAAGGCCAGAGGGAGGGAGACTGAGAGGTGTGGGCTGTTTACAGTGAAAGACACGCAGTCCACAGGCAGGCGAGGCTGTCTCAGAGGCGAGAGAGCGAGCAACCATGAGGTGTGGGGCTGTTAGTCTTTACGGGCTCAGTAATTCCATATGCTAGTGAGCAGGAGGGTGAGCCCAGCTGCTCTGGGGAAGGGACAGGGATTTCCAGGAATCAGCCCCCCCCCCCCCTTCTAGCCTTTTACGGTCGACCTCGGAAACATGGGCCTGTGGCTGTGCCTTGAGGCTCAAGGTCTCCTGGCAGTAGAATCTTCTGCCTTCTTGGTTCTAACGAGGGTGTCCTGTCCTCAACTGCTTTGTCCTTCCTTCAGTGGTTGTGCCCTGCCTCCTTACTTCTTATCTCACCAATGGGCTGCAACAGAAGTTCAGTCTGTTGAAAGATGTCCTAGATTTACCCCAATCCTCCAGGTCTAGACCTTGCTGAATCAAGTGAGGGAGGGTAATGGAGAGAAACTCTGGGAAGTGATTGACTGTCAGAAGGTACATGGAGGGGCAGCACGCCAACTGTCATGACATCCTCCAGCTCCACGTGATGAGGAGCACCTCCTCTTTTCCAATGTATTAAGCAAAACTCGGAGGAAGCCTGCATCCACAATTTCAATGTTGGTGTCCACTGAATTTTAAAAGCTTATCAAAATTCCCAAGGCCAAGTGCAACCCTTTCCAACATGGCTCCATCTTAAATATATCCAAGTATCAGTCAGCTAATTGGATCCATGCTCAGCTTGAGGCCCTTGGAGAGCATTTTCCTTATAGACTTGGGGACCCCCTGTGCCTTCCCTACGTCACCCCCCACTACCACCAGAACTATCGATCTTTTCTCCATTCTTTACCAGTTTGCTTGGGGAGAAGAATCACCTATGCTTTTGTCCCCTCCCCTACTCAGCTCCTCGAGGAGTTTTACACACCAAACTTAGAACCTGGAGAAACCTGCCTGTTCCCTTTCCAAAAGGCCTCCCCATATTATCCTTACAATTTATTCTTTGGGACCTTTTAATTAAAGATTGTAGTGGAAAGAAAACCAACAGGGCAATCAGACAGATCTGGGATTCAATTCCAGCACCATCATTAGTTCTGAGGCTCTAGACAAGTTTTTTAACCTCCCTGAGCCTGTGTGGAATGGATATAATTTAATAACCTGTAGGGTGTCTTGAGGCATAGAGATGGTGGATGTGAAGACATGTAGTGTAGAGCTTGGCTCATGGATTTTTTTTAATTATTATTATTATTTATTATTATATTTGATTAATAGTATTATATCATTACTATTATCATTGCCATGCTATTCTGCTATTACTGCTTTTATGGCATACTGTTATTTTACTATGATTTTTATTATTTTACACATGAAAAATCTGAGTCAAGGGGTCCATTGATCTAACGTCAATTTTTGAAGTTTTGTCTAAGAGCAGCAGTGGCACATACGTACATGGCCCTATGTTAGGTGCGGGGGATGACAGGAAGATGAAGGTAGAGTTGCTTCCACTCGGGATTCTCAATCTGGGAGGAGAGGAGCATGTGTGAGGGGAGCAGGGAGGGAGAAGGTGGAGACAGGAGCACCGTCACCGGTTCGCCCTTCACCAGCACACGTGATGGTCTTGGGGGCAGAAGGGAAGAGCAGCTAGCTTGTAAACTGGGAAAGGCAGCTGAACAGCTGTCCTATTACAGATGGGTCTTGATGAAGGACCATGTGTTTACTAGGCAGAAAAGAAAGAAATGGCATGAAGAGTAGAAAAATACACATATATATACAAAAGCCTGGGGATGAAGCATGTTGGATGGTGTTTGGGACAAGTTAGAAGTTTACTGTGATCGGAATATTGGGAGTGTAAGTAGAAGTTGCTAAAAGGTAGGGCTGACACATAGTATACTCATTATTTATTGCTGTTTAGCAAGTCACCCTAAAACTTAGCTTAAAGCAGCAAATATGTATTATCTCACAGCTTCTGTGCACCCTTGCTCTGGGTCTTGTCTCCAACAAGGCTGCAATCAGGACCAAAGTCATCTCCAGGCTCTACCAGGGGTTGGTGCACTTCCCAGTTCCCTAACGTGGCTATTGGCAGGATTCAGTTCCTCACTGGCCATTGGCCCGAGACCTCCCTCACTTCCTTGCCATGTGGACCTCTCCATGGGGAAGCTCACAGCATGGCTGCCGGCTCCATCCAGATGGGCAAAGCTTAAGGAGAGCGTGAGACATGGGTGAGTGCCAGCAAGGTGGATCTCAAGGTCTTTTCCTAATCGTAGGTGTAACATCCCACTCCTTTTGCCATATTCTACTGGTTAGAAGTGGGTCAGGAGAGGAGATCACACAGAGAGTGAATGACGGGAGGAGGGAGGGGGTCCCTGGGGCCACCACAGACTCCTGCCTAGCACACGGGGGCTGGGGCACGTTATGGAGGCGTTTATGTGCTCAACCCAGGGAGTACTGCCTTATTTTATGGGTCATGGGACCCTACTAACCATGTTGAAGGGGCGGGGAAGGGAGGTTCTTGATGCAGTTAGATTTACATTGTAGATTGGATCACTCTGGCAGCAGCAGAAAGGACTCCAGTGGGGAAGACTGGAGATGAGGCCAGTAGGGAGCCCGTGGGACTACTCCAGGCTGGAAATGTGGGGCTTGGTCCAAGGCAGGGAGAGGAGAGGTGATGGGGACGGGGCAGTTGGCAGAGCATTTTCCAAGTAGAAACAATGCATCTGACTTAGTGACTGGTTGTACGGATTAAGAAGGGAAACAGGCCAAACCTAACTCCAGGGTGAATTAACCGAGTTACCCATCTCCAGGGACCCTATGAGCAGGAAACGCTGAAGGATAAGTGGTTCTGGGGTAGAACTGAGCCCGAGGTCCTGGGCTCTGGACTAAGCTAGAACTGCCTAGTCTACTCTCAAGCCTTGCAGATGTAAGTGTGAAATACACATTTTTATATCATTCTGCTTCTGTTGAGAACAGCACTCAGGATTGAAAAACCACTTGAATTATTTCAAGATCATTTTATTTCACATACAAGTGGGTTTCTTCCTGCCCTTTGAATAAACGATTTTGATTTTCTTTATGATTAACAGACTTACTTTAAGCTAGACTTTTTTTTTTAATCAACTTAGCACCTCTTGTCTGTGAGCAGAGTTGCAGTTTCTGATGGTGGTTTTCACCCCCTGCAGGGAATGATCAGCCTCGTGCTGGAATGCATAGACAGGCTGCATGTCTACAGCAGTGCTGCCCACTTTGCTGACATTGCCCGCAGAGAGGCCAAGGAGTCTTGGAAATCAATTCTGAATTCTCTGTACAAGTTGCTGGGTAAGCAGTATGATTGGATTTTCAAAGCAAGGGACTCTTGTATATTCAACATGATCGCAGCAATTACAGCAGTTTTATCACACACCTCTTAATCGAGGCCTTCGAGTGTTCCTTTTGTTGTGCTGAAATCAGTGATATTTCATACCTGAATCCATCTCTGAGTGTGAGATGTGGCCAGAGCAGCAGCTTTGCCTTTGGTTAAAGGGGAGGGTTGTCTCGGGTGTAGTTTTGCAGGCGAGGGGCCTCGGCATGTATGCACGTTAACTGTTTTCTTTTCTGATTCTGAAGTTAGTTCCACAAGAGCCGGTCTTGCTTCTCACAGTCCCGTGTTGTCCGGGCTCCCCTCCAGTCTCCTCCTCCGGGCCTGTTGGGGTCTCACTTGCGGCTCCCAGGCACCCTCAGCGCACCCTCAGCAGCAGCGGCGGGGCTTGACGCTGCGCTCGCCTTGGCGGGAGGCAGCCCTCCCCAAGGCTGTTGGCTGCCTTCAGTGTGGCGATGGGTGTCAGAGGCTTAGTGTAGCACAGTACTGTTCTTCACACGTGTTCCCGTTTCTTTTGGACACTTTTGTTATCATCTTCTCTCTCATTGACATAGTAAGACTTTCTTCATCAACTTCTCTTTTTGTTGTTGTTTTTGACTTTTAAATATGTCTTGGAAAAGAAACTTCACTTGGAGCTGGTGGATGGAGCAAGGAAGGTTCTGGATTAGCTGATTGAAAGCATAGCATCATGATTATTGCGGATGCGCGCTGGCTCTCGGTTTCCTCCCATCCTCTGAACACAGCAGCGCACATCCCGTAGGCCGGCAGCCTCCACGCCGGCTCCCTGGCTGCTGCTTGGCCAGTGTTTGAGGGAGAGACACCTGGGGCCCTGTTGATAGTTGGAGATTGTCAGGTTTCTGGTTGATCTCTGTGCCTCCACTTCTTGTCTCCACCACTTGTATTTCAGACACCAGGGGCCCTCACACATGTCCTTGTGCATTTCACTGACTCTCTGATGCCTGGTGTATAACCTCTTGTTCTGGTCTTTGGGGTACTCAAACCGCAGGGCCAGTCTGCCCTTTCCTTTTCAGCTGTGACCTCACTTCATCTCTAGTCACCCGGCATCACGTCCTTCCTGCCCTTACCTCCAGTCCGGTGCTGTGCCTCCAGAGTGTGTAGAATTATTTATATCAGAGATTTGATATACAGTAAGTATATATTTATACTGAAATATATATATTAAATATGTATGTGTATATAAGGCATATGTTTCTTAATATATGCATTTATTTCCTTAATTCTTCACATCCCATTTTATTAAGGAAGGATTGAAGGGAGCTAATAGACATAATTAGAACCCCCGAAAACTCACATCTTGTTGGATGGTAACAGTATAACAGCCCTATATATCTCTAAGATAACACAGTGATTTCAAGCAGTGCTTGTTTTGTGGCTTTTAAACTAATTTTTTCATGAAACAGGAGGCACAATTTCTGAAAGTACTTTCTATACACACATGTATTCTTAACTATAACTTTTGTGTTTCCACACTGCTACTCCTGAGAGGGTTTTTGTCAATCCCCCGCCCCTCTGTGTGTGTGTGTGTGAACCTCTCCTCAGAAAAGCTTCCTTTTCCCTTTTGTCTGTTTTCCCGAGTGCCTTGCCTCTTAATTCCTTTTACCAGATCCTGACAGGGTGTCCTTTGTAACAGTCTGTGTCACATTGGGGGAACATGGACTTGGAGTCTAGTGGGTCTGGGTTTCATAGAAGCTTCATCTGTTCAACAAAGATTAATTGATGCCTGCTATGGGAGGTGCCCTGCTCTGGGCAAAGAGGCACAGTTGTGAGCAGGATCTAGTCCCTGTTCTCATGAAGCTTATGGTGGAGTAAGAGAGACAGACACTGTGAATCACAAAGCTAGCCACAGTGAGTGCCGTTCCTGGCTTTCCTGCCTCTGCCATCTCGATACAAGTTACTATTAAATCATGTTAGTAAGTGACTAACTTACAATTAGTAAAAGACTGATAAATTTGACTACAGAAAAGTTAAAACTTTGAGGAAAAATAATATTACAAAATAAAACAAATGAGAATTTTGTAAAATATGCAATCTGTATGAAAGACAAAGGCCCAGTTTCTGTAATATGTAGAATTTTCATAAATCCATAAGAAAAATTAATGCCATCTAATAGAAAAACAGATGACAGGTGGCCACAGGTAGTTCCCAGAGCAATAGATAAACAAGAGTCTCAACATGACAGTAAAGAGATGGAGATTAAAATAATAAGTAAAGATCAGATTTCCCTTGTTAGATTGGCACAGACGAAAACCTTGGTAGCACCCGTCACTGGGGACAATGTTGGGTAATATCTTCCTGGTGGGAGTGTAAGTTAATGACAGTATACATAAAATTTTACTCTCAGAATTTCTACTTTAAGAAATGTATTTTAGATACATTTGTACCAGAGTACAAAGGATGTCCACTGCAAAATTGTTTATAAGTGGCATAAAAATTAAAAACAATTTTTCTGTCAACAGGGGGTTGGTTACATAAGTAATGGTACACCTCTAAAGTGTAGTGCTGTGAGTTATCACTGAACATTGAGGTTAAATATACCTCATTTGGAAAATTGTATGAAACAGGCTAGAGTGCTGGTCTTTTTAGTATGGCAATCTAGGACATGGTATTAAGTTAAAAAAAAAAAAGCAAGGACGTAAATTTAGATTCCAATTGCATAAAATTAAAAATATGTAGAGAAAGATACATTCTTGTATAAACATTCGACATCCTAACGGATGCACAGAAAAGCGTAGGTGGCTGCTTCTTGGGAGCTCCTTTACTTTTCTGTGTGTTCTATTATGTATTTATTCTTAATCTATTTACATGTACTACTTTTATAATTGAAAAAATAGGCAATAGAAATGTATAATGCTGGAAAATTGATGATGAAAGGAAAAGCCAATATGTTAATTCCAGTTGAGGTAAAACAGCATTTATGTCAGTGCATATAAAGTGCATATAGAGACTCTCTTTCAGTATGCATGGTGGTTTTACTGGTGGTGGTTTCAGGAGATAGAATTATGACAGATTTTGTGGTGTAAATGTTCCTTTGACTATTTTGATTTTGCTTTTATTGTAGTGAACACTGATTTCATGATCATAAAAAATAGAATAAAATCTTGTTGACTTAAGGACTGTCTGCTGCCAGTAGTTTCTGCTGAAGCCAGGGTGCTCATGAGAGGGGCAGTCCTGTGTGCATATGCGGGTGCTCGCCGTGGTGGGGTGGTCTCTGCTCGGCAGCAGTGTTTGGAGTTCAGTAAGATACTGCTGTCTCACTGTCCCTCTTCACACAGCTGTCAGAAAGTTTGGGTCAAGTGTCCACTCCAGATTTATTAAGCCTCCTCCCCATTCTTGCGAAAAGGTGGACAGTAGATTCTCTCAGGAGGTTCTGGTGTGAAATCAGCTTTCTTCCTCTTTTGCTTCAGCAGGCTTATTTAGCCTGGGATGGGAATGATCATCTGTAACAATTTTAAAATTTGACATGGATATAGTTAATACGTGTTTTAGGTGGAGAATGACAACAGTAGATGTGTGAGCCTACCATCGGGAGGACACAAGGGTCTCACAGGCACCAGTATTCGCAGTTTGAGAAGCATCACCATGGCATGCTTTTGTACATCTTTTCTGACATCCACACAATTAATCTGCAGGAGGCTTGCAAGCCAGGATGATTTTCTAAAGATGTCTGAGAAATGCTCTTTGGTGACTGTGAATACTCATTTTAGGAAATTTCAGAGTACAAAACAGACAGAATAGAATGCTACTCTTTTAGGATGGCAGAAGTTACCAGTTTCTGAATCCTTAAGATTTTTGCATTCCCAGATCATTTCTCCAGGGTCTTAGGGAGGTAGATCTTCCTGAATGCCCTAAAATACTGGGGGATAGGCAGTCAAGACATGAGAAAGAAGGGCCTTGGCTTCAAACGTGCACATAGCAGGTGTTCTTGTGATTGTACATACAGGTATTTCCTATCTTGTTCTCCAGGAAATCCTGAAAAGGCATTTTATAAATAAGACACGGTTTTTTCCAACTTGGTAATAATCTCATGGCTATGAAATGAGAGTCATAAACTTTAATGAAAATTCATTTCGTAACCAGTTTTGTGAGGTACTTTCTTATCTGCTTAGACACTACCAGAACCTCACCCTCCTGCTCTTTAGACAGAGGGTTCCAGCAGGAAGAGATGGGAGGGGGTGTAGCATAGCCTAGGACCTGAGCACAGACTCTGGAGTCAGAACTGCCTGGCTTTAAGTCGCAGCCCCACTGTTGCTGTCAGTGCACACACGCTGCTCTTTACTTTCCAAGGAAGGCGCTTTTTGCCACGTGAGGGCAGAGAGGGAGGGAGGAGACGGCAGCTCCTCCTTGGTGGGAAGGTGGAAGCTGACGCCCTGGTAGTGGCTGAGAGCAGGCTCTCTGCAGGGCATGCTGGGCATTTCTAGCCACGCCCCTGTGCCTGTGACCCGGCAGCTGCAGCTCTGTTCTGGGTGTCTGTTTGCAGCGCCTTCCCCGGCTTACAAGCAGCCAGTAGTCTACCTGCCGCCTCTTCTCCCTGCAGTCTTTCTACTGCTCCCGGTGGCCCTCCGGCATGGACTCAGGCTGACCCTACAGAGATGCTCTCTCCCCACGACCCATGGGAAACACTCATGCAATTTTTGGCCAATGTGATCATGCCGGCCAATCCACCCAAAGGGTTACTGACCTGAGTCCGTGGACTGTAGAAACTAAGAGGCCAGACAAGGAATTTAAGTGAGGCTTTATTGAGTCAGAGTTGAAGCCACAAGAGCACGAGGACACAGGGATGTTATGATGCTGATAAGAAACGCAGGATATTTTTTAAACAATAATTTTTCAGTTAACTGCCACATGGCTTGCATCTTATATTCTGACTGGTTAAAAGTTTAAAGATTTAATGAGTTATTTAACATTATAGAAAGTTGGTTCAGTGAACTAGCACTTCCTTGGTAAGAGTTTAATTCAAAATGCTTTTGTCATCTTGAAGGGTACTGCACCTAAACACTGACCTTCTTGTTCCGTAAGAGACTGGATACTATTTATTCATTAAGAAATAACATGCCTTCGAGTTTCAGACAACGTGCAGAGGTGTAGTAGTAAGACAGTATCAGATCTAAACGAGCTTAAAATAGGCTAGAAGAAGACCTGCAAACCACTGTATTATATTCACATTTTACCCAAGCTGGTATTTACAGTGCCAGCCCTAGTGCCTGATGCATTTATGTTAATATTTCTTAAAGTGAAGAAAAATAGAATGGCGAATGAAAGGTCTTGCTGACTCTTCAAGGCCAATTAGCCAGCAATTACAGAGTAGTTTAGGGTGTGGCATTCTTGTCAGGCATTGAGGAAGCGACATTTGTCTTGAGTTTGTTTATGAACCTTGAAGCACCACCTGAAGTTGCCACTGGCGTGTTGAGGCGTCTGAGAGCACCTGCCGCTATAGGTACTGAAGCCGCTTTTCCTTTCTCTTTTTAAAAAGAAAGTAGCTGTAGTATTTAATTTTGAGGGGTCGGGGTAATTAGGTTTATTTATGTATTTATTTTAGTCGTGGTACTGGGGATTGAACCCAGGATTTCGCGCATGCTACCAAGGAGCATGCGCTCTACCACTGAGCTGCACCCACCCCTCTTACTATTTAACTTTAAAATTAATACATCTTCATTATAAAAACTTAGATAATTAATAAAAAAGAAGGTAGAAACAACTTTTAAATGTAACCACTCCTTTTAGTATATAACCTTGAAAAATGTTTCTTTGAATTTAAATATAACGTTAAATACATGCAAACCATTTCACACACCCACGTGCACACACATACACTAGCATCGTGCATGCCTGTGCAGATCCCTGTCCTGCTAAGACATCAGCTGTGGCCCGATCCCCTGAGGCTTTAGTTAGCTCTGTCCAAGTTCCAATGTCATGGAAGGAGACAGGCTTCAGGCTTTCCCTTGATGTCTGTACATTTTGGGGAGTTATTCGGTTACACTGTTTCCTGTCTTCATGCATCTTCGTGATTGTTGTTCCTCTGAAGTTACATAATATCTTGGCCACAGAACGTCACCTCTTCACAGGGTCTTACTGAGCATTTGTGATTGATTTACTTATTTTACAGAATTTATTGTGGCTTCAGGGTGTTTGTGTGCACAGTCGTATCACCAAGCATGCCCCTCTTTCCTCCTTGCTCCACTCAGCTCCCCGTTTCTGATGAAGACAGTTTCCCCTTTTGACTAGGGGAGAGCCGTCTCATCCTTATCAGAGTTCCTCAGGGTCTGTTTCTATCCCAGGCATTTCTCAGGATACATTGCTCAGAAAGTCAGCTCTTGTTCCCTAAGAAATACTCCAAAAAACAGTTTCTTCATTCTGTGCATATACTTATGTGTATATACATTTGCTTCACAAAAATGGGGTCATATTCCCAGTATTCCTTTGTAGTGTTTGTTTCCACTAACCTCTGTATTGGGCATCGTTCCTTGGCCGTAACTGCAGACCCTCCCCAGGTTTCAGTGGGTGTGCCCCACCCTGCTGCGGGACACGCCACCAGTTACTCAGCCCACACGCACGCCGTTCCCAGTGCTTTGATGTTGTAAATGGAGTCATGATGCGCTCCCTTGTATTTCTCTGTATACTCTTCTAATATTTGAGAAACTTGCTTAACTGATTTCTTCATGACTAACGCTGAATTATAAGTCACACACCCCGTTTATCTGTAAGATACCCTCTGCATGTGCACACACACATTCATAATGTTCACGAGGCATTCTAATTTACTGAGTTAAAATTTTTTGTTAAAAAATAAATACATTTTTAGTTTGTCGAGGTCGCCATGTTTCATCTTTGACTTACTAACAGATTTCCTAATGCATTTCTGTCTTACTGGAATAATGAACCCTCACTTGAGTTAATGCTGCTAGCTAGCTCACTGCTGAATATGATTTGTCAGTACCATCCTTGTATAAGATTTCTGGATCTGTATTCGTAGGTGAGAGTTCCCTCTGGTTTTCTTACATGCACACTCTCTCTGTTAGGCATTGGCATCAAAGATATACTGTCTGTAAAATAAGTAGGGAGGTTTTCTTAGTTTCTTTACTTTGGAACACTTTAGTATAGAAATGACTTCTTTCTTGAATATAGAGAAAAGTGCTTGGTCTTTGAGACACTTCTCAGTACTACCCATGGTTTGTTACTTTGTTCAGATTTTCCCCTTTGGGTTAATTCTGGGTGAAAAAATATATATTTGAAGACCATCCTTTTTCCTAAATGTTCAAAAATCCAGTATAGAGGTATATAAAGTGGCACTGTTTGTAATTCCTTTTTCTCGTTAACTTTGTTGTTTTTCTCTCTTCTTCTTGATTAAAATCATTGATGTCTAGCTCATATTTAAACAGAGTCCTTGACTATGTTGATCAGTCCCACTATTTCAACTTATTTACATAGATCCCTTCTACCATTTCCAGTGTATTAATTTCTACTTTTATTGCTGTTTATTTTTTTTCCAATTCTACTTATTTTTTATATTTTCCCTTGTATTTTGAAAGGAATGTTTAGTTAACATTTCTCACCCTCTTACTTAACACTTAAAGTGTTTAGTTAATTTTTCTCTGACTACAGTTTTGACCATCTACCATTGTTTGTGTAAGGCAGCATTCCTATTTTTTTATATTTTCTAGATATTCTATAATTGTGATATTCCCTCGTTGACTAAAAAATTATTCAGGAGAGACTTTAAATGTTTATGTGCTAAGTTTTATTTTTGTTTCTGCTTTTCTTACTAATCTTAAGTTTCATTACATTGTTGTCAGAAAGCATAGCCTAGGTACCATCTCTGTTTGTGGTAAATTTAGTGTTTTCTTTGTGACCTGCTGTCTGGTTTTCTTGAATATTCCATGGTTTACTGAAACAGTTTATTTGTGTGTTATTAGTGTCTTCAAGAATTACCGTTTCTCTAACATTTGACCTCTAGAAAATATTTAATATCTTGCATTTTAAAATAAAAATATAAAGTTGGAGGAGTGGGTTAAATTTTAAACAAGCCACTATGCCTCATCCTTGACGGCCCGTGTGTGTGTGTGTGTGTGTGTGTGTGTGTGTGTGTGTGTGTGTGTGTGTGTCTGGCTTTTGTTGGGGGCTGCTGGTCCCAGAGCTGGAGAGCCTAAGTAATTCAGTGCATCATTTAATAGTTGTACAAATGTTACAAGGACTCTCTTTACAAAAGAGCTTTTCTTACGCAGTTGTAAGAACTGAAGCCTGTGCTTTCTGTCATTATTTCTTTTCTTCCTCTCAGGTCAGATAACAAATTTTTGGGGAGGAAGGAGGAAATGTGAAGGGAGTCTTTAAGTCTGATTGAACTCCGTGGCTACTGGGTCTCTTCTGTTTTGCTGTTAACAAGATAAACGGGGTATTCTTAAATCTCAGATTTTCAAACTGCTCCCTAGCACCACCAGATTTTAAATGGCGATTTTTCTTAGAGCAACAGCTTTTTCACATTAAGCATCATATTATATAAAAATCTCACCAGCGTTTTATAAGCAATTATACTGTTTCTGGACAATCTTAAGGATGTACAAGTAGAATTTACATAAGACCTCACATTTGCTTTGAAAGAATGGAATGATTTAGAAACAAAAGTTTTAACTGGAGTGTGTTAGTTGGATTGAAAGAGATCAGAAGGGTCACATAGAAATTTCATGTAAGATGGGTTCTTTGGCCAAAGAAGTGTAGGAAACACTAGGTGAAGCAAAGTTTAGAGGAGGTGGCTTGACTGCAGGAATTACTTCTTAGAGTCTTCAGTGTGCATTGTGAATTTCTACGTGGCAAAAAGAGATACAGGGGGAAAGGTTTTCACACTTAGCCACTGGCCCTCCCAGCCTCTCTCCCCTGTAACATTTAATTACATCTCTTTATATGTAGGTTATAGTTACTAGTCATACCTAGTAGTATTTTGTGCTGCATGTTCAGAACTGGTGTTCCCTTAACTTCTTCACTGCACAGGTGAGAAAACTGAGGTCTAGGGAAATTGAATAATGTAGTCTCACAGCTGATGAAGAGCAGCATGAGGACCCAAGTGAGGAAACCCCCAGCGCACTGGCTCCCACTGCCCATCATTATTTCTTCCCAGTGTGGAGTGTAACTTTTCCAAAGCACGTTCCTTCTAATGAGGAATGCTTCTTCAGTTTTCATCAGTGAACATCAGTTCTTTTTTTTAATGTCTCAATTGTATATATGTGTGTATTTGTATAAATGCTTTAGGTATAAAGTAAAGCTATTTTGTTTTTGAACCAACACTTCCCAGCTACCATTAGCTTACCTTGCATTTGGAACTAGAAAGTTATGTAACTGAAATCTGTTTTTTTCCTTTTGCAGCAGCTCTAATTAGAGGAAATCGTGAAAACTGTGCTCAATTTTCTGGCTCCCCTGACTGGTTCATCAGCCGATTGGAAAGACTGGACGCTTCTTCCGGTATGTTTTCCAGATACCTCCTTATTATGATATATTATTCCCGTTTTCCTCTATTTTGTGTCCTTTCAGACATAAAACCAAACTGAGACTCAGTGCAGTAAAATGTTTTCCCTTTAATAGGTTAAAAAGTTTACTGATTGATAAAGTCATTGGCACTTTCATGAGTTGTTTCTAGCAACCTAATAGTATCCTCTTCATTTACATTTAAAAAAGAATGAAGTCCTGAAATCCATTACCAGGTCAGAATTCCCATTCCTGTTCAAATCAGTTACTCCGAATGCAGTAGCAATGCAGTATACAAATAAAAGGATTGGTTTGGGTGAACAGTTTTTGTTTCTGTTTTTGTTTTTGTTTTAGTTGAAGTAAATGGATTTTTTTTTTAAAGGATTGATTTGGAATTCCTATTTTTAACTTGTGTTCAAATGATTACTTGGCCTGATTTGGTAAAATAAATTAGCTTTCCAAATCATATAGTACAATAGTTTATTTTAAAGGGGTTCAGTAAATACTAATAAACATCATTGTGAAATATCTAAAGGCAATAAATCTGATGCGTCTGTATCCAACAAGTAATGTTATTTTTACGTTGGCATTGTGGAGACGTGCATGTGATTACCAGGACAGCCTGAACTCTGGGGCACTGCAGGTTGCCTCAGGGACATCCCAGACTGAATCAATTGCTCCCTCATCTGTCTGCATAGTATTCCACAGTGCCCTTCCATAGCAATAATGTCCATTTCAGTTGCTTACTTTTCCTTTCCGTCTCCTGCACTGGTAATGAATTCCTTGAAGGTAGGGGTCTGGTTTTATTCATCTTTATAGTCTTTGAACTCGCCATACCATCTAGCACCTAGTAGGTGCTTCATGGTATTTGCTGAATGAGTGCAGTAATGAATGTTTGAATTCACTTGAGAAAATACCTGTCAGTACAGAAATAATTCCATGCTTTTTGCATAAAGACCCCATTAGGGACAGGTTTGTTGGAATCAAATGAAGAGGGATAGAAGAACAGATGGTTGTGGTCAAAGGAGGTTGCTTTTAAGTCACAATGAAATTTCAGAGTTTAAGATGTTAGGAACCTATAGTTAAGAGAAACCTGAGTAACAATGAGTTCTAAGGCATTGTTGGGTTGTTGGGCGGCAAGAGGAGGAAAGGAGATTGTTGAGACAAAAAGGTGCAGGAATTATGAGATGAGGATTCTCAGGGCATCACAGCGTGACTGAGACAACTGTGAATCAGTATAGAATGCACTGAATAAGGGGAAACTGAGTAGCTACTGGGAGGAAGCGATCAGATTAGCGCTAACAGGGTGACGGTAGAGATGCAAAAATGGATCAGTTCTTGGGTCAAAGCATCTAGAATTGTTGGCAAGCTCCAGTAGATACAAAAAAAGTAGCCAAGATGAAAACCAGCTCCCTCATGTCAGGCTTGAAATATGTCCACTGTCCCTTGTAACCTCCTTAGTTCTTAAAAGAGACAGTAACAGTAATGATACACATCTATACATGCACACACACACAGTAACAGTCAAAATGTGTTTCAGTCATGCTTCACTGTTTATTGAGCGCTTCCATAGGCATCATCTGATCTTCTGTCTGATCTGAGGCTGTGGACCACACTCTGCTCTGCTCAGTCCCCCAGCTGCGTGAGTAGCTTGGCTGTGTCCATCTGAGCAGCAGAGCAGGGCGGGGGCTCTACAGGCTCTCAGTGCCCTTGGAAAAGGGCAGCGGTCACAGCTCAAAATACAGCCCTGCAGACTTAGGGAGAGATCGACGAGAGCATGAAGACAGTCAGCAGAGGGGTGTGCTGATGAAGCAGCTCACCTCACCCTGGGGTCCACCAGAAGTAGGAGGGCGGGCTGATTCAGGACCTGAGTGGGCATGAGACAAGGTGGAGGAGGAAGGGTCCAGAGAGGGTATGTTAATAGGAGTTACCCAACAGTGTCTGGAGCTATTTTATTGGGGGGCTTTCTGCAGAGAACACGTGCCTTAGTGACATCCCACCTGCAGGGTGAGTCGGGAGTGTTTGTAACCAACTCCCCTTCTGTCGCTGGGGTGGTGCTGCTCCCAGGGGCTTTCATTCTGGGACTCCTCCAGCTGCCACTGTGGGCAGAGCAAATCCTGAAGCAAAGGGATGCAGGAGCTGGTGGTCGGGAGTCTGCAGTGACCCTTGGGGGGGGTGGGAGTTAGAGCAGGGCCCGGCAGTGTCTGCACCCTGCCAGCTGCTGGCTCACTACTACATGACAGAGAGCCTCAGAATGGGCAGCTGGGTTTCCTTTCCACATTCTGCATCATAGCAGAAATAGTTTCCTTACCTTTATGTAAAAGTCATCTTTAATTTACCCATCAGCCTCTAGTATTATTATTTTCTGCTATCTTTGATTTTTAACGGACACGAATTGTTGAAACACAGCAACATATTTCGAACCACACCAAAAACTTTTATACATTTGTATTTCAAAGAATTAAGTCATTGGCTAAGAAATTAACATTAACAGCTCTTGTCTTGTAATGGGTTGAGGTTTGGATGAAGCGTAGATTGTGGCAGTTACAGTGAATTACCTCTGTGCTCTGCCGTCTGTAAGCCTGAGCACTTTACATTCATCTTTTAAGAAAGTGAACTCCGTTTGAAATGTATAAAGCTTTCTACAAGGTTCCTCTGGGCCCCTTCTCAATACTGCGCTCTCCAACGGACATTACATTTTCTGAATGTTATGTTTAATTGATGCAAAGGAACTCCATTCTCATTGTTGACAAGGCAGGCTTGCTCTGAAAAAGTAAATACACACGTAACCATTTAGCTTTCCAAGTTCACACTAAAAATACAGATAATGAGACTTATTTTCTAATCTCTTTTTTAAACTTTAAAAAAGGATCTATTCCATTTTATATTCTCTGATAGCTAATACCTAGAAATATCACCATTCTTACTCAGTTTCACATATTGTATATTTCTACTTATTTTTGTGTTGTTTTGAGTATTTCTCTTGTTCTGCAAACCAGGAAACATTTCCTACTGTAGTCCTCCAGGAGAATGTCGTGATCTCCATGGGTTGGGATGCATTGTTGCAGGGTTAGACGTTTAGCGTCCAGAAGCTTCATAAGTGGCCCTATGCCACCTGTCCCAGCCCCTATTTGCTCTGGACCCCAGGCACATCAGGTGTGCCTGCCATTCAAGACTTCGCTCAGCACTTTAGCACCCTACTTTGCTGTCTGGAGAAAATCACAAGAGTTCTCTAAGGCCCCACTTGATTGCTGCTTTCTTTCATACGTCTACCTGCAGAATTACCTGCTCACTCAGCTGAACACTGTGTCTTTGCCTCGTCCTCACTCATACCATCATCTCTGATCATCAGCCCTGCCTCCCAAACACTACCTGCCCCATCACAGTGTCCTGCGACAAACGCATCGAGCGCATGAGAATTGTACTATGTTCATTCAGCACCTGAACAAATGGATAAAGAAGAGGAAAGACACTGATTGCTGTAGGTGCTTAATTATATTCTTCCCCTCTTTTTCTTTTTTTCTTTAGGTGTTCTTGAAGTTTTGCACTGTGTGTTAGTAGAAAGTCCAGAAGCTCTAAATATTATTAAAGAAGGGCATATTAAATCCATTATCTCACTTTTAGACAAGCATGGAAGAAATCACAAGGTAAGGGAACTATTTTATGGCCAGAAATGAATTCTGGAATAACTTAAAAAATATTTTTGAAAAAAGATCATTTTTAAAAGGGTGCCAGATTTTGGGAAAGTGTTTTCTACCTTTTAACTTCAGTCAGGTCACACTGTTTCATGTCTGTTCATGTCATCAGTGGGAGGGCGGGCCGTGCTCGGTCTGTGTGTGGAGGAGAGGCGTGAGCGCAGTGGGCGCTGCTGCCGTGTGTAAAGTGACAGGTCAGCGGTACCTGGAGGGCGTTGTTTGTGTCTGTGGGAGTTTTACCTGAAAGCAGTTTCTCTTTCCAGGTCCTGGATGTCTTATGCTCTCTGTGTTTGCCATGGGGTAGCAGTCCGTTCTAACCAGCATCTCATCTGTGACAATCTCCTGCCAGGAAGAGATGTGCTGTTGCAGCCTGCCTTGTGAACCATGTCAACAGGTCAGTTCAGATCGATGATGTCACCAAATTGGTAGCATAACAATGCATGTTCCAGCTTTGCAGCAGAAACATCATATGGTCTGTTTTATTTTATTAGCGTCTTTTACGTATTTCCCCAGTGAATGGTATAAGAATTTTTCTACCAAATAGATAAACAAAGCGAAGTGCACATGTGTTACCAAAAAATGTCTAAGAGCTCTCCTTCACATTCGTGTGCAGCTGAGTCACCGCCGTCGTCTTTAGGAACAGACTGACCGTCGTACAGGGCTACACTTGTGTAGACTTACGTTTTACATCTGCTTAGAATGTAACTGAAAGCACAGTATCCTTCAGTGCCAATAATGAAGTGCCTGGTATGTATAATAAAGGTCTTGAATTCAAATATCCACAATATAATAAATTCTACAAATAAGCGATGAAACTATGTTTTCAGGTAGGTCTACCTTCCCAAGGTGTCAGACATTCGTTGAGTACACGTGCCAGCCACAGTGCTCAGGGCTTGGCAAGCATTCTACACTGTGTCTGCACAGACTGTTACTGGAAGCCACACTACAGATTATGGTGTTGGAACTGGAAGCGGAACTAACGTCTAACTCCAAAGATGGACCTCCTCACCACCATGTCACAGTGCCTTCTGGGAACAAGACCATCATCAGCATAGAAGGCAGCTTATGATTAAGAAAGTGTGTGTGATAGTGATAACTTTGATACACTGTGTTTGGCAGCTGCTCAGGAAATACTTCCTACTTCCCACGTGTTTCAAACAAAAATAGAGTTTGGTGTATGTTTTTAGGATGTGTTTTTTAAACAGGATTGATTTGATTTCTTTCATGATTCTTTGTGTAACAGACCTGCTGTTGTTGAGCTTTATTTCCTGAGACCTTCACGCATCCCTGATATTAACTCAAAGTCCCTTCATAAAATGCAATTAAATATAACTAGCTAGAAATCTTTCTTTTCACAGCGAGTCATAGAGAACAGCAAAGGTGATTGGTCACCTTGGTTTCGTCACTGAGAATATGGCTTTCTTCAGCCTTATACACTGTGGGACACCAAGTTTAGCTTAGAAGGTGCCTCTGTGTCCTTGATTGACACTGTCTGCACTGATTCTCAGGGCCTGCTCTGCCATCCTGAGTGCCTCACCTTAAACATGATTAATGTTTAAAAGAAGCTGAAGTGCAATTAAGAAAAAATAGTATCAGATGCTTGAGTGATGTCGCCAAGTAACCCAGAAAGCAGACACCGTACCCTGAATGTTGCTTGTAAAAGACTGGCTGTCATGCATCCTGCCTTGGTGATCGTTTCAATAATTTGTTTTACTTGAGGAAACACACATTTCACTTGTTGCATTTTTGCAAAGCAGGACTCCTGTTCAGAATAGCACAATGTAAATTAAAATGATGAAAGATTTATTTGGACTTTCTCACATGCTCTTCCCATCTCTCTAAAGCATGAGACCCAGTATTTTCCTGGATGTCAGTGAAGGGTCTGCCCAGTATAAGAAGTGGTACTATGAGCTGATGGTTGACCACACCGAGCCATTCGTGACCGCTGAAGCTACTCATCTGTGCGTGAGCTGGGCTTCCACAGAAGGCTACGCCCCCTCCCCTGGAGGGGGCGAAGAGTGGGGAGGCAACGGTGTTGGAGATGATCTCTTTTCCTATGGATTTGATGGCCTTCACCTCTGGTCAGGTAAGTGTATCTGGCTTCTTTCACAGTGTTCCGGAAGGTAATCTTTTGCCCTCACCTCCCAGTCCTAAAAGTGCTTGATGCTGCTTGTATCAGATGCATTTGTGATTCAGAAATCTAACACTGACATGATGAGTGAGAGGGTGGAATGAAAAGCAGAATTTCACTAGGGAAGAAAGAAACCTCATACAATTATAGTACATTTCCAAAAGACTTGATTTTGGTTGCCAATGAGCGGTATGTTTCAGAAGTAGTGTTCTGATCCATGAATCAATCAGAAAAACTTAAGCGTATATTTACTACTTACTTTAATTCATATATACGAAGCTTAACTTCTGATATAAAAAGGAACCAAATACAAATCCTTGAAAATAATTGGAATAAATAAGACTTAGTTCCACCTCCTGGTAGATAATATAATGTCAGAAATTGGTGATTTGTAAAGTGTGTTGTGAGGAGTCAGTTTGTAATCAGATGATGCTTTGTTTCACAAGTGTGGAACTGTTTGAAAATAAATGGGGGGAAGGTGGAGCTCAGTGGTAGAGCTCATGCTTAGCACGCACGAGGTCCTGGGCTCAATGCCCACACCCTCCATTAAAAAAAATGTATAGTTCATTTCACTAGCTACCAACACTAAGCTTTGATGGTTGAGCATACATTTAAATTGAGTAATATATAAAAATAAAAATAATACTCTTTTCTGATTTATTAATAGGTGTGTTTTGTTTGGCTCTATTTAAAAGTGTGGTTATTGATTATGTAGATCCTGAAATTCATCTGGATTCTGCAGACATGTGCTCTCTTCATAAAGCTGCATTAGAATGAACCTGACGTTTATAACACATTTATGACACGTTTAGCATAGAAAATACGGAGAGGTTCCTTGCATTACAGAAAGCTGATTCTTGCCTCTTATGGGCAAATCAGGTGACATTCATTTATTACTGCTTTATAGGCCTTATAAGTTATGAAAAGAAATCTTAAAACTAAACTTAATTAAACTTGAGAGTTTGAGCTACTGAGTTTATAAAGAAAAGCACTCCAGGGAGTTGTATCTTAACAGTGACACCTGCTAAATTTTTCCTTTGTTCAGTGCCAGTAGCTCAGTAGCCTGGAGGAGATGCAGGTACATTTTGGATATCTCATGTCACCTGTGGGGCACTGGTTGGTGCTCAGGCCTTAGGGTGGCATGTTTTACACACACGTGTGCCGTGCTGGTCACACAAGAGTCACAGTGTCTATTCCCAACTTTTCCTACTAACCAACAAAGGCAAAGAGCCCTAATTTTAGAAGACCTGACTGACAAAAAGTAGGGTTAATGTCTGTTTTACAACGATGCATTTTAACTATTATCCTCTCTCTCTACTTTCGAGTATCACCCCACACAAAATGGAGTGAATGAATGAGGTGTGTTCACTTGTTTTCCCCTTACGGAGAGATTAGGGGGAAAAGAAAACAAAACAAAACATTACTGTGATAAAACAGTGCTGATTGCTTCTAATCATTTTAGCCACGTAGCACCACATTGCCATTCTCATTTTAGCATTTAGTTTGAAGCTTTTTACATCAACACAAAGAGTCCAGGGCATATGGAGTGGAACTGTACACAGTATGCCTTTCATGACGGTGGATCTGTTAGTAGAACAATGAGAACAGCAAAACTGTTTGGTAACCCTGTACACTTGCCACAGGAAGGAGAATGGGATGGGGAGTTTCAGGAGAAAATCATCTTGAAACTTTGTATCAGGAGAAAATGTCTGTTTTTTCAAATGGCAAGGAAATATACATACTCTCATGCCTGTAGCTGAAAGCTGTGTTCTCTCCAGCCACTGGGATCTCTTGCTGATTTTAGATTCTTGATCAGTAAAGACACATCTAAATTAATTGGCTTCCGACTGACTGGCCGCAGTTGGATTAATTGGAATTTGCACAGTCTTCTTGGGTTCATTCTCCTCTTCTTTCCCTTTTTAATAGTTGAAGTAGAATTTAAAGTATCAAGTATCTGTGATTTCTGGGCTAGGGCATGTTCTCTGCCACTTAACTGTGACTGGAGAGCAGGCGTGTTCCTGGGACCAGCATTGGGCTCATCAGCAAACATTTTGAGCTCTACTTCACTTATTCTTCCCAACTTCGGCTCTGCCCAGTGTTGCTGTGTTTCTCCTCTGTGAATGAGAATTGGATTTGGGGCATCCACGTGCCATGTTTGTAAGGACCAAAAGTCTGAAAAGTCTTTTTAAAAAACATTTTTGTCAGCTACAGATCTTGTAACAGGGATATAGACCTTTATCTGTGAGTTGTATTGCTTCTGTATAATTTTTTTTGGTATTTCTTTTTTAAAGCTGCCTTTGTTATATTCAGGGTGTTCTCGGAGAACCACTTGCTAATGAATTTATTCCTTGCAGATTTGAATATTGATAAAATAAAAAATGTACACATTTTAAAAAATGGCTCTGCTCCACTATTGGTATTTCAAATATGCTACTGGTAACAGTCTTGGCATACTAGAAATTTTTTAAAGGTGCTGTAAAAATGCAAAGCCTGTGTAATCAAATCTATTTTTGTCCAGCTCAAACTGAGAAATTTTGTATGTTTGCATTTGTGGGCATGTGTGTTTGGGAGAACCTTACCTTCTGGTCTTCCAGTGTGCCCATGGGACTAATCAGAACAGGAGTTCTGACGTAGCCAAGCATGGGTGTAGGTCACAGGTTGGCCAGGACAAGATACGACATTTGTCAAGTATCATTTTCATGCCTCACTGGTGTCCTGCTGTGTCCTACTTAAGAAGCCAACCAAGATCCTGTGTGAAAGAAATCATAAATCGACATGTGTGGTCTCTCAATAAGCAATGCGCAAATGATCACATTTTCTGCTTTCATTATCTTTTTACATTTGTATTTTATAAAATAAAGGGAATTTAATCTTTGAAAAAGGGTCTGAGATAAATACCTGCTGTATCTGAGACTCTTCTTTTAAACTGTTAATTTAATCATTGTAACAGCTCTACAAGGTGTTGGCATTTGGTTTACAAGAAATCAAGGTTTATAGAGGTTAAGTAATTTGCTAATGGTCATACAAGTAGTGGGTGATAAAGTAACCATTTGGCTTCCAGTCCTTCCCTAGGGATTTCCCCTGACATCATTATACTATCATCAGCTCTAAAGTGGTATCTTCTTCAACCAGCATCCTCCTGCATGCACAGATCTCTGCACATCAGAGGTTCATTTCACAACAAAGAGAGCTGCGTGGCTTCTGGAAAAAGCAACAGTTTGACAAAGGATGTAACATAAACCGTTACTGTGCATTCAGGATTTATTCCAGTCCAGTCACTGCCTATTCAGATCTGGGACTTTGGCTCTGAAGGTGGTTCTCTGAGATAAGAACGCATGACCCTCCTTAATGTCTCTCTCCATAGGCTGTATTGCTCGCACTGTCAGCTCACCAAGCCAGCATCTGCTGAGAACTGAGGATGTCATCAGTTGCTGTTTCGATCTAAGTGCCCCAAGCACCTCATTTTGAATTAACAGACAACCTGTTCAAGGAATGTTAGAGAATGTCAACATTGACGGACTCTTCTTTCCAGTTGTCAGTTTCTCTGCAGGAATAAAGTTAGTATTTCTTTATTTTTGGTCTGTTTGCCTTCTCACGTCTGATACGTTCACAGCGGACTCGGCACTGCCACCACCCCTGCTCCACCCACCTCCTGTCTCACTCCTGGGCATCTGCTGGGCATTTTGTCTGTTCCTTGAAGGATGGAGGTGAGAGTCACCCAAGAGGGGTCTCTCAGGAGGCTGACTGCTTTGTACACGTATCCAGCCATTTACACGTAGTCAGTCAGCTAACTCTGTGTCCAGTGTCCTGACATAGTCCAGGTCCATGTAAGTTCACTTTTCTGTTTAATCAGGATAATTCAGCAAGGTTGTACCAAACAGCCAGTTATTTTCTCATGTTTATTTTCATTAATTGTTCTTTCCTCTTCATGGTATTCTGCCACCCTACTCCAGACCCCCTCATTTCTACAGAAACTACATGTTTTTTGGCTTCTTCCCATGCAACCGTCTACCTGTTCCACTTGTAACTCAGCTCTGGTTCTCAGCCGGGCCAGCATGGTTTCTTCTAACCCTTCACTTTTTTGCCACTACCAGATGGAAAGAGAAATTAAAATAATAATTCAGCGGATGGAAGTATCATTCAAGTCCCCTTTAAGGGATTTCACTGGGAAACTGGATGCTGGAAAGTGACTGTTTTTTGTTTTTTGGGTTTTTTTTTTTTAATCAAATCTCACCCAGCCCTGTGATTTTAAGTTCATAGGTATTTAGATCATGTCTGTTCTTTCTCTGTTGATTATTTGGGCACCTTGGGACATTAGATGACCAAACACTACAGACAGGTACTTCGTTTCCATAGGAATAATGATGCACGTGCTTTTGTTATTTCTCCAGAGAGTGATAAGCTTTTGCTGAGCCATTAACATAATTTAATCAGGTTTTACTTTGATTAGAGGCTCGTGAAACTCTAAAGTACTGACAATGATGTTACTTAGGCAAAAAAAATGGGGCATCTAGTAACGTTAATTTTGTACTAACTTATTCCTTGTATTTTGTTGATTAGGAAATTTTTCTGTACACCAGAGATATAACTGCCCCCAACATGCATTTTTTTTAGGGTACGCTTCCTGCTTGGGGGAGACATGGAGAATTTAAATTCCTCCCCCCACCTAGCTACACTCCGTGTTATGAAGCTGTTCTGCCAAAAGAAAAGTTGAAAGTGGAACACAGCCGAGAGTACAAGCAAGAGAGGACTTACACATGGGACCTGCCGGGCCCCACGGTCTCCCTGACACAAGCCGCCTTCACCCCGATCCCTGTGGATACCAGCCAGGTACCTGGATCAGCTGGGGCGGCAGCCGCCGCATCGCAGTCCTGAGACGCGGGCTGCAGGCTGTTGGCCAAGACCCACAGGGATGCATTTCGCAGTAATGCAGTTTACAAGTGAGACACGTTTCACAAAATAGTGCTGACCTTTACCATGTCTGCTTACCCACCTGCTAGTCTGTTCTATTTTTTAAGTGTGGTTTCAGGCCACTAAATTGGTTTTATAACATCTAATGGGCCACAACCTGAGGTGATGCATACTAATTTCAGAGTGTCTTTTACACAGGGTAGTGGAGTTTTCAGTTTCTTCTCCCATCTAGATACACTTAGTGTGCTGAAGTGACTTCGCTGACTTTTATCTTGGGTAGAGGTTGAGATCATGGGCTCCAGACCAGATGTCTGCTGTGGGACCTGAGAGAATTACTCATTACGTTGCCTGGGGTTGACGCGGTCAGTAAATAGCACACCGGCACAGTGCTTCGCAAATTGGCACCCATGCCACGTTGGCCATTATTCTTGCTTTTCTCCTTCATAGACATAGAGATGGCCTAACACTGATAGTGAATTCAGTATTGGTTTATTTTGGTGGTGAAGTAACTTTAGTCAGATTGGTTAGATACTCATAGTGTGTCCATTTGTATTTGAAGATCAAAGGCGTTGCTTCTGAAGTCTGAAGTAGAATTAATACTGGGACTCAGAAGCCTCAGTTCTTAAGTTCCTTGATCCATATTTCTGGTCTCTCCATGCAGGCTGTTTATAGTATGAAGTAAAACAAGCAGATGAGCTTTCTTGGTGGCTGAAATTCAGATTGTGTTGTTGGTTGGTGGGACGTGGTAGGATGGGTGTGGTGCCACCACAGTTGAGCGGTGAATGTGATTGGAGGACAGAAACGGGCTGGGTGGACAGTGGGGTTCTGCAGCATCACTAGCACATTCAGGGTCCCAGAAACTTGGATAACCTCTGCTGTCTGGAGGGAAGGGGGCAGTGCTGGCCTGCTCCGGTGGAAGCCCTGCCGTCCGAGGGTGCCGTGGGCAGTTGTGGGCTCTCCGTGTGGAGGACTCGTTGTGGGGGGACATCCCAGATGTGCACAACCAACCGCTCACCTTGAAAACCACTTTGTGTTCTCTGTGAGGAGAGCATGTGCCGATTCCCCCCAGCCCCCCAGGCTTATATTTGGAAACCACCAAAGTGACACAGCTAAGGGAAAATGCAAAGCACTGCCGTCAGGTGTTTATAGGCTCAGAGAGCTGGCGGCTTAACTCTGGGCGCTGAGCCACCTGCCCTCCGGCTGCGGATGCTGGCCGGCTGGCTCAGGAATGTGGGGGTGAGTTCTCTGGTGAATGGCGTGTGCTCACCCGTTCAACCTCTTTCTTCAGGAAAGAGCAGTCCTCACCAGTACTCTGTTTTCTTTCTCTCTTTTGCTCGTAAATGCCTCAAATTTACCTAACAAATGTTTCCGTACCCAGCTGTCCAAGTTGAGAATAGATGGGTTGGAGCCTAGTTACACAATTACATTTTAATGGTTGATCAGATGGTTTTGTTTTGTTCAATTCACAGTGAGGACAATTAGCATCCTGTTTTGTTGCATTTGTTTCTGATGTGTTTTGTCTCTCTTTTAAATTTTAGATCATGTTGCCTCCCCATCTAGAGAGGATAAGAAGAAAACTGGTGGAGAATGTGCACGAACTCTGGGTCATGAATAAAATTGAACTCGGCTGGCAGTATGGCCCAGTACATAATGGTATAATTTATTTTCAGATTCTGTTAATGCATTTTCTGAAAACATAACTTTTTCCCCCTTGTCATGCTGTGTGGTGACAGGAATGGGAAGATTACTCCAACCTAATCTTCGAAAACAGTTGTGTAACTGCTACTAACTTCATACAACAGTCAAGTAGCCAAAGACATAGAGGAAACCTAGTCAGTTGAACAAGAACGTTAGAGCAAGAGGAAGAGTAAGAAGCCACAGTGGGAGGTATTGCAACCAGTAGAACATTAGTTTTTTTTGGGTTTTGTTTGTTGCTGTTATTTTAAGAACTATAGAGAGCTTGAAGACATACAGAGTTCTTGAAGATCAGAATGAAGCCTGGGAGGGAGAATGGAAAGGGAGCATGTTGAAGGTGGGAGCATTAAAATAAATAGGGATTTAAGGGAAACACTTAGCTGGTATCAGAGGCGCGATTGTTCCCTTATAGCACAGGGAGCTCAGCGCAGCGCAGCAGCCCTCTAGGAGGGAACGCCGCTGTGGTCCAGGTTAGAAACCGTAGTGGTGGGAACTGAACCGTAGCTTTGATCAGTTCAAAAGAAATCATCATTATCCCTGACAACCTTATGAAGAAGGAGATCGTCATCACCATCATCAACACCGTTTTCATGGTCAAAATGATTAAAATCCATTGAAGGATTTATTTTAGCCTAGGGACTTCGCTGAAAACTTCTCATCCATTAGTCATTTTTTCTGATACTAGCTGGGAGATTCTTTTGTTAGCTTTATTTACAGATGAGAAAACTGAGGCTTAAAAAGGTTTACTTGTCCTAAGGTCACAGAGGTGATATGGGGCAGAGATTGGACTCAAAATTGGGTTTTCTGTCCCCATACTTATGCTCTTAGTCATCAATAATAAAAATAATAATCTGGAAAGAACATGAAGCCTCAACTACCAATTTTAAGATCTCTGGTTTAGCGTTTGCCATGAAGCAATGTAAAATTTTGTGTTGAGGCTGAAATAAGTTTCTAGCAGTGTGAATAATTCGGGACTGTGAGATGTACTTTTGCAGAGTCTCCTGCTTTGGTTCCTGTAGAGACCGAGCTGCTAGGAGAGGAGATTTTGACCACCATTATTTCTGAGGCTGTCAGAGGGTTGCATTTTTCATGGAACACTTTTACAGCAAAGTTCTCGTGATGTTATAAACTCGTATTTTTTTTTAGCTTTTGCTTATCTTTTTTATTGTCTGTCTCTCAGGAAAAATTGGATGTAGGGGTGAGGAAAGAAGTTGATAGCATGGGGACGTCAGAAATAAAGTACGGGGACTCAGTGTGCTACATACAGCACATAAACAGCGGCCTGTGGCTCACCTCCCAGTCTGCGGACGTGAAATCTGTGAGGATGGTATCCATACAGCATAAGGTAAGAGGCTGTCAGAGTCCTGTGTGGTGGTCATTTTGTACGACTGAAGAACCCAGTGTGACAACCAGAGGTGGCCAGCCCTTCAGCCACCTGCTAACTGTCATTGTTTACATGCTAAAGGTTCCATCCCACCCTCATCCACTCAGGTTTGTGCAGTGAACTGGGCTGGATGTTACATCAGTGGTTTAAATGTTAAGTGAAGAAATGTGCTGCTGCTCCTTCCCGGGTTCTAGCTTAGTCTGCCCCGTTCCCCTGGTCCTCCAGGTGCTGCTGGCATTATGCTTCCGAAATGCAGAAGTTCTCATCCCGTCCCCTCTGCATCCTTCAGCTACACACCCCACTGCTTACAAGACAGCAGCTGCACATCTTGGGAGTGCAGGATGCCCTTCCCAACCTGCCTCGGCCCCTTCCTCCTGTCTGCGCAGGCTCTGGGCACCCTCCACAGTGTCCCCACACCGCCACTCACTCAGCACAGTCCTTGTGGCCCCTCAGAGAAGCACGGCCTTCACTCGTCTGCGCCTTTGCGAATAGTTTCCTCTGCTTGGGATACCCCTTAAAACTTTTTTTTTCTCCACCCACTTCCTATCCATCCTCCAGAGATTAAAAGTTGGTCTTAGAAGGTCTTCCTGACTGTCTAAGCTCATCCTGCACACCCTCCTTTGTGTTCTCACAATATTGTGTATAACTTACTAAATTTTATGTGCGCTGTCTGTGCTGTTTTATCTGCTAGGCTACATGCCTCTCTCACTGTCTCTCATTTGTGAGCTTCCTTAGGGTGAGTACAGTAATACAACAGACTTCAGATTTCACGTTTTTATATCGCCACGTAACACAGTGCACAGAATCTAATAACAGGACAAATACTATTTCTATGAACATGAGACCTCAGGTCTCTTTATTCTTGGTAGACTTGCTCATTGTAACACGCATGTTCCAGTAAGGTTGCTCAGAGTCACTGTGATCTCTTCAGGGTGACCAGCGCTGCTTTTAGTGACGTCGGGGGCTGGCTCTGTTTGGATGGAGCTGGTCTTAGATGCATCCCTGTACCACCTTCCTCAGAGCTGTGGACGGAGAGCCAGACCTGGATCATTTTCACAATGAGATGATCACTTGTGTTCGGGGTCTTTGATCCAGGCCCATCTGTTTGAATGTATTTGTTTGTGTTTGGTATTTGTACGTCATTCACTGTTCCCTGCAGCTGAGCCTGGCAGGTTTTAACTGTTTATTATGGGGAGAAATAGTGCATTTAGACCCTGTGTGTTCATCAGTCACCTTCAACATTTTCAGTGCTCTCCTGCGCTTTCTGTTTTTCAGGGTAAGGGGGAGGAAAAACATTCACATGTGGCTGTTTGGTGCTTGAATGTGGCTAGCAGTATAAGAACTGAATTTTTAGTTTTGCTTAACTTTACTTTAATTTAAAAGCTTATACTTAAGTTGTTAGAAAGCTTGTATGCATGTTTGGAATAACTTGAATATATGAATGTACTTTCCCAACTATAAATGTCATGAATTCTAAAAAAAATTAGGTATTTTCACTAATAACTTAGTATTCAAATCAAGTTATTCTAGAAGCATAAAATACACACTGGATTATGAAGACATGGAATAAAAGTAAAATGTCTCATTTACAAGTTTGTATATTTATTACATGTTGAAATAATAATATTTTCCATACAGTGAATTAAGTCAAACAAGTATGAAAATTAATTTTACCTTTTCAAGACACATTAATGTTAGTTCTGGAAAATTCAAAGCTACATGTTTTAAAACAACTTCCTCACCTCCCATCCCTGACCGCCTGGTGCTTCCCTCCCACAGCTGCTGCTCTTGAGGATAAGCCCTGTCCTTGCTTGTCGTGTTCTAGAGGTGAGTTTCACTGTTGGGCTTTTTACTTTATTTTATAGGGAGTGATTTTATTAGATTTGCCATTTTGCATTCTGGGTTGTTAAACCTTAATATTTACCACAAGGTTAGAAGTTCAAAGTATGATTTCACAAATCATGAAGAACAGAGAGAGGAAACAAAGTTCTTAACTAAGATATTACATTGTAAGGGCTGTTGTCTAACATCGCTTTTTCCTTAGCACCATTATTTTTTTTTTTTTTACCGTTGTTGATTTATAATCATTTTACAATGTTGTGTCAATTCCAGTGTAGAGCACAATTTTTCAGTTATACATGAACATACATATATTCATTGTCGCATTTTTTTTCTCTGAGCTACCATAAGATCTTGTGTATATTCCCCTGTGCTATACAGTATAACCTTGTTTATCTATTCTACATTTTGAAATCCCAGTCTGTCCCTTCCCACCCCCTGCCCCCTTGGCAACCACAAGTTTGTATTCTATGTCTGTGAGTCTGTTTCTGTTTAGTATTTATGCTTTTTTTTTAGATTCCACATATGAGTGATCTCGTGTGGTATTTCTCTTTCTCTTTCTGACTTTCTTCACTTAGAATGACATTCTCCAGGAGCATCCATGTTGCTGCAACTGGCATTATGTTGTCGGTTTTTATAGCTGAGTAGTATTCCATTGTATAAATATACCACATCTTCTTCATCCAGTCATCTGTTGATGGACATTTAGGCTGTCTCCATGTCTTGGCTATTGTAAGTAGTTCCTTAGCACCATTATTGAAAGTTTAACATGGCATATGTTTATAGGAAAAGTATAGGTAAAAATGATAACATGTAGACATTTATTTTTGAAGAAATAGAATTAAATTTCAACCAGAAAATGGCTAGAAACTCTTTAGGTGTTATTTCCCTATTCTGTGATTCAGTGGAAAATGCAAAAAAAAAGAGGCTTAAACAGTTCTTTCAACCTTTTTTTTGTGCATGTACCCCTTGAATGAATTTTTAAACTATATACTTCATGACATCATTTTCATTATAAATTTGAACTTTGCATATGAGATGGTTTCTGGTCTTCAGTATACATGAACATTGTAAACCGAACTGTACCTATGTCATTTAAATATGTTTTATGGGAAATAAATCCCAAGAGTTTCCACAATTTCCTCACCTTATTCTGCTGAGTTCAATAAAGCACCAAGCCCTGGCAATTTTATCTTCTAAGTGTACCTCATTCCAGTCCCCTCTGCTCCACCCTTAAGAATCTAGTTCCATCTTTACCATGCCTGGTGTGCACTGTTTCCATTGCCTCCTAACCATCTCTGTGCCCTCAGTCTGACCTGCCTCCAGTTCACTCTGACTGGGTGACACCATGCTTAGAACCCTTCGAGGCTGAGCCTTATTCCTGTCGTAATTCCAGTCTCCTTACCATGCAGGACAAACCAGCTGACTCATCTCACCTCATCTCCAGCCCCTCCTGCTTCAGTCCACTGCGGTAATGCCGACGTTCTTTATTGTTACTCCCCTCTCTTATTCCTTAACCAGGATTAAAGCCAAAATGGGGCTTATCTTCTACATCATAGGCTAACAAAGAGCTTGCCTTGTGGAAGAGTCTGATGGGGTGTTGAGACACAGACCAGTCTTGTTTACACCAGTAAAGTTACATGTGAAGCAGACTTCATGGGCCATAGAAGGGCCAACCTAATAAAATCTCTACTGTAAATTTATTACTCCTTCTAGAACCATCTACTGTATTGAGTCTTTATCGAGAGATTAGATTCAGTGTGGTCATGATAGATGAGGCCTTCCCAATCTAGAGCTCCTAATTTCTATATGCTTCCCAGTTGGCTAGTGTCTTCAAATCATTTTATTTTATGAGAAAAGCATATTAGTGATGGGTTTGCCAAATCTTTGCATATTTACAACTGACTTTCTGTTGTTATTTCCTATGAACAAACACTTGGCTAATTAAAAAAATGTCTGAGTCACTTTTCATAGCTTTTCTGTATCCCACCTAGTGTGATAGTCATGCTTTGATGCAGAAATATAACTGTACTGATTGTGCAGTGATGCACAGACCCTACTGGGTGTTGCACACATGCAGTTTATACACTGCATTACCTTTTAAAAAATTAGCTCTGAATTAATGAAATGCATAATATCATAATTATGTCACCAAGGCTTTTTAACTAGCACATTAGGTCTTTTAAAGCTGAGAGAATTTCTCAGCCCTCCCTCTGGCTTTTTTCCCTTTCAGTTGTGGTTTCTTTCTCAGGAAGGCGGCTGGTTCCTCTCCTGCACGTCAGCACCTTCCCTTGCAGGAGTCCTATCATTCCCACCTGTCCTCTACAATTTGCTTCTCAAATGTGTCCTCCAAATCACTCATTTTGTTTTCTTTGATGGCATTCCGTTCCTGAGGCTCTCTCAGTGCCTCTCTGAAGTGTTAATTTCCTTGTATTTTTCATGATCTCACTCAGGTCACTTTTTATCTCAGCTTGGTGTCTCTTCATCTGTTCTGGCTGTTCTTCCCCGTCTGTCTCCTCCCTGGAAATTTTCACCCCTCTTTCACAGAATTTACGCCTTCTTACACCTCGTGGCCAAGGGAAATAGATTATATATTTAAACAATGTTCTGCTTTTTCTATTTTATGTGACTTTTAAAAAATTAGCAGTGATTGCTGGATTTTATCAAAGAGCACTAAAAATCATATTTTAGTGTCCTTTAATTTGTTGATAAATAAGTTACTCAACATCATGATATTGATGAATTCTTAAATTCATGAACCAGACCTTGTTTGGCTATAGTTTATTATTCTTTTCAAATCTTGTTAGATTCTATTTGTATTTTATTTAGAACTCATCTAGGATTATCATGTATATTCACTTATACATAGTTTATATAATGATTTTCCTTTCTTTATGGACACCAGAATTTGAATTTCATACAATTCTCAGGTTTCATGAAATATTCTATTTTTGGCTTTTTTAACCATTAAAAAATGTAGACTACTTGTAGCTTATAGTCAGTACAAAAATAGTCTGTAGTCCTAGTTCACTGAGCAGCCTGCCATTAAAAGTGTCTGTTCTTTGAAGGTTCATTAGAGCTCACTTGTGAAACCATCTTGTCCTGCAGTCTTTGAAATACTGGATCTTAAATTTCCTTTCCAGTCTCTTTTGAATAAATTGATGTCATCAAATTTTCTACTTAGTTGGGGCGATTCCGTTTGATGATTCTTGATTTGCTAGGAAGGCATCCTTGTCTTCTAGGATAGTCAGTTGTGTTCTTAAAATCTTTTAAAATTTTTTGGCCATTAAGTTCCATGCAGCACTGCCTTGCTATAAGTTTGCAATTTTAATGTCTTTTGTGTCTTATATTCTGTTCTCTGTGTTGTTTTTTTGTTTGTTCCATTTTATCTTTAGCTTGCTATGTGACAGGTTTACCTATTTTATTTATCTTTTCAAAAATAAACATCTTGTGTTTATTCATCCTTTTCTAGTATTTTCTTTGATTTCTTGTTCATTAAATTCTCATTTTATCTTCATTAATCCCCCCTTTCAACTTTGTTTTTCTTTCTTAGAGTCCTTAAATGAGTAATACATTCCTTCATTTTAATCATTTTTCCTTTGTCAATGAAGGCATTTAAGGCTGTAAATTTGACTGTGAATACTCTCTGTTGATTTTGGTGTAAGGAGTTTCTCTTACATTGCTTTCTAGATAGTTTATAATTTTGGCTTTAGTTACTAATTTGAGTTTGGTATTCCTGATTAAATATTCTGCTGTTGGTGTTGAGTGAGGGAAGGCAGACACAAATGGTTCTTTTTGTGTATAGTGCACGACCGACCTTCACGCTTGAAAGCCATGGAGGGTGGGGGACGTTGTGGAGAGCAGGGGCAGGAAGGGGGTGCAAGGTGCTGTGACGTTCTCTGTCTAGGTCTGGGTGTTGGCTGCATGGTTTGTTCACTTTGTGAATTTCACTCAGCTCTTACGAGTTTGCACTTATTTCTCCATGTTATAATTTCACAGAATGAAACGTAAAGCCTAACAAAAGAATGAAATAAATACTTTTACAAGAAGTGAGATGCCTTAGGAGCGTTACTTAGTATTACTAATTTACCCACCTAAGTTTGAAACTTATGTGCAACTGTCATCCCATGTAATATTTTCCCTTTGCTGCTTTGTTCAAAGTTTGCTTAGAATGTGGATGAGTCATTTGAACACAGGTATGCGAAGACACTCTGGCATCTGTTTTGCTCAAATCAGTACATGTATTGATTTCTTCCTTAAAACAATGGATTCATCTTTAAATCAGTAGCTGAATAAATACATTGCATGACTGATTTGTACGGGGACCTGTGCGTATTATTTTACCTGAACACGACAGCCTACAGCCCCCTCCACCTGCCTTTTGATTCTGTTTACTGTCCCAGCTCACCTTTTTGAGAGGCATCTTTAAAAACACGCATTTAAAAAGGAGATTTTAGGGGTAATGGCATTATTTCTGCTTTTGTACAGGCAATTATGCACCGCGAAGGTCACATGGACGACGGCCTAAATTTATCCATATCTCAGCACGAAGAATCACGGACGGCACGTGTCATCTGAAGCACACTTTCTCTTTAATAGATTTATTAGGTACGCAGTCCTTTGTTGTGGCTGGTGGACATTTTATTTCCATATATAAGTTTCCTTATCAGATTTACAAATAAACAAGTCTAAAATATACCATGGTGGTAAATCATACCATTTGGTAATTCTGCAGAACACATTAGAAAATGCTAGTTAGATAATTTTATGTCTTTCTTTTAAAATAACAGTTTAAAAAGGACCATGGTTTTGGATATGGTATATGTAACTTGTAATTGGTGGCTGTGTGTCAGGGTTATTCTGCAACATACCCTGGTGCTGGGCCTTTCCCCTGGGGTAGCACAGCCTGGATGCCTTGTGGGTTTGAACTGTATTTAAAAATTAAAGTGAT
This sequence comes from Camelus bactrianus, assembly GCF_048773025.1. Classification (NCBI taxonomy): domain Eukaryota; kingdom Metazoa; phylum Chordata; class Mammalia; order Artiodactyla; family Camelidae; genus Camelus; species Camelus bactrianus. The sequence goes on from NC_133558.1 coordinate 39,564,957, forward strand.
TTTTGTGATAAGGTTTCCCATTTTCCCACCTAATAATGGAAGCAATTGCATATCTACAAAACCAAGTTAAACTTGTGTCCAAAGTGTTTTCTTTTCTTTTTTTATTTTTGATCAGCAATATCAGACTTATACTCAAGAACTCAAAATTGATGAGCATTTGTTTAATATGGAAGTCATTGTTAATTAGGTCAAGGTAAGTTTCAGTGAATTGGTAAACAATATTCTGATTAGAGTTGAATTACAAGAGACTAGCAGAATAGAAATTAAATCATTATAGACAACTATTCAGATAAATTTGGATCACAGGAAACCAGAGAGGGAAGTGGATCAAGACTTTCAAAGTGTTTTCTGGTAACGGTGCACCAGTAAGCGCTCTGATTCGTGATGGGTATCATCTCTCTCTGTAAACTTGCCAATTTGATGGGAAAAAATTGACATACATGTATATATTTATACTATGTATATATTTATTTATAACTATAATTATTTTTGAAAATTTGCATTTATGTGAAAATTGTGAAAATGGGTATATTTCATGTTTGTTGACCAGATATCTTCATTTATTTTTATGATTTACCCTATTATTTGTTTATTTTTCTATTAGGCTGTTATGAGCTTTTGTTACATTGGAGATATTAATTTCCTGTAATCATTCATAAATTTTAAATATTCTCCCAGTTTATTGGTTTGAAAAATATTTCAAGTTTTCATTGTAGTTTACTCAATAAATTATGTTTTACAGCTTATGAAAGGCCTTCACCACCAAGATTACATATTCACTTAATCTCTACTTTTGTACATCATCCCACTGTGTGTGTACATTTGTGCAAATAATGTGCACAACATTCAGCTTCATCATATCCTTAGTATTTATCATATTTCTCTGCCTCATCTAAACTCTAATCCTTTTCAGATGGAGGAAAGCTTAGAGATGGGATAAGAGTCAGATTTTTATCATTTGATACAGGACTGACTTCTTGTAATAAATAAATTTTCAACTTTGAAATTGTAACTTACTTTCAAATCAGTTCAACTTAGATTTTTTCCATCTTGTTCTTTCCATAGTTCTTCTTTACTACAGCCCAGTCAGTTCTATAAAGCTTGAGGAAATAATCATCATAAATATTTAAAATAGTCAATTTCCCATGTCGTTACATCCATCAGCCTGACTTCTTCCAATGCAAAAAGACAGGTCTTTATTAGCGTGACTTCTGTAGTGCTTTCAGAAGTGCTTTTCCATTTGGCAGGCAATAGCTAACATAATATCAGAGAAAAACCAGATTATTTGTTTTCAAATGTATTTTGTCAGAAAGATACTATATCAGTTCAGACTTAATGTAGTGATGGCTTGGCTTAAGTGACATTCTGTATGTTGAGTGAGATTATGACAGTTCATCTTGGATGTGATTTGCTTTACCACATTTGCTCTTTGCTCAGGACTACTCATTTTTAAAAAAAAAAGCAGGGTCTGTGATTTGGAAGGTTAATTTTAGAACCTAACACTTGCTTAACTGATTAGAGAGAGAACCAAACATGAGAAATTTAGATTCTGTGGCAGAAGTACTTACTGAGTAATATATTTGCTGCTTTGTATTGAAATTAAATTTTTACTTGGATTATTTGAATGAAATTCATTTATATACTCATCTTGATAAAGCAGAATAGCTATATAACCCGCATTTAACTACTGTTAGCTCTCTGTATCCCAGGGTTTTGCATCCATGGGTTCAGCCAACCATGGGTCAAAGATATTAGTAAAAAACAAATTTTAGAAAGTTCCAAAAAGCAAAACTTAAATTTGCTGCATGCTGGCAGCTATTTACATATCATTTGCATTGTATTTACACTTGTTTATAGTATTTACATTGTATTGCAGATTGTTAAGTACTTTAGAGGTAATTTGAGGTCTATGGGAGGATGTATGCAGGTTGTATGCAGAGGCAGGCATGGCTGCTCTGAGTCAGCCGGAACAGATTGCATCCCTCACTCCATCACTGAATCGGGAACAGGGTAATAACTCGGTGTAAGCACCAGTCCCTCTTCTGTTACTTTCATAAGCAAAGCCTTAATAATCAACCCAACTATCAGTCCTCTCAGACGTTTTCCCTATTTTTTCTGCCAGTTGCTCTCCCAGAATATGTTCTACCTGTTCTCGGTGCACTGGAAAATGAGTATTCTGAGTGCCCGTTCTCCTTTTATTGGGTGGAGTGCTAAAAAATGTCAGTTTGATTTAGTCAGCTGATGGTGCTGTTTCGATCTTCTGTTCCCTTAACAGACTTTTGGTCTGTATGTTGTATTAACTATGGAGAGAAGGGTATTGCAGTCTCTGACTATAACTGGATTTTTCTGTTTCTCCTTGGCAGTTCTTTCATTTTTTCTTTGTATATTTTGAAGCTCTGTCATTAGGTTTATAAAAGTTTAGGATTATGTCCTTTTAATGAACTGATCCCTTGATAATTATTATGAAATTACCTTTTCAAAATTGCTGGTGATATTGGCTATGACATCAACTTTGCATGATGTTAATATAGCACTTCTCTCTTTTATTTCCTTGGTGTTTTCATTGTATATTTTAAAAAAAAATCTCTTTTACTTTTCCTGTAACATACTGTAATTCTACTACCATTGGTTTCCCCCAATTTTTTCCTTCATTTTTTTTGTCCTTGACAAATTAAGGTTAAAAAAAATCTCTATATTGGATAGAAGTTCTAAAACTTGGCATCGTTAACAATTTTACAGTCTTGGATAGCATTTTTTTTCTGGCAGAAAAAGGCTTTTCCTAGAAAGCAATTGAATGGTTACATTTCTGATATCATACATGTTCAATTTAGTAACCTAAAAACTGACATTTACTGTTGTTTTCCTTTAGGTTTGAAAATGTGGATATTATATTTGAATTTTTTTAAAATTTTATTCACTCTAGTGTGATGAGAATTGTATTTGACTTTGTTATGGAGAAATAATCTACTGACAAGTCATTTCTGTTGTTTTTTGGGTACAGAAAGACATAGAGATGATAAAATTAGGTAATTGATGAATTTTAGTGATATAATTGATTTAGAATTTTATGCAGAAACTTTAGGATAGTCACGCAATTTTACTATTTCAAGTGTTAATAAGGCTGAAGTCAAATATTCCAGAATTGTTAGTAATTTTATGTAAATGATGATACATTTAAAAAATATTTTTGAGCAACGTAAAGTTCAAAGGTAAGCTGATTTTTCATTTATAAGGTTTTTATTATTTTTAAAATGTAAATTACAGTATAGTCAACTAATTCGCTAGAAACATTTCCTTGAAGAAGATATTGCCGTAGTTTGGCTGATGCAGAGGGTGGGAAAGGAAGTATAGTATTTTTATGCATTAAATTTTGTTGTGACTGATCTGAATATTAGTATATCAACTATACTACAGGCATTCTCCCATTCTTTTCTTGTATCTATTGTGATTTTTTTTTAAATAAGCTTTTTAGTTTGGATTAACTTTGGTTTACATACACTATAAGATTCTTCCTAAATACACACAAAGCTGTCAGTTTTAGAATTCAGAATCTCAGAAAGCTCAGCAGATTGGTGCATTTATGTGCCAGTGGTATGTTTTCCTTCAAAGCTAGAGAATGCAACTTGCTGCTGTTTCTTAGCCTACCTTCTAAGTATTTCTTTCAGGTGATAGAAAAGCCTGTTAATATATTATTTCCTGATTAATACATGAGTTTTATAAATTATCATTATTAGAATTTTTTTTAATTGACAGGAGCCAGACAGGATGACAGTGAGTGTCAATGATAGCATAGCTGTAAACAGTTACTACTTCCAAAACAAAACAGAATAAGTAAATGTCAGAATTATGAACCTGAAAAGTTACATCTTAAGTCTTGAAGGATGGAGTGCTTCAAAATGAAAATGAATTGGTTTTTACACATTTAGACCACTGGCTTTGCAGACATTGGTTCTCCAGGCCCTTTGGGTGTTCTTTCAGATGAGTTTCTGTTGATACTGGTGCTTTTAATGTATAGCGTTCTGTGTACTTGACAGACTGTAATGCTTTTCATCTGAGTATATTTATTACTGTTGTTTGAGGGCCTTTCTTGTATGTTCCTTTTGTAGGAGTCTCAGGAGAGTGATTTGAGCTTTAAATCATCTCTAGACTAAAAAGTGATAAAACAAAATTGGGAATCGCTGATGTAGAGAAATGCTTGTTATTTATTTTAGGGGCCTTGATACTCTCAGCAAAAAAGTGACGGCTTCCACAGTAGACTTACCTATACAGCCCGTGAGTCTTAAGTCTGCAGGAACTGATCGGTTATTTCCACCCACCAGAGGAGCACTTAGAGCATGAGACAAATGGAACAGATTATGAGCTCTGAAGAACCGACAGAATCTTCCAGGAAGAGGTGAGTTTCTGCCAACACTCGTCTCTTTTCTTTTGTTGTCTTGGAGAAACAGCTTCTTGGTGGGAAGACTGTATTTGACACCTGGGTTTTGAGATGCAGATGAGCAGGTGTTCTACTCTCCAAGGGAACAAGTGGACCAGACCATGGAGAAATCCTGCAATTATTTTTATTTCTCACTAAGTAGTTTAAAAGATGAAAGTCTTTGCTCCCTTGGCAAAGGATGTTTTCTTTTACTGTCTGCTCAGTCTTCACTCTGATCATTTGCCGCACTGTCATTTGCTTTCTGCTAGTTACAAAAAACAGATTCTCCAAGTGTCTAAATGAATACAGGCTTTGGAAGGCACGTTTCCAAACTGTTGAGCTGGCTCCTTGGGGCTCCTGGGAAGTGCCTCAGGGTCTGCCAGGAGCTTTGGTTGGGGATGGAGGCTGCCCAGGGGCAGGGCCACCTGAGGAGCTGGGCTGCAGGCTCTCTGCCTGGACAGGGCAACCCTCCTTTCTCCTTTCACATACATTAAGTTTCTGCATGTGAGTTCATCTTAAGAAAGTTCCACTAGAAAGACAGTGTCCATGGGGACCTTGAAATATTCTTTGGGCCACACATTCCCTGTGTGAAGTAAGTTAATTGGTCAGCTCTTGATAGCATTCCTTTCACGTGCGTTGCCTCATTTGACAACCTTGATCTAGCAACGATAACAAAAGCATAATTTCAAATTTAGACAGCATCTTACAAATTTCTAGAATGAATTTTTGATTTGATTTAAAGATATATTTTCATGAGCTTTTCTTTATTGATTACATCTTCAGTTAAATATTAAAAGTAATGATGGTGATGACTCCAGTGTCTGTGATGATGTTAATCCCTGAGAGTGAGGACCTGCTCTTCTCATGTAGGAGTAGGGGCTCTTTTTCCTCTACTCACCTGAGGTTCATTGGTTGGGGCCCGCAAGTTAGAATGACAAAAGACAGATGAACAAATAAAAAACAGAAGATTATTAAAGTGTACTACACTGTATGCCTCCACGGGAGTGCTCAGTAATGACTAACTCAAAGAGGTGGTTAGAACTTAGTTTTTTACAGCCTTTTAACACAACAGTAAATTCGTGGAGAAGTGATAAGACAAAGGAGAGGAATTTTGAGCTTCTTGGGGCAGCAAATTGTGGGATGGTAAGTACATTGGGAAACCGGTGGACAAGAAGGGGCAGTTCATGTAGATTGCTCTGTGCAGGTCTGGGCTGGTGAGACCCTGGTGTGGTCTCAGTCATCCTTCCATCCTTCCTGGCAGGGCAGAGAAGGGTAGAGAATTTTTCTTGTGTTTGCTTTTCCTAGTTGCCTTCAGCCCAAAATAATCCTTATGCCAAAGTGGCATATTTCGGGGTGGCACACTGAACCCCTTCACTTACTCACAGGAGAGTAAATACTGTGATGACTGAGTCATCAGTCTACCCTCAAGCCTTGCAGATGGAAGTGTGAAGTACACATTTTTATATCGTTCTGTTTCTGTTGAGAACAGCACTCAGGATAGAAAAACTACCTGAATTATTTCAAGATTATTTTATTTCACATGCAAGTGGGTTTCTTCCTGTCCTTTGAATAAACGATTTCAATTTCTTTATGATTAACAGACTTACTTTAAAATTCAGTTCATCTCAATACCAGACCTGCTGTGTTCAAAGCACCCTTGAGTTTCCAGAAACTGAGAATGAGGTGCCTCAGCCGCCCTTCCCACAGTTGCTGCCAGTTATCTTTCACCTGCTCTGAGGCTGAGATTAAAGCAACATTGGGCTTTACATGCCTCAAGAGTGTCAAGATGCTGACAGTGAAGGAGGAATGTTTACCTCTGTCCTGGTAAAATCAGAGAAGGCTTCCAGGAGGTGGTAAATATTTGATATGAGCTCTGCGGTTAGTGTGGAAGAGCAGCGAGCCTGGGGACAGAAAAAGGGTCAGGGAGAGGACTCAGGTGGCCCAGGTGAGTTCCCCCATGGTGTGCTGACCGTGGGGATGGAGAGATGGGACTGCAGGAGATGGCTTGAAGCTCAAGTATGGGATTTGGTAAGAGAGGGGAGGAAACCTGGACAGATTTCTGGCTTTATCTTGGACACCCATGCTGGAGGGTGCAGTGTCAGTTACTCTCGGGTTTAGAGAATACGGGGGGAGGGACAGTTACATGAATGCAGAGTGATTGACCTCAGGGCTTGGACACAGTCATGTCTACTTTTAGGTTTAGAATCAGGGTTAAATTTTATAACCCTGGATCTCATTTCCAAAGTTAGGTACTCAAATAAGGAAAAAACAACTACAAGCTTTTGTGTAAATCCTGTTCGTTTGTAACAATCACCAAAAAGAGAAAACTAGATACCTTGTTTTTAACTTGGCGACTCCTGAAGACTCTAAAAAAAACCCTTGCGAGTGTTTGCATACTTTTCATGTGGCATTTATAAAACCTGGTAATTATCCCCATGGGGTGATTTGTCCCCTGACAGCGTGTGACTGCCTTCCAGGTGCCAGCGTGGCAGCAGTGCCAGTGCATTTCAGGTCTCCAAGAAGGTAGAAAGCTAAGCACTAGTGCAGGGGTGTGGAGCATCCTTCTCATTAATTCATTCCTAAAAATCTTGAATTCAGTTTATTCTGGTTCTGATGCACATTTTCAAGGATGAATATGAAAAAATGCCTGTCTCATGTTAACTGACTTTGCTAAGGCAGTGGAGCGAATTGTGAGAGCAGGAAGTCGTGCAGTGGGTGAGATGAACAGCTGGAACCACCTCAAAGAGTTTCTGCCAGTCTGTTCTGATGCCAGTTGAGGTCCCCAGTGTGTTTGGCTCTAAACACGTATAAATTACTATATGTCAAAACTAAGTCATTCCTACACCTTCTTACCTAGAACTCATTTCAGTTTACAAAGCATTGGTCGTGCGGCTGCCACGTGCCAGGTGTGTTCTAGGTGCTGGGGGCACATCATCAAAGAGCAGAAGAAGCCAGTCCCTGTCCCCTTGGTCTTACATTCTGTGTTGCCACATTGGGCAGGTGGGCAGGATAAGCCTCGTTGAGAAAGTAAGGTTTAAGCCATTGCCGGGAGTTGCTGAGAGAGTGAGCGAGTTGCTGAGTGAGCGTGTGGGGTTCGGGTGGGGCCGTCCCGGAGGCTGGGGCCAGAGCCACGCAGATCCTGGAAGACAGCAGGGAGCCCAGGTCACCCCAGGTCTCAGCACCACCTCAAGCACAAGCTGTGTGGGAGATTAGATGCAGCTCTGCTGGGCTGATGGTCTGGGTGTCCCTTTGCTTTCCTCCGTGCGGCTGGATCACCACTGCTGGTGTCTGACCTTGGAAGCTCTTAAGTGCCGATTTCTTGTCCTGTTTTAAAGGTTAGAGATGACAATAAGGAACAGCACCCATGTCTGGTGGAGTTCTCCAAGCTGCCTCAACAGGAACGCAGTTACAATTTACAGATGTCACTTGAGACCCTGAAGTGAGTTTCTTAAATTTCCTATTTTCCTATCTGCATTACCCAAAAGAAACAAAGTGTTGATACTTTACTTTAATTCATTTTAATTCTAGTTAGAAATTGTCACAGTGCATTGATGGATTGGATTGGTATTTGTCCGGCATTAGATTTTGACTGTATTTTATGTCTTTGTACTCTGTTTAAGTATTTCCCAGAGTGCTCTGCTGGTGTTTATGAATGTTACAGAACACAAGGGTCTGTCCTCAGACACAGTGCTCCTCAGAGTGTCAGTCACAGATTGTTACTGGTTTGTGACATGAAGGTCAGTAAACATATTAGAACAAGCTTTTAGAAATGTTTATACCAATTTAAGGGGGCAACTTTATGTCTGTTGAATCTAACAATTTTTAAAACATAGGCTTGTATCTTTTATGTCCTCATTTTGAAAATTTAATTTTCTCTAACAATTTTATTGCATTTTATCAGAAAATCATATGACAATGGGCTTGAGATTAGAAAGACAATCAGTCCTTTACCACCAATAGTTTGAGAAGCACTGATCTGATAATACGTAAAAGTGCTATATTAAAATAAAGAAGTTTTTATTTTTGCTGATGGACTTCTTGGAACTTTTAGTATAAACTGGGTACTGCAAATCTCTAAAGTGGGATGGAATGAGTTTATGGTATTTCCCAAACTTATTCAGCCATAGAACCCTTCTTGGCAGAGAGTACCTCCTGACAATTTGTCTGAGGAACGCATTTTAAGAAAAGCTATTCTAGAGGATTTTATGTCATCTTATAAAGGTAGATTTGTTTTTCAGTGACTTTGCCAAGTATTTTCTCATGAAATATGCTACTTAAATCATTACAGATGAAAGAATGAGGTGGTGCAAAATAAAAGAAAGAAAATAAATAAAATAAATAATGGCAAATTTTAATATAGAAAAGTCCAGAAAATATTTTTGAAAAGACTGTAGCTTTCTTTTGTTCCTTTTCCATCCTTGCTGGTCTGTGGAACTGAATTTGTCCGAGTAGGTCACTCATCCTCATACGTGCTCATGTTAGGAATAAAACAGAACTTCTGTCCTTTTTGTTTATCTCAGTCCGCCCCGCCACCCGGCCTCCCTTGGCCCGCCAGGCCCCGATTGGTTCCGCTCGGCCCCACTCGCCACATCCCGAGCAGCAGGAGCCCCAGCCAGAGGGTCCGCGCTTCCGGCGGGAGGAGGAGGGGCGCGCACGCACGCGCGGATGTCGCAGCGTGGACGCCGGAACTGCCCGGAGCGTGGGGAAGCTGGGCGCTCCTGCAGCGGCTCCCGAGGAAGAAGGCGGTCTGGGGACTGGGCTGCCGCTTGCCGTCGCCTCCGCTGCCGCCGCCGGGCAGGTAAGGGGGCGCTGGTGGGGGCGTGCAGGTCGGGGAGCCTGCGGGTGGGGCCTGGGCTGCACGGAGAGGCTCACGGGTTGGGGGAGCGTGGGTGAGGCCCCAACCGCGCGGCCAGTCAGGACCCTGAGGCGAGTGCGGGCGGCCGCCGTGGTTCGTGGTGCCCCCCTCCCCAACGTTAGTAGTCCCTGAACCCCGTTTCTTCGCTGCAGCTTGTACCCGGGTTTGGGGAAGCGAATGCAGCCCCGGGGGGTAGGAGGGCGCCTGACGGGCCCGGGAGCACTTCTGACCGGCCCTCAGTTCATGGCCTGCTCCCGCGAGGCGGGTGCGGTGCTGTCCCGGGGCTGCGTTGGGATGGGGGCTGCGCGTGCGAACTCCTGGGTTAGTTACCGATTCCCCCGCACCCTGGGGCGGCCTCTGCTTCCCCATGTTCGCGGGGTGCACGTCTGGCGGTCAGTCTGCTCCTGGGAGGCGAGGCTTTGCTCTCAGGGTGCGGGGTGGGGGCGGCAGCGGGCTGCATTGGCAAGCGGCTGGCGGCGGAGGGCGGAGGCTGGGAGAGGGTGTGCTCCTGGGAGCTAGTAGACTTGCTCCTATCTATCCCGTGTGCTGTTCTGTGGGCGGCATATGCTGCCGCAGGTTCCCAGGACACATGCCTTCATGTCAGTCTGCCCCTTGTAGGAGGATGCAGTGAGGTCAGGGGGCAGCATCAGCGGTGGGCAGGGACTTTCCCAGGACCCGGCCCTAGCCCAGGTAGCTAACTCTCCTTCCTTTTGCTTCCTGAGTTGGTGGATGTAACGGCTTTTCCATTACAGGTTATTTTCAGATATTGAACCCAGGTTTCTGTGCTATACAGAAGAACCTTTTTAAAAAATCTTTTATGGGTAGTGGCTAACATTTGTAAATCTCAGACTCCCACCCGATTTCTCTTCTCACCCTCTTTCCCTGGTAACTGTAAGATTGTTTACTAAGTCTGCAAGTCTGTTTCTGTTTTGTAGGTGAGTTCATAGTGTCTTTTGTTTTTGATTGTACATATGAATGATACGGTATTTTTCTTTCTATTTCTGGCTCATTTCACTTAGAATGATGATCTCTAGGTCCATCCATGTTGCTGCAAATGGCATTTTATCCTTTTCTATGGCAGAGTAGTATTCCATTGTATAAATACACTGCAGCTTCTTTATCCAGTTGTGTGTTGCTTCATTTAAGTTGCTTCCATGTGTTGGCTATTATGTAGTGGTGCCGTGAATACTGGGGTGCAGGTATCTTTTCGGATTGGAGTTCCATCTGGATATATACCCAGAAGTGAGATTGCTGGATCACAGGGTAAGTCTAATTTTAGTTTTATGGGGAATTTCCAAACTGTTCTCCCTAATGGCTACACCAAACTACATTCCTACCAGCAGTGTAAGAGGGTTCTCTTTTCTCCACACCCTCTCCAGCATTTAGATTTATGAACGTTTGAGTGATGGCCATTCTGACTGGTGTGAGCTGCTAGTTCACTGTAGTTTTGATTTGCGTTTCTCTGGTAATTAGTGATACTCAGCATTTTTTCATGTGCCTATTTGGCCATTTGTAGTCTTCATTGGAGAAATGCTTGTTTAGGTCTTCTGCCCATGTTTTGATTGAGTTTGTTTTTGTTACTAAGTTTTGTGAGCTGTTTATATATTCTGAAAATGAAGTCTTTGTCAGTTGAATCATTTACAAATACTTTCTCCCATTCTGTAGGTTTTCATTGAGTTTTGCTTATGGTTTCCTTTGCTGTGCAAAAGCTGATAAATTCAGTTTGGTCCCATTTGTGTGTTTATTTTTGCTGTTATTTTTATTGGTTGGGTAGACTGCCCTAGGAGAACATTGCTGAGATGTATGTCAGGTGATGTTTTGCCTATGTTTTCTTCTAAGAGTGTTTTGTCTTACGTTTAAGTTTTTAGGCCATTTTGAATTTATCTGTGTGTGTGGTGTGAGGGAGTAGTCTAATTTCATTGATTTACATGCAGCTGTCCAGTTTTCCCTACACCATTTGCTGAAGAGACTGTCCTTACTCCATTGTATGTTCTGGCCTCCTTTGTCAAAGATTAACTGACCAAAAGTTTGTGGGTTTATATCTGGGCTCTCTGTTCTGTTCCATTGATCCATATGTCTGTTCTTGCTTCAATACCATGCTGTTTTGACTGTAGGTCTGTAGTGTTGTGTGCAGGCTGGGAGGGTTATTCCTCCAGCTTCATTTGTTTTTCCTTAGTAATGCTTTGGTATTTCTGGTCTTTTGTGATTCCATATAAGTTTTAGGATAATTTGTTGTAATTCTTTGAAAAGTGTCCTGGGTAAGTTGATGGGGATCACATTAAATCTGTAGATTGGTTTGTGCAGTGTGGCCATATTAACAATATCAATTGTTCAAATCCAAGAGCATGGGATATCTTTCTGTTTCTTTAAATCATCTTTAATTGCCTTAGTCAGTGTTCTGTAGTTCTCCACGTATAAGTCTTTCACCTCCTTGGTCAGATTTATTCCTGAGTTTTGTTTTTGTTTTGATGTGATTTTAAAAGAGAATTTAAAATTTTACTTTCCTTTTCTGATATTTTATTGTTAGTATAAAGAAATGCAACTGATTTGTGTATGTTAATCTTGTATCCTGCTATTTGCCAAATTCATGTATCAGCCTTAGTAGTTTTTGTGTGGAGGCGTTAATTTTTGACTGCTCCCTTGCTTTATGGCACACACTGACCTAGATTCATCATGTATTTCCTGCTCCTGACATCAAGCCAGGCAGTTATCGAAAGAGCCCTGGTTGTACATATTGTGAAATGATTTTGAGATCATGCTGGGTGCTAGAGGAAATCTTTCTTTAGGAATAGAATAATGCTATTTAAAATTGATCACCCATTTATACACTGGACTAGAGTTTTTAAATTTAATTTTAGGTGGGAATGATAGTTAGATGCTGTTGAACACATGAAGTTTGTGAAGGATATGTGGGCAAAGTTATCAAATTGGATAGAGATGGATTACATGACTCAGTGAGTAGTGTGATTGGCAGCAGAAGGGAGGCACTTCCTGGGTTAGGTACATTCACGTGGAGCTTAATAGGTAAGAACATTCTTCGTTTGCTTCTTGATTAGATTTAGAGTTCCCAGAAATGAATGCTAACTATATTTAATTGGAATCTCTTGGCTGTCTTCCACCAAGTTCTTGTCACATGAAGATTGGTGGTAAAGTTGGTGTGAAAGCCTCAGTCATGACACCGAAATACAAGTGGGGGGGTCCGTGACTCAGCCAAGTGTGGGGGTTGTGAAAGGTCATGGTACCTAGGCAGGAAAGCTCTTGGTGTTGGCCTCTCATCAACTAATGTAAACTAGGGCTGGAAAAAGAAGTACTAAGCAAACCTTATGATATAAAAATAGTGCCCTTCTGCTTGTCAGTGCCCTCTTGACCAGGAGCACCCCTGCTGTTGGACAGTCAGGTGTATTATGTCCCTGCAACTTGGGAGAATGCACCATGGAGAATGTGGTGTCTCCGTAAGTGTGTGTGTGACAAAGTCTAATGGGTTCGCATTGGGTATTTGGGGGAGATTTCAAGGAATTGGGGTGATCCTAAGAATGGATGTGTTAATAAACATTCCCTGGAGGACAGAAATAACTGAGTCAGGATGAGGTCATGATGGGCAGGGAAGCAGTCGGTCATACTCGCCAGGAGTGGATTGTAGTTTGGATTTGATTGGATGTGACCAGATGTGTTAGAGTGGTTTTGTTTTTGTCTTGATCTGTCACAGTCTCAGGCTGACTTTGTCTCATACTGGGGTTCTTTTTCCGTCAGTCCTTCTGCCAGATGGCCAGCTCCCTCAGTGTTCTCCCTTTTTATTAATGCTGTATAAAAATTTAGGACTGAGTTTAAGACTTGGAAACGTGGAAATGATGGGTGTGAATAACTGGAAACACAAAATTGTCCTCAGTGTATATTTAATGTGACATTGTTGAGCTTTCAAATCACATGGTATACAATGTCCATTTTAACACTTGCATGAAAAATAAACAGACGTGTGGTTTTATTTTGCCTTTGAACTCTTTCAGTGCCATTTTTTGCTTTGTTTAATTTCAGCCTTGTGGAAAGCCATCTTTGGGTCAAATAGCTTAGATTAGAAACGGCTGCAATGGTGGTGCTTCCCCAGTGGGCAGAGATTTTACAGTTTTTTAAGTTACTTAAGAACAAACATTTTAACATTTTATTTTGGTTTAACATTTTTCCTCACTTAAGAGATTCTTAAAAACTTTAGAAATCAAAATAAAGATAAATTTCAAAAATAATGGTTTAGAAGTAAGTGTTTTGAGTAGCTTTCACTAAACGGCAAGAAATATCTTACCGTTATTAATGTAATTTTTATTCCCCAAGATACTGAATGGAGTTTTTAGTTGGTGTAATTAAAAACAAATAAGCCTTCTTATTGTGGAAAATTTCAAACAGATACAAAGGTAGAGATTATAGTATAATGAGCCTCCATGTGCCCATTACCTGACTTCAGCAGTTGTCAGCTCCTGGCCAAACTGTCCGTCCATGATCTCTTGCTTCCATTATTTAGAAGCTAATCCCTGATTGCCATCATGTGTTAGTTCATCCAAAAGTACCTTAGTATGTCTCTCCCAGAGAGAAGTTCTCTTTGTAAAACACAGAAGACTGTAATATAATATCTCGTGGTTAGGTATATTTTTAATTTTAATTTTCAGTTTTTAATTGGTGAAAAAGATGTTCCAGGCAATTTCCATTCTGTTCTAGCTTTCAGTGTCAACGGGAAAGACATTACTGTCAACTTCCCTCAGCAGTCTCACTGGACTGGGCTCTTACCAGAAATGGAGTTGGTACCCAGTGTCCATCCTGGCTTTACACGAGTTTTGATTTTTATATTACTAGATTCACTTGGGAGGAATGGCTTTCTTCGGAATCAAGTTTAACATTTTCTTATCAACTCAATGGCTATTTTAAAAATAGGTGTGATCACTGTCAGATGTTTCCTATCAATGGATCTTGATTCAAATGCAGAAACAGATTAATTTGATTTTTGTGAAATGTGTTTCAAAACCAGGAAACAACACTAGGCATACATTTAGCAGAATAAATGAACGAGGTATGGTAGAATGGTTATGTTCTCTTTCCTCAAAATTTATTAGGTAGTTATTGTGGAAACAGAGGTACTTAATTTTGGTCTTTAAAGCTCATACCTAAGTGGTCAGCACTGTACTGTGTGCAGAGTGAAACAGGAAAGATGGTCCTGCTGACTTGGTGAATTGCTATTTTTTTCAAAGCAATGAAGGGGTCACTGGAACTAGAATAATGGGGTTTGTTTGCTTGTATTTCCATAAAAAACAGTAAAAGGATCTCAAGAAAGTAATATATGTTTTGTCAGATAGGATGTGAAATTGGAGAAATGGAGAGTGAGTCTTTTTATTTGTATGTGTTTTCATGACAGCAGAATGTATCCAACATGAAATTTGCCAGTTTGTTCAGTTTTAAGTGTATAATTAAGGGAATTTGCACACTAACCCCACTACTTCTAAACCCTTTTCACCACTCCAAATTAGGAAGGTATCCTCCGTTAAGGAATAATTCCCCATTCTTCCCTCTACCAACCCCTGGCAACCTCCAATCTGCTTTCCGTCTCTGTGAACTTGACAAGCCTAGGTACGTCTTATAAGTGAAACCACTCAAAATTTGATTTTCTGTGTGTCTGACTGACTTTGCACTGTGTTTCCAGGGTTCATCCATGTTGCAGCGTGTCAGAACTTCATTTCCTTTTGTGGCTGAGTAGTACTTTATTGTATGTATATACCACATTCTGTTTATCCAGTCATCTATTGTGGACAGTTGGATTGTTTGTACCTTTCAGCTCTTGTGAATAACATTGCTGTCAACATTGGTGTACGAATCTGTTTCAGTCCCTGTCTTCAAAACTAGGAGTGGAATTGCAGGGTCATTAGGCAGTTCTTTAACTTTTGGGAGGACTACTAACATGTTTTTTACAGCGGCTGCACCGTTTAACATTTCTTTCAGCGGTGTATGAGGGTTCCAGTTTCTCCACATCCTCACCAACATTTGTTTCTTTTCTCTTCTTTCCCTTTTCTCTTCTCTTTTCTTTTTTCTTTTTCTTTTCTCCCTCCCTTCCTCTCTTTCCCCTCTACCCCTCTCCCTCCATCTCCCTCTCCTTTCCTTCCCTCCCTCCCTTCTTTCCTGCTTTCTCTCCTCCCTCCCTCAGTTAGATTAAGCCTCTTTTCCCGTGCTTTCTGCCACTTGCATCTCTTTTCTGAGGACATGTCCATTCAAGTCCTTTGCCCATTTAAAAACTTTTAATATTGAGGTATAGGAGGTCTTTATGTATTATAGACAGTAAACTTCTATCAGATACGTGATTTGCAAATATTTTATCCTATTCTGTGGGTTGTCTTTTCGCTCTCTTGATAGGATTCTGTGATGCATAAACGTTTTAAAGTTTAATGAAGTTTAATTTATGTTTTGTTTCTTTCGTTGTCTGTGCATTTGGTGTCATACTTACACTTCTTGTAGGAAACTATTACTAAATCCAGAGTCATAAAGATAAGACCCTATGTTTCTTTCTAAGAGGTTTATAGTTGTAACTCCTCAGTTTAGGTCCTTGAACCACTTTGAGTTAGTTTCTGTACATGCTGTATATAATGTAAGGTATAATGTGTAATTTTATTCTTTCACATGTGTACCCAGTTTTTCCAACACTATTGAAAAGATTGTCCTTTCGCCATTGAATGGTCTTGGCATCTTTTCTGAAAATCAGCTGACCATAAGTGGAAGAGCTTTTCCCTGGGCTTTCCTTTCCACCCCGTTGGTCAGTTGCCTGTCTGCACACCAGCACCTCAGCGCACTCTGTGGTTATGACGGCTTCTGTAGGGGACTGTGTGACTCCTCCAAAATTATTATTTTTCAAGACTGACTGTTGTCTGTTGGAAGTGAATATAAATTTTGGGGTGAATTTTTCTACTTTTGTAGAAACAGTATTTTGATAGGAATTGCATTGAATCTGTATATCACTAAAATTGTCGAGGGATGGCTTTCCATTTACTTAGGTCTTCCAATTTCTTTCAGCCGTGTTTTGTGATTTCAGTGTATGTCCTGTGCCTTCTTGGTTAAATTTATTCCTAAGGTTCTATTTTTCATGCTTTGTTAAATCGAATTATTTTTAAAAAGTTTCTTTTTGGAAGGTTTGTTGCTAGTGTGTAGGAATATACACTGCATACATACACTACATATTTTCAGCACATTTTGTGTATAGAATTTTTATCCAGCAACTTTGCTGAATTAATTAATTAGCTCTGACAGGTTTTCTTTTGGTGGAGTCTTTAGGGCTTTCTACATAGAAGATCATCTGTCTGTGAACTGAGATAGTTTTACTTCTTCCTTTCCATTTGGATGCCTCACGTTTCTTTTTCCTGCCTTGTTGCTTCAGTTGGATCTTCCAGCACTAGGGTGGATACAAGGGGCAAGAGTGGGCATCCTTGTTCTTGTTCCTAAACTTAGGGGGGAAGCTGTCAGTCTTTAAGCACAGAGTATAATGTTAGCTGTGGGGTTTTCATATCTGATAGCCTTCAGTATTTTGAGGAAATTCTTTTCTAGTCCTAATTTGTAATATTCTCTTATCTTATGTAGGAGATCTGCGTTATCTGCAGAGCTCTCTCCTTTTCAAGGCTAACACCTTTGTTTTAACACCTATACTTTATATTTTTTGATCAGCCTGCCATGAGTTTATCAATTTTATTAGTCTTTTCTAAGTACCAACTTTTGGCTCTGAATTGCTGTCTCTTGTATCATTATCATTCCTTTTTTTTTCTAATGGAATTTAGGTCTAGATTGACCCCCACACCCCTCCATCCTTGAATTCTTACTAGCTCATCAATGTCTCACTTTTATCTTTTCTAATATGAACTTAAATATTTAAATTTATCTAAAAGCAAAGCTTAAGCTATATCCTGCGATACTGTTGTGTGATAATATCTCATTATCGTGCATTTGAAAGTATGTTAGAAATTCCAGTGGAATTATTTTCTTGCATTCATTGATGTTTAAATTTTCAGATTTGTCGGCATTTTCTACCTATCTTTTAATGATTTCTGCATTGCATTCAGATTATGTACCCTGATTGACCTTTGACATTTTTTGAAACTTGAATATGATCTAAGACTCAGTGTATGATGGGGTTTTACACATGTGGTATGCATGCCTAGAAGAGTGCCTCCTGCAGTTGTGTGGGGAAGTTAGTGTTTGCTTATTGTATCTCTTTCTACCCTTTCACCCTCACTCCTTCTGTAATCTTGTATTCTAGTTATATTTCTGGGAGGTTGTAAATAATTTGTTTTGTTTTGTTTTAATTCCAGTGTGATGATCTTTTGTCTTTTATTTGGATCTTTTAGTTATTTACACTTAAAGCAATTACTGAAATAGTTGTATTTAAATTGATCAACTTCTCAGTGATCTGTTTTCTGTTCTCCTTTCTCTATTCCATCTTCCTTTGGACTGGTAAGTTCTTCATTATTTAGCAGCTCCCTCAGCATCACACACTTACTGGCTTAGAAGTCACACACATACATTTTTGGTATTAGTAGTTAGTCAAGATAGTAAAATACCCATTTTTAACATATCAAATCTAGTATTTACTATTTGTACTCTCCTGCTAAGCAATGTAAGGATGTTGGATCCTCTTAACTTCATTTACCCTCATTCTGATTATCATGTTTATTTATTATGTTTAAAAATTTTACACAGACACATCTTTAACAATACAGATGATTGTTGTTTTATGTAATCAGTATTTGTTCAGTTTTTTTCACATCCTTAATTTTGTAGCATTTCTCTGTTCCTTTCTGTATCTTCCACTTCCCATCTGCCATCATTTTTCTCCTGCCTAAAGAACAGGCATGTCTCTGTGGTCATGAATTCTGGTTTTGCGTGTCGTCACTTCTGAAAAATGTTTTTGCTGGGGCTTCTTTTCAGCACTTGAAAAGTCCTACTG
Organism: Camelus bactrianus; assembly: GCF_048773025.1. Taxonomy (NCBI): domain Eukaryota; kingdom Metazoa; phylum Chordata; class Mammalia; order Artiodactyla; family Camelidae; genus Camelus; species Camelus bactrianus. The sequence continues at coordinate 39,583,185 of NC_133558.1, forward strand.
TGCCATTATAATTCGGTTTATATTGTTTTTGCTCAAGTCAGCTGGACGTGTGCTTATTGTTCCATTAGCTCTTCAGTCTCTGTGTTTCCCCTAGGCTGCTTTTGAGCTATTCTTTTGTTTTTATCTTATACAAATTTTACACGTGCAGAAGTGTTTTTTATATCTACCTTTCTTGGGGTTATTAGAGCTTTAATTACTTTTCCAGCTTTTTCTGAGCTGTAATTGACAAGACATCGTGTAAGTCTAAAGTGACATGATGCTTAAAAAGTGGTGTGATTGTTACACATACAATTGCAAAATGAGTATCACAGTGAGGTTAATATTCTTTATTTGTTGGTTGTAAAGGTTCTGTCCCACACCTGTTAACACGGTTTGACCACCATTCAGTAGGACCGTCTGCAGTATCCTGCGGCAGTTCTGGAAAACAGCTGAAGCATCGTCACAACAGTCAGCCAGGGATGCTGCCGGACAGCTGGTCGCGGATGGTGAAGAGCCTAAACGTATCGTCGTCCGTGAACCAGGCTTCTCGTCTCGTTGCCGGCAGCGCACCCAGCTGGCCGTCCTCCGGCTCACAAGGAGAGGTGCGTGCCCTGCGGCCCTACCACACACACTCTGATTGGGATCACTTTACCTTTTAGAGCTTCAACATGAACTTTGAAAAATTAAGTTCTACTCTGATGGTACCTGTCAGTTCTCATTTCGTATTTTAGTTCATAATAAGTTTAAAGTTACAGAGCAATATGCCATCCAGTTTTTATTGTCAGAAATTTTAAACAGTACAGGTAACGAGTTTTATCTAATCGACCAAGAGACAGAGGGTGTAATAGGGTGTTTAGTTTTATGTTGATTCACTCCCCGGTGTGAAATGTACAAGTTCAGATTCGGCTTCTGGTTAGAAGTTTTTCTAATATATCCTGACAAATATGTGATGATCTTTGGAAGGCTGTCGTAAGTGCACATCATCCAGACACGCAGGGTAGACCTGGGGAAAGGGGCTTTTTCTCCACCGTGACTCTTGTGTTTTCTATAACCCACTCTTTGGTGGATATAAAGGGACCGCCCTAGATCAGGAGTCTATGAACACATCATTTCTGGGGCTTAGAGGGATACTTCCTTCTAATGAGCAAGTAATGGAATAGAATACTCTTGCTTCTGCCAGCTTAAAGGCAGAGTCTAACTCTAAAGCCAAATGATGTATTTTAAAAATCTTACTTGGACTTAAGCTTTAGTGATACTATCTTATTAGCTAAAATATAGCTGAATTTTACTGAGAATGCTTTTTTTTTTAAGCATTGGATTCGTTTGGAGACTTTCCCCAGTGTTCTTATTCATAGATTAAAAATGACAGTAGATCCTGCTGGCAGTAGCTCCATGCTTTCTCTGGTGGTTGTGTCAGGGAATTGAATTCGTTTACTCAAACAGTATCTTCTATCCTATAATAAAAACTCCTTAGTCTGATTTGCTTTATCCTCCCTTTTTTTCTAGATGGAAATTCCCTAAATAACCTAATTGAATTAAAGACAGTCAACATTAACCCCGCCGACACCACAGCGTCCCTCCTGAACAACTGCACAGAGGTAGGTGTGTTAGATAGCATTCCCGTCTAACGTTAGATGGTTTGCAAGTGACAAAGCAGATGGCTTTCTTTTTTATTTTTTTAATTGAGGTATAGTCAGTTTACAATGATGTGTCAATTTCTGGTGCCCAGCACAATGCTTCAGTCATACATGAATTACATACATTCATTTTCATATTCTTTTTCACCGTAAGCTACGACAAGATAGAGACGACTTTCTTGGATCATTTCTATACTAACATGGAGCCCATTTTCCCTTGTAATTAAGTAATTGTATTTATTTTAAAATTTGAGAGGTACACATTTGAATTTACTGCTTATCAGATTGGCTTGAAAAGAAAACAAAACAAATTTCTTCCTCACTAGCTTTAGTAAGAAGTGGGAGTGAAAGTTCATGGCAAAAGTCGTTGCCCGGTCAGAAAATCTGATCATTGCTAGCAGTTAGATGACATCAAAAGTAATTGTTTTAGCTGCCGTAACGGTACTGTGGGTATATTTTTAAAATGCCCATGTGTCAGTGATATGTACTGAAAGTCTGAGACAGCATGCTGCCTGGAGTTTCTTAGGATATGTGAGCCCTGTGGGCCATACATTAATAATTGTCGAACTACTTGATGGGGTTATGGGACCCTTTGTACTATTTTCCCTAATTTGTACATAATCTGATATTTTTATTATGTTTTGAAATGTATGAATGCTCTGTGGCTACCTGACATCTAATCTCTTTCTTAATACATCTTGGTTTAAGAAAATTTTGAGACAAAAAGTTTGCAGTCATTCAGTAAGGCTGTCATGTTAGTTAACCGTTTCCATGTTAGTAAGAGAATCACCGTGAGTCCCGTGCCTTGGAGGGACATCCTTGGTGAATCAATGACTTCTTTTGAAGGGAGACCCCACTCATGTGGCTGCATCAACCCTGCCTAGGATTTCCAGCACTTAAGAAAAGGGGCTCTGACTTTCTGCACATTCCGTGTCTCACACGTCCTGCTCTCCAGCACAATGATGTAAACATACTTAAAACACCACTGAACTACACTCGTAAAAATGGTTATATGGTAAGTTTTACGTATATTTTACTACAATAAAAATTTTTTATTTAAAAACTAATAATAAAATACTTAGCACAAAAGGCTTGTAAAATACATACCGTACCACCTCCATAGGAAAACACAATTAGGGACAAATAAAAAAGAAAAGTACAAGGATATATATCAAAATATTAACAGTGCCATTTCAGATAGGAAAATTAAACATCCTTATTTTCCCTTTTAAATGGTGTTTTTTCTAAATACAGTGTGTTTCTACATTAAGTATTTTCCTAAATTAAATTAAATTATAATTTTGGAACACTCAACTAATATTTACCAAATAGGCCTGTGGGCGTAAATCTGTTCTCATTATTTTGAGATTCATCCACATTGCATCAAAATTTACTTCTTTTCAACTGTTGAATAGTATTTTATTTATGGGTGTACTGCAGTCTGTTCCTCCATTTGCCAGTTGACGGCCTCTTGGGTTGTTCCAATTTTGGGGCTGTACAAACAAAATTGCTATGAACATTTGTGCACAGGTCTTAGATGGACATGCACTTGCACTCCTCTAGGGCAAGGACCTAGGGAGGAATGATTGGGTCACATGGTAGATGCATGTTTATCTTCTTAAGACACCTACAAATTGTTTTGCAAAGGGCTTGTTCTAAAGCTCCTCCCTATTTCTGTCTCTACTTGGTACGGCCATTCTTTAGTTTTATCCATTCTCACAGATGTGTAGTGGTATCTCATTGTGGTTTTACTTTGCATTTCCCTAATGACTCATGAAGTTGAGCATTTGCTTATTTACCATCCAGATACGTTTTCTGTTGAAGTGTCTGTTCATATCTTTTGCATGTAATTAAACCTAATTTTTTTTTGTTTTATTGATTTTTGAACGTTCTTTATGTATTGTGGGTGCAAGTCTTTCATCAGATAGATGATTTGCACCTATATTCTCCCAGCGTGGCTTGTCTTTTCATTCTCTCAGGTTGAATTTTAAAGGGTAGGAAATTTCAATTTTGATAAAGTCTAGTTGGTCCATTTTTATCTTTCATGGGTCGTACTTTGGATGTTGGCGTCTAAACAACCTTTGCCTAACTCAAGATCATACGGATTCTTTTTCTGGGTTTTCCTATGAAAGTTCTATGCCTTTTGACATTTATGCATATGTTTGAACTTGAGTTCCGTTTCCTACATGGTGTGAGGTGTGGGTTGAATTTTATTTGTTTATTTTTGGTGTAGGGATATTCGGTTGTTTCAGTTGCACTTGTTGACAAAAACTATTGCTTCTCTAGTGAAAGAATTTGTCCTTTTGTCAATAATCAGTTGTCATGTATGTGTGGATCTATTTCTGGATTGTCAGTTCTGTTTTCATTGATTTATTTTTGTGTTTTGATGCCAATACCATAGGGTCTTGATTACTGTAGCTTTATAAAAGACTGAACTGAGGCTTTGCTAATTCTTTAGCTTTGTTCTTTTTACAGTATGTTTTGGGTATTCTAGGCCCTTAGCATTTTTCATACAACTTTTAGAATCAGCTTGTCAATTTTTATCAAGTAGCCTACTTGGGATTTTGATTGCATTGACTATAGATCAGTTTGGGACAGCTTCACAGCATTGAACCTGCCAACCCATGAATGTAGTGTTTCTCCCCGTTTGTTGAAATCTTTACTGTTTCTCAGCAGCGTTTTGCAGTGTCAGGGTACAGGTCTTTTATATGTTTTGTTTTATTTATTCCTAAGTATTTCATATTGCTTATCCTGTTAAAAATGGTATTTTAAAAATTTATTTTATCCTTTGCTCTTACCTAGAAATATTCCAGTTGCTCCTTGCTAGTGTGTAGAAATAGAATTGCTCTTTTTAAGGACATTTGGATTACTTCTAGCTTTTGGCTATCACAAATAAAACCTGCTATGGGTATTCACGTGCAGCATTTTGAGTCAGCCTTCCATATTTTAAATAGCCCCCACTAGGTTTTGCTGCTTTTTGTTTCCTTGATTTTTCTCTGTTGTTTATCTGTTTTCAGTTTATTGGTTTATATGCTCATCTTTCTCCTTGCTTTATGTTTATTTTCTATTCTTTTTCTAGTTTTTTGAGGTGAGAGTTTAGATACTGATTTGAGACCCTTTTTCTAATGTAAACGCTCAGCACTGTGAATTTCCCTCTCACCACTGGGGTTGACAATTGTTTTCGCTGAGAATTTGCTGTCATTCTTATCTTTGCTCTTCTGTACCTAACGTGTGTTTTATCTCAGACTATTTTTCGAATTTTCTCTTGATTTTCCTGGTTTTTATCTTCATGGTTTGTGTACTTGTTCATTATGCTTCTTGGATCTTGGGTTTATAATATTCATGTGATTTGGAAATTTTTCAGTCATTGTTCCTTCAAAAACTTTTTTCCTGTAGCTTTCTGTCTCCTCTCTTTTGGGAGGTCTAGTTTCATTAGGTCTCCTGAAGCTATCCCACAGAAAACTGACACTTTGTTCATGTTTTAACTTTTTTTTTCCTGTATTTCATTTTGGATAGTTTCTATGCTATATCTTCAAATAAACTAGTCTTTTCTTCATTTTCTAATATGCTGTTAAATGTTACCAAACTATTTTGGTCTCAGACATTGTAGCTTCCTCTCTAGCGTCTTTTTTTAAAGAGGTAAAACTCGTTTACTTGTTAACTGTTTGTTTTTATTGAAGTTTAGTCAAAAGTTATTATTTTAAAAATTTAGTTTTTTCAGTGGAGGTACTGGGAATTGAACCTGGGACCTTGTGCATTGTAAGCATGTGCTCCGCCACTAAGTTACACCCATCTCCCTCATCCTCCCCTAGAAATTTGGTTTGGGTATTCTATCTTCCATGTGTCTGGTTCTCTTCTTCAACATATGTAATACAGATATAATAAGTATTTTAATTTGCCTTCTGGTTGTAACACCTGTGTCAGTTCTGGATTGTTGAGATTTATTGATTTTTCTTATTTCTGAATCACAGATAGTTTCCTGCCTTTTTGCCCACCTGGTAACTTTGAGTTAGATGCTGTACATTGTCAATTTTACTCTGAATGTTTCTGGAGATTTTTGTATGTCTATAAACTTCCTTGAGCTTTCATATAATTAAGTTACTCTGTAGTAGTTTGGTCCCTTTGGATCTTGGTTTTGGATTTGTTAAGTGGATTCAGACCTGATACTAGTCTGGGGCTAGTTGTTCCCAGCCACTGGGTGCTCTACTCAGTGCCTGGTGAACTGTGAGGTCTTCCGATCTGGCTGATGGGAGCAGGCACTATGCCAGGCCCTCTGTGCTCTCCCAACCGGTGTGCTGCAGCACAGTCCTTTCCTGCGGTTCTTTCTTTGGCTTTGGGCAGTGCCCTCTCATGTAGGCGCCCATCAGTTTCTGCTGCATCCTCAGCTGGGTGAGGAGGGTACCTGCACATCTCCAGGGTGCTCTCTAGGCGACTCTCTCCTCTCGCATCCTGTACTGTGAGCTTTGGCCATGTCGGGCTCCCCCACTCTGAGCCCTGCCTCCTGTGCCTGCTGAGACCACTGGGCTCCACCTGGTGCCTTCCCTCTGCTGAGGTCTGGGAACCCTGAGGGCAGTGAGCTGCAACATGTGTTCACTAGGACTGTGTATTGTGAAATCTTGTCGCTATTGTTTTGGATTACTTTTTGTCTTGCATTTCAAAGATAGCTAAACACACAGATAGTTATTGTGGTAGTGTTTTCACAGCTTATGTGTGTCCAGCTAAATTGTTGTAAGTGCATTCTGCAGAAGGATTTGCATCTTTTTGCAGCTAGAGTGAACCTTTGCTGAAAGTAGCTTCTTTAGAGAAGTATAACTTTTTTTAAGTCTGAAAGACAATAATGGTCCTGGTAGTTAATCTGCGAAATAGGAAAATGCGTACTGCAATGTGTTTTACAAATTACAGGAGGTCAAATTACAGAAATAGAACTGTAATGTTAAGAATTGAACCCAAACTTAAAGTAGTAACAGTAAACTCCAAATTTTTTGATTTAGAAAAAACAGTAAAACTATTTTCTCTTCTGTACTTTTCAGAAATAAATGATTATTTTTATCTGTTTTTTTCTCATATCATATTAGGTAACAAATAGATAGCCTAGTAAGTAGTTTTATTAATGACAGAGTATGATCACTGCTATCTAGGCATTATTGTTATAAATTCAAATGTTTCTCTTTTTAAAAAATGTCCCAAATATTAGGTCAACGTGGGACACAGGAGTAGCATCTTGCCACTGGCCAGGAAAGTTTGAAGACAGTACCAACTTTGTTTCTGTCTCCCCCTGAATCTGAGATGTTGACATCATCAAAGCTTAATGCACAGCCCACCACTGTTACTACTTTAATAATACATTGTCATTTGTTTTTAAAAATAGCAATCGGGGGGTTTATAGTCAGCAGTATTAACCATTTCAATGTTGTGAATCACTAAAACTTTAAAATGCAATCAGAACATTACGGACTGTAGGGAGTATGCGGTACTGGGGGCTGACCCTCAACATCTCCGGTCAAGAGACGCCCCCAGGTGTATTCATATTGTAGCCCTCATTTCAGACAGTCTGCCACTCTTTGCCCCGGAAGGCTTGGTCATTCCTCTCCATACCTGCCCTCTCCTGTGTGACCCACAATAAATTCTAGGATCTGGGTCATTTTTATCACCATGCTGCTGCTTCCTTGATAGTTTTGTTCCTGAGGCCGACTTCCCTCACCAGGTTGTGTATTAAGAGAGATTCTTGTAATCAGAGGCCTTTTGTTTCACCAGTTGGTATGTGTTGGGTGTTTTGTGTGTGTCAGGTGCCTCCTGGCTACTTGTACCTAGATCTCTCCAAGTGTCTGTGTGAGCTCTGGGCTGTCCTGATTGTAAAGGTGAGGAAGCCCAGTCCTGACTTAAAGTAGATGTCTCAGTCTCCCAAATGCCCCACTCTGCCTCATCCCTGCAGAAAGGTCTGGATCGGAGCTGGCATCCTGACGTCTTCCTGCTTTGTCTCCCACTTCCTCCCATAGGTGGCTGATAATGACGTTGGAGCTCTGTCACCGACTTGGAGAACATAACCGCAGACTCACAGAGTGGCCGCCTGTCCTCCCAGCCTGTGATGGTGGAGAGCAGCCATCCCTGCACAGACACTTCCTCCAGTGGTACAGTGCAGATACCAGGTACTCAGGGCTGGTCCCAGTGAGGAGATGGGGGGCCCTGCCTGTAGAATAGCTTCATTTTTTTTGCCGTCGCGTCAGTAGAAGCAACTGTCATTGTTTTATAGAAAAGCTACAGAATTGCACAACTCCTTCCTTGGGTTTGATGAACTTGCTGGAGCACCTCGCAGAACTCAGAGAAACGTTTACTTATGTTCACTGATTTATTGTAAAGTATAGGGAAAAGGATACGGGTAAATAAGTCAGATGAAGAGGGGCACAGGAGGGTGTTCTGTAAACGTCTGTGAGGTCAAGGTGTAGGTGGTCTTGTTGAAATCGTCTGTACCTTTACTGATTTTTACTTGTTCTGTCAGCTGTTGAAAGTTGAGTTTTGAGATCCCAGCTGTAATTGTGAGTTTGTCTCCTTTTTACGTCTCTATCAGTGTTTCATTTGTGTGTTTTATGTCTTTGTTACTAGGTGTGCGTATCTTCTTGTTAACATATTCCCATTTTTGTTTGACCCATTTTTGACTGTGAAATGCCCCTCTTTGTCTCTATTAACATTTGAGTCTAAAGTTTGTCTTGTTATGCACCTTTTAGTTAGGTCTTGCTTTTTCTTAATCCAACCTGATAGTCTGTCTTTTGGTTGAGATGCTTAGGCTGTTCACATTGAATGTAACTGTATAGATTTGGTTGGATTTACATCTCTTCCACATACATTTGGGAATGTTTTTATTTTGCCTTCGTTTTTGAAAGATAGTTTTGCTGAATATAGAATTCCTAGTTGCTAGAAGTTTTTTCCTCTTACCACTTTAAATTTGTCATCCTACTGGTTTCTTGCATTCATTGCTTCTCAGAAGAAGTCCTAATCGTATTTTGTGTCTTTTTTCCTCTTGTGGCTTTCATGATTTTCTCCTTCTCTTTGGTTTTCAACAGCTTCAGTCTAATGTGTCCGAGATGTGGATCTGTGTTTATCCTGCTTGGGATTTGTTGGTTTTTGGAGCTGTAGATTAATATTTTTCATCCAATTTGGTGTTTGGGGCTGTATCTGTTCAGGTACTTTTTCTGCCCCTTTTTTCTCTTCCCTCTTTTTTCTGTGGGGGTGGTGCAGAATTCCCACTGTGCACATGTTTGTATACTTAATGTGGTCTCCAGATATTTAAGAGTTTTTTGTTTTGTTTTAGTTTTAATATTTTAGTGTATTTTTAAAAACTTTTTTTTATTGAGTTATAGTCATTTTACAGCGTTGTGTCAAATTGACTTCATTTTTATTGTCTTTTTTCTTCTGTTCTCCAGATAGAGAGTAATAGAAATTGCACAGTCTTAAAATTGTATAGCGGTTCTTTTTTTCTGCCATTTCAGAGCCGCTGTTTTGTCCAGCTAGTGAATTTTTCATTTCGGTCATTGTACTTTGCACCCCCAAAACTTCCTTTTAGTGCTTTTTTCATTAAATCATTGTCATCCTATTTTCCTTTGTTACCATGTTTTCTCTGGTTTTTTGAACTCTTTGAGCATATTTATTACAGCTGCTTTGAAGGTGTTGTCTGCTGAATCCAGCATGTGGCCCATCAGAGTTAGTTTCTGTTAACCGATTTCCTTCCTGAGGACGGCTCACACTTCCTAGGGTCTTTGCATAGCTCATAATTTTTTATTGAAAAGCTGGACGTTATAGATTGTGATGTGTCATCTGGATTCTGACCTTTTGTTTTTAGGATCTGTAAATGTTCCTACAATTCTTTGACTGTTTTATATGTTTGTTTTGTAACACACCTGGAATTACTCTTTGAAACCTCTCTCGTGATGTCACATAGCTACTGAGGTCGCAGCTTCGCTTTTCTATTTTCATTTTTGTTTTCTAGCCTGAGTTCTAATATTTGCTCTCTATCTGCTTGGCATAGCGCCCAAGCCTGCGGAATTTTCCATTCTGTGGGTGGATCTCTGCATGGGTGGGGCAGGGAGGGCGTGGAAGTCAGTGTTCTGGCAGTTTTCCTGTCTGTGTACCCGGCTCTTCCTGCACTCTTCATATGCACTGGGTCATCCGAGCCTCCAGAAAGTTCTCTCTGAGCTCTTCTCTGCTCTCTGACTTCCAAGGTCGTCTTCTCGCTAGATCTCTGGCTAGTTCTCAGGTCTGGTATCAGGGTGCCCGGGTGGGAATGGGAACCGCCTCCAACCCGGCCCGGCGCGCGGAGCCCTGTAGCCCGGATACTAGCTGTGCTGGATCCCCTACTGGGGGCAGTCCTATGGTGACCAGAGCCCAGACTTCCCTGCCCCACCTGCAAGGAGAGGGGTGAGGGGGTCAGCTCTGGGTAGGGGTGCACTTGAGAGGGGACTCTGAAGTGAGGCGGGACAGGCTGAGGGGTAAGGGGCCGGTCCAAGTGGAATTGACCTAGCTGAGGGGGGCCATCTCAAGATGTTGAGTGTCCTGCAGTGAGGCATGAGGGGTGAGCTTGTGGTGTGAGGGCCATAGGTTGGTACCTAGCGGGGTGCAGTGTGTGGGCGGGGGACCTGGGTGTGAGAAGGACCCTTGGCTTGGGGGTCCGGTCTGCCACTGGGCCTGGCCAGGGGTGGGGGAGCAGTAACGGGGAGGGGGAGGCGCGCAGGCGGAGTGGGGCTGGGGGCTGTGGCCTGGTCTGGGCCAGTGGTGGTTCCGGTTGAGTGCCAGGCCCTGGTCTGTGGCAGAGAGAGTCAGGGCGTTGGGTATGGAGACTTGGCAGGGTGGGCCCGCCCCACCGCCAGGCCCCGCCAGGCCCCGCCAGGCCCGACTCGCCATGTCCCAAACAGCAGGAGCCCCAGCCCAAGGGTCCGCGCTGCTGGGGGTGGGGGTGGGGGCTGCGCATGAGCGGACACGGGAGCGCGCCCAGAGTGTATGGAAGCTGGGCGGGAGCCCGGTGCTCCTGGACCAGCTTTGGAGGAAGAAGACGGCCTGTGGACCGGGCCGTCGCTTGCCATCGCCTCCTCTGCTGCCGCTGGCGCCGGGCAGGTAAGGGGACGCTGGTAGGGGCCCGCTGGTCGGGAGCCGGCGGGTGAGGCCTGGGCTGCGCAGTTGGGGAGGCGCACAGGTAGGGGTGTGTGGGTGAGGCCCGGGCCGCGCGGCCCGTTAGGACCCCGAGGCAGGTTCGTGGTGCCCCACGTCCGTAGTCCCTGAACCCCATTTCTTCATTTCTTCGCTGCCACTTGTACCTGGGTTTGGGGAAGCAGGACACCCCCGGGAGATGTCATGGCCTGCTCTCGGGAGGCCGGTGGTGCGTTCACGGGGCCCAGGCAGTGGCCGCGGTGGGATGGGGGCTGCCCAGTGCGAGCACGTGGATTTGTTTTCTATTCTCCCCCAGTCTGGGCCGGGTTCTGCTTTCCCATGTTCGCGGGGTGCATGTCTGGCGGTCAGCCTGCTCCTGGGAAGGGACGCGGTGCTGTCAGGGTGCGGGGTTTGAGGGGCGGTATCCTCGGCGCAGGCGGCTCGGGGAGAAAGGTCTGCCTCTTGGATCCTGTTGATTTGCTCCCATCTGGGAGGCATCCTGTCCTGGGGTATGGCTCTGCTTCCTTATATTTGCAGGATGCTCATCTGGCGGTCAGCCAGCTCCCAGGAGGCGGGCGTGGTGTAGTCAGGGAGCAGGGGGCAGCTGGGGAGGGGGCCTGCCTTGGAGAAGCTGGCCTATTTGCTCCAGTCTCCCTTGCGGCCTGGCTTGGGGGAGGCCTCTGCTGCCCCAGGTGGGCGGGGGGCGGGGGCCACCTGACGGTACCAGCTGTCCCCATCTCACCAACCTCCAGTAAGTAAACTGGGAGATGTGTGTCCTGCCACTGGGGACAGCAAAGGGTGCCCACAAGCCAGGTGTTGGGGAGACAGGGAAGCCTGGGGCAAATCCAAAGGCTTCCGCAGGACAACCCTCCTCCCCTTGCCATTAGCTCTGTATTCTTGCTAGATTTTAAAATCTTGTCAATCTAGTGTATGTGTAATATTTCATTATGCTTTAAATGTACATATTCTTAATTATTAATGAGATTGGTGGCCTTGTTATATTTGTTGGCGATTTAAATTTCTTTTCTGTGATGTGCTTGTTTGAGTCTTCTGCCCATTTTTCTGGTGGAATGTCTTTTGTCTTAATTGACCTGTAGGAGTTCTTTATGTAGCTAGTACGTTAAGTCTTTCTGTCAGTGATACCTGTTGTAAATATCCTCTCTGGCTTTTTTTCTATGGTTCTTTTTAATAAAAACTTTTTTTCTCAAGTAGTCAAGTTTTTTCTTTCCATATCAAAGGAGAAGTTCTCCTATATTATTATCTAGAAGTTTTCTTTTTTTTTTCCATCTTTAAATCCTACATCCATCTGAAAGCAGTTTTTGTATATGGTTTGAGGTGGAGAGCCATCTAATTTTTAAAAATATGGATGCCTAGCTCTCCCAGCAGCAGTTATTTTGAAAGGTTGCCTTTCCCCAAGCTCAGCAGTGCGGCCTTAACATGAGTGTAGCAAGGGTCTACGTGCTTGGTCTGTTTTTCTGGGCCCTCTTTTGTTTGATCTTCGTCTCTACATCAGTACCACACTGTCCTAAATATTGTTGCTTTATTATAAGTCTTGATATCTTTCAGAGAGTATTGACTGTTCTTGATCTTTGATACTTCCAAATACACTTTAGAATCAACTTGTCAAATTCCACCCAAAAACGTTTTTAACCTTCTGATCTAATAGGGGTTGCATTGAATCTGTCATTCAGTGTCAGTTTAAATTGACATCTTTACATCGTGAGTCTTCTATTTAGTGACCATTTGGCATAACCGTTTATTCAGTTATCTTTTCTATAAAGTTTTAAAATTTTCTCTGTAGAGATTTTTCATCTCTAGATTGTTAGATTTACTGTCACAACTGTATTTTTTTAGCACAACAGTGCTATTGTTAATATTAAAATTTTTTTATTTCTAACATGTGCAGTCTTTACTATAAAATTTTTTATGGAAGTCTTTTATTTCTAGTATGCTAACAGTTTTTCTCAAGAATAAATTTTATTACCTTTTCTCCCTTATATTTTCGTTATAAATTTTATTGATGTTAAATCACCCTTGGACTCTGGATAACCGTAACTTGATCCTAGTATATTATCCTTTTTATACATTTTGTGTTTTGTTTTTATTTAGGATGTTTGTATCAGTGTTCACGATTAAGATTCATGTGTGATTTTCCTTTTCTTTGTTATCTTCTGTTGGGTTTAGGTATCAAAATTTTGTTAGCCTTATACAGTGAGCTGAAGAAGTTCCCCTCTTTTCTGTTCTTTATGAGATTTAATGTTGGGAATACTTTTTCCTTAAATGATTGCTAGGACTTAGAGTGAAGCTGTTTGGGCCTAGAGTGTTCCATATGGGAAGATTTTTGACTATTTATTCAATTTCTTTAGTGGTTAAAAGTCAACGCAGCTTTTCCATTTCTTACATCAGCTTAGTAAATTATATTTTTCCAGGAATTTACCCATTCAGATTCTCAACATTAATTCATAATAGTTTCTTCTTAACATCTGAAGATCAGTAGTAACATTTTCTTTTTCATTTATGATACTACCTTCTCTGTTTTGAGATGTATAAAGTGGTATAAACTACAGTTATTTCTATCAGCTAATTATTATTCATCTACAAATACTATCATGAAATGACTAGATATATCATAAATTTTGCAGTCAGAATAACTTTTTATTTGGCAATATAATATGTTGATCTGTGGCCAATCTTTGCATTTTAGCAATAGAACATGCAATTGAAAAGGTGTAACAGTGTCACAGAAACCAAGCACGAAGAGAGTTTCAAGAAGAAAAGGAGAGCCAGTGGTACTGAGGAAAGTTCAAGGAGAGGGCAGATTGGAAGTCTTAGATTGGACACAAATAGGCCTTATGAAGAGTGGTCAACCTCTTAGAGTTACGACCTTAAGTTCCTTTCTTAAGATATTTCTGATTTCAAAACCCACCAGGCATCAGAAGTAAAATTTCAGAATTCTTAGCCAGAGAAATCACAGCTATATTCCTTTTTTTCATTTCTTTAAAGTTACGACTCTCAGATCAAGGGTGAAATGCACTGAGGGGAATTTGGGGAGGTGTTTTTTCCTTTCCATCCTGTAGGTGTCGTCGCCTACGTCCTGAGTGTTTACTGCTTTCATTTTCTAAGAATTCTGAATTACCTTTTATATCAAAACTGGGTTTTTCACATGGTACTTTTAAAATTTTGCTTATTTGCAATATGCCTTTAGTTCAGATTGAGACCCTGTGTTGAGGTCTCCTGAAAGGCAGTGCAGAAGCTCATGAAAATTTTGAAGGAGGTGATCATGCTTCACATCTGTGGAAATTCTGTTTAAGTTTAATGTTAAAGATCATTTTATCTTTGCCTTTCATTCCAGGAACTTGTGTCCCTGAAGCCTGGTAAAGCTGCAGAGCTGGTTGCTACTCACTTTTCTAAACAGATTGAAACAGTCCTTAAAAAACTTCAGGTAAATTTTGCAGAATATATTGGGAAGAAATACATAGTGGAGAGACAGTTATTGAAAATGTACTTAAGAACTTTTGATTGTAATCATTTCTTCAATTGATAGTTCCTTTTAATAGCAATTTCTGCACATTGTGTGTGTGTGTGGTGTGGGGAGGTGGAATTTGGGAGCAGTTGTGGGTCTCTTGAGTCTGGAAATGAGGATGCTTAAGAAATACTAACATGACCGAAACATTTCTGGAGCTGTGACCTGCACTCACCCTAGACATCGTAACCACAGAGGCCCCCCCGCCCCCCCCTCCATATCTTCTGCTGTAGTGGCTGCGACGGTATTGTTTGGGTTTCATGTAATTTATTCAGACTTCTGTCATCCTCGCATTGTGTTAATGATGACTAGAATTTTTCTTGGAAAATCTTAATTGGAATATAGCTGTATTAATGTCGAATACTGAGATGCTCAGTTGGAAGTACTGTATGTATCATGGAGCTAGTATTCCATTCACCACCACCACGGCGCTGCTGGGAGTGTGCTTTGCTCGCTACCATCATGGCCACCAGTGGTAGAGATAGGGAATAGGACAGTGACAGGGACACGTAGCACAACCCAGGGTCCCCACGTGGCAGTAATAGTAGTAGGAGACACGTGCGCAAGATGAAATCCACAGCAGTGTGTGGGAGGCAGCTGGCGTAAGAGACAGAGATACGGAGTTTATTCATTGCCATGCTTCATTTTCCCACTACTGTGCCCCCCCCACACACACAGTATGGTGGGCTCTAGGGGGCACAGATAAGTGTACAATGTTTTCTTTAATTTTTTCATACGGAGCAGAGAAGCACTTGTATAAGCACAGTACAGTGTTAAAAGCTCTACACCAGACATAGTAAAAAAGTGCTGCAGGAACAAGAGCAGAGATTGATAAGACTGTGAGAGAGTCAGACTAGAGTTCCTAGATACGCACGAACTGGGCTTAAATAATTGGTATCAGTTGTCTAGGCAGAGAATTGGGCAGGATTTCTAGATAAAGGGTCCTGGGTGTGCAGAGACTTAAAGCACAAAGCGACATGCATTTTCAGAGGGTGACGTGGGGGCGATAGCAGAAGATGAAGCTATAAATATGTCGGGGGGAGGAGTTAGAAGTATAGAGACTCGAAAATAGGGTTTGGGGGTTTACAGTGAACAATTTAATATGTAAAGCTAAGAAATAATATACTGCATCTTCTGTGTGCTGGAGAATTACTAAGTGTTTTACGCAAGGGAACTATAGCATTAGATTCAGCTTAGAGAAAATTAACCCTGTAGTGTGAGGAAGACTTAGAGGCGCCGCCGCTGAATATTGTTACTGAAGATTGTTTTTCCACTTAAAGTGAGAAATACCGTGCTTCACTTTAGAAGGTCCCTGATGTAATTTGCAGTTTTACCTGGCCAAAAAGCAGTCTTGGTAACATACTTTTTACCTGTAGCCTTAATTATAGATGTGATTACATAATGCTTTTTGTTTCAGAGAAGATGTCCTTGTAAGTCAGGAATTGCTGCAAACGTCTCCGTGTGTCGCAGAGCCGTTCACTGAGCTGTTGTGTCCGTTGGGCCCCAGCCGGGTTACAGAGATGCTGCCAGGCCTGGAGTGCTGCCGCCTGGAAGAAAGCATTCAGGTGAAACCAGTGGTGTAGAGGAGGCAAGAGTCAACTTCCCTTAATCATTCACCATTGTATAAATGAGCAAAGGGAGACTCATATTAAATTATCTGCTTAAGTTTATACCTGGTTAAGTGCTAGCACCTGAGATTAAACCCAGTCTGACTCCATGGCGCATGAGCTCCATTGCTGTGATAAATTTCTTCTGTGTTTATTCCAGTAAAATCAGAAACAGCACATGTCCATCATTGTTACTAGTCAAGGTTCACAGCCATTCTAGCCAACATGATAAATGTAGAAAAAGGAATACCATAAAAATACTGAGAGAACAAAACACGCTGTAGCTTGCAGGCACTGATGTCACATGGTCCTGCTGTGCCGGGACCTACAGGCTGAGTGGCAGCCAGGAGCCTTAGCACAGGCGTTGCCTGGATCCTCTTTTCCTTGTGTTCTCCTGTTTCCAAATGAAAATGAACGTGAGCGCACACGCGCGCGTACCTGTGTGTACGCATATACACGTGAATACACGTGAATTCTAGTCTGCGAGAAGCGGCAGCACATTCCCTGTTTGAAATTTGTTTTTAAGCCTCCATGAGGTCTCCTTTCCTCTGCTGTCAGTACTCCTGAAACGGTAACCTGCGTTTTCCACATGCACCTCCTGAACTGCCCACACACTTACAAATTTTTAATTATGAAATATTTCAAATGTATAGAAATGTACAGCACATCAGATACATGTATACCCACCAACCCGGTTTCATAGATGTGAACACTCTGCTGTACTGGCTTCTATCTTTGTTGTTTTGTCGTTTGTCTTAAAATAAAGCCCCCGTTACCTGTTATGTCCCCCTGAGCTTATCACCCACGTGAAGATGGGCAGTTTCTCCTTCCCATTCATGTTATTTTCCCTGTATGTGCATTTATCTAAGGAACACGAGATACAGTTTTATATATTTTAAAAATTTGTATTAATGATATACTGTATATATCCAAATGCAAATTGTTTTTATTAATTTTTATCTATTTTTATATGTATAGATCTAGTTGATTCATTTTAATCTTTATACAGTAGCCTATTGACTTACCACAACATTATACACTGACTATACTTCAATAAAAAAAAAAGTAAATAAATAAAAGCAGTCTACTGACTGACCCGCCGCAGTTCATGTATTTCCCTATTCGTGGACGTTCCGATTGTCTGCAGTCCTTGGCCGTTACAGACTGCTCCACGGGACACCTTTGTGCATATCTCCTAGGTACTCGGGTGAGGTTTCTCTAAGTAATGTGCCTTAATATCCCCGGAAGTGGGATTCTTTAGACAACAGAGTAGCTTAATTCCACTGGTTTTTGCCAAGTTGATTTCTTAGTTGTTTCCATTCTCCTCATCTGTGTTTTTAGTTTGCTGTTTTTCCACATCCTTGCATGTTCCTAATATTCAGACATCTTAAGCCTTTTTTTATTTGATGGAGCATGACACGTAGCCTTGTTGTTTTAGACTCTTGATTTCTGCCAGCTCTGATGGTTCTCGTTGATCACTCGTGACACTGCGTCTCTTTCCATGTGTTCAATGACACTTTGGGTTTTCTTGTCCCTGAACTATCTGTTCACATCATTGGCCCATTTTCCTAGTGAGTATTTGCCCTTTGTGCTGATTTCTCGAAGTTCTTGTTATTTCTGGGTTTCTGATGCTAAGTGCTCTTTTATGTTGGAGGTGCCTCCTTCCATGCTGTTATGGTGTATTTTTTAAATTCGTTTTCAGTGATTTCCATTTTAATTATCAGTATTCTCCTTTAAAGTTAAGTTTTTGTGTGTGTGACTTTTATTTCATTCCTACTTTAATGGCATAAAGGATATCCTCTTATATGAGTTTTATAGTTTGACTTTTTACATTTTATCTGGAATTTATTTTTGTAAACAGACCAAGAGAGGGATTTATATGTTTTTTCCATGTGGATGACTGATGGTCCACGTGTCATTTTATTGTCCTTTCTTCCCTTATTTTTAATGCCATATGCCAAACTCGCAAATATACATAGCTGTTTCTGCGGATTCTTTTCTTTTTTGGTCATTTTTCTTTCCTTATACTAATACCACAGATTTTGATGAAAACAGCTTTAGAATAAGATTTATTAGTTGAAAGAAAATTCTTCCCTTGTCATTCTTTTTCTTTAAAAACCTTTGACTGTTCTTGGCCTGTTACTATTTCATATCAGTTTAGGAATCACATTGTCACATACCTTTATAAATAATACATTTTCTAGGATTTTGATGATGAAATGCATTGAATTTATAGATTCACTCCAGGAGAACTTGACATTTTATGGTATTGTTTTCACATGCAGGACCGTGGTTGCCTTTTAAAAATGCCCTTTGTGCTCTTTGGTGAGGTTTTATCACTTTATGTAATACCCTACTTGTCTCTTGCATATTTTCTTAAATTTGTTCCCAGATACTTAACACTTGTTAACATTCTAAAGGAAATTTTTTGAAATGACTTTTTTTACTTATTATTGTTGGTGCATGTTACTAAGTTTGGCATGTTGTTTTGTATCTAGCAACGAGGCTGAAGTATTTTTTCATTCAAATAGTGTCTAGATTTTTATTATGACCGTAATATTTTGTGAGAACCATGGTAGTTTTTTTCCTTTCCAATCTTACGCTTTTTTCAGCCTCCTGTCAGAGGTCTAGGAGCTCTGGGGTTTTATTGAAAAGAGGCAATGACAGTGTGCACTGTCGTTGATTTAAAAGTGAATGTGTCTACCATTTTGTATTAAATATGGCTTTTATTGTAGGATTTTGATAGCTTTTTTTTTTTTTTTATTAAATTACAGAAGTTCCATTCCCAGTTTGGGTTAGAGTGTTTTATATTGTTTTTATTTTTGTCAAGAACGGGTGCTGTGCTGCATTTTATCAAATGATATTTTTCTCTACTTACTGAGATGATCACATATTTTCCTTCTTTGATCTGTTAACCTGTTCATGTGTTATTTGTGCTTCTCTTTTTCCTTAGTAAGAAAGTATCATTCTACTTTATTAGTCTTTCCAAAGACTAACTGGGGATTTTTAAAAACCTCTGTGGTTTCTCTGTTGATTCTGTGACATTCTTTTCTGTACTTATTTTCTTTGTTTTATCGTAGCTTAACTGCTATTTCTCATTTACTCCCTAGAAACTTAGTTTATGAATTTTTACTGAGATCCCACAAGCGAATGTGTAGTGGTTTCATTGTCATTTTGTGTGTAGTTACACTGGTCAATTTCTGGTGTATATTATTATTGTTTATATATTCATGTTACCTTTTGTGTCGTGGATACACATAATTCAGGTTCACAAACAACTTTTAAAATAAAAAAGTAGAAAAAAATGAATGACCTTGGTTCAGTTAGAGTCCCAAATGGGCCACTCCAAGACTAGAAAGTCAAATATTTGCATGTTATACTGTAAAGTAGCATACTTGTAGGGTTTGAATTCCTGTTTTATTATCCAGGATTTTTTTTTTCCATTCTTAATAGAATCTTCTGACTCCGTGAACAAGATTTATGAAGGTTTGTCATTTTCTTTTTCCTAGATTACTCAGAAGTATCAGCTTCATGAGGTCACTGCCTAACTATTTGAGAAGAAAGGAGGTATTCATGGTGCCTTTTTAATAATGCTAGAGGTAAGATTTTACTCTCTGTGCTTTGTCATGTTTCTGCCTAGCCGTCTATCCATTCATCAGTCCCATGTTTTTTTATTTGATGTGTAAAACTGTTAAGTTTTCATCATTCCATCTTAGTTTCTTATGTCTCAAAGTAAGTTGCAGACAGGGTACATTTTATCTGTAAGTATTGCTAACACATGTGTCATTAACTAGAGTTGCTTTCTCTGTGGCACTTTTTTGAGGTAAAATAACCGTACTCAATGCATAAGTTTTAATTGTGGCATTTATTGGGTTTTAACAAATGCATACATCTGTGTAACCCTAGTCCCCAACAAAATAGAGAACATCACCTTCAACCCAGGAAGTCCCTTCACAGTCAGTCCCCACTTCATCCCCCAGAGATAACCACACTTTGGGGTTTTTTTCATTGTGGATGAGTTTTGCCTGTTTTATGCATTCATATTAGTGAAGTCGTTCAGTAGCTACTCTAGTAGAATTCTCCTTTCACTCAGCGTGATGGTTTTGAGGCTTATCTCTGTCACTGCACGTGTCAGTCGTTGTGCCTGTTACTGCTGCGCACTGTTGAACTGTAGGAAGACAGCACCGCTTCACCGTTCTCCTGGTGACTGGCACCCGGGCTAGTTCCAGCTTCTGACTATTCCGAGTACAGTTGCTGTGACCACGCTTGTACGGAAATGCTCTCCTTCCCCTGCAGTCACTGCCAAGGAGTGGGGCTGGGATATGGCAGGGTAGGCATCGGTTCAGTTTTGTAAGCAATTAGCAGGCATTTTCCCAAAGTGATTGTGGTATTTCACGTTCCACCAGTGATGTATGAGAGCTGTGGTGGTTCCGCATTCTCGCCAACAGTTTGTCCTACCAGTTTTTCAAAAATTTTTTTCTATTCAATTGTTGTAAAATAAAATTTATTACCATTAAGTACATTCACATTGTTCTGCAGCCATCACCACCTTCCATCTGCAGATCTTTTTGAACTTCCCAAACTCATTAGGCAATTACTCCCATTCTTCCCTGCCCCTGGTAACCACCATTCTACTTTAGACTCTATGCATTTGATTACTCTAGATACTTCATATAAGAGGAACCGAACAGTGTTTGTGTTTGTTTTTTGTTTTTTGTTTTTTTTTTTGGTGGTGATAGGTAATTAGGTTTGTTTATTTTTAGAGAAGTTCCTGGGGATTTAACCCAGGACTTGTGAACGCTAGGCGTGCGCTCTACCACTGGGCTATACCCTCCCCGGTATTTGTCCTCTTTGTTTCTAGCTTATTGCACTTAAACCATAAGATCTTCAAGATTTATCCGTGTTGTGGCACATAACAATTTCATTCATTTTTTAAAGCTAAGTAACACTCCACTTTATGTATACACCACATTTAGTTTTTCCATCTATCCATCCACGGACACTTGGGTTGCTCCCACCTTTTGACTCGTGTGAATAACGCTGCTACGAACATGAGTGTGCAAATACTTTCTGAGTCCTTTCAATTTTTCGGGATATATACTGAGAAATGATATTGCTGGATTAAATGGTAATTGTATTTTTAATTGTCTCAGGGACCACCGTACCATTTTGCATAATGGCTGCATCACTTTACATTCTCACTGGCATTGCACCAGGGTTTCAGCTTCTCCACATCCTCACCAACGCATATTGTTTCCTGTTTTCTTGATGGTAGCCATCGTCATGGGTGTGAAGTGTTATGTATCAGGTTTTAAACATTGTCACCTAGCTAGGAATAGATTAGGGATGTCCTGTTTTTAATTTAAAAAAATGGTTCCTATTGGCTTCTTGTTTTTTTCTAGCCGTATGTGTGAAACAGGCCAGGAAAACTATTCCACAGAGCATTTGTGTAGGCTCTTACCCTCTTTCAGTCTCTGCATTACCCCGACATCTCTTTTTTCCCTTGCAATTTCTTTGTTGATGATATCATGAATCTAATTTTAAAGGGTAAGTAAAAGTACTCGTGGCGTGGATAGGGAGTGGGGAAGCGGGAGGTCCTCCCAGGGAGTGAGATGGCCATTTGCAAAGGCACAGGGACGTGAAGAAATACGAGCTTGTAGGAGAGGAACCGGCAGCCCTGCGGGGGCACAACTGTCCATGTATAGGCAGGTCAGGCTAGAGACAGAAGTTAGGTCCAGATTTGGAAAGATTTTGTAAGATGTGCTATAAAGAATTGGGACTGGTTATGATTTCACACAGGATCAACTGAAGGTTTCTAAACAAGGAGCTGATGTGATACTATGTTTCATAAAGACTGCCCTGTGGACCCTAGGAGGATCTATGAGAGGAGGGTGGGGAAGGGGGAGGGAACACCGGAAGCAGAGAGCACTTGGGGGGTACTGCAGTAGTACAGGTGTGACTCAGTGAGGACGTGAGCTGGGCGTGGCAGTGGTCGTGGAGTGAGAGGAGGTGGATTTGAGAACTTACTGATCATTTGAATGTGGTATGGGGTGAAGGAGAGGGGATTAATGATGACTCTGAACTTCAGCTTAACATGAGCCTGTGAGGAACCTCAGGGAAAGGAGCAGATTTGGGTAGAAGGGGTAGATGAAGATCAGCTTCAGCTTGTATTAAGAAGCCTTTGGAACATCAGTTAAGGGGGTGTAAGAATCCAGAATTCAGCAGAGTAGGGGATCCTGCAGCTGCGTGTTGAGGAGAGGCCACACCCGAGGCTGTGCACTATGGTGTCACGATAGACCTGTCATGTCCTTTTTATTCCCACCCATCCCTCTTTCTCATAACCCAGTATGAATTTTACTCCCTTACTGTAAGTTTGGGTTAATCGTAATCTTCATTGCTTTGCCTAAAGAACGTCATGATTGACTGTGGTGGCACAACGGAAGCGAAAGTGGGGCACAGTTGGTGATATTTGGTATTTTGAATCTGTTCCAGTGCAACTAGTGATGCTTTCTGTATACAGAGCAAGTCTCATCTAAATGACAGAGATCACTCTTAATAACTTTGTTGTTTCTTAGGTTTTATCTTTGAAATATGTTAATTCAGATATTGATGGATGAGAGATATAAAGTGTTCCTTTCACCTCCTAGAGACTGCAAAGCAAGCTTCCAGAGAGAGCACATCAAGATGAACGTCAGTTCGAGTATAATTGACGATTTGTTTTTTCCGTGGACCCCACGTTTTAAAAAATGTTGAGTGATAACTGTATCTGTTAAACAGTAATACATTGACCTGCATAATTACTGTTCATCCACTTTAATAGTGATCCCAATTTTCTCTTTGTTTTCAAGGGCTTCTAGTAGGAAGTGAAAGAAACCGTTGTGATTTTGTGCTGCTAATTGTCAGGAGAGGTCCTTGTACAGGAACTTAGGTGCTCTTCACTGATCCTGATGAATTTTTTGGCTATGTTTTTGTACTTGTGTTTTGGTTATTATAAATGAGGTACATACTAACACCCTAAAAATGACTATAATGTGCTGAACAACAGCAAAGTGGGCTTCTAATCAGTAAGTAGTAGCCAGTTTTTCTGTGTTGAATTTATATAATTTTAGCACAATGCAGCAAAGTTTGATAGTTTAGAATTTTAAGTCTTTGTCACAGATACATAGTTTCCATGACATTCCTTGATAATAAAAAATTACTGATTTTATAAAATTGTGGTACAATATACATAACATAAAATTCATTATTGTAGCCATTTTTAAGTATTCAGTTCAGTGGCGATAAGTACATTCACATTTTTGTGCAATCCACCACCATCCATCTCCAGAACCATGTCAGCTTCCCAAACTGAAACTCTGTGCCCCTTAGACAGTTACTCCCCATCCCTCCTCCTGACGCAGCCCCGTTAAGCATTCTCTTTTCTGAATTTGATTATTCTGTGTATCTTGTATAAGTGGAATCAAGCCACATTTGTCCCTTTTTGTCTAGCTTATTACATTTAGTATTAACGTCTTCAAGATTGGTCCGTGTTGTGGCACATGTCAGAATTTCATCCTTTTTGTTTTTTTAAATGGAAAGATAGCCAGTTTACAATATTGTGTCAATTTCCAGTGCAGAGCACAATTTTTCACTTACACATGAACATACATATATTCATTGTCACATTTTTTTTCGTTCTGAGCTACCATAAGATTTTGTATGTATTTCACTGTGCTATATATACTTTATAATCTTGTTTATCTATTCTGCATATGCATGTCAGTATCTGCAAATTTTGAACTCCCAGTCTGTCCTTTCCCACCCCCCACCCCCTTGGCAACCACAAGTTTGTACTCTATGTCTATGAGTCAGTTACTGTTTTGTATTTATTTATTTATTTATTTTTAAGATTCCACATATGAGCGATCTCATACTGTATTTTCCTTTCTCTTTCTGGCTTACTTCCCCAGGAGAGAGAGGGCAAGACGAGAAGAGGGCAGGCCCAGGAGAGGGCAGGCCTGGGGAGGGCAGGCAAAGGACATGACAGGCCCAGGAGAGGGCAGGCCCAGGTGAGGGGAAGCCCAGGAGATAGTGGGGAGGACCAGGTGAGGGCAGGCCCAGGAGAAGGCAGGTCGAAGGGCAGGACCAGGTGTGTTCACAGTTGACGGCAGGCACAGGAAAGGGCAGGTCCATGAGAGGGCAGGAACATGAGAGGTCAGGATCAGGAGAGGGCAGGACCAGGTGATGGCAGGCCCAGGTGAGGGCAGTTCCAGGAGAGGGCCGGCCCAGGAGAAGTCCTATTAAACTTCCAAGAGATGACATTGAGAGGCAATGGGTGTTTGAGTCTGGAATACAGGAGGGAGGTCTAGATTGGAAATAGCAGTTTGGAAGTTGTCAACTTGTAGAGAATACATAAAGCCCGAAGGCTGATGGGGGCAGCAGCAGAAAGTAGTAGAGGCCAGAAGACTGAGCCTCAGGGGTGCTGTGTGCCAGCATTCAGGGGCTGGGACTGAGAAGACCAGCCAGGGCCGTGGGAGGAAATCAGAGCAGCCTGAGACCCGGGAAGCCCCGTGAGGAAAGGGCTTGAGGAAGTCGGGGAGAGCAGCGGTGGGAAGTGTGGCTGCCGGGCCGTGTGAGGAGAGGACTGAGAGCTCCCCGTGGAGTCAGCACCTGGTGGGTGGTGGGTGACCCTGTCATGAGCAGTTGCAGTTCAGTGGACACGCTTGCTTGGATGGAAAATGAGAGGAATCAGAGGAAGCCAATGGGAACAGCTCCTTTGCAGGGGCAGGAGGCGTGTGTGCCGGAGAGCAGAGAGATGAGCCGCAGCTGGAGGGTGAACGCATCTTTTTTTTTTAAGATGAGGGAAATAACGGTGTATGTTAATAGAAAAGATAGATTAAAAGGGTAAATTAGTAACACCACATTCACTTAGGTGAGGGGAGTTGCAGGTGACGGCAGGTGTGGGCCCAGAAATGCCCCTGAGTCAGCTTCAAAACACTTGCCAGGTTGAGTCCACTCAAGACCAGCTCCCAGGAGTGTCAGCCACTTAGGAGCTCTACCGCCCCCTGCAGTTTTGATCCTGGCAGGGCCAGAAACCATAATTAGCCAGCTGAGGGAGGAAGGATGGAGTTTGGCAGGAAGAAGAGGCCTGCCCTGCCTTCCCCACCTCCTGCAAGTGGTCAGCCAGCAGCGTGGCCTCGCTGAGTAACTGATGTGGTGCTTTCATAGTTACGTGATTAAAAAGTTCTCAAATGTTATACCATGCTCCCAAATAAATCTTTGATTAAAGATTTACTTGGTGGAAATAAAAGCAAAAAATAAAGTGAAGAAAGCGTGTACACATAAGGCTGAGCCACAGAGCAGGGTCAGCAGACATGCGTAAACACGTTTTCATTTCATCTGGAGAGCGTGTGTTGGTTTCTCAAGTTTGTACTTAATGATACATATTGCCACAATCTCTGAAACCATGAAAACAGCTTTTTGCTGTTTGCATCTGCTAAATTCCCTGGAGACTGGCTGGGGCCCAGAGGGATGTGGAAAGGAATGAACTGAGGGATAAGGAGATGTAGAGATGTTTGGTGGGGAGCTCTCTGGGGGACTAGGCCTTCAGCATCCTGTGGTTCCACCCCACTCTAACCACAGTTGCGTACAAACATGGCTTTCTCAGGGGCAAGCCTCACTTGTGGAAATGTCCCAAAACACTCAGCCACCTAGCACCAGCATTTGAAGGGAATCCAAAGTGGCCCACAAGCAATTGCAGGGTTTTGAAATGCCTTAGGCTCCCACGTGCGCACCGGGCACACTGGGTCTCCGGGCCTCTGTGCGCACTCACAGGGCCACTGGCTCTGGAGGGACAGTTGAGGGACAGTTGAGGGTCAGTGCTGTTGCTAGGCTACGACTGTTCCGGACGAAACATTCCGAGCCGCTGAGCTTTGCAGCCAAGGTGTGGCAGCGAGACCTCTGTGGCTCTTCTGTAGCGCCAGCGCTGAGATCGGGAGGCGGCAAGAGGCCAGGAGGGAAGTGAGCGGTGTCGGAAGGCGATAAGCCAGATGAAGAAGAGACTTGCTAAATTCGTGAGCTGGGTGGGCTTCAGCGCCCGTCAGAGAGAGCGCAGGGTTTGTGAGAAGCCCGTGCCTGGGTATCATGTCCATAAGAGTGAGCTAAAGGAGTTGCACAGAGCCGCATATTTAGGTGCCAGTTGTACAGTGGAGGAGTTGCTGTCACGTAAGAAAAATGTAGACAGCAGAGACAGGAAGAACAGGTAACAGCGGCGGGGCGGGGCGGGCCTGGGAGGAGCTGCCAACTATGGTTGTAAGACATGAGTTTTAAATTGCCTTCCCATGTCAGAGATGTTGAAGTGTGAGACAATGAGCATGTTAGAATCATTGAAGTACACTGTTCTCTCTCATCCTTGTAGCAACAAAGTAGATACACTATCATTTTACTTAATTGAAATGTTATCTTTGTAAAATAGTAACGGTAACAATTACAGTATTGCCTAACAATTTTTGAGCTGTTATTTTGTGCAAGGAACTGCCAGACACCTTGCATAGCTTTTCATTTAAGCATCACAGTGGCGTCCTGTAGGATAACTACTACTTCATGCCCATTTTGTTGATGAGGAAATTGCGGCACAGTCAGGCTAAGTGAGAGCTAATAAGGGACAGTGTTAAAGTAGAAGTCAGACCCAAGGTGAGCTGAATCTCAACGGCATGCCCTTCCTATTCAAACAGGTAGTTCTTCCATTAATGTGGTGAGTAATAAGAGCTAATAAATATTGTTCTTTCCCCATAGAAAGAACTAAGATAAGAAGACTAAATGTTAGTTTTAAAGGGGTAGGAATAGCGTGCTGTTGAATGTTTACAATTACGTGAGTAACTGTATCTTTGAACTAGTACGCTCTAATTTCCTAAACAGTCCTCTCACGTTCGCAGGACTGCCCTACACTTAGCCTGCACCAGCGGCCAGTCATCAGTGGTGGCTCTCCTTATCCAGTGGAAGTGTGATCTGGGTGCTCGTGACGAGGAAGGCAAGACAGCTCTCATCAAGGTGTGTAGCAGCCAACCGTGTCCACGTGAGGTTGATTTGATTTAATTACTTAGAATAAAAGTGAATTTGTTTTAAATATAACGAACTGCTGGAACTTGAGGAATGTTAGCTTGGAATGCCTAGCACTTACAGTCTGTTTCTTGGCGTGATACCAACAGGCTGTACAATGCCGGAAAGAACTATGTGTCACTGTCCTGCTGGAACACGGAGCTGACCCAAATCTTGTGGACGACTGTCAAAACACTGCTCTCCATTACGCCGTCTTGGCTGAAGATACGTCAATTGCAGCAAAGCTGCTCCGCTATAAGGCAAATATCGAGGCGATAAACAAGGTATAGCTCAACTGACTTTATTTACAAGATACTTGAAATACAGGGTCTTTTCTAGCTACGGGTGTTTTATTTATAGTAATACGTGTACTGAATACATCAGGCCCTGTTATCATGGAAACAACTCCAAAGCCAAGGCCAGAGGCTAGAGGTAGTGCCCACAGAAAGGGCAGAGCTCTGTCTCCCAGCCACACTTGTACCCCAGAAGGAACAACGTCCCATTAGGAAGTGGCTGGGAGTGGGTGGTAGGCTCAGAGCCTACAGAAGATGAAGGCTTGCGGGGAGTGAAGTGATGGCAGGGGCTGGCTGCCTG
The DNA here is from genome assembly GCF_048773025.1 of Camelus bactrianus. NCBI lineage: Eukaryota > Metazoa > Chordata > Mammalia > Artiodactyla > Camelidae > Camelus > Camelus bactrianus. The sequence continues at coordinate 39,610,736 of NC_133558.1, forward strand.
CCTGGCGATGGGTGGGAGGAGGAAGGAACCCAGTACCCAGCAGCGGGAGCTGGGTGACTGCACCTGGGCAGGGGAGGCAGCAAGCCACAGGCACTGAGCACCCCAGGATCCCAGGTTCTCGAATCTGGGCAAGTGAGGTCAGGTCCTGTTTGACAGCCAGCCAGCAGGGGCATTTGTGCTGGTGGCCACATGGCCCTCCACGTACACCTTCACCTTGGGGGCTTCCACGCTCAGCCGGGTGCAGCTCCCCTGCAGGGCTGTGGCTGTGGGTGGGGAGCAAGTGATGGCGAAGCTGGTCCTCCTGCTTTTTCTCCTGGCTCTCCCTTGAAGATTTTGATTGAATAAATGTACTCAGGTCTAGACACAGGTATTTAGAAATACTTCCCTGAGATTCTGATACAACCCTTGGTTAAGGACTATTGAATGGATTCGTGTAATACATGTAAATTCACAGATCTCAAAAATAAGACATCTCTGGAAGAGCGGGGGTTTGATAGATGCTGCTGCTTTCAGTGCTCTGCTTTCCAGCCGTGTTAGCCTGACTTTTATCCGTCTCTTCCTCTGTGATTGAGGAGTTTATTGGCAATATTACTGGCAGTATCTATTGCCTGGAAGAATAGCTCCTTTTCCCTTCTAACCACTGATGATTCAGTGGCTCTCAGACAGTCTTAGAAACTTGCTTGTGGTGAGTGATTCAACAAGTAGAGTCGGACCCTTTAAAGATTTTGCACCTTTTGTTCCCATCCAGGTCATTAGGTCAACAGGGTTTTTCTGATCGCAATAATAGGAAATCATGAGCCTTCTTTTGGTTAAAGCTGTGTGACGGACTCTTGCAATGTATCTGTTAGATTCAGTGAGCCCTAGCATAATCAAGATGACAGTTTTTTTTAAAGTGTAATTGATTTACAGTGTTGTGATAGTTTCTGGTGTACAGCAAAGTGATTCAGTTATATATATATATATATATATATATTCTTATTCTGTTATATATATTCTTATTCAGTTGTATATATTTGTATTCAGTTGTATATACATTCTTAGTTACATATATATTCTTATTCAGTTATATTTATTCTTACTCAGTTATATGTATTCTTACTCTTACTCAGTTGTATATATTCTTATTCAGTTATATGTATTATTCAGTTGTGTATATATATATTCTTACTCTGTTATATATATTCCTATCAGTTATATATATTCTTATTCAGTTATATATATATTTTTATTCAATTATATATATATACAAATATTCATACTCTTTTCCATTATGGCTTATTACAGGATACTGAGTATAGTTCCTTGTAGTATATACAGTAGGACCTTGTTGTTCATCTATTTTATATATAGTAATTTGTATCTGCTAGTCCGAAACTGCTAATTTATTCCTCTCCCACCCCCTTTCCCCTTCGGTAACCATCAATTTGTTTTCTATGTCTGTGAGTCTATTTCTGTTTTGTAAATAAGTTCATTTGTATCGCATTTTTAGAATCCACATATTAAGTGATATCCTATGGGATTTGTCTTTCACTTTCTGACCTCACTCAGTATGATAATCTCTAAGTCCTTCCATGTTGCTGCAAATGGCATTATTTCATTCTTTTTTATGGCTGAGTTGTATTCCATTATATATAAGTATACCATGCAAGATAGCAGTTTTAAACATCAAGACCCATGACATTAGTAACAAATTGGAATTGTTTTAATAATTTAGTTTCAGCCATCTCATGAACTAATTATCCATTTGATTAACAATTGGGGAGAATTAGATACAGGTAGATTGTATTTTTAGTAGGCACTGGAAAAATTCTTGAAGCGGGTATTATGAGCCTTTGTAAAATGTATTTATTTTACAATATATTTTTTTAATTGAGGTATAGTCGATGTACTATAGTATATGTTACAGGTATACAGTTGAGTGTTTCACAAAATTTTAAGGGTTATGCTCCACTTATGGTTATTATAAACTATTGGCTCTATTCCCCATGTTGTGCAATACATCCTTGTACCTTATTTTATGCCTGATTGTTTCTACCTCTTAATCCTAATTATCCATTTGGTTAACAATCAGGGAGAATTTGATACAGATAGATTGTAGTTTTAGTAGGCATTGGAAAAATTCTTGAAGTGGGTATTATGAGTCTTAATCACAATTTTTATTACATGTTGGGGCCCAGTGTTTTTGTGTGTAAGACGTATGATTCTAAAGAAAGGCAAGGTTTTACATACAAATACTTGATTTATACCCAACTGTTTGGAAACACAGCAAACATAAAAACACAAGTGGGCTATAGACTAAATGTGGCCCCGGATATGTTCAGTTTGTCTCCACACATTGAGTCAACATTTCAAATTTAGGAGACTTGTGCAGAAATCTACACTTCAGAACTTCTCCTAAAGAATCAAATCTGGTCCCCCTTGAGCCCAGGCTCCTATGTGGTCTGCTCTGCAGAGGTGGCCTCTTCTTGGTGGGGCATGTGTTCTCCAGTTTGCTGTCCTCACTTGTGACCTTCACTTACTCGGGCCACCTATGTTGCCTCTGTAAGCATTTGAATTTACAATTCCTGTGGTATATTTTGGTATATATTTCGAGATTTTAAAGACAGTCTATATTAATTTATAGTCTACTTCATATTTTATAATAATCCCTTAACAGCGGGGTGGAATTTTTCAAGTTAGAATTTATAAGTTGGTTTAAGAAAAACTTTTTCTTTACATGGAAATAGTCATATTCCCATTGGAATGTCTGCAAGCTTTATGAGATTAGTCGTAGTTGTAATTGGATAGGTTATGCATGCTGCAGACAGTATGGTATCTTTCTCCTCAGCGTGGCTCCTTAGAGATGTAGTTGATTCAGTAGCTGAATGGTTCTCTCTGGAGCAGTGTTTAGAGTGTCGGGAGTAGTAGTTGAGCAGTAAGGTAACTAGAGAATGCCTGATACACACTGCGATAGAAGCGAAGGTTCTTGGAACCAGCAAATGTCTGAAGTGAGTTTCAAGAGAATGACTTCACAGGGAAACTTTCGAGGAGGTCAAGGAGGAACCTTTTAAAGAGAAGGAGCACAGAGGGGCAAGGAGGAAGGGGCTACTTTTTATTTACTTTATACTGTATGTTTAAGTTCAGAGACAAGTTTTTAAACTCAGTTTTGAAATTTATATGTAATTTTACACATTGTCAACTGTTTTTACTATTTTACAGTATAAATACACACCACTTTTACTCGCCATCAGGGAGAACAGAGAAGAAATGGTCAAATTTTTGATAGCGAACGGGGCAAATGTACATGCAGTCGACAAGCTGCAAAGGTACAATAGTGTGTTCTCTCTCTCTCTCTCTTTTTTATTTTAAATCTTAATGTTGTTCTGAAGTAGTAACAGCCAATCAGAAAGATTAACTTAATAAGAGGATGATTAACTTAGAATCAACACATCATCAGTCAGGTAGAAAAGCAATTACTCTGCCTGGTGTCACGAAGAAACAGTATGCAGCAGGTTTCACCTTCCTTTATGATAGTGACTGATGTTATTTGCAACCTGATTTTTTTGGTCTTACGATCTTAAAATAGTTCAGGGGTTTCATTTTAGTTTTATTAGTATGGACTCTAGTTTTAATTTACCTTATGAGACAGTGTTGAATTTCTTCATTTATAATTTGTTTTAACCTCTTCTTGGTATATATTTTTTTCTTAAAAGATACATATTAAACAAAGAGGAGTTTGTTTTGCTTTTTGGATGACTCTGCTTTAAATTACTTTCTTTGAAGGATACTGGTGTTATTAGGTTATCACTAAGTGAGTATCACTAAGAGAGTAACTATTACCAGATACTGTGGGCTCATCAGTTTTTATCCTTTTTCATTTCTAGTACATTTTGATGTTGTTATTTTTAATTGATAATGGTAGAAGGAAGAAAAATAGCTTTAATTATTGAATAAACATTCCCTTTAAAGAAGACAAGTCATTGGTGGGTGATAGAGAGGAAAGAGCTGGGCTTTAGAGTCAGATGAGGTTGAATTCCCAGCTCTCCTGCTGGCCAGGTGTGTTACCTGGGGGACATGACTTATCACCAACCAGTATGCTTCCTGGCACGTAAAGGAGGGTCGTCGTACATCCTTCAGGGGGGGTTGTGCCTAAGAAAGTCCATGTGTAGATGTTCAGGTTAGTGCCGGGCACATGCTTCTCAGCGTGATTAACTGCAGCCGTGACTATTTTTATTGCCACTTTTATTCATATTACTGTTTTCAGCCTGCAAACAGCTTCTCCTTACCTGACCTCTAGCTGATTTTAAAGTATTATATTTCAGACGAGGGAAGAAATGGGGAATCCTTTATTTAAATCTTTACCTACTTCAGATAAGTGACCTCAGCATCCTTTCTTGTCCATCAGACGACTTTAAATTAGCAACTTCTACTATGTGCTACCCAAGTAGGACAGGAGGCTTCTTTTCTGCCCCTCCATTTTGGCCTTGGAGGTAATTTGCAAAGATGAGCACTCGAGCATGTAAATGGTCAGTTCTCCAGGGGTGGGCAGGATATTAACTTGGTAAAATAGATCAAATTAACTGTCTGAGTTGCACTAACTAAGTTCCTAAGGGTGAAGCTGTCTCTCTTATTTTAGATCAGCACTCATGCTTGCCGTACATCATGACTCACCGGACATAGTCAAACTGCTGCTTGAGAAACGTGTTAATACCGATTTGCTAGATGTACATGGATGGTTTGCTGGACGATATGCCTGTAATAATGGCTTTAAACAGTAAGTGTTTACATTAAAGTGCCAGTTATCTCTAAACTGAGGTTGGAAATGACCTAGCTGTTACTTGTAATGTGACAGGTGAGAGTTCCTAGTTGGGAGCAGGCACTTTGGGGATGGCAGTGAGACCCTTCACATCATCAGCTGGAAACCAGCAAAAGGCCAGACTAGTGAGATGGAGCAGTGGGCACAGGGCTCTCGGGGTTCGTAAGACCTTTATCCTTAGGGTCCTACTGTTCTCCATTTCATTCCAGTGTAACCCCTATGCATGGGGTACAAATAATGTCACATACCTGATTTTTCTAACTAGTTATTTGGGTCTTGAAATGTCTCGTAGAGCAGAAAATCCTGCATTTTCCTTTGGGGACTTTCTCCTCTAATCTTCCTCTTGAATTTTCCAGGAACCTAAGGGATCCCCTAAGATCACAGTGACAATCCTCTCCCAGAAGGCATTGGGGCAGGGCAAGGGCATTCTAATCGTTCTCTTGTTTCCCTTGATTCTGTTGCTGCAGCATTGGTACTAAAACTAGCTTTAACAGGATCTCCTTGGCAGCTGAGCCTGGGGTCTGGATGTTGCTGTCTAAAGACCTTTAATAAAATTTTAAAAGAAGAAAAGGAAAAAGAAACTGGTCCTGCAGTCGGGTCGTGATTGACCTCTGCTCCCGGGATGCCTGTGCTGATCCAGTTTGCGCGGTCTTCGTGGTGATCGACACGTAAACTTCAGCGTGACAGCTTTAGTTCTCATACATATGCTTGTATGAGGTCATATACTTATAAATAAGTTTAACTACAAGTTATAGTAGCTGAGGTGCCCTGAATTATAAACCACGAAGAACAGCTAATCACCGTAATTTGTAACATTTTCTGAAAACTGCCACATTTAAATGTTATACCTATGAAAGAAAACGCACATAGGGTTTTATTTGGGATTCTCAAATAGTTCCAGCATTTAAGTTCAGGAAGAAATTATTCCATTCTGCCACTAATTTTCTGAGCATCTAGGGGATACATTACCTCATTAAATCTTCGTAATACTTTTACGAGTATTAATAACTAACTGCCTAACAAGACAGTAAGATCCCAGTTTTATAAAGGGAGACTTTGAGCTGAAGAGAAGCAACTTTTCCAGGAACAAATAGCTGTTGGTTATAGAGCTGGGACTTCTGAGTTTGAGATACTTTCCATATGTCCGGCTCGCTCTAGTTAACTTACTGAGCTGTACTGCCCTCAGTTCATGACTACTTCACCTTTTTTTTCTTTTTTAATTACACATGCTAAATTTAAAAGTTTGTAGATTGTACAAATTTGAAGTATATGGGACAATTGAAGTTTTGGTATTACCTCTGATATTGTCTGAAATAATCCAAGAATTTAATATATTTGATAATTGTTTTTCATATTAGTATTCAAGTAGTAATATTTATTTATCACTTTTTTTATACATAGCCTTTACCGACTGATTGTCGACTACAGAGCCGGAAGGATACCAAATACTCCCCCTCAAAATAGTGACCTAGGACAGAGTTCTGGTAATAAGTTACTGTTGTTGGGCCTACCATAGATAAGGAAGTAAGATTGAGGAACTTTTGGTAATGAAAGGGCAGTGATGAAATCCAGTGTGTAAATTTCATGTATGTTTTTGTTTTTTTAATTAATTTTTTCTTAATGGTCTAGTATTCAGAATTGAGAAGTTAATTGTAGGTAACTTAAAATCTGGGACAATATTGTCTGAAAAGAAATTCATTTATTTAATCATGGCCCCTGAAATCCCATATTATATCTTTGTGTAGATACAAAAAACAGGTTTTTTACTTTGTTGTACATTTCCTGTAACATTATAACAAGTTGGCCTTGTTACAGAACTGGATCTTTAATTTTTACAGCAAATGGATTACATTGGGTAAATGAATGCTAGTTATTGCATAGTGATTATGATTAGCCTCACTAAAAAGTGATTGTCTTTAAAACTGGGAGCTCGGCAATACCTTCCTGGTGCTATAAACAAATGGCCAACAATTAGAACTGCACAGCTGGGCCAGTGTGCAGCATACTAACAAGAGACTGTTTTTTAAAGATACCTAGTGATAGTGCAGAAGTCAGGAAAGCAGTGCCTTGTTGAGAAGCACTGGTTACTTTTCGCATCATTACACCAACAAGGTCTCTCTTACCGATTTCATTCCTCAGAAGTGCAAACAATGCGACATGTTGCCTTCATGAGAGTCAGATGTTTTCTTCTCTTTTTTGGGATACTTGTCATGAAACTATAATTTTGTTAGAACAAGATTTTCTGTTGCCATTAGTTAAAAGATTGTGATAATAAATACTCAAATAGCACAACTCAGGACTCAACAAATTGTAATAAAAGCACAGAAGTGCTTCACATAAAAGAAAAAAAGAAGACTATGTTGCCTAGGTGTGACCCCTCACGTGCTGTTCAGTCTGAACTGTATGAGGGCACCTTTAACTTGGTAGACCTTGATCAAGCAAAGAACTTCTGTTGTAGGAAATACAAAGATGGAATAGAGAGAGTTTTGGTCTTCAAGGTGCTCATAACACAACAGAGTTGTCCCTGGTTAACGTCTGTATTTTTTTTAACAGGACTTTCAAAGAAAACATTCTTATCTGTTAAGTTATCCACTTAACAGATGACTATCAAGTGTCTTTTAGGTACTAAGCACCACTCTGACGTTACAGAATGCAAACAGGTCAAAAGCACAGCTCCTGGCCTCCGGGAGCTTGTTACTGTCATCACCATTTTTATGATTGGCTTTACTTTATTCTGTGCTTACTGTGTCCCAGAGCCCACGGGGACTTTGTAACTGTCTTTATATATTTTTTATTGGTATTTAATATGTGCCAAGTACTTTAAGTCCATGGTGAGGAAAGAAGTTTTTTAAAAGTGGGTAGGATGTCAGGTAAGCCATGCAGAGCGAGTAGAAGTTTGCCAGGGAAGGAGGCAGAAGGGCAGTGTTTGGTGGGCGGAACATCTTTGAAGATTACATTTGGCAGAAAGGACAGCGGTGCAAAGGCTAAGATGTGCCAGTGAACTTTGCAGGATCTATGAGTTTCATGTTGGTGGTGCAAAAAGGATGCTGTAGGAATGGTTGGGAACGAGGTGACTTCCTAGCTCAGGCATGCTTCTGAAAGCCTTTCTAGTACTATAGAAAGGTGGAGGTCTGCTGAAGACCTTGGGAAATTTGTCAGTGCTTTCAGCTGCAAATAATAATAAAAGACCTAAGTAACAGTGGCTACAGCAACAGGAGTCAGGGTTGTTTAGAAGGTTCAGTGATGTCATCAGGATCCCAGACGCTGTCCCTCCTTCAGCTGTGAGGCTGCTGGTGTTTGATGTCGCCTTTCCTGATCTGCTGATTAGCAGCAGCTCCAAGCGTCATCTTCTCGCATGACAGTATCCGCAGGCGAGGAGGGCTGCTTCTCTCTGCGTGTTTTCTGTTAACTAGGAAGAAAGCAGAGATGCTTCCGGTAGACTTCCCCTAGCATCTTGTTGGCTGGGCTACATCATGTGCCCATTCCTAAACCAGCCACTGGGAAAGGAGATGTAGTTACTGTGATGACTGTAGAACAATCATTTCTCTTTACCTTCTTCTCATATGGGAGCAGAGAACATCCAAGGAAAGTTGCAGTTGTCCGGCAAAGACGATGAAGAAGAAATGGTTGTCGAGTTGGGAACCAGCAATGGCAGCCGCATGGATCCACTGAAGAATGTTGAGCAGAAGAGTAAGAAGATTCGATGTGAGTCTTAGGGTTTCCTGGTTATGACATACAGCAGGGATGCACAAGCTTTTTCTATGAAGGGCCAGAGAGTCAATATTTTAGGCCATGTGGTGTCTGTCACATCCACTCATGTCTGCCATTGCAGTGTGAAAGCAGCCCTAGACCATATGTGAGCGAATAGGGATGACTGTGCCCAGATAACACGAGGCTGACAAAGCCAAATGGCGGGGTGGGTTTGTCCCGTGGGTGTCGTCCAGAAACACCACGCTGTGTGAGCTTGACGTCAGTTTATGATGCTGATTCTACTAACGATTACCATTTTTTGTGAGTCTCATAAAGTTTGGTTGGGATTTTGGTCCCTGTAAACAGCAGTTCACTTTAAGATATCAAATTTGGATGAACACCCCCTTTTTTTTTTTTTTTTGATAAATATGTAGGAGGGAAGTGGGTTTTATGCATTAATTACCTACCAGGAGTATACTCAATACTCACTCGTGTGTAGTCTCTAGGTGTGGTCCCAAAGGAATGCTTTTTAACAAAACATTGGTCTTATACTTCTAATATTCTGTATTTTTCTATTGCTGATATAGAATCTATTTTACTTTTTTCTTTAATAGCGGATTTAGTGGTTGAGTTTTCACCGAGGTTTGAAGACATCTCCGTCATCGGGTAGGATTTTATGGATTTCTAAAAATCTGTTGACTAAGGGAACACAGAGGAAAGAAACAAGGCTTGTTGGGTGTCCTACTCTGGGTTAGACACCATGTTATATGTACTTGACATTTGTTACCTCGTACAGTCACCACAACAGCTTTGCAGAGTAGCTGTGCTGTTACAGCTTACTGTTAGTTAATTAGGCAGCTGTGGTTTAAGGAGGGGACTAGTTGACCCATGATTCCATGGTTAACAAGTAGTTGACCTGTGACTTAACCATCAGGCAGGCAGCCTGGCTCCCAAATCTGCTTTCTTATCCCTCAGCATAGACTTTTGTCACTTTCGTTTGTTTAAAGAAATGAACTCACTCATTTTTGACGTGTATTTTTGCTCCAAAGTATTTCACCCAGACATGATGTTGATGATTCAAGGCCTCCATCGGACGGTGACTTAGATCTTGCTCCCAAGGTAAAGTGTTTTCTTGTGAAATGAGTTTTTCTGCTCTGAATTTAGTTTTGCATAGTATTTACTCTTAAAATTTAGCAGTGGTCTGCCTATCATTGTTTTATGTTTGTATTAGAAAGTTAGTCAGAGTAAACCATTTTATAAAAATATGACAGGTTGAATTTTTTTCTGTTTTTTACTTCGGTAAATACTGAAGATGAGGCTGAAGCAAAATGGACTAGAAAATAGATCGTGACAGGAAAACTGTACTTTGAAAAGTTTTCCCACAACAGAGGAAGTGTGAAGCTTGTCCAAGGATAAGGATTCTTTGACTTTTAAAGCCACACTGACGGCACTTGTATAATACTCGTGCCTCAGGGACATCTTCAGTGCACACAGCTACTTACTGTGATAATGATGGCCTCTTCCTGGGGCCTTCCAGTTCCAAAACTACGTAGCATGTATCTTTTTTTTTTCCCTTGGACACTTTTTATTTTGGTATCAGAGAGTTGTGAGGAAAGAGTGTTTTTTTTTTCTTTATTTCTGTCTCTGGTTCTGCATTAAGACTAAAATAAAACGAGTGTCAAAATGAGAGATGATTATACAAACACAGCAGAAATAGTGGGGTTAAGTGAGAGCAGGAACTCTATAGTACAAATTATGAGAGAAATCATCTCAAATTCAGATTAAGAGAAGGAAAAGTCAGCTCATGGAAAAAAGTGCTCAGACTCTTCTGTTCTGATTTTATGAACAACAGAAAGAAAATTTGATCCTCACCTTTTTTCTTTTTGGTTATAGAAGTTTGTTTTTTAATTCAAATGTAGTTGATGTACAGTATTGTATGAGTTACAGGTGTGCAGTAAAGTGATTTGGTTATGCATATATATGTATATATCTAATTCTTTTTGTTTTCTTTTCCATTACAGTTTTTTTGTGACATACTGAATATAGTTCCCTATGGAAGTTAGTTTTAACTTGAAGCTACTTCTTTTTTTAGAAATCCTTACATTTAAATTAATGAAGTGATGTCTTATATTTAATCTAGCAAATTTTGTTTCTCCATTCTGTCCCCAGTAACTGAGTTCTAGTTTTCCATGTGACTTCTCATGCTGTTTAACACCTCGACCTTTGGCTCAGGCTGCCCTTTTTAGAATCCCCTTCACATCTGCTCTCTGCACTGGGTCTGTCTTTTAAGACACAGTCTGGTCTTCCCAGCATTCCCTGAGCTATTGACATGCAGCAAGTCTCTTCTCTCCTTTGTGCCCTTACTGTGTCTGTTCACTGCAGGTGTAGAGCTGTTGAATGATACTTGTCTGTGTTGATTCCTTTTCATGTGTTTCTACTTCCCCTAGAATATAGAGCAGAATCTGTCTTATATATATTGCCAGCTTCTCCCAGGATAATGCCTATGATCTGATGGATACAGTAAATATATGTTGTCTTCCTGACTGATTGATTGAATGACCAAGTGTAGGAATATGATGTTTTCTGAAGTTGGATTTTTGTTACATTTTGTTTTTTTATAGGAAGAAGCAACAAAGCCAAAAACTGGGGGAAAAGAGAACAGCACTTGGACTATTAACAGTGTTCTAAAGGAGCAAGCAGATCATAGGAAATTGATTTCTACTGACGGAGCACACAAAATTGGCAAAGGTGGTAAGTCAGTGAGCATCTATGGGTTTTCTTCTCTGCTTAAAAGCTAGTATGGTTGGAGGCGGGAGGGTATAGCTCAGTGGGAGAGCGCATGACTAGCATGCACGAGGTCCTGGGTTCAATTCCTGGTACTGCCATTAAAAAAAAAAGAAAGCTAGTGTAAAAAATCTGAAATGTGTAGATCCAAATATGATATCCATTTCTTCTTAAGTGTTTTTCTTTTGCCATCTTCCTTCATAAATATCCCAACTACAACCAAGTTTTCTTCCAGAAAATGCTTCAACCCTCTGAAATTCTTTTCTGCCACTTTATTGACATATTCATGAATCGAGATAGACTTATATATATGTTTAAACTTCCCAGTGGTATGTGTTCTCATTAATGTATCTGTGACTGCATTTTGTAGATGCAACACCAGCATTAAGATTCAAAGAAAAGAAAGATGCAGAATCATCCTGGGTTTTTAAGGTACTGTCTTCTATTATTATTATTTTCAAATATGAGCATTGCGTGATGTTGAAACATAAATGGAGGGATGTTTTGACTTCACTTTCTCACTTTTGCATTTGCCCAGCAAAATCTTTTCCTCATTTTAACCCACGCTTAGTAAAGTCATTCCGTGCTACATGTCATACCACTGCAGAGCACTTCTGTGAATTTTCCAGACTCACCTAGTGAAACTGGTGTATGTAGTGCAAAAGCCAAGGCTTAGAAAGTCACAGGGAATCGATTTGGGTTCTGAAGTTACCTTTTCTAAAAACTAAAGAAAATAATTCTTGGTCAGCCTGTGACCAGATGTTTGTTTCTTTGTTATCAATGAGTGTGTAAAACGCTTAGTGAGATTCAGAGAGAAACAGTTTTGTACTAAAAAAACCCACAAAAAAATGGTGTTTTTGTTTGTTTAACCACTTTGTCCTTGAGAAGACAGTGCCTGTGACTTGAAAGTACTATTATATTTGGATTGTCAAGTAGATCTGCAATGAACATTTCAGGAGAAGCAAAAGCATGGGGAATAGTAATAACTGTGTGGGGTTAAAATACCAGGAGTTTGGTTTAGTGATGTTTTACTGAGGACAGCCCATTTTGGGTAGGGAAAATAGCGTGTACTGAGTACCTTTATGGCGACCGGACTTGAAGGAAGCTAAGTGCAGGGTAGTGATGACCTATTCCATGGTGATAGGCGTGGAAAGAGGTAAGAAGAGCCTGAGCCCTTGGATCTCGGCAGCTCCTGCCTAGTGGCACAGCACTGTACTTGAAGTCAGCAGACGTAGCATCCTGGTTCTGACCCACTGTGGGATCTTGGAAAAACTTACCTGACTTATTTGAATGTCAGTGACCTTGTTCAAAAACATGGTACTGATACCTGCCTCTCAGGTTATGTGTCATGAACAAAAATGTGGTAACAAATGTGAACACATTGTCAACTGTAAAGGGTGCTATAGAAATGTAAGACAGAATGATCACAGTGGCCACTAGTGGCCTACTGAAATGTTGAGGACACTTTTTTAAAATCTGAAGGACAATAAAATGGGAAGTTAGAGCGGGCACGGGGATTTCTCATTTGGGATATGTTGAATGTTGGTAGACTATTATCGGACATCTCCGATTCGTATGTAGTGCTTTGGTACTTGAAGCTCTCTGAGGATTTTAGATGTTTTGACCTTAAATAAATTCCTGTTCCTGAACACCAGCTATGCACCAGGCAGTTAGACACTGAATGTAGCAGTTGAGGGGTTAGGCTGTAGTGGCAGGAACAGAAGAACAAGTAAACAGGAACCCTTTATCAGGGACAGTAAGTCCTTCATATAAGGAACGTGGAGAGCGTTAGTTTAAACAACAGCGGGGGAGTTCGTAGTTAGGACGGGGGTGGAGTAAGGGTGGAATTTAGGTAGTCAGAAAAGAGCTGAGTGTGACCAAAGCTGCCAGGCTGATGGACAGGTAGGAGCCAGTCACACGAAGGTCCGGGGGAGGGATGTTCCGGACAGACAGAACAGCGGGTCACATCTGCTCATCACGGTGCTCAAGCATCTTGGAGTGGCCAGGAAGCTGCAAGTGGGTAACCGTCCTTAGAATCACTGTTATTGTTGTGTGTAGAGAAGAGAATGTGCATCATAAGGGCCTGGCACATGCGGGTGGTCGCTAAACAGTGTTCTTATTCTTCCCTAAGTAAAGTAAAGCTTATGGTACTTTTTTGAAGAGCTGCATAACTACATTTAAAATTTCTCTGCTGTTAATTTAAACATAAATGTTTTTCTTTCTACTTTGGTCTTTTATTCAACTATTTTCGCTATCAAAAAACTTTTATCAAATAATAGTTAGATTCTGCTAAGCCTTTGTTTACTGAAATGTAGCAGTTTCCACAGTGTTCTGTTAATACTCAACATGACAGACTCCCAAGGCTTCTTTTCATGCCACGTTTGTTATTTTAATACTAAAAACAGTATCTGTCCTAAGAAACATTTTAAATTTATAGCACATATACTTATTAAAGAATATATTTAAATATGTATATTTTAATTTTATTTTTTAGTGAAGTGTAGTTAGTTTGTGATGTTAGTTTCAAGTATACTGCAAAGCATTTCAGTTATACAGATAAAAATATATCTTTTTTTAAACGTCCTCTTCTGTCGAGGAATGGAAAATGGAATTAGCTGTTTTGAAGTTAATTTTTCATTGAAATCTGCATGTAAGTCAGTATTTTGTCTGTGAAAATATTTGCTCTGGCTTTCCATGCTCAGTTTACAGAGTCAAAAGCCAACTGAAGATAAAAGATAGGCTTGCTCTAAAGAGTGTATATGAAATTTTCTATTTAAATGTTTGGGTTTCCAGGATATGCTTATTTTGTTTTTTAAGTCTAATTGCTTTTAAAGTAGGAAATTAAATAAAATACTAACAAGGTAGGGAACGCAGGTATTTTCTTAGAAAGGGATCAGGAAATCTTTATGCAACTCATTATTAATATTAATTTTAACAGCGTACCTCCAAGATTCAACTACCGAACTATGTTGATGATTTATCTGGAGCTGCAGGTCTAGGAGAAAAAAATACATTAAATGGACAAATAGAAAGTAAGCACTGTATTTTATAAAAAAGTCACTTGACAGAATGTTGATTTGAAACATGGATTTGGATCTATTCTCTCAGCCAAAGAAAATCTCCTGTTGAACATATAGTGAGGAAGAAGAGGAGAAAAGGAAGTAAATTGTATATCTTATCAGGTGTCAGCAACAGATTAAACTAGAATGCTGTTTAAGGAGCTCAGATGTTAGCTTTCTTTCAAGATGCTCTGTGACCTGAGGACAGTCAGGAAACCAGGAGGAGGGAAGGAGGGAGTGAAGAATGAGAGAGGCAGGGAGGAGGGGAGTAAATGAAGGAAAAGGAGTTGGGGGGTCCTTGGCAGGAGGTGGTAATGTAGAATACTTCTTTAGAAGAAGGAAGAGTTTAGAATTTTTACCTCCATTTTCATGACACTAGTTTTCTTTCTTGTAATACCTTTGTCTGGTTTTGGATTCAGGGTAATGTTAGTTTTATAGAATGAGGACATAGTTCTTCCTCTTCATTTTTTGAGGAGAATTTGTGTAGAATTGGTATTAAATTTTCCTAAAATACTTGGTAGAATTCACCAGTATAACCATTGGGACTGGAATTTTCTTTGTGGTAAGGTCTTTAAATAGGACTTTTGTTTTGGTTTTTAAGATATAGGGCTTTTTAGCTTATTTGTTCTTTCTTAATTGAGCTTTTGTAATTTCTCTCTTTCAAGGAATTTTACCCACTTCACCTGAATTGTCAAATTTATTTGCATAGTGTTCATAATATTACTTAGTCATTCTTTTAATATCTGCAGAGCTTAGAAGAATGTCTTCCACGTTATAGATGCTCAATATCCATTTGTTCAATGTGTGGATGAGTGAATGTGAAAATGCACAGTCCTTTATACACAAAAGTTATTCATATATTTTGTTTCTGTTTTTGTTTTCTTCCTAATGCAGATTCTGATAGGTTATTGAAAATTGAGGATCCAGTTCATTCATTCAGATCAATAGAACTTAAAGAATCTGACTGTGAACTAGTTAGAGGAGAAACTAAAAAAAAGGAAAATAAGATGAACTGGCTACACACAGAGCTGTTGAAAACAAGAGAAGCAAAATCACAGTTAAAACTTCAAAATGTGGAGTGGGAACAAGAGCTCTGCAGCATGAGGTACTGAATTTCTTGGTTTTAAAGAAGTATTTGAACTCCTTATATTTACTTTAATACTGTAGGTATGTAGGAGAAGTCTTACAATTGCTAACTTACCTTTTGGGATTTTACAGGGGAGAAAATTTCATTAATATTGTGGAATATGAGACTCTTGGAAATAATACAGCTATATATATATATATATCTCCTCATTCTATATTTCTTTAAAAAAAGATCTTTGATCCTTATCTCTCAATTGTCCTCCAGGAAGTTTATATTACTTTACATTCCCACTTGCAGAATTATGAAATGACCATTTTTCTCAAGGCAGAAACTTTAAAAAAAATTTATACAGTTTGATTCTTAACATATGAATGGATGGACTAAAAAGTAAAGTGGAAAGTGATTACTGGTTAGTTTCTTCAGCATCGCTCTTGCAGAGATAAGATCAGTTCAAAGGTCTGTGCTGAAAGCACGGGTTACTCTATTTCTTAATTACTTAATATGGATCCTGCCTTGTACCAAAAGGGATTTAAAAATGATTTACTACATAAATGATATTCAACAAGGAAAGTTCAAAGTGTTGCAAAAGAAGAAACATAAAGTGTAGGGCATCAGCTAGTAGACTCCCCAGCCTCGCCTTGGATTATGCTAATTAGCGGATCTGTGTTCTGGAAAAGACGTCTGCGGATGTTACCTTCTGCTGGAGATCATGTAGGAGTCCCTGTAATAATAGCCCATGAAGTTGAAATTTTGTCTCTCATGAACTTATAAACTTGTTTCTAAATAGCAACTTCTCTTTTAACTAGTAACTAAATTCTCTGTCCTAATGGAGTAATCTATGACTATGTGGGGAAAAAAGGGTAATTTTCAATTCATACTTTACTGAATAATTGCAAAATTTCTTTCCTACACTATTCACCAGAGTTACTCTTGACTGAAACTCAGTAGCATTATGTCTTTTCATTGCTACTTTTCAAATATATATGTATGTATGTATGTATGTATGTATGTATATATATATATCTTTATGAAGAGACTGAAGTGAGGAATTTAAAATGTGAGACTTAGAAATGAAAAAAGAAATTGAGAACATAGAAATTCCATTAGGGTAATAAATCAGCATGTGAAGAACCAGATCATAAAATGAACTTTTTATTTTCTAACAAAATAAATTTTAAGGTAAGCATATTTCACTGCAGATTCACATCAAAACAAGAAACAAAGAAGAAGAAAAATGCTTATATATTATATGGTAAAACTAAAGATGATTCAAAAAGAAAAGAGAAAGAATGCAATGAGCAAGCTTCCGCGAACCAACAACTTGAAAGCACTGCCCGAGCACTAGAATGCAAACCGAAGAGCATAAGGAATAAACCAAATCAGGTAAATTAGTCTTAGGTGAAAATTTCATATCTCTAACACTGTTTCATCAATATTATTTATAATACTGTTTTGAATTCATCTACATTTTCATTTAAAACAAATAAAAGTTATCTCATCCTAAATATGAACTATGACATTTAGAGCTTAACTTGCTAGTTTCTTGGTGTTCTTGGCATCTAATAGATGCTCTGTGTCTTTTCTGAGTGAAGGAATGGAAGTTAAATTGAGCTTAATCATTAACATAAGGATTGACGGTTTTGGTCCATTCAACAAAGTAACAAGTCTTAATTCAAATCCATGTGTTAATTTTGGCTTTTTGAAGTTAAAATCCAGGCTAAATTGCCTTGAGACTGTGATGGAACTGGTTAAATGCCTTACAAAGAAATTTTTTTTCACTGGGATTTCAAAATTTGTAGATACTGACAGGCATATGCAGAACAGATAAACAAGACTATACTGTATAGCACAGGGAAATATATGCAAGATCTTGTGGTAGCTCACAACAAAAAAAAAAGTCACAATGACTATATATATGTTCGTGTACAACTGAAAAATTGTGCTCTGGGCTGGAATTTGACACAACATTGTAAAATGACTATAACTCAATTTATATAGTGTTAAAAAACTTTTTCTTTCACGATACTACATCCCTTGTGTTTTTCCTCTGTGATAAATTTAGCTGTCATATATATTAGAATTTGAGTTACGTATGTGCATTAAAGATCCCTGTGCTTAAAAAGGCTACTTCTTTTTAACAGTTTTAAAAATTTTTTAAAAGATTCCCCTGCTAAGCTTTTTTGATTTTTTTCATGGTATAAAACCCAAAACCTAATGAAATATGTCTCCAGGTTTTAGAAGCACGAAATGACGCTGAGAGACAACTTTCTCGAGAGCAGAATGCCAGAGTAATACAAGATGAAATCCTGGCCCATCATCAACAAAAGGAGGCAGAAAAGACTAATAAAATGAATGCTGAGGTATTTTCTTTAGTCATTTTCAGACATGTGTGTATGAATTTGTATATTTACATAGTGTAAAGACCAATACTACAGGTACAGAAAGTATAGAGGGTTTTAAAAGCCTATATATGTAAATATATTTTCTGGGGGTTTCATTTCTGGTCCATTGGATAAAGCAATATTTTGAATTCAAATCCATTTGCCGGCAACAGTGACGTAGTGACATTCACAGTGGCCTCATCCAAGGAGAGGCTGTTCATACTTTCCATAGGAATTGATGAACTTTCCATTATCTCAAAACTTGCTACTAACTGCAGGCATTGTAGAACCTTCCATTATCTCAAAACTGTTGCTACTAACGGCAGGCATTCTAGTTTCTGGCAGTGATCTCACTCCTTTGATACACGAATGAAGAGGTTACTTTATCACTTCCACTGATGGTAAGGGGGGAAAAGTAGCCAGTTCAGAAACCATAGTTTGGGTGTCATTCTCCCACGTGTGATAAAAAGTAATGCTCTGCTCCATATGATATCCGAATTCAGTACAAAGGAGCTTTTGAATATAGTGATAGACATGCCATAATCTATACTTAGTGATAACTTATTGATCAGTATTTTATTTTTAATAAAACAGTTCACTGTATTTCCCTGCTATTTCACATCCACTACTGTTATAAAGACCATGAAGAAGAAATAAAAATTATTGCAGAAGCAAATAGTCTCCTGATTTTCTAAGAAGAGCTCTGTAAATTTGACCTTCTTTATGTTCAGTGTGTTCACCATTAGGGAAATAGAAGGCTTCTCTTGTGTTTATATGTTTGTCCTAGAGAAGTAGTGTTGGTCTGGTGTAAGAGTCAGAGAGTCGGAAGCCCTGGGGGAAACCCTGCAGCTTGCTTGTGCTCTTAACCCTTTATTCCAGAATTGTCACAGCTAACTGAGTTAACCGATGTTTGTAGACGTGCTTAGTACAGTGCTTAGATTTATCACTTCTCCGTAGATGTAATTCTTATAACTCGCTCTGAAAATGTTAGAAAGGGAGAATATTTATGGAATTTTCTCAGGAAAAAAATTTTTAGGAAATTTAATCTGTCCAAATATATACAGAGCTAAGGCTTTTACTTTGGGGGTAGCTGTAAAGGTTAGATATCAAAAAATGAATAAATCTGACTACACTTAAAAATTATATTTATTTTAAGCCTTTTGGGTTTGTTGTATTTCAGAGAAAGAAAGACCTTCCCAGTTCTGAGCTTCTTAAACATCCTTTTGTTTCTTTTTTGCTTTCATGGGCTCACTGTCTTTAATTAAATTTTTGAACTCTTGGGGATTTCTGCTTGTTTAAAGTTTGAGATCTGTATCCACCTTAAGTTTTTCCAGTTGGATACCCAGTTATTGCAAACTTTTTGTTGTATAAACTTAGAGATTAGTCTTTCACTTCAAAGGAAATTATGATATGTCAGTTTGTTGCGTACAGTTCAAAGAGTAAGAGATGAGGGGTTTCACTTACAGGACACAATGGATTTTGAGCTGTCTGACCCAAAAGATAGCAGCGAGGTGCTTCCTCAGCAACTTCCTGAAGCTGAACGTCAATTCCGTGGCCAAGAAATTGAGCTCCATCCCAGGAGAGATGCTCTTAGACAAACGACGTTGGTATTAGAATGTGTGCGTAGAAACCGAGGCGAAGCCCAGCATTCAAACAAGGAAACTGAACCCTTGTCTCAAAGCAAACAAGGGAAAGTCAACAAATACATTGGAAAGCAGGCATTCTTGGAGGAGAGAGTATTCGAACTACAAAGTGAAAACGTGTTGCTTCGACAGCAACTGGATGTTGCTCAAAATGAAGCGAAAAGTAAAAAGACAATACTTAATATCCCAGAGCCGTTTCTGGATCACATGGGAAAACTTGAAGCCATGAGCAGACGAGTTCTGAAGCTGGAGGAAGGAAACAAGGAGTTAATCAATGAATGCCAACGTATAAAAGAAAGACTGTATCAGTATGAAACTGACAGAGCAGAAATGGAAGTAAGTACCCAGAAAGAGAACTAATTTTCAGACTTCCTCAAAGAAAATTCAAAGTAGTATCTGATGGAAGCTAAACGTTGAAACTAGTTGAATATAAAAAATGTGCGGGCTATAAATATATACACTGTAAAAGCAGCCTAAAAGCATATCTTGTATCCAGCAAACAAAAATTGGACCTGAGAGGTGCTTCACTTTGAGTAAAGATGCCGTGTCACCTGAAATTTTAAGAGGTTAAGCTCTAAGTTGTTGATAGATACAGGAAGGTCTTAGTAATTTACTCTTACAGTGCCCAAATCATTTTAATCTTCCTGTCACCACATTTTAGTATCGTGACGAAGCAGATAAATGAAATGCTCAGACCTAAAATGAGTGTTTTGAAATTAAGATTCAGTTGTGTGAACACAAAAAGTAAAAGAAAAAAAAAAGAGAAAAGATTCAATTGTGTGGATTACCTTGACAGTCCAATCCAGATTTCCCAGATGAACTGATGTGTAAATGCTGTATCTTGTACTTTTCGTTAGTAGCTTTTCATATATTTCTAGTTGATATAATCTTACTTTTATTCATGTCAATTGGAATTAAATTTAGAAATATTTCCATCTCAAATCATGTATTGTTATGACCTCTCCACTCCTTAAAGGCATCTACTTTTCATTCAGTCATAATTTGGGACAATGCGTAAATTTTAGCAAAACTGTGTTTGACTTAGTCTCCCCTGTTCTATTTTTAATTTACTTTGAATATTTTTTCAAATAATGTGCTCACAATTCTCATTTCAAGGCTCAGTTACTGTCACTTGGAACTAAGTTTGTCCAGTACAGAGGAACTGGAGCGCTCTGTGATGTACGAGTTTGGCACTGGGGTCCCATTGTCAGACTGAGGGAGGAGCAGGCCGAGTCCTGAGTGGCAGGAAGGGAGTGAGTGGGAGGTGTCGGGGGAGTGTAGGAGCTGCAGTCCAGGAGGCAGGGGAGGCCAGGTTGTCTCGGGTCCCCAAAGGCCATTGGAATAACCTCATTTTTATTGTGAGATAGGAGTCTATTGGAAGGATTTAAACACCAGATTGAATATGTGAAGAACTCTGAACTTAAGCCTCTAATGAGAAAGAGGGAGAATGTTCCACAGTGTGGAACTTACCGCCACTCATCCCACCTACACACCCCTTTCTGTTTGAGACTTCAGTGGGGGTAAAGCTTGGCCATTTCCTGGGAGGGGCAGGGAATGGCTGGTGGGGCAGCATCCATTGTCTAAGTTAACTTACTGTCAGTAAGGCAGGAGGGTCACGCCTTCTGTGTCTTTAATGAAATTCAGTAAACAGGAATGTGTGCCTGTGAGGAAGAGAAGGTGAACTGATGTCTGTGGGGATAGTTCTCAAAGTCCATATGTTGGAGTTATATGTTATTAATGTAACTTAATGATAAGGTGACTTAAAAATCAGTAACAGAGTTATCTTTTTAGGCCTGTATGAGACAGCTCCAGCAAGAGCTGACTGACACCCGAAAGAAAGTGTCCATGTTGGAAGCTTCCCTGGAGGTGACAGCACATCATCACACTAACTCAGAAAATGAGAAGCAGGAGTCAGAGAGGAGGTCACATCAAACTGCGAACCCAGTACGTGTGAAACCTAGCACGTCGGCCGTGAGTGTGCAGCGCAGAGCGTTGCAGGACACTAGCTTTTCAGGGACAGCTTTCTTCTGTATCTTCATTATAATTACACTTTTATTATCTTTATGATGTACTTGTTTCTTAAACTTTGACTTTCATTCTGCCATTTCTTTATGTTTCTCTTATAGTATTTACCCTTAGATGAGTTGAGAATTATACATCTTTCCTCACAGAAGTTAACTTTTTTTCCCTACTAAACAGTATTTTTTAGTGATCTCTCACCACAATGAGGCCAGCTAGATAAAATCAGAGGATAATGTTTCATGGCATGTTCCAGAAAATTGTCATGTCTCTTCACTTTTGTGAATGGATATAGAATCTGTGTGTATTGATTTCATGGATTTCAGAGTAACTTGTGCAGAAAGGTCATTATACAAACCAGTTGAAGTTAGGCATTGCCTTCATTTTCTCTTCATTTTACGTATGTTGTCAAAGCATGGAGAAGTTCAGGTGACGTCTATACACCCAAAATAGAGAATTAGGAAAATTGTCTAGATCCTGCCTTTGGATTTTTTCTTAACTTTATTGAGATATAATTGACATAGGGGGGATTGCATAACTCAAGTGGTAGGGTGCATGCTTAGCATACACAAGGTCCTGGGTTCGATCCCCTGTACCTCCTCTAAAAATAAGTAAGTAAAACCTAATTACTTCCCGCCACCAAAAAAAAAAAAAAAATTCACGTATCATTTAAGTCACCCATTTAGGATGCATAGTTAGTATCTCCTAGTATATCCAGAGATGTTCAGCTGTCACCACAGTCAATTTTAGAACATTCCCATCACCCCAAAAAGAAAGCCTGCATCCCTTGGCCATCACCCCCAGCCCCCGTCCCCCTCAGCCCCCGGCAGCCACCAGGCTGACTTCTGTCTCTATAGATGTGCCTGTTCTGGGTGTTTCCCATGGATGGAATCACATGCTGTGTGGTCCTTCATGATTAGCTTTTTTCATTTGACAAAACGTCTTCAAGGTTCATCCATGTTACAGCTCTTGTCAGTATTTCCATTTCTGTTTATTGTCGAACATTACTCGGTTGGGCTAAACCGTTTATCCATCCGTCAGTTGATGGACCTTTGGGCTGCCTCTTGGTTTTGCCTATTGTTAATAATGCTGCTGCGAACACTTCTGTCCAAGTTTTGGTGTAAACATGTTTCATTTCTTTGGGGAACAGACTTAAGGGTGGAAACGCTGTCGTATGGGTCACACGGTAACTGTGTAACCTTTTGAGGGACTGCCATATTCCAGAGTGGCTGCACCATTTAACATTTTTATCCAAAGTGTGTAATTCTCCCAGTTTCTATGCATCCCTGTCAACACTGGTCATTAGCTCTCCTGGTGGGTGTGAACTGGCATCTCATTGTGTTTTGATTTGCATTTTTCTGATGACTGAGAATGTTGGGGGTCTTTCCATGCGCTTATCCATTTGTGTATCTGCTTTGAAGACGTGTCTGTTCAGGTTTTTGCCCATTTTAAAATTGGATTGTCTTTTTATGATCGAATTGTAAGAGTTCTTTTTGTATCCTGGGTTCAAATCTTTGATCAGATGTAGGATTTTCGAGTATTTCCTCCTATTCAGGAGATTGCCTTTTTACCTACTTGATGGTGTCTTTTGAAGACTAGAAGTTTTTAATATTGATGAAGTTCAGTTAATCTATTTCTGTCTTTCACTATCCTACCTAAGAAACAAGTGCCAGATCCAGTCATGAAGACACACACCTGTGTTTTCTTCTAAGAATTTTGTAGTTTCAGCTCTTTCATTTTGAGTTAGTTTTGTATGTATTGTATGAGGTAGAGGTCGAATTTTGATCTTTTGCCTGTGGATATCCAGTTGCCCCAGTACCATTTGTTAAAAAGACTATTACTGTCTCATTCAGTTATTTTGACACTCGTATTGAAAATCAGTTGACCGTAAATGTGAGGGTTTCTTTTAGATTCTCAGTGGTGATGCATTGATCTATGTCTGTCCTATGCCAGTACCAAGTCAGATGTTATGAGAACTCTTTCCGAGTCATCTTGCATATTACCCGTTGTCTTACATAGTAATAAAAAGTCAGTGTCGTGGAATGTCTGTAACTCCACTTCTGTGGAGACCTCCTGCTTCCTGAAGGGGCCTGTGGCCAGCTTATGCCTTGCTGACTCTGACAGGACAGAAAGTAGGCTTGCAAAGATAAAGTCCATCCCCCACCCATTCAGACCTTTAGTTTCTCACCCAGTGCCTCCCACTTCACTCCAGTTTCCATCAAATCATGGTCATGGGATCTGCTGACTCAGTCTGCAATATACTTCATTATGATGCACTTATAATTCATAGAGTCATCCATAGATTTCACTATCTAGAGGCAAAAGATTAAGCCTGGAAAAGATTAATTCAACCTTCCTCTTTGGAAGCCTCTCTAATCCATATTGCGGTTCACAATGAAGTCCTCTTTTGGCTTGGTTCTTGTGTGTAACACTGGTGCCGATCTTGTTCTTGGTGTAGATCCTGCACTCTCAGCTCCCTGTGTCTACCTCCTTTTACTTAAGAAGAGAGATGCCTAGCTGTATTCTATAGCTGAATGCATAATTAGTGAAATAAATACTTCATCCCATCCAAGGAAAATTTTTCAAGAGTACAGCTGTTAAAAATTAGATAATATTCAATCAGTTTATCAGAAACAGGTAACAGATTAGTAATTTGAATTTCAAAAGTTCAAAGCCACTCTGTGTGATACGGAGAAGCATTGTGCTACAACATAAAGCTGAGACAGTCTTACCTTCCCTTACCAACCAGCTTTGAAGTAAGGTAAAGGAAAAATGGTATTTATAATTTAAATACTGCCAAAGGACACTACACTTACGGTTCCATAATATTTTATTTTCTCTCTGAGGAAAGGAAAATGAAGAGTGAGTGCTAGATTAATAAATTCTCAAAGCTGCCTGTCTCTTAGAAGTTCAGTTAATTGAAATGAGGTAAAAAGGCTGATTTTGGTAAACTGTTTCTAGTTGTTTTTCAGTTATTAGCCTTCAAATCCTATGTCTCCTTGCTTACCAGTCTTCCTCATCCTCAAAGTTGAGGAGAAATTGTGAAATACATGCCAATTTGTAAGAAACTGTAATTGGAGGGAACTCTGAAGTACCTTCCTTCTCACTAGTTCTTAGGTCTTTCTTTAAGTTATCTGCTTGTTCTCATCAGCACTTTGTCATTAATAAGTGAATCTCAACGTTTGTTACTTTCCATTTTATAGGAGACCAATTTCTACTATATTCAAGTTACATTTCTTACTGTCTTCATTCATCCACTTTTCTGTTTATCTGTTTTTGCCTAACAAACTCCCCAAAGTTCAGTGGCTTAAATAAGCATTTATTTTGTTCACAACCTACACTTAGGAAAAGTGTGGCCAAGACAGCTGGCCTCTATTCCTCTCAGCTTCAGGTGGGGCAGCTCAAAGGCGGGGGTCTGGAATCACTTGAAGATTCACCCAGTGATGTCTGATGGTTGATGTTGGCAGTGGGCTGTGGCTTTGGTGGGGCGGGCAGGTGGACCACCTCCCCTGGAACACCTAAGCTGTCTCTGTGGCCTGAGCGTGCCCACCTGAGACTGGGTTCCGGGTTAAGAGCGAGGCAGAAGCTGAACTGCCTTTTCAAACCTGCCCTGCAGTTCACTCGGTGCCCCTCTCACCGTTTTCTGTTCATTAGGAGCAGGGCACTTAAGGTTGGCCCACATTCTACCTTTTTTATGGAATTAACTTTTAAAATGTATGGAGACATTCAAAAACCAGCATAATCTACTCACTAGCCACAATGTTTTCTTACTGCTTCCATACGAGAAATCCGCTTATCCCCACTCAGTCCCTGAGCAGGACTCGGTCGCTGTGGTGTTAGGCTCAGGCTCCAGTCCAGGGTCTTACTTTCCCATCTTCATCAGGTCCAGGTGGGGCTGAGGTTCCTGCGCGTGGTTTCTGGAGTACGGCCCCTTGGGTACACTCCTCTCAGTGCTGGGGCTTGGGGATAAGGAGACACGGGTTATTCGCCACCACACACCCGACATTCTGCTAAACTGCTAAGGACTCCCTCACTCACAGATGGAAGATGGGAGGCACGGTGGTCTGTAGCAGTTCTGAAATGCAGCCTGATGCTGCCGGCTCTTTGATTAGGACTTAGTCCTATCCCTGGGAGGGGTTCTCCGCTGCCCTCTCTGAGCTCTTTGTTCTGTCCCTTTCATGAGCAGTGACCTGTGTTTGCAGCTGAGTAGTTCTCTCAAGCCAGCTTCCTCCTTGTAGACCTTCTAAGAAAAACCCAAAGGCCTCTTCCCATTTTGCACTATCTTTTGTCTCTTTCAGTCCAAGCTAGCAAGCAGTGTTTTTGCTACCACACTTCTCTTTAAAACTTTGAGTTTCCTGTGAATTTTATTGGGTTCATGCCATTGGAAAAGCTACTCTCACGTCTTTTTGAGATAAACTCTTCACCTTGGGCTTCCTGTGAAGCTGTTGTGGGACCATGCCTTTGAAATTCTTATGCTTTTAAGATCTTTAAAGGAATTTGAGGCGGCACCTTAAATCTTTCCAAGGTCTTAACAGAATCTTGGCTTCGTCTTTAGACTGTTTTCCTGGCAGCACCCTAGATTTGATCTTAGCCTGGAAGCCATTTCTCTGCTTACCCATTATGTGACAATTGGGCATGTGGGGATGCTTTAAATGGGATACAGATATTCGAACCCTGTGAGTCCTGGTTCCTTTCTATTTAATAATCTTTTTGTTTGTTTGTTTTAGCTTATCTCTCTCATCAATTTTACTTTCAGCTGTTCGGTAGCAAGAGTCCCGTTTCCTCCGGTTTCAGTGTCATTTTCTTCCCTGGCCTAGAAGCCGTCACTCAGCCCTTCAAGGGCCCTCAGGCTTCCACTCACAGTCTCGGGGACACTTTGGATTTTCACTCTTACTCTTCTCTACATCTGTTCAGGTTTCACCTACCTCCAGGTTCAAAGGCATCCCCACATTTTGGGTTCCTTTTTAATGGCTGTGCCCCATTTTTAACATCAGTATCTGTGCCAGTTATTTATTGCTAATAATTTATATAATAAACTGCCTCCAAACCTGGTGACTCAAAACAGCATCTGCTTGGTTCACAAATCTGTATTTAGACAAGGCTTAGTGGAGCCAGCTCATTTCTTCTCCACTTGGCATCAAGCGGGCACTAGAATAATCTAAAGGCTTGTTTATGCTCATATCTGGAAGTTGGAGCTGGCTTTGGTTAAGGACATTCCCTGGGGTCATCAGCTGGGACAGCTGCGTGTACAAAGACTCAGTAGGTGGCCTGAGCTTCACAATGTGGTGGCTGGGTTCTAAGGGTGAGCAACCCTACGGAGTGAAAGTCAGAAGCCATTTAACCTTAGAAATCACACAGCAGTGCCCCCACATTCTGTCCCCTAGAAACCAGTTGACTGAGGCCAGTACATACTTCAGGGGAGGGAATTTCACAGGGGAAGTGTCAAGGAATTTGTAGAGTTGTTTTACAACCACCATCTCCGCCTGCCTTGTTTTACCAAATAATCCTTCTATCTGAAGGAAAGTAGTTCTTCCAAGTCAATGTCACTGAAATTCCAGCAAGTATTTGTTTGTTTTTGTTGAGTATCTTCTCTTGTTTTGTGGAGAGCCACAAAGGATTACAAGAATTAAGGCTTTTTTCTTTAGAAAAATGTATGGATCACCTTAAAACCACTACGCTAGGAGATGGGTTTCTCCTTAACTCTGCGAATCGCTCATTGCTCCTTGGAATGCAATTCAAATAAGCATGAAGTATTTGTGGTTCAGAGAAAGGCTTATGGCATTAGAACCCATATTTGTAAGATGTATTAATTGCAGTCTTTTTTTCAAAGTCTTGTTTTGGGAGGCATTTATTAATTCAGCCCTAAGTAACTCAGTATGATCTCCCTAAAACTTTAAAAGTCATGGAGAGTTAAGACTTGGGGGAGGAAGGGGTAAGAGACTTTCTACTAAGAGGTGCCTTGTAGTCATTTTCTGTAGGAAAGACGTGAACCAATTTACAGAAAAATAAGAGTGTAAAATCAAGTACAAATGTATAACAAAGACGATGACAGTAAACAGTATTGTTTTGTGACTCTTGGTGGTTTGAACTTTTTTCTTGATTTTCTGAGTAACTTGAGTTTCTCCATTCCACAAGGCAGATACCATTTTATTGGAACTGAATTTATTTCAACCTTTGATGCTGGGTTAGAGTTAGGCTGTTCTCAGTCTGCTAACCTCATTACCAAACAATTTTATCTTCTTCATGCAGAATGCTGATCTTCCAGCAAAAGTGAAATCTGCATCTTCAGTACTTCTCCATCTGGGTGCAGAAACTCAACGTTTTCTAAAGGAGATATTTATGAAAGAATTGCAAAAGAAATCTGACACACTGGAGGAGAAGACAAAGCAGTTGGAAGAAGAAGTAGTGCACCTCAGGCATCACCTGGAAATGAACGCAGTGGAACGCAGTCCAGTGGAGCGGTACCAACGGGAGACTGAGGAGCGAGCAAGACGGGATGTAGTGGAAAAACTGAAAGAACTCAGTCAAGTCGTGCAGTACAGACAGGAGACTGAAGAACAAGCAAGACAGCATATTGCAGAAAAATTGGAAGAAATCAGCCAGTTTTTACAGGTGAAGCATTGATCTGTAACGTGCTGTAACTCACTTCGCTGAGAATTACAGTTCGGATGTGTACGTTTTATGTGTTTCCTCTACTTCCCATATAGCGGTTTGTTTTGTAGATTTCTGGAAGGAAGGCCGCATTTGTTACTCCCTTTAAATAATTCAGTTTCCACCATTACTACCACTAAACTGACCTTTCGGAACAACTCTCACTAGAGAATCATTTTTAAGACCAATTGGTGTAAATCAAGACGACTAGGAGGAAAAGAATATATTGTGATTCAAATACTGTACCACACTCTGCGATTACTGTTGGGTTGTATTGTTCAATTGTTAAAGTTTTAAACTGATCCTATTATTCTTTGAACTATCACATCACATGAGTACTAGTAGAAGAGTGATTCAACTTGAATTTTGTAATTCAGATTTAATTCACTTGACATTGATGGTAAGTATTTTAAAGTTCAGCTTTTTTTCACACTTAAAATTGCTCTCTGAATCACTGACTCAAAACTAAAGGGAACAAATGTAATTACTCAGGTTATAAGTATTTTTAAAACTGTATCCTTTTAATTTGCTGTAGGCCCAAGCAGCATCTCAAGAAGACCTGTTAAGAGAGTATAAACGTGCTTCAGTAAGTCAAATGGAACACAGAGTTAAAGATCTGGAAACTGAACTGAAAAGTAAAACTTTTCAGTTTGACTGTAATGAAAAAGAATTGGAAAAATACAGGCAGCTGTACCTGGAAGAGCTAGAAAATGGAATGTCATTGGCAAGCCAACTAAACTCGTAAGTCAAAACGTAGAATTATAGAAAACAATTTAGGTCATTAATTTGCCTCTTAGGCATAATTCTTACTGAGCCAGGTTCATGAGGTGAGTAGCAGGTGAGAGCTAACTAGATAGTGTAATTTTGGGAAATGGTGTTAGTAAATGAACTCTCCTTTAAAATGTCAGTCCAGGGCAGTTTGCATCTCCCTGCCTTTTGTTGCTTTTACATGACTTTATGTTTTATATATGTATATATTTAACCTGATCTGGTCTTTAAGCTAGGGGTTTTGCAAACTTTGTTATTTAGACAGCCGTATTATCACAAAATTTCTAGCTGGAATTCCCATAAATAGAAATGTTACTAAGTTTAAAATTAACTGTGTTTTGGAAGAGTACAACGTAAGCCCAAGGGGCCCCATTCTGGTGTTTGGTGAATTTACTTTCTTGATTGTGATATTTGGTGTCACCGCTTGTGGGCACCGAGATGAAGTGCTGTATCCTTCTAAGTTTGTCTCCGCTATGTAAAGGCATGCTTGGGGAATAGGTGGAAATTCACATAGGGGTGACGGGCAGTATAGTGGTTCACAAAGTGGCTAAAAAGAATATGGTGGCCTGCCCGAGGGGGTGTGTGGAAGACAGAAAGGGCAGGTCCCACCTCCGGTGCCTGAATAACAGGATAAGCTACAGGTGTCCCCGCTATCCGAAAGGAGAGTGTTTCTATGAAAGTTGTCGGTGTAAAGCAAAGAGGCAGTTACCTTAGGACACGTCTTGCTGGTGGATGCGTGAAATAAATATGCATAAAGCACAGGCGCTCACAGACACAGTCCAAAGCCGCGGCGGCGTGATGCCGGGATACTGAGTGTGGTTCTGCGGAAGGAGCTCGGTGGGGCCCCTCTCGCTGCTCGGGGTGCTCATTGCCCCTCTGATGGCTCGGGCTACAACAAACACCCAGTGCTATTCTGGCTTTTTGCTTTTTTTTCATAAAAGTGAAAATCCACTTGAGTTTTTTTTGGTTATGGAAAACAGGTGCTGATGTAGGCCTCTGGTAAAAGCAAAGTAACAAAGTGAGCTTTGGGAAATTGGGGGACACTTGAAATTGCCCCTGGTGCTGTCATAGTTCTTTCCCACCATTGACTCTGCCGCCTGGTGCCCCCCAGAGGTGGTGGCTCTAAACTGTTCCTCAGTGCCGCATGCTTAATTTCTCCCAGGTAGTGAGTGAAATGTGTGTATAAGGGGGGTGAAAGCAAATGCTTGAAAGTGGCTTTGAGGGATGGTTTATTTTTTATTTCTAAACTGGTTTCCTGAGGGCATGTCTAGATGCAGCCAGTGCAGAAGGCAGCGGGGATCCTCTGTGGGGGCGTCTCCATCTCTGACTCTCCCCACTTTGAAGTACTTGTTAGTTAAGGGCCCCCCAGGCACGTACGTCCTTCTTTAGGACAGTTTTAAACTGTAATTGTTTACAGTAGGTCTGCGCTGACGTATTTTTTGGTGTCAAAACACAGTTTAATGGGACAATCTGTTTACTATTGTAGCAACTTTAAAAATACACATCACTTAGGAAGGAAATGAAATGAATGAAATCTGTGCTTTGCGATCCTCGCAGGGCTAATGAGAGGCTGGCAGCAGTGAGCACTGAGCTTCAGCTGGAGAAGCAGCACAAGAGTTCTCTCCTCGGCTCTGTTCCCGCACGGCCTGTTGACGGACCGCCTTCTGATGAAAGTTCTAGTACTAGTGTAGAGACCGAAAGGAGTCTTACTCGAAGAAGGAACTTCAGGAATTTTTCAGACCCTTCGACTACCACAAGCGATCTGTTCAGGGTTAGTTATATTATCTTTTTTTCCTTGGGTTTCAGATTTCTGATACAATTCTTGCTTTTAATTTGATGAAATTCTGAGTTGTTTATTTGACTTCACACTAAGTAAAAGCCATAATTGTGCTAATAAAGGAGACAAATTTTATAATTTTTTAAAGTCCCTGGACTTGTGATTTTCAAGAGATACCTGTCACTAACTTTATTCAATAAATGCAACTAAACTGACAAATTTTAAATTTCTTAAAAAGCTCCATTTTAAATTCTAGTTTAGAAATTAAGTATTATTGCCAAATAACTAGAGATCCACTTTCCAATGTTTGGCTGAGCTTCTGATTGATTTCGGTTTGGCATTGGTTCATAGTCATTTTCAAGTTTTGCTGCACCCCAGCTTTTCTACCCCTAAGCATAAGTAAGTGATTGGCATTGAGCTACTTAACCACACGCAGATGTTTTTTATTTAAAGGAATCCAAGATATATTCTTTTTATCAATTCGATAAACTCGTAACACTAAAAACATTAAGTTCTGTTTTGAAGTTTAAAATTTTTATCATTTTCTTCTGTAAGAGTACATCCTTAGTTGCTATTTTACTTATAGCATTGTTATTTTAATTGCTATAAAATGTCTTAGTGAGGAATTGTAGGACATTTCTAAGTATGTAGTCAAGTAAAGCAAATACTTAAATTTTTAAAATGAAGTTCACTTACCTCTCTGTCTTGCCCTCAGTAGGAATACCGAGGTGGCAATGATAGGGAGTCTTTAAATTACAACCAGTTTTCATTTAAATCGGTGCGTGTTGGTTTATGGTTTGATGGTGTTTTCATGATCTTCTTGATGCAGAGAAAGGTAGCACGGGCCCTTGTTGAGTGAGGTCTCCACCTGTCTTTTCTCACTTGGCTTCATGTCATAATAAATCGAAGAAGAAAAAAGCTCAGGTTTCATAGACAGTGTTGTGGGTAAATTGAGTCTAAGTGCTTCAGAGTCATGAAACCGGACTGCGTGGTGTTTAAAAAAACAATGCACGGCTAACACTTCTGTCAGTGGCTAAGCATGATGCAAACTCGAAATGTTTCCATTAGTTGTCAGCAAAAAATCGACAGTGGGTCACTTTACAGGATGATGGTGGAAGAGTGTGAGTGCAAAAGCAATGCAGGAGAAGACTCCTGAGGACAGTTGTTTCCTTTGATGTTTTTGGAGGAAAGAGGTGTCTACTTTTTAGTACTTCTAAATACACTGGAAAATGGTTTATTTTAAACTCAGTGTTGTAGTTCCAAGGTACACGTAGTTCTTCTGTGGGGCCGTGGGGCCGAATCATGCTAGGTTTAGCAGGGAGGTTAACAAGCCCCGTTCTGTCCGGGTGCAGAGACACGTCTCCCTCAGCACTGCCGGGCGCCTCACAGGAGTTACTGTACAGTTACTGCTTACGGATTTCTTAGTCAGACTTAGAGAAAGAAGGTGCCTTGTGGAATTGCTAGGGATGTAGTTATTTCTGCTGGGAAAACATAAAGTAATGCCTTGAGAGGTGTGAACATACTGTTTAAAATGACAGGAAGGGATGGGTTTTTGCATGGGGCTTAACAAAACAACAGACTTCCACAGCTTTTCGGCTATGGCTCTAGAAAGCAAAATGTTAAAAATGGCATCGGGATTGAATTTAACATTCTCCTTTATGTGCAAGGTTTTAACATTTTGGACTGTTCCTACTGTGAAGTTCCAGCTTACTCAGCGTTTTCTTCTAACCTCACAGAAGTATTGCTCTAAGTCTGTGATTTCAGTCGTGCTGGTTGTCGAAGCAAGTTTTTTCCAGTTCATAACACTTGGGTTTATTGCCTCTCTTACTGCTGCTTGAAGTATAGCCTTGTCACGTGACATCGTTGTAGTGGTGTGGTAACAGATGGACCCCGTATCTGTTTTGCTAATTTTTTACCCTCAGATTTCACATTCTAGTTTATTTCTGGGATGTTTTGTCCCACATGTCAGAAGCAACTTTACAGTTTTACTCAATCGTGTTATCTGTATTACTATAAAATGCAAAAAGTTAAAATTAGCCTGAGCAGATACATCACTGTTAGATTTTCTTGCACATAGAATTTTTTTCTGAGAAGTGAAAACTTAAAAATGGATTCCAGACAATATTATAACACACAGAATTTCTCTGTTTTAGAGATTTTTTTATGTTCAAGAGTTTTTAAGTGTTGGTGTGCCTAACATGAAGCATGGCCACAATAGTTAATAAATGTCCTTCAAATCTATTTTAAATAGGAAGACTAAATTTTACACTCACTGATTTTGGACTTCTGGTGTATTACTGACACTTTCAAACATTTTCTAATGACTTATTTAAGTAATTTTTAAATTGCTCAAATGTCCATTCAGTTTAGCAGCCCTTTTTCTAAATGGGACTATACCAGTGCACCAGAGCTAAAACGATTAATATTCCTAAGACTTTAACTTTTTACATGACACAGCACTGCGTCTCAGCAGAATCTGGTCACGTTTCTTTTAAAAGTAGGCTTCCAAGGCAGGGCACATCCACTCTGAATTTTAATTCTAATCAAACTATCAGCGTAGTTAAGCTCATTTCTCATGAGGCAGAGGCAGAGTTCAGTAACCTTGTTTCTGGTATCAGCTCTCTGCCCTGTGGACTCCCTCCTGCCCTCGTTTCATTTTGTCTGAATGCACAAATGAGGAAGCGTGTTATCTTTTGAAAGACAATCACTCAGCTTCTTCCAGTTCTTTTTCTTTCATTCACTTTTTTCTCTGTACTTAATTGTTCAGCTCCTTGATCAACAAATTCTCATTTCTTTTCTCTGCAGCAAAATACATGTATTTAATAGTTACAAACTGACAAGTGTCATTTCCTTCACACATTAACCTATTTACAACAGGATGATGAATCAAAGTGGTTAAATGACTTGATTCTATTACATTTCTGGAATTGTACTAATTTTTATAACATTTAAAATAAGAATGACACCAAGTTTTAACTTAAAAAGTATCGATAGTCTGAAAATATATTCACTTCAGAAATGAACGTGTGTGTATATGTGTGAGGCAAGTGTCTTTTTATCAAGTTGATCTCGGAAAGAGAGGGCAGCATTATCTTCCAGCCTGTGACCTCAGTTTTGACCTCAATCCTGCAGTGTCCCCAGTGGGACCTTCCATTTCTATGGGACATGGTCTGCAAACTGCCAGTTATGAGCGAGTCCTCCTAATTAAAAATCATTAGAATTAAAACTTGCTGATACATTGTCTTCCTGTGTATAGTTTTCTCACCTTTCTGTGTTTTTGTTAAATGGAAAAGTTTAAGTAAAACTGCAGGTGCCTTCTCCTTATTAATGTTGGACGTCAGACCACTTCCACCATCGGGACATGGGGGTCCTCACCTAGAAATAAACATAAAGGTCCCAGAAGTACCTATTTAGGAAAATAGCTTTGCAGAGGAAAAGATAGTAATCTTACATTCAACTCATGTAAAAGTGTGATCTACATTTTGCATAGTGTTTATTAACGGTTATATGAAATTATTTCAGTAAAGGCTTCTCCCTTCATCTGTTAGGCGTTTTTCACTTCACAGGACCCGCCTGGCACTGTTGTCACGTTGTTGATGGCAGAAGGCCTCTGTAGAATGCTCTTGTCAGACAGTGTTACGGAAAACAGTCTCTGAAAATACTGGCGAATGGTAGCCCCAAATTTTGTCTTTGCACCTAACATTTACAAAGGCCTCGGCTCTCGTGTCACTGTTGTCACCACAGTGTTTATTATGTCTGGTGTACTAATTTAGACCCTGTTCAGTGAGCTGGTGACTTTTATAAGAAAGATTTTTAAAAGAACACTCTAGATGGGGACGCTTGTAGTTTGAAATGTCCCCACACATTTCATAATTAAATATGTAACTAACTAAGTCAAGTTTCAAAAAGTTGGCCCTGATTTCTAGAAAGGAAACAAAGTTACAGTTAAATTACGTATTGTTTTCCTTGTTTCTAACTCTTAGGAAGTTGTGAATCAGGAACCAACTTTGAAAACTGGCGCTAGCCTCTCCTTTTCTTCAAGCAGATTTTCTGATAGAAATACCTTAGTCATATACAGAGAGCAAAACACATTTGCTTAACTTGTTTGCCAGTAGAATTTTCACTTGACATCATAACAGAGCCCTTTTTTTCATTTTATGTACCTACGATTTTGTGCTAAAACCATTAGCAAGAACAGGCCTTAAAATTTTAGTTTCCTAAAAGTGCAGGAATGGAAAAGCTCATTTTAAGGAAAAACCCATTAACATTAAAAAAAAACTAAACTTTTATAAAGGGCAGTTTTTCTGAGAAATGCAAAGTAATGCATTCAGTGTAGAACATGAATTGTTTAACCTCTTTGTGCTAGTAAGATCAGGCATCGCCCTCTGAGATTATGTGTATCCGACAGGGCAGTGTTTACTGTGCTTTCCGTCAGGGGAATCTAAATAGCCTTACATATGTATGTTCTCTATTATCTAAAATCAAAGTAAGTAGGAATTTATTTTATTTTATTCCTGTGATTATTTTTTCTATTTAAGCAATCCCCAAGTTAGGTCAAGTCTCTGAAAGTATTATTTAAAGGCCACATTTCATAAGCTAGCTGTCATTCCTATGATAGTGTTTCTTGTTAAACATTAAAAATAATATTTGACTTATTTCAGATGCGGAAGAAGTTGGAGAATAATATAGACAGAGAATTAAGAGAAGGTATGTTGCCAACATTTCTGAATTAAAGTTAGACATTGATTTCCGAAATACACTGTAAACAGTAAATGGCCCCTCTTTCTGTTGTTTGAATAACAGATACCATGTTAAGTTTTTCCTTACACGTAGCTAATGAGAAATGAGAAAGCACAATCTCGTTCATAATGATAAGTGTACTTATTCCTCATTTATTCATCATGATCCACGGCTTTAAAAAAAGTCTCAAGAAATCTGTCTTCTCTATTTCTGGCTGTGCCCTTCCTCTCCCGCTGTCCCCGTGGGCCTGTCACCTGCACACGGACCTGTTCTCAGAAAGCATGGAGGTCGTCAGCTTCTCGAGTTTGGTAGTGACTGAGGCCAAAAACCCAGACTCAAGCAATCACAGTTCATGTAGCTGTCCCCTGGTGGATGACAATTAATGTCCTGTCATTCACTTTGTCACTGGTTAACCTTTTGCCCTCAGGAAAAATTCCAAATTCCTTAGCTTGGAAGAAAAACACCCACATCGATCTGGCTCTTGCCAAAGTCTTCAGCCGTATCTCTTTCCTCCCCTGCTCTGCCCCTGTGCTCCAGCGGCTGGTCAGACTGCGTCCAGCTCCGCGGGCGCCCTTCCTGCCTCTGCTCTTTGTGTTTGCTTCTTGCCTCTCCCTCCCACACTTTCTCCTCCTCCTTCAGGTATCTGCTTACACATCACGGCCACCAGAGAGGGGACAATATTGACACAAAGCTGGACGTCCCTTCTGAGTGTTCCAACTCTGCCCTCTTTTATACCTGTCATGGCATTTATGTCTCTGTACCGAAACTGCCTGTTCATCTGTTTCTCCAGTTTATGGTACAAGATCTTTCAGGGTGGGCTCTGTCATCTTCATCTTGTGGTTCCAGTGCTTGTCACAGTGCCTTAGCACATGGTTGCTGAGTAAATGAATGAAGAGTGAGAAAACCAGGCGCTCTGATCCTTAGCCACAGGAGCAGTTAATTCAACGTGCAGCCCTGGGCAAAGTCTAGAGTAGTAATCTTGGGTTTTGTGTTGTAATCGTATGTAGGTATTTTTCATTCTTCTTAAAACTTAGAAGAGTCTCAGCTTTTCTTAAAAGATAAACTGACATTTAGTTACCTATGAAGTATTTTAAGTAAAGAATCTAATTCTTTCATTTTCTTTCCAGCTATTACTGAACTTGAATCTAAGTCCTACAGACTCTCTCGTAGGCTCGATGGACGAGTCAAGTCCAAGTCCAGATCTGGTTTCAAAAGCACGTGAAGAATAGATGGAAATTCTGAAGAAAAGTATCTGATCTACAAGATAAATAGTAAACATTTACCTGCTCTGAAATAGTAAACATTTACCTGCTCTGGGCTGTTTGCCTAACATTTTAATTATTTCCCGCTAAGTGAGATACTGACAATGTTTATTAAAGGGAAATATTCTTGTATTATATATGCATGATTAAAATTGATGTAGTATTTTAAACCACGTTTCTCTGCATCTCATTGACTTTTAAGCAGACTTTGGGAATAAAACTCAGCACTTTGGAGTATTATATACTCAAACTGAGCCCGGATGCCAGCTGTTTAAACAGCACCCAACCACCCACCAAATTTGTCATTGATATTGAGCCGTGTTGATTGGTAGCTTTTTTGAATTTTCCAGTGTTAATCACTGTCTGTAGACCTAAAGATTTAGACGGACAGCGTTTGGATCTGCTTTGGCTGTTTCAGTGTTCTAATGGATCACAGTCGTTAACAGTGCCGTCAGATTTTCTGTATGTTACCTGAAACACTGATTCACAGATGTTTCCTCATGGGGAAATGAAATCTGCCTCAGGCTTTTCATTTTCTCTATTTATTTACTTACTTTTTGGAAACAGTCTTAAAATTAGAGACAAGTTCCGAGCACCAGACTCAAACGGACATTGTCACAAACCTGCCATCTCTCCCATACATTCTCCTAAGGCGTTCTCTATCTTCCCTAAATGTCACTTGTTCTACCATAAGTGCCCTTTCTCTCCCTTCTCGCCAAGAAGTCATTTGTTTTTCAGAAAATGCTTTTCTCCTTTTCCTGTCACGTATTAAATTGTATATAAGCCCCCAATTCTAGCCACCCCTTTAAATCCCATTGCTTTGTGAACTCTTGCATGTATTCATACGTAATTTTTTTCTCACAGTAATCTGCTTTAGTCAATTTAATTTGCAGGTTCCCAATCACTGAATGTAAGACGGTAAAGGAAATACTCTCCTCCTCAACAATTTCCAGGAGCTAAAATTTCAACAACTCCTACT
The DNA here is from genome assembly GCF_048773025.1 of Camelus bactrianus. Lineage (NCBI taxonomy): Eukaryota > Metazoa > Chordata > Mammalia > Artiodactyla > Camelidae > Camelus > Camelus bactrianus. The sequence goes on from NC_133558.1 coordinate 39,648,371, forward strand.
TAGATCCTTTATTCCCTTTCCCGTCCTTTCAGTGTACTTACTTGGCAAAACTCCCAACTACACAACAGACTGATTCTCATTTTTCCCCCTTACGTCCCCCCAGGCATCTAAGTGCTGCTGAAAAAAGTCACACACTGCCCAGCTATCCTGCTACTTTTATTTAGTTAATTTGCACCTTCTTCCTCCTCAGTGATGATTTCAAATTCCCCTCTCTGTAAACACCTCCCTCTGTTTCTTGCCTCTCACGTGAACCAGTCTTACTTCTGACGACAGACTTCCTGAGAGATCTGCTTGCTTCCCCACCAGCAGTCCGTCCCCACCCACTCTGGTGTGTCTTCCCTTCCTCCATTCCCACGCAGCGAGTCACTGATGACTCCCACGTCTAAATCAACGTGACACCTTTCCAACCCTTGTCTAACTGAAATTCTCATGCCTCCGGGCATTCCATGTAACCGATCTCTGTAACCGACCGCTGCCTACAGCTTCCTCTTTAGTCTTGAGCTGAAGATGATGTTGAAGCTGAAGGCTGCGGCCTTCTTGGTGAGTTCACTCCATTTACCCTGGCTGTCTCCCATGGGTATACACAGGAAGTACACGTGTTACTCAATTTTTACTTTTCTCCTGTTAGTCTACCTTATGTCAGGTTAATTCTTAGACCAGCCAGATGAACCTAGAAGGGTGGAGGGACGCTCCCCACCCCCACCCCAGCACAAGCCTGAGCACAGGTAGCTGTGCTCATTCACAGCTGGCGTGGGCGCTGCCGCGCCTGCAGGGAAGAGATCGATGGCAAACTCCGCTATTCCTACAGCACTAGCCAGTGAGCTGAAGCTCACCTGAATGTCCTCCAGGCTGAGCTGGGGTCACTGCTCCTGACAGAAGACGGCCTTTGTGAAAGAAAAAAATGGAGTCTGCATTGCTCGAGAGGGCTCACTAAGGAGGTGTGAGTGACTTATGCACATCTCAGCCCACAGAGAATCCGACCCTGTGAGCACTTACTGCCCTAATGAAGTCATCTGGAACACCTGCCAGAAACTTCAGCTGCTTACTGAGCCCCCCCCCTACCCTGAAATAACCTGTGATTCCTTAAGGACACGTGTCTCCTGACTGGCTCACATCAGTGTCAGTCACAATCCTCATCAGGCGACTTTTGACAGCCTCTTGGATTTTTTTGTCCTTATAAGCCCCTGACTCCCGTCCTTGAAACACCCAGTGTTACCCAAATCTGTGTCTCCCAAGTCGTAATTTATTTCTTCCAGTTTTATTGAGGTATAATTGACATGCAGCACTGTATTATGTTTAAGGCATACAGCATAATGACTTAATTTATATATATCATGAGATGATGAGCGCAATGTACTTTGCTGTAACTATTAACATAACTATACCCCTGTCTCTGGGATACAGTAAGATGATTACTTAGGGTTCTCCAAGGGAGAAATGAAAATAATAGAGTATCTGTATCTCTGTCTGTCTTTCTAGCTTTCTATCATGTCCGAAATCTGTAGGGTGGGCCTGCAGCCTAGAAATTCAGGTAAGAGTTAATGTTGCAGTCTTGAGTCTGAATCCCAAGGGACGATAGTCTGAAGACTCAGATTGGGTTGCCACGCTTCAGTCATGAAAAGAAGCCCCTCCACTTTGGGGAACCTCAGTGTTTGCTCTGAAGGCCTTCAGCTGATTGGATGAGGCCCATCAAAATTATGGAGGGTAATCAGCTTTATTCAAAGCCACTGATTTAAATGCTCATCACACCTGAAATATACGTTCACAGAAGCATCTAAACTGGTGTTTGACCAAACACCTGGGCATCATAATCTAGCCAAGAGATACTTACCAGGAGTTGGAGAGGTTTGTTCTAAAGGGATATAAAGCTTTGTTCCAGCAGGAAGTAATTTGCTCAGCACAGTTCTAGGTCAGCTCTGGGCTCCTGATAATCACGAAGTCAGATCTGATTTCCCAGCCTGTGACTCTTTGTGTCCAGCAGATGTCGCCAAATGACCAGTCATAGCTCAGATGCACAGGCTCGTCTTTGGGAACAGGTGCAGTATATGTATGTATGGCCAGCATCTTAAACAAAGCACTCATGTTGTCTGCGACTCTTTTTCTCCATTTTACTGAGACGTGTGGATCAAAATGAGATGTTCACAGGAAAATGGTTGTCCTGGAATGTGGTGATATTGTGGAATAATGAAAATGTTAAGTCAAACACAGAGACAGCCCAGTAAAATGGCACCTAAACATAGGTGTGGGGAACTCGTGTGTGCGTGTGTGTGTGTGTGAACTTGTGCTTCTGAGAAAGATTAAACAGGAGTGGAACTGATGAAAAATACTTCAAAAAAAGGTAAAGAAAATATTGCAGAAAATACTGTAGAAAAACCTGTAAACGGAATAAAGTTGGAGAAGATGAAAGAGAGGCAGAGAAAAGCCAAGGCGAGTGTGCATGAGACTGGGCTACGCAGATAAAGTGTTAACACGGGAACCCCTGGAGAAAGGATCCCTGTGTCCTAACAACAGGAGACCTGAGCTCCAAATGAAGACCATGTAAGTGGAGGATTAGGAAAAAAGACACCAAACCATCTGCAACCACTTCAATGGAAGCCTTTATTTTAAGGGACTCTTAACTTCATGCTCACAAAGACTAGGAGCTTTCCACACTACACACAGCATGTGTTCCAGGAGGCAGGGTTGACGCTGTAGGCACTGAAAAAGAACCTCCCTACTGTGGAGAAGGAGAGAAAACCGCAAGGCTGGGGTGGAATAGTAGACCTACTGGGGTCACTTCTTTGTTAATCTGTTAAAATCTCCCTAATTAGAGGGAGGGTATAGCTCAAGAGGTAGAGCGCATGCTTAGCATGCGTGAGGTCCTGGGTTCAATCCCGAGTACCTGCTCTAAAAATAAATAAATAAACCTAATTACCCCCCAACCCAAAAGGAAAAAAAAATTCCTAATTAAAAGAAAAAGTCTGCATCTGATAAGGTGGAGGCTGTGAAGAGGGGGTTTATTGCTGCTGCACTGAGGGACCTGTCGCTCAGTTTAGAAGCTGCTTCCAGAGCAGGACAATCCCCACCGTAATTGAAGAATGGAAGGTAAGTTGAGCTTAATTATTAACATAAAGATTGATGGTTTTGGTCCATTCAACAAAGTAATAGTCTTAATTCAAATCCATGTGTTAATTTTGGCTTTTTTAGGTTAAAGTACAGGCAAAATTGCCTTGAGACTGTGATGGAACTGGTTAAATGCTTTATGAAGAAGTTTTCTTTCATGAAACTACATCCACCTGTGTTTTTGCTCTGTGATAGATTTAGCTGTCATTTAAATTAGAATTTGAGTTATTTATGTGTGATAAAGATCCTTGTACTTAAAAAGGCATGTTTTTTTGATTTTTTGAAAAAGATTCCCCTTCTAAGCTTTTTTTTTTTTTTTTTTTGACTTTTTTTCATGGTGTAAAACCCAAAACCTAATGAAATACGTCTCCAGGTTTTAGAAGCGTGAAATGACGCTCAGAGACAACTTTCTCGAGAGCAGAATGCCAGAGTAATACAAGATGCAATCCTGGACCATCATCTTTCCCAACAAAAGGAGGCAGAAAAGGCTAATAAAATGAATGCTGAGGTATTTTCTTTAGTCATTTTCAAACATGTGCGTGTATGAATTTCTATACTTATGTAGTTTAAAAACCAATACTATAGGTACAGAAAGTATAGAGGGTTTTAAAAGCCTATATATGTAAATATATTTTCTGGGGGTTTCATTTCTGGTCCATTGGATAAAGCAATATTTTGAATTCAAATCCATTTGCCGGCGACAGTGACGTAGTGACATTCACAATGGCCTCATCCAAGGAGAGGCTGTTCATATTTTCCATAGGAATTGATGAACTTTCCATTATCTCAAAACTGTTGCTACTAACGGCAGGCATTCTAGTTTCTGGCAGTGATCTCACTCCTTTGATAGACGAATGGAGAGGTTACTTTATCACTTCCACTGATGGTAAGAGGGGAAAAGTGTAGCCAGTTCAGAAACCGTAGTCTGGGTGTCATTCTCCTACGTGTGATAAGAAGTAACGCTGTGCTCCATGTGGTATCTGATTTCAGTACAAGGAGCTTATGTATATAGTGACAGACATACCATAATCTATACTTAGTGATAATTTATTGAGCAATATTTCATTTTTAATAAAACAATTCACTGTATTTCCGTATTTCGCATCCCACATCATGTCTCGAAGCCCACATCTCCCCAAGACCGCGTCATCTCCCCGAGCTCAATAATCTCCCCAAGCCCACATCATGTCACCAAGCCTGCATCATGTCTCCAAACCGACATATCCCCAAGCCCACATCATCACCCCAAGCCCAATCATCTCCCCTACCACACATCATCTCACAAAGCCCAAACTTCTCCCCAAGCACACATCATGTCACCAAGTCCAATCATCTCCCAAGTTCACATATTCTCCCCAGCCCAATCATCTCCCGAAGCCCAATCATCTCCCCTAGCCCACATCATTTCCCCAAGCCCAAACATCTCCCCAAGACCGCATCATTCCCGAAGCCTGCATCATCTAGCCAAGCCTGCGTCATGTCCCAAGACGGCATAATATACGCGAGCCCGAATCATTTACACAGGCCCACATCATTTCCCCAAGCCCAATCATCTCCCTAAGTCTGCATCATTTCCCAAGCCCGCATCATGGAACCGAGCCTGCATCATGTCCCCGAGACCGCATCATGTACACAGGCCCAGATCATCTGCGAAAGCCAACATGATCTCTCCAAGCCCACATCATTTCCCCAAGCCCACATCATCTCCCCAAGCCCACATCATCTCCCCAAGCCAACATGATCTACCCAAGCCAACATCATCTACCCGAGCCCACATACTCTCCCCATGCCCACATCATCTCCTCAATCCCGCCTCATCTCCCCAATCCCACATCATGTTTCCAGGTCCACATATCCCCAAGCTGATCTCACCACCCTAAGCCCGCATCATGTACCCAAGGACAAATGATCTCCGCAACCCCGCATGATCTCCCAAACGTCATCATTTTTTCAGGCCCACATGTCCCAAAGCCGACCTCACACCCTAAGCCCGCTTCATCTCCCTAAGCCCGCATCATGTCCCCAAGCACACAACTCCCAAAAGGCACATAATTTCCCCGAACCTGCATCATTTCCCAAGCCCGCATCATCACTCCAAGCCTGCATCATGTTCCCAAGCCCACATCTCCACAAGCGCACATGATCTCCCCAAGCCTGCATCGTAATTTTAGGCCCAAATTTCCCCAAGCCGACCTCACCACCCTACACCTGCTTCATCTCCCCAAGCCCGCATCATATCCCCAGGCCCACATCTCCCGAAAGGCACATAATTTCTCCAAGCCTTCAACATTTCCCAATCCGACATCATCTCCCCAATCCCGCATCATGTTTCCAGGCCCACATGTCCCCAAGCTGACCTCACCACTCTAAGCTCGCATCATATCCCAAAGGTCAAATCATCTCCCCAACCCTGCATGATCTCCCAAGCCCACGTCATCTTCTAAGCCTGCATCATGTCCCCAAGCCCACATCTCCCCAAGCCTACATTATCTCCCCAAGCCTCATTTTTTCAGGCCCACATGTCCCGAAGCCGACCTCACACCCTAAGCCCGCTTCATCTCCCCAAGCCCGCATCATATCCCCAGGCCCACATCTCCCGAAAGGCACATAATTTCTCCAAGCCTTCAACATTTCCCAATCCCACATCATCTCCCCAAGCCCAATCATCTTCCCAAGCCCACATCATCTCCCGAAGCCTAATCTTCTCACCAAGCCCACATCATGTCATCAAGCCCACATGATCTCCCCAAGTATGCATCATGTTTCCAAGCCCACATGTCCCCAAGCCGACCTCACATCCCTAAACCCGCTTCATCTCCCCAAGCCCGCATCATGTCCCCAATACCACATCTCCCAAAAGGCACATAATTTCCCCAAGACTGCATCATTTCCCAAGCACACATCATCTCCCGAAGCCCAATCATCTCCCCAAGCACACATCATGCCCTCAAGCACACATCATGTCTTCAAGCCGACATATTACTAAGCCCACATCATCTCCCCAAGCCCAATCATCTCCCCAGCTCACATCATTTCCCACGCACGCATCATCTAGCCAAGCTTGCATCCTGTCCCCAAGCCGGCATTATATCTGCGAGCCCGCATCATTTACACAGGAACACTTCATCTCCCCAAGCCAACATGATCTCCACAAGCCCACATCATCTCCCTGAGCCCACATAGTCTCCCCAAACCTGCATCATGTTTCCAGATCCACATGTCCCCAAGCCGACCTCACAACCCTAAGCCTGCTTCATCTCCCCAAGCCCGCATCATGTCCCCAAGCCCACATCTCCCAAAAGGCACATAATTTCCCCAAGCCTGCATCATTTCCCAAGCCCGAATCATCTCTCCAAGCCTGCATCATGTTCCCAAGCCCACATCTCCCCAAGCGCACATTATCTCCCCAAGCTTGCATCGTGATTCCAGGCCCAAATGTTCCCAAGCCGACCTCACCACCCTACACCGGCTTCATCTCCCCAAGCCCTCACCATGTCCCCAGGCCCACATCTCTCAAAAGGCACATAATTTCTCCAAGACTACATCATTTCCCAAACCCCCATCATCTCCCCAAGCCCAATCATCTCCCCAAGCTCACATCATCTCCCCAAGTCCAATCATCTCCCAAGTTCACATATTCTCCCCAGGCCCAATCATCTCCCCAAGCCCACATCATCTCCCCAAGCCCACATCATCTCCCGAAGCCCAATCATCTCCCCTAGCCCACATCATTTCCCCAAGCCCAATCATCTCCCCAAGACCGCATCATTCCCAAAGCCTGCATCATCTAGCCAAGACTGCGTCATGTCCCAAGACGGCATAATATCCGCGAGCCCGAATCATTTACACAGGCCCACATCATTTCCCCAAGACCAATCATCTCCCTAAGTCCGCATCATTTCCCAAGCCCGCGTCATGTAACCGAGCCTGCATCATGTCCCCAAGACCACATCATGTACACAGGCCCAGATCATCTCCAAAAGCCAACATGATCTCTCCAAGCCCACATCATCTCCCCAAGCCCACATCATCTCCCCAAGCCCACATCATCTCCCCAAACCCAATCATCTCCCCAAGTCCGCATCATGTCCACAAGCCCACATCTCCCAAAAGGCACATACTTTCCCCAAGCCTGCATCATTTCCCAAGCCCGCATCATGTCCCCAATACCACATCTCCCAAAAGGCACATAATTTCCCCAAGCCTGCATCATTTCCCAAGCCCACGTCATCTCCCCAAGCCCACATCATCTCCTCAAGCCCACATCATCTCCCGAAGAGCAATCTTCTCCCCAAGCCCACATAATGTCTCCAAGCTGACATATCTCTAAGCACACACCATCTCCCCAAGCCCACATCATCGCCCCAAGCCCAATCATTTCCCCAAGCCCTAATCATTTCCCAAGCCCGCATCATCTAGCCAAGGCTGCGTCATGTCCCCAAGCCAGCATAATATCCATGAGCCCGCATCATGTTTCCAGGCCCACATGTCCCCAAACAGACCTCACCACCCTAAGCCCGCATCATGTCCTCAAGGACAAATCATCTCCTCAACCCCACATGATCTCCCAAGCCCACGTCATCTCCTAAGTCCACATCATCTCCATCAGCCTTAAGCATATCCGCAAGAAGGCGTCATCACCCCAAGCCTGAGTGATCTCCACAGCCCAATCATCTGACCAAGCCCACATCATCTCCCGAAGCCTAGTCTTCTCACCAAGCCCACATCGTGTCATCAAGCCCACATGATCTCCCCAAGTATGCATCATGTTTCCAAGCCCACATGTCCCCAAGCCGACCTCACATCCCTAAACCTGCTTCATCTCCCTAAGCCCGCATCATGTCCAAAAGCCCGCATCTCCCAAAAGGCACATACTTTCCCCAACCCTGCATCATTTCCCAAGCCCGCATCATTTCCCCAATACCACATCTCCCAAAAGGCACATAATTTCCCCAAGCCTGCATCATTTCCAAAGCCCGCATCATCTCCCCAAGCCCAATCATCTCCCCAAGACCACATCAGCACCCCAAGCCCAATCATGTCCCCAAGCCCACATCATCTCCCGAAGAGCAATCTTCTCCCCAAGCCCACATAATGTCTCCAAGCTGACATATCTCTAAGCACACACCATCTCCCCAAGCCCACATCATCGCCCCAAGCCCGCATTATCTCCCCGAGCCCACATCATCTCCCCAAGCCCGCATTCATTCCCCAAGCGTGCATCATTTTCAAAGCCCACATCATCTCCCCAAACCACCATGATCTCCCCAAGTCCACATAAACTCCCCAAGCCCAATTATCTCCCCAGCCCACATCATTTCCCAAGCCCGCATCATCTTCCCAAGCGCAATCACCTCCCCAATCCTGCATCATATATCCAGGCCATCTTGTCCCCAAGCTGATCTCACCACCCTAAGCCCGCATCATGTCCCCAAGGACAAAACATCTCCGCAACCCTGCATGATCTCCCAAGCCCACGTCATCTCCTAAGCCTGCATCATGTCCCCAAGCCCACATCTCCCCAAGCCTACATTATCTCCCCAAGCCTCATTTTTTCAGGCCCACATGTCCCGAAGCCGACCTCACACCCTCAGCCCGCTTCATCTCCCTAAGCCTGCATCATGTCCACAAGCCCACATCTCCCAAAAGGCATATAATTTCAACAAGCCTGCATCATTTCTCAAGCCCTCATCATCTCCGCAAGCCCAATCAACTCCCCAAGCCCACATCATCTCGCCAAGCCAACATCATCTCCCCAAGCCCAATCAACTCCCCAAGCCCAATCAACTCCCCAAGCCCACATCATCTCCCCAAGACCAATCATCTCCCCAAGTGCACATCATCTCCCGAAGCCCAGTCTTCTCGCGAAGCCTACATAATGTCATCAAGCACACATCATGTCTCCAAGCAAACATATCTGTAAGCCCATATCATGTCCCCAAGAAAACATGATCTCCCCAAGTCCACATCATCTCCCCAAGCACACATCATCTCCCCAAGACAACATGATCTACCCAAGCCCACATACTCTCCCCATGCCCACATCATCTCCTCAAGCCCACCTCATCTCCCCAATCCCGCATCATGTTTCCAGGCCCACATGTCCCCAAGCTGATCTCACCACCCTAAGCCCACATCATGTACCCAAGGACAAATCATCTCCGCAACCCTGCATGATCTCCCAAACCTCATCATTTTTTCAGGCCCACATGTCCCGAAGCCAACCTCACACCCTAAGCCCGCTTCATCTCCCTAAGCCCGCATCATGTCCACAAGCCCACATCTCCCAAAAGGCACGTAATTTCCCCAAACCTGCATCATTTCCAAAGCCCGCTTCATCTCCCCAAGCCCAATCATCTCCCCAAGCCCACATCAGCACCCCAAGCCCAATCATCTCCCCAAGCCCACATCATCTCCCGAAGAGCAATCTTCTTCCCAAGCCCACATGATGTCTCCAAGCTGACATGTCTCTAAGCACGCACCATCTCCCCAAGCCCAAATCATCGCCCGAAGCCCGCATTATCTCCCCGAGCCCACATCATCTCCCCAAGCCCGCATACATTCCCCAAGCGTGCATCATTTTCAAAGCCCACATCATCTCCCCGAGCCCACATAGTCTCCACAAGCCCACATCATCTCCCCAATCCCACATCATCTCCCCAAGCCCACACCATGTTTCCAGGCCCACATGTCCCCAAGCTGATCTCACCACCCTAAGACCGCATCATGTCCCCAAGGACAAATCATCTCCGCAACACCGCATGATCTCCCAAGCCCACATCATCTCCTAAGCCCGCATCATCTCCCTGAGCCTCCAGCATATCCGCAAGAAGGCGTCATCACCCCAAGCCTGACTGATCTCCCACAGCCCAATCATCTCCCCAAGCCCGCATCATCTCTCCAAGCCCACGTCATCTCCCTGATCCCGTGTCGTGTCCCTGAGCCGGCATCATGTCCCAGAGAACTCAAGTCATGTCTGCAAGCCCGAGAAATATCTGTAAGCCCACTTCAACTCCCCGAGCCCCCATCATCTCCACGAGCCCATGTCATCTCCACAAGCCCAGGTCATCTCCCTCAGCCCGCGTCATCTCCCAGAGCCCACGTCATCTCCTCGAGCCAACACCTCCCCAAGCCCGAATCATCTCTACAAGCCCACATCTTTCTAAACCTACATCTTCCAAATCCCACATCAGCTCTCCAAGTCCACGTAACTCCCTGAACCTGTGTTGTGTCCCGGAGCTGGCGTCATATCCAGAGCACGTGTCGTGTCAGTCAGCCCACGTCATATCCACAAGCCCGATAAATGTCTGCGAGCCTGCGTCATCTCCCCGAGCCCGTGTCATATCCCAGAGCCACAATCAAATTCTCTAGCCCGCATCATCTCCCCAAGCTCACATCTCCCCAAGACCATATCTCCCCAAGCCCGCAACATCTCCCCAAGCCGGCATCATGTCCCCAAGCCCACATCTCCCCAAGGACACATTATCTCACCAAGCCTGCATCATGTTTCCAGGCCCACATGTCCCCAAGCCGACCTCACGACACAAAGCCCGCTTCATCTCCCCTAGCCCACATCATTTCCCCAAGCCCAAACATCTCCCCAGCCCACATCATTTCCCAACCACGCATCATCTAGCCGAGCCTGCGTCATGTCCCCAAGCCGGCATTATATCCACGAGCCCGCATGTTTTACACAGGACCACTTCATCTCCCCAAGCCAACATGATCTCCCCAAGCCCACATAGTCTCCTTAGGTCCACATCATCTCCCCAAGCCCGCATCATCTCCTCAAGCCCGCCTCATCTCCCCAATCCCGCATCATGTTTCCAGGCCCACATGTCCCCAAGCTGATCTCACCACCCTAAGCCCGCATCATGTCCCCAAGGACAAATCTCCGCAACCCCGCATGATCTCCCAAGCCCACGTCATCTCCTAGCCCGCATCACCTCCCTGAGCCTGCAGCATATCCGCAACAACGCTTCATCACCCCAAGACCGAGTCATCTCCCACAGCTCAATCATCTCCCCAAGCCTGCATTATCTCCCCTAAGCCTGCATCATGTCCCCAAGCCAACATCTCCCCAAGCCCACATTATCTCCCCAAGCCTCATATTTTCAGGCCCACATGTCCCGAAGCCGACCTCACACCCTAAGCTCGCTTCAACTCCCTAAGCCTGCATCATGTGCACAAGCCCACATCTCCCAAAACGCATATAATTTCCCCAAGCCTGCATCATTTCCCAAGCCCTCATCATCTCCCCAAGCCCAATCAACTCCCCAAGCACACATCATCTCGCCAAGCCAACATCATCTCCCCAAGCCCAATCAACTCCCCAAGCCCACAACATCTCCCCAAGCCCAATCATCTCCCCAAGTTCACATCATGTCCCAAAGCCCAGTCTTCTCCCCAAGCCTACATAAAGTCATCAAGCACACATCATGTCTCTAAGCAAACATATCTCTAAGCCCACATCATGTCCCCAAGCCAACATGATCTCCCCAAGTCCACAGCATCTCCCCAAGCCCAATCATTTCCCCAAGCCCGCATCATTTCCCAAGCCCGCCACATCTAGCCGAGCCTGCGTCATATCAACAAACCGGCGTAATATCCGCGAGACCGCATCATTTACACAGGACCACTTCATCTCCAAAAGCCAACATGATCTCCAAAAGCCCACATCATCTCCCCAAGCCCACATAGTCTCCCAAGCCTGCATCATGTTTCCAGGTCCACATGTCCCCAAGCCGACCTCAGAACCCTAAGCCCGCTTCATCTCCCCAAGGCCGCTTCATGTCCCCAAGCCCACATCTCCCAAAAGGCACATAATTTCCCTGAGCCTGCATCATTTCCCAAGCCCACATCTCCACAAGCGCACATTATCTCCTCAAGCCTGCATCGTAATTCCAGGCCCAAATTTCCCCAAGCCGACCTCACCACCATACACCTGCTTCATCTCCCCAAGCCCGCATCATGTCCCCAGGCCCACATCTCCCGAAAGGCACATAATTTCTCCAAGCCTTCAACATCTCCCAATCCCACAGCATCTCCCCAAGCCCAATCATCTTCCCAAGCCCACATCATCTCCCGAAGCCTAATCTTCTCACCAAGCCCACATCATGTCATCAAGCCCACATGATCTCCCCAAGTATGCATCATGTTTCCAAGCCCACATGTCCCCAAGCCGACCTCACATCCCTAAACCCGCTTCATCTCCCCAAGCCCGCATCATGTCCACAAGCCCACATCTACCAAAAGGCACATAATTTGCTCAAGCCTGCATCATTTCCCAAGCCCGCATCATGTCCCCAATACCACATCTCCTAAAAGGCACATAATTTCCCCAAGACAGCATCATTTCCCAAGCACACATCATCTCCCCAAGCCCAATCATCTCCCCATCTCACATCATCTCCCGAAGCCCAATCATCTCCCCAAGCCCACATCATGCCCTCAAGCACACATCATGCCTTCAAGCCGACATATTACTAAGCCCACATCATCTCCCCAAACCACCATGATCTCCCCAAGCCCACATCATCTCCCCAAGCCCAATCATCTCCCCAGCCCACATCATTTCCCACGCCCGCATCATTTAGCCGAGCTTGCGTCATGTCCCCAAGCCGGCATTATATCCGCGAGCCCGCATCATTTACACAGGAACACTTCATCTCCCCAAGCCAACATGATCTCCACATCCCACATCATCTCCCCGTGCCCACATAGTCTCCCCAAGCCTGCATCATTTTCCAGATCCACATGTCCCCAAGCCGACCTCACAACCCTAAGCCCGCTTCATTTCCCCAAGCCCGCATCATCTCCCCAAGCCCGCATCATTTCCCCAAGCCCACATCTCCCAAAAGGCACATAATTTCCCCAAGCCTGCATCATTTCCAAAGCCCGCACCATCTCCCCAAGCCCAATCATCTCCCCAAGCTCACATCATCTCCCCAAGTCCAATCATCTCCCCTAGCCCACATCATTTCTCCAAGCCCAATCATCTCTCCTAACCCACATCATTTCCCCAAGCCCAATCATCTCCCCAAGACCGCATCATTCCCAAAGCCTGCATCATCTAGCCAAGCCTGCGTCATGTCCCAAGACGGCATAATATCCATGAGCCCGAATCATTTACACAGGCTCACATCATTTCCCCAAGCCCAATCATCTCCCTAAGTCTGCATCATTTCCCAAGCCCGCATCATGTAACCGAGCATGCATCATGTCCCCGAGACCGCATCATGTACACAGGCCCAGATCATCTCCAAACGCCAACATCATCTCCCCAAGCCCACATCATCTCCCCAAGCCAACATGATCTACCCAAGCCCACATCATCTCCCCGAGCCCACATACTCTCCCCATGCCCACATCATCTCCTCAAGCCCGCCTCATCTCCCCAATCCCGCATCATGTTTCCAGGCCCATATGTCCCCAAGATGATCTCACCACCCTAAGCCCGCATCATGTACCCAAGGACAAATCATCTCCGCAACCCCGCATGATCTCCCAGCCTCATCATTTTTTCAGGTCCACATGTCCCGAAGCCAACTTCACACCCAAGCCCGTTTCATCTCTCTAAGCCCGCATCATGTCCACAAGCCCACATCTCCCAAAAGGCACATAATTTCCCCAAGACTGCATCATTTCCAAAGCCCGCATCATCTCCCCAAGCCAGATCATCTCCGCAAGCCCACATCATCTCCCCAAGCCCAATCATCTCCCCAAGCCCACATCAGCACCCCAAGCCCAATCATCTCCCCAAGCCCACATCAGCACCCCAAGCCCAATCATCTCCCCAAGCCCACATCATTTCCCGAAGAGCAATCTTCTCCTCAAGCCCACATAATGTCTCCAAGCTGACATATCTCTAAGCACACACCATCTCCCCAAGCCCACATCATCGCCCCAAGCCCAATCATTTCCCCAAGCCCTAATCATTTCCCAAGCCCGCATCATCTAGCCAAGGCTGCGTCATGTCCCCAAGCCAGCATAATATCCACGACCCGCATCATTTACACAAGCCCACATCATCACCCCAAGCGATCTTGATCTCCCCAAGCCCACATCATCTCCACAAGCACACATAGTCTCCCTGAGCCCACATCATCTCCCCAAGCCCAATCATCTCCCCAAGCCCACATCATCTCCCGAAGCACAATCATCTCCACAAGCGCACATCATGTGCTCAAGCAAACATCATGTCTCCAAGCTGACATATCTCTAAGACCACATCATCTCCCCAAGCCTCCATGATCTCCCCAAGCCGACATCAACTCCCCAAGCCCAATCATCTCCCCAGCCCACATCATTTCCCAAGCTCGCATCATCTTCCCAAGCCCAATCATCTCCCCAAGCTCACATCATCTCCCCATGCCCGCCTCATCTCCCCAATCCTGCATCATATATCCAGGCCCAGATGTCCCCAAGCTGATCCTACCACCCTAAGACCGCATCATGTACCCAAGGACAAATCATCTCCGCAACCACGCATGATCTCCCAAGCCCACGTCATCTCCTAAGCACGCATCATCTCCCTGAGCCTGCAGCATATCCGTAATACCGCTTCATCACCCCAAGACCGAGTCATCTCCCACTGCTCAATCATCTCCCCAAGCCCGCATTATCTCCTCAAGCCTGCATCATGTCCCCAGGCCCACATCTCCCCAAGCCTACATTATCTCCCCAAGCCTCATTTTTTCAGGCCCACATGTCCCGAAGCCGAACTCACACCCTAAGCCCGCTTCAACTCCCTAAGCCTGCATCATGTCCACAAGCCCACATCTCCCAAAACGCATATAATTTCCCCAAGCCAGCATCATTTCCCAAGCCCGCCTCATGTAGCCGAGCCTGCGTCATGTCAACAAACCGTCGTAATATCCACGAGTCCGCATCATTTACACAGGACTTCATCTCCAAAAGCCAACATGATCTCCACAAGCCCACATCAGCTCTCCAAGCCAAAATGATCTCCCCAAGCCCACATCATCTCCCCAAGCCCACATAGTCTCCCAAGCCTGCATCATGTTTCCAGGTCCACATGTCCCCAAGCCGACCTCACAACCCTAAGCCCGCTTCATCTCCCCAAGCCCGCATCATGTCCCCAAGCCAACATCTCCCAAAAGGCACATAATTTCCCCGAGCCTGCATCATTTCGCAAGCCGACATCATCTGCCCAAGCCCAATCATCTCCCCAAGCTCACATCATCTCCCCACACCCAATCATCTCCCCAAGCCCACATCATCTCCCGAAGCACAATCATCTCCACAAGCGCACATCATGTGCTCAAGCAAACATCATGTCTCCAAGCTGACATATCTCTAAGACCACATCATCTCCCCAAACCACCATGATCTCCCCAGCCCACATCATTTCCCAAGCCCGCATCATCTTCCCAAGCGCAATCACCTCCCCAATCCTGCATCATATATCCAGGCCCACTTGTCCCCAAGCTGATCTCACCACCCTAAGACCGCATCATGTCCCCAAGGACAAATCATCTCCCCAACACCGCATGATCTCCCAAGCCCACATCATCTCCTAAGCCCGCATCATCTCCCTGAGCCTCCAGCATTACCGCAAGAAGGTGTCATCACCCCAAGCCTGAGTGATCTCCCACAGCCCAATCATCTCCCCAAGCCCGCATCATCTCTCCAAGCCCACGTCATCTCCCTGATCCCGTGTCGTGTCCCTGAGCCGGCATCATGTCCCAGAGCCTGTGTCATGTCAGCACACTCAATTCATGTCTGCAGGCCCGAGAAAGGTCTGTAAGCCCACTTTCACTCCCCGAGCCCCCATCATCTCCATGAGCCCATGTCATCTCTCCAAGCCTGCATCAAATCCCCAAGCCCACATCTCCCCAAGCCTACATTATCTCCCCAAGCCTCATTTTTTCAGGCCCACATGTCCTGAAGCCGACCTCACACCCTAAGCCCGCTTCATCTCCCTAAGCCTGCATCATGTCCACAAGCCCACATCTCCCAAAAGGCATATAATTTCCCCAAGCCCTCATCATCTCCCCAAGCCCAATCATCTCCCCTACCCCACATCATCTCATGAAGCCCAAACTTCTCCCCAAGCACACATCATGTCACCAAGCCCGTATCATGTCTCTAAGCCGACATAACTCTAAGACCACATCATCTCCCCAAGCTAAGGTGATCTCCCCAAGCCCACATCATCTCCCCAAGTCAACATGACCTCACCAAGCCCACATCTTCTCAACGAGCCCACATAGTCTCCCCAAGCCCACATCATCTCCCCAAGCCCGCATCATGTTTCCAGGCCCACATGTCCCCAAGCTGACCTCACCACTCTAAGCTTGCATCATATCCCAAAGGACAAATCATCTCCCCAACCCTGCGTGATCTCCCAAGCCCACGTCATCTCTAATGCCCGCAATATCTCCCTGAGCCTGAAGCATATCCGCAAGACCACTTCATCACCCCAAGCCTGAGTCATCTCCCACAGCCCAATCATCTCCCCAAGCCCGCATCATCTCCCCAAACCCACGTCATCTCCCTGAACCCTTGTCGTGTCCCCAAGCCGGCATCATGTCCCAGAGAACTCAAGTCATGTCTGCAAGCCCGAGAAATATCTGTAAGCCCACTTCAACTCCCCGAGCCCCCATCATCTCCACGAGCCCATGTCATCTCCACAAGCCCAGGTCATCTCCCTCAGCCCGCGTCATCTCCCAGAGCCCACGTCATCTCCTCGAGCCAACACCTCCCCAAGCCCGAATCATCTCTACAAGCCCACATCTTTCTAAACCTACATCTTCCAAATCCCACATCAGCTCTCCAAGTCCACGTAACTCCCTGAACCTGTGTTGTGTCCCGGAGCTGGCGTCATATCCAGAGCACGTGTCGTGTCAGTCAGCCCACGTCATATCCACAAGCCCGATAAATGTCTGCGAGCCTGCGTCATCTCCCCGAGCCCGTGTCATATCCCAGAGCCACAATCAAATTCTCTAGCCCGCATCATCTCCCCAAGCCGGCATCATGTCCCCAAGCCCACATCTCCCCAAGGACACATTATCTCACCAAGCCTGCATCATGTTTCCAGGCCCACATGTCCCCAAGCCGACCTCACGACACAAAGCCCGCTTCATCTCCCCTAGCCCACATCATTTCCCCAAGCCCAAACATCTCCCCAGCCCACATCATTTCCCAACCACGCATCATCTAGCCGAGCCTGCGTCATGTCCCCAAGCCGGCATTATATCCACGAGCCCGCATGTTTTACACAGGACCACTTCATCTCACCAAGCCAACATGATCCCCCCAAGCCCACATCAGCTCCCCAAGGCAACATGATCTCCCCGAAGCCCACATCATCTCCCCAAGCCCGCACCATATTTCCAGACCCACATGTCCCCAAGCTGATCTCACCACCCTACGCCCGCATCATGTCCCCAAGGACAAATCACCTCCGCAACCCCGCATGATCTCCCAAGCCCACGTCATCTCCTAAGTCCGCATCATCTCCATCAGCCTTCAGCATATCCGCAAGAAGGCGTCATCACCCCAAGCCTGAGTGGTCTCCACAGCCCAATCATCTGACCAAGCCCGCATCATCTCTCCAAGCGCATGTCATCTCCCTGAACCCGTGTCGTGTCCCCGAGCCGGCATCATGTCCCAGAGCCTGTGTCAAGTCAGCACACTCAATTCATGTCTGCAAGCCCGAGAAATGTCTGTAAGCCCACTTTCACTCCCCGAGCCCCCATCATCTCCATGAGCCCCTATCATCTCTCCAAGCCTGCATCAAATCCCCAAGCCCACATCTCCTGAAGCCCACATGATCTCCCCAAGCCTGCATCATGTTTCCAGGCCCACATGTCCCCAAGCAGACCTCACCACCCTAAGCCCGCACCATCTCCCCAAGCCCGCATCATGTCCACAAGCCCACATCTCCCAAAAGGCACATACTTTCCCCAAGCCTGCATCATTTCCCAAACCCGCATCATGTCCCCAAGACCACATCTCCCAAAAGGCACATATTTTCCCCAAGCCTGCATCATTTCACAAGCCGACATCATCTGCCCAAGCCCAATCATCTCCCCAAGCTCACATCATCTCCCCACGCCCAATCATCTCCCCAAGCCCACATCATCTCCCGAAGCACAATCATCTCCACAAGCGCACATCATGTGCTCAAGCAAACATCATGTCTCCAAGCTGACATATCTCTAAGACCACATCATCTCCCCAAACCACCATGATCTCCCCAAGCCCACATAAACTCCCCAAGCCCAATTATCTCCCCGACCCACATCATTTCCCAAGCCCACATCATCTTCCCAAGCACAATCACCTCCCCTATCCTGCATCATATATCCAGGCCCACTTGTCCCCAAGTTGATCTCACCACCCTAAGACCGCATCATGTCCCCAAGGACAAATCATCTCCGCAACCCCGCATGATCTCCCAAGCCCACGTCATCTCCTAAGCCCGCATCATCTCCCTGAGCCTGCAGCATATCCGCAAGACCGCTTCATCACCACAAGACCGAGTCATCTCCCACAGCTCAATCATCTCCCCAAGCCCGCATTATCTCCCCAAGCCTGCATCATGTCCCCAAGCCCACATCTCCCCAAGCCTACATTATCTCCCCAAGCCTCATTTTTTCAGGCCCACATGTCCCGAAGCCGACCTCACACCCTAAGCCCGCTTCATCTCCCTAAGCCTGCATCATGTCCAAAAGCCCACATCTCGCAAAAGGCATATAATTTCCCCAAGCCTGCATCATTTCCCAAGACCGCATCATCTGCCGAAGCCCAATCATCTCCCCAAGCTCACATCAACTCCACACGCCCAATCAACTCCCCAAGCCCACATCATCTCCCGAAGCCCAATCTTCTCCCAAAACCCACAAAATGTCATCAAGCCCACATCATGTCTCCAAGTCGACATATCTCTAAGACCACATCATCACCCCAAGCCAACATGATCTCCCCAACAGCACATCCTCTACCCAAGCGCAATCATCTCCAAAGCCCACATTATTTCCCAAGCCCGCATCATCTAACCAAACCTGCATCATGTCCCCAAGCCGGCATTAAATCCACGAGCCCGCATGTTTTACACAGGACCACTTCATCTCCCCAAGCCAACATGATCCCCCCAAGCCCACATCATCTCCCCAATCCCACATCATTTCCCCAAGCCCGCACCATGTTTCCAGGCCCACATGTCCCCAAGCTGATCTCACCACCCTAAGACCGCATCATGTCCCCAAGGACAAATCATCTCCGCAACCCCGCATGATCTCCCAAGCCCACGTCATCTCCTAAGCCCGCATCATCTCCCTGAGCCTCCAGCATTACCGCAAGAAGGTGTCATCACCCCAAGCCTGAGTGATCTCCCACAGCCCAATCATCTCCCCAAGCCCGCATCATCTCTCCAAGCCCACGTCATCTCCCTGATCCCGTGTCGTGTCCCTGAGCCGGCATCATGTCCCAGAGCCTGTGTCATGTCAGCACACTCAATTCATGTCTGCAGGCCCGAGAAAGGTCTGTAAGCCCACTTTCACTCCCCGAGCCCCCATCATCTCCATGAGCCCATGTCATCTCTCCAAGCCTGCATCAAATCCCCAAGCCCACATCTCCCCAAGCCTACATTATCTCCCCAAGCCTCATTTTTTCAGGCCCACATGTCCTGAAGCCGACCTCACACCCTAAGCCCGCTTCATCTCCCTAAGCCTGCATCATGTCCACAAGCCCACATCTCCCAAAAGGCATATAATTTCCCCAAGCCCTCATCATCTCCCCAAGCCCAATCATCTCCCCTACCCCACATCATCTCATGAAGCCCAAACTTCTCCCCAAGCACACATCATGTCACCAAGCCCGTATCATGTCTCTAAGCCGACATAACTCTAAGACCACATCATCTCCCCAAGCTAAGGTGATCTCCCCAAGCCCACATCATCTCCCCAAGTCAACATGACCTCACCAAGCCCACATCTTCTCAACGAGCCCACATAGTCTCCCCAAGCCCACATCATCTCCCCAAGCCCGCATCATGTTTCCAGGCCCACATGTCCCCAAGCTGACCTCACCACTCTAAGCTTGCATCATATCCCAAAGGACAAATCATCTCCCCAACCCTGCGTGATCTCCCAAGCCCACGTCATCTCTAATGCCCGCAATATCTCCCTGAGCCTGAAGCATATCCGCAAGACCACTTCATCACCCCAAGCCTGAGTCATCTCCCACAGCCCAATCATCTCCCCAAGCCCGCATCATCTCCCCAAACCCACGTCATCTCCCTGAACCCTTGTCGTGTCCCCAAGCCGGCATCATGTCCCAGAGAACTCAAGTCATGTCTGCAAGCCCGAGAAATATCTGTAAGCCCACTTCAACTCCCCGAGCCCCCATCATCTCCACGAGCCCATGTCATCTCCACAAGCCCAGGTCATCTCCCTCAGCCCGCGTCATCTCCCAGAGCCCACGTCATCTCCTCGAGCCAACACCTCCCCAAGCCCGAATCATCTCCCCAAGCTCACATCTCCCCAAGACCATATCTCCCCAAGCCCGCAACATCTCCCCAAGCCGGCATCATGTCCCAAGCCCACATCTCCCCAAGGACACATTATCTCACCAAGCCTGCATCATGTTTCCAGGCCCACATGTCCCCAAGCCGACCTCACGACACAAAGCCCGCTTCATCTCCCCTAGCCCACATCATTTCCCCAAGCCCAAACATCTCCCCAGCCCACATCATTTCCCAACCACGCATCATCTAGCCGAGCCTGCGTCATGTCCCCAAGCCGGCATTATATCCACGAGCCCGCATGTTTTACACAGGACCACTTCATCTCACCAAGCCAACATGATCCCCCCAAGCCCACATCAGCTCCCCAAGGCAACATGATCTCCCCGAAGCCCACATCATCTCCCCAAGCCCGCACCATATTTCCAGACCCACATGTCCCCAAGCTGATCTCACCACCCTATGCCCGCATCATGTCCCCAAGGACAAATCACCTCCGCAACCCCGCATGATCTCCCAAGCCCACGTCATCTCCTAAGTCCGCATCATCTCCATCAGCCTTCAGCATATCCGCAAGAAGGCGTCATCACCCCAAGCCTGAGTGGTCTCCACAGCCCAATCATCTGACCAAGCCCGCATCATCTCTCCAAGCGCATGTCATCTCCCTGAACCCGTGTCGTGTCCCCGAGCCGGCATCATGTCCCAGAGCCTGTGTCAAGTCAGCACACTCAATTCATGTCTGCAAGCCCGAGAAATGTCTGTAAGCCCACTTTCACTCCCCGAGCCCCCATCATCTCAATGAGCCCATGTCATCTCACCAAGCCCGCGTCATCTCCCCAAGGCTGCATCATGTCCCAAGCGTGAATCATCTCTCCAAGCCTGCATCATGTCCCCAAGCCGACATCTCCGAAAAGGCACACACTTTCCACAAACCTGCATCATTTGCCAAGACCGCATCGTCTGCCGAAGCCCAATCATCTCCCCAAGCTCACATCAACTCCACACGCCCAATCAACTCCCCAAGCCCACATCATCTCCCGAAGCCCAATCTTCCCCCAAGCCCACAAAATATCATCAAGCCCACATCATGTCTCCAACTCGACATATCTCTAAGACCACATCATCACCCCAAGCCAACATGTTCTCCCCAACAGCACATCATCTACTCAAGCCCAATCATCTCCAAACCCCACATTATTTCCCAAGCCCGCATCATCTACCCGAGCCTGCATCATGTCCCCAACCCGGCATTATATCCACGAACCCGCATGTTTTACACAGGACCACTTCATCTCCCCAAGCCAACATGATCCCCCCAAGCCCACATCAGCTCCCCAGGGCAACATGATCTCTCTAAGCCCACATCATCTCCCCAATCCCACATCATCTCCCCAAGCCCGCACCATGTTTCCAGGCCCACATGTCCCTAAGGAGACCTCACCACCCTAAGCCCGCACCATCTCCCCAAGCCCGCATCATGTCCCCAAGACCACATCTCCCAAAAGGCATATAATTTCCCCAAGCCTGCATCATTTCCCAAGCCCTCATCATCACCCCAAGCCCAATCAACTCCCCAAGCCCACATCATCTCCCCAAGCCCAATCAACCCCCATGCCCACATCATCTCGCCAAGCCAACATCATCTTCCCAAGCCCACATCATCTCCCGAAGCCTAATCTTCTCACATAGACCACATCATGTCATCAAGCCCACATGATCTCCCCAAGTATGCATCATATTTCCAAGCCCACATGTCCCCAAGCCGACCTCACATCCCTAAACTCGCTTCATCTCCCCAAGCCCGCATCATGTCCACAAGCCCACATCTCCCAAAAGGCACATACTTTCCCCAGGCCTGCATCATTTCCCAAGCCCGCATCATGTCCCCAATACCACATCTCCCAAAAGGCACATAATTTCCCCAAGCCTGCATCATTTCGCAAGCCGACATCATCTGCCCAAGCCAAATCATCTCCCCAAGCCCACATCATGTGCTCAAGCAAACATCATGTCTCCAAGCTGACATATCTCTAAGACCACATCATCTCCCGAAACCACCATGATCTCCCCAAGCCCACATCAACTCCCCAAGCCCAATCATCTCCCCAGCCCACATCATTTCCCAAGCCCGCATCATCTCCCGAAGAGCAATCTTCTCCCTAAGCCCACATAATGTCTCCAAGCTGACATATCTCTAAGCACACACCATCTCCCCAAGCCCACATCATCGCCCCAAGCCCAATCATTTCCCCAAGCCCTAATCATTTCCCAAGCCCACGTCATCTAGCCAAGGCTGCGTCATGTCCCCAAGCCAGCATAATATCCACGAGCCCGCAACATTTAAACAGGCCCACATGATCTCCCCAAGCCAACATGATCTTCCTAAACGCACATCATCTCCCAAAGCGATCATGATCTCCCCAAGCCCACATCATCTCCACAAGCCCACATAGTCTCCCTGAGCCCACATCATCTCCCCAAGCCGAATCATCTCCCCAAGCCCACATCTCCCCAAGACCATATCTCCCCAAGCCCGCAACATCTCCCCAAGCCGGCATCATGTCCCAAGCCCACATCTCCCCAAGGACACATTATCTCACCAAGCCTGCATCATGTTTCCAGGCCCACATGTCCCCAAGCCGACCTCACGACACAAAGCCCGCTTCATCTCCCCTAGCCCACATCATTTCCCCAAGCCCAAACATCTCCCCAGCCCACATCATTTCCCAACCACGCATCATCTAGCCGAGCCTGCGTCATGTCCCCAAGCCGGCATTATATCCACGAGCCCGCATGTTTTACACAGGACCACTTCATCTCACCAAGCCAACATGATCCCCCCAAGCCCACATCAGCTCCCCAAGGCAACATGATCTCCCCGAAGCCCACATCATCTCCCCAAGCCCGCACCATATTTCCAGACCCACATGTCCCCAAGCTGATCTCACCACCCTATGCCCGCATCATGTCCCCAAGGACAAATCACCTCCGCAACCCCGCATGATCTCCCAAGCCCACGTCATCTCCTAAGTCCGCATCATCTCCATCAGCCTTCAGCATATCCGCAAGAAGGCGTCATCACCCCAAGCCTGAGTGGTCTCCACAGCCCAATCATCTGACCAAGCCCGCATCATCTCTCCAAGCGCATGTCATCTCCCTGAACCCGTGTCGTGTCCCCGAGCCGGCATCATGTCCCAGAGCCTGTGTCAAGTCAGCACACTCAATTCATGTCTGCAAGCCCGAGAAATGTCTGTAAGCCCACTTTCACTCCCCGAGCCCCCATCATCTCAATGAGCCCATGTCATCTCACCAAGCCCGCGTCATCTCCCCAAGGCTGCATCATGTCCCAAGCGTGAATCATCTCTCCAAGCCTGCATCATGTCCCCAAGCCGACATCTCCGAAAAGGCACACACTTTCCACAAACCTGCATCATTTGCCAAGACCGCATCGTCTGCCGAAGCCCAATCATCTCCCCAAGCTCACATCAACTCCACACGCCCAATCAACTCCCCAAGCCCACATCATCTCCCGAAGCCCAATCTTCCCCCAAGCCCACAAAATATCATCAAGCCCACATCATGTCTCCAACTCGACATATCTCTAAGACCACATCATCACCCCAAGCCAACATGTTCTCCCCAACAGCACATCATCTACTCAAGCCCAATCATCTCCAAACCCCACATTATTTCCCAAGCCCGCATCATCTACCCGAGCCTGCATCATGTCCCCAACCCGGCATTATATCCACGAACCCGCATGTTTTACACAGGACCACTTCATCTCCCCAAGCCAACATGATCCCCCCAAGCCCACATCAGCTCCCCAGGGCAACATGATCTCTCTAAGCCCACATCATCTCCCCAATCCCACATCATCTCCCCAAGCCCGCACCATGTTTCCAGGCCCACATGTCCCTAAGGAGACCTCACCACCCTAAGCCCGCACCATCTCCCCAAGCCCGCATCATGTCCCCAAGACCACATCTCCCAAAAGGCATATAATTTCCCCAAGCCTGCATCATTTCCCAAGCCCTCATCATCACCCCAAGCCCAATCAACTCCCCAAGCCCACATCATCTCCCCAAGCCCAATCAACCCCCATGCCCACATCATCTCGCCAAGCCAACATCATCTTCCCAAGCCCACATCATCTCCCGAAGCCTAATCTTCTCACATAGACCACATCATGTCATCAAGCCCACATGATCTCCCCAAGTATGCATCATATTTCCAAGCCCACATGTCCCCAAGCCGACCTCACATCCCTAAACTCGCTTCATCTCCCCAAGCCCGCATCATGTCCACAAGCCCACATCTCCCAAAAGGCACATACTTTCCCCAGGCCTGCATCATTTCCCAAGCCCGCATCATGTCCCCAATACCACATCTCCCAAAAGGCACATAATTTCCCCAAGCCTGCATCATTTCGCAAGCCGACATCATCTGCCCAAGCCAAATCATCTCCCCAAGCCCACATCATGTGCTCAAGCAAACATCATGTCTCCAAGCTGACATATCTCTAAGACCACATCATCTCCCGAAACCACCATGATCTCCCCAAGCCCACATCAACTCCCCAAGCCCAATCATCTCCCCAGCCCACATCATTTCCCAAGCCCGCATCATCTCCCGAAGAGCAATCTTCTCCCTAAGCCCACATAATGTCTCCAAGCTGACATATCTCTAAGCACACACCATCTCCCCAAGCCCACATCATCGCCCCAAGCCCAATCATTTCCCCAAGCCCTAATCATTTCCCAAGCCCACGTCATCTAGCCAAGGCTGCGTCATGTCCCCAAGCCAGCATAATATCCACGAGCCCGCAACATTTAAACAGGCCCACATGATCTCCCCAAGCCAACATGATCTTCCTAAACGCACATCATCTCCCAAAGCGATCATGATCTCCCCAAGCCCACATCATCTCCACAAGCCCACATAGTCTCCCTGAGCCCACATCATCTCCCCAAGCCGAATCATCTCCCCAAGCCCACATCAGCACCCCAAGCCCAATCATCTCCCCAAGCCCACATCATTTCACCAAGCCCGCATCATGTTTCCAGGCCCACATGTCCCCAAACAGACCTCACCACCCTAAGCCCGCATCATGTCCCCAAGGACAAATCATCTCCGCAACCCCGCATGATCTCCCAAGCCCACGTCATCTCCTAAGTCCGCATCATCTCCATCAGCCTTCAGCATATCTGCAAGAAGGCGTCATCACCCCAACCTGACTGATCTCCACAGCCCAATCATCTGACCAAGCCCGCATCATCTCTCCAAGCCCATGTCATCTCCCTGAACCCGTGTCGTGTCCCCGAGCCGGCATCATGTTCCAGAGCCTGTGTCATGTCAGCACACTCAATTCATGTCTGCAAGCCTGAGAAATGTCTGTAAGCCCATTTTCACTCCCCGAGCCCCCATCATCTGCATGAGCCCATGTCATCTCACCAAGCCCGCGTCATCTCCCCAAGGCTGCATCATGTCCCAAGCCCGAATCATCTCTCCAAGCCTGCATCATGTCCCCAAGCCCACATCTTCACAAGCCCACATGATCTCCCCAAGTATGCATCATGTTTCCAGGCCCACATGTCCCCAAGCTGACCTCACCACCCTAAGACCGCATCATGTCCCCAAGGACAAATCATCTCCGCAACACCGCATGATCTCCCAAGCCCACATCATCTCCTAAGCCCGCATCATCTCCCTGAGCCTCCAGCATATCCGCAAGAAGGCGTCATCACCCCAAGCCTGAGTGATCTCCACAGCCCAATCATCTGACCAAGCCCGCATCATCTCTCCAAGCCCACGTCATCTCCCTGATCCCGTGTCGTGTCCCCGAGCCGGCATCATGTCCCAGAGCCTGTGTCATGTCAGCACACTCAATTCATGTCTGCAATCCCGAGAAATGTCTCTAAGCCCACTTTCACTCCCCGAGCCCCCATCATCTCCATGAGCCCATGTCATCTCACAAGCCCGAATCATCTCTCCAAGCATGCATCATGTCCCCAAGCCCACATCTTCACAAGCCCACATGACCTCCCAAGTATGCATCATGTTTCCAGGCCCACATGTCCCCAAGCAGACCTCACCACCCTAAGCCCGCATCATGTCCCCAAGGACAAATCATCTCCGCAACCCCGCATGATCCCCCAACCCCACGTCATCTCCGAAATCCTCATCATCTCCATCAGCCTTCAGCATATCCGCAAGAAGGCGTCATCACCCCAAGCCTGAGTGATCTCCACAGCCCAATCATCTGACCAAGCCCGCATCATCTCTCCAAGCCCATGTCATCTCCCTGAACCCGTGTGGTTTTCCCGAGCTGGCATCATGTCCCAGAGCCTGTGTCATGTCAGCACACTCAATTCATGTCTGCAAGCCCGAGAAATGTCTGTAAGCCCACTTTCACTCCCCGATCACCCATCATCTCCATGAGCCCTTGTCGTCTCACCAAGCACGCGTCATCTCCCCAAGGCTGCATCATGTCCCCAAGCCCACATCTACACAAGCCCACATGATCTCCCCAAGTATGCATCATGTTTCCAGGCCCACATGTCCCCAAGCTGACCGCACAACTCTAAGCCCGCTTCATCTCCCCAAGCCCGCATCATGTCCACAAACCCACATCTCCCAAAAGGCACACAATTTTCACAAGCCTGCATCATTTCCCAAGACCACATCATCTCTCGAAGCCCAATCATCTCCCCAAGCCAACATGATCCCCCCAAGCCCACATAATCTCCCCAATCCCACATCATCTCACCAAGCCCGCATCATCTCTCCAAGCCCACGTCATCTCCATGAACCCGTGTCGTGTCCCCAAGCCGGCATCATGTCCCAGAGCCTGTGTCATGTCAGCACACTCAATTCATGTCTGCAAGCCCGAGAAATGTCTCTAAGCCCACTTTCATTCCCCGAGCCCACATCATCTCCAAGAGCCCATGTCATCTCTCCAAGCCTGCATCAAATCCCCAAGCCCACATCTCCCCAAGCCTACATTATCTCCCCAAGCCTCATTTTTTCAGGCCCACATGTCCCGAAGCCGACCTCACACCCTCAGCCCGCTTCATCTCCCTAAGCCTGCATCATGTCCACAAGCCCACATCTCCCCAAGCCTACATTATCTCCCCAAGCCTCATTTTTTCAGGCCCACATGTCCCGAAGCCGACCTCACACCCTAAGCCCGCTTCATCTCCCCAAGCCCGCATCATATCCCCAGGCCCACATCTCCCGAAAGGCACATAATTTCTCCAAGCCTTCAACATTTCCCAATCCCACATCATCTCCCCAAGCCCAATCATCTTCCCAAGCCCACATCATCTCCCGAAGCCTAATCTTCTCACCAAGCCCACATCATGTCATCAAGCCCACATGATCTCCCCAAGTATGCATCATGTTTCCAAGCCCACATGTCCCCAAGCCGACCTCACATCCCTAAACCTGCTTCATCTCCCCAAGCCCGCATCATGTCCCCAATACCACATCTCTCAAAAGGCACATAATTTCCCCAAGACTGCATCATTTCCCAAGCACACATCATCTCCCGAAGCCCAATCATCTCCCCAAGCACACATCATGCCCTCAAGCACACATCATGTCTTCAAGCCGACATATTACTAAGCCCACATCATCTCCCCAAACCTCCACGATCTCCCCAAGCCCACATCATCTCCCCAAGCCCAATCATCTCCCCAGCCCACATCATTTCCCACGCCCGCATCATCTAGCCAAGCTTGCATCCTGTCCCCAAGCCGGCATTATATCTGCGAGCCCGCATCATTTACACAGGAACACTTCATCTCCCCAAGCCAACATGATCTCCACAAGCCCACATCATCTCCCTGAGCCCACATAGTCTCCCCAAGCCTGCATCATGTTTAAAAATCCACATGTCCCCAAGCCGACCTCACAACCCTAAGCCTGCTTCATCTCCCCAAGCCCGCATCATGTCCCCAAGCCCACGACTCCCAAAAGGCACATAATTTCCCCAAGCCTGCATCATTTCCCAAGCCCGAATCATCTCTCCAAGCCTGCATCATGTTCCCAAGCCCACATCTCCCCAAGCGCACATTATCTCCCCAAGCTTGCATCGTGATTCCAGGCCCAAATGTTCCCAAGCCGACCTCACCACCCTACACCGGCTTCATCTCCCCAAGCCCTCACCATGTCCCCAGGCCCACATCTCTCAAAAGGCACATAATTTCTCCAAGACTACATCATTTCCCAATCCCCCATCATCTCCCCAAGCCCAATCATCTCCCCAAGCTCACATCATCTCCCCAAGTCCAATCATCTCCCAAGTTCACATATTCTCCCCAGGCCCAAT
The DNA here is from genome assembly GCF_048773025.1 of Camelus bactrianus. NCBI lineage: Eukaryota > Metazoa > Chordata > Mammalia > Artiodactyla > Camelidae > Camelus > Camelus bactrianus. The sequence goes on from NC_133558.1 coordinate 39,677,296, forward strand.
CATCTCCCCAAGCCCACATCATCTCCCCAAGCCCACATCATCTCCCAAAGCCCAATCATCTCCCCTAGCCCACATAATCTCCCCAAGCCCAATCATCTCCCCAAGACCGCATCATTCCCGAAGCCTGCATCATCTAGCCAAGCCTGCGTCATGTCCCAAGACGGCATAATATCCGCGAGCCCGAATCATTTACACAGCCACACATCATTTCCCCAAGCCCAATCATCTCCCTAAGTCTGCATCATATCCCAAGCCCGCATCATGGAACCGAGCCTGCATCATGTCCCCGAGACCGCATCATGTACACAGGCCCAGATCATCTCCGAAAGCCAACATGATCTCTCCAAGCCCACATCATCTCCCCAAGCCCAAATCATCTCCCCAAGCCAACATGATCTACCCAAGCCAACATCATCTCCCCGAGCCCACATACTCTCCTCATGCCCACATCATCTCCTCAAGCCCGCATCATCTCCCCAATCCCGCATCATGTTTCCAGGCCCACATGTCCCCAAGCTGATCTCACCACCCTAAGCCCGCATCATGTACCCAAGGACAAATCATCTCCGCAACCCCGCATGATCTCCCAAGCCTCATCATTTTTTCAGGCCCACATGTCCCAAAGCCAACCTCACACCCTAAGCCCGCTTCATCTCCCTAAGCCCGCATCATGTCCAAAAGCCCGCATCTCCCAAAAGGCACATACTTTCCCCAAGCCTGCATCATTTCCCAAGCCCGCATCATTTCCCCAACACCACATCTCCCAAAAGGCACATAATTTTCCCAAGCCTGCATCATTTCCAAAGCCCGCATCATCTCCCCAAGCCCAATCATCTCCCCAAGACCACATCAGCACCCCAAGCCCAATCATGTCCCCAAGCCCACATCATCTCCCGAAGAGCAATCTTCTCCCCAAGCCCACATAATGTCTCCAAGCTGACATATCTCTAAGCACACACCATCTCCCCAAGCCCACATCATCGCCCCAAGCCCGCATTATCTCCCCGAGCCCACATCATCTCCCCAAGCCCGCATTCATTCCCCAAGCGTGCATCATTTTCAAAGCCCACATCATCTCCCCAAACCACCATGATCTCCCCAAGTCCACATAAACTCCCCAAGCCCAATTATCTCCCCAGCCCACATCATTTCCCAAGCCCGCATCATCTTCCCAAGCGCAATCACCTCCCCAATCCTGCATCATATATCCAGGCCCACTTGTCCCCAAGCTGATCTCACCACCCTAAGCCCGCATCATGTCCCCAAGGACAAATCATCTCCGCAACCCCGCATGATCTCCCAAGCCCACGTCATCTCCTAAGCCTGCATCATGTCCCCAAGCCCACATCTCCCCAAGCCTACATTATCTCCCCAAGCCTCATTTTTTCAGGCCCACATGTCGCGAAGCCGACCTCACACCCTCAGCCCGCTTCATCTCCCTAAGCCTGCATCATGTCCACAAGCCCACATCTCCCAAAAGGCATATAATTTCAACAAGCCTGCATCATTTCTCAAGCCCTCATCATCTCCGCAAGGCCAATCAACTCCCCAAGCCCACATCATCTCCCCAAGACCAATCATCTCCCCAAGTGCACATCATCTCCTGAAGCCCAGTCTTCTCGCGAAGCCTACATAATGTCATCAAGCACACATCATGTCTCCAAGCAAACATATCTGTAAGCCCATATCATGTCCCCAAGAAAACATGATCTCCCCAAGTCCACATCATCTCCCCAAGCACACATCATCTCCCCAAGACAACATGATCTACCCAAGCCCACATACTCTCCCCATGCCCACATCATCTCCTCAAGCCCACCTCATCTCCCCAATCCCGCATCATGTTTCCAGGCCCACATGTCCACAAGCTGATCTCACCACCCTAAGCCCACATCATGTACCCAAGGACAAATCATCTCCGCAACCCTGCATGATCTCCCAAACCTCATCATTTTTTCAGGCCCACATGTCCCGAAGCCAACCTCACACCCTAAGCCCGCTTCATCTCCCTAAGCCCGCATCATGTCCACAAGCCCACATCTCCCAAAAGGCACATACTTTCCCCAAGCCTGCATCATTTCCAAAGCCCGCTTCATCTCCCCAAGCCCAATCATCTCCCCAAGCCCACATCAGCACCCCAAGCCCAATCATCTCCCCAAGCCCACATCATCTCCCGAAGAGCAATCTTCTTCCCAAGCCCACATGATGTCTCCAAGCTGACATGTCTCTAAGCACACACCATCTCCCCAAGCCCACATCATCGCCCCAAGCCCGCATTATCTCCCCGAGCCCACATCATCTCCCCAAGCCCGCATACATTCCCCAAGCGTGCATCATTTTCAAAGCGCACATCATCTCCCCGAGCCCACATACTCTCCACAAGCCCACATCATCTCCCCAATCCCACATCATCTCCCCAAGCCCACACCATGTTTCCAGGCCCATATGTCCCCAAGCTGATCTCACCACCCTAAGACCGCATCATGTCCCCAAGGACAAATCATCTCCGCAACACCGCATGATCTCCCAAGCCCACATCATCTCCTAAGCCCGCATCATCTCCCTGAGCCTCCAGCATATCCGCAAGAAGGCGTCATCACCCCAAGCCTGACTGATCTCCCACAGCCCAATCATCTCCCCAAGCCCGCATCATCTCTCCAAGCCCACGTCATCTCCCTGATCCCGTGTCGTGTCCCTGAGCCGGCATCATGTCCCAGAGCCTGTGTCAAGTCAGCACACTCAATTCATGTCTGCAGGCCCGAGAAAGGTCTGTAAGCCCACTTTCACTCCCCGAGCCCCCATCATCTCCATGAGCCCATGTCATCTCTCCAAGCCTGCATCAAATCCCCAAGCCCACATCTCCCCAAGCCTACATTATCTCCCCAAGCCTCATTTTTTCAGGCCCACATGTCCTGAAGCCGACCTCACACCCTAAGCCCGCTTCATCTCCCTAAGCCTGCATCATGTCCACAAGCCCACATCTCCCAAAAGGCATATAATTTCCCCAAGCCCTCATCATCTCCCCAAGCCCAATCATCTCCCCTACCCCACATCATCTCATGAAGCCCAAACTTCTCCCCAAGCACACATCATGTCACCAAGCCCGTATCATGTCTCTAAGCCGACATAACTCTAAGACCACATCATCTCCCCAAGCTAAGGTGGTCTCCCCAAGCCCACATCATCTCCCCAAGTCAACATGACCTCACCAAGCCCACATCTTCTCAACGAGCCCACATAGTCTCCCCAAGCCCACATCATCTCCCCAAGCCCGCATCATGTTTCCAGGCCCACATGTCCCCAAGCTGACCTCACCACTCTAAGCTTGCATCATATCCCAAAGGACAAATCATCTCCCCAACCCTGCGTGATCTCCCAAGCCCACGTCATCTCTAAAGCCCGCAATATCTCCCTGAGCCTGAAGCATATCCGCAAGACCACTTCATCACCCCAAGCCTGAGTCATCTCCCACAGCCCAATCATCTCCCCAAGCCCGCATCATCTCCCCAAACCCACGTCATCTCCCTGAACCCTTGTCGTGTCCCCAAGCCGGCATCATGTCCCAGAGAACTCAAGTCATGTCTGCAAGCCCGAGAAATATCTGTAAGCCCACTTCAACTCCCCGAGCCCCCATCATCTCCATGAGCCCATGTCATCTCCACAAGCCCAGGTCATCTCCCTCAGCCCGCGTCATCTCCCAGAGCCCACGTCATCTCCTCGAGCCAACACCTCCCCAAGCCCGAATCATCTCTACAAGCCCACATCTTTCTAAACCTACATCTTCCAAATCCCACATCAGCTCTCCAAGTCCACGTAACTCCCTGAACCTGTGTTGTGTCCCGGAGCTGGCGTCATATCCAGAGCACGTGTCGTGTCAGTCAGCCCACGTCATATCCACAAGCCCGATAAATGTCTGCGAGCCTGCGTCATCTCCCCGAGCCCGTGTCATATCCCAGAGCCACAATCAAATTCTCTAGCCCGCATCATCTCCCCAAGCTCACATCTCCCCAAGACCATATCTCCCCAAGCCCGCAACATCTCCCCAAGCCGGCATCATGTCCCCAAGCCCACATCTCCCCAAGGACACATTATCTCACCAAGCCTGCATCATGTTTCCAGGCCCACATGTCCCCAAGCCGACCTCACGACACAAAGCCCGCTTCATCTCCCCTAGCCCACATCATTTCCCCAAGCCCAAACATCTCCCCAGCCCACATCATTTCCCAACCACGCATCATCTAGCCGAGCCTGCGTCATGTCCCCAAGCCGGCATTATATCCACGAGCCCGCATGTTTTACACAGGACCACTTCATCTCCCCAAGCCAAAATGATCCCCCCAAGCCCGCATCATCTCCTCAAGCCCGCCTCATCTCCCCAATCCCGCATCATGTTTCCAGGCCCACATGTCCCCAAGCTGATCTCACCACCCTAAGCCCGCATCATGTCCCCAAGGACAAATCTCCGCAACCCCGCATGATCTCCCAAGCCCACGTCATCTCCTAGCCCGCATCACCTCCCTGAGCCTGCAGCATATCCGCAACAACGCTTCATCACCCCAAGACCGAGTCATCTCCCACAGCTCAATCATCTCCCCAAGCCTGCATTATCTCCCCAAGCCTGCATCATGTCCCCAAGCCAACATCTCCCCAAGCCCACATTATCTCCCCAAGCCTCATTTTTTCAGGCCCACATGTCCCGAAGCCGACCTCACACCCTAAGCTCGCTTCAACTCCCTAAGCCTGCATCATGTCCACAAGCCCACATCTCCCAAAACGCATATAATTTCCCCAAGCCTGCATCATTTCCCAAGCCCTCATCATCTCCCCAAGCCCAATCAACTCCCCAAGCACACATCATCTCGCCAAGCCAACATCATCTCCCCAAGCCCAATCAACTCCCCAAGCCCACAACATCTCCCCAAGCCCAATCATCTCCCCAAGTTCACATCATGTCCCAAAGCCCAGTCTTCTCCCCAAGCCTACATAAAGTCATCAAGCACACATCATGTCTCTAAGCAAACATATCTCTAAGCCCACATCATGTCCCCAAGCCAACATGATCTCCCCAAGTCCACAGCATCTCCCCAAGCCCAATCATTTCCCCAAGCCCGCATCATTTCCCAAGCCCGCCACATCTAGCCGAGCCTGCGTCATATCAACAAACCGGCGTAATATCCGCGAGACCGCATCATTTACACAGGACCACTTCATCTCCAAAAGCCAACATGATCTCCACAAGCCCACATCAGCTCCCCAAGCCAACATGATCTCCCCAAGCCCACATCATCTCCCCAAGCCCACATAGTCTCCCAAGCCTGCATCATGTTTCCAGGTCCACATGTCCCCAAGCCGACCTCAGAACCCTAAGCCCGCTTCATCTCCCCAAGGCCGCTTCATGTCCCCAAGCCCACATCTCCCAAAAGGCACATAATTTCCCTGAGCCTGCATCATTTCCCAAGCCCACATCTCCACAAGCGCACATTATCTCCTCAAGCCTGCATCGTAATTCCAGGCCCAAATTTCCCCAAGCCGACCTCACCACCATACACCTGCTTCATCTCCCCAAGCCCGCATCATGTCCCCAGGCCCACATCTCCCGAAAGGCACATAATTTCTCCAAGCCTTCAACATCTCCCAATCCCACAGCATCTCCCCAAGCCCAATCATCTTCCCAAGCCCACATCATCTCCCGAAGCCTAATCTTCTCACCAAGCCCACATCATGTCATCAAGCCCACATGATCTCCCCAAGTATGCATCATGTTTCCAAGCCCACATGTCCCCAAGCCGACCTCACATCCCTAAACCCGCTTCATCTCCCCAAGCCCGCATCATGTCCACAAGCCCACATCTACCAAAAGGCACATAATTTGCTCAAGCCTGCATCATTTCCCAAGCCCGCATCATGTCCCCAATACCACATCTCCTAAAAGGCACATAATTTCCCCAAGACAGCATCATTTCCCAAGCACACATCATCTCCCCAAGCCCAATCATCTCCCCATCTCACATCATCTCCCGAAGCCCAATCATCTCCCCAAGCCCACATCATGCCCTCAAGCACACATCATGTCTTCAAGCCGACATATTACTAAGCCCACATCATCTCCCCAAACCACCATGATCTCCCCAAGCCCACATCATCTCCCCAAGCCCAATCATCTCCCCAGCCCACATCATTTTCCACGCCCGCATCATTTAGCCGAGCTTGCGTCATGTCCCCAAGCCGGCATTATATCCGCGAGCCCGCATCATTTACACAGGAACACTTCATCTCCCCAAGCCAACATGATCTCCACATCCCACATCATCTCCCCGTGCCCACATAGTCTCCCCAAGCCTGCATCATTTTCCAGATCCACATGTCCCCAAGCCGACCTCACAACCCTAAGCCCGCTTCATCTCCCCAAGCCCGCATCATCTCCCCAAGCCCGCATCATTTCCCCAATCCCACATCTCCCAAAAGGCACATAATTTCCCCAAGCCTGCATCATTTCCAAAGCCCGCACCATCTCCCCAAGCCCAATCATCTCCCCAAGCTCACATCATCTCCCCAAGTCCAATCATCTCCCCTAGCCCACATCATTTCTCCAAGCCCAATCATCTCCCCTAACCCACATCATTTCCCCAAGCCCAATCATCTCCCCAAGCCCACATCAGCACCCCAAGCCCATCATCTCCCCAAGCCCACATCATCTCCCGAAGAGCAATCTTCTCCCCAAGCCCACATAATGTCTCCAAGCTGACATATCTCTAAGCACACACCATCTCCCCAAGCCCACATCATCGCCCCAAGCCCAATCATTTCTCCAAGCCCTAATCATTTCCCAAGCCCGCATCATCTAGCCAAGGCTGCGTCATGTCCCCAAGCCAGCATAATATCCACGAGCCCGCAACATTTAAACAGGCCCACATGATCTCCCCAAGCCAACATGATCTTCCTAAACGCACATCATCTCCCAAAGCGATCATGATCTCCCCAAGCCCACATCATCTCCACAAGCCCACATAGTCTCCCTGAGCCCACATCATCTCCCCAAGCCGAATCATCTCCCCAAGCCCACATCAGCTCCCCAAGCCCGCATCATCTCCCCAAGCCCACATCATCTCCCCAAGGCTGCCTCTTGTTTCCAGGCCCATATGTCCCCAAGCTGACCTCACCACCCTAAGCCCGCATCATGTCCACAAGGAGAAATCATCTCCCCAACCCCGCATGATCTCCCAAGCCCATGTCTTCTCCTAAAGCCCGCATCATCTCCGTGAGCCTGTTGCATATCCACAAGACCGCTTCATCTACTCAAGCCTGAGTCATCTCCCGCAGCCCAATCATCTCCCCAAGCCCGCATCATCTCCCCAAGCCCACGTCATCTCCCTGAAGCCGTGTCGTGTCCCCGAGCTGGCATCATGTCCCAGAGCCTGTGTCATGTCAGCGAACTGAAGTCATGTCTTCAAGCCCGAGAAATGTCTGTAAGCCCACTTCAACTCCCTGAGCCCCCATCATCTCCATGGGCCCATGTCATCTCCCTAAGCTGATGTCATGTCCTCGAGCCCACAACATGTCCCCGAGCCGATGACATTATCAGGGAGCCCTCATCATTTCCACGAGCCCATGTCATCTCCACGAGCCCAGGTCATCTCCCTCAGCCCTCGTCATCTCCCCGAGCCCATGTAATCTCCTCGAGACAACATCTCCCCAAGCCATCATCATCTCCCCAAGCCCAAATCATCTCTCCAAGCCCACATCTTTCTAAACCTATGTCTTCCCAAGCCCACATCAGCTCTCCAAGTCCACGTAATCTCTCTGAACCTGTGTTGTGTCCCCGAGGTGGCGTCATATCCAGAGCCTGTGTCATGTCAGTGAGCCTACTTCATGTCCACAAGCCAGAAAAATGTCTGCGAGACTGCGTCATCTCCCCGAGCCCGTGTCATGTCCCTGAGCCTACATCATATTCTCTAACCCGCTTCATCTCCCCAAGCCCGCATCATGTCCCCAAGCCCACATCTCCCAAAAGGCACATGATTTCCCCAAGCCTGCATCATTTCCCAAGCGCACATCATCTCCCCAAGCCCAATCATCTCCCCAAGCCCGCATCATCTCTCCAAGCCTGCATCTTGTTCCCAAGCCCACATCTCCCCAAGCGCACTTTATCTCCCCAAGCTTGCATCGTGATTCCAGGCCCAAATGTTCCCAAGCCGACCTCACCAACCTACACCTGCTTCATCTCCCCAAGCCCGCATCATGTCCCCAGGCCCACATCTCTCAAAAGGCACATAATTTCTCCAAGACTGCATCATTTCCCAATCCCCCATCATCTCCCCAAGCCCACATCATCTCCCCAAGCCCACATCATCTCCTCAAGCCCACATCATCTCCCGAAGAGCAATCTTCTCCCCAAGCCCACATAATGTCTCCAAGCTGACATATCTCTAAGCACACACCATCTCCCCAAGCCCACATCATCGCCCCAAGCCCAATCATTTCCCCAAGCCCTAATCATTTCCCAAGCCCGCATCATCTAGCCAAGGCTGCGTCATGTCCCCAAGCCAGCATAATATCCATGAGCCCGCATCATGTTTCCAGGCCCACATGTCCCCAAACAGACCTCACCACCCTAAGCCCGCATCATGTCCTCAAGGACAAATCATCTCCTCAACCCCACATGATCTCCCAAGCCCACGTCATCTCCTAAGTCCGCATCATCTCCATCAGCCTTCAGCATATCCGCAAGAAGGCGTCATCACCCCAAGCCTGAGTGATCTCCACAGCCCAATCATCTGACCAAGCCCGCATCATCTCTCCAAGCCCATGTCATCTCCCTGAACCCGTGTGGTTTTCCCGAGCTGGCATCATGTCCCAGAGCCTGTGTCATGTCAGCACACTCAATTCATGTCTGCAAGCCCGAGAAATGTCTGTAAGCCCACTTTCACTCCCCGATCACCCATCATCTCCATGAGCCCTTGTCGTCTCACCAAGCACGCGTCATCTCCCCAAGGCTGCATCATGTCCCCAAGCCCACATCTACACAAGCCCACATGATCTCCCCAAGTATGCATCATGTTTCCAGGCCCACATGTCCCCAAGCTGACCGCACAACTCTAAGCCCGCTTCATCTCCCCAAGCCCGCATCATGTCCACAAACCCACATCTCCCAAAAGGCACACAATTTTCACAAGCCTGCATCATTTCCCAAGACCACATCATCTCTCGAAGCCCAATCATCTCCCCAAGCCAACATGATCCCCCCAAGCCCACATAATCTCCCCAATCCCACATCATCTCACCAAGCCCGCATCATCTCTCCAAGCCCACGTCATCTCCATGAACCCGTGTCGTGTCCCCAAGCCGGCATCATGTCCCAGAGCCTGTGTCATGTCAGCACACTCAATTCATGTCTGCAAGCCCGAGAAATGTCTCTAAGCCCACTTTCATTCCCCGAGCCCACATCATCTCCAAGAGCCCATGTCATCTCTCCAAGCCTGCATCAAATCCCCAAGCCCACATCTCCCCAAGCCTACATTATCTCCCCAAGCCTCATTTTTTCAGGCCCACATGTCCCGAAGCCGACCTCACACCCTCAGCCCGCTTCATCTCCCTAAGCCTGCATCATGTCCACAAGCCCACATCTCCCCAAGCCTACATTATCTCCCCAAGCCTCATTTTTTCAGGCCCACATGTCCCGAAGCCGACCTCACACCCTAAGCCCGCTTCATCTCCCCAAGCCCGCATCATATCCCCAGGCCCACATCTCCCGAAAGGCACATAATTTCTCCAAGCCTTCAACATTTCCCAATCCCACATCATCTCCCCAAGCCCAATCATCTTCCCAAGCCCACATCATCTCCCGAAGCCTAATCTTCTCACCAAGCCCACATCATGTCATCAAGCCCACATGATCTCCCCAAGTATGCATCATGTTTCCAAGCCCACATGTCCCCAAGCCGACCTCACATCCCTAAACCTGCTTCATCTCCCCAAGCCCGCATCATGTCCCCAATACCACATCTCTCAAAAGGCACATAATTTCCCCAAGACTGCATCATTTCCCAAGCACACATCATCTCCCGAAGCCCAATCATCTCCCCAAGCACACATCATGCCCTCAAGCACACATCATGTCTTCAAGCCGACATATTACTAAGCCCACATCATCTCCCCAAACCTCCACGATCTCCCCAAGCCCACATCATCTCCCCAAGCCCAATCATCTCCCCAGCCCACATCATTTCCCACGCCCGCATCATCTAGCCAAGCTTGCATCCTGTCCCCAAGCCGGCATTATATCTGCGAGCCCGCATCATTTACACAGGAACACTTCATCTCCCCAAGCCAACATGATCTCCACAAGCCCACATCATCTCCCTGAGCCCACATAGTCTCCCCAAGCCTGCATCATGTTTAAAAATCCACATGTCCCCAAGCCGACCTCACAACCCTAAGCCTGCTTCATCTCCCCAAGCCCGCATCATGTCCCCAAGCCCACGACTCCCAAAAGGCACATAATTTCCCCAAGCCTGCATCATTTCCCAAGCCCGAATCATCTCTCCAAGCCTGCATCATGTTCCCAAGCCCACATCTCCCCAAGCGCACATTATCTCCCCAAGCTTGCATCGTGATTCCAGGCCCAAATGTTCCCAAGCCGACCTCACCACCCTACACCGGCTTCATCTCCCCAAGCCCTCACCATGTCCCCAGGCCCACATCTCTCAAAAGGCACATAATTTCTCCAAGACTACATCATTTCCCAATCCCCCATCATCTCCCCAAGCCCAATCATCTCCCCAAGCTCACATCATCTCCCCAAGTCCAATCATCTCCCAAGTTCACATATTCTCCCCAGGCCCAATCATCTCCCCAAGCCCACATCATCTCCCCAAGCCCACATCATCTCCCAAAGCCCAATCATCTCCCCTAGCCCACATAATCTCCCCAAGCCCAATCATCTCCCCAAGACCGCATCATTCCCGAAGCCTGCATCATCTAGCCAAGCCTGCGTCATGTCCCAAGACGGCATAATATCCGCGAGCCCGAATCATTTACACAGCCACACATCATTTCCCCAAGCCCAATCATCTCCCTAAGTCTGCATCATATCCCAAGCCCGCATCATGGAACCGAGCCTGCATCATGTCCCCGAGACCGCATCATGTACACAGGCCCAGATCATCTCCGAAAGCCAACATGATCTCTCCAAGCCCACATCATCTCCCCAAGCCCAAATCATCTCCCCAAGCCAACATGATCTACCCAAGCCAACATCATCTCCCCGAGCCCACATACTCTCCTCATGCCCACATCATCTCCTCAAGCCCGCATCATCTCCCCAATCCCGCATCATGTTTCCAGGCCCACATGTCCCCAAGCTGATCTCACCACCCTAAGCCCGCATCATGTACCCAAGGACAAATGATCTCCGCAACCCCGCATGATCTCCCAAGCCTCATCATTTTTTCAGGCCCACATGTCCCAAAGCCAACCTCACACCCTAAGCCCGCTTCATCTCCCTAAGCCCGCATCATGTCCAAAAGCCCGCATCTCCCAAAAGGCACATACTTTCCCCAAGCCTGCATCATTTCCCAAGCCCGCATCATTTCCCCAACACCACATCTCCCAAAAGGCACATAATTTTCCCAAGCCTGCATCATTTCCAAAGCCCGCATCATCTCCCCAAGCCCAATCATCTCCCCAAGACCACATCAGCACCCCAAGCCCAATCATGTCCCCAAGCCCACATCATCTCCCGAAGAGCAATCTTCTCCCCAAGCCCACATAATGTCTCCAAGCTGACATATCTCTAAGCACACACCATCTCCCCAAGCCCACATCATCGCCCCAAGCCCGCATTATCTCCCCGAGCCCACATCATCTCCCCAAGCCCGCATTCATTCCCCAAGCGTGCATCATTTTCAAAGCCCACATCATCTCCCCAAACCACCATGATCTCCCCAAGTCCACATAAACTCCCCAAGCCCAATTATCTCCCCAGCCCACATCATTTCCCAAGCCCGCATCATCTTCCCAAGCGCAATCACCTCCCCAATCCTGCATCATATATCCAGGCCCACTTGTCCCCAAGCTGATCTCACCACCCTAAGCCCGCATCATGTCCCCAAGGACAAATCATCTCCGCAACCCCGCATGATCTCCCAAGCCCACGTCATCTCCTAAGCCTGCATCATGTCCCCAAGCCCACATCTCCCCAAGCCTACATTATCTCCCCAAGCCTCATTTTTTCAGGCCCACATGTCGCGAAGCCGACCTCACACCCTCAGCCCGCTTCATCTCCCTAAGCCTGCATCATGTCCACAAGCCCACATCTCCCAAAAGGCATATAATTTCAACAAGCCTGCATCATTTCTCAAGCCCTCATCATCTCCGCAAGGCCAATCAACTCCCCAAGCCCACATCATCTCCCCAAGACCAATCATCTCCCCAAGTGCACATCATCTCCTGAAGCCCAGTCTTCTCGCGAAGCCTACATAATGTCATCAAGCACACATCATGTCTCCAAGCAAACATATCTGTAAGCCCATATCATGTCCCCAAGAAAACATGATCTCCCCAAGTCCACATCATCTCCCCAAGCACACATCATCTCCCCAAGACAACATGATCTACCCAAGCCCACATACTCTCCCCATGCCCACATCATCTCCTCAAGCCCACCTCATCTCCCCAATCCCGCATCATGTTTCCAGGCCCACATGTCCACAAGCTGATCTCACCACCCTAAGCCCACATCATGTACCCAAGGACAAATCATCTCTGCAACCCTGCATGATCTCCCAAACCTCATCATTTTTTCAGGCCCACATGTCCCGAAGCCAACCTCACACCCTAAGCCCGCTTCATCTCCCTAAGCCCGCATCATGTCCACAAGCCCACATCTCCCAAAAGGCACATACTTTCCCCAAGCCTGCATCATTTCCAAAGCCCGCTTCATCTCCCCAAGCCCAATCATCTCCCCAAGCCCACATCAGCACCCCAAGCCCAATCATCTCCCCAAGCCCACATCATCTCCCGAAGAGCAATCTTCTTCCCAAGCCCACATGATGTCTCCAAGCTGACATGTCTCTAAGCACACACCATCTCCCCAAGCCCACATCATCGCCCCAAGCCCGCATTATCTCCCCGAGCCCACATCATCTCCCCAAGCCCGCATACATTCCCCAAGCGTGCATCATTTTCAAAGCGCACATCATCTCCCCAAGCCCACATACTCTCCACAAGCCCACATCATCTCCCCAATCCCACATCATCTCCCCAAGCCCACACCATGTTTCCAGGCCCATATGTCCCCAAGCTGATCTCACCACCCTAAGACCGCATCATGTCCCCAAGGACAAATCATCTCCGCAACACCGCATGATCTCCCAAGCCCACATCATCTCCTAAGCCCGCATCATCTCCCTGAGCCTCCAGCATATCCGCAAGAAGGCGTCATCACCCCAAGCCTGACTGATCTCCCACAGCCCAATCATCTCCCCAAGCCCGCATCATCTCTCCAAGCCCACGTCATCTCCCTGATCCCGTGTCATGTCCCTGAGCCGGCATCATGTCCCAGAGCCTGTGTCAAGTCAGCACACTCAATTCATGTCTGCAGGCCCGAGAAAGGTCTGTAAGCCCACTTTCACTCCCCGAGCCCCCATCATCTCCATGAGCCCATGTCATCTCTCCAAGCCTGCATCAAATCCCCAAGCCCACATCTCCCCAAGCCTACATTATCTCCCCAAGCCTCATTTTTTCAGGCCCACATGTCCTGAAGCCGACCTCACACCCTAAGCCCGCTTCATCTCCCTAAGCCTGCATCATGTCCACAAGCCCACATCTCCCAAAAGGCATATAATTTCCCCAAGCCCTCATCATCTCCCCAAGCCCAATCATCTCCCCTACCCCACATCATCTCATGAAGCCCAAACTTCTCCCCAAGCACACATCATGTCACCAAGCCCGTATCATGTCTCTAAGCCGACATAACTCTAAGACCACATCATCTCCCCAAGCTAAGGTGGTCTCCCCAAGCCCACATCATCTCCCCAAGTCAACATGACCTCACCAAGCCCACATCTTCTCAACGAGCCCACATAGTCTCCCCAAGCCCACATCATCTCCCCAAGCCCGCATCATGTTTCCAGGCCCACATGTCCCCAAGCTGACCTCACCACTCTAAGCTTGCATCATATCCCAAAGGACAAATCATCTCCCCAACCCTGCGTGATCTCCCAAGCCCACGTCATCTCTAAAGCCCGCAATATCTCCCTGAGCCTGAAGCATATCCGCAAGACCACTTCATCACCCCAAGCCTGAGTCATCTCCCACAGCCCAATCATCTCCCCAAGCCCGCATCATCTCCCCAAACCCACGTCATCTCCCTGAACCCTTGTCGTGTCCCCAAGCCGGCATCATGTCCCAGAGAACTCAAGTCATGTCTGCAAGCCCGAGAAATATCTGTAAGCCCACTTCAACTCCCCGAGCCCCCATCATCTCCATGAGCCCATGTCATCTCCACAAGCCCAGGTCATCTCCCTCAGCCCGCGTCATCTCCCAGAGCCCACGTCATCTCCTCGAGCCAACACCTCCCCAAGCCCGAATCATCTCTACAAGCCCACATCTTTCTAAACCTACATCTTCCAAATCCCACATCAGCTCTCCAAGTCCACGTAACTCCCTGAACCTGTGTTGTGTCCCGGAGCTGGCGTCATATCCAGAGCACGTGTCGTGTCAGTCAGCCCACGTCATATCCACAAGCCCGATAAATGTCTGCGAGCCTGCGTCATCTCCCCGAGCCCGTGTCATATCCCAGAGCCACAATCAAATTCTCTAGCCCGCATCATCTCCCCAAGCTCACATCTCCCCAAGACCATATCTCCCCAAGCCCGCAACATCTCCCCAAGCCGGCATCATGTCCCCAAGCCCACATCTCCCCAAGGACACATTATCTCACCAAGCCTGCATCATGTTTCCAGGCCCACATGTCCCCAAGCCGACCTCACGACACAAAGCCCGCTTCATCTCCCCTAGCCCACATCATTTCCCCAAGCCCAAACATCTCCCCAGCCCACATCATTTCCCAACCACGCATCATCTAGCCGAGCCTGCGTCATGTCCCCAAGCCGGCATTATATCCACGAGCCCGCATGTTTTACACAGGACCACTTCATCTCCCCAAGCCAAAATGATCCCCCCAAGCCCGCATCATCTCCTCAAGCCCGCCTCATCTCCCCAATCCCGCATCATGTTTCCAGGCCCACATGTCCCCAAGCTGATCTCACCACCCTAAGCCCGCATCATGTCCCCAAGGACAAATCTCCGCAACCCCGCATGATCTCCCAAGCCCACGTCATCTCCTAGCCCGCATCACCTCCCTGAGCCTGCAGCATATCCGCAACAACGCTTCATCACCCCAAGACCGAGTCATCTCCCACAGCTCAATCATCTCCCCAAGCCTGCATTATCTCCCCAAGCCTGCATCATGTCCCCAAGCCAACATCTCCCCAAGCCCACATTATCTCCCCAAGCCTCATTTTTTCAGGCCCACATGTCCCGAAGCCGACCTCACACCCTAAGCTCGCTTCAACTCCCTAAGCCTGCATCATGTCCACAAGCCCACATCTCCCAAAACGCATATAATTTCCCCAAGCCTGCATCATTTCCCAAGCCCTCATCATCTCCCCAAGCCCAATCAACTCCCCAAGCACACATCATCTCGCCAAGCCAACATCATCTCCCCAAGCCCAATCAACTCCCCAAGCCCACAACATCTCCCCAAGCCCAATCATCTCCCCAAGTTCACATCATGTCCCAAAGCCCAGTCTTCTCCCCAAGCCTACATAAAGTCATCAAGCACACATCATGTCTCTAAGCAAACATATCTCTAAGCCCACATCATGTCCCCAAGCCAACATGATCTCCCCAAGTCCACAGCATCTCCCCAAGCCCAATCATTTCCCCAAGCCCGCATCATTTCCCAAGCCCGCCACATCTAGCCGAGCCTGCGTCATATCAACAAACCGGCGTAATATCCGCGAGACCGCATCATTTACACAGGACCACTTCATCTCCAAAAGCCAACATGATCTCCACAAGCCCACATCAGCTCCCCAAGCCAACATGATCTCCCCAAGCCCACATCATCTCCCCAAGCCCACATAGTCTCCCAAGCCTGCATCATGTTTCCAGGTCCACATGTCCCCAAGCCGACCTCAGAACCCTAAGCCCGCTTCATCTCCCCAAGGCCGCTTCATGTCCCCAAGCCCACATCTCCCAAAAGGCACATAATTTCCCTGAGCCTGCATCATTTCCCAAGCCCACATCTCCACAAGCGCACATTATCTCCTCAAGCCTGCATCGTAATTCCAGGCCCAAATTTCCCCAAGCCGACCTCACCACCATACACCTGCTTCATCTCCCCAAGCCCGCATCATGTCCCCAGGCCCACATCTCCCGAAAGGCACATAATTTCTCCAAGCCTTCAACATCTCCCAATCCCACAGCATCTCCCCAAGCCCAATCATCTTCCCAAGCCCACATCATCTCCCGAAGCCTAATCTTCTCACCAAGCCCACATCATGTCATCAAGCCCACATGATCTCCCCAAGTATGCATCATGTTTCCAAGCCCACATGTCCCCAAGCCGACCTCACATCCCTAAACCCGCTTCATCTCCCCAAGCCCGCATCATGTCCACAAGCCCACATCTACCAAAAGGCACATAATTTGCTCAAGCCTGCATCATTTCCCAAGCCCGCATCATGTCCCCAATACCACATCTCCTAAAAGGCACATAATTTCCCCAAGACAGCATCATTTCCCAAGCACACATCATCTCCCCAAGCCCAATCATCTCCCCATCTCACATCATCTCCCGAAGCCCAATCATCTCCCCAAGCCCACATCATGCCCTCAAGCACACATCATGCCTTCAAGCCGACATATTACTAAGCCCACATCATCTCCCCAAACCACCATGATCTCCCCAAGCCCACATCATCTCCCCAAGCCCAATCATCTCCCCAGCCCACATCATTTTCCACGCCCGCATCATTTAGCCGAGCTTGCGTCATGTCCCCAAGCCGGCATTATATCCGCGAGCCCGCATCATTTACACAGGAACACTTCATCTCCCCAAGCCAACATGATCTCCACATCCCACATCATCTCCCCGTGCCCACATAGTCTCCCCAAGCCTGCATCATTTTCCAGATCCACATGTCCCCAAGCCGACCTCACAACCCTAAGCCCGCTTCATCTCCCCAAGCCCGCATCATCTCCCCAAGCCCGCATCATTTCCCCAATCCCACATCTCCCAAAAGGCACATAATTTCCCCAAGCCTGCATCATTTCCAAAGCCCGCACCATCTCCCCAAGCCCAATCATCTCCCCAAGCTCACATCATCTCCCCAAGTCCAATCATCTCCCCTAGCCCACATCATTTCTCCAAGCCCAATCATCTCCCCTAACCCACATCATTTCCCCAAGCCCAATCATCTCCCCAAGCCCACATCAGCACCCCAAGCCCATCATCTCCCCAAGCCCACATCATCTCCCGAAGAGCAATCTTCTCCCCAAGCCCACATAATGTCTCCAAGCTGACATATCTCTAAGCACACACCATCTCCCCAAGCCCACATCATCGCCCCAAGCCCAATCATTTCTCCAAGCCCTAATCATTTCCCAAGCCCGCATCATCTAGCCAAGGCTGCGTCATGTCCCCAAGCCAGCATAATATCCACGAGCCCGCAACATTTAAACAGGCCCACATGATCTCCCCAAGCCAACATGATCTTCCTAAACGCACATCATCTCCCAAAGCGATCATGATCTCCCCAAGCCCACATCATCTCCACAAGCCCACATAGTCTCCCTGAGCCCACATCATCTCCCCAAGCCGAATCATCTCCCCAAGCCCACATCAGCTCCCCAAGCCCGCATCATCTCCCCAAGCCCACATCATCTCCCCAAGGCTGCCTCTTGTTTCCAGGCCCATATGTCCCCAAGCTGACCTCACCACCCTAAGCCCGCATCATGTCCACAAGGAGAAATCATCTCCCCAACCCCGCATGATCTCCCAAGCCCATGTCTTCTCCTAAAGCCCGCATCATCTCCGTGAGCCTGTTGCATATCCACAAGACCGCTTCATCTACTCAAGCCTGAGTCATCTCCCGCAGCCCAATCATCTCCCCAAGCCCGCATCATCTCCCCAAGCCCACGTCATCTCCCTGAAGCCGTGTCGTGTCCCCGAGCTGGCATCATGTCCCAGAGCCTGTGTCATGTCAGCGAACTGAAGTCATGTCTTCAAGCCCGAGAAATGTCTGTAAGCCCACTTCAACTCCCTGAGCCCCCATCATCTCCATGGGCCCATGTCATCTCCCTAAGCTGATGTCATGTCCTCGAGCCCACAACATGTCCCCGAGCCGATGACATTATCAGGGAGCCCTCATCATTTCCACGAGCCCATGTCATCTCCACGAGCCCAGGTCATCTCCCTCAGCCCTCGTCATCTCCCCGAGCCCATGTAATCTCCTCGAGACAACATCTCCCCAAGCCATCATCATCTCCCCAAGCCCAAATCATCTCTCCAAGCCCACATCTTTCTAAACCTATGTCTTCCCAAGCCCACATCAGCTCTCCAAGTCCACGTAATCTCTCTGAACCTGTGTTGTGTCCCCGAGGTGGCGTCATATCCAGAGCCTGTGTCATGTCAGTGAGCCTACTTCATGTCCACAAGCCAGAAAAATGTCTGCGAGACTGCGTCATCTCCCCGAGCCCGTGTCATGTCCCTGAGCCTACATCATATTCTCTAACCCGCTTCATCTCCCCAAGCCCGCATCATGTCCCCAAGCCCACATCTCCCAAAAGGCACATGATTTCCCCAAGCCTGCATCATTTCCCAAGCGCACATCATCTCCCCAAGCCCAATCATCTCCCCAAGCCCGCATCATCTCTCCAAGCCTGCATCTTGTTCCCAAGCCCACATCTCCCCAAGCGCACTTTATCTCCCCAAGCTTGCATCGTGATTCCAGGCCCAAATGTTCCCAAGCCGACCTCACCAACCTACACCTGCTTCATCTCCCCAAGCCCGCATCATGTCCCCAGGCCCACATCTCTCAAAAGGCACATAATTTCTCCAAGACTGCATCATTTCCCAATCCCCCATCATCTCCCCAAGCCCACATCATCTCCCCAAGCCCACATCATCTCCTCAAGCCCACATCATCTCCCGAAGAGCAATCTTCTCCCCAAGCCCACATAATGTCTCCAAGCTGACATATCTCTAAGCACACACCATCTCCCCAAGCCCACATCATCGCCCCAAGCCCAATCATTTCCCCAAGCCCTAATCATTTCCCAAGCCCGCATCATCTAGCCAAGGCTGCGTCATGTCCCCAAGCCAGCATAATATCCATGAGCCCGCATCATGTTTCCAGGCCCACATGTCCCCAAACAGACCTCACCACCCTAAGCCCGCATCATGTCCTCAAGGACAAATCATCTCCTCAACCCCACATGATCTCCCAAGCCCACGTCATCTCCTAAGTCCGCATCATCTCCATCAGCCTTCAGCATATCCGCAAGAAGGCGTCATCACCCCAAGCCTGAGTGATCTCCACAGCCCAATCATCTGACCAAGCCCACATCATCTCCCGAAGCCTAGTCTTCTCACCAAGCCCACATCGTGTCATCAAGCCCACATGATCTCCCCAAGTATGCATCATGTTTCCAAGCCCACATGTCCCCAAGCCGACCTCACATCCCTAAACCCGCTTCATCTCCCTAAGCCCGCATCATGTCCAAAAGCCCGCATCTCCCAAAAGGCACATACTTTCCCCAAGCCTGCATCATTTCCCAAGCCCGAATCATCTCTCCAAGCCTGCATTATGTTCCCAAGCCCACATCTCCCCAAGCGCACATTATCTCCCCAAGCTTGCATCGTGATTCCAGGCCCAAATGTTCCCAAGCCGACCTCACCACCCTACACCGGCTTCATCTCCCCAAGCCCTCAACATGTACCCAGGCCCACATCTCTCAAAAGGCACATAATTTCTCCAAGACTACATCATTTCCCAATCCCCCATCATCTCCCCAAGCCCAATCATCTCCCCAAGACCGCATCATTCCCGAAGCCTGCATCATCTAGCCAAGCCTGCGTCATGTCCCAAGACGGCATAATATCCGCGAGCCCGAATCATTTACACAGCCACACATCATTTCCCCAAGCCCAATCATCTCCCTAAGTCTGCATCATTTCCCAAGCCCGCATCATGGAACCGAGCCTGCATCATGTCCCCGAGACCGCATCATGTACACAGGCCCAGATCATCTCCGAAAGCCAACATGATCTCTCCAAGCCCACATCATTTCCCCAAGCCCACATCATCTCCCCAAGCCCACATCATCTCCCCAAGCCAACATGATCTACCCAAGCCAACATCATCTACCCGAGCCCACATACTCTCCCCATGCCCACATCATCTCCTCAAGCCCGCATCATCTCCCCAATCCCGCATCATGTTTCCAGGCCCACATGTCCCCAAGCTGATCTCACCACCCTAAGCCCGCATCATGTACCCAAGGACAAATCATCTCCGCAACCCCGCATGATCTCCCAAGCCTCATCATTTTTTCAGGCCCACATGTCCCAAAGCCAACCTCACACCCTAAGCCCGCTTCATCTCCCTAAGCCCGCATCATGTCCACAAGCCCACATGTCTCAAAAGGCACATACTTTCCCCAAGCCTGCATCATTTCCCAAGCCCGCATCATGTCCCCAATACCACATCTCCCAAAAGGCACATAATTTCCCCAAGCCTGCATCATTTCCCAAGCCCACATCATCTCCCCAAGCCCACATCATCTCCTCAAGCCCACATCATCTCCCGAAGAGCAATCTTCTCCCCAAGCCCACATAATGTCTCCAAGCTGACATATCTCTAAGCACACACCATCTCCCCAAGCCCACATCATCGCCCCAAGCCCAATCATTTCCCCAAGCCCTAATCATTTCCCAAGCCCGCATCATCTAGCCAAGGCTGCGTCATGTCCCCAAGCCAGCATAATATCCATGAGCCCGCATCATGTTTCCAGGCCCACATGTCCCCAAACAGACCTCACCACCCTAAGCCCGCATCATGTCCTCAAGGACAAATCATCTCCTCAACCCCACATGATCTCCCAAGCCCACGTCATCTCCTAAGTCCGCATCATCTCCGTCAGCCTTCAGCATATCCGCAAGAAGGCGTCATCACCCCAAGCCTGAGTGATCTCCACAGCCCAATCATCTGACCAAGCCCGCATCATCTCTCCAAGCCCACGTCATCTCCCTGATCCCGTGTCGTGTCCCCGAGCCGGCATCATGTCCCAGAGCCTGTGTCATGTCAGCACACTCAATTCATGTCTGCAATCCCGAGAAATGTCTCTAAGCCCACTTTCACTCCCCGAGCCCCCATCATCTCCATGAGCCCATGTCATCTCACAAGCCCGAATCATCTCTCCAAGCATGCATCATGTCCCCAAGCCCACATCTTCACAAGCCCACATGACCTCCCAAGTATGCATCATGTTTCCAGGCCCACATGTCCCCAAGCAGACCTCACCACCCTAAGCCCGCATCATGTCCCCAAGGACAAATCATCTCCGCAACCCCGCATGATCCCCCAACCCCACGTCATCTCCGAAATCCTCATCATCTCCATCAGCCTTCAGCATATCCGCAAGAAGGCGTCATCACCCCAAGCCTGAGTGATCTCCACAGCCCAATCATCTGACCAAGCCCGCATCATCTCTCCAAGCCCATGTCATCTCCCTGAACCCGTGTGGTTTTCCCGAGCTGGCATCATGTCCCAGAGCCTGTGTCATGTCAGCACACTCAATTCATGTCTGCAAGCCCGAGAAATGTCTGTAAGCCCACTTTCACTCCCCGATCACCCATCATCTCCATGAGCCCTTGTCGTCTCACCAAGCACGCGTCATCTCCCCAAGGCTGCATCATGTCCCCAAGCCCACATCTACACAAGCCCACATGATCTCCCCAAGTATGCATCATGTTTCCAGGCCCACATGTCCCCAAGCTGACCGCACAACTCTAAGCCCGCTTCATCTCCCCAAGCCCGCATCATGTCCACAAACCCACATCTCCCAAAAGGCACACAATTTTCACAAGCCTGCATCATTTCCCAAGACCACATCATCTCTCGAAGCCCAATCATCTCCCCAAGCCAACATGATCCCCCCAAGCCCACATAATCTCCCCAATCCCACATCATCTCACCAAGCCCGCATCATCTCTCCAAGCCCACGTCATCTCCATGAACCCGTGTCGTGTCCCCAAGCCGGCATCATGTCCCAGAGCCTGTGTCATGTCAGCACACTCAATTCATGTCTGCAAGCCCGAGAAATGTCTCTAAGCCCACTTTCATTCCCCGAGCCCACATCATCTCCAAGAGCCCATGTCATCTCTCCAAGCCTGCATCAAATCCCCAAGCCCACATCTCCCCAAGCCTACATTATCTCCCCAAGCCTCATTTTTTCAGGCCCACATGTCCCGAAGCCGACCTCACACCCTCAGCCCGCTTCATCTCCCTAAGCCTGCATCATGTCCACAAGCCCACATCTCCCCAAGCCTACATTATCTCCCCAAGCCTCATTTTTTCAGGCCCACATGTCCCGAAGCCGACCTCACACCCTAAGCTCGCTTCAACTCCCTAAGCCTGCATCATGTGCACAAGCCCACATCTCCCAAAACGCATATAATTTCCCCAAGCCCGCATCATCTCCCCAAGCCCACGTCATCTCCCTGAAGCCGTGTCGTGTCCCCGAGCTGGCATCATGTCCCAGAGCCTGTGTCATGTCAGCGAACTGAAGTCATGTCTTCAAGCCCGAGAAATGTCTGTAAGCCCACTTCAACTCCCTGAGCCCCCATCATCTCCATGGGCCCATGTCATCTCCCTAAGCTGATGTCATGTCCTCGAGCCCACAACATGTCCCCGAGCCGATGACATTATCAGGGAGCCCTCATCATTTCCACGAGCCCATGTCATCTCCACGAGCCCAGGTCATCTCCCTCAGCCCTCGTCATCTCCCCGAGCCCATGTAATCTCCTCGAGACAACATCTCCCCAAGCCATCATCATCTCCCCAAGCCCAAATCATCTCTCCAAGCCCACATCTTTCTAAACCTATGTCTTCCCAAGCCCACATCAGCTCTCCAAGTCCACGTAATCTCTCTGAACCTGTGTTGTGTCCCCGAGGTGGCGTCATATCCAGAGCCTGTGTCATGTCAGTGAGCCTACTTCATGTCCACAAGCCAGAAAAATGTCTGCGAGACTGCGTCATCTCCCCGAGCCCGTGTCATGTCCCTGAGCCTACATCATATTCTCTAACCCGCTTCATCTCCCCAAGCCCGCATCATGTCCCCAAGCCCACATCTCCCAAAAGGCACATGATTTCCCCAAGCCTGCATCATTTCCCAAGCGCACATCATCTCCCCAAGCCCAATCATCTCCCCAAGCCCGCATCATCTCTCCAAGCCTGCATCTTGTTCCCAAGCCCACATCTCCCCAAGCGCACTTTATCTCCCCAAGCTTGCATCGTGATTCCAGGCCCAAATGTTCCCAAGCCGACCTCACCAACCTACACCTGCTTCATCTCCCCAAGCCCGCATCATGTCCCCAGGCCCACATCTCTCAAAAGGCACATAATTTCTCCAAGACTGCATCATTTCCCAATCCCCCATCATCTCCCCAAGCCCACATCATCTCCCCAAGCCCACATCATCTCCTCAAGCCCACATCATCTCCCGAAGAGCAATCTTCTCCCCAAGCCCACATAATGTCTCCAAGCTGACATATCTCTAAGCACACACCATCTCCCCAAGCCCACATCATCGCCCCAAGCCCAATCATTTCCCCAAGCCCTAATCATTTCCCAAGCCCGCATCATCTAGCCAAGGCTGCGTCATGTCCCCAAGCCAGCATAATATCCATGAGCCCGCATCATGTTTCCAGGCCCACATGTCCCCAAACAGACCTCACCACCCTAAGCCCGCATCATGTCCTCAAGGACAAATCATCTCCTCAACCCCACATGATCTCCCAAGCCCACGTCATCTCCTAAGTCCGCATCATCTCCATCAGCCTTCAGCATATCCGCAAGAAGGCGTCATCACCCCAAGCCTGAGTGATCTCCACAGCCCAATCATCTGACCAAGCCCACATCATCTCCCGAAGCCTAGTCTTCTCACCAAGCCCACATCGTGTCATCAAGCCCACATGATCTCCCCAAGTATGCATCATGTTTCCAAGCCCACATGTCCCCAAGCCGACCTCACATCCCTAAACCCGCTTCATCTCCCTAAGCCCGCATCATGTCCAAAAGCCCGCATCTCCCAAAAGGCACATACTTTCCCCAAGCCTGCATCATTTCCCAAGCCCGAATCATCTCTCCAAGCCTGCATTATGTTCCCAAGCCCACATCTCCCCAAGCGCACATTATCTCCCCAAGCTTGCATCGTGATTCCAGGCCCAAATGTTCCCAAGCCGACCTCACCACCCTACACCGGCTTCATCTCCCCAAGCCCTCAACATGTACCCAGGCCCACATCTCTCAAAAGGCACATAATTTCTCCAAGACTACATCATTTCCCAATCCCCCATCATCTCCCCAAGCCCAATCATCTCCCCAAGACCGCATCATTCCCGAAGCCTGCATCATCTAGCCAAGCCTGCGTCATGTCCCAAGACGGCATAATATCCGCGAGCCCGAATCATTTACACAGCCACACATCATTTCCCCAAGCCCAATCATCTCCCTAAGTCTGCATCATTTCCCAAGCCCGCATCATGGAACCGAGCCTGCATCATGTCCCCGAGACCGCATCATGTACACAGGCCCAGATCATCTCCGAAAGCCAACATGATCTCTCCAAGCCCACATCATTTCCCCAAGCCCACATCATCTCCCCAAGCCCACATCATCTCCCCAAGCCAACATGATCTACCCAAGCCAACATCATCTACCCGAGCCCACATACTCTCCCCATGCCCACATCATCTCCTCAAGCCCGCATCATCTCCCCAATCCCGCATCATGTTTCCAGGCCCACATGTCCCCAAGCTGATCTCACCACCCTAAGCCCGCATCATGTACCCAAGGACAAATCATCTCCGCAACCCCGCATGATCTCCCAAGCCTCATCATTTTTTCAGGCCCACATGTCCCAAAGCCAACCTCACACCCTAAGCCCGCTTCATCTCCCTAAGCCCGCATCATGTCCACAAGCCCACATGTCTCAAAAGGCACATACTTTCCCCAAGCCTGCATCATTTCCCAAGCCCGCATCATGTCCCCAATACCACATCTCCCAAAAGGCACATAATTTCCCCAAGCCTGCATCATTTCCCAAGCCCACATCATCTCCCCAAGCCCACATCATCTCCTCAAGCCCACATCATCTCCCGAAGAGCAATCTTCTCCCCAAGCCCACATAATGTCTCCAAGCTGACATATCTCTAAGCACACACCATCTCCCCAAGCCCACATCATCGCCCCAAGCCCAATCATTTCCCCAAGCCCTAATCATTTCCCAAGCCCGCATCATCTAGCCAAGGCTGCGTCATGTCCCCAAGCCAGCATAATATCCATGAGCCCGCATCATGTTTCCAGGCCCACATGTCCCCAAACAGACCTCACCACCCTAAGCCCGCATCATGTCCTCAAGGACAAATCATCTCCTCAACCCCACATGATCTCCCAAGCCCACGTCATCTCCTAAGTCCGCATCATCTCCGTCAGCCTTCAGCATATCCGCAAGAAGGCGTCATCACCCCAAGCCTGAGTGATCTCCACAGCCCAATCATCTGACCAAGCCCGCATCATCTCTCCAAGCCCACGTCATCTCCCTGATCCCGTGTCGTGTCCCCGAGCCGGCATCATGTCCCAGAGCCTGTGTCATGTCAGCACACTCAATTCATGTCTGCAATCCCGAGAAATGTCTCTAAGCCCACTTTCACTCCCCGAGCCCCCATCATCTCCATGAGCCCATGTCATCTCACAAGCCCGAATCATCTCTCCAAGCATGCATCATGTCCCCAAGCCCACATCTTCACAAGCCCACATGACCTCCCAAGTATGCATCATGTTTCCAGGCCCACATGTCCCCAAGCAGACCTCACCACCCTAAGCCCGCATCATGTCCCCAAGGACAAATCATCTCCGCAACCCCGCATGATCCCCCAACCCCACGTCATCTCCGAAATCCTCATCATCTCCATCAGCCTTCAGCATATCCGCAAGAAGGCGTCATCACCCCAAGCCTGAGTGATCTCCACAGCCCAATCATCTGACCAAGCCCGCATCATCTCTCCAAGCCCATGTCATCTCCCTGAACCCGTGTGGTTTTCCCGAGCTGGCATCATGTCCCAGAGCCTGTGTCATGTCAGCACACTCAATTCATGTCTGCAAGCCCGAGAAATGTCTGTAAGCCCACTTTCACTCCCCGATCACCCATCATCTCCATGAGCCCTTGTCGTCTCACCAAGCACGCGTCATCTCCCCAAGGCTGCATCATGTCCCCAAGCCCACATCTACACAAGCCCACATGATCTCCCCAAGTATGCATCATGTTTCCAGGCCCACATGTCCCCAAGCTGACCGCACAACTCTAAGCCCGCTTCATCTCCCCAAGCCCGCATCATGTCCACAAACCCACATCTCCCAAAAGGCACACAATTTTCACAAGCCTGCATCATTTCCCAAGACCACATCATCTCTCGAAGCCCAATCATCTCCCCAAGCCAACATGATCCCCCCAAGCCCACATAATCTCCCCAATCCCACATCATCTCACCAAGCCCGCATCATCTCTCCAAGCCCACGTCATCTCCATGAACCCGTGTCGTGTCCCCAAGCCGGCATCATGTCCCAGAGCCTGTGTCATGTCAGCACACTCAATTCATGTCTGCAAGCCCGAGAAATGTCTCTAAGCCCACTTTCATTCCCCGAGCCCACATCATCTCCAAGAGCCCATGTCATCTCTCCAAGCCTGCATCAAATCCCCAAGCCCACATCTCCCCAAGCCTACATTATCTCCCCAAGCCTCATTTTTTCAGGCCCACATGTCCCGAAGCCGACCTCACACCCTCAGCCCGCTTCATCTCCCTAAGCCTGCATCATGTCCACAAGCCCACATCTCCCCAAGCCTACATTATCTCCCCAAGCCTCATTTTTTCAGGCCCACATGTCCCGAAGCCGACCTCACACCCTAAGCCCGCTTCATCTCCCCAAGCCCGCATCATATCCCCAGGCCCACATCTCCCGAAAGGCACATAATTTCTCCAAGCCTTCAACATTTCCCAATCCCACATCATCTCCCCAAGCCCAATCATCTTCCCAAGCCCACATCATCTCCCGAAGCCTAATCTTCTCACCAAGCCCACATCATGTCATCAAGCCCACATGATCTCCCCAAGTATGCATCATGTTTCCAAGCCCACATGTCCCCAAGCCGACCTCACATCCCTAAACCTGCTTCATCTCCCCAAGCCCGCATCATGTCCCCAATACCACATCTCTCAAAAGGCACATAATTTCCCCAAGACTGCATCATTTCCCAAGCACACATCATCTCCCGAAGCCCAATCATCTCCCCAAGCACACATCATGCCCTCAAGCACACATCATGTCTTCAAGCCGACATATTACTAAGCCCACATCATCTCCCCAAACCTCCACGATCTCCCCAAGCCCACATCATCTCCCCAAGCCCAATCATCTCCCCAGCCCACATCATTTCCCACGCCCGCATCATCTAGCCAAGCTTGCATCCTGTCCCCAAGCCGGCATTATATCTGCGAGCCCGCATCATTTACACAGGAACACTTCATCTCCCCAAGCCAACATGATCTCCACAAGCCCACATCATCTCCCTGAGCCCACATAGTCTCCCCAAGCCTGCATCATGTTTAAAAATCCACATGTCCCCAAGCCGACCTCACAACCCTAAGCCTGCTTCATCTCCCCAAGCCCGCATCATGTCCCCAAGCCCACGACTCCCAAAAGGCACATAATTTCCCCAAGCCTGCATCATTTCCCAAGCCCGAATCATCTCTCCAAGCCTGCATCATGTTCCCAAGCCCACATCTCCCCAAGCGCACATTATCTCCCCAAGCTTGCATCGTGATTCCAGGCCCAAATGTTCCCAAGCCGACCTCACCACCCTACACCGGCTTCATCTCCCCAAGCCCTCACCATGTCCCCAGGCCCACATCTCTCAAAAGGCACATAATTTCTCCAAGACTACATCATTTCCCAATCCCCCATCATCTCCCCAAGCCCAATCATCTCCCCAAGCTCACATCATCTCCCCAAGTCCAATCATCTCCCAAGTTCACATATTCTCCCCAGGCCCAATCATCTCCCCAAGCCCACATCATCTCCCCAAGCCCACATCATCTCCCAAAGCCCAATCATCTCCCCTAGCCCACATAATCTCCCCAAGCCCAATCATCTCCCCAAGACCGCATCATTCCCGAAGCCTGCATCATCTAGCCAAGCCTGCGTCATGTCCCAAGACGGCATAATATCCGCGAGCCCGAATCATTTACACAGCCACACATCATTTCCCCAAGCCCAATCATCTCCCTAAGTCTGCATCATATCCCAAGCCCGCATCATGGAACCGAGCCTGCATCATGTCCCCGAGACCGCATCATGTACACAGGCCCAGATCATCTCCGAAAGCCAACATGATCTCTCCAAGCCCACATCATCTCCCCAAGCCCAAATCATCTCCCCAAGCCAACATGATCTACCCAAGCCAACATCATCTCCCCGAGCCCACATACTCTCCTCATGCCCACATCATCTCCTCAAGCCCGCATCATCTCCCCAATCCCGCATCATGTTTCCAGGCCCACATGTCCCCAAGCTGATCTCACCACCCTAAGCCCGCATCATGTACCCAAGGACAAATGATCTCCGCAACCCCGCATGATCTCCCAAGCCTCATCATTTTTTCAGGCCCACATGTCCCAAAGCCAACCTCACACCCTAAGCCCGCTTCATCTCCCTAAGCCCGCATCATGTCCAAAAGCCCGCATCTCCCAAAAGGCACATACTTTCCCCAAGCCTGCATCATTTCCCAAGCCCGCATCATTTCCCCAACACCACATCTCCCAAAAGGCACATAATTTTCCCAAGCCTGCATCATTTCCAAAGCCCGCATCATCTCCCCAAGCCCAATCATCTCCCCAAGACCACATCAGCACCCCAAGCCCAATCATGTCCCCAAGCCCACATCATCTCCCGAAGAGCAATCTTCTCCCCAAGCCCACATAATGTCTCCAAGCTGACATATCTCTAAGCACACACCATCTCCCCAAGCCCACATCATCGCCCCAAGCCCGCATTATCTCCCCGAGCCCACATCATCTCCCCAAGCCCGCATTCATTCCCCAAGCGTGCATCATTTTCAAAGCCCACATCATCTCCCCAAACCACCATGATCTCCCCAAGTCCACATAAACTCCCCAAGCCCAATTATCTCCCCAGCCCACATCATTTCCCAAGCCCGCATCATCTTCCCAAGCGCAATCACCTCCCCAATCCTGCATCATATATCCAGGCCCACTTGTCCCCAAGCTGATCTCACCACCCTAAGCCCGCATCATGTCCCCAAGGACAAATCATCTCCGCAACCCCGCATGATCTCCCAAGCCCACGTCATCTCCTAAGCCTGCATCATGTCCCCAAGCCCACATCTCCCCAAGCCTACATTATCTCCCCAAGCCTCATTTTTTCAGGCCCACATGTCGCGAAGCCGACCTCACACCCTCAGCCCGCTTCATCTCCCTAAGCCTGCATCATGTCCACAAGCCCACATCTCCCAAAAGGCATATAATTTCAACAAGCCTGCATCATTTCTCAAGCCCTCATCATCTCCGCAAGGCCAATCAACTCCCCAAGCCCACATCATCTCCCCAAGACCAATCATCTCCCCAAGTGCACATCATCTCCTGAAGCCCAGTCTTCTCGCGAAGCCTACATAATGTCATCAAGCACACATCATGTCTCCAAGCAAACATATCTGTAAGCCCATATCATGTCCCCAAGAAAACATGATCTCCCCAAGTCCACATCATCTCCCCAAGCACACATCATCTCCCCAAGACAACATGATCTACCCAAGCCCACATACTCTCCCCATGCCCACATCATCTCCTCAAGCCCACCTCATCTCCCCAATCCCGCATCATGTTTCCAGGCCCACATGTCCCCAAGCTGATCTCACCACCCTAAGCCCACATCATGTACCCAAGGACAAATCATCTCCGCAACCCTGCATGATCTCCCAAACCTCATCATTTTTTCAGGCCCACATGTCCCGAAGCCAACCTCACACCCTAAGCCCGCTTCATCTCCCTAAGCCCGCATCATGTCCACAAGCCCACATCTCCCAAAAGGCACATACTTTCCCCAAGCCTGCATCATTTCCAAAGCCCGCTTCATCTCCCCAAGCCCAATCATCTCCCCAAGCCCACATCAGCACCCCAAGCCCAATCATCTCCCCAAGCCCACATCATCTCCCGAAGAGCAATCTTCTTCCCAAGCCCACATGATGTCTCCAAGCTGACATGTCTCTAAGCACACACCATCTCCCCAAGCCCACATCATCGCCCCAAGCCCGCATTATCTCCCCGAGCCCACATCATCTCCCCAAGCCCGCATACATTCCCCAAGCGTGCATCATTTTCAAAGCGCACATCATCTCCCCGAGCCCACATACTCTCCACAAGCCCACATCATCTCCCCAATCCCACATCATCTCCCCAAGCCCACACCATGTTTCCAGGCCCATATGTCCCCAAGCTGATCTCACCACCCTAAGACCGCATCATGTCCCCAAGGACAAATCATCTCCGCAACACCGCATGATCTCCCAAGCCCACATCATCTCCTAAGCCCGCATCATCTCCCTGAGCCTCCAGCATATCCGCAAGAAGGCGTCATCACCCCAAGCCTGACTGATCTCCCACAGCCCAATCATCTCCCCAAGCCCGCATCATCTCTCCAAGCCCACGTCATCTCCCTGATCCCGTGTCGTGTCCCTGAGCCGGCATCATGTCCCAGAGCCTGTGTCAAGTCAGCACACTCAATTCATGTCTGCAGGCCCGAGAAAGGTCTGTAAGCCCACTTTCACTCCCCGAGCCCCCATCATCTCCATGAGCCCATGTCATCTCTCCAAGCCTGCATCAAATCCCCAAGCCCACATCTCCCCAAGCCTACATTATCTCCCCAAGCCTCATTTTTTCAGGCCCACATGTCCTGAAGCCGACCTCACACCCTAAGCCCGCTTCATCTCCCTAAGCCTGCATCATGTCCACAAGCCCACATCTCCCAAAAGGCATATAATTTCCCCAAGCCCTCATCATCTCCCCAAGCCCAATCATCTCCCCTACCCCACATCATCTCATGAAGCCCAAACTTCTCCCCAAGCACACATCATGTCACCAAGCCCGTATCATGTCTCTAAGCCGACATAACTCTAAGACCACATCATCTCCCCAAGCTAAGGTGGTCTCCCCAAGCCCACATCATCTCCCCAAGTCAACATGACCTCACCAAGCCCACATCTTCTCAACGAGCCCACATAGTCTCCCCAAGCCCACATCATCTCCCCAAGCCCGCATCATGTTTCCAGGCCCACATGTCCCCAAGCTGACCTCACCACTCTAAGCTTGCATCATATCCCAAAGGACAAATCATCTCCCCAACCCTGCGTGATCTCCCAAGCCCACGTCATCTCTAAAGCCCGCAATATCTCCCTGAGCCTGAAGCATATCCGCAAGACCACTTCATCACCCCAAGCCTGAGTCATCTCCCACAGCCCAATCATCTCCCCAAGCCCGCATCATCTCCCCAAACCCACGTCATCTCCCTGAACCCTTGTCGTGTCCCCAAGCCGGCATCATGTCCCAGAGAACTCAAGTCATGTCTGCAAGCCCGAGAAATATCTGTAAGCCCACTTCAACTCCCCGAGCCCCCATCATCTCCATGAGCCCATGTCATCTCCACAAGCCCAGGTCATCTCCCTCAGCCCGCGTCATCTCCCAGAGCCCACGTCATCTCCTCGAGCCAACACCTCCCCAAGCCCGAATCATCTCTACAAGCCCACATCTTTCTAAACCTACATCTTCCAAATCCCACATCAGCTCTCCAAGTCCACGTAACTCCCTGAACCTGTGTTGTGTCCCGGAGCTGGCGTCATATCCAGAGCACGTGTCGTGTCAGTCAGCCCACGTCATATCCACAAGCCCGATAAATGTCTGCGAGCCTGCGTCATCTCCCCGAGCCCGTGTCATATCCCAGAGCCACAATCAAATTCTCTAGCCCGCATCATCTCCCCAAGCTCACATCTCCCCAAGACCATATCTCCCCAAGCCCGCAACATCTCCCCAAGCCGGCATCATGTCCCCAAGCCCACATCTCCCCAAGGACACATTATCTCACCAAGCCTGCATCATGTTTCCAGGCCCACATGTCCCCAAGCCGACCTCACGACACAAAGCCCGCTTCATCTCCCCTAGCCCACATCATTTCCCCAAGCCCAAACATCTCCCCAGCCCACATCATTTCCCAACCACGCATCATCTAGCCGAGCCTGCGTCATGTCCCCAAGCCGGCATTATATCCACGAGCCCGCATGTTTTACACAGGACCACTTCATCTCCCCAAGCCAAAATGATCCCCCCAAGCCCGCATCATCTCCTCAAGCCCGCCTCATCTCCCCAATCCCGCATCATGTTTCCAGGCCCACATGTCCCCAAGCTGATCTCACCACCCTAAGCCCGCATCATGTCCCCAAGGACAAATCTCCGCAACCCCGCATGATCTCCCAAGCCCACGTCATCTCCTAGCCCGCATCACCTCCCTGAGCCTGCAGCATATCCGCAACAACGCTTCATCACCCCAAGACCGAGTCATCTCCCACAGCTCAATCATCTCCCCAAGCCTGCATTATCTCCCCAAGCCTGCATCATGTCCCCAAGCCAACATCTCCCCAAGCCCACATTATCTCCCCAAGCCTCATTTTTTCAGGCCCACATGTCCCGAAGCCGACCTCACACCCTAAGCTCGCTTCAACTCCCTAAGCCTGCATCATGTCCACAAGCCCACATCTCCCAAAACGCATATAATTTCCCCAAGCCTGCATCATTTCCCAAGCCCTCATCATCTCCCCAAGCCCAATCAACTCCCCAAGCACACATCATCTCGCCAAGCCAACATCATCTCCCCAAGCCCAATCAACTCCCCAAGCCCACAACATCTCCCCAAGCCCAATCATCTCCCCAAGTTCACATCATGTCCCAAAGCCCAGTCTTCTCCCCAAGCCTACATAAAGTCATCAAGCACACATCATGTCTCTAAGCAAACATATCTCTAAGCCCACATCATGTCCCCAAGCCAACATGATCTCCCCAAGTCCACAGCATCTCCCCAAGCCCAATCATTTCCCCAAGCCCGCATCATTTCCCAAGCCCGCCACATCTAGCCGAGCCTGCGTCATATCAACAAACCGGCGTAATATCCGCGAGACCGCATCATTTACACAGGACCACTTCATCTCCAAAAGCCAACATGATCTCCACAAGCCCACATCAGCTCCCCAAGCCAACATGATCTCCCCAAGCCCACATCATCTCCCCAAGCCCACATAGTCTCCCAAGCCTGCATCATGTTTCCAGGTCCACATGTCCCCAAGCCGACCTCAGAACCCTAAGCCCGCTTCATCTCCCCAAGGCCGCTTCATGTCCCCAAGCCCACATCTCCCAAAAGGCACATAATTTCCCTGAGCCTGCATCATTTCCCAAGCCCACATCTCCACAAGTGCACATTATCTCCTCAAGCCTGCATCGTAATTCCAGGCCCAAATTTCCCCAAGCCGACCTCACCACCATACACCTGCTTCATCTCCCCAAGCCCGCATCATGTCCCCAGGCCCACATCTCCCGAAAGGCACATAATTTCTCCAAGCCTTCAACATCTCCCAATCCCACAGCATCTCCCCAAGCCCAATCATCTTCCCAAGCCCACATCATCTCCCGAAGCCTAATCTTCTCACCAAGCCCACATCATGTCATCAAGCCCACATGATCTCCCCAAGTATGCATCATGTTTCCAAGCCCACATGTCCCCAAGCCGACCTCACATCCCTAAACCCGCTTCATCTCCCCAAGCCCGCATCATGTCCACAAGCCCACATCTACCAAAAGGCACATAATTTGCTCAAGCCTGCATCATTTCCCAAGCCCGCATCATGTCCCCAATACCACATCTCCTAAAAGGCACATAATTTCCCCAAGACAGCATCATTTCCCAAGCACACATCATCTCCCCAAGCCCAATCATCTCCCCATCTCACATCATCTCCCGAAGCCCAATCATCTCCCCAAGCCCACATCATGCCCTCAAGCACACATCATGTCTTCAAGCCGACATATTACTAAGCCCACATCATCTCCCCAAACCACCATGATCTCCCCAAGCCCACATCATCTCCCCAAGCCCAATCATCTCCCCAGCCCACATCATTTTCCACGCCCGCATCATTTAGCCGAGCTTGCGTCATGTCCCCAAGCCGGCATTATATCCGCGAGCCCGCATCATTTACACAGGAACACTTCATCTCCCCAAGCCAACATGATCTCCACATCCCACATCATCTCCCCGTGCCCACATAGTCTCCCCAAGCCTGCATCATTTTCCAGATCCACATGTCCCCAAGCCGACCTCACAACCCTAAGCCCGCTTCATCTCCCCAAGCCCGCATCATCTCCCCAAGCCCGCATCATTTCCCCAATCCCACATCTCCCAAAAGGCACATAATTTCCCCAAGCCTGCATCATTTCCAAAGCCCGCACCATCTCCCCAAGCCCAATCATCTCCCCAAGCTCACATCATCTCCCCAAGTCCAATCATCTCCCCTAGCCCACATCATTTCTCCAAGCCCAATCATCTCCCCTAACCCACATCATTTCCCCAAGCCCAATCATCTCCCCAAGACCGCATCATTCCCAAAGCCTGCATCATCTAGCCAAGCCTGCGTCATGTCCCAAGACGGCATAATATCCATGAGCCCGAATCATTTACACAGGCTCACATCATTTCCCCAAGCCCAATCATCTCCCTAAGTCTGCATCATTTCCCAAGCCCGCATCATGTAACCGAGCATGCATCATGTCCCCGAGACCGCATCATGTACACAGGCCCAGATCATCTCCAAACGCCAACATCATCTCCCCAAGCCCACATCATCTCCCCAAGCCAACATGATCTACCCAAGCCCACATCATCTCCCCGAGCCCACATACTCTCCCCATGCCCACATCATCTCCTCAAGCCCGCCTCATCTCCCCAATCCCGCATCATGTTTCCAGGCCCATATGTCCCCAAGAGGATCTCACCACCCTAAGCCCGCATCATGTACCCAAGGACAAATCATCTCCGCAACCCCGCATGATCTCCCAAGCCTCATCATTTTTTCAGGCCCACATGTCCCGAAGCCGACTTCACACCCAAGCCCGTTTCATCTCTCTAAGCCCGCATCATGTCCACAAGCCCACATCTCCCAAAAGGCACATAATTTCCCCAAGACTGCATCATTTCCAAAGCCCGCATCATCTCCCCAAGCCAGATCATCTCCGCAAGCCCACATCATCTCCCCAAGCCCAATCATCTCCCCAAGCCCACATCAGCACCCCAAGCCCAATCATCTCCCCAAGCCCACATCATTTCCCGAAGAGCAATCTTCTCCCCAAGCCCACATAATGTCTCCAAGCTGACATATCTCTAAGCACACACCATCTCCCCAAGCCCACATCATCGCCCCAAGCCCAATCATTTCCCCAAGCCCTAATCATTTCCCAAGCCCGCATCATCTAGCCAAGGCTGCGTCATGTCCCCAAGCCAGCATAATATCCACGACCCGCATCATTTACACAAGCCCACATCATCACCCCAAGCGATCTTGATCTCCCCAAGCCCACATCATCTCCACAAGCACACATAGTCTCCCTGAGCCCACATCATCTCCCCAAGCCCAATCATCTCCCCAAGCCCACATCATCTCCCGAAGCACAATCATCTCCACAAGCGCACATCATGTGCTCAAGCAAACATCATGTCTCCAAGCTGACATATCTCTAAGACCACATCATCTCCCCAAGCCTCCATGATCTACCCAAGCCCACATCAACTCCCCAAGCCCAATCATCTCCCCAGCCCACATCATTTCCCAAGCGCGCATCATCTTCCCAAGCCCAATCATCTCCCCAAGCTCACATCATCTCCCCACGCCCGCCTCATCTCCCCAATCCTGCATCATATATCCAGGCCCAGATGTCCCCAAGCTGATCCTACCACCCTAAGACCGCATCATGTACCCAAGGACAAATCATCTCCGCAACCACGCATGATCTCCCAAGCCCACGTCATCTCCTAAGCCCGCATCATCTCCCTGAGCCTGCAGCATATCCGTAATACCGCTTCATCACCCCAAGACCGAGTCATCTCCCACTGCTCAATCATCTCCCCAAGCCCGCATTATCTCCTCAAGCCTGCATCATGTCCCCAGGCCCACATCTCCCCAAGCCTACATTATCTCCCCAAGCCTCATTTTTTCAGGCCCACATGTCCCAAAGCCGACCTCACACCCTAAGCCCGCTTCAACTCCCTAAGCCTGCATCATGTCCACAAGCCCACATCTCCCAAAACGCATATAATTTCCCCAAGCCAGCATCATTTCCCAAGCCCGCCTCATGTAGCCGAGCCTGCGTCATGTCAACAAACCGTCATAATATCCACGAGTCCGCATCATTTACACAGGACAACTTCATCTCCAAAAGCCAACATGATCTCCACAAGCCCACATCAGCTCTCCAAGCCAAAATGATCTCCCCAAGCCCACATCATCTCCCCAAGCCCACATAGTCTCCCAAGCCTGCATCATGTTTCCAGGTCCACATGTCCCCAAGCCGACCTCACAACCCTAAGCCCGCTTCATCTCCCCAAGCCCGCATCATGTCCCCAAGCCCACATCTCCCAAAAGGCACATAATTTCCCCGAGCCTGCATCATTTCGCAAGCCGACATCATCTGCCCAAGCCCAATCATCTCCCCAAGCTCACATCATCTCCCCACACCCAATCATCTCCCCAAGCCCACATCATCTCCCGAAGCACAATCATCTCCACAAGCGCACATCATGTGCTCAAGCAAACATCATGTCTCCAAGCTGACATATCTCTAAGACCACATCATCTCCCCAAACCACCATGATCTCCCCAGCCCACATCATTTCCCAAGCCCGCATCATCTTCCCAAGCGCAATCACCTCCCCAATCCTGCATCATATATCCAGGCCCACTTGTCCCCAAGCTGATCTCACCACCCTACGCCCGCATCATGTCCCCAAGGACAAATCACCTCCGCAACCCCGCATGATCTCCCAAGCCCACGTCATCTCCTAAGTCCGCATCATCTCCGTCAGCCTTCAGCATATCCGCAAGAAGGCGTCATCACCCCAAGCCTGAGTGGTCTCCACAGCCCAATCATCTGACCAAGCCCGCATCATCTCTCCAAGCGCATGTCATCTCCCTGAACCCGTGTCGTGTCCCCGAGCCGGCATCATGTCCCAGAGCCTGTGTCAAGTCAGCACACTCAATTCATGTCTGCAAGCCCGAGAAATGTCTGTAAGCCCACTTTCACTCCCCGAGCCCCCATCATCTCCATGAGCCCCTATCATCTCTCCAAGCCTGCATCAAATCCCCAAGCCCACATCTCCTGAAGCCCACATGATCTCCCCAAGCCTGCATCATGTTTCCAGGCCCACATGTCCCCAAGCAGACCTCACCACCCTAAGCCCGCACCATCTCCCCAAGCCCGCATCATGTCCACAAGCCCACATCTCCCAAAAGGCACATACTTTCCCCAAGCCTGCATCATTTCCCAAACCCGCATCATGTCCCCAAGACCACATCTCCCAAAAGGCACATATTTTCCCCAAGCCTGCATCATTTCGCAAGCCGACATCATCTGCCCAAGCCCAATCATCTCCCCAAGCTCACATCATCTCCCCACGCCCAATCATCTCCCCAAGCCCACATCATCTCCCGAAGCACAATCATCTCCACAAGCGCACATCATGTGCTCAAGCAAACATCATGTCTCCAAGCTGACATATCTCTAAGACCACATCATCTCCCCAAACCACCATGATCTCCCCAAGCCCACATAAACTCCCCAAGCCCAATTATCTCCCCGACCCACATCATTTCCCAAGCCCACATCATCTTCCCAAGCACAATCACCTCCCCTATCCTGCATCATATATCCAGGCCCACTTGTCCCCAAGTTGATCTCACCACCCTAAGACCGCATCATGTCCCCAAGGACAAATCATCTCCGCAACCCCGCATGATCTCCCAAGCCCACGTCATCTCCTAAGCCCGCATCATCTCCCTGAGCCTGCAGCATATCCGCAAGACCGCTTCATCACCACAAGACCGAGTCATCTCCCACAGCTCAATCATCTCCCCAAGCCCGCATTATCTCCCCAAGCCTGCATCATGTCCCCAAGCCCACATCTCCCCAAGCCTACATTATCTCCCCAAGCCTCATTTTTTCAGGCCCACATGTCCCGAAGCCGACCTCACATCCTAAGCCCGCTTCATCTCCCTAAGCCTGCATCATGTCCAAAAGCCCACATCTCGCAAAAGGCATATAATTTCCCCAAGCCTGCATCATTTCCCAAGACCACATCATCTGCCGAAGCCCAATCATCTCCCCAAGCTCACATCAACTCCCGAAGCCCAATCTTCTCCCCAAGCCCACAAAATGTCATCAAGCCCACATCATGTCTCCAAGTCGACATATCTCTAAGACCACATCATCACCCCAAGCCAACATGATCTCCCCAACAGCACATCCTCTACCCAAGCGCAATCATCTCCAAAGCCCACATTATTTCCCAAGCCCGCATCATCTAACCAAACCTGCATCATGTCCCCAAGCCGGCATTAAATCCACGAGCCCGCATGTTTTACACAGGACCACTTCATCTCCCCAAGCCAACATGATCCCCCCAAGCCCACATCATCTCCCCAAGCCCAATCATCTCCCCAAGCCCACATCAGCACCCCAAGCCCAATCATCTCCCCAAGCCCACATCAGCACCCCAAGCCCATCATCTCCCCAAGCCCACATCATCTCCCGAAGAGCAATCTTCTCCCCAAGCCCACATAATGTCTCCAAGCTGACATATCTCTAAGCACACACCATCTCCCCAAGCCCACATCATCGCCCCAAGCCCAATCATTTCTCCAAGCCCTAATCATTTCCCAAGCCCGCATCATCTAGCCAAGGCTGCGTCATGTCCCCAAGCCAGCATAATATCCACGAGCCCGCAACATTTAAACAGGCCCACATGATCTCCCCAAGCCAACATGATCTTCCTAAACGCACATCATCTCCCAAAGCGATCATGATCTCCCCAAGCCCACATCATCTCCACAAGCCCACATAGTCTCCCTGAGCCCACATCATCTCCCCAAGCCGAATCATCTCCCCAAGCCCACATCAGCTCCCCAAGCCCGCATCATCTCCCCAAGCCCACATCATCTCCCCAAGGCTGCCTCTTGTTTCCAGGCCCATATGTCCCCAAGCTGACCTCACCACCCTAAGCCCGCATCATGTCCACAAGGAGAAATCATCTCCCCAACCCCGCATGATCTCCCAAGCCCATGTCTTCTCCTAAAGCCCGCATCATCTCCGTGAGCCTGTTGCATATCCACAAGACCGCTTCATCTACTCAAGCCTGAGTCATCTCCCGCAGCCCAATCATCTCCCCAAGCCCGCATCATCTCCCCAAGCCCACGTCATCTCCCTGAAGCCGTGTCGTGTCCCCGAGCTGGCATCATGTCCCAGAGCCTGTGTCATGTCAGCGAACTGAAGTCATGTCTTCAAGCCCGAGAAATGTCTGTAAGCCCACTTCAACTCCCTGAGCCCCCATCATCTCCATGGGCCCATGTCATCTCCCTAAGCTGATGTCATGTCCTCGAGCCCACAACATGTCCCCGAGCCGATGACATTATCAGGGAGCCCTCATCATTTCCACGAGCCCATGTCATCTCCACGAGCCCAGGTCATCTCCCTCAGCCCTCGTCATCTCCCCGAGCCCATGTAATCTCCTCGAGACAACATCTCCCCAAGCCATCATCATCTCCCCAAGCCCAAATCATCTCTCCAAGCCCACATCTTTCTAAACCTATGTCTTCCCAAGCCCACATCAGCTCTCCAAGTCCACGTAATCTCTCTGAACCTGTGTTGTGTCCCCGAGGTGGCGTCATATCCAGAGCCTGTGTCATGTCAGTGAGCCTACTTCATGTCCACAAGCCAGAAAAATGTCTGCGAGACTGCGTCATCTCCCCGAGCCCGTGTCATGTCCCTGAGCCTACATCATATTCTCTAACCCGCTTCATCTCCCCAAGCCCGCATCATGTCCCCAAGCCCACATCTCCCAAAAGGCACATGATTTCCCCAAGCCTGCATCATTTCCCAAGCGCACATCATCTCCCCAAGCCCAATCATCTCCCCAAGCCCGCATCATCTCTCCAAGCCTGCATCTTGTTCCCAAGCCCACATCTCCCCAAGCGCACTTTATCTCCCCAAGCTTGCATCGTGATTCCAGGCCCAAATGTTCCCAAGCCGACCTCACCAACCTACACCTGCTTCATCTCCCCAAGCCCGCATCATGTCCCCAGGCCCACATCTCTCAAAAGGCACATAATTTCTCCAAGACTGCATCATTTCCCAATCCCCCATCATCTCCCCAAGCCCACATCATCTCCCCAAGCCCACATCATCTCCTCAAGCCCACATCATCTCCCGAAGAGCAATCTTCTCCCCAAGCCCACATAATGTCTCCAAGCTGACATATCTCTAAGCACACACCATCTCCCCAAGCCCACATCATCGCCCCAAGCCCAATCATTTCCCCAAGCCCTAATCATTTCCCAAGCCCGCATCATCTAGCCAAGGCTGCGTCATGTCCCCAAGCCAGCATAATATCCATGAGCCCGCATCATGTTTCCAGGCCCACATGTCCCCAAACAGACCTCACCACCCTAAGCCCGCATCATGTCCTCAAGGACAAATCATCTCCTCAACCCCACATGATCTCCCAAGCCCACGTCATCTCCTAAGTCCGCATCATCTCCATCAGCCTTCAGCATATCCGCAAGAAGGCGTCATCACCCCAAGCCTGAGTGATCTCCACAGCCCAATCATCTGACCAAGCCCACATCATCTCCCGAAGCCTAGTCTTCTCACCAAGCCCACATCGTGTCATCAAGCCCACATGATCTCCCCAAGTATGCATCATGTTTCCAAGCCCACATGTCCCCAAGCCGACCTCACATCCCTAAACCCGCTTCATCTCCCTAAGCCCGCATCATGTCCAAAAGCCCGCATCTCCCAAAAGGCACATACTTTCCCCAAGCCTGCATCATTTCCCAAGCCCGAATCATCTCTCCAAGCCTGCATTATGTTCCCAAGCCCACATCTCCCCAAGCGCACATTATCTCCCCAAGCTTGCATCGTGATTCCAGGCCCAAATGTTCCCAAGCCGACCTCACCACCCTACACCGGCTTCATCTCCCCAAGCCCTCAACATGTACCCAGGCCCACATCTCTCAAAAGGCACATAATTTCTCCAAGACTACATCATTTCCCAATCCCCCATCATCTCCCCAAGCCCAATCATCTCCCCAAGACCGCATCATTCCCGAAGCCTGCATCATCTAGCCAAGCCTGCGTCATGTCCCAAGACGGCATAATATCCGCGAGCCCGAATCATTTACACAGCCACACATCATTTCCCCAAGCCCAATCATCTCCCTAAGTCTGCATCATTTCCCAAGCCCGCATCATGGAACCGAGCCTGCATCATGTCCCCGAGACCGCATCATGTACACAGGCCCAGATCATCTCCGAAAGCCAACATGATCTCTCCAAGCCCACATCATTTCCCCAAGCCCACATCATCTCCCCAAGCCCACATCATCTCCCCAAGCCAACATGATCTACCCAAGCCAACATCATCTACCCGAGCCCACATACTCTCCCCATGCCCACATCATCTCCTCAAGCCCGCATCATCTCCCCAATCCCGCATCATGTTTCCAGGCCCACATGTCCCCAAGCTGATCTCACCACCCTAAGCCCGCATCATGTACCCAAGGACAAATCATCTCCGCAACCCCGCATGATCTCCCAAGCCTCATCATTTTTTCAGGCCCACATGTCCCAAAGCCAACCTCACACCCTAAGCCCGCTTCATCTCCCTAAGCCCGCATCATGTCCACAAGCCCACATGTCTCAAAAGGCACATACTTTCCCCAAGCCTGCATCATTTCCCAAGCCCGCATCATGTCCCCAATACCACATCTCCCAAAAGGCACATAATTTCCCCAAGCCTGCATCATTTCCCAAGCCCACATCATCTCCCCAAGCCCACATCATCTCCTCAAGCCCACATCATCTCCCGAAGAGCAATCTTCTCCCCAAGCCCACATAATGTCTCCAAGCTGACATATCTCTAAGCACACACCATCTCCCCAAGCCCACATCATCGCCCCAAGCCCAATCATTTCCCCAAGCCCTAATCATTTCCCAAGCCCGCATCATCTAGCCAAGGCTGCGTCATGTCCCCAAGCCAGCATAATATCCATGAGCCCGCATCATGTTTCCAGGCCCACATGTCCCCAAACAGACCTCACCACCCTAAGCCCGCATCATGTCCTCAAGGACAAATCATCTCCTCAACCCCACATGATCTCCCAAGCCCACGTCATCTCCTAAGTCCGCATCATCTCCGTCAGCCTTCAGCATATCCGCAAGAAGGCGTCATCACCCCAAGCCTGAGTGATCTCCACAGCCCAATCATCTGACCAAGCCCGCATCATCTCTCCAAGCCCACGTCATCTCCCTGATCCCGTGTCGTGTCCCCGAGCCGGCATCATGTCCCAGAGCCTGTGTCATGTCAGCACACTCAATTCATGTCTGCAATCCCGAGAAATGTCTCTAAGCCCACTTTCACTCCCCGAGCCCCCATCATCTCCATGAGCCCATGTCATCTCACAAGCCCGAATCATCTCTCCAAGCATGCATCATGTCCCCAAGCCCACATCTTCACAAGCCCACATGACCTCCCAAGTATGCATCATGTTTCCAGGCCCACATGTCCCCAAGCAGACCTCACCACCCTAAGCCCGCATCATGTCCCCAAGGACAAATCATCTCCGCAACCCCGCATGATCCCCCAACCCCACGTCATCTCCGAAATCCTCATCATCTCCATCAGCCTTCAGCATATCCGCAAGAAGGCGTCATCACCCCAAGCCTGAGTGATCTCCACAGCCCAATCATCTGACCAAGCCCGCATCATCTCTCCAAGCCCATGTCATCTCCCTGAACCCGTGTGGTTTTCCCGAGCTGGCATCATGTCCCAGAGCCTGTGTCATGTCAGCACACTCAATTCATGTCTGCAAGCCCGAGAAATGTCTGTAAGCCCACTTTCACTCCCCGATCACCCATCATCTCCATGAGCCCTTGTCGTCTCACCAAGCACGCGTCATCTCCCCAAGGCTGCATCATGTCCCCAAGCCCACATCTACACAAGCCCACATGATCTCCCCAAGTATGCATCATGTTTCCAGGCCCACATGTCCCCAAGCTGACCGCACAACTCTAAGCCCGCTTCATCTCCCCAAGCCCGCATCATGTCCACAAACCCACATCTCCCAAAAGGCACACAATTTTCACAAG
The DNA here is from genome assembly GCF_048773025.1 of Camelus bactrianus. Classification (NCBI taxonomy): domain Eukaryota; kingdom Metazoa; phylum Chordata; class Mammalia; order Artiodactyla; family Camelidae; genus Camelus; species Camelus bactrianus. Next base: position 39,721,166 of record NC_133558.1, read on the forward strand.
CCTGCATCATTTCCCAAGACCACATCATCTCTCGAAGCCCAATCATCTCCCCAAGCCAACATGATCCCCCCAAGCCCACATAATCTCCCCAATCCCACATCATCTCACCAAGCCCGCATCATCTCTCCAAGCCCACGTCATCTCCATGAACCCGTGTCGTGTCCCCAAGCCGGCATCATGTCCCAGAGCCTGTGTCATGTCAGCACACTCAATTCATGTCTGCAAGCCCGAGAAATGTCTGTAAGCCCACTTTCATTCCCCGAGCCCACATCATCTCCAAGAGCCCATGTCATCTCTCCAAGCCTGCATCAAATCCCCAAGCCCACATCTCCCCAAGCCTACATTATCTCCCCAAGCCTCATTTTTTCAGGCCCACATGTCCCGAAGCCGACCTCACACCCTCAGCCCGCTTCATCTCCCTAAGCCTGCATCATGTCCACAAGCCCACATCTCCCCAAGCCTACATTATCTCCCCAAGCCTCATTTTTTCAGGCCCACATGTCCCGAAGCCGACCTCACACCCTAAGCCCGCTTCATCTCCCCAAGCCCGCATCATATCCCCAGGCCCACATCTCCCGAAAGGCACATAATTTCTCCAAGCCTTCAACATTTCCCAATCCCACATCATCTCCCCAAGCCCAATCATCTTCCCAAGCCCACATCATCTCCCGAAGCCTAATCTTCTCACCAAGCCCACATCATGTCATCAAGCCCACATGATCTCCCCAAGTATGCATCATGTTTCCAAGCCCACATGTCCCCAAGCCGACCTCACATCCCTAAACCTGCTTCATCTCCCCAAGCCCGCATCATGTCCCCAATACCACATCTCTCAAAAGGCACATAATTTCCCCAAGACTGCATCATTTCCCAAGCACACATCATCTCCCGAAGCCCAATCATCTCCCCAAGCACACATCATGCCCTCAAGCACACATCATGTCTTCAAGCCGACATATTACTAAGCCCACATCATCTCCCCAAACCTCCACGATCTCCCCAAGCCCACATCATCTCCCCAAGCCCAATCATCTCCCCAGCCCACATCATTTCCCACGCCCGCATCATCTAGCCAAGCTTGCATCCTGTCCCCAAGCCGGCATTATATCTGCGAGCCCGCATCATTTACACAGGAACACTTCATCTCCCCAAGCCAACATGATCTCCACAAGCCCACATCATCTCCCTGAGCCCACATAGTCTCCCCAAGCCTGCATCATGTTTAAAAATCCACATGTCCCCAAGCCGACCTCACAACCCTAAGCCTGCTTCATCTCCCCAAGCCCGCATCATGTCCCCAAGCCCACGACTCCCAAAAGGCACATAATTTCCCCAAGCCTGCATCATTTCCCAAGCCCGAATCATCTCTCCAAGCCTGCATCATGTTCCCAAGCCCACATCTCCCCAAGCGCACATTATCTCCCCAAGCTTGCATCGTGATTCCAGGCCCAAATGTTCCCAAGCCGACCTCACCACCCTACACCGGCTTCATCTCCCCAAGCCCTCACCATGTCCCCAGGCCCACATCTCTCAAAAGGCACATAATTTCTCCAAGACTACATCATTTCCCAATCCCCCATCATCTCCCCAAGCCCAATCATCTCCCCAAGCTCACATCATCTCCCCAAGTCCAATCATCTCCCAAGTTCACATATTCTCCCCAGGCCCAATCATCTCCCCAAGCCCACATCATCTCCCCAAGCCCACATCATCTCCCAAAGCCCAATCATCTCCCCTAGCCCACATAATCTCCCCAAGCCCAATCATCTCCCCAAGACCGCATCATTCCCGAAGCCTGCATCATCTAGCCAAGCCTGCGTCATGTCCCAAGACGGCATAATATCCGCGAGCCCGAATCATTTACACAGCCACACATCATTTCCCCAAGCCCAATCATCTCCCTAAGTCTGCATCATATCCCAAGCCCGCATCATGGAACCGAGCCTGCATCATGTCCCCGAGACCGCATCATGTACACAGGCCCAGATCATCTCCGAAAGCCAACATGATCTCTCCAAGCCCACATCATTTCCCCAAGCCCACATCATCTCCCCAAGCCCAAATCATCTCCCCAAGCCAACATGATCTACCCAAGCCAACATCATCTACCCGAGCCCACATACTCTCCTCATGCCCACATCATCTCCTCAAGCACGCATCATCTCCCCAATCCCGCATCATGTTTCCAGGCCCACATGTCCCCAAGCTGATCTCACCACCCTAAGCCCGCATCATGTACCCAAGGACAAATCATCTCCGCAACCCCGCATGATCTCCCAAGCCTCATCATTTTTTCAGGCCCACATGTCCCAAAGCCAACCTCACACCCTAAGCCCGCTTCATCTCCCTAAGCCCGCATCATGTCCACAAGCCCACATCTCCCAAAAGGCACATACTTTCCCCAAGCCTGCATATTTTCCCAAGCCCGCATCATCTCCCCAAGCCCACATCATCTCCTCAAGCCCACATCATCTCCCGAAGAGCAATCTTCTCCCCAAGCCCACATAATGTCTCCAAGCTGACATATCTCTAAGCACACACCATCTCCCCAAGCCCACATCATCGCCCCAAGCCCAATCATTTCCCCAAGCCCTAATCATTTCCCAAGCCCGCATCATCTAGCCAAGGCTGCGTCATGTCCCCAAGCCAGCATAATATCCATGAGCCCGCATCATGTTTCCAGGCCCACATGTCCCCAAACAGACCTCACCACCCTAAGCCCGCATCATGTCCTCAAGGACAAATCATCTCCTCAACCCCACATGATCTCCCAAGCCCACGTCATCTCCTAAGTCCACATCATCTCCATCAGCCTTCAGCATATCCGCAAGAAGGCGTCATCACCCCAAGCCTGAGTGATCTCCACAGCCCAATCATCTGACCAAGCCCACATCATCTCCCGAAGCCTAGTCTTCTCACCAAGCCCACATCGTGTCATCAAGCCCACATGATCTCCCCAAGTATGCATCATGTTTCCAAGCCCACATGTCCCCAAGCCGACCTCACATCCCTAAACCTGCTTCATCTCCCTAAGCCCGCATCATGTCCAAAAGCCCGCATCTCCCAAAAGGCACATACTTTCCCCAAGCCTGCATCATTTCCCAAGCCCGCATCATTTCCCCAACACCACATCTCCCAAAAGGCACATAATTTTCCCAAGCCTGCATCATTTCCAAAGCCCGCATCATCTCCCCAAGCCCAATCATCTCCCCAAGACCACATCAGCACCCCAAGCCCAATCATGTCCCCAAGCCCACATCATCTCCCGAAGAGCAATCTTCTCCCCAAGCCCACATAATGTCTCCAAGCTGACATATCTCTAAGCACACACCATCTCCCCAAGCCCACATCATCGCCCCAAGCCCAATCATCTCCCCAAGCCCACATCATGCTCTCAAGCACACATCATGTCTTCAAGCCGACATATTACTAAGCCTACATCATCACCCCAAATCACCATGATCTCCCAAGCCCGCATCATCTCTCCAAGCCTGCATCTTGTTCCCAAGCCCACATCTCCCCAAGCGCACTTTATCTCCCCAAGCTTGCATCGTGATTCCAGGCCCAAATGTTCCCAAGCCGACCTCACCAACCTACACCTGCTTCATCTCCCCAAGCCCGCATCATGTCCCCAGGCCCACATCTCTCAAAAGGCACATAATTTCTCCAAGACTGCATCATTTCCCAATCCCCCATCATCTCCCCAAGCCCACATCATCTCCCCAAGCCCACATCATCTCCTCAAGCCCACATCATCTCCCGAAGAGCAATCTTCTCCCCAAGCCCACATAATGTCTCCAAGCTGACATATCTCTAAGCACACACCATCTCCCCAAGCCCACATCATCGCCCCAAGCCCAATCATTTCCCCAAGCCCTAATCATTTCCCAAGCCCGCATCATCTAGCCAAGGCTGCGTCATGTCCCCAAGCCAGCATAATATCCATGAGCCCGCATCATGTTTCCAGGCCCACATGTCCCCAAACAGACCTCACCACCCTAAGCCCGCATCATGTCCTCAAGGACAAATCATCTCCTCAACCCCACATGATCTCCCAAGCCCACGTCATCTCCTAAGTCCGCATCATCTCCATCAGCCTTCAGCATATCCGCAAGAAGGCGTCATCACCCCAAGCCTGAGTGATCTCCACAGCCCAATCATCTGACCAAGCCCACATCATCTCCCGAAGCCTAGTCTTCTCACCAAGCCCACATCGTGTCATCAAGCCCACATGATCTCCCCAAGTATGCATCATGTTTCCAAGCCCACATGTCCCCAAGCCGACCTCACATCCCTAAACCCGCTTCATCTCCCTAAGCCCGCATCATGTCCAAAAGCCCGCATCTCCCAAAAGGCACATACTTTCCCCAAGCCTGCATCATTTCCCAAGCCCGAATCATCTCTCCAAGCCTGCATTATGTTCCCAAGCCCACATCTCCCCAAGCGCACATTATCTCCCCAAGCTTGCATCGTGATTCCAGGCCCAAATGTTCCCAAGCCGACCTCACCACCCTACACCGGCTTCATCTCCCCAAGCCCTCAACATGTACCCAGGCCCACATCTCTCAAAAGGCACATAATTTCTCCAAGACTACATCATTTCCCAATCCCCCATCATCTCCCCAAGCCCAATCATCTCCCCAAGACCGCATCATTCCCGAAGCCTGCATCATCTAGCCAAGCCTGCGTCATGTCCCAAGACGGCATAATATCCGCGAGCCCGAATCATTTACACAGCCACACATCATTTCCCCAAGCCCAATCATCTCCCTAAGTCTGCATCATTTCCCAAGCCCGCATCATGGAACCGAGCCTGCATCATGTCCCCGAGACCGCATCATGTACACAGGCCCAGATCATCTCCGAAAGCCAACATGATCTCTCCAAGCCCACATCATTTCCCCAAGCCCACATCATCTCCCCAAGCCCACATCATCTCCCCAAGCCAACATGATCTACCCAAGCCAACATCATCTACCCGAGCCCACATACTCTCCCCATGCCCACATCATCTCCTCAAGCCCGCATCATCTCCCCAATCCCGCATCATGTTTCCAGGCCCACATGTCCCCAAGCTGATCTCACCACCCTAAGCCCGCATCATGTACCCAAGGACAAATCATCTCCGCAACCCCGCATGATCTCCCAAGCCTCATCATTTTTTCAGGCCCACATGTCCCAAAGCCAACCTCACACCCTAAGCCCGCTTCATCTCCCTAAGCCCGCATCATGTCCACAAGCCCACATGTCTCAAAAGGCACATACTTTCCCCAAGCCTGCATCATTTCCCAAGCCCGCATCATGTCCCCAATACCACATCTCCCAAAAGGCACATAATTTCCCCAAGCCTGCATCATTTCCCAAGCCCACATCATCTCCCCAAGCCCACATCATCTCCTCAAGCCCACATCATCTCCCGAAGAGCAATCTTCTCCCCAAGCCCACATAATGTCTCCAAGCTGACATATCTCTAAGCACACACCATCTCCCCAAGCCCACATCATCGCCCCAAGCCCAATCATTTCCCCAAGCCCTAATCATTTCCCAAGCCCGCATCATCTAGCCAAGGCTGCGTCATGTCCCCAAGCCAGCATAATATCCATGAGCCCGCATCATGTTTCCAGGCCCACATGTCCCCAAACAGACCTCACCACCCTAAGCCCGCATCATGTCCTCAAGGACAAATCATCTCCTCAACCCCACATGATCTCCCAAGCCCACGTCATCTCCTAAGTCCGCATCATCTCCGTCAGCCTTCAGCATATCCGCAAGAAGGCGTCATCACCCCAAGCCTGAGTGATCTCCACAGCCCAATCATCTGACCAAGCCCGCATCATCTCTCCAAGCCCACGTCATCTCCCTGATCCCGTGTCGTGTCCCCGAGCCGGCATCATGTCCCAGAGCCTGTGTCATGTCAGCACACTCAATTCATGTCTGCAATCCCGAGAAATGTCTCTAAGCCCACTTTCACTCCCCGAGCCCCCATCATCTCCATGAGCCCATGTCATCTCACAAGCCCGAATCATCTCTCCAAGCATGCATCATGTCCCCAAGCCCACATCTTCACAAGCCCACATGACCTCCCAAGTATGCATCATGTTTCCAGGCCCACATGTCCCCAAGCAGACCTCACCACCCTAAGCCCGCATCATGTCCCCAAGGACAAATCATCTCCGCAACCCCGCATGATCCCCCAACCCCACGTCATCTCCGAAATCCTCATCATCTCCATCAGCCTTCAGCATATCCGCAAGAAGGCGTCATCACCCCAAGCCTGAGTGATCTCCACAGCCCAATCATCTGACCAAGCCCGCATCATCTCTCCAAGCCCATGTCATCTCCCTGAACCCGTGTGGTTTTCCCGAGCTGGCATCATGTCCCAGAGCCTGTGTCATGTCAGCACACTCAATTCATGTCTGCAAGCCCGAGAAATGTCTGTAAGCCCACTTTCACTCCCCGATCACCCATCATCTCCATGAGCCCTTGTCGTCTCACCAAGCACGCGTCATCTCCCCAAGGCTGCATCATGTCCCCAAGCCCACATCTACACAAGCCCACATGATCTCCCCAAGTATGCATCATGTTTCCAGGCCCACATGTCCCCAAGCTGACCGCACAACTCTAAGCCCGCTTCATCTCCCCAAGCCCGCATCATGTCCACAAACCCACATCTCCCAAAAGGCACACAATTTTCACAAGCCTGCATCATTTCCCAAGACCACATCATCTCTCGAAGCCCAATCATCTCCCCAAGCCAACATGATCCCCCCAAGCCCACATAATCTCCCCAATCCCACATCATCTCACCAAGCCCGCATCATCTCTCCAAGCCCACGTCATCTCCATGAACCCGTGTCGTGTCCCCAAGCCGGCATCATGTCCCAGAGCCTGTGTCATGTCAGCACACTCAATTCATGTCTGCAAGCCCGAGAAATGTCTCTAAGCCCACTTTCATTCCCCGAGCCCACATCATCTCCAAGAGCCCATGTCATCTCTCCAAGCCTGCATCAAATCCCCAAGCCCACATCTCCCCAAGCCTACATTATCTCCCCAAGCCTCATTTTTTCAGGCCCACATGTCCCGAAGCCGACCTCACACCCTCAGCCCGCTTCATCTCCCTAAGCCTGCATCATGTCCACAAGCCCACATCTCCCCAAGCCTACATTATCTCCCCAAGCCTCATTTTTTCAGGCCCACATGTCCCGAAGCCGACCTCACACCCTAAGCCCGCTTCATCTCCCCAAGCCCGCATCATATCCCCAGGCCCACATCTCCCGAAAGGCACATAATTTCTCCAAGCCTTCAACATTTCCCAATCCCACATCATCTCCCCAAGCCCAATCATCTTCCCAAGCCCACATCATCTCCCGAAGCCTAATCTTCTCACCAAGCCCACATCATGTCATCAAGCCCACATGATCTCCCCAAGTATGCATCATGTTTCCAAGCCCACATGTCCCCAAGCCGACCTCACATCCCTAAACCTGCTTCATCTCCCCAAGCCCGCATCATGTCCCCAATACCACATCTCTCAAAAGGCACATAATTTCCCCAAGACTGCATCATTTCCCAAGCACACATCATCTCCCGAAGCCCAATCATCTCCCCAAGCACACATCATGCCCTCAAGCACACATCATGTCTTCAAGCCGACATATTACTAAGCCCACATCATCTCCCCAAACCTCCACGATCTCCCCAAGCCCACATCATCTCCCCAAGCCCAATCATCTCCCCAGCCCACATCATTTCCCACGCCCGCATCATCTAGCCAAGCTTGCATCCTGTCCCCAAGCCGGCATTATATCTGCGAGCCCGCATCATTTACACAGGAACACTTCATCTCCCCAAGCCAACATGATCTCCACAAGCCCACATCATCTCCCTGAGCCCACATAGTCTCCCCAAGCCTGCATCATGTTTAAAAATCCACATGTCCCCAAGCCGACCTCACAACCCTAAGCCTGCTTCATCTCCCCAAGCCCGCATCATGTCCCCAAGCCCACGACTCCCAAAAGGCACATAATTTCCCCAAGCCTGCATCATTTCCCAAGCCCGAATCATCTCTCCAAGCCTGCATCATGTTCCCAAGCCCACATCTCCCCAAGCGCACATTATCTCCCCAAGCTTGCATCGTGATTCCAGGCCCAAATGTTCCCAAGCCGACCTCACCACCCTACACCGGCTTCATCTCCCCAAGCCCTCACCATGTCCCCAGGCCCACATCTCTCAAAAGGCACATAATTTCTCCAAGACTACATCATTTCCCAATCCCCCATCATCTCCCCAAGCCCAATCATCTCCCCAAGCTCACATCATCTCCCCAAGTCCAATCATCTCCCAAGTTCACATATTCTCCCCAGGCCCAATCATCTCCCCAAGCCCACATCATCTCCCCAAGCCCATATCATCTCCCAAAGCCCAATCATCTCCCCTAGCCCACATAATCTCCCCAAGCCCAATCATCTCCCCAAGACCGCATCATTCCCGAAGCCTGCATCATCTAGCCAAGCCTGCGTCATGTCCCAAGACGGCATAATATCCGCGAGCCCGAATCATTTACACAGCCACACATCATTTCCCCAAGCCCAATCATCTCCCTAAGTCTGCATCATATCCCAAGCCCGCATCATGGAACCGAGCCTGCATCATGTCCCCGAGACCGCATCATGTACACAGGCCCAGATCATCTCCGAAAGCCAACATGATCTCTCCAAGCCCACATCATTTCCCCAAGCCCACATCATCTCCCCAAGCCCAAATCATCTCCCCAAGCCAACATGATCTACCCAAGCCAACATCATCTACCCGAGCCCACATACTCTCCTCATGCCCACATCATCTCCTCAAGCACGCATCATCTCCCCAATCCCGCATCATGTTTCCAGGCCCACATGTCCCCAAGCTGATCTCACCACCCTAAGCCCGCATCATGTACCCAAGGACAAATCATCTCCGCAACCCCGCATGATCTCCCAAGCCTCATCATTTTTTCAGGCCCACATGTCCCAAAGCCAACCTCACACCCTAAGCCCGCTTCATCTCCCTAAGCCCGCATCATGTCCACAAGCCCACATCTCCCAAAAGGCACATACTTTCCCCAAGCCTGCATATTTTCCCAAGCCCGCATCATCTCCCCAAGCCCACATCATCTCCTCAAGCCCACATCATCTCCCGAAGAGCAATCTTCTCCCCAAGCCCACATAATGTCTCCAAGCTGACATATCTCTAAGCACACACCATCTCCCCAAGCCCACATCATCGCCCCAAGCCCAATCATTTCCCCAAGCCCTAATCATTTCCCAAGCCCGCATCATCTAGCCAAGGCTGCGTCATGTCCCCAAGCCAGCATAATATCCATGAGCCCGCATCATGTTTCCAGGCCCACATGTCCCCAAACAGACCTCACCACCCTAAGCCCGCATCATGTCCTCAAGGACAAATCATCTCCTCAACCCCACATGATCTCCCAAGCCCACGTCATCTCCTAAGTCCACATCATCTCCATCAGCCTTCAGCATATCCGCAAGAAGGCGTCATCACCCCAAGCCTGAGTGATCTCCACAGCCCAATCATCTGACCAAGCCCACATCATCTCCCGAAGCCTAGTCTTCTCACCAAGCCCACATCGTGTCATCAAGCCCACATGATCTCCCCAAGTATGCATCATGTTTCCAAGCCCACATGTCCCCAAGCCGACCTCACATCCCTAAACCTGCTTCATCTCCCTAAGCCCGCATCATGTCCAAAAGCCCGCATCTCCCAAAAGGCACATACTTTCCCCAAGCCTGCATCATTTCCCAAGCCCGCATCATTTCCCCAACACCACATCTCCCAAAAGGCACATAATTTTCCCAAGCCTGCATCATTTCCAAAGCCCGCATCATCTCCCCAAGCCCAATCATCTCCCCAAGACCACATCAGCACCCCAAGCCCAATCATGTCCCCAAGCCCACATCATCTCCCGAAGAGCAATCTTCTCCCCAAGCCCACATAATGTCTCCAAGCTGACATATCTCTAAGCACACACCATCTCCCCAAGCCCACATCATCGCCCCAAGCCCAATCATCTCCCCAAGCCCACATCATGCTCTCAAGCACACATCATGTCTTCAAGCCGACATATTACTAAGCCTACATCATCACCCCAAATCACCATGATCTCCCAAGCCCGCATCATCTCTCCAAGCCTGCATCTTGTTCCCAAGCCCACATCTCCCCAAGCGCACTTTATCTCCCCAAGCTTGCATCGTGATTCCAGGCCCAAATGTTCCCAAGCCGACCTCACCAACCTACACCTGCTTCATCTCCCCAAGCCCGCATCATGTCCCCAGGCCCACATCTCTCAAAAGGCACATAATTTCTCCAAGACTGCATCATTTCCCAATCCCCCATCATCTCCCCAAGCCCACATCATCTCCCCAAGCCCACATCATCTCCTCAAGCCCACATCATCTCCCGAAGAGCAATCTTCTCCCCAAGCCCACATAATGTCTCCAAGCTGACATATCTCTAAGCACACACCATCTCCCCAAGCCCACATCATCGCCCCAAGCCCAATCATTTCCCCAAGCCCTAATCATTTCCCAAGCCCGCATCATCTAGCCAAGGCTGCGTCATGTCCCCAAGCCAGCATAATATCCATGAGCCCGCATCATGTTTCCAGGCCCACATGTCCCCAAACAGACCTCACCACCCTAAGCCCGCATCATGTCCTCAAGGACAAATCATCTCCTCAACCCCACATGATCTCCCAAGCCCACGTCATCTCCTAAGTCCGCATCATCTCCATCAGCCTTCAGCATATCCGCAAGAAGGCGTCATCACCCCAAGCCTGAGTGATCTCCACAGCCCAATCATCTGACCAAGCCCACATCATCTCCCGAAGCCTAGTCTTCTCACCAAGCCCACATCGTGTCATCAAGCCCACATGATCTCCCCAAGTATGCATCATGTTTCCAAGCCCACATGTCCCCAAGCCGACCTCACATCCCTAAACCCGCTTCATCTCCCTAAGCCCGCATCATGTCCAAAAGCCCGCATCTCCCAAAAGGCACATACTTTCCCCAAGCCTGCATCATTTCCCAAGCCCGAATCATCTCTCCAAGCCTGCATTATGTTCCCAAGCCCACATCTCCCCAAGCGCACATTATCTCCCCAAGCTTGCATCGTGATTCCAGGCCCAAATGTTCCCAAGCCGACCTCACCACCCTACACCGGCTTCATCTCCCCAAGCCCTCAACATGTACCCAGGCCCACATCTCTCAAAAGGCACATAATTTCTCCAAGACTACATCATTTCCCAATCCCCCATCATCTCCCCAAGCCCAATCATCTCCCCAAGACCGCATCATTCCCGAAGCCTGCATCATCTAGCCAAGCCTGCGTCATGTCCCAAGATGGCATAATATCCGCGAGCCCGAATCATTTACACAGCCACACATCATTTCCCCAAGCCCAATCATCTCCCTAAGTCTGCATCATTTCCCAAGCCCGCATCATGGAACCGAGCCTGCATCATGTCCCCGAGACCGCATCATGTACACAGGCCCAGATCATCTCCGAAAGCCAACATGATCTCTCCAAGCCCACATCATTTCCCCAAGCCCACATCATCTCCCCAAGCCCACATCATCTCCCCAAGCCAACATGATCTACCCAAGCCAACATCATCTACCCGAGCCCACATACTCTCCCCATGCCCACATCATCTCCTCAAGCCCGCATCATCTCCCCAATCCCGCATCATGTTTCCAGGCCCACATGTCCCCAAGCTGATCTCACCACCCTAAGCCCGCATCATGTACCCAAGGACAAATCATCTCCGCAACCCCGCATGATCTCCCAAGCCTCATCATTTTTTCAGGCCCACATGTCCCAAAGCCAACCTCACACCCTAAGCCCGCTTCATCTCCCTAAGCCCGCATCATGTCCACAAGCCCACATGTCTCAAAAGGCACATACTTTCCCCAAGCCTGCATCATTTCCCAAGCCCGCATCATGTCCCCAATACCACATCTCCCAAAAGGCACATAATTTCCCCAAGCCTGCATCATTTCCCAAGCCCACATCATCTCCCCAAGCCCACATCATCTCCTCAAGCCCACATCATCTCCCGAAGAGCAATCTTCTCCCCAAGCCCACATAATGTCTCCAAGCTGACATATCTCTAAGCACACACCATCTCCCCAAGCCCACATCATCGCCCCAAGCCCAATCATTTCCCCAAGCCCTAATCATTTCCCAAGCCCGCATCATCTAGCCAAGGCTGCGTCATGTCCCCAAGCCAGCATAATATCCATGAGCCCGCATCATGTTTCCAGGCCCACATGTCCCCAAACAGACCTCACCACCCTAAGCCCGCATCATGTCCTCAAGGACAAATCATCTCCTCAACCCCACATGATCTCCCAAGCCCACGTCATCTCCTAAGTCCGCATCATCTCCGTCAGCCTTCAGCATATCCGCAAGAAGGCGTCATCACCCCAAGCCTGAGTGATCTCCACAGCCCAATCATCTGACCAAGCCCGCATCATCTCTCCAAGCCCACGTCATCTCCCTGATCCCGTGTCGTGTCCCCGAGCCGGCATCATGTCCCAGAGCCTGTGTCATGTCAGCACACTCAATTCATGTCTGCAATCCCGAGAAATGTCTCTAAGCCCACTTTCACTCCCCGAGCCCCCATCATCTCCATGAGCCCATGTCATCTCACAAGCCCGAATCATCTCTCCAAGCATGCATCATGTCCCCAAGCCCACATCTTCACAAGCCCACATGACCTCCCAAGTATGCATCATGTTTCCAGGCCCACATGTCCCCAAGCAGACCTCACCACCCTAAGCCCGCATCATGTCCCCAAGGACAAATCATCTCCGCAACCCCGCATGATCCCCCAACCCCACGTCATCTCCGAAATCCTCATCATCTCCATCAGCCTTCAGCATATCCGCAAGAAGGCGTCATCACCCCAAGCCTGAGTGATCTCCACAGCCCAATCATCTGACCAAGCCCGCATCATCTCTCCAAGCCCATGTCATCTCCCTGAACCCGTGTGGTTTTCCCGAGCTGGCATCATGTCCCAGAGCCTGTGTCATGTCAGCACACTCAATTCATGTCTGCAAGCCCGAGAAATGTCTGTAAGCCCACTTTCACTCCCCGATCACCCATCATCTCCATGAGCCCTTGTCGTCTCACCAAGCACGCGTCATCTCCCCAAGGCTGCATCATGTCCCCAAGCCCACATCTACACAAGCCCACATGATCTCCCCAAGTATGCATCATGTTTCCAGGCCCACATGTCCCCAAGCTGACCGCACAACTCTAAGCCCGCTTCATCTCCCCAAGCCCGCATCATGTCCACAAACCCACATCTCCCAAAAGGCACACAATTTTCACAAGCCTGCATCATTTCCCAAGACCACATCATCTCTCGAAGCCCAATCATCTCCCCAAGCCAACATGATCCCCCCAAGCCCACATAATCTCCCCAATCCCACATCATCTCACCAAGCCCGCATCATCTCTCCAAGCCCACGTCATCTCCATGAACCCGTGTCGTGTCCCCAAGCCGGCATCATGTCCCAGAGCCTGTGTCATGTCAGCACACTCAATTCATGTCTGCAAGCCCGAGAAATGTCTCTAAGCCCACTTTCACTCCCCGAGCCCACATCATCTCCAAGAGCCCATGTCATCTCTCCAAGCCTGCATCAAATCCCCAAGCCCACATCTCCCCAAGCCTACATTATCTCCCCAAGCCTCATTTTTTCAGGCCCACATGTCCCGAAGCCGACCTCACACCCTCAGCCCGCTTCATCTCCCTAAGCCTGCATCATGTCCACAAGCCCACATCTCCCAAAAGGCATATAATTTCAACAAGCCTGCATCATTTCTCAAACCCTCATCATCTCCTCAAGCCCGCATACATTCCCCAAGCGTGCATGATTTTCAAAATCCACATATCTCCCCGAGCCAACATGATCCACACAAGCCCACATCATCTCCCCAATCCCACATCATCTCCCCAAGCCCGCACCATGTTTCCAGGCCCACATATCCCCAAGCTGATCTCACCACCCTAAGACTGCATCATGTCCCCAAGGACAAATCTTCGCCGCAACACCGCATGATCTCCCAAGCCCACATCATCTCCTAAGCCCGCATCATCTCCCTGAGCCTCCAGCATTACAGCAAGAAGGCGTCATCACCCAAAGCCTGAGTGATCTCCACAGCCCAATCATCTCCCCAAGCCCGCATCATCTCTCCAAGGCTGCATCATGTCCCAAGCCCGAATCATCTCTCCAAGCCTGCATCATGTCCCCAAGCCCACATCTTCACAAGCCCACGTGATCTCCCCAAGTATGCATCATGTTTCCAAGCCCACATGTCCCCAAGCCGACCTCACATTCCTAAGCCCGCTTAATCAGCCCAAGCCCGCATCATGTCCACAAACCCACATCTCCCAAAAGGCACACACTTTCCACAAGCCTGCATCATTTCCCAAGACCACATCGTCTGCTGAAGCCCAATCATCTCCCCAAGCTCATATCAACTCCCCACGCCCAATCAACTCCCCAAGCCCACATCATCTCCCAAAGCCCAATCATCTCCCCAAACCAACATGATTCCCAAAAGCCCACAACATCTCCCCAAACCCACATCATCTCCCCAAGCCCGCACCATGTTTCCAGGCCCACATTTCCCCAAGCTGATCTCACCACCCTAAGACTGCATCATGTCCCCAAGGACAAATCTTCTCCGCAACACCGCATGATCTCCCAAGCCCACATCATCTCCTAAGCCCGCATCATCTCCCTGAGCCTCCAGCATTACCGCAAGAAGGTGTCATCACCCCAAGCCTGAGTGATCTCCCACAGCCCAATCATCTCCCCAAGCCCGCATCATCTCTCCAAGCCCACGTCATCTCCCTGAACCCGTGTCGTGTCCCGGAGCCGGCATCATGTCCCAGAGCCTGTGTCATGTCAGCACACTCAATTCATGTCTGCAAGCCCGAGAAATGTCTGTAAGCCCACTTTCACTCCCCGAGCCCCCATCATTTCCAGGAGCCCATGTCATCTCTCCAAGCCTGCATCAAATCCCCAAGCCCACATCTCCCCAAGCCTACATTATCTCCCCAAGCCTCATTTTTTCAGGCCCACATATCCCGAAGCCGACCTCACACCCTCAGCTCGCTTCATCTCCCTAAGCCTGCATCATGTCCACAAGCCCACATCTCCCAAAAGGCATATAATTTCAACAAGCCTGCATCATCTCTCAAGCCCTCATCATCTCCCCAAGCCCAATCAACTCCCCAAGCCCACATCATCTCGCCAAGCCAACATCATCTCCCCAAGCCCAATCAACTCCCCAAGCCCACATCATCTCCCCAAGACCAATCATCTCCCCAAGTGCACATCATCTACCGAAGCCCAGTCTTCTCCCCAAGCCTACATAATGTCATCAAGCACACATCATGTCTCCAAGCAAACATATCTGTAAGCCCACATCATGTCCCCAAAAAAACATGATCTCCCCAAGTCCACATCATCTCCACAAGCACACATCATCTCCCCAAGCACACATCATCTCCCCAAGACAACATGATCTACCCAAGCCCACATACTCTCCCCATGCCCACATTATCTCCTCAAGCCCACCTCATCTCCCCAATCCTGCATCACGTTTCCAGGGCCACATGTCCCCAAGCTGATCGCACCACCCTAAGCCCACATCATGTACCCAAGGACAAATCATCTCCGCAACCCCGCATGATCTCCCAAGCCTCATCATTTTTTCAGGCCCACATGTCCCAAAGCCAACCTCACACCCTAAGCCCGCTTCATCTCCCTAAGCCCGCATCATGTCCACAAGCCCACATCTCCCAAAAGGCACATAATTTCCCCAAGCCTGCATCATTTCCAAAGCCCGCATCATCTCCCCAAGCCCAATCATCTCCCCAAGCCCACATCAGCACCCCAAGCCCAATCATCTCCCCAAGCCCACATCATCTCCCGAAGAGCAATCTTCTCCCCAAGCCCACATAATGTCTCCAAGCTGACATATCTCTAAGCACACACCATCTCCCCAAGCCCACATCATCGCCCCAAGCCCAATCATTTCCCCAAGCCCTAATCATTTCCCAAGCCCGCATCATCTAGCCAAGGCTGCGTCATGTCCCCAAGCCAGCATATTATCCACGAGCCCGCATCATTTATTCAGGCCCACATGATCTCCCCAAGCCAACATGATCTTCCTAAACGCACATCATCTCCACATGCGATCATGATCTCCCCAAGCCCACATCAGCTCCACAAGCCCACATAATCTCCCTGAGCCCACATCATCTCCCCAAGCCCGCATCATCTCCCCGAGCCCACATCATCTCCCCAAGCCCGCATACATTCCCCAAGCGTGCATCATTTTCAAAGCCCACATCATCTTCCCGAGCCCACATAGTCTCCACAACCCCACATCATCTCCCCAATCCCACATCATCTCCCCAAGCCCGCATCATATCCCCAAGCCCACATCTCCCAAAAGGCACATAATTTCCCCGAGCCTGCATCTTTTCCAAATCCCACATCATCTCCCCAAGCCCAATCATCTCCCCAAGCCCACATCATGCTCTCAAGCACACATCATGTCTTCAAGCCGACATATTACTAAGCCTACATCATCACCCCAAATCACCATGATCTCCCCAAGCCCGCATCATCTCTCCAAGCCTGCATCTTGTTCCCAAGCCCACATCTCCCCAAGCGCACTTTATCTCCCCAAGCTTGCATCGTGATTCCAGGCCCAAATGTTCCCAAGCCGACCTCACCAACCTACACCTGCTTCATCTCCCCAAGCCCGCATCATGTCCCCAGGCCCACATCTCTCAAAAGGCACATAATTTCTCCAAGACTGCATCATTTCCCAATCCCCCATCATCTCCCCAAGCCCACATCATCTCCCCAAGCCCACATCATCTCCTCAAGCCCACATCATCTCCCGAAGAGCAATCTTCTCCCCAAGCCCACATAATGTCTCCAAGCTGACATATCTCTAAGCACACACCATCTCCCCAAGCCCACATCATCGCCCCAAGCCCAATCATTTCCCCAAGCCCTAATCATTTCCCAAGCCCGCATCATCTAGCCAAGGCTGCGTCATGTCCCCAAGCCAGCATAATATCCATGAGCCCGCATCATGTTTCCAGGCCCACATGTCCCCAAACAGACCTCACCACCCTAAGCCCGCATCATGTCCTCAAGGACAAATCATCTCCTCAACCCCACATGATCTCCCAAGCCCACGTCATCTCCTAAGTCCGCATCATCTCCATCAGCCTTCAGCATATCCGCAAGAAGGCGTCATCACCCCAAGCCTGAGTGATCTCCACAGCCCAATCATCTGACCAAGCCCACATCATCTCCCGAAGCCTAGTCTTCTCACCAAGCCCACATCGTGTCATCAAGCCCACATGATCTCCCCAAGTATGCATCATGTTTCCAAGCCCACATGTCCCCAAGCCGACCTCACATCCCTAAACCCGCTTCATCTCCCTAAGCCCGCATCATGTCCAAAAGCCCGCATCTCCCAAAAGGCACATACTTTCCCCAAGCCTGCATCATTTCCCAAGCCCGAATCATCTCTCCAAGCCTGCATTATGTTCCCAAGCCCACATCTCCCCAAGCGCACATTATCTCCCCAAGCTTGCATCGTGATTCCAGGCCCAAATGTTCCCAAGCCGACCTCACCACCCTACACCGGCTTCATCTCCCCAAGCCCTCAACATGTACCCAGGCCCACATCTCTCAAAAGGCACATAATTTCTCCAAGACTACATCATTTCCCAATCCCCCATCATCTCCCCAAGCCCAATCATCTCCCCAAGACCGCATCATTCCCGAAGCCTGCATCATCTAGCCAAGCCTGCGTCATGTCCCAAGACGGCATAATATCCGCGAGCCCGAATCATTTACACAGCCACACATCATTTCCCCAAGCCCAATCATCTCCCTAAGTCTGCATCATTTCCCAAGCCCGCATCATGGAACCGAGCCTGCATCATGTCCCCGAGACCGCATCATGTACACAGGCCCAGATCATCTCCGAAAGCCAACATGATCTCTCCAAGCCCACATCATTTCCCCAAGCCCACATCATCTCCCCAAGCCCACATCATCTCCCCAAGCCAACATGATCTACCCAAGCCAACATCATCTACCCGAGCCCACATACTCTCCCCATGCCCACATCATCTCCTCAAGCCCGCATCATCTCCCCAATCCCGCATCATGTTTCCAGGCCCACATGTCCCCAAGCTGATCTCACCACCCTAAGCCCGCATCATGTACCCAAGGACAAATCATCTCCGCAACCCCGCATGATCTCCCAAGCCTCATCATTTTTTCAGGCCCACATGTCCCAAAGCCAACCTCACACCCTAAGCCCGCTTCATCTCCCTAAGCCCGCATCATGTCCACAAGCCCACATGTCTCAAAAGGCACATACTTTCCCCAAGCCTGCATCATTTCCCAAGCCCGCATCATGTCCCCAATACCACATCTCCCAAAAGGCACATAATTTCCCCAAGCCTGCATCATTTCCCAAGCCCACATCATCTCCCCAAGCCCACATCATCTCCTCAAGCCCACATCATCTCCCGAAGAGCAATCTTCTCCCCAAGCCCACATAATGTCTCCAAGCTGACATATCTCTAAGCACACACCATCTCCCCAAGCCCACATCATCGCCCCAAGCCCAATCATTTCCCCAAGCCCTAATCATTTCCCAAGCCCGCATCATCTAGCCAAGGCTGCGTCATGTCCCCAAGCCAGCATAATATCCATGAGCCCGCATCATGTTTCCAGGCCCACATGTCCCCAAACAGACCTCACCACCCTAAGCCCGCATCATGTCCTCAAGGACAAATCATCTCCTCAACCCCACATGATCTCCCAAGCCCACGTCATCTCCTAAGTCCGCATCATCTCCGTCAGCCTTCAGCATATCCGCAAGAAGGCGTCATCACCCCAAGCCTGAGTGATCTCCACAGCCCAATCATCTGACCAAGCCCGCATCATCTCTCCAAGCCCACGTCATCTCCCTGATCCCGTGTCGTGTCCCCGAGCCGGCATCATGTCCCAGAGCCTGTGTCATGTCAGCACACTCAATTCATGTCTGCAATCCCGAGAAATGTCTCTAAGCCCACTTTCACTCCCCGAGCCCCCATCATCTCCATGAGCCCATGTCATCTCACAAGCCCGAATCATCTCTCCAAGCATGCATCATGTCCCCAAGCCCACATCTTCACAAGCCCACATGACCTCCCAAGTATGCATCATGTTTCCAGGCCCACATGTCCCCAAGCAGACCTCACCACCCTAAGCCCGCATCATGTCCCCAAGGACAAATCATCTCCGCAACCCCGCATGATCCCCCAACCCCACGTCATCTCCGAAATCCTCATCATCTCCATCAGCCTTCAGCATATCCGCAAGAAGGCGTCATCACCCCAAGCCTGAGTGATCTCCACAGCCCAATCATCTGACCAAGCCCGCATCATCTCTCCAAGCCCATGTCATCTCCCTGAACCCGTGTGGTTTTCCCGAGCTGGCATCATGTCCCAGAGCCTGTGTCATGTCAGCACACTCAATTCATGTCTGCAAGCCCGAGAAATGTCTGTAAGCCCACTTTCACTCCCCGATCACCCATCATCTCCATGAGCCCTTGTCGTCTCACCAAGCACGCGTCATCTCCCCAAGGCTGCATCATGTCCCCAAGCCCACATCTACACAAGCCCACATGATCTCCCCAAGTATGCATCATGTTTCCAGGCCCACATGTCCCCAAGCTGACCGCACAACTCTAAGCCCGCTTCATCTCCCCAAGCCCGCATCATGTCCACAAACCCACATCTCCCAAAAGGCACACAATTTTCACAAGCCTGCATCATTTCCCAAGACCACATCATCTCTCGAAGCCCAATCATCTCCCCAAGCCAACATGATCCCCCCAAGCCCACATAATCTCCCCAATCCCACATCATCTCACCAAGCCCGCATCATCTCTCCAAGCCCACGTCATCTCCATGAACCCGTGTCGTGTCCCCAAGCCGGCATCATGTCCCAGAGCCTGTGTCATGTCAGCACACTCAATTCATGTCTGCAAGCCCGAGAAATGTCTCTAAGCCCACTTTCATTCCCCGAGCCCACATCATCTCCAAGAGCCCATGTCATCTCTCCAAGCCTGCATCAAATCCCCAAGCCCACATCTCCCCAAGCCTACATTATCTCCCCAAGCCTCATTTTTTCAGGCCCACATGTCCCGAAGCCGACCTCACACCCTCAGCCCGCTTCATCTCCCTAAGCCTGCATCATGTCCACAAGCCCACATCTCCCCAAGCCTACATTATCTCCCCAAGCCTCATTTTTTCAGGCCCACATGTCCCGAAGCCGACCTCACACCCTAAGCCCGCTTCATCTCCCCAAGCCCGCATCATGTCCCCAGGCCCACATCTCCCGAAAGGCACATAATTTCTCCAAGCCTTCAACATTTCCCAATCCCACATCATCTCCCCAAGCCCAATCATCTTCCCAAGCCCACATCATCTCCCGAAGCCTAATCTTCTCACCAAGCCCACATCATGTCATCAAGCCCACATGATCTCCCCAAGTATGCATCATGTTTCCAAGCCCACATGTCCCCAAGCCGACCTCACATCCCTAAACCTGCTTCATCTCCCCAAGCCCGCATCATGTCCCCAATACCACATCTCTCAAAAGGCACATAATTTCCCCAAGACTGCATCATTTCCCAAGCACACATCATCTCCCGAAGCCCAATCATCTCCCCAAGCACACATCATGCCCTCAAGCACACATCATGTCTTCAAGCCGACATATTACTAAGCCCACATCATCTCCCCAAACCTCCACGATCTCCCCAAGCCCACATCATCTCCCCAAGCCCAATCATCTCCCCAGCCCACATCATTTCCCACGCCCGCATCATCTAGCCAAGCTTGCATCCTGTCCCCAAGCCGGCATTATATCTGCGAGCCCGCATCATTTACACAGGAACACTTCATCTCCCCAAGCCAACATGATCTCCACAAGCCCACATCATCTCCCTGAGCCCACATAGTCTCCCCAAGCCTGCATCATGTTTAAAAATCCACATGTCCCCAAGCCGACCTCACAACCCTAAGCCTGCTTCATCTCCCCAAGCCCGCATCATGTCCCCAAGCCCACGACTCCCAAAAGGCACATAATTTCCCCAAGCCTGCATCATTTCCCAAGCCCGAATCATCTCTCCAAGCCTGCATCATGTTCCCAAGCCCACATCTCCCCAAGCGCACATTATCTCCCCAAGCTTGCATCGTGATTCCAGGCCCAAATGTTCCCAAGCCGACCTCACCACCCTACACCGGCTTCATCTCCCCAAGCCCTCACCATGTCCCCAGGCCCACATCTCTCAAAAGGCACATAATTTCTCCAAGACTACATCATTTCCCAATCCCCCATCATCTCCCCAAGCCCAATCATCTCCCCAAGCTCACATCATCTCCCCAAGTCCAATCATCTCCCAAGTTCACATATTCTCCCCAGGCCCAATCATCTCCCCAAGCCCACATCATCTCCCCAAGCCCACATCATCTCCCAAAGCCCAATCATCTCCCCTAGCCCACATAATCTCCCCAAGCCCAATCATCTCCCCAAGACCGCATCATTCCCGAAGCCTGCATCATCTAGCCAAGCCTGCGTCATGTCCCAAGACGGCATAATATCCGCGAGCCCGAATCATTTACACAGCCACACATCATTTCCCCAAGCCCAATCATCTCCCTAAGTCTGCATCATTTCCCAAGCCCGCATCATGGAACCGAGCCTGCATCATGTCCCCGAGACCGCATCATGTACACAGGCCCAGATCATCTCCGAAAGCCAACATGATCTCTCCAAGCCCACATCATTTCCCCAAGCCCACATCATCTCCCCAAGCCCAAATCATCTCCCCAAGCCAACATGATCTACCCAAGCCAACATCATCTCCCCGAGCCCACATACTCTCCTCATGCCCACATCATCTCCTCAAGCCCGCATCATCTCCCCAATCCCGCATCATGTTTCCAGGCCCACATGTCCCCAAGCTGATCTCACCACCCTAAGCCCGCATCATGTACCCAAGGACAAATCATCTCCGCAACCCCGCATGATCTCCCAAGCCTCATCATTTTTTCAGGCCCACATGTCCCAAAGCCAACCTCACACCCTGAGCCCGCTTCATCTCCCTAAGCCCGCATCATGTCCACAAGCCCACATCTCCCAAAAGGCACATACTTTCCCCAAGCCTGCATATTTTCCCAAGCCCGCATCATCTCCCCAAGCCCACATCATCTCCTCAAGCCCACATCATCTCCCGAAGAGCAATCTTCTCCCCAAGCCCACATAATGTCTCCAAGCTGACATATCTCTAAGCACACACCATCTCCCCAAGCCCACATCATCGCCCCAAGCCCAATCATTTCCCCAAGCCCTAATCATTTCCCAAGCCCGCATCATCTAGCCAAGGCTGCGTCATGTCCCCAAGCCAGCATAATATCCATGAGCCCGCATCATGTTTCCAGGCCCACATGTCCCCAAACAGACCTCACCACCCTAAGCCCGCATCATGTCCTCAAGGACAAATCATCTCCTCAACCCCACATGATCTCCCAAGCCCACGTCATCTCCTAAGTCCACATCATCTCCATCAGCCTTCAGCATATCCGCAAGAAGGCGTCATCACCCCAAGCCTGAGTGATCTCCACAGCCCAATCATCTGACCAAGCCCACATCATCTCCCGAAGCCTAGTCTTCTCACCAAGCCCACATCGTGTCATCAAGCCCACATGATCTCCCCAAGTATGCATCATGTTTCCAAGCCCACATGTCCCCAAGCCGACCTCACATCCCTAAACCTGCTTCATCTCCCTAAGCCCGCATCATGTCCAAAAGCCCGCATCTCCCAAAAGGCACATACTTTCCCCAAGCCTGCATCATTTCCCAAGCCCGCATCATTTCCCCAACACCACATCTCCCAAAAGGCACATAATTTTCCCAAGCCTGCATCATTTCCAAAGCCCGCATCATCTCCCCAAGCCCAATCATCTCCCCAAGACCACATCAGCACCCCAAGCCCAATCATGTCCCCAAGCCCACATCATCTCCCGAAGAGCAATCTTCTCCCCAAGCCCACATAATGTCTCCAAGCTGACATATCTCTAAGCACACACCATCTCCCCAAGCCCACATCATCGCCCCAAGCCCAATCATCTCCCCAAGCCCACATCATGCTCTCAAGCACACATCATGTCTTCAAGCCGACATATTACTAAGCCTACATCATCACCCCAAATCACCATGATCTCCCCAAGCCCGCATCATCTCTCCAAGCCTGCATCTTGTTCCCAAGCCCACATCTCCCCAAGCGCACTTTATCTCCCCAAGCTTGCATCGTGATTCCAGGCCCAAATGTTCCCAAGCCGACCTCACCAACCTACACCTGCTTCATCTCCCCAAGCCCGCATCATGTCCCCAGGCCCACATCTCTCAAAAGGCACATAATTTCTCCAAGACTGCATCATTTCCCAATCCCCCATCATCTCCCCAAGCCCACATCATCTCCCCAAGCCCACATCATCTCCTCAAGCCCACATCATCTCCCGAAGAGCAATCTTCTCCCCAAGCCCACATAATGTCTCCAAGCTGACATATCTCTAAGCACACACCATCTCCCCAAGCCCACATCATCGCCCCAAGCCCAATCATTTCCCCAAGCCCTAATCATTTCCCAAGCCCGCATCATCTAGCCAAGGCTGCGTCATGTCCCCAAGCCAGCATAATATCCATGAGCCCGCATCATGTTTCCAGGCCCACATGTCCCCAAACAGACCTCACCACCCTAAGCCCGCATCATGTCCTCAAGGACAAATCATCTCCTCAACCCCACATGATCTCCCAAGCCCACGTCATCTCCTAAGTCCGCATCATCTCCATCAGCCTTCAGCATATCCGCAAGAAGGCGTCATCACCCCAAGCCTGAGTGATCTCCACAGCCCAATCATCTGACCAAGCCCACATCATCTCCCGAAGCCTAGTCTTCTCACCAAGCCCACATCGTGTCATCAAGCCCACATGATCTCCCCAAGTATGCATCATGTTTCCAAGCCCACATGTCCCCAAGCCGACCTCACATCCCTAAACCCGCTTCATCTCCCTAAGCCCGCATCATGTCCAAAAGCCCGCATCTCCCAAAAGGCACATACTTTCCCCAAGCCTGCATCATTTCCCAAGCCCGAATCATCTCTCCAAGCCTGCATTATGTTCCCAAGCCCACATCTCCCCAAGCGCACATTATCTCCCCAAGCTTGCATCGTGATTCCAGGCCCAAATGTTCCCAAGCCGACCTCACCACCCTACACCGGCTTCATCTCCCCAAGCCCTCAACATGTACCCAGGCCCACATCTCTCAAAAGGCACATAATTTCTCCAAGACTACATCATTTCCCAATCCCCCATCATCTCCCCAAGCCCAATCATCTCCCCAAGACCGCATCATTCCCGAAGCCTGCATCATCTAGCCAAGCCTGCGTCATGTCCCAAGATGGCATAATATCCGCGAGCCCGAATCATTTACACAGCCACACATCATTTCCCCAAGCCCAATCATCTCCCTAAGTCTGCATCATTTCCCAAGCCCGCATCATGGAACCGAGCCTGCATCATGTCCCCGAGACCGCATCATGTACACAGGCCCAGATCATCTCCGAAAGCCAACATGATCTCTCCAAGCCCACATCATTTCCCCAAGCCCACATCATCTCCCCAAGCCCACATCATCTCCCCAAGCCAACATGATCTACCCAAGCCAACATCATCTACCCGAGCCCACATACTCTCCCCATGCCCACATCATCTCCTCAAGCCCGCATCATCTCCCCAATCCCGCATCATGTTTCCAGGCCCACATGTCCCCAAGCTGATCTCACCACCCTAAGCCCGCATCATGTACCCAAGGACAAATCATCTCCGCAACCCCGCATGATCTCCCAAGCCTCATCATTTTTTCAGGCCCACATGTCCCAAAGCCAACCTCACACCCTAAGCCCGCTTCATCTCCCTAAGCCCGCATCATGTCCACAAGCCCACATGTCTCAAAAGGCACATACTTTCCCCAAGCCTGCATCATTTCCCAAGCCCGCATCATGTCCCCAATACCACATCTCCCAAAAGGCACATAATTTCCCCAAGCCTGCATCATTTCCCAAGCCCACATCATCTCCCCAAGCCCACATCATCTCCTCAAGCCCACATCATCTCCCGAAGAGCAATCTTCTCCCCAAGCCCACATAATGTCTCCAAGCTGACATATCTCTAAGCACACACCATCTCCCCAAGCCCACATCATCGCCCCAAGCCCAATCATTTCCCCAAGCCCTAATCATTTCCCAAGCCCGCATCATCTAGCCAAGGCTGCGTCATGTCCCCAAGCCAGCATAATATCCATGAGCCCGCATCATGTTTCCAGGCCCACATGTCCCCAAACAGACCTCACCACCCTAAGCCCGCATCATGTCCTCAAGGACAAATCATCTCCTCAACCCCACATGATCTCCCAAGCCCACGTCATCTCCTAAGTCCGCATCATCTCCGTCAGCCTTCAGCATATCCGCAAGAAGGCGTCATCACCCCAAGCCTGAGTGATCTCCACAGCCCAATCATCTGACCAAGCCCGCATCATCTCTCCAAGCCCACGTCATCTCCCTGATCCCGTGTCGTGTCCCCGAGCCGGCATCATGTCCCAGAGCCTGTGTCATGTCAGCACACTCAATTCATGTCTGCAATCCCGAGAAATGTCTCTAAGCCCACTTTCACTCCCCGAGCCCCCATCATCTCCATGAGCCCATGTCATCTCACAAGCCCGAATCATCTCTCCAAGCATGCATCATGTCCCCAAGCCCACATCTTCACAAGCCCACATGACCTCCCAAGTATGCATCATGTTTCCAGGCCCACATGTCCCCAAGCAGACCTCACCACCCTAAGCCCGCATCATGTCCCCAAGGACAAATCATCTCCGCAACCCCGCATGATCCCCCAACCCCACGTCATCTCCGAAATCCTCATCATCTCCATCAGCCTTCAGCATATCCGCAAGAAGGCGTCATCACCCCAAGCCTGAGTGATCTCCACAGCCCAATCATCTGACCAAGCCCGCATCATCTCTCCAAGCCCATGTCATCTCCCTGAACCCGTGTGGTTTTCCCGAGCTGGCATCATGTCCCAGAGCCTGTGTCATGTCAGCACACTCAATTCATGTCTGCAAGCCCGAGAAATGTCTGTAAGCCCACTTTCACTCCCCGATCACCCATCATCTCCATGAGCCCTTGTCGTCTCACCAAGCACGCGTCATCTCCCCAAGGCTGCATCATGTCCCCAAGCCCACATCTACACAAGCCCACATGATCTCCCCAAGTATGCATCATGTTTCCAGGCCCACATGTCCCCAAGCTGACCGCACAACTCTAAGCCCGCTTCATCTCCCCAAGCCCGCATCATGTCCACAAACCCACATCTCCCAAAAGGCACACAATTTTCACAAGCCTGCATCATTTCCCAAGACCACATCATCTCTCGAAGCCCAATCATCTCCCCAAGCCAACATGATCCCCCCAAGCCCACATAATCTCCCCAATCCCACATCATCTCACCAAGCCCGCATCATCTCTCCAAGCCCACGTCATCTCCATGAACCCGTGTCGTGTCCCCAAGCCGGCATCATGTCCCAGAGCCTGTGTCATGTCAGCACACTCAATTCATGTCTGCAAGCCCGAGAAATGTCTCTAAGCCCACTTTCACTCCCCGAGCCCACATCATCTCCAAGAGCCCATGTCATCTCTCCAAGCCTGCATCAAATCCCCAAGCCCACATCTCCCCAAGCCTACATTATCTCCCCAAGCCTCATTTTTTCAGGCCCACATGTCCCGAAGCCGACCTCACACCCTCAGCCCGCTTCATCTCCCTAAGCCTGCATCATGTCCACAAGCCCACATCTCCCAAAAGGCATATAATTTCAACAAGCCTGCATCATTTCTCAAACCCTCATCATCTCCTCAAGCCCGCATACATTCCCCAAGCGTGCATGATTTTCAAAATCCACATATCTCCCCGAGCCAACATGATCCACACAAGCCCACATCATCTCCCCAATCCCACATCATCTCCCCAAGCCCGCACCATGTTTCCAGGCCCACATATCCCCAAGCTGATCTCACCACCCTAAGACTGCATCATGTCCCCAAGGACAAATCTTCGCCGCAACACCGCATGATCTCCCAAGCCCACATCATCTCCTAAGCCCGCATCATCTCCCTGAGCCTCCAGCATTACAGCAAGAAGGCGTCATCACCCAAAGCCTGAGTGATCTCCACAGCCCAATCATCTCCCCAAGCCCGCATCATCTCTCCAAGGCTGCATCATGTCCCAAGCCCGAATCATCTCTCCAAGCCTGCATCATGTCCCCAAGCCCACATCTTCACAAGCCCACGTGATCTCCCCAAGTATGCATCATGTTTCCAAGCCCACATGTCCCCAAGCCGACCTCACATTCCTAAGCCCGCTTAATCAGCCCAAGCCCGCATCATGTCCACAAACCCACATCTCCCAAAAGGCACACACTTTCCACAAGCCTGCATCATTTCCCAAGACCACATCGTCTGCTGAAGCCCAATCATCTCCCCAAGCTCATATCAACTCCCCACGCCCAATCAACTCCCCAAGCCCACATCATCTCCCAAAGCCCAATCATCTCCCCAAACCAACATGATTCCCAAAAGCCCACAACATCTCCCCAAACCCACATCATCTCCCCAAGCCCGCACCATGTTTCCAGGCCCACATTTCCCCAAGCTGATCTCACCACCCTAAGACTGCATCATGTCCCCAAGGACAAATCTTCTCCGCAACACCGCATGATCTCCCAAGCCCACATCATCTCCTAAGCCCGCATCATCTCCCTGAGCCTCCAGCATTACCGCAAGAAGGTGTCATCACCCCAAGCCTGAGTGATCTCCCACAGCCCAATCATCTCCCCAAGCCCGCATCATCTCTCCAAGCCCACGTCATCTCCCTGAACCCGTGTCGTGTCCCGGAGCCGGCATCATGTCCCAGAGCCTGTGTCATGTCAGCACACTCAATTCATGTCTGCAAGCCCGAGAAATGTCTGTAAGCCCACTTTCACTCCCCGAGCCCCCATCATTTCCAGGAGCCCATGTCATCTCTCCAAGCCTGCATCAAATCCCCAAGCCCACATCTCCCCAAGCCTACATTATCTCCCCAAGCCTCATTTTTTCAGGCCCACATATCCCGAAGCCGACCTCACACCCTCAGCTCGCTTCATCTCCCTAAGCCTGCATCATGTCCACAAGCCCACATCTCCCAAAAGGCATATAATTTCAACAAGCCTGCATCATCTCTCAAGCCCTCATCATCTCCCCAAGCCCAATCAACTCCCCAAGCCCACATCATCTCGCCAAGCCAACATCATCTCCCCAAGCCCAATCAACTCCCCAAGCCCACATCATCTCCCCAAGACCAATCATCTCCCCAAGTGCACATCATCTACCGAAGCCCAGTCTTCTCCCCAAGCCTACATAATGTCATCAAGCACACATCATGTCTCCAAGCAAACATATCTGTAAGCCCACATCATGTCCCCAAAAAAACATGATCTCCCCAAGTCCACATCATCTCCACAAGCACACATCATCTCCCCAAGCACACATCATCTCCCCAAGACAACATGATCTACCCAAGCCCACATACTCTCCCCATGCCCACATTATCTCCTCAAGCCCACCTCATCTCCCCAATCCTGCATCACGTTTCCAGGGCCACATGTCCCCAAGCTGATCGCACCACCCTAAGCCCACATCATGTACCCAAGGACAAATCATCTCCGCAACCCCGCATGATCTCCCAAGCCTCATCATTTTTTCAGGCCCACATGTCCCAAAGCCAACCTCACACCCTAAGCCCGCTTCATCTCCCTAAGCCCGCATCATGTCCACAAGCCCACATCTCCCAAAAGGCACATAATTTCCCCAAGCCTGCATCATTTCCAAAGCCCGCATCATCTCCCCAAGCCCAATCATCTCCCCAAGCCCACATCAGCACCCCAAGCCCAATCATCTCCCCAAGCCCACATCATCTCCCGAAGAGCAATCTTCTCCCCAAGCCCACATAATGTCTCCAAGCTGACATATCTCTAAGCACACACCATCTCCCCAAGCCCACATCATCGCCCCAAGCCCAATCATTTCCCCAAGCCCTAATCATTTCCCAAGCCCGCATCATCTAGCCAAGGCTGCGTCATGTCCCCAAGCCAGCATATTATCCACGAGCCCGCATCATTTATTCAGGCCCACATGATCTCCCCAAGCCAACATGATCTTCCTAAACGCACATCATCTCCACATGCGATCATGATCTCCCCAAGCCCACATCAGCTCCACAAGCCCACATAATCTCCCTGAGCCCACATCATCTCCCCAAGCCCGCATCATCTCCCCGAGCCCACATCATCTCCCCAAGCCCGCATACATTCCCCAAGCGTGCATCATTTTCAAAGCCCACATCATCTTCCCGAGCCCACATAGTCTCCACAACCCCACATCATCTCCCCAATCCCACATCATCTCCCCAAGCCCGCATCATATCCCCAAGCCCACATCTCCCAAAAGGCACATAATTTCCCCGAGCCTGCATCTTTTCCAAATCCCACATCATCTCCCCAAGCCCAATCATCTCCCCAAGCCCACATCATGCTCTCAAGCACACATCATGTCTTCAAGCCGACATATTACTAAGCCTACATCATCACCCCAAATCACCATGATCTCCCCAAGCCCGCATCATCTCTCCAAGCCTGCATCTTGTTCCCAAGCCCACATCTCCCCAAGCGCACTTTATCTCCCCAAGCTTGCATCGTGATTCCAGGCCCAAATGTTCCCAAGCCGACCTCACCAACCTACACCTGCTTCATCTCCCCAAGCCCGCATCATGTCCCCAGGCCCACATCTCTCAAAAGGCACATAATTTCTCCAAGACTGCATCATTTCCCAATCCCCCATCATCTCCCCAAGCCCACATCATCTCCCCAAGCCCACATCATCTCCTCAAGCCCACATCATCTCCCGAAGAGCAATCTTCTCCCCAAGCCCACATAATGTCTCCAAGCTGACATATCTCTAAGCACACACCATCTCCCCAAGCCCACATCATCGCCCCAAGCCCAATCATTTCCCCAAGCCCTAATCATTTCCCAAGCCCGCATCATCTAGCCAAGGCTGCGTCATGTCCCCAAGCCAGCATAATATCCATGAGCCCGCATCATGTTTCCAGGCCCACATGTCCCCAAACAGACCTCACCACCCTAAGCCCGCATCATGTCCTCAAGGACAAATCATCTCCTCAACCCCACATGATCTCCCAAGCCCACGTCATCTCCTAAGTCCGCATCATCTCCATCAGCCTTCAGCATATCCGCAAGAAGGCGTCATCACCCCAAGCCTGAGTGATCTCCACAGCCCAATCATCTGACCAAGCCCACATCATCTCCCGAAGCCTAGTCTTCTCACCAAGCCCACATCGTGTCATCAAGCCCACATGATCTCCCCAAGTATGCATCATGTTTCCAAGCCCACATGTCCCCAAGCCGACCTCACATCCCTAAACCCGCTTCATCTCCCTAAGCCCGCATCATGTCCAAAAGCCCGCATCTCCCAAAAGGCACATACTTTCCCCAAGCCTGCATCATTTCCCAAGCCCGAATCATCTCTCCAAGCCTGCATTATGTTCCCAAGCCCACATCTCCCCAAGCGCACATTATCTCCCCAAGCTTGCATCGTGATTCCAGGCCCAAATGTTCCCAAGCCGACCTCACCACCCTACACCGGCTTCATCTCCCCAAGCCCTCAACATGTACCCAGGCCCACATCTCTCAAAAGGCACATAATTTCTCCAAGACTACATCATTTCCCAATCCCCCATCATCTCCCCAAGCCCAATCATCTCCCCAAGACCGCATCATTCCCGAAGCCTGCATCATCTAGCCAAGCCTGCGTCATGTCCCAAGACGGCATAATATCCGCGAGCCCGAATCATTTACACAGCCACACATCATTTCCCCAAGCCCAATCATCTCCCTAAGTCTGCATCATTTCCCAAGCCCGCATCATGGAACCGAGCCTGCATCATGTCCCCGAGACCGCATCATGTACACAGGCCCAGATCATCTCCGAAAGCCAACATGATCTCTCCAAGCCCACATCATTTCCCCAAGCCCACATCATCTCCCCAAGCCCACATCATCTCCCCAAGCCAACATGATCTACCCAAGCCAACATCATCTACCCGAGCCCACATACTCTCCCCATGCCCACATCATCTCCTCAAGCCCGCATCATCTCCCCAATCCCGCATCATGTTTCCAGGCCCACATGTCCCCAAGCTGATCTCACCACCCTAAGCCCGCATCATGTACCCAAGGACAAATCATCTCCGCAACCCCGCATGATCTCCCAAGCCTCATCATTTTTTCAGGCCCACATGTCCCAAAGCCAACCTCACACCCTAAGCCCGCTTCATCTCCCTAAGCCCGCATCATGTCCACAAGCCCACATGTCTCAAAAGGCACATACTTTCCCCAAGCCTGCATCATTTCCCAAGCCCGCATCATGTCCCCAATACCACATCTCCCAAAAGGCACATAATTTCCCCAAGCCTGCATCATTTCCCAAGCCCACATCATCTCCCCAAGCCCACATCATCTCCTCAAGCCCACATCATCTCCCGAAGAGCAATCTTCTCCCCAAGCCCACATAATGTCTCCAAGCTGACATATCTCTAAGCACACACCATCTCCCCAAGCCCACATCATCGCCCCAAGCCCAATCATTTCCCCAAGCCCTAATCATTTCCCAAGCCCGCATCATCTAGCCAAGGCTGCGTCATGTCCCCAAGCCAGCATAATATCCATGAGCCCGCATCATGTTTCCAGGCCCACATGTCCCCAAACAGACCTCACCACCCTAAGCCCGCATCATGTCCTCAAGGACAAATCATCTCCTCAACCCCACATGATCTCCCAAGCCCACGTCATCTCCTAAGTCCGCATCATCTCCGTCAGCCTTCAGCATATCCGCAAGAAGGCGTCATCACCCCAAGCCTGAGTGATCTCCACAGCCCAATCATCTGACCAAGCCCGCATCATCTCTCCAAGCCCACGTCATCTCCCTGATCCCGTGTCGTGTCCCCGAGCCGGCATCATGTCCCAGAGCCTGTGTCATGTCAGCACACTCAATTCATGTCTGCAATCCCGAGAAATGTCTCTAAGCCCACTTTCACTCCCCGAGCCCCCATCATCTCCATGAGCCCATGTCATCTCACAAGCCCGAATCATCTCTCCAAGCATGCATCATGTCCCCAAGCCCACATCTTCACAAGCCCACATGACCTCCCAAGTATGCATCATGTTTCCAGGCCCACATGTCCCCAAGCAGACCTCACCACCCTAAGCCCGCATCATGTCCCCAAGGACAAATCATCTCCGCAACCCCGCATGATCCCCCAACCCCACGTCATCTCCGAAATCCTCATCATCTCCATCAGCCTTCAGCATATCCGCAAGAAGGCGTCATCACCCCAAGCCTGAGTGATCTCCACAGCCCAATCATCTGACCAAGCCCGCATCATCTCTCCAAGCCCATGTCATCTCCCTGAACCCGTGTGGTTTTCCCGAGCTGGCATCATGTCCCAGAGCCTGTGTCATGTCAGCACACTCAATTCATGTCTGCAAGCCCGAGAAATGTCTGTAAGCCCACTTTCACTCCCCGATCACCCATCATCTCCATGAGCCCTTGTCGTCTCACCAAGCACGCGTCATCTCCCCAAGGCTGCATCATGTCCCCAAGCCCACATCTACACAAGCCCACATGATCTCCCCAAGTATGCATCATGTTTCCAGGCCCACATGTCCCCAAGCTGACCGCACAACTCTAAGCCCGCTTCATCTCCCCAAGCCCGCATCATGTCCACAAACCCACATCTCCCAAAAGGCACACAATTTTCACAAGCCTGCATCATTTCCCAAGACCACATCATCTCTCGAAGCCCAATCATCTCCCCAAGCCAACATGATCCCCCCAAGCCCACATAATCTCCCCAATCCCACATCATCTCACCAAGCCCGCATCATCTCTCCAAGCCCACGTCATCTCCATGAACCCGTGTCGTGTCCCCAAGCCGGCATCATGTCCCAGAGCCTGTGTCATGTCAGCACACTCAATTCATGTCTGCAAGCCCGAGAAATGTCTCTAAGCCCACTTTCATTCCCCGAGCCCACATCATCTCCAAGAGCCCATGTCATCTCTCCAAGCCTGCATCAAATCCCCAAGCCCACATCTCCCCAAGCCTACATTATCTCCCCAAGCCTCATTTTTTCAGGCCCACATGTCCCGAAGCCGACCTCACACCCTCAGCCCGCTTCATCTCCCTAAGCCTGCATCATGTCCACAAGCCCACATCTCCCCAAGCCTACATTATCTCCCCAAGCCTCATTTTTTCAGGCCCACATGTCCCGAAGCCGACCTCACACCCTAAGCCCGCTTCATCTCCCCAAGCCCGCATCATATCCCCAGGCCCACATCTCCCGAAAGGCACATAATTTCTCCAAGCCTTCAACATTTCCCAATCCCACATCATCTCCCCAAGCCCAATCATCTTCCCAAGCCCACATCATCTCCCGAAGCCTAATCTTCTCACCAAGCCCACATCATGTCATCAAGCCCACATGATCTCCCCAAGTATGCATCATGTTTCCAAGCCCACATGTCCCCAAGCCGACCTCACATCCCTAAACCTGCTTCATCTCCCCAAGCCCGCATCATGTCCCCAATACCACATCTCTCAAAAGGCACATAATTTCCCCAAGACTGCATCATTTCCCAAGCACACATCATCTCCCGAAGCCCAATCATCTCCCCAAGCACACATCATGCCCTCAAGCACACATCATGTCTTCAAGCCGACATATTACTAAGCCCACATCATCTCCCCAAACCTCCACGATCTCCCCAAGCCCACATCATCTCCCCAAGCCCAATCATCTCCCCAGCCCACATCATTTCCCACGCCCGCATCATCTAGCCAAGCTTGCATCCTGTCCCCAAGCCGGCATTATATCTGCGAGCCCGCATCATTTACACAGGAACACTTCATCTCCCCAAGCCAACATGATCTCCACAAGCCCACATCATCTCCCTGAGCCCACATAGTCTCCCCAAGCCTGCATCATGTTTAAAAATCCACATGTCCCCAAGCCGACCTCACAACCCTAAGCCTGCTTCATCTCCCCAAGCCCGCATCATGTCCCCAAGCCCACGACTCCCAAAAGGCACATAATTTCCCCAAGCCTGCATCATTTCCCAAGCCCGAATCATCTCTCCAAGCCTGCATCATGTTCCCAAGCCCACATCTCCCCAAGCGCACATTATCTCCCCAAGCTTGCATCGTGATTCCAGGCCCAAATGTTCCCAAGCCGACCTCACCACCCTACACCGGCTTCATCTCCCCAAGCCCTCACCATGTCCCCAGGCCCACATCTCTCAAAAGGCACATAATTTCTCCAAGACTACATCATTTCCCAATCCCCCATCATCTCCCCAAGCCCAATCATCTCCCCAAGCTCACATCATCTCCCCAAGTCCAATCATCTCCCAAGTTCACATATTCTCCCCAGGCCCAATCATCTCCCCAAGCCCACATCATCTCCCCAAGCCCACATCATCTCCCAAAGCCCAATCATCTCCCCTAGCCCACATAATCTCCCCAAGCCCAATCATCTCCCCAAGACCGCATCATTCCCGAAGCCTGCATCATCTAGCCAAGCCTGCGTCATGTCCCAAGACGGCATAATATCCGCGAGCCCGAATCATTTACACAGCCACACATCATTTCCCCAAGCCCAATCATCTCCCTAAGTCTGCATCATTTCCCAAGCCCGCATCATGGAACCGAGCCTGCATCATGTCCCCGAGACCGCATCATGTACACAGGCCCAGATCATCTCCGAAAGCCAACATGATCTCTCCAAGCCCACATCATTTCCCCAAGCCCACATCATCTCCCCAAGCCCAAATCATCTCCCCAAGCCAACATGATCTACCCAAGCCAACATCATCTCCCCGAGCCCACATACTCTCCTCATGCCCACATCATCTCCTCAAGCCCGCATCATCTCCCCAATCCCGCATCATGTTTCCAGGCCCACATGTCCCCAAGCTGATCTCACCACCCTAAGCCCGCATCATGTACCCAAGGACAAATCATCTCCGCAACCCCGCATGATCTCCCAAGCCTCATCATTTTTTCAGGCCCACATGTCCCAAAGCCAACCTCACACCCTAAGCCCGCTTCATCTCCCTAAGCCCGCATCATGTCCACAAGCCCACATCTCCCAAAAGGCACATACTTTCCCCAAGCCTGCATATTTTCCCAAGCCCGCATCATCTCCCCAAGCCCACATCATCTCCTCAAGCCCACATCATCTCCCGAAGAGCAATCTTCTCCCCAAGCCCACATAATGTCTCCAAGCTGACATATCTCTAAGCACACACCATCTCCCCAAGCCCACATCATCGCCCCAAGCCCAATCATTTCCCCAAGCCCTAATCATTTCCCAAGCCCGCATCATCTAGCCAAGGCTGCGTCATGTCCCCAAGCCAGCATAATATCCATGAGCCCGCATCATGTTTCCAGGCCCACATGTCCCCAAACAGACCTCACCACCCTAAGCCCGCATCATGTCCTCAAGGACAAATCATCTCCTCAACCCCACATGATCTCCCAAGCCCACGTCATCTCCTAAGTCCGCATCATCTCCATCAGCCTTCAGCATATCCGCAAGAAGGCGTCATCACCCCAAGCCTGAGTGATCTCCACAGCCCAATCATCTGACCAAGCCCACATCATCTCCCGAAGCCTAGTCTTCTCACCAAGCCCACATCGTGTCATCAAGCCCACATGATCTCCCCAAGTATGCATCATGTTTCCAAGCCCACATGTCCCCAAGCCGACCTCACATCCCTAAACCTGCTTCATCTCCCTAAGCCCGCATCATGTCCAAAAGCCCGCATCTCCCAAAAGGCACATACTTTCCCCAAGCCTGCATCATTTCCCAAGCCCGCATCATTTCCCCAACACCACATCTCCCAAAAGGCACATAATTTTCCCAAGCCTGCATCATTTCCAAAGCCCGCATCATCTCCCCAAGCCCAATCATCTCCCCAAGACCACATCAGCACCCCAAGCCCAATCATGTCCCCAAGCCCACATCATCTCCCGAAGAGCAATCTTCTCCCCAAGCCCACATAATGTCTCCAAGCTGACATATCTCTAAGCACACACCATCTCCCCAAGCCCACATCATCGCCCCAAGCCCGCATTATCTCCCCGAGCCCACATCATCTCCCCAAGCCTGCATTCATTCCCCAAGCGTGCATCATTTTCAAAGCCCACATCATCTCCCCAAACCACCATGATCTCCCCAAGTCCACATAAACTCCCCAAGCCCAATTATCTCCCCAGCCCACATCATTTCCCAAGCCCGCATCATCTTCCCAAGCGCAATCACCTCCCCAATCCTGCATCATATATCCAGGCCCACTTGTCCCCAAGCTGATCTCACCACCCTAAGCCCGCATCATGTCCCCAAGGACAAATCATCTCCGCAACCCCGCATGATCTCCCAAGCCCACGTCATCTCCTAAGCCTGCATCATGTCCCCAAGCCCACATCTCCCCAAGCCTACATTATCTCCCCAAGCCTCATTTTTTCAGGCCCACATGTCGCGAAGCCGACCTCACACCCTCAGCCCGCTTCATCTCCCTAAGCCTGCATCATGTCCACAAGCCCACATCTCCCAAAAGGCATATAATTTCAACAAGCCTGCATAATTTCTCAAGCCCTCATCATCTCCGCAAGGCCAATCAACTCCCCAAGCCCACATCATCTCCCCAAGACCAATCATCTCCCCAAGTGCACATCATCTCCTGAAGCCCAGTCTTCTCGCGAAGCCTACATAATGTCATCAAGCACACATCATGTCTCCAAGCAAACATATCTGTAAGCCCATATCATGTCCCCAAGAAAACATGATCTCCCCAAGTCCACATCATCTCCCCAAGCACACATCATCTCCCCAAGACAACATGATCTACCCAAGCCCACATACTCTCCCCATGCCCACATCATCTCCTCAAGCCCACCTCATCTCCCCAATCCCGCATCATGTTTCCAGGCCCACATGTCCCCAAGCTGATCTCACCACCCTAAGCCCACATCATGTACCCAAGGACAAATCATCTCCGCAACCCTGCATGATCTCCCAAACCTCATCATTTTTTCAGGCCCACATGTCCCGAAGCCAACCTCACACCCTAAGCCCGCTTCATCTCCCTAAGCCCGCATCATGTCCACAAGCCCACATCTCCCAAAAGGCACATACTTTCCCCAAGCCTGCATCATTTCCAAAGCCCGCTTCATCTCCCCAAGCCCAATCATCTCCCCAAGCCCACATCAGCACCCCAAGCCCAATCATCTCCCCAAGCCCACATCATCTCCCGAAGAGCAATCTTCTTCCCAAGCCCACATGATGTCTCCAAGCTGACATGTCTCTAAGCACACACCATCTCCCCAAGCCCACATCATCGCCCCAAGCCCGCATTATCTCCCCGAGCCCACATCATCTCCCCAAGCCCGCATACATTCCCCAAGCGTGCATCATTTTCAAAGCGCACATCATCTCCCCGAGCCCACATACTCTCCACAAGCCCACATCATCTCCCCAATCCCACATCATCTCCCCAAGCCCACACCATGTTTCCAGGCCCATATGTCCCCAAGCTGATCTCACCACCCTAAGACCGCATCATGTCCCCAAGGACAAATCATCTCCGCAACACCGCATGATCTCCCAAGCCCACATCATCTCCTAAGCCCGCATCATCTCCCTGAGCCTCCAGCATATCCGCAAGAAGGCGTCATCACCCCAAGCCTGACTGATCTCCCACAGCCCAATCATCTCCCCAAGCCCGCATCATCTCTCCAAGCCCACGTCATCTCCCTGATCCCGTGTCGTGTCCCTGAGCCGGCATCATGTCCCAGAGCCTGTGTCAAGTCAGCACACTCAATTCATGTCTGCAGGCCCGAGAAAGGTCTGTAAGCCCACTTTCACTCCCCGAGCCCCCATCATCTCCATGAGCCCATGTCATCTCTCCAAGCCTGCATCAAATCCCCAAGCCCACATCTCCCCAAGCCTACATTATCTCCCCAAGCCTCATTTTTTCAGGCCCACATGTCCTGAAGCCGACCTCACACCCTAAGCCCGCTTCATCTCCCTAAGCCTGCATCATGTCCACAAGCCCACATCTCCCAAAAGGCATATAATTTCCCCAAGCCCTCATCATCTCCCCAAGCCCAATCATCTCCCCTACCCCACATCATCTCATGAAGCCCAAACTTCTCCCCAAGCACACATCATGTCACCAAGCCCGTATCATGTCTCTAAGCCGACATAACTCTAAGACCACATCATCTCCCCAAGCTAAGGTGGTCTCCCCAAGCCCACATCATCTCCCCAAGTCAACATGACCTCACCAAGCCCACATCTTCTCAACGAGCCCACATAGTCTCCCCAAGCCCACATCATCTCCCCAAGCCCGCATCATGTTTCCAGGCCCACATGTCCCCAAGCTGACCTCACCACTCTAAGCTTGCATCATATCCCAAAGGACAAATCATCTCCCCAACCCTGCGTGATCTCCCAAGCCCATGTCATCTCTAAAGCCCGCAATATCTCCCTGAGCCTGAAGCATATCCGCAAGACCACTTCATCACCCCAAGCCTGAGTCATCTCCCACAGCCCAATCATCTCCCCAAGCCCGCATCATCTCCCCAAACCCACGTCATCTCCCTGAACCCTTGTCGTGTCCCCAAGCCGGCATCATGTCCCAGAGAACTCAAGTCATGTCTGCAAGCCCGAGAAATATCTGTAAGCCCACTTCAACTCCCCGAGCCCCCATCATCTCCATGAGCCCATGTCATCTCCACAAGCCCAGGTCATCTCCCTCAGCCCGCGTCATCTCCCAGAGCCCACGTCATCTCCTTGAGCCAACACCTCCCCAAGCCCGAATCATCTCTACAAGCCCACATCTTTCTAAACCTACATCTTCCAAATCCCACATCAGCTCTCCAAGTCCACGTAACTCCCTGAACCTGTGTTGTGTCCCGGAGCTGGCGTCATATCCAGAGCACGTGTCGTGTCAGTCAGCCCACGTCATATCCACAAGCCCGATAAATGTCTGCGAGCCTGCGTCATCTCCCCGAGCCCGTGTCATATCCCAGAGCCACAATCAAATTCTCTAGCCCGCATCATCTCCCCAAGCTCACATCTCCCCAAGACCATATCTCCCCAAGCCCGCAACATCTCCCCAAGCCGGCATCATGTCCCCAAGCCCACATCTCCCCAAGGACACATTATCTCACCAAGCCTGCATCATGTTTCCAGGCCCACATGTCCCCAAGCCGACCTCACGACACAAAGCCCGCTTCATCTCCCCTAGCCCACATCATTTCCCCAAGCCCAAACATCTCCCCAGCCCACATCATTTCCCAACCACGCATCATCTAGCCGAGCCTGCGTCATGTCCCCAAGCCGGCATTATATCCACGAGCCCGCATGTTTTACACAGGACCACTTCATCTCCCCAAGCCAAAATGATCCCCCCAAGCCCGCATCATCTCCTCAAGCCCGCCTCATCTCCCCAATCCCGCATCATGTTTCCAGGCCCACATGTCCCCAAGCTGATCTCACCACCCTAAGCCCGCATCATGTCCCCAAGGACAAATCTCCGCAACCCCGCATGATCTCCCAAGCCCACGTCATCTCCTAGCCCGCATCACCTCCCTGAGCCTGCAGCATATCCGCAACAACGCTTCATCACCCCAAGACCGAGTCATCTCCCACAGCTCAATCATCTCCCCAAGCCTGCATTATCTCCCCAAGCCTGCATCATGTCCCCAAGCCAACATCTCCCCAAGCCCACATTATCTCCCCAAGCCTCATTTTTTCAGGCCCACATGTCCCGAAGCCGACCTCACACCCTAAGCTCGCTTCAACTCCCTAAGCCTGCATCATGTCCACAAGCCCACATCTCCCAAAACGCATATAATTTCCCCAAGCTTGCATCATTTCCCAAGCCCTCATCATCTCCCCAAGCCCAATCAACTCCCCAAGCACACATCATCTCGCCAAGCCAACATCATCTCCCCAAGCCCAATCAACTCCCCAAGCCCACAACATCTCCCCAAGCCCAATCATCTCCCCAAGTTCACATCATGTCCCAAAGCCCAGTCTTCTCCCCAAGCCTACATAAAGTCATCAAGCACACATCATGTCTCTAAGCAAACATATCTCTAAGCCCACATCATGTCCCCAAGCCAACATGATCTCCCCAAGTCCACAGCATCTCCCCAAGCCCAATCATTTCCCCAAGCCCGCATCATTTCCCAAGCCCGCCACATCTAGCCGAGCCTGCGTCATATCAACAAACCGGCGTAATATCCGCGAG
The DNA here is from genome assembly GCF_048773025.1 of Camelus bactrianus. Lineage (NCBI taxonomy): Eukaryota > Metazoa > Chordata > Mammalia > Artiodactyla > Camelidae > Camelus > Camelus bactrianus. Next base: position 39,761,880 of record NC_133558.1, read on the forward strand.
ACCGCATCATTTACACAGGACCACTTCATCTCCAAAAGCCAACATGATCTCCACAAGCCCACATCAGCTCCCCAAGCCAACATGATCTCCCCAAGCCCACATCATCTCCCCAAGCCCACATAGTCTCCCAAGCCTGCATCATGTTTCCAGGTCCACATGTCCCCAAGCCGACCTCAGAACCCTAAGCCCGCTTCATCTCCCCAAGGCCGCTTCATGTCCCCAAGCCCACATCTCCCAAAAGGCACATAATTTCCCTGAGCCTGCATCATTTCCCAAGCCCACATCTCCACAAGCGCACATTATCTCCTCAAGCCTGCATCGTAATTCCAGGCCCAAATTTCCCCAAGCCGACCTCACCACCATACACCTGCTTCATCTCCCCAAGCCCGCATCATGTCCCCAGGCCCACATCTCCCGAAAGGCACATAATTTCTCCAAGCCTTCAACATCTCCCAATCCCACAGCATCTCCCCAAGCCCAATCATCTTCCCAAGCCCACATCATCTCCCGAAGCCTAATCTTCTCACCAAGCCCACATCATGTCATCAAGCCCACATGATCTCCCCAAGTATGCATCATGTTTCCAAGCCCACATGTCCCCAAGCCGACCTCACATCCCTAAACCCGCTTCATCTCCCCAAGCCCGCATCATGTCCACAAGCCCACATCTACCAAAAGGCACATAATTTGCTCAAGCCTGCATCATTTCCCAAGCCCGCATCATGTCCCCAATACCACATCTCCTAAAAGGCACATAATTTCCCCAAGACAGCATCATTTCCCAAGCACACATCATCTCCCCAAGCCCAATCATCTCCCCATCTCACATCATCTCCCGAAGCCCAATCATCTCCCCAAGCCCACATCATGCCCTCAAGCACACATCATGTCTTCAAGCCGACATATTACTAAGCCCACATCATCTCCCCAAACCACCATGATCTCCCCAAGCCCACATCATCTCCCCAAGCCCAATCATCTCCCCAGCCCACATCATTTTCCACGCCCGCATCATTTAGCCGAGCTTGCGTCATGTCCCCAAGCCGGCATTATATCCGCGAGCCCGCATCATTTACACAGGAACACTTCATCTCCCCAAGCCAACATGATCTCCACATCCCACATCATCTCCCCGTGCCCACATAGTCTCCCCAAGCCTGCATCATTTTCCAGATCCACATGTCCCCAAGCCGACCTCACAACCCTAAGCCCGCTTCATCTCCCCAAGCCCGCATCATCTCCCCAAGCCCGCATCATTTCCCCAATCCCACATCTCCCAAAAGGCACATAATTTCCCCAAGCCTGCATCATTTCCAAAGCCCGCACCATCTCCCCAAGCCCAATCATCTCCCCAAGCTCACATCATCTCCCCAAGTCCAATCATCTCCCCTAGCCCACATCATTTCTCCAAGCCCAATCATCTCCCCTAACCCACATCATTTCCCCAAGCCCAATCATCTCCCCAAGACCGCATCATTCCCAAAGCCTGCATCATCTAGCCAAGCCTGCGTCATGTCCCAAGACGGCATAATATCCATGAGCCCGAATCATTTACACAGGCTCACATCATTTCCCCAAGCCCAATCATCTCCCTAAGTCTGCATCATTTCCCAAGCCCGCATCATGTAACCGAGCATGCATCATGTCCCCGAGACCGCATCATGTACACAGGCCCAGATCATCTCCAAACGCCAACATCATCTCCCCAAGCCCACATCATCTCCCCAAGCCAACATGATCTACCCAAGCCCACATCATCTCCCCGAGCCCACATACTCTCCCCATGCCCACATCATCTCCTCAAGCCCGCCTCATCTCCCCAATCCCGCATCATGTTTCCAGGCCCATATGTCCCCAAGAGGATCTCACCACCCTAAGCCCGCATCATGTACCCAAGGACAAATCATCTCCGCAACCCCGCATGATCTCCCAAGCCTCATCATTTTTTCAGGCCCACATGTCCCGAAGCCGACTTCACACCCAAGCCCGTTTCATCTCTCTAAGCCCGCATCATGTCCACAAGCCCACATCTCCCAAAAGGCACATAATTTCCCCAAGACTGCATCATTTCCAAAGCCCGCATCATCTCCCCAAGCCAGATCATCTCCGCAAGCCCACATCATCTCCCCAAGCCCAATCATCTCCCCAAGCCCACATCAGCACCCCAAGCCCAATCATCTCCCCAAGCCCACATCATTTCCCGAAGAGCAATCTTCTCCCCAAGCCCACATAATGTCTCCAAGCTGACATATCTCTAAGCACACACCATCTCCCCAAGCCCACATCATCGCCCCAAGCCCAATCATTTCCCCAAGCCCTAATCATTTCCCAAGCCCGCATCATCTAGCCAAGGCTGCGTCATGTCCCCAAGCCAGCATAATATCCACGACCCGCATCATTTACACAAGCCCACATCATCACCCCAAGCGATCTTGATCTCCCCAAGCCCACATCATCTCCACAAGCACACATAGTCTCCCTGAGCCCACATCATCTCCCCAAGCCCAATCATCTCCCCAAGCCCACATCATCTCCCGAAGCACAATCATCTCCACAAGCGCACATCATGTGCTCAAGCAAACATCATGTCTCCAAGCTGACATATCTCTAAGACCACATCATCTCCCCAAGCCTCCATGATCTACCCAAGCCCACATCAACTCCCCAAGCCCAATCATCTCCCCAGCCCACATCATTTCCCAAGCGCGCATCATCTTCCCAAGCCCAATCATCTCCCCAAGCTCACATCATCTCCCCACGCCCGCCTCATCTCCCCAATCCTGCATCATATATCCAGGCCCAGATGTCCCCAAGCTGATCCTACCACCCTAAGACCGCATCATGTACCCAAGGACAAATCATCTCCGCAACCACGCATGATCTCCCAAGCCCACGTCATCTCCTAAGCCCGCATCATCTCCCTGAGCCTGCAGCATATCCGTAATACCGCTTCATCACCCCAAGACCGAGTCATCTCCCACTGCTCAATCATCTCCCCAAGCCCGCATTATCTCCTCAAGCCTGCATCATGTCCCCAGGCCCACATCTCCCCAAGCCTACATTATCTCCCCAAGCCTCATTTTTTCAGGCCCACATGTCCCAAAGCCGACCTCACACCCTAAGCCCGCTTCAACTCCCTAAGCCTGCATCATGTCCACAAGCCCACATCTCCCAAAACGCATATAATTTCCCCAAGCCAGCATCATTTCCCAAGCCCGCCTCATGTAGCCGAGCCTGCGTCATGTCAACAAACCGTCGTAATATCCACGAGTCCGCATCATTTACACAGGACAACTTCATCTCCAAAAGCCAACATGATCTCCACAAGCCCACATCAGCTCTCCAAGCCAAAATGATCTCCCCAAGCCCACATCATCTCCCCAAGCCCACATAGTCTCCCAAGCCTGCATCATGTTTCCAGGTCCACATGTCCCCAAGCTGACCTCACAACCCTAAGCCCGCTTCATCTCCCCAAGCCCGCATCATGTCCCCAAGCCCACATCTCCCAAAAGGCACATAATTTCCCCGAGCCTGCATCATTTCGCAAGCCGACATCATCTGCCCAAGCCCAATCATCTCCCCAAGCTCACATCATCTCCCCACACCCAATCATCTCCCCAAGCCCACATCATCTCCCGAAGCACAATCATCTCCACAAGCGCACATCATGTGCTCAAGCAAACATCATGTCTCCAAGCTGACATATCTCTAAGACCACATCATCTCCCCAAACCACCATGATCTCCCCAGCCCACATCATTTCCCAAGCCCGCATCATCTTCCCAAGCGCAATCACCTCCCCAATCCTGCATCATATATCCAGGCCCACTTGTCCCCAAGCTGATCTCACCACCCTACGCCCGCATCATGTCCCCAAGGACAAATCACCTCCGCAACCCCGCATGATCTCCCAAGCCCACGTCATCTCCTAAGTCCGCATCATCTCCATCAGCCTTCAGCATATCCGCAAGAAGGCGTCATCACCCCAAGCCTGAGTGGTCTCCACAGCCCAATCATCTGACCAAGCCCGCATCATCTCTCCAAGCGCATGTCATCTCCCTGAACCCGTGTCGTGTCCCCGAGCCGGCATCATGTCCCAGAGCCTGTGTCAAGTCAGCACACTCAATTCATGTCTGCAAGCCCGAGAAATGTCTGTAAGCCCACTTTCACTCCCCGAGCCCCCATCATCTCCATGAGCCCCTATCATCTCTCCAAGCCTGCATCAAATCCCCAAGCCCACATCTCCTGAAGCCCACATGATCTCCCCAAGCCTGCATCATGTTTCCAGGCCCACATGTCCCCAAGCAGACCTCACCACCCTAAGCCCGCACCATCTCCCCAAGCCCGCATCATGTCCACAAGCCCACATCTCCCAAAAGGCACATACTTTCCCCAAGCCTGCATCATTTCCCAAACCCGCATCATGTCCCCAAGACCACATCTCCCAAAAGGCACATATTTTCCCCAAGCCTGCATCATTTCGCAAGCCGACATCATCTGCCCAAGCCCAATCATCTCCCCAAGCTCACATCATCTCCCCACGCCCAATCATCTCCCCAAGCCCACATCATCTCCCGAAGCACAATCATCTCCACAAGCGCACATCATGTGCTCAAGCAAACATCATGTCTCCAAGCTGACATATCTCTAAGACCACATCATCTCCCCAAACCACCATGATCTCCCCAAGCCCACATAAACTCCCCAAGCCCAATTATCTCCCCGACCCACATCATTTCCCAAGCCCACATCATCTTCCCAAGCACAATCACCTCCCCTATCCTGCATCATATATCCAGGCCCACTTGTCCCCAAGTTGATCTCACCACCCTAAGACCGCATCATGTCCCCAAGGACAAATCATCTCCGCAACCCCGCATGATCTCCCAAGCCCACGTCATCTCCTAAGCCCGCATCATCTCCCTGAGCCTGCAGCATATCCGCAAGACCGCTTCATCACCACAAGACCGAGTCATCTCCCACAGCTCAATCATCTCCCCAAGCCCGCATTATCTCCCCAAGCCTGCATCATGTCCCCAAGCCCACATCTCCCCAAGCCTACATTATCTCCCCAAGCCTCATTTTTTCAGGCCCACATGTCCCGAAGCCGACCTCACATCCTAAGCCCGCTTCATCTCCCTAAGCCTGCATCATGTCCAAAAGCCCACATCTCGCAAAAGGCATATAATTTCCCCAAGCCTGCATCATTTCCCAAGACCACATCATCTGCCAAAGCCCAATCATCTCCCCAAGCTCACATCAACTCCCGAAGCCCAATCTTCTCCCCAAGCCCACAAAATGTCATCAAGCCCACATCATGTCTCCAAGTCGACATATCTCTAAGACCACATCATCACCCCAAGCCAACATGATCTCCCCAACAGCACATCCTCTACCCAAGCGCAATCATCTCCAAAGCCCACATTATTTCCCAAGCCCGCATCATCTAACCAAACCTGCATCATGTCCCCAAGCCGGCATTAAATCCACGAGCCCGCATGTTTTACACAGGACCACTTCATCTCCCCAAGCCAACATGATCCCCCCAAGCCCACATCATCTCCCCAAGCCCAATCATCTCCCCAAGCCCACATCAGCACCCCAAGCCCAATCATCTCCCCAAGCCCACATCAGCACCCCAAGCCCAATCATCTCCCCAAGCCCACATCATCTCCCGAAGAGCAATCTTCTCCCCAAGCCCACATAATGTCTCCAAGCTGACATATCTCTAAGCACACACCATCTCCCCAAGCCCACATCATCGCCCCAAGCCCAATCATTTCTCCAAGCCCTAATCATTTCCCAAGCCCGCATCATCTAGCCAAGGCTGCGTCATGTCCCCAAGCCAGCATAATATCCACGAGCCCGCAACATTTAAACAGGCCCACATGATCTCCCCAAGCCAACATGATCTTCCTAAACGCACATCATCTCCCAAAGCGATCATGATCTCCCCAAGCCCACATCATCTCCACAAGCCCACATAGTCTCCCTGAGCCCACATCATCTCCCCAAGCCGAATCATCTCCCCAAGCCCACATCAGCTCCCCAAGCCCGCATCATCTCCCCAAGCCCACATCATCTCCCCAAGGCTGCCTCTTGTTTCCAGGCCCATATGTCCCCAAGCTGACCTCACCACCCTAAGCCCGCATCATGTCCACAAGGAGAAATCATCTCCCCAACCCCGCATGATCTCCCAAGCCCATGTCTTCTCCTAAAGCCCGCATCATCTCCGTGAGCCTGTTGCATATCCACAAGACCGCTTCATCTACTCAAGCCTGAGTCATCTCCCGCAGCCCAATCATCTCCCCAAGCCCGCATCATCTCCCCAAGCCCACGTCATCTCCCTGAAGCCGTGTCGTGTCCCCGAGCTGGCATCATGTCCCAGAGCCTGTGTCATGTCAGCGAACTGAAGTCATGTCTTCAAGCCCGAGAAATGTCTGTAAGCCCACTTCAACTCCCTGAGCCCCCATCATCTCCATGGGCCCATGTCATCTCCCTAAGCTGATGTCATGTCCTCGAGCCCACAACATGTCCCCGAGCCGATGACATTATCAGGGAGCCCTCATCATTTCCACGAGCCCATGTCATCTCCACGAGCCCAGGTCATCTCCCTCAGCCCTCGTCATCTCCCCGAGCCCATGTAATCTCCTCGAGACAACATCTCCCCAAGCCATCATCATCTCCCCAAGCCCAAATCATCTCTCCAAGCCCACATCTTTCTAAACCTATGTCTTCCCAAGCCCACATCAGCTCTCCAAGTCCACGTAATCTCTCTGAACCTGTGTTGTGTCCCCGAGGTGGCGTCATATCCAGAGCCTGTGTCATGTCAGTGAGCCTACTTCATGTCCACAAGCCAGAAAAATGTCTGCGAGACTGCGTCATCTCCCCGAGCCCGTGTCATGTCCCTGAGCCTACATCATATTCTCTAACCCGCTTCATCTCCCCAAGCCCGCATCATGTCCCCAAGCCCACATCTCCCAAAAGGCACATGATTTCCCCAAGCCTGCATCATTTCCCAAGCGCACATCATCTCCCCAAGCCCAATCATCTCCCCAAGCCCACATCATCTCCCGAAGCCCAATCTTATCCCCAAGGCCACATCATGTCATCAAGCCTACATCATGTCTCCAAGCCGACATATCTCTAAGCCCACATCATCTCCCCAAGCCCACATCATCTCCCCAAGCCCACATCATCTCCCGAAGCCCAATCATCTCCCCAAGCCCGCATCATTTCCCAAGCCCGCATCATCTAGCCGAGTCCGTGTCATGTCCCCAAGTCGGCATAATATCCGCGAGCCTGCATCATTTACGCATGCCCGTGTCATCTCCCGGAGCCGCATCATCTCCCCAAGCCTGCATTATCTCCCCGAGCAAACATCTCCCCAAGCCCGCATGGTCTCTCCAAGCCCACATCATCTCCCCAAGCCCACATCATGTTTTCAGGCCCACATGTCCCCAAGCCGACCTCACCACCCCAAGCCCGCTTCATCTGAAGTCCACATCCTCTCCCCAAGCACAAATCATCTCCCAAGACCGCATGATCTCCCAAGCCCGCTTTATGTCCCCAGTCCCCCGTCATCTCCCAAAACCCACGTCATCTCCCTAAGCCCACATCATGTCTGCAACCCACATCTCCCTAGCCCACATCTTCCCAGCCCACATCTCCCCAAGCCCACGTCATCTCCTTGAACCCGATAAGAACATTTATACAAAGCGCATACTCCGACTGAGTTTCTCAAACCATGTCCCACTGTGACAAATGGTACAATTTATGAGCTCCCTTAATGATGCTTTAAACTTCCAAATAAATAGCATAACTAAAACCAGATCAATGCAGGAGGCAAAGCCCCCCATAATCCCCCCAAACATCCTCACCTACTCCTTTGAGAAGTCTCCACATTGTGTGATTTGACCTCCCTTGCTAACCTATGGAGTAAGCTGAAGCTATGTTATTTCCATGTCTCAGAAGAAGAGCAGGAACACATTATTTGAGCCGAGGGACCCACCACCACAGCACTGCAGGCGAGTAGGACCTAGTTTATAAGTTCCTGGCCCCACCTACTGGGGTTTCTAAAAATTGGAGTTGAGTGGTACGGGGTTGAAGGACTCTCCCCCACTAAAATTATGAGGTCAATATGAGATGTCTTCTGGAAACACCGTTTTACTTTTAAAATAAAAAAAAATTTCCTACGCTGACTTTTTTCTTGCATTCTTTATTTCTCACAAACAATTTAGGTCAATGAAGGAACATGAGTGTTTACATTTTCTACTCGGTATATGTGAAAAACATCCTTTTCAAAAGAAAAGAATTAATCCTTTGTGATCATAGCCAGCAATCAAGTTAAGTCTAGGAATCTGAGAATCAGTTACATTAAAGTAGTGCCTTTTTGTTCCCCCAAACAGTGATTAGGAGGAAAATCTGTAAGCAGGGTTGTTTGAGCAGGTCAAGCAGCAGAGACTCACTGTGATGACCGCACCCACGGAAGCTTCCCGAAACCCCTTCCTCGGGGAGTGTAGGAGCTGAATCTTTGTGCTGGTTCCCGAGAACCCGCCAAGGCGGTGAGCTCCAAATCCAAAGGTGACCTTGCAGGGATCCGCTGCCCCCGCTGAAGGGCAGAGTCGTGTTCTTGGACTCGGTGTGGGGCTCCTGAGCTCTGCTCCTGCTGAGTGCGGCCTGTCCTCGCTGGGGCTGCCGCGGGCCCCAGTTCTCACCGCTGAGTTCACCCCAACGCACAGCCCCTGAGTGAGCCTCCTAGAGATCCCTGCGACAAACGTGAATATGCAGAGGGAGGGGAGGGAGAAGGAAATGTGGGCAAAAGAGGAGGGTAGAAGTATGCTGATGATAGAAAAAAATACGGAGTTAAGAGTGGAACAAAATTTTCCAACACCAACATGGAAAAGTGTCAGAGCAGAGGACGTATCTCTGAAGCTGAAGCTTTTCATTCACTGGATTTAATTGCACAGCCTCTCAAAGAGATTTTAGGAAACCCGACTTCATAGAGAAACTAGCGTTCTCGTGATTTATTCCATTGTTTATAAGGAGGAAGAGTAATGAACAATGCCGACCAATAATACGACAGTGACGGGTGATGGTGATACTTACTGAGCACTCGCTACGTGCTGGATGTGTGCCAGACACTTTCCCCGCATCCCCTGTCCCATGTAATCCCTGCAGCGATCACAAACTGGGCATGCTTACCCCCACTTTAGAGACAGAATAAATAGCATCCCTGGGAGTCAGGCCCTGGCTGGCCGGACCCCGAAGTGCACTGTTTGCTCTCCACATTTACACTTCTCCAGCTGCTGTGCGGGGGGCCGGGAGCAGGTGTGCAGGGGCTGTGCTGTAACGTAGGGCACCTTCCTGAAGTGGCAGTTTTCCCTGAGGGTTTGGTGAAAAGGTTTTGGATTTTTTTCCGATGAGTATTAAACATTTCATTCAAAGATTTTAAAGTTAAAAAAGGTACACAAATACAGATTACATTATACCAAGACAGTATTCTACGTGGCAAAAATCAAAATAAAAAAATTAAAAAGTAAATACACAGGTACTAAACACGCATAATACCCCATACCCACTTCAGGCTGCATACACGCAAAATGCCGTGACCACATACACGCTTATGCGAGATAAAGTTTTTTTTACAACACAATTCCAACCATTCTGACTGTCATCTGTCTTAGTCCCCGGTGAGTAACTTGAGAAAACTTCTATGTAATATAAAAAGAATTGGCAATGGCACATAAAGACTACAAAAAACAATACAATTAAAAACATATTTGTAATGCAATTCTGTTTAAAATACCGACGTAAATTAAAATACATAGTAAATGTTATTAGTTAAAAAAAAAAGATTGAAAAACAAAAGGCCACTCTGAATAATGGTTAAAACCTCATCACAGAAAAATACCCATCATTTGTAACATTATGGACAGAAAATTGATGGGTTTTTTTTTTTTTTGAGAAGATATCTAACTTGAAAATGTCATTCATTCAAAATTTATTTAAAATTGTAGATGAGATAGTAACTCGCTGTCTACCCCTTTGCAAAATGTGTTATCACGAACATTCTAGTGTGTAGCTCAGGACAAGACAGAAAGAAACAACTCAGGCAGAGTTTCTCAAAATGAGGCCCAGGTGGGTCAGGTCCCGGTGCCCCTGTAAAACCTCCAAGAAAGCAAAGGTTATTTTCTATTCTGCAACTTGTTATCTTTATAGGAGTGCAGAAGTGTCAATATCCTTAAAGGGCAGAGCCCTGAGAATAGGTTTTCTGGTGCATTTCAGGCTAAAGGCAACATTGTTTTACACAAAGTGCAGAGCTGGCAAGACTGAGCCTAGAAACCAGGGCACAGGGTTAAAGGAAAAGAAACAGATCTAATGGAGTCAGATTTGTTCTTCTCTACTACAGTGCCTTTTGGTGAGAGGTAAGAGGATGTTTCTGGGCAGGTCGTCCTCTGCCCAGGCTGGGGTTCAGGCAGGAGCCCTGACAGGTTCACCATGACTGTAGACCTGCTCTCCCGCAGAGAAAGTGATAATTACTGGTGATTAAAATTACCTGTCAAAGTCCCTTCAATTGCCTGTAAACTATACCAAGGTTGGGGGGTACAAAACGTCTCATTGGCTGGTCAATGGTCAGTCTCCCCATACGCAAAGGACCAGTGTCGTGGCAGGCTCCAGGGTGGCCTGGCCAGCACAGCTGCCTGCTTTGCTCTCCAGACTTGGCTTCCTAATGTGGACACTTTCAAAGCTCCAGTCCCTCTTCCTCTGCCCTGGCGCTAATGGCCAGGGTCCCTGTACCCACCTGGGCTGAGCCCAGGCCATGCACACAGCCCACCTGCCTGCTTGTCCATACCGCAAGCTCAGCTGCACACCCCCCACGGGTCCGCAAGCCCAGCGCCTCCACCCTAGGGGGCCCGATCACCATCAGGGATATCAACAACGGATGGCCCACAGGCCAGTGGCGGGCAGCCCTGAACGACCCTGACCCGCTGGCTCAGACGAAGCACAGAGCAGAGTGCAGGAATTGGAACCGCCTCCAGCCCGACCCGCCGCAGCCTGTAGCCTTGGACACTAGCTGTGTGGCCAGACACTAGACTAGGCCAGATCCCCTGCTCGTGGCAGTCGCCATGGAGACCGGAGCCCAGACTTCCCCGCCCCAACCACGAGGTGATGGGTCAGCTGGGGGTAGTGGTGCACTTGGAGTGAGGGGGGGTCACACAGTGAGGGGCTGCTCCGAGTGGAACTGACCCGGCTGAGGGGTGAGGGGGACCATTTCGGGATGTTGCGGTGGGGGTCCTGCGGTCAGGCAAGAGGGGTGAGCGGTGTGAGGGCGGGGACCTCGGTGTGAGGAGGAGCCCCATTTTGGAGGTCCTGTCAGAGACCCGGCCTGGCTGGGGGTAGAGGGACAGCAACCGGGTGGGGAGGGGAGGCGAGCAGGGGGAGCGGGGCTGGGGGTGTTGCCTGGCCCGGGCCGGCGGTGGTGCTGGTTGGGTGCCAGGACCAGTCAGTGGCGGGATGGAGACCTTGCAGGGCGGTCGTGGGGTGGGCCCGGGTGGGGCCGCCCCGCCGCCCCGCCGCCCCGCCAGCCCCAGTCGCCGGGCCCCGCACAGCAGGAGCCCCAGCCCGAGCGTCCGCGCTGCGGGCGGGAGGAGGAGGGGCGCGGACGCCGGAACCCGCCCAGAGCGTGTGGAAGCTGGGCCCGAGCCAGGTGCTCCTGGACCAGGTCCCCGAGGAGGAACGCGGCCTGGGGTCTGCGCCGCCGCTTGCCGTCGCCTCTGCTGCCGTCGCCGGGCAGGTAAGGGGGCGCAGGTCGGGGAGCCGGCGGGTGAGGCCCGGGCCGCGCAGCTCCTTAGGGCCCTGAGGCGGGTGCCGGGCGCCGCCCTGGTTCGCGGTGCCCCTCCCCCACATTGGTCGTCCCTGAACCCCGTGTCTTCCCTGCCGGGTATACCCGGGTTTGAGAAAGCGGGTGCAGCTCCGGGAGGTGGGAGGGCGCTGGACGGCCAGGGAGCAGCTCCGACCAGCCTTCAGGCCATGGCCAGCTCTTGGGAGGCGGATGCGTTGCGGTCACGGGGCCGCAGGGGGCGCCGCGGTGGGGTGGGGGCTGCCCCGTGCAAGCCCCTGGATTTGTTCCCTCTTCACCCGCGGCCTGGACTAGGGCGGCCTCTGCTTCCGCATATTCGCGGGGCGCACGTCTGGCGGTCAGCCTGCCCCTGGGAGGCAGACGCGGTGCCGTCAGGGTGCGGGGCCGCGGCATCGGAGGCGGCGGCGGGGAGAGGGGTCTGCCTCTGTCTGTGATCCTGTGGGTTTGCTCCCATCTCCCCTGCGTCCTGTCCTGGGTGCGGCCTCTGCTGCCCCAGGTTCGCGGGACGCAGGTGACAGGTCAGTCTGCTCCTGGGAGGCTGGCGCGCGGTGCGACCAGTGTGCGGGGGCGGCGACAGCGACAGCGGGAAAGGGGAGCAAATCCCCGCGCTAACACAGGGCAGCCCCAATTCCGCCATCGCCTCCGCAGCCCCCTGACGGCACAGCGCCCGCCTTCCAGGAGCAGGATGACCTGTCACCTGAGTCCCGAGAACCTGGGGTAGCACAGGACGAGCCTAGGGCAGGCTGCGGGGGAGTTAGAAGCAAATCCACAGGCTCGCATAGGCAGATCCCTAAACCCGCCGCTGCCGCCGCTTCTGACCGCATGGCGCCCGCCTCCCGGGAGCAGGCTGACCTGGGGACGTGCCTGGGGCAGCAGAGGCCGCCCCCAGGCGCTGCCGCGGGGATGACGGGGAGAAATCGGCCAGCTCACCAGGGGCAGCTCCCCTCTTCTTGCCGCTGCCCCACGTTCGCAGGACACTTGTTTCCAGGTCAGCGGGCGCGGGGAGGCAGGCGCGGTGTGTTCAGGGGGCGGCTGCGGGGAGGGGGCTGCCCCAGGGGGAGCAGGTGGACTTGCTCTCGCCTTCCCCCAGGCCTATCCTGGGAGCGGCCTCCGCCTCTGCCTCGCAGGACCCACGTCTTCATGGCAGTCTGCTCCTGGGAGGAGGGCGCAGTGCGGTCAGGGGGCAGCATCAGCGGCAGACAGGGAATTTAGGAGGACTGGGCTCTAGGGTGACAGCTCTCCTTTCTGATCTTGTTTCCGTCAGTTGGTGGCTGTAGCCGCTTTTCCTTTAGAGGTTATGACCAGATACTGAACATAGATTTCTATGCTATACAGAAGCCACTATATGTAAAATCTATTTTTACATACAGTGGCTAGCATTTGTAAATCTCAAACTCCCAAATTTATCCCTTCTCACCCCCTTTCCCTGGTAACCATAAGATTGTTTACTAAGCCTGCAAGTATATTTCTATTTTGTAGATGAGTTCATAGTGTCTTTTTTTTAGATTGCACATATGAGTGATATCATACAGTATTTTTCTTCCTGTTTCTGGCTCACTTCACTTAGAATAACAATCTCTAGGTCAAACCATGTTGCTGCAAGTGGCATTATTATATCCTTTCTATGGCAGAGTAGTATTCCATTGTATAAGTATACCACGTCTTCTTTATCCAGTCTTCTGTTGATGCACACGAAAAGGTTTCTATTCTTAATCAAATTCTCCTAAGCCCCACCACATCCAAGGCAGGCCCCAAGTTCTATGCTGATGAGCACAGGCCTCTGTCCAGTGTTACTGAGCTGGCCTCAGACTGGATGCATCGCCTGGTGGTCACTTCAGATTTACGGCCCCCACTGCCCATCCCAGGATCCGCACATGCACCCAATGGCCTGCAGAAGCCAGTCGGAGGTGGGCAGAGGGGACCAGGGGGTACTGCACATCTGTGCTGGGAGGACCGTGGTGCACTGCAGAACTGTGCTGGGAGGACAAGGATGCGCTGCAGAACTGTGATGGAGGAGGCACTGCAGATCTGTCCTGGGAGGACCAGGGTGCACTGGAGAGCTGTGCTGGGGGACCAGGGTGCACTGGAAATCATCCACAGGAGCCAGTACAGGGAGCCGCCTGCTCCCTACACACCAGACTTCCACAAAGTCTGACCTCTATTGTCGGAGGACACATGGAGGGCCAGCGTCACGGGTGGTTAAAGAATTTATCAAAGGCCAGGAGGAGTTCAAGAACAAAGGAAAGTTTAATAGTTACGCTGCTACAGTGGGCCACACAGACGACAGGTGCCCGCGTGTCCACCGAGTGGGAACGTGCAGGGTCTTTTAAGAGGAAGGGGCTGTGAACACAAAGGGACTAGGGAACAGCCTTCTGACTGTCTGTAAGTGAGGTGAGAGGCTTTGGTACTTGGGGGGATAGTGGATTTATGACTCCTGTAAGATGGAGACGTGGGCTGACGCCAGCAAGACCGTGGGACTCATGACTGATCAGGGGAGACGGGCTGAGCCACGTCGGCCTGAGCTGTGCGGTGAGGCTGGTCGTTTCCCAGGGCTGTCAATTCTGCCAAGGCAGACACCCGCCAGGAGTTTATCTTCTGAGGAGGAGCAGGCAGGCGCCGAAGGGCTGGAGGTTTGGGGGCACAGGGCCTCGGCAGGCACCAGCTGCCACTGGCTCCGTGACCGGCAACAGCTCAGAAAGCCACGCAGTCTGCACAGCCCTCCTGTCGCCAGCCAGGAGGGGACCAGTGATGACCACGCCCATCATTTTGTCCCTGCGTCCGACTTAGGACCCACAGGGGGAAGCCGGACGTGCCCCCAGCCGTCACAGGGCCCCCTTCTCGCCCCTCGTCCCGTTTCTCCAGGTTCACAGCCCCCATCAGGCACCCCTGAGCTCTCCCTTTTTCCACAAAGAAGCTGTCCATACACAGAAAATATTTTAACACATTAGCATATACATCGTGCACTACGCATACCTGTAGTACGTGTGTCTGTCGCAGACCTGCATGTGTGTGCAGTAACACCCAGCAGCACTCACACACGATACAAGCACCGAGCTCCCCCGGCCCCTCCCTGCCTGGAGGCCTTGCAGAGCCCGGGGACGGGCGCAGACTCCCTGGCTGCAGCAGCTCCGAGAACCCAGCCTTTGCCTGTCCTATTAGAGTGCCCGCCACACCCTCACCAGGGAAGGGAGAGGTGCCCACCAGGGCTAGGAGGACAGGAGGGCTCAAGTTAAGGCCTGGTACCCTGGTCTGCAGTGGGCCATGTTGGCAGCATCCCTGTGGGAGGCAGGGAACAGGTGACCACCAGGACTCCCACTGCCCCCTGGGGTCCCTGGCACCAGTTGCCCCACCCCACACACCCAATGAGGCGCCTCTGCTGCGCCTGGACTCCCCCAGGTCATCTGAGACAGCACCCACCCAGAGAAACGGGAACTTCAGGAAGCAGGCGGTGCCACCGGTTTCAGTCCCGTTCTTAGTGTTCGCAGGGTGGTGGTTAGGGGGTTCACACTCCAGGTCCGCAACAGAATTCCTAGGAAGTTCAGCTACCACTTCCTGGAAAGTGGGGCTGTGGACAAAGAGCCCAGCCTGTGGGAGCACAGGTGCCTGGGACAGAGCAGGGCAGGGGAAGGGGTGCCCAGGGGACCCAGGCTGCATGGGAGCCACCTCCACAGCTTCCGCCTTTGGTGAGTGGGGCCCAGGAGGGACAGGGACAGATGAAGCGCAGGGGGGCAATGAAGGGGAGACCCCACCTCAGGGATGGGTCCCCACAGAGGGTCCAGGAGGGAGAGGGACATGGTTCAGGGGGTAATGAAATGGAACCCCTGCCTCAGGGATGGGACCCCACAGAGGGTCCAGTTGGGTCAGGGACAGACAGAGTGCAGGGGTTTAATGAAAGGGAGACCCCAACTCAGGGATGGGATGCCGCAGCCGCTCCAGGTGGGAGAGGGACAGACAGAATGCAGGAGACTAATGAAGGGAAGACCCCTCCTCATGGGTGTGATACCACAGAGGGTCCAGGAAGACAGTGACAGTCAGAGTGCAGGGGGGCAATGAAGGGAGATCCCACCTCATGGATGAGACCCCACAGAGGGTCCAGGTGGGAAAAGGACAGTGTGCAGTGGGGCAATTAACAGGAGACCCTCACCTCATGGATCGGACCCCACAGAGAACCAGGTTTGACAGGGACAGAAAGAGTGCAGGGGGGCAATGAAGGGGAGACCCCACCTCAGGGATGGGACAGAACAAGGCTTCAGCAACAAGGAAACAGACAACCCAGTTAAAAATGACTAAAAGCCCTGGACAGACCTCTCACCTAAGAAGACTCACAGATGCAGAGAAGGAAGCACAAGTTTCCTCCACATCCTACGTCGTTGGACACTGTAAGTGAAAACGAGTAAGACCACCACACAGCTGTTAGAACGGTGGACATCCAGAAGCAACACCGAAACCCGGCACCTCCCAGCGCTGGTGAGGGTGTGGGGCAGCAGGAGGCCTCCTCCGCTGCGGGTGGGTGCAAAACGGAAAAGCCCGTCTGCAGGAGAGCTCGGCAGTTTCTCCAAAATCTAAACCTAATCTTGCCATACAACCCAGCAACTACATTCCTAGACACTCACCTGTTCAAATGGGCTGAAAACTCATGTCCACCCCAAATCTGTGCAGCGATGTTTATGGTTTATAAATGTCTACAGATGCTTTATTCATAGCTTAATTCAAACGTGGATGTGCACAGGATGTCCCTCAGTAGGTGAGTGGATGCATCCAGACAGTGGAATAGGATTTCAGAATAAAAAGGACGAAGCCGTTTGTGAAGAATTGATTTTTTCATCATTGTATAGCGTCCTTCTGGGTCTCTTATGACTGTTTTTACCTTCAAGTCTATTTTGTCCAAGTGTACCCATCCTTGCTTCCTTTCGTTTGCCTTTTTCATGGAGTACCTTTTTCCATCCCTTCATGACCAGCTTACATGTGTCCTTAAACCTAAAGTGAGTCCCTTGTGATGGCACAGATTTGGACCTTGCTTGTCATCCACTCAGCCACTCTATATCTTTTGCTCTGATAATTTAATCCATTTACATTTAAGGGAATTGTGGCAGGGAAAGGCCTATTATCACTGTTGTTTTTAATAGTTCTCTGTCTGTCTTGTAGTTAAATTATTCCTCTATTCCTTCTTGCTTCTTTCTTTTGTGCTTCATTGATTTTTTGTGGCGATATTCTTTGATTCTGCTGTGATTCAATAGGTATAAATTTTCAGTTATGCAAAATGAGTTCTATTCCGAGGCTCTGTGTCTAACGTTGTGCCTACAGTTTACAACACTGCATTGTGCACCCAGATATTTGTTAAGAGAGTAGATTTCGTGATAAATGTTCTTCACAGACATGTATGTGCTCCTCCCCCCATCCCAATAAACCCAGAGCACAAGGAAACTTTTAGAGGAATGGATATATTTACTACCTTGACATTAATGATGGTTTCACAGGTGTCTGCATATGTGCAAACTCAGATGTACCTTAAATATATGCATTTATTTTGTGTATCAATTGTATCTCAATAAAGCTGTTTAAAAAAGATGTTAATAGCAGAAGAAATGGGGAGAGAGTATTGATCAATGATAGAGCATGTGCTTAGCATGCATGAGGTCCTTGGTTCAATCCCCAGTATCTCCATTCAGAAAAATGAATTACCCTCCCATAGTCCCCCAAAGTAAGAAATGACCATTAAAAAAGAAGAAGAAATGAGCCATTGAGCCACAAAAGGACATGGGGAAATGAAAATGCACATCGCTATGTGAAAGGAGCTAACCGGA
Source organism: Camelus bactrianus (assembly GCF_048773025.1). Taxonomy (NCBI): domain Eukaryota; kingdom Metazoa; phylum Chordata; class Mammalia; order Artiodactyla; family Camelidae; genus Camelus; species Camelus bactrianus. Next base: position 39,779,547 of record NC_133558.1, read on the forward strand.
GAAGGTTATACTCTCTGTGAGATTCCTACTACACGGTATTTGAAGGAGCTCATCTATGGAGACAATGAGAAGATGAGTGGCTGCCAGGAGTTTGTGTGGGAGGGGTGGGAAATGAGGAGGTGAGGTACAGGGGGTCTTCAAGGCAGTGAAGTTGTACTTTGTGTTACTGAAATGGTGGACCGATGGGCAGCAGCCTGAACAGTGTACCTGATCAAGGCAGTTCCATGGACAGCAGCCTCGGGGCCTCTGGATGCAAATGGCATCATGCATTTGTCAAAACTCATAGAATTGTGCAGATAATAGTGAGCCATGGTGTTGCCTATGGACTTCAGTTAATCATAAGGTATTAACCTGGGTCATCATTTCTGACAAATGTAGCACACTGGAGCAAGATATTCATAATAGGTGAAACTGGGCGTATGTGTGGGGCACTGGAATTTGTGGGACCCTGTGGACTTTCTGCTCAACATATCTGTTAGCCTAAAACTACCCTAAAAGGGCAAAGTCTGTTTAATCTAAAAATATCATTACCCCGTGCAGAGCAGCAGAAGCAGAACCATGGACAGTAGCTGAAACAGCCGGCTAGTCTGAGTCAGGACCACGGACAGCGGCCTGGAAGGCCTTGGGTTCACACAGGGCTCAGTCATTGTCTGATGTGGAAAAGGCCTCATGGACAGCAAATGAGCCTTCTGTAACGTAAGGTAGTTTCAGAGAAAGAACGCAGTCTGGACCAGCGTCCCAAGACCTCGTGTGTCTCGGGGCAGGAGCCACGTCCATTTTCGTAACCTGAGTCCTCTTCTTGGCCCAATGTCTCGGAGTCACGCCCCACAGAGAAGCATGATTGATCCCCAGTGTGGTGGGTGGAATTTGAAGATGGTTTCTTATTTTGATATGAATTTGTGTATATACATACATTTAAGTTAAATACACTTCAGTGACAATGTTATATTAGTTTCAGGTGGACAACATACAAAATGGTGATTCAATACTTTTAGAGACTACATTCCAGTTGAAGTTATTAGAAGCACTGACTATACTCCCTGTGCTGTGCAATAGTCCTAGTAGCCTATGTATTTTATACATAGTAGTTGGTATTTCTTAATTCCCTGTCCTTACGTAGCCCCTTCCCCCTCTCCTCTCCACACGGGTAACCACTAATTTGATCTGTCTATCGGTGTGTCTGTTTTCCTGTTGTTACATTTATTCACTTCTATTCATTTTTAGATTCCACATACAAGTGATATCCTAGAGCATTTGCCTTTGTCTGACTTACTTCACTAAGCCTCATACTGTAGAGAACCACCAATGTCACAAACGGCAGAAATCATTCTTCTGCACGGCTGAGCATTATTCCGTCGTGTTTATACATCGTACCACCTTTATCCATTTTCCTGCCGACAGACACTTGTGTTGCTTCCGTATGCTGACTCTTGTTCATACAGTTGCTATGTACCTTGGGGTGCATGTATCTTTTCAAATTCTTGTTTTTGTTTCCTTCGGATGTATACGCGGGAGTGCAATTGCTGGACCGTGTGATAGCTCTATCTTTAGTTTTTCTGAGGATTTTCCTTACTGTTTTCCCCAGAGGCTGCACCAATTTGCACTCCTGCTAACAGCGACAAGGGTTCCGTTTACCCCATCTCTTCACCAATATTTCTTATTTGTAGTCTTCGTGGTGACGTCTCATTTTGGTTTTGATTTACATTTCCCTAATGATTAGGAATGTGAGCAGCTTTTCACGTGTCTGATTTTTTTTGTTTGTTTCCTCTGTGACCCACCCCCGTTTTTTTTTTTGATGTTATATTTTACTTCTTCCTGTGAACTGCTGTTTACTGCAGTCACAGTTAATTTTATGTATTTTATCTTTTAATCTTTTGCTTATTTAGTTGATGACCCTCAGGCTTTAATTTGCCTCTTAGTGGGATTTGCCTTTGCTGTAAATTCTTGCGTCTTGCAATAGCCTGTGTGTTCCCCTCCAGGAAGACCTTTGACATGTCTCTGAGGGTTGATGAACTGCTCCAGGGTTTCCTTGCCTGAGAAGTTCTTGTCTCTCCTTTAGGTCTAAACGACAATCTTCCAGGGTGACATCCCCTAGGTTGTAGGTTTTTTCCTTTTAGCATTTGTATAGATCATGCCTCTCCCATCTGGTCTGCAGAGTTTCTGCAGAAAAATCAACTGCTACCTTTGTGGCAGTTCCTTGTACGTGACTCTGTTGTTCTCTTTCTGTCTTCAGAATTCTCTCTTTATCCTTAACTTTTGCCAATTTAATTGTGACGTGTCTTGGTGTGGGTCTCTCTGGGTTCAGTTTGTTAAGGACTGTGTGATTCCTACGCCTGGAAATGTCTCTCTTTCTTCATGGTTGTTGAGTTTTTGCTATAATTTCATTAAGTACATTTTCAACTTTTTTCTCTCTCTCTTCTGCTTCTGGGAGCCCAATCATGCCAATGTTAGGACAGTTGATGTAGTTCCATAGATTCCTTAAACTGCTCTCAATTTTAAAAAAAAAAAAGTTGTTTTTACTTTTGTAGTACTGACTGGGTAATTCCCATGGTTCTGTCTTCCAGGTCACGTGGGGTCTCCGGTATCACCTAGTCTCCTGTTCGCCCCTTCCAGTGTTTTAAGTTTTAGCTACTGTAGCCCTCTGGTGAGGGGTTCTCTTTTTATATTTTCCAGGTCCCTGTAAAGGTTCAAACTGTTTTCATCTCTTCTTTTCCCTAACTTGGTTACCATTCTTATTACTAACGCTCTCAAGCTGCCCACGCCCCAGGGAAGACCTCCGGGCCATGACGTGTCTCCCTGTCCCGGGTCCCCTCCTCGAGGCTGCGTTCCAAATCGAGAACCTCTCTTCCATCCCTTCGTGACTCCTCGTGGACCTATCTTCAGCGCCTTGGCTGTGCAGGAGTCTCTCTGCCAGTCTCCATTTTTCTCCAGTGAGACGTGCTCCACATGTAGATGTAATGTGAATGTGCTCTGTGTCCTTCTACTCCACCATCTCCCTGTCCTCCTCTATAACCAACCTGTTCCATCCACCCCCAGCCCCTACCGTCTGACATAAGACGTGTTAGTGGTGATGCTACATACCTCAGCATATAAGCTGCAGGACACCCAAGACGGAGGTTATTCATCAACACGAGAAATGAACATCAGCCGAAGATACGTAAGATGGTCAATGGCAGTTGAAGCCTTTCCTGGAGGAGGGTTGGCAGTTTTATATTATATCTGAGATAATTTCCCTGCATTAGGTGGAGACACAAAGTGTATTGCTGTCTTTTAATCGGGAAGCTTAACGTGGTCCACGGTGGCCAACAAGCAGTGGGTTGTGCTGTTCTTGTTCTACGTCAGGTTAGCTAAGCCGTAAGCAGCTTTCTTAGCGTTCCCTTCCCTTTGTGTGTCTCTAGGTTAGGGTTGTTCAGAAGAGAAGTTTACACCTGTTGGAGAGCAAACTGAAGGAACCGTCCTTTGGCTGGGGGGCTGTGCTACAGCCGTGCACGTTGTCACTGCCCTGCACCCTCACGCCGTCAGTGTGGAGAAGCTGCTCCTCCGGCGCCCGCCGGCCTCCACAGGGGGTCCAGCCCTGGGCCAGGCAGCTGTGCAGCTCCATCCTGCTGCCACCGGTTTCTTCCACAGGGAGAGACACAGGCTCCAGGTCTTCCTGAAGGCTTTCAGATGTTATTTAATGGGTTAGATTTCTCCTGCTTAAAAGGTTTTTTTATTGTGGTAAAAGAATAGGATTTGCCCCTAAGAAAGTGTACCATGTCAAACCTTTCTACGGGTTTTGGGGACAGTAAATACATTCATAAAGTGCAATCACGACCACCTGTGTCTCCATAACTCTTCCCATCTTTACGTGTGAAACCCTATGCCCGTAAACAACAACCCCCCGTTCTCCCCCGGCTGCAGCCACTTCTGTATTTTCTCTTTCTGGGAATGCGGCCACTCCTAATCGCTCACACAAGTGGAATCGCACACGATTCACCGTCTTGCCCCTGGCTCATGGTACGCGATCCGATGTCCTCCAGGTGCCCCCGTGCTGTCACACACGTCACAATGTTCTTCTTTCTTCAGGGGCAGTACTGTTCCATTGTACGCTTAGCCCACATCATGCTCATCTGTCCATCCACGGAAGGGCACTCGAGTTCCTGCCTCGTGGTAGGTATTGTCAACGGAGCTGCTGTGCAGTGGGTGTTCAAGTGCCTCTTTAAGACCTGTTGTATGTTCGCTCGGGTTTATTCTAAGCAGTGAGATTGCTGCAAGTGTGGTAGTTGTTTCTGAAATTTCTTTGAGGGGCTTCCAAACTGTTTTGCACAACGGTAATGCCAATTTATGTTCTCACCAACAGTGCACAAGGGTTTCTTTTCTCCACATCCACGGACACCACACACGGACAGCAATCCAGGTATTCAAGGCTCAGACTGGCAGACGTTCCCCTTGGAGGGCGGGAGGAGGGGGGACCTGGTGGGGGCCCAGGAGCGCAGTGGGGTGGCATCCCAGGGGGTGTGTGTGGGTGTGTGTGTGTGTGTGTGTAAGATGTGGATGGGGGTGCGGGCAGGAGAGGTGCGACACTGACAGGAGTGTGTCGGAGGTCTTGCCCGGGGCAGGGCCCCGAGGGGTCAGGAGCAGCAGGAGGCTGACCTCAGGCTCACACCGGTGCTGACACAGGGGCTCAAGGGAAGGCGTCGGCCACTTCGCTTCCAGGGGCCCAGGAGGGGTTGTGCATGGGGGACGCGCTGTGGCCTGGTGTTGCCCCAGGGTCAGGACGGGGCCCTCAGGCCTGGTGGGGGGCAGCTGTTCTGGGACTGATGCTCCTCAGGGACCCGTGGGGCCAGCCCGGTATCGACCGGCCTGGTGTCCCCGTGGGAATGTCTGGCTGGAGGCAGATCCGTGGTCCAGGGGATGGAGGTGAGGGGCAGGGCCTGGGACCGGGCAGGCTGCAGGGACCATTGGCAGGTTCAGCTTGTTGGTTAGGTGTTCCGTGTGAGGGAAACTGCAAGTGGGGGAGACCCCCAGGATGGTTTCCGGAGCCCCGATAGAGCCCTGGAGGCAGAGGGTGCCCAGTGTCCTCACGCCTGGCAGGGTCCCTGAGGGCCGGCAATGCCCCTGGACCCGGCTGCCCGCCCCCATGGCCTCACCGTCTTCGGTGTAGAGCACAGTGGGGCAAGTTGTCCCTTTCCTGCATAAAATTCTCTGTCTTCCTCTGTCTCTCTGTCTGTCTGTCTGTCTGCCTGTCCCCCACAGGAAGCCGGAATGGCCCTTTCCAACGGCCCTAGGGTGCTGTGGCTTTACTGACAGACACTCAGTGCTGGTCCCAGCTCCCCTCCAGGAGCCTGTCCTGCTGGCCTCCCCTGGGGCCGTAGAGCCAGACTCGGCACATTGATTTCGCCCCCCCTTCCCTGACACACTGAAAGGCTCACACAGACACTTGGACAATGTCCAGCCGCCCAGGGCCGCATCCCGTGGGTGACTGAGCTCTCCTGAACTGCTGACCTGGATCGCCCAGCAGAGCCAGCCCCGACCAGGCGCTGGCCTCCATTTCCTGGAGCGTTTCCTGCGAAGGGCAGACAGCTGTGACTCCTGTGTCTGCCCTCTGGGGAGTGCTGTGTCTCCTACAACCTGGGACTTGAGACTGTTCCTTTGAGATGGAACCACCAGGAGGGACTGGAGCTCAGGTTCTGGCCTCCCGGGAGGACCGAGTCCTGACTCCGTCCCTGCACCCTTGGCAGCCGGTGGGCATAGTGGCCTTCACGCTCCTCGACCTGGGACGTGCTGCTCCAGGACGGGAGACAATAATTTCTGTGGTTCCAACCCGACTGTGGTGTGTGTTACAGCAGCCGTGCTGACCAGGCGTCCGACACCTGGGACTTGCTGCTGACTCCGCGCCCCCAGGGAACCCCAGGGATGGGTGTGGTGGGGGGAGAGCTGGGGCCTGGGGCTGGGAGGGTGTGGAGGGCGGCCAGGCTGTGGAGTCACCAGGGGAGGGGCCGCAACATAGAGTGATTCCCAGAGAGCTATGGAATGGTAAAGGATGCTTTATTGTCTGAACAACCCAAAACATGACAAGCCAGAGTCTCCCAACAAAAAACCCAAACCAAAGATAAACAGCGCAGAAAGTTCGTGGGCTCCAGACATTTAGAAAGGATGCACAGCTTCCCAAGCCAGGCCTGCCGTGACCCCTGGCTGTAGTGCCCCCCCATCCCCTGCCACCACCCGGCAGTGGGGCCTGCCCTCCCCATCCAGGGACAAGACAGGAGAGGCCCAGGGGTCTCGGGCCGGGACGCCAGGCTGTCGGGCTCCCTCCTCCCGGGGCCCGCCTCTCACCCCACCGCCCAGTGCAGGGGAGCTCCTGCTGAAGGTGTCTCAGGCCGCTGGCCACAGGGCAGGCTGGCTGCAGCCACTGCCCTGTTTTGCCAGTGTCCCTCTTGCTCTATCCAGCGAGGCTGTGTCCTGCCCATGGGGGACCCGGTCACCAGGCCCGTCTCTGGGAAGCTGGAGTGGGGAGACCTCACCCCCTTCCTGGCAGGCCTGGCTCCTGTAGGGGCCATGGGCCCGGGCCCTTCTCAGAGCTGAGTACTTGGCTGACCGTTGATGGCACATCCAAAAGCCTCCCTGCTGTGAGACGTTGGCCAGGGCTGCGTATGTTCCCACCAAGGATCTGACACAGGCGCCTCCCCTTGGGGACCCTGCTTGATGACCAACCTGATGGTGTCCACAGAGCAATCCCTGCCCACTGCCCCGGGATGCCAGCCTCCTGTTCATCCAAGGGAACCCCAGGGTGCCCCGGGCACTCCCGATGAGGACAGGCAGACCCCTCGGCTCAGGTTGGTGGTAGCACCTGCTGTCCACTTGGTCCCCTGAAGGTGGGCAGGGTGCAGGGTGTGGTCGGTGGTGGCCATGAGGTCGGAGGATGGAGGTGCAGGTGAGCACGGCCGAGAGATCAGAGCTGGCAAGGCATCGGGTGGAGTAGTGGCTGAGCAGCTCGGAGTGATGAACGGGGTACCTCTGGGGTCTGGGGTGGCCATGGACACCCCCAGAGGGCACGCTAGGCCCCCTGCCCGATCACGTTTCTGTGGTCTGGGACGATCGTCTGCTTCAGCTCCACCACCGAGGAGGAGATCCACTTCACCTGCAGGGACGGCGGGTGAGGGCACAGCCGGGGCCCTCGTGCCAGCTGCCCGCAAGGACCTGGCCTCCCAGCCCGGGGACTGCCGGCCGCGAGTGTGCTCAGGTGGGGTGGCACGAGGACTCCATGGGCACAGCCAGGGACAGGGAGGTCCCGACAGGGACAGAGAGAGACAGTGATAGAACAGAATGAACTGGAGAGACAGAGGACAGACAGTGGACAGAAAGGACAAGAGGGGAGAGTGAGGAGACAGTGACGGGACTGTGAGGGGACAGGAAGGGGACAGGGAGGGACAGGGAGTGGACAGGGAAGGGGCACTGTGCGGGCGCTGTGTGGGGACAGCAGGGACAGCTGGCCTGGCCCGCCCACCTTGAAGAGGGTCACTGTGGCGCTGTAGCACACGCTGAGCAGGAAGAGGGTGATGAAGATGGAGATGGTGGTCCACAGCCCGTCCAGCTCCCCGCTCTGGGCCTCGGCACAGCTCTCCTCCTCCAGGAGTGGCTCTGGACAGGGACGGGGTGGTCAGCTCTGTGGCTGCCCGTCACGTGCCAGGGCAGCGTCAGTGGTGCCTGGGGATGGGTCCCTCTGTGACAGGGTGGGTGGGGCACTAGGATCCCCTTGGGGGGCTGGATCAATGGTTCCCTGAGGTCAAAGCCTGGGCACCAACCTCGTGTCCCCCATTTCTCCTGCTTGGGCCTCAGTCTTGGCCGGACTCCTTGGGCCCAGATCTCGGCCTGGCCAGTGGGTGTCCCTCATCCTCTCCTCTGCGGTGCCTTTCATGGGGTCCTCTGGGGAGAGGGTGCCCTGACCCCTGCCTTCCTTCCCACCGGAGGCCAGGCCTAGACGGCAGGGGCCTGCAGAGCAGGTCTGTGGTGGGTCCTACTGCAGGGAAGGGCGGAGGCAACCTTGGGGTGTCCCTGTGTGCCCGAGGGGGTGGGGTGGGCGTGCTAGGGACCAGTGGGGTGTTGGGTCTCTGTGAGGCGGGGGTGCGGGTGTCCTGGGGAGAGGAGGGGTGGGGGTCTGAGCTGGCCAGTGTGGTCAGAGTGTGGTCAGTGCTGCTGGGGCTTTGACGAGTGGGGACCAAGCTGGTGTCCACACAGGGTTCATGAGACCCGGCTCCAGGCTCTGGTCTGGCCCCGGGCGGGTACCCCGTTGAGGACCCAGTGAGCAAGGCTGGCTTGTGTGCACTTGTGTGGTTGTGCCCTTGTGTGCAGTTGCACAGGCACGTGCGTGTGCGTGAGTCTGCAGGAGAACGAGGGGTGTGCAGGCTGGTGTGCTCCATGAGAGGGCTTGTTTCCTGTGGGCCTGGGTGAGTGTCCCCTCGAGGTTACAGATCTGGCCCCGAGCACCTCGCCTGCGGGAATGTAGGGCCTGATCTCCGTGTGACCTGGGAGCAGGAGGCCTGTGCCCCCATCGCAGGCCAGGCGTGGCTCCCATGTTGACAGGGTGTCAGCACGTGGACCCTCGAGGCCCCGGGGATGGGAACTGCAGGGACAAGGACCTGCCACTGTCCCACAGTTGGGCTTGGACAGAGGTGGGAAGAACCGTGCACTCATTTCCGTGAGGGTCCCTGGGAGGCTCTACCAGTCCACTCTACACACTGCAGCCTTAGTAGGTGCTGGCCGGACCCTGGACCCTGGGGAGCTGCTGCCTCTGGCAGAGCCCCCTCTCTGGCCTCGGGCTGCTGCCTGCCTCCGTTGGCACCAAGTTTGTCCTCAGAGCCTGGCCTGCCCCCGCCTCCCACAGGCCCGGCGAGCGCCGGAGCTCTGCACGGAAAGAACCATGACAGTGTTGCAGCGCCCCAGGGAGGTACTGGGTGTTTTATTTCATGCTGGCCCGGGAGGTATGTGCACAGGGGTGGGGCTCAGGCGTCCCCGCGGGACCCTGAGAGCCTCGGGGAGGGGGGTGAGGCTCATTTACCCGGAGACTGGGAGATGGATTTCTGGGTGGAGTGATCTGTGTAGAGCCTCGTGAATCACCACACAGGTGAAGCCTTCTCCCCGCTGCCATGTGTTCTTTCCCACCGAGAGCTTGCTGTGGAGGAAGTAGGTCCCGTCGTTGTCCGGCTGGGGCAGCGTGGTGGCGTAGGCGCCCTCTGACTCCGGCCGCCCGTTCCTCTGCCACTCAGCGTCGATGTCAGGTGGGTAGAAGCCTTTGATCAGGCAGGTTACGCCCACGGTGTCCTTGGCCAGGTCTTCCTGGTGTGGGGCCAGGGTGTACACCTGCGGCTCCCGGGCCTGCCCTGTGGGGACAGGTGTGTCTGCGAGCATGGCGGTCACTCCGAGCAGCCCCACAGGACCCTCCCATGCCCGTTGTCCCTCCCACCTTTGGCCTTGGAGAAGGTCCTCTCGATGGGGGCCGGGGGAGCTTTGTTGTTGACCTTGCACTTGAACGCCTTCCCCGTCAGCCAGTCCTGGTGCTGGGTGGGCAGGACGCTGACCACGCGGTACGTGCTGTTGAACTGTTCCTCCTTTGGCTTTGTCTCCGCCGTGTGTACCTCTGTGTCACCCACGGACCAGCTGAACTCGATCTCAGGGTCTTCCTTGCCCACGTCCACCACAAGGCACGTGACCTCAGGCGTTCGGGTGATGGACAGGATGTCCTTGGGTTTCGGGGGGAAGATGAAGACCTTGGGCCCTCCAAGGAGCTCAGGGGCTGGTGGGGGAAACAAGATGTGGGTCAGCACCTGGACGGGCCTCCTGTAGGGCACGTTTCCCTCATCAGGCGGGGCCTGGTGTCTGGTCACTTCCTTGCGATGGAGGGTGTAGCCTGGCTCCCTTACCTGGGCATTTGGGACACTGGGAGCTGGGGTCTTCGCTGTGGAGCGCTGCAGAGAGAGAAGATGGGGGGTTCCTGTGGGCGGGAGATGGCCCTGGGTGGAGTTTAGGTCAGGGACAGGTTGTGGAAGGTGCACATCGGCACCAGTTCTGTGGGTTAGAGTTGTCCAGCCTGTGCCCACCTTGAACCTGGTGGAAACACCCAGAGGACCCCTCACATAGCCTGGGAGGCCTTCAGGTGAGGTGACCGCATCTCCTCTGATACCTTGGGCAGAGGTCACCATCCTGGCATGTGGTTCGAGCCGGGAGGAGGGCTGACCTCGGTCCTGTCTGGGAGTGGACGCCCTCCCTGAGGCCTGTCCTCTTACCCACATGCTTGTCCGCCTTGGTGCTGCTGACCGGGTGGGCTACGTTGCAGATGAAGGTCTTGCCGGCCGAGCTGCTGGCGGGCATGGTCGCCAAGCTGCTGAGGGAGTAGAGCCCCGAGGACATGAGAATGGACGGGAAGGTGTGGATGCCGCTGGACAGGGCGCCCGAGTTCCAGGTCACCGTCACCGGCTCAGGGATGTAGCCCCAGACCAGGCAGCCGAAGGGCACCGTGGAGCCAGGAGCGTCCCCGCATCCAGCAGTCGGAGGATAGACCAATGGGGCCTTGGTGGAGGCTGCAAGAAAGTAGGCCGTGTGACCACCGGGGCTTCACCCCTGGGAGGGTCCGGGCAGGGTGTCACGTGCCCAGGTCTGGGCACCCCTGAGCCCAGCACCCACATGCTTCCAGAATGTCTGCAAACCAGCTGGCCGGCAGGGCCCTCACCACCTGGGGCCTCGTGCCTCTGCGGCTGTGGGTCAGAGCTGGGTGATCACCTGGGTGAGAGCCCCCCAGGTCCCTAACCTCCTGCAAGTGCCTGGCCTGACTGAGCCCTGTGTCTGGGTCCTGACCAGTGCTGCCTGCTCCCGGCCAGCGTCCGCTGGTCCCCTGAGCTCACCGTCCTGCTGCCCCAGCCCGGCCCTGCCCTGGGTGAGCGGGCCTCTCCTTGGCGTGGTGGGCCTCCACCACCCAGAAGCCTGCTCGTGGCCCCTTGCCTGGCCTGCTCTTTGCCCTCCGGGCCCGTGTCGACTGGGTCAGCTCTGCAGCCAGAGCACCTGGGCCCTGGGCCCTGGGCCCTGGCCCCCCTGGACCCTGTCCCTGCAGGCCTCCTCCTCGGCCCCTCCCCTTTCATCCCTGTGGCCTCAGCCCGGCTGCGACACTCTGCCTTGGGGAGCTCCGGTCCCTCTTCTGGACCTCCAGCTGCAGCCCCTCGGCTCACTTCCCCCTCCCACCAGGGCCTCTGACCCCACCCCAGCTCGTGGCTCTCAGGTCCCTGCTTTCCTTCTGCCCTTGTCCTTCCTCAGTCCAGCTCATCCTTCAGCACAGTTTGGAGCCCCACACTGCCCCCACCTTCCTCTCCTGTTTGGTGCCAGCAGCCCGGGCCCATCCCTGGCCGGGCCTGTCTCCTCTCACCCTGACCCTTGTGCTCTGCTCCGGCTGGCAGCCCAGCTCAGGCCCTGAATGAGCCCTGCGTTTTCCTTCCCTCTGCTGGGTCCAGGGTCTGTTTCACCCCACCAGGCTATAGCATGTCCACCCCTCCTTTCCCATCCCACCACGGGCCCTTGAGCCCAAGGACTGGGGCCCATCGGGTCCCCTCGGGGTGACCCCTCTCCTTCATTCCCACAGAACTCCCTTGCCAGGGAGGTCTCTCCACCCCAGCACGCCATCCGGCCAGCCCCTCAGGGGCTCAAGGGTCCTGCTGTCCCAGGAGCCCTCAGCTGGGCCTGCTCAACTACTCAGACCTTCGCTCAAACTCTCTGCCATGTCCCCGGGCTCCTGCGGCAGCCCCCTGCCCTCCTGGTGCAGCCCCCTGCTCACCTACACCCTCTCTGACCCTTGTCCCTGGAGCTACAGGCCTTGAACAGCGCCGGCCCCAGAGCCCTCAGCCTAGTTCAGATCCAGTCCGGGAATTTCTTTCCCAGGACTGGCTTTGCTCTTTGGATTTCCTGGGTCAGCTCCTTGCCCTCCCAGCCCCTTGTCCACCTGCATTAACTCTGCCTGCTTCCTGAAATCCTGTGTTAGCCCTGTGCCCTTCAGCCCCCACCCACCTGCACAAGCCCTACCTGCTTCCTGGAGATGCTGGAGCGGCCGCCCTGCCCTCCCAGCCCCTGCTCACCCGCACATGTTCTACTTGCTTTCTCCATGTTCCTGAGAAGCCGCCTGCCTTCTTGGTCTTCAGTCTCCTGCTCACCTGTGGCCTCCCTGAGCTTTGTCCCTGGGGTGCTGGCCCTTAGCAGCACCTGCCTTCTGACCTGCCGCAGGTCACCCGCCTCGTTCTGCTCTGCTCCTGGGCCCTTCTCCCTGGAGCTGCTAGGTGCCCCTCCCTTTCTGGGCAGCTCTCCCCTGGCAGAGTCTCTGTCCCACCCTGGTCCCCTCCCAGCAGTGCTGCTGGCCCTTGGGTACCTTAAGCCTCTTCTTTGCTCCCTGGGCCCCCAGAAGTCTCCCCTGTTCCTTAGTTCCCTCCAGGTGCTGGTCTGCGTCTCTGCGCCCACCTGCTCCCAGCCCTCGGCTCCTAGTCCTGACCTTCTGCGCCCTGGCTCCCATCGCCCCTCCTGTAGCCAGTGGAGCTGGTGTGCAGCCCCTGTACTGCCAGCTCCGAGCTCTCGGAAACCCAGGCCAGCCACGTGTCTCTGGCACAACTAGCCCAGTGCAGCCCGGGGCAGGCTTCTGCCCACCGATCGGGACACGCTCCTTGAAGGCCTGGCAGCCCAGCTGAGCTCCATTGGCCTCTGATGCACCAGCGCTGTTGGTGTGGGCGAGCCCCTGCCAGGGCTCCCTCATCCTTGTGCTGGGTGGGCAGCACGACCCCTGGGCAGCTTGCCTTCCCCCGTGCAGGCTCAGGTGCTCCTGGACCCTCTGTGGGGTCCAATCCCTGAGGTGGGGCCTCCCTTTTATTGCCCCCCTGCACTCTCTTTGTCCCTGTTCCTCCTGGGCACACTGTGAGGTCCCTGAGTTGTGGTCCCCCTTCATTTCCCCCCTTCACTCTGTCTGTCCCTGTCCCTCCTGGTCCCTCTGTGGTGTCCCTGAGTTGGTGTCTCCCCTTCGTTGCCCCACTCACTCTGTGTGTCCCTGTCCCTCTGGGACCCTCTGTGTGTTCCCATCCCAGACGTGACGGTCTACATTTCATTCCCCACCCCCGCACTCTGTCTGTCCCTATTCCTCCTGGATGCTCTGTGGGGACCCATCCCAGAGGTGGGGTCACCCCTTCTTTGGCCCCCTGCGCTTCATCTGTCCCTGTCCCTCCTGGGCCCCACTCACCAAAGGCGGAAGCTGTGGAGGTGGCTCCCATGCAGCCTGGGTCCCCTGGGCACCCCTTCCCCTGCCCTGCTCTGTCCCAGGCACCTGTGCTCCCACAGGCTGGGCTCTTTGTCCACAGCCCCACTTTCCAGGAAGTGGTAGCTGAACTTCCTAGGAATTCTGTTGCGGACCTGGAGTGTGAACCCCCTAACCACCACTCTGCGAACACTAAGAACGGGACTGAAACCGGTGGCACCGCCTGCTTCCTGAAGTTCCCGTTTCTCTGGGTGGGTGCTGTCTCAGATGCCCTGGGGGAGTCCAGGCGCAGCAGAGGCGCCTCTTTGGGTGTGTAGGGGTGGGGCAACTGGTGCCAGGGACCCCAGGGGACAGTGGGAGTCCTGGTGGTCACCTGTTCCCTGCCTCCCACAGGGATGCTGCCAACATGGCCCACTGCAGACCAGGGTACCAGGCCTTAACTTGAGCCCTCCTGTCCTCCTAGCCCTGGTGGGCACCTCTCCCTTCCCTGGTGAGGGTGTGGTGGGCACTCTCATAGGACAGGCAAAGGCTGGGTTCTCGGAGCTGCTGCAGCCAGGGAGTCTGCGCCCGTCCCCGGGCTCTGCAAGGCCTCCAGGCAGGGAGGGGCCGGGGGAGCTCGGTGCTTGTATCGTGTGTGAGTGCTGCTGGGTGTTACTGCACACACATGCAGGTCTGCGACAGACACACGTACTACAGGTATGCGTAGTGCACGATGTATATGTTAATGTGTTAAAATATTTTCTGTGTATGGACAGCTTCTTTGTGGAAAAAGGGAGAGCTCAGGGGTGCCTGATGGGGGCTGTGAACCTGGAGAAACGGGACGAGGGGCGAGAAGGGGGCCCTGTGACGGCTGGGGGCACGTCCGGCTTCCCCCTGTGGGTCCTAAGTCGGATGCAGGGACAAAATGATGGGCGTGGTCATCACTGGTCCCCTCCTGGCTGGCGACAGGAGGGCTGTGCAGACTGCGTGGCTTTCTGAGCTGTTGCCGGTCACGGAGCCAGTGGCAGCTGGTGCCTGCCGAGGCCCTGTGCCCCCAAACCTCCAGCCCTTTGGCGCCTGCCTGCTCCTCCTCAGAAGATAAACTCCTGGCGGGTGTCTGCCTTGGCAGAATTGACAGCCCTGGGAAACGACCAGCCTCACTGCACAGCTCAGGCCGACGTGGCTCAGCCCGTCTCCCCTGATCAGTCATGAGTCCCACGGTCTTGCTGGCGTCAGCCCACGTCTCCATCTTACAGGAGTCATAAATCCACTATCCCCCCAAGTACCAAAGCCTCTCACCTCACTTACAGACAGTCAGAAGGCTGTTCCCTAGTCCCTTTGTGTTCACAGCCCCTTCCTCTTAAAAGACCCTGCACGTTCCCACTCGGTGGACACGCGGGCACCTGTCGTCTGTGTGGCCCACTGTAGCAGCGTAACTGTTAAACTTTCCTTTGTTCTTGAACTCCTCCTGGCCTTTGATAAATTCTTTAACCACCCGTGACGCTGGCCCTCCATGTGTCCTCCGACAATAGAGGTCAGACTTTGTGGAAGTCTGGTGTGTAGGGAGCAGGCGGCTCCCTGTACTGGCTCCTGTGGATGATTTCCAGTGCACCCTGGTCCCCCAGCACAGCTCTCCAGTGCACCCTGGTCCTCCCAGGACAGATCTGCAGTGCCTCCTCCATCACAGTTCTGCAGCGCATCCTTGTCCTCCCAGCACAGTTCTGCAGTGCACCACGGTCCTCCCAGCACAGATGTGCAGTACCCCCTGGTCCCCTCTGCCCACCTCCGACTGGCTTCTGCAGGCCATTGGGTGCATGTGCGGATCCTGGGATGGGCAGTGGGGGCCGTAAATCTGAAGTGACCACCAGGCGATGCATCCAGTCTGAGGCCAGCTCAGTAACACTGGACAGAGGCCTGTGCTCATCAGCATAGAACTTGGGGCCTGCCTTGGATGTGGTGGGGCTTAGGAGAATTTGATTAAGAATAGAAACCTTTTCGTGTGCATCAACAGAAGACTGGATAAAGAAGACGTGGTATACTTATACAATGGAATACTACTCTGCCATAGAAAGGATATAATAATGCCACTTGCAGCAACATGGTTTGACCTAGAGATTGTTATTCTAAGTGAAGTGAGCCAGAAACAGGAAGAAAAATACTGTATGATATCACTCATATGTGCAATCTAAAAAAAAGACACTATGAACTCATCTACAAAATAGAAATATACTTGCAGGCTTAGTAAACAATCTTATGGTTACCAGGGAAAGGGGGTGAGAAGGGGTAAATTTGGGAGTTTGAGATTTACAAATGCTAGCCACTGTATGTAAAAATAGATTTTACATATAGTGGCTTCTGTATAGCATAGAAATCTATGTTCAGTATCTGGTCATAACCTCTAAAGGAAAAGCGGCTACAGCCACCAACTGACGGAAACAAGATCAGAAAGGAGAGCTGTCACCCTAGAGCCCAGTCCTCCTAAATTCCCTGTCTGCCGCTGATGCTGCCCCCTGACCGCACTGCGCCCTCCTCCCAGGAGCAGACTGCCATGAAGACGTGGGTCCTGCGAGGCAGAGGCGGAGGCCGCTCCCAGGATAGGCCTGGGGGAAGGCGAGAGCAAGTCCACCTGCTCCCCCTGGGGCAGCCCCCTCCCCGCAGCCGCCCCCTGAACACACCGCGCCTGCCTCCCCGCGCCCGCTGACCTGGAAACAAGTGTCCTGCGAACGTGGGGCAGCGGCAAGAAGAGGGGAGCTGCCCCTGGTGAGCTGGCCGATTTCTCCCCGTCATCCCCGCGGCAGCGCCTGGGGGCGGCCTCTGCTGCCCCAGGCACGTCCCCAGGTCAGCCTGCTCCCGGGAGGCGGGCGCCATGCGGTCAGAAGCGGCGGCAGCGGCGGGTTTAGGGATCTGCCTATGCGAGCCTGTGGATTTGCTTCTAACTCCCCCGCAGCCTGCCCTAGGCTCGTCCTGTGCTACCCCAGGTTCTCGGGACTCAGGTGACAGGTCATCCTGCTCCTGGAAGGCGGGCGCTGTGCCGTCAGGGGGCTGCGGAGGCGATGGCGGAATTGGGGCTGCCCTGTGTTAGCGCGGGGATTTGCTCCCCTTTCCCGCTGTCGCTGTCGCCGCCCCCGCACACTGGTCGCACCGCGCGCCAGCCTCCCAGGAGCAGACTGACCTGTCACCTGCGTCCCGCGAACCTGGGGCAGCAGAGGCCGCACCCAGGACAGGACGCAGGGGAGATGGGAGCAAACCCACAGGATCACAGACAGAGGCAGACCCCTCTCCCCGCCGCCGCCTCCGATGCCGCGGCCCCGCACCCTGACGGCACCGCGTCTGCCTCCCAGGGGCAGGCTGACCGCCAGACGTGCGCCCCGCGAATATGCGGAAGCAGAGGCCGCCCTAGTCCAGGCCGCGGGTGAAGAGGGAACAAATCCAGGGGCTTGCACGGGGCAGCCCCCACCCCACCGCGGCGCCCCCTGCGGCCCCGTGACCGCAACGCATCCGCCTCCCAAGAGCTGGCCATGGCCTGAAGGCTGGTCGGAGCTGCTCCCTGGCCGTCCAGCGCCCTCCCACCTCCCGGAGCTGCACCCGCTTTCTCAAACCCGGGTATACCCGGCAGGGAAGACACGGGGTTCAGGGACGACCAATGTGGGGGAGGGGCACCGCGAACCAGGGCGGCGCCCGGCACCCGCCTCAGGGCCCTAAGGAGCTGCGCGGCCCGGGCCTCACCCGCCGGCTCCCCGACCTGCGCCCCCTTACCTGCCCGGCGACGGCAGCAGAGGCGACGGCAAGCGGCGGCGCAGACCCCAGGCCGCGTTCCTCCTCGGGGACCTGGTCCAGGAGCACCTGGCTCGGGCCCAGCTTCCACACGCTCTGGGCGGGTTCCGGCGTCCGCGCCCCTCCTCCTCCCGCCCGCAGCGCGGACGCTCGGGCTGGGGCTCCTGCTGTGCGGGGCCCGGCGACTGGGGCTGGCGGGGCGGCGGGGCGGCGGGGCGGCCCCACCCGGGCCCACCCCACGACCGCCCTGCAAGGTCTCCATCCCGCCACTGACTGGTCCTGGCACCCAACCAGCACCACCGCCGGCCCGGGCCAGGCAACACCCCCAGCCCCGCTCCCCCTGCTCGCCTCCCCTCCCCACCCGGTTGCTGTCCCTCTACCCCCAGCCAGGCCGGGTCTCTGACAGGACCTCCAAAATGGGGCTCCTCCTCACACCGAGGTCCCCGCCCTCACACCGCTCACCCCTCTTGCCTGACCGCAGGACCCCCACCGCAACATCCCGAAATGGTCCCCCTCACCCCTCAGCCGGGTCAGTTCCACTCGGAGCAGCCCCTCACTGTGTGACCCCCCCTCACTCCAAGTGCACCACTACCCCCAGCTGACCCATCACCTCGTGGTTGGGGCGGGGAAGTCTGGGCTCCGGTCTCCATGGCGACTGCCACGAGCAGGGGATCTGGCCTAGTCTAGTGTCTGGCCACACAGCTAGTGTCCAAGGCTACAGGCTGCGGCGGGTCGGGCTGGAGGCGGTTCCAATTCCTGCACTCTGCTCTGTGCCTCGTCTGAGCCAGCGGGTCAGGGTCGTTCAGGGCTGCCCGCCACTGGCCTGTGGGCCATCCGTTGTTGATATCCCTGATGGTGATCGGGCCCCCTAGGGTGGAGGCGCTGGGCTTGCGGACCCGTGGGGGGTGTGCAGCTGAGCTTGCGGTATGGACAAGCAGGCAGGTGGGCTGTGTGCATGGCCTGGGCTCAGCCCAGGTGGGTACAGGGACCCTGGCCATTAGCGCCAGGGCAGAGGAAGAGGGACTGGAGCTTTGAAAGTGTCCACATTAGGAAGCCAAGTCTGGAGAGCAAAGCAGGCAGCTGTGCTGGCCAGGCCACCCTGGAGCCTGCCACGACACTGGTCCTTTGCGTATGGGGAGACTGACCATTGACCAGCCAATGAGACGTTTTGTACCCCCCAACCTTGGTATAGTTTACAGGCAATTGAAGGGACTTTGACAGGTAATTTTAATCACCAGTAATTATCACTTTCTCTGCGGGAGAGCAGGTCTACAGTCATGGTGAACCTGTCAGGGCTCCTGCCTGAACCCCAGCCTGGGCAGAGGACGACCTGCCCAGAAACATCCTCTTACCTCTCACCAAAAGGCACTGTAGTAGAGAAGAACAAATCTGACTCCATTAGATCTGTTTCTTTTCCTTTAACCCTGTGCCCTGGTTTCTAGGCTCAGTCTTGCCAGCTCTGCACTTTGTGTAAAACAATGTTGCCTTTAGCCTGAAATGCACCAGAAAACCTATTCTCAGGGCTCTGCCCTTTAAGGATATTGACACTTCTGCACTCCTATAAAGATAACAAGTTGCAGAATAGAAAATAACCTTTGCTTTCTTGGAGGTTTTACAGGGGCACCGGGACCTGACCCACCTGGGCCTCATTTTGAGAAACTCTGCCTGAGTTGTTTCTTTCTGTCTTGTCCTGAGCTACACACTAGAATGTTCGTGATAACACATTTTGCAAAGGGGTAGACAGCGAGTTACTATCTCATCTACAATTTTAAATAAATTTTGAATGAATGACATTTTCAAGTTAGATATCTTCTCAAAAAAAAAAAAACCCATCAATTTTCTGTCCATAATGTTACAAATGATGGGTATTTTTCTGTGATGAGGTTTTAACCATTATTCAGAGTGGCCTTTTGTTTTTCAATCTTTTTTTTTTAACTAATAACATTTACTATGTATTTTAATTTACGTCGGTATTTTAAACAGAATTGCATTACAAATATGTTTTTAATTGTATTGTTTTTTGTAGTCTTTATGTGCCATTGCCAATTCTTTTTATATTACATAGAAGTTTTCTCAAGTTACTCACCGGGGACTAAGACAGATGACAGTCAGAATGGTTGGAATTGTGTTGTAAAAAAAACTTTCTCTCGCATAAGCGTGTATGTGGTCACGGCATTTTGCGTGTATGCAGCCTGAAGTGGGTATGGGGTATTATGCGTGTTTAGTACCTGTGTATTTACTTTTTAATTTTTTTATTTTGATTTTTGCCACGTAGAATACTGTCTTGGTATAATGTAATCTGTATTTGTGTACCTTTTTTAACTTTAAAATCTTTGAATGAAATGTTTAATACTCATCGGAAAAAAATCCAAAACCTTTTCACCAAACCCTCAGGGAAAACTGCCACTTCAGGAAGGTGCCCTACGTTACAGCACAGCCCCTGCACACCTGCTCCCGGCCCCCCGCACAGCAGCTGGAGAAGTGTAAATGTGGAGAGCAAACAGTGCACTTCGGGGTCCGGCCAGCCAGGGCCTGACTCCCAGGGATGCTATTTATTCTGTCTCTAAAGTGGGGGTAAGCATGCCCAGTTTGTGATCGCTGCAGGGATTACATGGGACAGGGGATGCGGGGAAAGTGTCTGGCACACATCCAGCACGTAGCGAGTGCTCAGTAAGTATCACCATCACCCGTCACTGTCGTATTATTGGTCGGCATTGTTCATTACTCTTCCTCCTTATAAACAATGGAATAAATCACGAGAACGCTAGTTTCTCTATGAAGTCGGGTTTCCTAAAATCTCTTTGAGAGGCTGTGCAATTAAATCCAGTGAATGAAAAGCTTCAGCTTCAGAGATACGTCCTCTGCTCTGACACTTTTCCATGTTGGTGTTGGAAAATTTTGTTCCACTCTTAACTCCGTATTTTTTTCTATCATCAGCATACTTCTACCCTCCTCTTTTGCCCACATTTCCTTCTCCCTCCCCTCCCTCTGCATATTCACGTTTGTCGCAGGGATCTCTAGGAGGCTCACTCAGGGGCTGTGCGTTGGGGTGAACTCAGCGGTGAGAACTGGGGCCCGCGGCAGCCCCAGCGAGGACAGGCCGCACTCAGCAGGAGCAGAGCTCAGGAGCCCCACACCGAGTCCAAGAACACGACTCTGCCCTTCAGCGGGGGCAGCGGATCCCTGCAAGGTCACCTTTGGATTTGGAGCTCACCGCCTTGGCGGGTTCTCGGGAACCAGCACAAAGATTCAGCTCCTACACTCCCCGAGGAAGGGGTTTCGGGAAGCTTCCGTGGGTGCGGTCATCACAGTGAGTCTCTGCTGCTTGACCTGCTCAAACAACCCTGCTTACAGATTTTCCTCCTAATCACTGTTTGGGGGAACAAAAAGGCACTACTTTAATGTAACTGATTCTCAGATTCCTAGACTTAACTTGATTGCTGGCTATGATCACAAAGGATTAATTCTTTTCTTTTGAAAAGGATGTTTTTCACATATACCGAGTAGAAAATGTAAACACTCATGTTCCTTCATTGACCTAAATTGTTTGTGAGAAATAAAGAATGCAAGAAAAAAGTCAGCGTAGGAAATTTTTTTTTATTTTAAAAGTAAAACGGTGTTTCCAGAAGACATCTCATATTGACCTCATAATTTTAGTGGGGGAGAGTCCTTCAACCCCGTACCACTCAACTCCAATTTTTAGAAACCCCAGTAGGTGGGGCCAGGAACTTATAAACTAGGTCCTACTCGCCTGCAGTGCTGTGGTGGTGGGTCCCTCGGCTCAAATAATGTGTTCCTGCTCTTCTTCTGAGACATGGAAATAACATAGCTTCAGCTTACTCCATAGGTTAGCAAGGGAGGTCAAATCACACAATGTGGAGACTTCTCAAAGGAGTAGGTGAGGATGTTTGGGGGGATTATGGGGGGCTTTGCCTCCTGCATTGATCTGGTTTTAGTTATGCTATTTATTTGGAAGTTTAAAGCATCATTAAGGGAGCTCATAAATTGTACCATTTGTCACAGTGGGACATGGTTTGAGAAACTCAGTCGGAGTATGCGCTTTGTATAAATGTTCTTATCGGGTTCAAGGAGATGACGTGGGCTTGGGGAGATGTGGGCTGGGAAGATGTGGGCTAGGGAGATGTGGGTTGCAGACATGATGTGGGCTTAGGGAGATGACGTGGGTTTTGGGAGATGACGGGGGACTGGGGACATAAAGCGGGCTTGGGAGATCATGCGGTCTTGGGAGATGATTTGTGCTTGGGGAGAGGATGTGGACTTCAGATGAAGCGGGCTTGGGGTGGTGAGGTCGGCTTGGGGACATGTGGGCCTGAAAACATGATGTGGGCTTGGGGAGATGATGTGGGCTTGGAGAGACCATGCGGGCTTGGGGAGATGTTTGCTCGGGGAGATAATGCAGGCTTGGGGAGATGATGCGGCTCCGGGAGATGACACGGGCATGCGTAAATGATGCAGGCTCGCGGATATTATGCCGACTTGGGGACATGACACGGACTCGGCTAGATGATGCGGGCTTGGGAAATGATGCGGGCTTGGGGAGATGATTGGGCTTCGGGAGATGATGTGGGCTTGGGGAGATGATGTGGGCTTGGGGAGATGATGTGGGCTTAGAGATATGTCGGCTTGGAGACATGATGTAGGCTTGATGACATGATGTGGCCTTGGGGATAAGATTGGGCTTCGGGAGATGATGTGGGCTTGGGGAGATGATTGGGCTTGGGGAGATGATGTGCGCTTGGGAAATGATGCAGGCTTGGGGAAATCATGTGCCTTTTGGGAGATGTGGGCTTGGGGACATGATGCGGGCTTGGGGAGATGAAGCGGGTTAGAGAATATGATGTAGGCTCAGGGACATGACACGGGCTCGGGGAGATGACGCAGTCTCGCAGACATTTTTCTGGCTTGTGGACATGAAGTAGGCTCACTGACATGACACAGGCTCTGGATATGACGCCACCTCGGGGACACAACACAGGTTCAGAGAGATTACGTGGACTTGGAGAGCTGATGTGGGCTTGGGAAGACATAGGTTTAGAAAGATGTGGGCTTGGAGAGATGATTTGGGCTTGGGGAGATGATGATGGCTTGGGGAGATGTTGTCTCGAGGAGATTACATGGGCTCGGGGAGATGACGAGGGCTGAGGGAGATGACCTGGGCTCGTGGAGATGACATGGGCTCGTGGAAATGATGAGGGCTCCCTGATAATGTCATCGGCTCGGGGACATGTTGTGGGCTCGAGGACATGACATCAGCTTAGGGAGATGACATGGGCCCATGGAGATGATGGGGGCTCAGGGAGTTGAAGTGGGCTTACAGACATTTCTCGGGCTTGAAGACATGACTTCAGTTCGCTGACATGACACAGGCTCTGGGACATGATGCCAGCTCGGGGACACGACACGGCTTCAGGGAGATGACGTGGGCTTGGGGAGATGATGCGGGCTTGGGGAGATGATTGGGCTGCGGGAGATGACTCAGGCTTGAGTAGATGAAGCGGTCTTGTGGATATGCAACAGGCTCACGGAGATGATGCGGGCTTTAGGAGAAGACATGGGCTTGGGAGATCATGCGGGGTTGGGGAGATGATTTCTCCTTGTGGACATGATGCGGGCTTAGGGTGGTGAGGTCAGCTTGGGGACATATGGGCCTGGAAACAAGAGGCAGCCTTGGGGAGATGATGTGGGCTTGGGGAGATGATGCGGGCTTGGGGAGCTGATGTGGGCTTGGGGAGATGATTCGGCTTGGGGAGATGATGTGGGCTCAGGGAGACTATGTGGGCTTGTGGAGATGATGTGGGCTTGGGGAGATCATGATCGCTTTGGGAGATGATGTGCGTTTAGGAAGATCATGTTGGCTTGGGGAGATCATGTGGGCCTGTTTAAATGTTGCGGGCTCGTGGATATTATGCTGGCTTGGGGACATGACGCAGCCTTGGCTAGATGATGCGGGCTTGGGAAATGATTAGGGCTTGGAGAAATGATTGGGCTTGGGGCGATGATGTGGGCTTGGGGAGATGGTGTGTGCTTAGAGATATGTCAGCTTGGAGACATTATGTGGGCTTGGGGAGAAGATTGCTCTTCGGGAGATGATGTGGGCTTGGGGAGATGATTGGGCTTGGGGTGCTGATGTGGGCTTGGGGAGATGATTGGGCTTGGGGTGCTGATGTGGGCTTGGGGAGATGATTGGGCTTGGGGAGATGATGTGGGCTTGGGGGGATCATGTTGGCTTGGGGAGATGAAGTGGTCCTGTGTAAAACATGCGGGCTCGTGGATTTAATGCCGGCTTGGGGACATGATGCAGGTTTGGTTAGATGATGCGGGCTTGGGAAATAATGTGGGCTTTGGAGATGATTGCGCTTGGGTAGAGGATGTGCTGTTGGGGAGATCATGTTGGCTTGGGGTGATGATGTGGTCTTAGAGATATGTCGACTTGGAGACATGATGTGGGCTTGATGACATTTTGTGGGCTTGGGGAGAAGATTGGGCTTCGGGAGTTGATGTGAGCTTGGGGAGATGATTGGGCTTCGGCAGATGATGTGGTCTTGGGAAATGATGCAGGCTTGGGGAAATTATATGCCTTTTGCGAGATGTGGGCTTTTGGACATGATGCAGGCTTAGGGAGATGAAGCGGGCTTAGGATGTGAGGTCGGCTTCGGGACATGTGGGCCTGAAAAAATGAGGCTTGGGGAGATAATGTAGGCTTGGGGAGATGTGGGCTTGGGGACATGATGCAGGCTTGGGGAGATAATGCGGGCTTGGGGAGATGATTGAGCTGTGGGAGATGACTCGGTCTTGTGGTGATGAAGCGGTCTTGCGGATATGCTGCAGGCTCAGGGAGATGATGCGGGCTTAGGAGATGACGTGGGCTTGGGAGATCATGCGGGGTTGCGGAGATGATTTGTCCTTGGGGACATGATGCGGTCTTAGGGTGGTGAGATCAACTTGGGGACAAGTGGGCCTGGATATATGATGCAGGATAGGGGAGGTGATTGTGCTTGGGAAGATGATGTGGGCTTGGGAAATGATGTGGGTCGGGGAGATAATTGGGCTTGGGGAGTTTATGTGGGCTTGGGGAGATCATGGTGGTTTGGGGAGATGATGTGGTCTTAGAGATATGTCAGCTTGGAGACATGATGTTTGCTTGAGCACATGATGTGCGCTTGTGGAGATGATTGTGCTTCGGGAGATGATGTGGGCTTGGGGAGATGATTGGGCGTGGGGAGATGATGTGAGCTTGGGGAGATGATTGGGCTTGGGCAGATGATGTCGGCTTGCGAAATGATGCAGGCTTGGGGAAAATATGTGCCTTTTGGGAGATGTGGTCTTGGGGACATGATGCGGGTTTGGGAAATGATGCAGGCTTGGGGAAAGTATGTGCCTTTTGGGAGATGTGGGCTTGTGGACATGATGCGGGCTTGGGGAGATGGTGCG
Organism: Camelus bactrianus; assembly: GCF_048773025.1. Classification (NCBI taxonomy): domain Eukaryota; kingdom Metazoa; phylum Chordata; class Mammalia; order Artiodactyla; family Camelidae; genus Camelus; species Camelus bactrianus. The sequence continues at coordinate 39,804,004 of NC_133558.1, forward strand.
GGCTTAGGGTGGTGAGGTCTGCTTGGGGACATGTGGGCCTGGAAACATGATGCAGGCTTGGGGAGATCATGTGGGCTTCAGGAGATGTGGGCTTGGGGATTTGATGCAGGCTTGGAGAGATGATAGGGGCTCATGGAGATGATGGGGGCTCGGGGAGTGAAAGTGGGCTTACAGACATTTCTCGGGCTTGCAGACATGAATTGAGTGTGCTGACTTGACACAGGCTCTGGGACATGATGCCGGCTCGGGGACACGACACGGGTTCAGGGAGATGACATGCGCTTGGAGAGATGATGCGGGCTTGGTCAGATGATTGGGCTGTGGAGACCACTCAGGCTTGGGGTGATGACGCCTTCTTGCGGATATGCTGAAGGCTGATGGAGATGATGCGGACTTAGGAGATGACGTGGGCTTGGGAGATCATGCGGGGTTGCGGAGGTGATTTGTCCTTGGGGACATGATGCGGGCGTAGGGTGGTGAGATCAGCTTGGGGACAAGTGGGCCTGGATATATGATGCAGGATTGGGGAGGTGATTGCGCTTGGGAAGATGATGCGGGCTTGGGAAATGATGTGGGCTGGGGAGATCATGGTGGTTTGGGGAGATGATGTGGTCTTAGAGATATGTCAGCTTGGAGACATGATGTTTGCTTGAGCACATGATGTGCGCTTGTGGAGATGATTGTGCTTCGGGAGATGATGTGGGCTTGGGGAGATGATTGGGTGTGGGGAGATGATGTGAGCTTGGGGAGATGATTGGGCTTGGGCAGATGATGTCGGCTTGCGAAATGATGCAGGCTCGGGGAAATTATGTGCCTTTTGGGAGATGTGGGCTTGGGGACATGATGCGGGCTTGGGGAGATGAAGCGGGCTTAGGGTTGTGAGGTCGGCTTGGGGACATGTGGACCTGGAAACATGATGCAGGCTTGGGAGACTATGTGGGCTTGGGGAGATGATGTGGGCTTGGGGAGATCATTTTGGCTTGGAGAGCTGATGTGGGCTTGTGGAGATCATGTTGGCTTTTGGAGATGAAGTTGTCCTGTGTAAATGATGCGGACTCGTGGATATTACGACGGTTTGTTGACATGACGCAGGCTCGGCTACATGAGGCGGGCTTGGGAAATGATGCTGGCTTGGGGAAATTATATGCGTTTTGGGAGATGTGGGCTTGTGGACATGATGCAGGCTTAGGGAGTTGAAGCGGGCTTAGGGTGTGAGGTCGGCTTTGGGACATGTGGGCCTGAAAAAATGAGGCTTGGGGAGATAATGTAGGCTTGGGGAGATGTGGGCCTGGGGACATGATGCAGGCTTGAGGAGATAATGCGGGCTTGGGGAGATGATTGAGCAGTGGGAGATGACTCGGTCTTGGGGTGATGAAGCGGTATTACGGATATGCTGCAGGCTCAGGGAGATGATGCGGGCTTAGGAGATGACGTGGGCTTGGGAGATCATGCGTGGTTGCGGAGATGATTTGTCCTTGGGTACATGATGCGGTCTTAGGGTGGTAGGATCAGCTTGGGGACATCTGGGCCTGGATATATGATGCAGGATTGGGGAGATGAGGCGGGCGTGGGGAGATGATGTGAGCTTGGGGAGATGATTGGGCTTGGGAAGATGATGCGCGCTTGGGAAATGATGTGGGCTGGGGAGATGATTGGGCTTGGGGAGTTGATGTGGGCTTGGGTAGATCATGGAGGCTTGGGGAGATGATGTGGTCTTAGAGATATGTCAGCTTGGAGACATGATGTTTGCTTGAGCACATGATGTGCGCTTGTGGAGATGATTGTGCTTCGGGAGATGATGTGGGCTTGGGGAGATGATTGGGCTTGGGGAGATGATGTGGGCTCAGGGAGACTATGTGTGCTTGTGGAGATGATGTGGGCTTGGGGAGATCAAGATCGCTTGGGGTGATGATGTGGGCTTGTGTAAATGATGCGGGTCGTGGATATTATGCTGGCTTGGGGACATGACGCAGCCTTGGCTAGATGATGCGGGCTTGGGAAATGATTAGGGCTTGGGGAAATGATTGGGCTTGGGGCGATGATGTGGGCTTGGGGAGATGGTGTGTGCTTAGAGATATGTCAGCTTGGAGACATTATGTGGGCTTGGGGAGAAGATTGCTCTTCGGGAAATGATGTGGGCTTGGGGAGATGATTGGGCTTGGGGTGCTGATGTGGGCTTGGGGAGATGATTGGGCTTGGGGAGATGATGTGGGCTTGCGGAGATGATCTGGCTTGGGGAGATGATGCGGGCTTTGGAAATGATGCAGTCTTGGGGAAATTATGTGCCTTTTGGGAGATGTGGGCTTGTGGACATGATGCGGGCTTAGAGAGATGAAACGGGCTTGGGTGTGAAGTCGGCTTCGGGACATGTGGGCCTGAAAAAATGATGAGGCTTGGGAGATCATGCGGGGTTGCGGAGATGATTTGTCCTTGGGTACATGATGCGGGCTTAGGGTGGTGAGATCCTCTTGGGGACATATGGGCCTGGAAACATGATGCGGGATTGGGGAGATGAGGCGGGCTTGAGGAGATGATGTGGGCATGGGGAGAGTATGTGGGCTCGGGGAGATGATGTGGGCTTGGGTAGATCATGTTGGCTTGGGGAGATGATGTGGGCTTGGGGAGATGATGTTGGCGTTTGGAGATGATCTGGGCCTGTGTACATGATGCGGTCTCGGGGACATGATGCATGCTCGGTTACATGATGCGGGCTTGGGAAATGATGCAGACTTAGGGAGATGATTGGGCTTGGGGAAATGATGTGAGCCTGTGTAAATGATTCGGGCTCATGGATATTATGCCGTCTTGGGACATGACGCAGGCTTGGCTAGATGATGCAGGCTTTGGGAATGATGCGGTCTTGGGGAGATGATTGGGCTTGGGGAAATGATGTGGGTTAGGGGAGATGATTGGGCTTGGAGAAATGATGTGGGCTAGGGGAGATGATTGGACTTGGGGAGATGATGTGAGCTTGGGGAGATGATTGGGCTTGGGGAGATGGTGTGGGCTTTGGAAATGATGCAGGCTTGGGGAAATTATGTGCCTTTTGGGAGATGTGGGATTGGGGAAATGATGCGGGCTTGGGGAGATGATGCGGGCTTGGGGAGATGAAGCGGGCTTAGGGTTGTGAGGTCGGCTTGGGGACATGTGGATCTGGAAAATGATGCAGGCTTGGGGAGACTATGTGGGCACGGGGAGATGATGTGGGATGTGGAGATCATGTTGGCTTGGGGAGATGAAGTGTTCCTGTGTAAATGATGCGGGCTCGCGGATATAATGCCGGCTTGGGGACATGACGCAAGCTCGGCTAAATGATGCGGGCGTGGAAAATGATGTGGGCTGGGGAGATGATTGGGCTTGGGGAGATGATGTGGGCTTGGGGAGATCATGGTGGTTTGGGGAGATGATGTGGGCTTAGTAATATGTCGGCTTGAAGACATGATGTGTGCTTGAGGGCATGATGTGGGCTTGGGGAGATGATTGGGCTTCGGGAGATGATGTGAGATGGGGAGATGATTGGGCTTGGGGAGATGATGTGTGCTTGGGAAATGATGCTGTCTTGGGGAAATTATGTGCCTTTTAGGAGATGTGGTATTGGGGACATGATGCGGGCTTGGGAAATGATGCAGGCTTGAGCAAATTATGTGCCTTTTGGTAGATGTGGGCTTGTGGACATGATGCGGGCTTGGGGAGATGAAGCGGGTTTAGGGATGTGAGGTCGGCTTGGGGACATGTGGGCTTGGAAACATGATGCATACTTGGGGAGATCATGTGGGCTTGATGACATGATGTGGGCTTGGTGAGAAGATTAGGCTTCGGGAGATGATGTGGGCTTGGGAAGATGATTGGGCTTGGGGAGATGCTGTGGGATTGGGAGATGTTGAAGGCTTGGAGAAATTATGTGCCTTTCGGGAGATGTGGGCCTGGGGACATGATGCGGGCTTGGGGAGATGAAGCAGGTGTATGGTGGTGAGGTCGGCTTGGGGAAATTTGGGCCTGGAATTACGATGCAGGCTTGAGGAGATAATGTGCGCTTGTGGAGATGTGGGCTTGGGAAATGATGCAGGCTCAGGGAAATTATGTGCCTTTTGGGAGATGTGGGCTTGGGGACATGAAGCGGCCTTGGGGAGATGAAGCGGGCTTAGGGTTCTGAGGTCGGCTTGGGGACATGTGGACCTGGAAACATGATGCAGGCTTGGGAGACTATGTGGGCTTGGGGAGATGATGTGGGCTTGGGGAGATCATGTTGGCTTGGGGAGCTGATGTGGGCTTGTGGAGATCATGTTGGCTTTTGGAGATGAAGTGGTCCTGTGTAAATGATGCGGTCTCGCGGATATTACGCCGGTTTGTTGATATGACGCAGGCTCGGCTAGATGTGGCGGGCTTGGGAAATGATGCGGGCTTGGGGAAATGATTGGGCTTGGGGAGATGCTGTGGACTTGGGGAGATCATGTTGGCTTGGGGACATGATGTGGGCTTAGAGATATGTTTGCTTAGAGACATGATGTGTGCTTGATGACTTTATGTAGGCTTGGGGAGAAGACTGGGCTTTGGGACATGATGTGAACTTGGGGAGATGATTGGGCTTGGGGAGATGTTGTGGGCTTGGGAAGTTGATTGGGCTTGGGGAGATGATGTTGGCTTGGCGAGATGATGTGTGCTTGGGGAGTTGATTGGGCTTGGGGAGATGATGAGGGCTTGGGAAATGATGCAGGCTTGGGGAAATTATATGCGTTTTGGGAGATGTGGGCTTGTGGACATGATGCAGGCTTAGGGAGTTGAAGCGAGCTTAGGGTGTGAGGTCGGCTTCGGGACATGTGGGCCTGAAAAAATGAGGCTTGGGGAGATAATGTGGGCTTGGGGAGATGTTGGCTTGGGGACATGATGCAGGCTTGGGGAGATAATGCAGGCTTGGGGAGATGATTGAGCTGTGGGAGATGACTCGGTCTTGGGGTGATGAAGCGTTGTTGCGGATATGCTGCAGGCTCAGGGAGGTGATGCGGGCTAGGAGATGACGTGGGCTTGGGAGATCATGCGGGGTTGCGGAGATTTGTCCTTGGGGACATGATGCGGGCTTAGGGTGGTGAGATCAGCTTGGGGACATGTGGGCCTGGAAACATGATGCGGGATTGGGGAGATGAGGCGGGCTTGAGGAGATGATGCGGGCTTGGTGGGATCATTTTGGCTTGGGGAGATGAAGTGGTCCTGTGTAAAACATGCGGGCTCGTGGATATAATGCCGGCTTGGGGACATGACGCAGGCTCGGCTAGATGATGCGTGGTTGGGAAATGATGTGGGCTGGGGAGATGTTTGGGCTTGGGGAAATGATGTGGGCTAGGGGAGATGAAGCGGGCTTTGTGTCGTGAGGTCGGCTTGGGGACATGTGGGCCTGGAAACATGATGCAGGCTTGGTGAGATAATGTGTCCTTGGGGAGATGTGGGCTTGGGGACATGATGCCGGCTTGGGGAGATGTTGCGGGCTTGGGGAGATATGGTCTTGGGGAGATGTGAGCTTGGGGAGATGATGCGGGCTAGAGAATTTGATTGTGGCTCTGGGATATGACACGGGCTCGGGGAGATGACGCAGGCTCGCAGACATTTATCGGGCTTGTGGATATGACGTGGGCTGACTGACACGACACGTGCTCTGGATATGACGCCAGCTCCGGGACACAACACAGGTTCAGGGAGTTACGTGGACTTGGAGAGCTGATGTGGGATTTGGAAGATGTAGGTTTAGAAAGATGTGGGCTTGTAGAGATGATTCGGGCTTGGGGAGGTGTTGGCTCGAGGAGATGACGTGGGCTCTGGGAGATGACGCGGGCTGAGGGAGATGACCTGGGCTTGTGGAGATGACATGGGCTCATGGAGATGATGGGGGCTCGGGGAGTTGAAGTGGGCTTACAGATATTTCTCGGGCTTGCAGACATGACTTGAGTTCTCTGGGACATGATGCCGGCTTGGGGACACGACAAGGGTTCAGGGAGATGACGTGGGTTTGGGGAGATGATGCGGGCTTGGGGAGATGATTGGGCTGTGGGAGATGACTCAGGCTTGGGGTGATGAAGTGGTCTTGCGGATATGCTTCAGGCTCAGGGAGATATTGCGGGCTTTAGAGATGACGTGGGCTTGGGAGATCACGCAGGGTTGGGGAGATGATTTGTCCTTTGGGATATGATGCAAGCTTAGAGTGGTGAGGTCAGCTTGGGGACATGTGGGCCTGGAAACATGATGCGGGCTTGGGGAGATGATGTGGGCTTGGGGAGACTATGTGGGCTCGTTGAGAAGATGTGGGCTTGGTGAGGTCATGTTGACTTGGGGAGATGATGTGGGCTTGGGGAGACCACCTTAGCTTGGGGAGATGATGTGGTCTTAGAGTTATGTCGGCTTAGAGACATGATACGGGCTTGGTGACATGATGTGTGCTTGGGGAGAAGTTTGGGCTTCATGAGATGATGTGGGGTAGGGGAGATGATTGGGCTTGGGGAGATGATGAGGGCTTGGGGAAATTATATGCCTTTTGGGAGATGTGGGCTTGTGGACATGATGCAGGCTTAGGGAGATGAAGCGGGCTTAGGGTGTGAGGTCGGCTTCAGGACATGTGGGCCTGAAAAAATGAGGCTTGGGGAGATAATGTAGGCTTGGGGAGATGTGGGCTTGGGGATTTGATGCAGGCTTGGAGAGATGACATGGGCTCATGGAGATGATGGGGGCTCGGGGAGTGAAAGTGGGCTTACAGACCTTTCTCGGGCCTGCAGACATGAATTGAGTGTGCTGACTTGACACAGGCTCTGGGACATGATGCCGGCTCAGGGACACGACACGGGATCAGGGAGATGACGTGGGCTTGGAGAGATGATGCGGGCTTCGGGAGATGATTGGGCTGTGGGAGATCAGTCAGGCTTGGGGTGATGACGCCTTCTTGCGGATATGCTGGAGGCTCAGGGAGATGATGCGGGCTTAGGAGATGATGTGGGCTTGGGAGATCATGCGGTGTTGCGGAGATGATTTGTCCTTGGGGACATGATGCGGTCTTAGGGTGGTGAGATCAGCTTGGGGACATATGGGCCTGGAAACATGGTGTGGGCTTGGGGAGATGATGTGGGATTGGGGAGATGATGTGGGCTTGTGGAGAGTATGTGGGCTCGGGGAGATGATGTGCGCTTTGAAAATGATGCACGCTTGGGGAATGTATGCGGGCTTGGGGAGATGATGTGGGCTCGGGGAGATAATGCGGGCTTGGGGCGATGATGTGGGCTTGGGGAGATGGTGTGTGCTTAGAGACATGTCAGCTTGGAGACATCATGTGGGCTTGGGAAGAAGATTGCTCTTCGGGAGATGATGTGGGCTTGGGGAGATGATTGGGCTTGGGGTGCTGATGTGGGCTTGGGGAGATGATTGGGCTTGGGGAGATGAAGCGGGCTTTGGAAATGATGCAGGCTTGGGGAAAGTATGTGCCTTTTGGGAGATGTGGGCTTGTGGACATGATGCGGGCTTAGGGAGATGAAGCGGGCTTAGGGTGTGAGGTTGGCTTCGGGACATGTGGGCCTGAAAAAATGATGAGGTTTGGGAGATCATGCAGGGTTGCGGAGATGATTTGTCCTTGGGTACATGATGTGGGCTTAGGGTGGTGAGATCAGCTTGGGGACATGTGGGCCTGGAAACATGATGCGGGATTGGGGAGATGAGGTGGGCTTGAGGAGATGATGTGGGCATGGGGAGAGTATGTGGGCTTGGGTAGATCATGTTGTCTTGGGGAGATGATGTGTGCTTGGGGAGATGATGTGGACTTGGGGAGATCATGTTTTCTTGGGGACATGATATGGGCTTACAGATATGTTTGCTTGGAGACATGATGTGTGCTTGATGACATTATGTAGGCTTCGCGAGAAGACTGGGCTTCAGGAGATGATGTGCACTTGGGGAGATGATTGGTCTTGGGGAGATGATGTGGGCTTGGGGAGTTGATTGGCCTTGCGGAGATGATGAGGGCTTGAGAAATGATGCAGGCTTGTTGAAATTATATGCCTTTTGGGAGATGTGGGCTTGTGGACATGATGCAGGCTTAGGGAGATGAAGCGGGCTGAGGGTGTGAGGTCGGCTTCGCGACATGTGGGCCTGAAAAAATGAGGCTTGGGGAGATAATGTAGGCTTGGGGAGATGTGGGCTTGGGGACATGATGCAGGCTTAGGAGATGACGTGGGCTTGGGAGATCATGCGGGGTTGCGGAGATGATTTGTCCTTGGGGACATGATGCGGGCTTAGGGTGGTGAGATCAGCTTGGGGACAAGTGGGCCTGGATATATGATGCAGGATTGGGGAGGTGATTGCGCTTGGGAAGATGATGCGGGCTTGGGAAATGATGTGGGCTGGGGAGATAATTGGGCTTGGGGAGTTTATGTGGACTTGGGGAGATCATGGTGGTTTGGGGAGATGATGTGGGCTTTGAAAATGATGCACGCTTGGGGAATGAATGCAGGCTTGGGGAGATGATGTGGGCTCGGGGAGATAATGCGGGCTTGGGGCGATGATGTGGGCTTGGGGAGATGGTGTGTGCTTAGAGATATGTCAGCTTGGAGACATTATGTGGGCTTGGGGAGAAGATTGCTCTTCGGGAGATGATGTGGGCTTGGGGACATGATTGGGCTTGGGGTGCTGATGTGGTCTTGGGGAGATGATTGGGCTTGGGGAGATGATGCGGGCTTTGGAAATGATGCAGGCTTGGGAAAATTATGTGCCTTTTGGGAGATGTGGTGTTGGGGAAATGATGCGGGCTTGGGAAATGATGCAGGCTTGGGGAAAGTATGTGCCTTTTGGGAGATGCGGGCTTTTGGACATGATGCGGGCTTAGGGAGATGAAGCAGGTTTAGGGATGTGAGGTCGGCTTGGGGACATGTGGGCTTGGAAACATGATGCATACTTGGGGAGATCATGTGGGCTTGATGACACGATGTGGGCTTGGTGAGAAGACTAGGCTTCGGGAGATGATGTGGGCTTGGTCAGATGATTGGGCTGTGGAGATCACTCAGGCTTGGGGTGATGACGCCTTCTTGCGGATATGCTGAAGGCTGATGGAGATGATGTGGACTTAGGAGATGACGTGGGCTTGGGAGATCATGTGGGGTTGAGGAGATGATTTGTCCTTGAGGACATGATGCGGGCTTAGGGTGGTGAGGTCTGTTTGGGGACATGTGGGCCTGGAAACATGATGCGGGCTCATGGATATTATGCTGGCTTGGGGACATGACGCAGCCTTGGCTAGATGATGCGGGCTTGGGAAATGATTAGGGCTTGGGGAAATGATTGGGCTTGGGGCGATGATGTGGGCTTGGGGAGATGGTGTGTGCTTAGAGATATGTCAGCTTGGAGACATTATGTGGGCTTGGGGAGAAGATTGCTCTTCGGGAGATGATGTGGGCTTGAGGAGATGATGTGGGCTTGGGGAGATGATGCGGGCTTGGGAAAATATGCAGGCTTGGGGAAAGTATGTGCCTTTTGGGAGATGTGGGCTTGTGGACATGATGAGGGCTTAGGGAGATGAAGCGGGCTTAGGGTGTGAGGTTGGCTTTGGGACATGTGGGCCTGAAAAAATGATGAGGCTTGGGAGATCATGCGGGGTTGCGGAGATGATTTGTCCTTGGGTACATGATGCGGGCTTAGGGTGGTGAGATCAGCTTGGGGACATGTGGGCCTGGAAACATGATGCGGGATTGGGGAGATGATGCGGGCTTGAGGAGATGATGTGGGCATGAGGAGAGTATGTGGGCTCGGGGAGATGATGTTGGCTTGGGTAGATCATGTTGGCTTGGGGAGATGATTTGGGCTTGGGGAGATGATGTGGGCTTGGGGAAATGATGTGGGCTTGGAGAGATCATGTTGGCTTTCGGAGATGATCTGGGCCTGTGTACATGATGCGGTCTCGGGGACATGATGCAGGCTCGGTTCCATGATGCGGGCTTGGGAAATGATGCAGACTTAGGGAGATGATTGGGCTTGGGGAAATGATGTGTGGCTGTGTAAATGATTCGGGCTCGCGGATATTATGCCGTCTTGGGACATGACGCAGGCTTGGCTAGATGATGCAGGCTTCGGGAATGATGCGGTCTTGGGGAGATGATTGGGCTTGGGGAGATTATGTGGGCTAGGGGAGATGATTGGGCTTTGGGAGATGATGTGGGCTTGGGGAGATGATGTGGGCTTGGGGAGATGATTGGGCCTGGGGAGAATATGTGAACTTGGGAGATGATTGGACTTGGGGAGATGATGTGAGCTTGGGGAGATGATTGGGCTTGGGGAGATGATGGGGGATTGGGAAATGATGTAGTCTTGGAGAAATTATGTGCCTTTTGAGAGATGTGGGCCTGGGGACATGGTGAGGGCTTGGGGAGATGAAGCCGGTGTAGGGTGGTGAGGTCGGCTTGGGAACATTTGGGCCTGGAATCACGATGCAAGCTTGGGGAGATAATGTGCGCTTGGGGAGATGTGGGCTTGGGAACATGATGCAGGCTTGGAGAGATGATTCGGGCTTGGGAAATGATGCAGGCTTGGGGAAATTATGTGCCTTTTGGGAGTCGTGGGCTTGGGGACATGATGCGGGCTTGGGGAGATGAAGCAGGCTTAGGGTTGTGAGGTCGGCTTGGGGACATGTGGATTTTTAAACATGATGCAGGCTTGGGGAGACTATGTGGGCTCAGGGAGATGATGTGGGCTTGTGGAGATCATGTTGGCTTGGGGAGATGAAGTGTTCCTGTGTAAATGATGCGGGCTCGCAGATATAATGCCGGCTTGGGGACAGGATGCAAGCTTGGCTAGATGATGCGGGCGTGGGAAATGATGTGGGCTGGGGAGATGATTGGGCTTGGGGAGATGATGTGGGCTTGGGGAGATCGTGGAGGTTTGGGGAGATGATGTGGGCTTAGTAATATGTCGGCTTGAAGACATGATGTGTGCTTGAGGGCATGATGTGTGCTTGGGGAGATGATTGGGCTTCGGGAGATGATGTGTGCTTGGGAAATGATGCAGTCTTGGGGAAATTATGTGCCTTTTGAGAGATGTGGTATTGGGGACATGATGCGGGCTTGGGGAGATGAAGCAGGTTTAGGGATGTGAGGTCGGCTTGGGGACATGTGGGCTTGGAAACATGATGCATACTTGGGGAGATCATGTGGGCTTGATGACATGATGTGGGCTTGGTGAGAAGATTAGGCTTCGGGAGATGATGTGGGCTTGGGAAGATGATTGGGCTTGGGGAGATGATGTGGGATTGGGAAATGTTGAAGGCTTGGAGAAATTATGTGCCTTTCGGGAGATGTGGGCCTGGGGATATGATGCGGGCTTGGGGAGATGAAGCGGGCTTAGGGTGTGAGGTCGGCTTCGGGACATGTGGGCCTGAAAAAATGAGGCTTGGGGAGATAATGTAGGCTTGGGGAGATGTGGGCTTGTGGACATGATGCAGGCTTAGGGAGATGAAGCGGGCTGAGGGTGTGAGGTCGGCTTCGGGACATGTGGGCCTGAAAAAATGAGGCTTGGGGAGATAATGTAGGCTTGGGGAGATGTGGGCTTGGGGATTTGATGCAGGCTTGGAGAGATGACATGGGCTCTTGGAGATGATGTGGGCTCGGGGAATGAAAGTGGGCTTAGAGACATTTCTCGGGCTTGCAGACATGAATTGAGTGTGCTGACATGACACAGGCTCTGGGACATGATGCCGGCTTGGGGACACGACACGGGTTCATGGAGATGACGTGGGCTTGGAGAGATGATGCGGGCTTGGTGAGATGATGTGGGATTGGGGAGATTATGTGGGCTTGGGGGGATCATGTTGGCTTGGGGAGATGATTGGGCTTCGAGAGATGATGTGGTCTTGGGAAATGATGCAGGCTTGTGGAAATTGTGTGCCTTTTGGGAGATGTGGGTTTGTGGACATGATGCGGGCTTGGGGAGATGAAGCGGGCTTAGAGTTGTGCGGTCAGCTTGGGGACATGTGGGCCTGGAAACATGATGCATACTTGGGGAGATCATGTGGGCTTGTGTAGATGTGGGCTTGGGGACATGATGCAGCCTTGGGGAGATGACGCGTGCTTGGTGAGACGACAAGGGCTCATGGAGATGATGGGTGATCGGGGAGTGAAAGTGGGCTTACAGACATTTCTCGGGCTTGCAGACATGAATTGAGTGTGCTGACATGACACAGGCTCTGGGACATGATGCCAGCTCGGGAAAACCACACGGGTTCAGGGAGATGACATGGGCTTGGAGAGATGATGCGGGCTTGGTCAGATGATTGGGCTGTGGAGATCACTCAGGCTTGGGGTGATGACGCCTTCTTGCGGATATGCTGAAGGCTGATGGAGATGATGAGGATTTCGGAGATGACGTGGGGTTGGGGGATCATGCGGGGTTGCGGAGATGATTTGTCCTTGGGGACATGATGCGGGCTTAGGGTGGTGAGGTCTGCTTGGGGACATGTGGGCCTGGAAACATGATGCATACTTGGGAGGTCATGTGGGCTTGTGAAGATGTGGGCTTGGGGACATGATGCATGCTTGGAGAGATGATTCGGGCTTGTGAGATGACATGGGCTCATGGAGATGATGGGGGCTCGGGGAGTGAAAGTGGGCTTAGAGACATTTCTCGGGATTGCAGACATGAATTGAGTGTGCTGACATGACACAGGCTCTGGGACATGATGCCGGCTCGGGGACACGACACGGGATCAGGGAGATGACGTGGGCTTGGAGAGATGATGCGGGCTTGGTCAGATGATTGGGCTGTGGAGATCACTCAGGCTTGGGGTGATGACGCCTTCTTGCGGATATGCTGAAGGCTGACGGAGATGATGCGGACTTAGGAGATGACGTGGGCTTGGGAGATCATGTGGGGTTGAGGAGATGATTTGTCCTTGAGGACATGATGCGGGCTTAGGGTGGTGAGGTCTGTTTGGGGACATGTGGGCCTGGAAACATGATGCGGGCTCATGGATATTATGCTGGCTTGGGGACATGACGCAGCCTTGGCTAGATGATGCGGGCTTGGGAAATGATTAGGGCTTGGGGAAATGATTGGGCTTGGGGCGATGATGTGGGCTTGGGGAGATGGTGTGTGCTTAGAGATATGTCAGCTTGGAGACATTATGTGGGCTTGGGGAGAAGATTGCTCTTCGGGAGATGATGTGGGCTTGAGGAGATGATGTGGGCTTGGGGAGATGATGTGGGCTTGGGAAATGATGCAGGCTTGGGGAAATTATGTGCCTTTTGGGAGATGTGGTATTGGGGACATGATGCGGGCTTGGGAAATGATGCAGGCTTGGGGAAAGTATGTGCCTTTTGAGACATGTGGGCTTGTGGACATGATGCGGGCTTAGGGAGATGAAGCGGGCTTAGGGTGTGAGGTTGGCTTTGGGACATGTGGGCCTGAAAAAATGATGAGGCTTGGGAGATCATGCGGGGTTGCGGAGATGATTTGTCCTTGGGTACATGATGCGGGCTTAGGGTGGTGAGATCAGCTTGGGGACATGTGGGCCTGGAAACATGATGCGGGATTGGGGAGATGATGCGGGCTTGAGGAGATGATGTGGGCATGGGGAGAGTATGTGGGCTCGGGTAGATGATGTTGGCTTGGGTAGATCATGTTGGCTTGGGGAGATGATGTGGGCTTGGGGAGATGATGTGGGCTTGGGGAAATGATGTGGGCTTGGAGAGATCATGTTGGCTTTCGGAGATGATCTGGGCCTGTGTACATGATGCGGTCTCGGGGACATGATGCAGGCTCGGTTCCATGATGCGGGCTTGGGAAATGATGCAGACTTAGGGAGATGATTGGGCTTGGGGAAATGATGTGTGGCTGTGTAAATGATTCGGGCTCGCGGATATTATGCCGTCTTGGGACATGACGCAGGCTTGGCTAGATGATGCAGGCTTCGGGAATGATGCGGTCTTGGGGAGATGATTGGGCTTGGGGAGATGATGGGGGATTGGGAAATGATGTAGTCTTGGAGAAATTATGTGCCTTTTGAGAGATGTGGGCCTGGGTACATGTTGAGGGCTTGGGGAGATGAAGCCGGTGTAGGGTGGTGAGGTCGGCTTGGGAACATTTGGGCCTGGAATCACGATGCAAGCTTGGGGAGATAATGTGCGCTTGGGGAGATGTGGGCTTGGGAACATAATGCAGGCTTGGAGAGATGATTCGGGCTTGGGAAATGATGCAGGCTTGGGGAAAGTATGTGCCTTTTGGGAGATGCGGGCTTTTGGACATGATGCGGGCTTAGGGAGATGAAGCGGGTTTAGGGATGTGAGGTCGGCTTGGGGACATGTGGGCTTGGAAACATGATGCATACTTGGGGAGATCATGTGGGCTTGATGACACGATGTGGGCTTGGTGAGAAGACTAGGCTTCGGGAGATGATGTGGGCTTGGTCAGATGATTGGGCTGTGGAGATCACTCAGGCTTGGGGTGATGACGCCTTCTTGCGGATATGCTGAAGGCTGATGGAGATGATGCGGACTTAGGAGATGACGTGGGCTTGGGAGATCATGTGGGGTTGAGGAGATGATTTGTCCTTGAGGACATGATGCGGGCTTAGGGTGGTGAGGTCTGTTTGGGGACATGTGGGCCTGGAAACATGATGCGGGCTCATGGATATTATGCTGGCTTGGGGACATGACGCAGCCTTGGCTAGATGATGCGGGCTTGGGAAATGATTAGGGCTTGGGGAAATGATTGGGCTTGGGGCGATGATGTGGGCTTGGGGAGATGGTGTGTGCTTAGAGATATGTCAGCTTGGAGACATTATGTGGGCTTGGGGAGAAGATTGCTCTTCGGGAGATGATGTGGGCTTGAGGAGATGATGTGGGCTTGGGGAGATGATGGGGGATTGGGAAATGATGCAGTCTTGGAGAAATTATGTGCCTTTTGAGAGATGTGGGCCTGGGGACATGATGCGGGCTTGGGGAGATGAAGCAGGTGTAGGTTGGTGAGGTCGGCTTGGGAACATTTGGGCCTGGAATCACGATGCAAGCTTGGGGAGATAAAGTGCGCTTGGGGAGATGTGGGCTTGGGAACAAGATGCAGGCTTGGAGAGATGATGCGGGCTTGGGGAGATCATGGTGATTTGGGGTGATGATGTAGGCTTAGTAATATGTCGGCTTGAAGACATGATGTGTGCTTGAGAGCATGATGTGGGCTTGGGGAGATGATTGGGCTTGGGGAGATGATGTGGGATTTGGAAAAGATGCAGGCTCGGGGAAATTATGTGCCTTTTGGGAGATGTGGGCTTGGGGATATGATGCGGGCTTGGGGAGATGATGTGGGATTGGGGAGATGATGTGGGGTTGTGGAGACTATGTGGGCTCGGGAAGATGATGTGGGCTTTGAAAATGATGCACGCTTGGGGAATGTATGCGGGCTTGGGGAGATGATGTGGGCTCGGGGAGATGATGCGGGCTTGGGGAGATGATGTGGGCTCAGGGAGATTATGTGGGCTTGTGGAGCTGATGTGGGCTTGGGGAGATCATGATCGCATGTGGAGATGATGTGCGTTTAGGAAGATCATGTTGGCTTGGGGAGATCATGTGGGCCTGAATAAATGATGCGGGCTCGTGGATAATATGCTGGCTTGGGGACATGACGCAGCCTTGGCTAGATGATGCGGGCTTGGGAAATGATTAGGGCTTGGGGAAATGATTGGGCTTGGGGCGATGATGTGGGCTTGGGGAGATGGTGTGTGCTTAGAGATATGTCAGCTTGGAGACATTATGTGGGCTTGGGGAGAAGATTGCTCTTCGGGAGATGATGTGGGCTTGGGGAGATGATTGGGCTTGGGGTGCTGATGTGGGCTTGGGGAGATGATTGGGCTTGGGGAGATGATGCGGGCTTTGGAAATGATGCAGGCTTGGGGAAATTATGTGCCTTTTGGGAGATGTGGGCTTGTGGACATGATGCGGGCTTAGGGAGATGAAGCGGGCTTAGGGTGTGAGGTTGGCTTTGGGACATGTGGGCCTGAAAAAATGATGAGGCTTGGGAGATCATGCGGGGTTGCGGAGATGATTTGTCCTTGGGTACATGATGTGGGCTTAGGGTGGTGCGATCAGCTTGGGGACATGTGGCCCTGGAAACGTGATGCAGGATTGGGGAGATGAGGTGGGCTTGAGGAGATAATGTGGGCATGGGGAGAGTATGTGGGCTTGGGTAGATCATGTTGTCTTGGGGAGATGATGTGTGCTTGGGGAGATGATGTGTGCTTGTGGAGATGATGTGGACTTGGGGAGATCATGTTTTTTTGGGGACATGATGTGGGCTTACAGATATGTTTGCTTGGAGACATGATGTGTGCTTGATGACATTATGTAGGCTTGGGGAGAAGACTGGGCTTCGGTAGATGATGTGCACTTGGGGAGATGATTGGTCTTGGGGAGATGATGTGGGCTTGGGGAGTTGATTGGGCTTGGGGAGATGATGTTGGCTTGGCGAGATGATGTGGGCTTGGGGAGTTGATTGGGCTTGGGGAGATGATGAGGGCTTGAGAGATGATGCAGGCTTGTTGAAATTATATGCCTTTTGGGAGATGTGGGCTTGTGGACATGATGCAGGCTTAGGGAGATGAAGCGAGCTGAGGGTGTGAGGTCGGCTTCGGGATATGTGGGCCTGAAAAAATGAGGCTTGGGGAGATAATGTAGGCTTGGGGAGATGTGGGCTTGGGGATTTGATGCAGGCTTGGAGAGATGACATGGGCTCCTGGAAATGATGGGGGCTCGGGGAGTGAAAGTGGGCTTACAGACATTTCTCGGGCTTGCAGACATGAATTGAGTGTGCTGACATGACACAGGCTCTGGGACATGATGCCGGCTCCGGGACACGACACGGGTTCAGGGAGATGACGTGGGCTTGGAGAGATGATGCGGGCTTGGGGAGATGATTGGGCTGTGGGAGATCACTCAGGCTTGGGGTGATGACACCTTCTTGCGGTAATGCTGGAGGCTCAGGGAGATGATGCGGGCTTAGGAGATGATGTGGGCTTGGGAGATCATGCGGTGTTGCGGAGAAGATTTGTCCTTGGGGACATGATGCAGTCTTAGGGTGGTGAGATCAGCTTGGGGAAATGTGGGCCTGGAAACATGGTGCGGGCTTGGGGAGATGATGTGGGTTTGGGGAGATGTTGTGGGCTTTTGGGAATCATGTTGGTTTGGGGAGATGATTGGGCTTTGGGAGATGATGTGGGCTTGGGGAGTTGATTGGGCGTGGGGAGTTGATATGAGCTTGGGGAGATGATTGGGCTTCAGCAGACGATGTGGTCTTGGGAAATGATGCAGGCTTGTGGAAAGTGTGTGCCTTTTGGGAGATGTGGGTTTGTGGACATGATGCGGGCTTGGGCTGATTAAGCGGGCTTAGGAATGTGAGGTCGGCTTGGGGACATGTGGGCTTGGAAACATGATGCATACTTGGGGAGATCACGTGGGCTTGTGAAGATGTGGGCTTGGGGACATGATGCAGGCTTGGAGAGATGATTCGGGCTTGGGACATGATGCAGCCTTGGAGAGATGATGCGGGCTTGGGGAGATGATTGGGCTGTGGAGATCACTCAGGCTTTGGGTGATGACGCCTTCTTGCTGTAATGCTGGAGGCTCAGGGAGATGATGCGGGCTTAGGAGATGATGTGGGCTTGGGAGATCATGCGGTGTTGCGGCGAAGATTTGTCCTTGGGGACATGATGCAGTCTTAGGGTGGTGAGATCAGCTTGGGGATATGTGGGCCTGGAAACATGGTGCGGGCTTGGGGAGATGATGTGGGATTGGGGAGATGATGTGGGCTTGTGTGGATCATGTTGGCTCGGGGAGATATGTGGATTTTGAAAATCATGCACGCTTGGGGAATGTATGCGGGCTTGAGGAGATGATGAGGGTTTGAGAAATGATGCAGGCTTGTTGAAATTATATGCCTTTTGGGAGATGTGGGCTTGTGGACATGATGCAGGCTTAGGGAGATGAAGCGGGCTGAGGGTGTGAGGTCGGCTTCGGGACATGTGGGCCTGAAAAAATGAGGCTTGGGGAGATAATGTAGGCTTGGGGAGATGTGGGCTTGGGGATTTGATGCAGGCTTGGAGAGATGACATGGGCTCTTGGAGATGATGTGGGCTCGGGGAGTGAAAGTGGGCTTAGAGACATTTCTCGGGCTTGCAGACATGAATTGAGTGTGCTGACATGACACAGGCTCTGGGACATGATGCCGGCTTGGGGACACGACACGGGTTCATGGAGATGACGTGGGCTTGGAGAGATGATGCGGGCTTGGTGAGATGATGTGGGATTGGGGAGATTATGTGGGCTTGGGGGGATCATGTTGGCTTGGGGAGATGATTGGGCTTCGAGAGATGATGTGGTCTTGGGAAATGATGCAGGCTTGTGAAAATTGTGTGCCTTTTGGGAGATGTGGGTTTGTGGACATGATGCGGGCTTGGGGAGATGAAGCGGGCTTAGAGTTGTGCGGTCAGCTTGGGGACATGTGGGCCTGGAAACATGATGCATACTTGGGGAGATCATGTGGGCTTGTGTAGATGTGGGCTTGGGGACATGATGCAGCCTTGGGGAGATGACGCGTGCTTGGTGAGACGACAAGGGCTCATGGAGATGATGGGTGATCGGGGAGTGAAAGTGGGCTTACAGACATTTCTCGGGCTTGCAGACATGAATTGAGTGTGCTGACATGACACAGGCTCTGGGACATGATGCCAGCTCGGGAAAACCACACGGGTTCAGGGAGATGACATGGGCTTGGAGAGATGATGCGGGCTTGGTCAGATGATTGGGCTGTGGAGATCACTCAGGCTTGGGGTGATGACGCCTTCTTGCGGATATGCTGAAGGCTGATGGAGATGATGAGGATTTCGGAGATGACGTGGGGTTGGGGGATCATGCGGGGTTGCGGAGATGATTTGTCCTTGGGGACATGATGCGGGCTTAGGGTGGTGAGGTCTGCTTGGGGACATGTGGGCCTGGAAACATGATGCATACTTGGGAGGTCATGTGGGCTTGTGAAGATGTGGGCTTGGGGACATGATGCATGCTTGGAGAGATGATTCGGGCTTGTGAGATGACATGGGCTCATGGAGATGATGGGGGCTCGGGGAGTGAAAGTGGGCTTAGAGACATTTCTCGGGATTGCAGACATGAATTGAGTGTGCTGACATGACACAGGCTCTGGGACATGATGCCGGCTCGGGGACACGACACGGGATCAGGGAGATGACGTGGGCTTGGAGAGATGATGCGGGCTTGGTCAGATGATTGGGCTGTGGAGATCACTCAGGCTTGGGGTGATGACGCCTTCTTGCGGATATGCTGAAGGCTGACGGAGATGATGCGGACTTAGGAGATGACGTGGGCTTGGGAGATCATGTGGGGTTGAGGAGATGATTTGTCCTTGAGGACATGATGCGGGCTTAGGGTGGTGAGGTCTGTTTGGGGACATGTGGGCCTGGAAACATGATGCGGGCTCATGGATATTATGCTGGCTTGGGGACATGACGCAGCCTTGGCTAGATGATGCGGGCTTGGGAAATGATTAGGGCTTGGGGAAATGATTGGGCTTGGGGCGATGATGTGGGCTTGGGGAGATGGTGTGTGCTTAGAGATATGTCAGCTTGGAGACATTATGTGGGCTTGGGGAGAAGATTGCTCTTCGGGAGATGATGTGGGCTTGAGGAGATGATGTGGGCTTGGGGAGATGATGTGGGCTTGGGAAATGATGCAGGCTTGGGGAAATTATGTGCCTTTTGGGAGATGTGGTATTGGGGACATGATGCGGGCTTGGGAAATGATGCAGGCTTGGGGAAAGTATGTGCCTTTTGAGACATGTGGGCTTGTGGACATGATGCGGGCTTAGGGAGATGAAGCGGGCTTAGGGTGTGAGGTTGGCTTTGGGACATGTGGGCCTGAAAAAATGATGAGGCTTGGGAGATCATGCGGGGTTGCGGAGATGATTTGTCCTTGGGTACATGATGCGGGCTTAGGGTGGTGAGATCAGCTTGGGGACATGTGGGCCTGGAAACATGATGCGGGATTGGGGAGATGATGCGGGCTTGAGGAGATGATGTGGGCATGGGGAGAGTATGTGGGCTCGGGTAGATGATGTTGGCTTGGGTAGATCATGTTGGCTTGGGGAGATGATGTGGGCTTGGGGAGATGATGTGGGCTTGGGGAAATGATGTGGGCTTGGAGAGATCATGTTGGCTTTCGGAGATGATCTGGGCCTGTGTACATGATGCGGTCTCGGGGACATGATGCAGGCTCGGTTCCATGATGCGGGCTTGGGAAATGATGCAGACTTAGGGAGATGATTGGGCTTGGGGAAATGATGTGTGGCTGTGTAAATGATTCGGGCTCGCGGATATTATGCCATCTTGGGACATGACGCAGGCTTGGCTAGATGATGCAGGCTTCGGGAATGATGCGGTCTTGGGGAGATGATTGGGCTTGGGGAGATGATGGGGGATTGGGAAATGATGTAGTCTTGGAGAAATTATGTGCCTTTTGAGAGATGTGGGCCTGGGTACATGTTGAGGGCTTGGGGAGATGAAGCCGGTGTAGGGTGGTGAGGTCGGCTTGGGAACATTTGGGCCTGGAATCACGATGCAAGCTTGGGGAGATAATGTGCGCTTGGGGAGATGTGGGCTTGGGAACATAATGCAGGCTTGGAGAGATGATTCGGGCTTGGGAAATGATGCAGGCTTGGGGAAAGTATGTGCCTTTTGGGAGATGCGGGCTTTTGGACATGATGCGGGCTTAGGGAGATGAAGCGGGTTTAGGGATGTGAGGTCGGCTTGGGGACATGTGGGCTTGGAAACATGATGCATACTTGGGGAGATCATGTGGGCTTGATGACACGATGTGGGCTTGGTGAGAAGACTAGGCTTCGGGAGATGATGTGGGCTTGGTCAGATGATTGGGCTGTGGAGATCACTCAGGCTTGGGGTGATGACGCCTTCTTGCGGATATGCTGAAGGCTGATGGAGATGATGCGGACTTAGGAGATGACGTGGGCTTGGGAGATCATGTGGGGTTGAGGAGATGATTTGTCCTTGAGGACATGATGCGGGCTTAGGGTGGTGAGGTCTGTTTGGGGACATGTGGGCCTGGAAACATGATGCGGGCTCATGGATATTATGCTGGCTTGGGGACATGACGCAGCCTTGGCTAGATGATGCGGGCTTGGGAAATGATTAGGGCTTGGGGAAATGATTGGGCTTGGGGCGATGATGTGGGCTTGGGGAGATGGTGTGTGCTTAGAGATATGTCAGCTTGGAGACATTATGTGGGCTTGGGGAGAAGATTGCTCTTCGGGAGATGATGTGGGCTTGAGGAGATGATGTGGGCTTGGGGAGATGATGTGGGCTTGGGGAGATGATGGGGGATTGGGAAATGATGCAGTCTTGGAGAAATTATGTGCCTTTTGAGAGATGTGGGCCTGGGGACATGATGCGGGCTTGGGGAGATGAAGCAGGTGTAGGTTGGTGAGGTCGGCTTGGGAACATTTGGGCCTGGAATCACGATGCAAGCTTGGGGAGATAAAGTGCGCTTGGGGAGATGTGGGCTTGGGAACAAGATGCAGGCTTGGAGAGATGATGCGGGCTTGGGGAGATCATGGTGATTTGGGGTGATGATGTAGGCTTAGTAATATGTCGGCTTGAAGACATGATGTGTGCTTGAGAGCATGATGTGGGCTTGGGGAGATGATTGGGCTTGGGGCGATGATGTGGGCTTGGGGAGATGGTGTGTGCTTAGAGATATGTCAGCTTGGAGACATTATGTGGGCTTGGGGAGAAGATTGCTCTTCGGGAGATGATGTGGGCTTGGGGACATGATTGGGCTTGGGGTGCTGATGTGGTCTTGGGGAGATGATTGGGCTTGGGGAGATGATGCGGGCTTTGGAAATGATGCAGGCTTGGGAAAATTATGTGCCTTTTGGGAGATGTGGTGTTGGGGAAATGATGCGGGCTTGGGAAATGATGCAGGCTTGGGGAAAGTATGTGCCTTTTGGGAGATGCGGGCTTTTGGACATGATGCGGGCTTAGGGAGATGAAGCAGGTTTAGGGATGTGAGGTCGGCTTGGGGACATGTGGGCTTGGAAACATGATGCATACTTGGGGAGATCATGTGGGCTTGATGACACGATGTGGGCTTGGTGAGAAGACTAGGCTTCGGGAGATGATGTGGGCTTGGTCAGATGATTGGGCTGTGGAGATCACTCAGGCTTGGGGTGATGACGCCTTCTTGCGGATATGCTGAAGGCTGATGGAGATGATGTGGACTTAGGAGATGACGTGGGCTTGGGAGATCATGTGGGGTTGAGGAGATGATTTGTCCTTGAGGACATGATGCGGGCTTAGGGTGGTGAGGTCTGTTTGGGGACATGTGGGCCTGGAAACATGATGCGGGCTCATGGATATTATGCTGGCTTGGGGACATGACGCAGCCTTGGCTAGATGATGCGGGCTTGGGAAATGATTAGGGCTTGGGGAAATGATTGGGCTTGGGGCGATGATGTGGGCTTGGGGAGATGGTGTGTGCTTAGAGATATGTCAGCTTGGAGACATTATGTGGGCTTGGGGAGAAGATTGCTCTTCGGGAGATGATGTGGGCTTGAGGAGATGATGTGGGCTTGGGGAGATGATGCGGGCTTGGGAAATGATGCAGGCTTGGGGAAAGTATGTGCCTTTTGAGACATGTGGGCTTGTGGACATGATGCGGGCTTAGGGAGATGAAGCGGGCTTAGGGTGTGAGGTTGGCTTTGGGACATGTGGGCCTGAAAAAATGATGAGGCTTGGGAGATCATGCGGGGTTGCGGAGATGATTTGTCCTTGGGTACATGATGCGGGCTTAGGGTGGTGAGATCAGCTTGGGGACATGTGGGCCTGGAAACATGATGCGGGATTGGGGAGATGATGCGGGCTTGAGGAGATGATGTGGGCATGGGGAGAGTATGTGGGCTCGGGTAGATGATGTTGGCTTGGGTAGATCATGTTGGCTTGGGGAGATGATGTGGGCTTGGGGAGATGATGTGGGCTTGGGGAAATGATGTGGGCTTGGAGAGATCATGTTGGCTTTCGGAGATGATCTGGGCCTGTGTACATGATGCGGTCTCGGGGACATGATGCAGGCTCGGTTCCATGATGCGGGCTTGGGAAATGATGCAGACTTAGGGAGATGATTGGGCTTGGGGAAATGATGTGTGGCTGTGTAAATGATTCGGGCTCGCGGATATTATGCCATCTTGGGACATGACGCAGGCTTGGCTAGATGATGCAGGCTTCGGGAATGATGCGGTCTTGGGGAGATGATTGGGCTTGGGGAGATGATGGGGGATTGGGAAATGATGTAGTCTTGGAGAAATTATGTGCCTTTTGAGAGATGTGGGCCTGGGTACATGTTGAGGGCTTGGGGAGATGAAGCCGGTGTAGGGTGGTGAGGTCGGCTTGGGAACATTTGGGCCTGGAATCACGATGCAAGCTTGGGGAGATAATGTGCGCTTGGGGAGATGTGGGCTTGGGAACATAATGCAGGCTTGGAGAGATGATTCGGGCTTGGGAAATGATGCAGGCTTGGGGAAAGTATGTGCCTTTTGGGAGATGCGGGCTTTTGGACATGATGCGGGCTTAGGGAGATGAAGCGGGTTTAGGGATGTGAGGTCGGCTTGGGGACATGTGGGCTTGGAAACATGATGCATACTTGGGGAGATCATGTGGGCTTGATGACACGATGTGGGCTTGGTGAGAAGACTAGGCTTCGGGAGATGATGTGGGCTTGGTCAGATGATTGGGCTGTGGAGATCACTCAGGCTTGGGGTGATGACGCCTTCTTGCGGATATGCTGAAGGCTGATGGAGATGATGCGGACTTAGGAGATGACGTGGGCTTGGGAGATCATGTGGGGTTGAGGAGATGATTTGTCCTTGAGGACATGATGCGGGCTTAGGGTGGTGAGGTCTGTTTGGGGACATGTGGGCCTGGAAACATGATGCGGGCTCATGGATATTATGCTGGCTTGGGGACATGACGCAGCCTTGGCTAGATGATGCGGGCTTGGGAAATGATTAGGGCTTGGGGAAATGATTGGGCTTGGGGCGATGATGTGGGCTTGGGGAGATGGTGTGTGCTTAGAGATATGTCAGCTTGGAGACATTATGTGGGCTTGGGGAGAAGATTGCTCTTCGGGAGATGATGTGGGCTTGAGGAGATGATGTGGGCTTGGGGAGATGATGTGGGCTTGGGGAGATGATGGGGGATTGGGAAATGATGCAGTCTTGGAGAAATTATGTGCCTTTTGAGAGATGTGGGCCTGGGGACATGATGCGGGCTTGGGGAGATGAAGCAGGTGTAGGTTGGTGAGGTCGGCTTGGGAACATTTGGGCCTGGAATCACGATGCAAGCTTGGGGAGATAAAGTGCGCTTGGGGAGATGTGGGCTTGGGAACAAGATGCAGGCTTGGAGAGATGATGCGGGCTTGGGGAGATCATGGTGATTTGGGGTGATGATGTAGGCTTAGTAATATGTCGGCTTGAAGACATGATGTGTGCTTGAGAGCATGATGTGGGCTTGGGGAGATGATTGGGCTTGGGGCGATGATGTGGGCTTGGGGAGATGGTGTGTGCTTAGAGATATGTCAGCTTGGAGACATTATGTGGGCTTGGGGAGAAGATTGCTCTTCGGGAGATGATGTGGGCTTGGGGACATGATTGGGCTTGGGGTGCTGATGTGGTCTTGGGGAGATGATTGGGCTTGGGGAGATGATGCGGGCTTTGGAAATGATGCAGGCTTGGGAAAATTATGTGCCTTTTGGGAGATGTGGTGTTGGGGAAATGATGCGGGCTTGGGAAATGATGCAGGCTTGGGGAAAGTATGTGCCTTTTGGGAGATGCGGGCTTTTGGACATGATGCGGGCTTAGGGAGATGAAGCAGGTTTAGGGATGTGAGGTCGGCTTGGGGACATGTGGGCTTGGAAACATGATGCATACTTGGGGAGATCATGTGGGCTTGATGACACGATGTGGGCTTGGTGAGAAGACTAGGCTTCGGGAGATGATGTGGGCTTGGTCAGATGATTGGGCTGTGGAGATCACTCAGGCTTGGGGTGATGACGCCTTCTTGCGGATATGCTGAAGGCTGATGGAGATGATGTGGACTTAGGAGATGACGTGGGCTTGGGAGATCATGTGGGGTTGAGGAGATGATTTGTCCTTGAGGACATGATGCGGGCTTAGGGTGGTGAGGTCTGTTTGGGGACATGTGGGCCTGGAAACATGATGCGGGCTCATGGATATTATGCTGGCTTGGGGACATGACGCAGCCTTGGCTAGATGATGCGGGCTTGGGAAATGATTAGGGCTTGGGGAAATGATTGGGCTTGGGGCGATGATGTGGGCTTGGGGAGATGGTGTGTGCTTAGAGATATGTCAGCTTGGAGACATTATGTGGGCTTGGGGAGAAGATTGCTCTTCGGGAGATGATGTGGGCTTGAGGAGATGATGTGGGCTTGGGGAGATGATGCGGGCTTGGGAAATGATGCAGGCTTGGGGAAAGTATGTGCCTTTTGAGACATGTGGGCTTGTGGACATGATGCGGGCTTAGGGAGATGAAGCGGGCTTAGGGTGTGAGGTTGGCTTTGGGACATGTGGGCCTGAAAAAATGATGAGGCTTGGGAGATCATGCGGGGTTGCGGAGATGATTTGTCCTTGGGTACATGATGCGGGCTTAGGGTGGTGAGATCAGCTTGGGGACATGTGGGCCTGGAAACATGATGCGGGATTGGGGAGATGATGCGGGCTTGAGGAGATGATGTGGGCATGGGGAGAGTATGTGGGCTCGGGTAGATGATGTTGGCTTGGGTAGATCATGTTGGCTTGGGGAGATGATGTGGGCTTGGGGAGATGATGTGGGCTTGGGGAAATGATGTGGGCTTGGAGAGATCATGTTGGCTTTCGGAGATGATCTGGGCCTGTGTACATGATGCGGTCTCGGGGACATGATGCAGGCTCGGTTCCATGATGCGGGCTTGGGAAATGATGCAGACTTAGGGAGATGATTGGGCTTGGGGAAATGATGTGTGGCTGTGTAAATGATTCGGGCTCGCGGATATTATGCCATCTTGGGACATGACGCAGGCTTGGCTAGATGATGCAGGCTTCGGGAATGATGCGGTCTTGGGGAGATGATTGGGCTTGGGGAGATGATGGGGGATTGGGAAATGATGTAGTCTTGGAGAAATTATGTGCCTTTTGAGAGATGTGGGCCTGGGTACATGTTGAGGGCTTGGGGAGATGAAGCCGGTGTAGGGTGGTGAGGTCGGCTTGGGAACATTTGGGCCTGGAATCACGATGCAAGCTTGGGGAGATAATGTGCGCTTGGGGAGATGTGGGCTTGGGAACATAATGCAGGCTTGGAGAGATGATTCGGGCTTGGGAAATGATGCAGGCTTGGGGAAAGTATGTGCCTTTTGGGAGATGCGGGCTTTTGGACATGATGCGGGCTTAGGGAGATGAAGCGGGTTTAGGGATGTGAGGTCGGCTTGGGGACATGTGGGCTTGGAAACATGATGCATACTTGGGGAGATCATGTGGGCTTGATGACACGATGTGGGCTTGGTGAGAAGACTAGGCTTCGGGAGATGATGTGGGCTTGGTCAGATGATTGGGCTGTGGAGATCACTCAGGCTTGGGGTGATGACGCCTTCTTGCGGATATGCTGAAGGCTGATGGAGATGATGCGGACTTAGGAGATGACGTGGGCTTGGGAGATCATGTGGGGTTGAGGAGATGATTTGTCCTTGAGGACATGATGCGGGCTTAGGGTGGTGAGGTCTGTTTGGGGACATGTGGGCCTGGAAACATGATGCGGGCTCATGGATATTATGCTGGCTTGGGGACATGACGCAGCCTTGGCTAGATGATGCGGGCTTGGGAAATGATTAGGGCTTGGGGAAATGATTGGGCTTGGGGCGATGATGTGGGCTTGGGGAGATGGTGTGTGCTTAGAGATATGTCAGCTTGGAGACATTATGTGGGCTTGGGGAGAAGATTGCTCTTCGGGAGATGATGTGGGCTTGAGGAGATGATGTGGGCTTGGGGAGATGATGTGGGCTTGGGGAGATGATGGGGGATTGGGAAATGATGCAGTCTTGGAGAAATTATGTGCCTTTTGAGAGATGTGGGCCTGGGGACATGATGCGGGCTTGGGGAGATGAAGCAGGTGTAGGTTGGTGAGGTCGGCTTGGGAACATTTGGGCCTGGAATCACGATGCAAGCTTGGGGAGATAAAGTGCGCTTGGGGAGATGTGGGCTTGGGAACAAGATGCAGGCTTGGAGAGATGATGCGGGCTTGGGGAGATCATGGTGATTTGGGGTGATGATGTAGGCTTAGTAATATGTCGGCTTGAAGACATGATGTGTGCTTGAGAGCATGATGTGGGCTTGGGGAGATGATTGGGCTTGGGGCGATGATGTGGGCTTGGGGAGATGGTGTGTGCTTAGAGATATGTCAGCTTGGAGACATTATGTGGGCTTGGGGAGAAGATTGCTCTTCGGGAGATGATGTGGGCTTGGGGACATGATTGGGCTTGGGGTGCTGATGTGGTCTTGGGGAGATGATTGGGCTTGGGGAGATGATGCGGGCTTTGGAAATGATGCAGGCTTGGGAAAATTATGTGCCTTTTGGGAGATGTGGTGTTGGGGAAATGATGCGGGCTTGGGAAATGATGCAGGCTTGGGGAAAGTATGTGCCTTTTGGGAGATGCGGGCTTTTGGACATGATGCGGGCTTAGGGAGATGAAGCAGGTTTAGGGATGTGAGGTCGGCTTGGGGACATGTGGGCTTGGAAACATGATGCATACTTGGGGAGATCATGTGGGCTTGATGACACGATGTGGGCTTGGTGAGAAGACTAGGCTTCGGGAGATGATGTGGGCTTGGTCAGATGATTGGGCTGTGGAGATCACTCAGGCTTGGGGTGATGACGCCTTCTTGCGGATATGCTGAAGGCTGATGGAGATGATGTGGACTTAGGAGATGACGTGGGCTTGGGAGATCATGTGGGGTTGAGGAGATGATTTGTCCTTGAGGACATGATGCGGGCTTAGGGTGGTGAGGTCTGTTTGGGGACATGTGGGCCTGGAAACATGATGCGGGCTCATGGATATTATGCTGGCTTGGGGACATGACGCAGCCTTGGCTAGATGATGCGGGCTTGGGAAATGATTAGGGCTTGGGGAAATGATTGGGCTTGGGGCGATGATGTGGGCTTGGGGAGATGGTGTGTGCTTAGAGATATGTCAGCTTGGAGACATTATGTGGGCTTGGGGAGAAGATTGCTCTTCGGGAGATGATGTGGGCTTGAGGAGATGATGTGGGCTTGGGGAGATGATGCGGGCTTGGGAAAATATGCAGGCTTGGGGAAAGTATGTGCCTTTTGGGAGATGTGGGTTTGTGGACATGATGCGGGCTTGGGGAGATGAAGCGGGCTTAGAGTTGTGCGGTCAGCTTGGGGACATGTGGGCCTGGAAACATGATGCATACTTGGGGAGATCATGTGGGCTTGTGTAGATGTGGGCTTGGGGACATGATGCAGCCTTGGGGAGATGACGCGTGCTTGGTGAGACGACAAGGGCTCATGGAGATGATGGGTGATCGGGGAGTGAAAGTGGGCTTACAGACATTTCTCGGGCTTGCAGACATGAATTGAGTGTGCTGACATGACACAGGCTCTGGGACATGATGCCAGCTCGGGAAAACCACACGGGTTCAGGGAGATGACATGGGCTTGGAGAGATGATGCGGGCTTGGTCAGATGATTGGGCTGTGGAGATCACTCAGGCTTGGGGTGATGACGCCTTCTTGCGGATATGCTGAAGGCTGATGGAGATGATGAGGATTTCGGAGATGACGTGGGGTTGGGGGATCATGCGGGGTTGCGGAGATGATTTGTCCTTGGGGACATGATGCGGGCTTAGGGTGGTGAGGTCTGCTTGGGGACATGTGGGCCTGGAAACATGATGCATACTTGGGAGGTCATGTGGGCTTGTGAAGATGTGGGCTTGGGGACATGATGCATGCTTGGAGAGATGATTCGGGCTTGTGAGATGACATGGGCTCATGGAGATGATGGGGGCTCGGGGAGTGAAAGTGGGCTTAGAGACATTTCTCGGGATTGCAGACATGAATTGAGTGTGCTGACATGACACAGGCTCTGGGACATGATGCCGGCTCGGGGACACGACACGGGATCAGGGAGATGACGTGGGCTTGGAGAGATGATGCGGGCTTGGTCAGATGATTGGGCTGTGGAGATCACTCAGGCTTGGGGTGATGACGCCTTCTTGCGGATATGCTGAAGGCTGACGGAGATGATGCGGACTTAGGAGATGACGTGGGCTTGGGAGATCATGTGGGGTTGAGGAGATGATTTGTCCTTGAGGACATGATGCGGGCTTAGGGTGGTGAGGTCTGTTTGGGGACATGTGGGCCTGGAAACATGATGCGGGCTCATGGATATTATGCTGGCTTGGGGACATGACGCAGCCTTGGCTAGATGATGCGGGCTTGGGAAATGATTAGGGCTTGGGGAAATGATTGGGCTTGGGGCGATGATGTGGGCTTGGGGAGATGGTGTGTGCTTAGAGATATGTCAGCTTGGAGACATTATGTGGGCTTGGGGAGAAGATTGCTCTTCGGGAGATGATGTGGGCTTGAGGAGATGATGTGGGCTTGGGGAGATGATGTGGGCTTGGGAAATGATGCAGGCTTGGGGAAATTATGTGCCTTTTGGGAGATGTGGTATTGGGGACATGATGCGGGCTTGGGAAATGATGCAGGCTTGGGGAAAGTATGTGCCTTTTGAGACATGTGGGCTTGTGGACATGATGCGGGCTTAGGGAGATGAAGCGGGCTTAGGGTGTGAGGTTGGCTTTGGGACATGTGGGCCTGAAAAAATGATGAGGCTTGGGAGATCATGCGGGGTTGCGGAGATGATTTGTCCTTGGGTACATGATGCGGGCTTAGGGTGGTGAGATCAGCTTGGGGACATGTGGGCCTGGAAACATGATGCGGGATTGGGGAGATGATGCGGGCTTGAGGAGATGATGTGGGCATGGGGAGAGTATGTGGGCTCGGGTAGATGATGTTGGCTTGGGTAGATCATGTTGGCTTGGGGAGATGATGTGGGCTTGGGGAGATGATGTGGGCTTGGGGAAATGATGTGGGCTTGGAGAGATCATGTTGGCTTTCGGAGATGATCTGGGCCTGTGTACATGATGCGGTCTCGGGGACATGATGCAGGCTCGGTTCCATGATGCGGGCTTGGGAAATGATGCAGACTTAGGGAGATGATTGGGCTTGGGGAAATGATGTGTGGCTGTGTAAATGATTCGGGCTCGCGGATATTATGCCATCTTGGGACATGACGCAGGCTTGGCTAGATGATGCAGGCTTCGGGAATGATGAGGTCTTGGGGAGATGATTGGGCTTGGGGAGATGATGGGGGATTGGGAAATGATGTAGTCTTGGAGAAATTATGTGCCTTTTGAGAGATGTGGGCCTGGGTACATGTTGAGGGCTTGGGGAGATGAAGCCGGTGTAGGGTGGTGAGGTCGGCTTGGGAACATTTGGGCCTGGAATCACGATGCAAGCTTGGGGAGATAATGTGCGCTTGGGGAGATGTGGGCTTGGGAACATAATGCAGGCTTGGAGAGATGATTCGGGCTTGGGAAATGATGCAGGCTTGGGGAAAGTATGTGCCTTTTGGGAGATGCGGGCTTTTGGACATGATGCGGGCTTAGGGAGATGAAGCGGGTTTAGGGATGTGAGGTCGGCTTGGGGACATGTGGGCTTGGAAACATGATGCATACTTGGGGAGATCATGTGGGCTTGATGACACGATGTGGGCTTGGTGAGAAGACTAGGCTTCGGGAGATGATGTGGGCTTGGTCAGATGATTGGGCTGTGGAGATCACTCAGGCTTGGGGTGATGACGCCTTCTTGCGGATATGCTGAAGGCTGATGGAGATGATGCGGACTTAGGAGATGACGTGGGCTTGGGAGATCATGTGGGGTTGAGGAGATGATTTGTCCTTGAGGACATGATGCGGGCTTAGGGTGGTGAGGTCTGTTTGGGGACATGTGGGCCTGGAAACATGATGCGGGCTCATGGATATTATGCTGGCTTGGGGACATGACGCAGCCTTGGCTAGATGATGCGGGCTTGGGAAATGATTAGGGCTTGGGGAAATGATTGGGCTTGGGGCGATGATGTGGGCTTGGGGAGATGGTGTGTGCTTAGAGATATGTCAGCTTGGAGACATTATGTGGGCTTGGGGAGAAGATTGCTCTTCGGGAGATGATGTGGGCTTGAGGAGATGATGTGGGCTTGGGGAGATGATGCGGGCTTGGGAAAATATGCAGGCTTGGGGAAAGTATGTGCCTTTTGGGAGATGTGGGTTTGTGGACATGATGCGGGCTTGGGGAGATGAAGCGGGCTTAGAGTTGTGCGGTCAGCTTGGGGACATGTGGGCCTGGAAACATGATGCATACTTGGGGAGATCATGTGGGCTTGTGTAGATGTGGGCTTGGGGACATGATGCAGCCTTGGGGAGATGACGCGTGCTTGGTGAGACGACAAGGGCTCATGGAGATGATGGGTGATCGGGGAGTGAAAGTGGGCTTACAGACATTTCTCGGGCTTGCAGACATGAATTGAGTGTGCTGACATGACACAGGCTCTGGGACATGATGCCAGCTCGGGAAAACCACACGGGTTCAGGGAGATGACATGGGCTTGGAGAGATGATGCGGGCTTGGTCAGATGATTGGGCTGTGGAGATCACTCAGGCTTGGGGTGATGACGCCTTCTTGCGGATATGCTGAAGGCTGATGGAGATGATGAGGATTTCGGAGATGACGTGGGGTTGGGGGATCATGCGGGGTTGCGGAGATGATTTGTCCTTGGGGACATGATGCGGGCTTAGGGTGGTGAGGTCTGCTTGGGGACATGTGGGCCTGGAAACATGATGCATACTTGGGAGGTCATGTGGGCTTGTGAAGATGTGGGCTTGGGGACATGATGCATGCTTGGAGAGATGATTCGGGCTTGTGAGATGACATGGGCTCATGGAGATGATGGGGGCTCGGGGAGTGAAAGTGGGCTTAGAGACATTTCTCGGGATTGCAGACATGAATTGAGTGTGCTGACATGACACAGGCTCTGGGACATGATGCCGGCTCGGGGACACGACACGGGATCAGGGAGATGACGTGGGCTTGGAGAGATGATGCGGGCTTGGTCAGATGATTGGGCTGTGGAGATCACTCAGGCTTGGGGTGATGACGCCTTCTTGCGGATATGCTGAAGGCTGACGGAGATGATGCGGACTTAGGAGATGACGTGGGCTTGGGAGATCATGTGGGGTTGAGGAGATGATTTGTCCTTGAGGACATGATGCGGGCTTAGGGTGGTGAGGTCTGTTTGGGGACATGTGGGCCTGGAAACATGATGCGGGCTCATGGATATTATGCTGGCTTGGGGACATGACGCAGCCTTGGCTAGATGATGCGGGCTTGGGAAATGATTAGGGCTTGGGGAAATGATTGGGCTTGGGGCGATGATGTGGGCTTGGGGAGATGGTGTGTGCTTAGAGATATGTCAGCTTGGAGACATTATGTGGGCTTGGGGAGAAGATTGCTCTTCGGGAGATGATGTGGGCTTGAGGAGATGATGTGGGCTTGGGGAGATGATGTGGGCTTGGG
Organism: Camelus bactrianus; assembly: GCF_048773025.1. NCBI lineage: Eukaryota > Metazoa > Chordata > Mammalia > Artiodactyla > Camelidae > Camelus > Camelus bactrianus. The sequence continues at coordinate 39,836,779 of NC_133558.1, forward strand.
AAATGATGCAGGCTTGGGGAAATTATGTGCCTTTTGGGAGATGTGGTATTGGGGACATGATGCGGGCTTGGGAAATGATGCAGGCTTGGGGAAAGTATGTGCCTTTTGAGACATGTGGGCTTGTGGACATGATGCGGGCTTAGGGAGATGAAGCGGGCTTAGGGTGTGAGGTTGGCTTTGGGACATGTGGGCCTGAAAAAATGATGAGGCTTGGGAGATCATGCGGGGTTGCGGAGATGATTTGTCCTTGGGTACATGATGCGGGCTTAGGGTGGTGAGATCAGCTTGGGGACATGTGGGCCTGGAAACATGATGCGGGATTGGGGAGATGATGCGGGCTTGAGGAGATGATGTGGGCATGGGGAGAGTATGTGGGCTCGGGTAGATGATGTTGGCTTGGGTAGATCATGTTGGCTTGGGGAGATGATGTGGGCTTGGGGAGATGATGTGGGCTTGGGGAAATGATGTGGGCTTGGAGAGATCATGTTGGCTTTCGGAGATGATCTGGGCCTGTGTACATGATGCGGTCTCGGGGACATGATGCAGGCTCGGTTCCATGATGCGGGCTTGGGAAATGATGCAGACTTAGGGAGATGATTGGGCTTGGGGAAATGATGTGTGGCTGTGTAAATGATTCGGGCTCGCGGATATTATGCCATCTTGGGACATGACGCAGGCTTGGCTAGATGATGCAGGCTTCGGGAATGATGCGGTCTTGGGGAGATGATTGGGCTTGGGGAGATGATGGGGGATTGGGAAATGATGTAGTCTTGGAGAAATTATGTGCCTTTTGAGAGATGTGGGCCTGGGTACATGTTGAGGGCTTGGGGAGATGAAGCCGGTGTAGGGTGGTGAGGTCGGCTTGGGAACATTTGGGCCTGGAATCACGATGCAAGCTTGGGGAGATAATGTGCGCTTGGGGAGATGTGGGCTTGGGAACATAATGCAGGCTTGGAGAGATGATTCGGGCTTGGGAAATGATGCAGGCTTGGGGAAAGTATGTGCCTTTTGGGAGATGCGGGCTTTTGGACATGATGCGGGCTTAGGGAGATGAAGCGGGTTTAGGGATGTGAGGTCGGCTTGGGGACATGTGGGCTTGGAAACATGATGCATACTTGGGGAGATCATGTGGGCTTGATGACACGATGTGGGCTTGGTGAGAAGACTAGGCTTCGGGAGATGATGTGGGCTTGGTCAGATGATTGGGCTGTGGAGATCACTCAGGCTTGGGGTGATGACGCCTTCTTGCGGATATGCTGAAGGCTGATGGAGATGATGCGGACTTAGGAGATGACGTGGGCTTGGGAGATCATGTGGGGTTGAGGAGATGATTTGTCCTTGAGGACATGATGCGGGCTTAGGGTGGTGAGGTCTGTTTGGGGACATGTGGGCCTGGAAACATGATGCGGGCTCATGGATATTATGCTGGCTTGGGGACATGACGCAGCCTTGGCTAGATGATGCGGGCTTGGGAAATGATTAGGGCTTGGGGAAATGATTGGGCTTGGGGCGATGATGTGGGCTTGGGGAGATGGTGTGTGCTTAGAGATATGTCAGCTTGGAGACATTATGTGGGCTTGGGGAGAAGATTGCTCTTCGGGAGATGATGTGGGCTTGAGGAGATGATGTGGGCTTGGGGAGATGATGTGGGCTTGGGGAGATGATGGGGGATTGGGAAATGATGCAGTCTTGGAGAAATTATGTGCCTTTTGAGAGATGTGGGCCTGGGGACATGATGCGGGCTTGGGGAGATGAAGCAGGTGTAGGTTGGTGAGGTCGGCTTGGGAACATTTGGGCCTGGAATCACGATGCAAGCTTGGGGAGATAAAGTGCGCTTGGGGAGATGTGGGCTTGGGAACAAGATGCAGGCTTGGAGAGATGATGCGGGCTTGGGGAGATCATGGTGATTTGGGGTGATGATGTAGGCTTAGTAATATGTCGGCTTGAAGACATGATGTGTGCTTGAGAGCATGATGTGGGCTTGGGGAGATGATTGGGCTTGGGGCGATGATGTGGGCTTGGGGAGATGGTGTGTGCTTAGAGATATGTCAGCTTGGAGACATTATGTGGGCTTGGGGAGAAGATTGCTCTTCGGGAGATGATGTGGGCTTGGGGACATGATTGGGCTTGGGGTGCTGATGTGGTCTTGGGGAGATGATTGGGCTTGGGGAGATGATGCGGGCTTTGGAAATGATGCAGGCTTGGGAAAATTATGTGCCTTTTGGGAGATGTGGTGTTGGGGAAATGATGCGGGCTTGGGAAATGATGCAGGCTTGGGGAAAGTATGTGCCTTTTGGGAGATGCGGGCTTTTGGACATGATGCGGGCTTAGGGAGATGAAGCAGGTTTAGGGATGTGAGGTCGGCTTGGGGACATGTGGGCTTGGAAACATGATGCATACTTGGGGAGATCATGTGGGCTTGATGACACGATGTGGGCTTGGTGAGAAGACTAGGCTTCAGGAGATGATGTGGGCATGGTCAGATGATTGGGCTGTGGAGATCACTCAGGCTTGGGGTGATGACGCCTTCTTGCGGATATGCTGAAGGCTGATGGAGATGATGTGGACTTAGGAGATGACGTGGGCTTGGGAGATCATGTGGGGTTGAGGAGATGATTTGTCCTTGAGGACATGATGCGGGCTTAGGGTGGTGAGGTCTGTTTGGGGACATGTGGGCCTGGAAACATGATGCGGGCTCATGGATATTATGCTGGCTTGGGGACATGACGCAGCCTTGGCTAGATGATGCGGGCTTGGGAAATGATTAGGGCTTGGGGAAATGATTGGGCTTGGGGCGATGATGTGGGCTTGGGGAGATGGTGTGTGCTTAGAGATATGTCAGCTTGGAGACATTATGTGGGCTTGGGGAGAAGATTGCTCTTCGGGAGATGATGTGGGCTTGAGGAGATGATGTGGGCTTGGGGAGATGATGCGGGCTTGGGAAAATATGCAGGCTTGGGGAAAGTATGTGCCTTTTGGGAGATGTGGGCTTGTGGACATGATGCGGGCTTAGGGAGATGAAGCGGGCTTAGGGTGTGAGGTTGGCTTTGGGACATGTGGGCCTGAAAAAATGATGAGGCTTGGGAGATCATGCGGGGTTGCGGAGATGATTTGTCCTTGGGTACATGATGCGGGCTTAGGGTGGTGAGATCAGCTTGGGGACATGTGGGCCTGGAAACATGATGCGGGATTGGGGAGATGATGCGTGCTTGAGGAGATGATGTGGGCATGAGGAGAGTATGTGGGCTCGGGGAGATGATGTTGGCTTGGGTAGATCATGTTGGCTTGGGGAGATGATTTGGGCTTGGGGAGATGATGTGGGCTTGGGGAAATGATGTGGGCTTGGAGAGATCATGTTGGCTTTCGGAGATGATCTGGGCCTGTGTACATGATGCGGTCTCGGGGACATGATGCAGGCTCGGTTCCATGATGCGGGCTTGGGAAATGATGCAGACTTAGGGAGATGATTGGGCTTGGGGAAATGATGTGTGGCTGTGTAAATGATTCGGGCTCGCGGATATTATGCCGTCTTGGGACATGACGCAGGCTTGGCTAGATGATGCAGGCTTCGGGAATGATGCGGTCTTGGGGAGATGATTGGGCTTGGGGAGATTATGTGGGCTAGGGGAGATGATTGGGCTTTGGGAGATGATGTGGGCTTGGGGAGATGATGTGGGCTTGGGGAGATGATTGGGCCTGGGGAGAATATGTGAACTTGGGAGATGATTGGACTTGGGGAGATGATGTGAGCTTGGGGAGATGATTGGGCTTGGGGAGATGATGGGGGATTGGGAAATGATGTAGTCTTGGAGAAATTATGTGCCTTTTGAGAGATGTGGGCCTGGGGACATGGTGAGGGCTTGGGGAGATGAAGCCGGTGTAGGGTGGTGAGGTCGGCTTGGGAACATTTGGGCCTGGAATCACGATGCAAGCTTGGGGAGATAATGTGCGCTTGGGGAGATGTGGGCTTGGGAACATGATGCAGGCTTGGAGAGATGATTCGGGCTTGGGAAATGATGCAGGCTTGGGGAAATTATGTGCCTTTTGGGAGTCGTGGGCTTGGGGACATGATGCGGGCTTGGGGAGATGAAGCAGGCTTAGGGTTGTGAGGTCGGCTTGGGGACATGTGGATTTTTAAACATGATGCAGGCTTGGGGAGACTATGTGGGCTCAGGGAGATGATGTGGGCTTGTGGAGATCATGTTGGCTTGGGGAGATGAAGTGTTCCTGTGTAAATGATGCGGGCTCGCAGATATAATGCCGGCTTGGGGACAGGATGCAAGCTTGGCTAGATGATGCGGGCGTGGGAAATGATGTGGGCTGGGGAGATGATTGGGCTTGGGGAGATGATGTGGGCTTGGGGAGATCGTGGAGGTTTGGGGAGATGATGTGGGCTTAGTAATATGTCGGCTTGAAGACATGATGTGTGCTTGAGGGCATGATGTGTGCTTGGGGAGATGATTGGGCTTCGGGAGATGATGTGTGCTTGGGAAATGATGCAGTCTTGGGGAAATTATGTGCCTTTTGAGAGATGTGGTATTGGGGACATGATGCGGGCTTGGGGAGATGAAGCAGGTTTAGGGATGTGAGGTCGGCTTGGGGACATGTGGGCTTGGAAACATGATGCATACTTGGGGAGATCATGTGGGCTTGATGACATGATGTGGGCTTGGTGAGAAGATTAGGCTTCGGGAGATGATGTGGGCTTGGGAAGATGATTGGGCTTGGGGAGATGATGTGGGATTGGGAAATGTTGAAGGCTTGGAGAAATTATGTGCCTTTCGGGAGATGTGGGCCTGGGGATATGATGCGGGCTTGGGGAGATGAAGCGGGCTTAGGGTGTGAGGTCGGCTTCGGGACATGTGGGCCTGAAAAAATGAGGCTTGGGGAGATAATGTAGGCTTGGGGAGATGTGGGCTTGTGGACATGATGCAGGCTTAGGGAGATGAAGCGGGCTGAGGGTGTGAGGTCGGCTTCGGGACATGTGGGCCTGAAAAAATGAGGCTTGGGGAGATAATGTAGGCTTGGGGAGATGTGGGCTTGGGGATTTGATGCAGGCTTGGAGAGATGACATGGGCTCTTGGAGATGATGTGGGCTCGGGGAATGAAAGTGGGCTTAGAGACATTTCTCGGGCTTGCAGACATGAATTGAGTGTGCTGACATGACACAGGCTCTGGGACATGATGCCGGCTTGGGGACACGACACGGGTTCATGGAGATGACGTGGGCTTGGAGAGATGATGCGGGCTTGGTGAGATGATGTGGGATTGGGGAGATTATGTGGGCTTGGGGGGATCATGTTGGCTTGGGGAGATGATTGGGCTTCGAGAGATGATGTGGTCTTGGGAAATGATGCAGGCTTGTGAAAATTGTGTGCCTTTTGGGAGATGTGGGTTTGTGGACATGATGCGGGCTTGGGGAGATGAAGCGGGCTTAGAGTTGTGCGGTCAGCTTGGGGACATGTGGGCCTGGAAACATGATGCATACTTGGGGAGATCATGTGGGCTTGTGTAGATGTGGGCTTGGGGACATGATGCAGCCTTGGGGAGATGACGCGTGCTTGGTGAGACGACAAGGGCTCATGGAGATGATGGGTGATCGGGGAGTGAAAGTGGGCTTACAGACATTTCTCGGGCTTGCAGACATGAATTGAGTGTGCTGACATGACACAGGCTCTGGGACATGATGCCAGCTCGGGAAAACCACACGGGTTCAGGGAGATGACATGGGCTTGGAGAGATGATGCGGGCTTGGTCAGATGATTGGGCTGTGGAGATCACTCAGGCTTGGGGTGATGACGCCTTCTTGCGGATATGCTGAAGGCTGATGGAGATGATGAGGATTTCGGAGATGACGTGGGGTTGGGGGATCATGCGGGGTTGCGGAGATGATTTGTCCTTGGGGACATGATGCGGGCTTAGGGTGGTGAGGTCTGCTTGGGGACATGTGGGCCTGGAAACATGATGCATACTTGGGAGGTCATGTGGGCTTGTGAAGATGTGGGCTTGGGGACATGATGCATGCTTGGAGAGATGATTCGGGCTTGTGAGATGACATGGGCTCATGGAGATGATGGGGGCTCGGGGAGTGAAAGTGGGCTTAGAGACATTTCTCGGGATTGCAGACATGAATTGAGTGTGCTGACATGACACAGGCTCTGGGACATGATGCCGGCTCGGGGACACGACACGGGATCAGGGAGATGACGTGGGCTTGGAGAGATGATGCGGGCTTGGTCAGATGATTGGGCTGTGGAGATCACTCAGGCTTGGGGTGATGACGCCTTCTTGCGGATATGCTGAAGGCTGACGGAGATGATGCGGACTTAGGAGATGACGTGGGCTTGGGAGATCATGTGGGGTTGAGGAGATGATTTGTCCTTGAGGACATGATGCGGGCTTAGGGTGGTGAGGTCTGTTTGGGGACATGTGGGCCTGGAAACATGATGCGGGCTCATGGATATTATGCTGGCTTGGGGACATGACGCAGCCTTGGCTAGATGATGCGGGCTTGGGAAATGATTAGGGCTTGGGGAAATGATTGGGCTTGGGGCGATGATGTGGGCTTGGGGAGATGGTGTGTGCTTAGAGATATGTCAGCTTGGAGACATTATGTGGGCTTGGGGAGAAGATTGCTCTTCGGGAGATGATGTGGGCTTGAGGAGATGATGTGGGCTTGGGGAGATGATGTGGGCTTGGGAAATGATGCAGGCTTGGGGAAATTATGTGCCTTTTGGGAGATGTGGTATTGGGGACATGATGCGGGCTTGGGAAATGATGCAGGCTTGGGGAAAGTATGTGCCTTTTGAGACATGTGGGCTTGTGGACATGATGCGGGCTTAGGGAGATGAAGCGGGCTTAGGGTGTGAGGTTGGCTTTGGGACATGTGGGCCTGAAAAAATGATGAGGCTTGGGAGATCATGCGGGGTTGCGGAGATGATTTGTCCTTGGGTACATGATGCGGGCTTAGGGTGGTGAGATCAGCTTGGGGACATGTGGGCCTGGAAACATGATGCGGGATTGGGGAGATGATGCGGGCTTGAGGAGATGATGTGGGCATGGGGAGAGTATGTGGGCTCGGGTAGATGATGTTGGCTTGGGTAGATCATGTTGGCTTGGGGAGATGATGTGGGCTTGGGGAGATGATGTGGGCTTGGGGAAATGATGTGGGCTTGGAGAGATCATGTTGGCTTTCGGAGATGATCTGGGCCTGTGTACATGATGCGGTCTCGGGGACATGATGCAGGCTCGGTTCCATGATGCGGGCTTGGGAAATGATGCAGACTTAGGGAGATGATTGGGCTTGGGGAAATGATGTGTGGCTGTGTAAATGATTCGGGCTCGCGGATATTATGCCGTCTTGGGACATGACGCAGGCTTGGCTAGATGATGCAGGCTTCGGGAATGATGCGGTCTTGGGGAGATGATTGGGCTTGGGGAGATGATGGGGGATTGGGAAATGATGTAGTCTTGGAGAAATTATGTGCCTTTTGAGAGATGTGGGCCTGGGTACATGTTGAGGGCTTGGGGAGATGAAGCCGGTGTAGGGTGGTGAGGTCGGCTTGGGAACATTTGGGCCTGGAATCACGATGCAAGCTTGGGGAGATAATGTGCGCTTGGGGAGATGTGGGCTTGGGAACATAATGCAGGCTTGGAGAGATGATTCGGGCTTGGGAAATGATGCAGGCTTGGGGAAAGTATGTGCCTTTTGGGAGATGCGGGCTTTTGGACATGATGCGGGCTTAGGGAGATGAAGCGGGTTTAGGGATGTGAGGTCGGCTTGGGGACATGTGGGCTTGGAAACATGATGCATACTTGGGGAGATCATGTGGGCTTGATGACACGATGTGGGCTTGGTGAGAAGACTAGGCTTCGGGAGATGATGTGGGCTTGGTCAGATGATTGGGCTGTGGAGATCACTCAGGCTTGGGGTGATGACGCCTTCTTGCGGATATGCTGAAGGCTGATGGAGATGATGCGGACTTAGGAGATGACGTGGGCTTGGGAGATCATGTGGGGTTGAGGAGATGATTTGTCCTTGAGGACATGATGCGGGCTTAGGGTGGTGAGGTCTGTTTGGGGACATGTGGGCCTGGAAACATGATGCGGGCTCATGGATATTATGCTGGCTTGGGGACATGACGCAGCCTTGGCTAGATGATGCGGGCTTGGGAAATGATTAGGGCTTGGGGAAATGATTGGGCTTGGGGCGATGATGTGGGCTTGGGGAGATGGTGTGTGCTTAGAGATATGTCAGCTTGGAGACATTATGTGGGCTTGGGGAGAAGATTGCTCTTCGGGAGATGATGTGGGCTTGAGGAGATGATGTGGGCTTGGGGAGATGATGTGGGCTTGGGGAGATGATGGGGGATTGGGAAATGATGCAGTCTTGGAGAAATTATGTGCCTTTTGAGAGATGTGGGCCTGGGGACATGATGCGGGCTTGGGGAGATGAAGCAGGTGTAGGTTGGTGAGGTCGGCTTGGGAACATTTGGGCCTGGAATCACGATGCAAGCTTGGGGAGATAAAGTGCGCTTGGGGAGATGTGGGCTTGGGAACAAGATGCAGGCTTGGAGAGATGATGCGGGCTTGGGGAGATCATGGTGATTTGGGGTGATGATGTAGGCTTAGTAATATGTCGGCTTGAAGACATGATGTGTGCTTGAGAGCATGATGTGGGCTTGGGGAGATGATTGGGCTTGGGGAGATGATGTGGGATTTGGAAAAGATGCAGGCTCGGGGAAATTATGTGCCTTTTGGGAGATGTGGGCTTGGGGATATGATGCGGGCTTGGGGAGATGATGTGGGATTGGGGAGATGATGTGGGGTTGTGGAGACTATGTGGGCTCGGGAAGATGATGTGGGCTTTGAAAATGATGCACGCTTGGGGAATGTATGCGGGCTTGGGGAGATGATGTGGGCTCGGGGAGATGATGCGGGCTTGGGGAGATGATGTGGGCTCAGGGAGATTATGTGGGCTTGTGGAGCTGATGTGGGCTTGGGGAGATCATGATCGCATGTGGAGATGATGTGCGTTTAGGAAGATCATGTTGGCTTGGGGAGATCATGTGGGCCTGAATAAATGATGCGGGCTCGTGGATAATATGCTGGCTTGGGGACATGACGCAGCCTTGGCTAGATGATGCGGGCTTGGGAAATGATTAGGGCTTGGGGAAATGATTGGGCTTGGGGCGATGATGTGGGCTTGGGGAGATGGTGTGTGCTTAGAGATATGTCAGCTTGGAGACATTATGTGGGCTTGGGGAGAAGATTGCTCTTCGGGAGATGATGTGGGCTTGGGGAGATGATTGGGCTTGGGGTGCTGATGTGGGCTTGGGGAGATGATTGGGCTTGGGGAGATGATGCGGGCTTTGGAAATGATGCAGGCTTGGGGAAATTATGTGCCTTTTGGGAGATGTGGGCTTGTGGACATGATGCGGGCTTAGGGAGATGAAGCGGGCTTAGGGTGTGAGGTTGGCTTTGGGACATGTGGGCCTGAAAAAATGATGAGGCTTGGGAGATCATGCGGGGTTGCGGAGATGATTTGTCCTTGGGTACATGATGTGGGCTTAGGGTGGTGCGATCAGCTTGGGGACATGTGGCCCTGGAAACGTGATGCAGGATTGGGGAGATGAGGTGGGCTTGAGGAGATAATGTGGGCATGGGGAGAGTATGTGGGCTTGGGTAGATCATGTTGTCTTGGGGAGATGATGTGTGCTTGGGGAGATGATGTGTGCTTGTGGAGATGATGTGGACTTGGGGAGATCATGTTTTTTTGGGGACATGATGTGGGCTTACAGATATGTTTGCTTGGAGACATGATGTGTGCTTGATGACATTATGTAGGCTTGGTGAGAAGACTGGGCTTCGGTAGATGATGTGCACTTGGGGAGATGATTGGTCTTGGGGAGATGATGTGGGCTTGGGGAGTTGATTGGGCTTGGGGAGATGATGTTGGCTTGGCGAGATGATGTGGGCTTGGGGAGTTGATTGGGCTTGGGGAGATGATGAGGGCTTGAGAGATGATGCAGGCTTGTTGAAATTATATGCCTTTTGGGAGATGTGGGCTTGTGGACATGATGCAGGCTTAGGGAGATGAAGCGAGCTGAGGGTGTGAGGTCGGCTTCGGGATATGTGGGCCTGAAAAAATGAGGCTTGGGGAGATAATGTAGGCTTGGGGAGATGTGGGCTTGGGGATTTGATGCAGGCTTGGAGAGATGACATGGGCTCCTGGAAATGATGGGGGCTCAGGGAGTGAAAGTGGGCTTACAGACATTTCTCGGGCTTGCAGACATGAATTGAGTGTGCTGACATGACACAGGCTCTGGGACATGATGCCGGCTCCGGGACACGACACGGGTTCAGGGAGATGACGTGGGCTTGGAGAGATGATGCGGGCTTGGGGAGATGATTGGGCTGTGGGAGATCACTCAGGCTTGGGGTGATGACACCTTCTTGCGGTAATGCTGGAGGCTCAGGGAGATGATGCGGGCTTAGGAGATGATGTGGGCTTGGGAGATCATGCGGTGTTGCGGAGAAGATTTGTCCTTGGGGACATGATGCAGTCTTAGGGTGGTGAGATCAGCTTGGGGAAATGTGGGCCTGGAAACATGGTGCGGGCTTGGGGAGATGATGTGGGTTTGGGGAGATGTTGTGGGCTTTTGGGAATCATGTTGGTTTGGGGAGATGATTGGGCTTTGGGAGATGATGTGGGCTTGGGGAGTTGATTGGGTGTGGGGAGTTGATATGAGCTTGGGGAGATGATTGGGCTTCAGCAGACGATGTGGTCTTGGGAAATGATGCAGGCTTGTGGAAAGTGTGTGCCTTTTGGGAGATGTGGGTTTGTGGACATGATGCGGGCTTGGGCTGATTAAGCGGGCTTAGGAATGTGAGGTCGGCTTGGGGACATGTGGGCTTGGAAACATGATGCATACTTGGGGAGATCACGTGGGCTTGTGAAGATGTGGGCTTGGGGACATGATGCAGGCTTGGAGAGATGATTCGGGCTTGGGACATGATGCAGCCTTGGAGAGATGATGCGGGCTTGGGGAGATGATTGGGCTGTGGAGATCACTCAGGCTTTGGGTGATGACGCCTTCTTGCTGTAATGCTGGAGGCTCAGGGAGATGATGCGGGCTTAGGAGATGATGTGGGCTTGGGAGATCATGCGGTGTTGCGGCGAAGATTTGTCCTTGGGGACATGATGCAGTCTTAGGGTGGTGAGATCAGCTTGGGGATATGTGGGCCTGGAAACATGGTGCGGGCTTGGGGAGATGATGTGGGATTGGGGAGATGATGTGGGCTTGTGTGGATCATGTTGGCTCGGGGAGATATGTGGATTTTGAAAATCATGCACGCTTGGGGAATGTATGCGGGCTTGAGGAGATGATGAGGGTTTGAGAAATGATGCAGGCTTGTTGAAATTATATGCCTTTTGGGAGATGTGGGCTTGTGGACATGATGCAGGCTTAGGGAGATGAAGCGGGCTGAGGGTGTGAGGTCGGCTTCGGGACATGTGGGCCTGAAAAAATGAGGCTTGGGGAGATAATGTAGGCTTGGGGAGATGTGGGCTTGGGGATTTGATGCAGGCTTGGAGAGATGACATGGGCTCTTGGAGATGATGTGGGCTCGGGGAGTGAAAGTGGGCTTAGAGACATTTCTCGGGCTTGCAGACATGAATTGAGTGTGCTGACATGACACAGGCTCTGGGACATGATGCCGGCTTGGGGACACGACACGGGTTCATGGAGATGACGTGGGCTTGGAGAGATGATGCGGGCTTGGTGAGATGATGTGGGATTGGGGAGATTATGTGGGCTTGGGGGGATCATGTTGGCTTGGGGAGATGATTGGGCTTCGAGAGATGATGTGGTCTTGGGAAATGATGCAGGCTTGTGAAAATTGTGTGCCTTTTGGGAGATGTGGGTTTGTGGACATGATGCGGGCTTGGGGAGATGAAGCGGGCTTAGAGTTGTGCGGTCAGCTTGGGGACATGTGGGCCTGGAAACATGATGCATACTTGGGGAGATCATGTGGGCTTGTGTAGATGTGGGCTTGGGGACATGATGCAGCCTTGGGGAGATGACGCGTGCTTGGTGAGACGACAAGGGCTCATGGAGATGATGGGTGATCGGGGAGTGAAAGTGGGCTTACAGACATTTCTCGGGCTTGCAGACATGAATTGAGTGTGCTGACATGACACAGGCTCTGGGACATGATGCCAGCTCGGGAAAACCACACGGGTTCAGGGAGATGACATGGGCTTGGAGAGATGATGCGGGCTTGGTCAGATGATTGGGCTGTGGAGATCACTCAGGCTTGGGGTGATGACGCCTTCTTGCGGATATGCTGAAGGCTGATGGAGATGATGAGGATTTCGGAGATGACGTGGGGTTGGGGGATCATGCGGGGTTGCGGAGATGATTTGTCCTTGGGGACATGATGCGGGCTTAGGGTGGTGAGGTCTGCTTGGGGACATGTGGGCCTGGAAACATGATGCATACTTGGGAGGTCATGTGGGCTTGTGAAGATGTGGGCTTGGGGACATGATGCATGCTTGGAGAGATGATTTGGGCTTGTGAGATGACATGGGCTCATGGAGATGATGGGGGCTCGGGGAGTGAAAGTGGGCTTAGAGACATTTCTCGGGATTGCAGACATGAATTGAGTGTGCTGACATGACACAGTCTCTGGGACATGATGCCGGCTCGGGGACACGACACGGGATCAGGGAGATGACGTGGGCTTGGAGAGATGATGCGGGCTTGGTCAGATGATTGGGCTGTGGAGATCACTCAGGCTTGGGGTGATGACGCCTTCTTGCGGATATGCTGAAGGCTGACGGAGATGATGCGGACTTAGGAGATGACGTGGGCTTGGGAGATCATGTGGGGTTGAGGAGATGATTTGTCCTTGAGGACATGATGCGGGCTTAGGGTGGTGAGGTCTGTTTGGGGACATGTGGGCCTGGAAACATGATGCGGGCTCATGGATATTATGCTGGCTTGGGGACATGACGCAGCCTTGGCTAGATGATGCGGGCTTGGGAAATGATTAGGGCTTGGGGAAATGATTGGGCTTGGGGCGATGATGTGGGCTTGGGGAGATGGTGTGTGCTTAGAGATATGTCAGCTTGGAGACATTATGTGGGCTTGGGGAGAAGATTGCTCTTCGGGAGATGATGTGGGCTTGAGGAGATGATGTGGGCTTGGGGAGATGATGTGGGCTTGGGAAATGATGCAGGCTTGGGGAAATTATGTGCCTTTTGGGAGATGTGGTATTGGGGACATGATGCGGGCTTGGGAAATGATGCAGGCTTGGGGAAAGTATGTGCCTTTTGAGACATGTGGGCTTGTGGACATGATGCGGGCTTAGGGAGATGAAGCGGGCTTAGGGTGTGAGGTTGGCTTTGGGACATGTGGGCCTGAAAAAATGATGAGGCTTGGGAGATCATGCGGGGTTGCGGAGATGATTTGTCCTTGGGTACATGATGCGGGCTTAGGGTGGTGAGATCAGCTTGGGGACATGTGGGCCTGGAAACATGATGCGGGATTGGGGAGATGATGCGGGCTTGAGGAGATGATGTGGGCATGGGGAGAGTATGTGGGCTCGGGTAGATGATGTTGGCTTGGGTAGATCATGTTGGCTTGGGGAGATGATGTGGGCTTGGGGAGATGATGTGGGCTTGGGGAAATGATGTGGGCTTGGAGAGATCATGTTGGCTTTCGGAGATGATCTGGGCCTGTGTACATGATGCGGTCTCGGGGACATGATGCAGGCTCGGTTCCATGATGCGGGCTTGGGAAATGATGCAGACTTAGGGAGATGATTGGGCTTGGGGAAATGATGTGTGGCTGTGTAAATGATTCGGGCTCGCGGATATTATGCCGTCTTGGGACATGACGCAGGCTTGGCTAGATGATGCAGGCTTCGGGAATGATGCGGTCTTGGGGAGATGATTGGGCTTGGGGAGATGATGGGGGATTGGGAAATGATGTAGTCTTGGAGAAATTATGTGCCTTTTGAGAGATGTGGGCCTGGGTACATGTTGAGGGCTTGGGGAGATGAAGCCGGTGTAGGGTGGTGAGGTCGGCTTGGGAACATTTGGGCCTGGAATCACGATGCAAGCTTGGGGAGATAATGTGCGCTTGGGGAGATGTGGGCTTGGGAACATAATGCAGGCTTGGAGAGATGATTCGGGCTTGGGAAATGATGCAGGCTTGGGGAAAGTATGTGCCTTTTGGGAGATGCGGGCTTTTGGACATGATGCGGGCTTAGGGAGATGAAGCGGGTTTAGGGATGTGAGGTCGGCTTGGGGACATGTGGGCTTGGAAACATGATGCATACTTGGGGAGATCATGTGGGCTTGATGACACGATGTGGGCTTGGTGAGAAGACTAGGCTTCGGGAGATGATGTGGGCTTGGTCAGATGATTGGGCTGTGGAGATCACTCAGGCTTGGGGTGATGACGCCTTCTTGCGGATATGCTGAAGGCTGATGGAGATGATGCGGACTTAGGAGATGACGTGGGCTTGGGAGATCATGTGGGGTTGAGGAGATGATTTGTCCTTGAGGACATGATGCGGGCTTAGGGTGGTGAGGTCTGTTTGGGGACATGTGGGCCTGGAAACATGATGCGGGCTCATGGATATTATGCTGGCTTGGGGACATGACGCAGCCTTGGCTAGATGATGCGGGCTTGGGAAATGATTAGGGCTTGGGGAAATGATTGGGCTTGGGGCGATGATGTGGGCTTGGGGAGATGGTGTGTGCTTAGAGATATGTCAGCTTGGAGACATTATGTGGGCTTGGGGAGAAGATTGCTCTTCGGGAGATGATGTGGGCTTGAGGAGATGATGTGGGCTTGGGGAGATGATGTGGGCTTGGGGAGATGATGGGGGATTGGGAAATGATGCAGTCTTGGAGAAATTATGTGCCTTTTGAGAGATGTGGGCCTGGGGACATGATGCGGGCTTGGGGAGATGAAGCAGGTGTAGGTTGGTGAGGTCGGCTTGGGAACATTTGGGCCTGGAATCACGATGCAAGCTTGGGGAGATAAAGTGCGCTTGGGGAGATGTGGGCTTGGGAACAAGATGCAGGCTTGGAGAGATGATGCGGGCTTGGGGAGATCATGGTGATTTGGGGTGATGATGTAGGCTTAGTAATATGTCGGCTTGAAGACATGATGTGTGCTTGAGAGCATGATGTGGGCTTGGGGAGATGATTGGGCTTGGGGAGATGATGTGGGATTTGGAAAAGATGCAGGCTCGGGGAAATTATGTGCCTTTTGGGAGATGTGGGCTTGGGGATATGATGCGGGCTTGGGGAGATGATGTGGGATTGGGGAGATGATGTGGGGTTGTGGAGACTATGTGGGCTCGGGAAGATGATGTGGGCTTTGAAAATGATGCACGCTTGGGGAATGTATGCGGGCTTGGGGAGATGATGTGGGCTCGGGGAGATGATGCGGGCTTGGGGAGATGATGTGGGCTCAGGGAGATTATGTGGGCTTGTGGAGCTGATGTGGGCTTGGGGAGATCATGATCGCATGTGGAGATGATGTGCGTTTAGGAAGATCATGTTGGCTTGGGGAGATCATGTGGGCCTGAATAAATGATGCGGGCTCGTGGATAATATGCTGGCTTGGGGACATGACGCAGCCTTGGCTAGATGATGCGGGCTTGGGAAATGATTAGGGCTTGGGGAAATGATTGGGCTTGGGGCGATGATGTGGGCTTGGGGAGATGGTGTGTGCTTAGAGATATGTCAGCTTGGAGACATTATGTGGGCTTGGGGAGAAGATTGCTCTTCGGGAGATGATGTGGGCTTGGGGAGATGATTGGGCTTGGGGTGCTGATGTGGGCTTGGGGAGATGATTGGGCTTGGGGAGATGATGCGGGCTTTGGAAATGATGCAGGCTTGGGGAAATTATGTGCCTTTTGGGAGATGTGGGCTTGTGGACATGATGCGGGCTTAGGGAGATGAAGCGGGCTTAGGGTGTGAGGTTGGCTTTGGGACATGTGGGCCTGAAAAAATGATGAGGCTTGGGAGATCATGCGGGGTTGCGGAGATGATTTGTCCTTGGGTACATGATGTGGGCTTAGGGTGGTGCGATCAGCTTGGGGACATGTGGCCCTGGAAACGTGATGCAGGATTGGGGAGATGAGGTGGGCTTGAGGAGATAATGTGGGCATGGGGAGAGTATGTGGGCTTGGGTAGATCATGTTGTCTTGGGGAGATGATGTGTGCTTGGGGAGATGATGTGTGCTTGTGGAGATGATGTGGACTTGGGGAGATCATGTTTTTTTGGGGACATGATGTGGGCTTACAGATATGTTTGCTTGGAGACATGATGTGTGCTTGATGACATTATGTAGGCTTGGGGAGAAGACTGGGCTTCGGTAGATGATGTGCACTTGGGGAGATGATTGGTCTTGGGGAGATGATGTGGGCTTGGGGAGTTGATTGGGCTTGGGGAGATGATGTTGGCTTGGCGAGATGATGTGGGCTTGGGGAGTTGATTGGGCTTGGGGAGATGATGAGGGCTTGAGAGATGATGCAGGCTTGTTGAAATTATATGCCTTTTGGGAGATGTGGGCTTGTGGACATGATGCAGGCTTAGGGAGATGAAGCGAGCTGAGGGTGTGAGGTCGGCTTCGGGATATGTGGGCCTGAAAAAATGAGGCTTGGGGAGATAATGTAGGCTTGGGGAGATGTGGGCTTGGGGATTTGATGCAGGCTTGGAGAGATGACATGGGCTCCTGGAAATGATGGGGGCTCGGGGAGTGAAAGTGGGCTTACAGACATTTCTCGGGCTTGCAGACATGAATTGAGTGTGCTGACATGACACAGGCTCTGGGACATGATGCCGGCTCCGGGACACGACACGGGTTCAGGGAGATGACGTGGGCTTGGAGAGATGATGCGGGCTTGGGGAGATGATTGGGCTGTGGGAGATCACTCAGGCTTGGGGTGATGACACCTTCTTGCGGTAATGCTGGAGGCTCAGGGAGATGATGCGGGCTTAGGAGATGATGTGGGCTTGGGAGATCATGCGGTGTTGCGGAGAAGATTTGTCCTTGGGGACATGATGCAGTCTTAGGGTGGTGAGATCAGCTTGGGGAAATGTGGGCCTGGAAACATGGTGCGGGCTTGGGGAGATGATGTGGGTTTGGGGAGATGTTGTGGGCTTTTGGGAATCATGTTGGTTTGGGGAGATGATTGGGCTTTGGGAGATGATGTGGGCTTGGGGAGTTGATTGGGCGTGGGGAGTTGATATGAGCTTGGGGAGATGATTGGGCTTCAGCAGACGATGTGGTCTTGGGAAATGATGCAGGCTTGTGGAAAGTGTGTGCCTTTTGGGAGATGTGGGTTTGTGGACATGATGCGGGCTTGGGCTGATTAAGCGGGCTTAGGAATGTGAGGTCGGCTTGGGGACATGTGGGCTTGGAAACATGATGCATACTTGGGGAGATCACGTGGGCTTGTGAAGATGTGGGCTTGGGGACATGATGCAGGCTTGGAGAGATGATTCGGGCTTGGGACATGATGCAGCCTTGGAGAGATGATGCGGGCTTGGGGAGATGATTGGGCTGTGGAGATCACTCAGGCTTTGGGTGATGACGCCTTCTTGCTGTAATGCTGGAGGCTCAGGGAGATGATGCGGGCTTAGGAGATGATGTGGGCTTGGGAGATCATGCGGTGTTGCGGCGAAGATTTGTCCTTGGGGACATGATGCAGTCTTAGGGTGGTGAGATCAGCTTGGGGATATGTGGGCCTGGAAACATGGTGCGGGCTTGGGGAGATGATGTGGGATTGGGGAGATGATGTGGGCTTGTGTGGATCATGTTGGCTCGGGGAGATATGTGGATTTTGAAAATCATGCACGCTTGGGGAATGTATGCGGGCTTGAGGAGATGATGAGGGTTTGAGAAATGATGCAGGCTTGTTGAAATTATATGCCTTTTGGGAGATGTGGGCTTGTGGACATGATGCAGGCTTAGGGAGATGAAGCGGGCTGAGGGTGTGAGGTCGGCTTCGGGACATGTGGGCCTGAAAAAATGAGGCTTGGGGAGATAATGTAGGCTTGGGGAGATGTGGGCTTGGGGATTTGATGCAGGCTTGGAGAGATGACATGGGCTCATGGAGATGATGGCGGCTCGGGGAGTGAAAGTGGGCTTAGAGACATTTCTCGGGCTTGCAGACATGAATTGAGTGTGCTGACATGACACAGGCTCTGGGACATGATGCCGGCTCGGGGACACGACACGGGTTCATGGAGATGACGTGGGCTTGGAGAGATGATGCGGGCTTGGTGAGATGATGTGGGATTGGGGAGATTATATGGGCTTGGGGGAATCATGTTGGCTTGGGGAGATGATTGGGCTTCGAGAGATGATGTGGTCTTGGGAAATGATGCAGGCTTGTGGAAATTGTGTGCCTTTTGGGAGATGTGGGTTTGTGGACATGATGCGGGCTTGGGGAGATGAAGCGGGCTTAGCGTTGTGAGGTCAGCTTGGGGACATGTTGCCTGGAAACATGATGCATACTTGGGGAGATCATGTGGGCTTGTGTAGATGTGGGCTTGGGGACATGATGCAGCCTTGGGGAGATGACGCGTGCTTGGTGAGACGACAAGGGCTCATGGAGATGATGGGTGCTCGGGGAGTGAAAGTGGGCTTACAGACATTTCTCGGGCTTGCAGACATGAATTGAGTGTGCTGACATGACACAGGCTCTGGGACATGATGCCAGCTCGGGAACACCACACGGGTTCAGGGAGATGACATGGGCTTGGAGAGATGATGCGGGCTTGGTCAGATGATTGGGCTGTGGAGATCACTCAGGCTTGGGGTGATGACGCCTACTTGCGGATATGCTGAAGGCTGATGGAGATGATGCGGACTTAGGAGATGACGTGGGCTTGGGAGATCATGCGGGGTTGCGGAGGTGATTTGTCCTTGGGGACATGATGCGGGCTTAGGGTGGTGAGGTCGGCTTGGGGACATGTGGGCCTGGAAACATGATGCAGCCTTGGGGAGATCATGTGGGCTTCTGAAGACGTGGGCTTGGGGACATGATGCATGCTTGGAGAGATGATTCGGGCTTGTGAGATGACCTGGGCTCATGGAGATGATGGGGGCTCGGGGAGTGAAAGTGGGCTTACAGACATTTCTCGGGCTTGCAGACATGAATTGAGTGTGCTGACATGACAGAGGCTCTGGGACATGATGCCGGCTCGCGGATACGACACGGGTTCAGGGAGATGACGTGTGCTTGGAGAGATGATGCGGGCTTGGGGAGGTGTTGGCTCGAGGAGATGACGTGGGCTCTGGGAGATGACGCGGGCTGAGGGAGATGACCCGGGCTTGTGTAGAGGACATGGGCTCGTGGAGATGATGTGGAGTCCCTGATATGACGGCGGCTCGGGGACATGATGTGGGCTCGAGGACATGACACCGGCTCGGGGAGATGACATGGTCTCATGGAGATGATGGGGGCTCGGGGAGTTGAAGTGGGCTTACAGATATTTCTCGGGCTTGCAGACATGACTTGAGTTCTCTGGGACATGATGCCGGCTTGGGGACACGACACGGTTCAGGGAGAATACGTGGGTTTGGGGAGATGATGCGGGATTGGGGAGATGATTGGGCTGTGGGAGATGACTCAGGCTCGGGGTGATGAAGTGGTCTTGCGGATATGCTGCAGGCTCAGGGAGGTATTGCGGGCTTTAGGAGATGACGTGGGCTTGGGAGATCATGCAGGGTTGGGGAGATGATTTGACCTTTGGGATATGATGCGAGCTTAGAGTGGTGAGGTCAGCTTGGGGACATGTGGGCCTGGAAACATGATGCGGGATTGGGGAGATGATGTGGGATTGGGAAATGTTGAAGGCTTGGAGAAATTATGTGCCTTTCGGGAGATGTGGGCCTGGGGACATGATGCGGGCTTGAGGAGATGAAGCAGGTGTAGGGTGGTGAGGTCGGCTTGGGGAAATTTGGGCCTGGATTTACGATGCAGGCTTAGGGATATAATGTGCGCTTGTGGAGATGTGGGCTTGGGAACATGATGCAGGCTTGGAGAGATGATTAGGGCTTGGGAAATGATGCAGGCTTGTGGAAAGTGTGTGCCTTTTGGGAGATATGGGTTTGTGGACATGATGCGGGCTTGGGGAGATGAAGAGGGCTTAGGGTGGTGAGGTCAGGTTGGGGACATGTGGGCCTGGAAACATGATGCATACTTGGGAGGTCATGTGGGCTTGTGAAGATGTGGGCTTGGGGACATGATGCATGGTTGGAGAGATGATTCGGGCTTGTGAGATGACGGGCTCATGGAGATGATGGGGGCTCGGGGAGTGAAAGTGGGCTTAGAGACATTTCTCGGGATTGCAGACATGAATTGAGTGTGCTGACATGACACAAGCTCTGGGACATGATGCCGGCTCGGGGACACGACACGGGATCAGGGAGATGACGTGGGCTTGGAGAGATGATGCGGGCTTGGTCAGATGATTGGGCTGTGGAGATCACTCAGGCTTGGGGTGATGATGCCTTCTTGCGGATATGCTGAAGACTGATGGAGATGATGCGGACTTAGGAGATGACGTGGGCTTGGGAGATCATGTGGGGTTGAGGAGATGATTTGTCCTTGAGGACATGATGCGGGCTTAGGGTGGTGAGGTCTGTTTGGGGACATGTGGGCCTGGAAACATGATGCGGGCTCATGGATATTATGCTGGCTTGGGGACATGACGCAGCCTTGGCTAGATGATGCGGGCTTGGGAAATGATTAGGGCTTGGGGAAATGATTGGGCTTGGGGCGATGATGTGGGCTTGGGGAGATGGTGTGTGCTTAGAGATATGTCAGCTTGGAGACATTATGTGGGCTTGGGGAGAAGATTGCTCTTCGGGAGATGATGTGGGCTTGGGGAGATGATTGGGCTTGGGGTGCTGATGTGGGCTTGGGGAGATGATTGGGCTTGGGGAGATGATGCGGGCTTTGGAAATGATGCAGGCTTGGGGAAATTATGTGCCTTTTGGGAGATGTGGGCTTGTGGACATGATGCGGGCTTAGGGAGATGAAGCGGGCTTAGGGTGTGAGGTTGGCTTTGGGACATGTGGGCCTGAAAAAATGATGAGGCTTGGGAGATCATGCGGGGTTGCGGAGATGATTTGTCCTTGGGTACATGATGTGGGCTTAGGGTGGTGCGATCAGCTTGGGGACATGTGGCCCTGGAAACGTGATGCAGGATTGGGGAGATGAGGTGGGCTTGAGGAGATAATGTGGGCATGGGGAGAGTATGTGGGCTTGGGTAGATCATGTTGTCTTGGGGAGATGATGTGTGCTTGGGGAGATGATGTGTGCTTGTGGAGATGATGTGGACTTGGGGAGATCATGTTTTTTTGGGGACATGATGTGGGCTTACAGATATGTTTGCTTGGAGACATGATGTGTGCTTGATGACATTATGTAGGCTTGGGGAGAAGACTGGGCTTCGGTAGATGATGTGCACTTGGGGAGATGATTGGTCTTGGGGAGATGATGTGGGCTTGGGGAGTTGATTGGGCTTGGGGAGATGATGTTGGCTTGGCGAGATGATGTGGGCTTGGGGAGTTGATTGGGCTTGGGGAGATGATGAGGGCTTGAGAGATGATGCAGGCTTGTTGAAATTATATGCCTTTTGGGAGATGTGGGCTTGTGGACATGATGCAGGCTTAGGGAGATGAAGCGAGCTGAGGGTGTGAGGTCGGCTTCGGGATATGTGGGCCTGAAAAAATGAGGCTTGGGGAGATAATGTAGGCTTGGGGAGATGTGGGCTTGGGGATTTGATGCAGGCTTGGAGAGATGACATGGGCTCCTGGAAATGATGGGGGCTCGGGGAGTGAAAGTGGGCTTACAGACATTTCTCGGGCTTGCAGACATGAATTGAGTGTGCTGACATGACACAGGCTCTGGGACATGATGCCGGCTCCGGGACACGACACGGGTTCAGGGAGATGACGTGGGCTTGGAGAGATGATGCGGGCTTGGGGAGATGATTGGGCTGTGGGAGATCACTCAGGCTTGGGGTGATGACACCTTCTTGCGGTAATGCTGGAGGCTCAGGGAGATGATGCGGGCTTAGGAGATGATGTGGGCTTGGGAGATCATGCGGTGTTGCGGAGAAGATTTGTCCTTGGGGACATGATGCAGTCTTAGGGTGGTGAGATCAGCTTGGGGAAATGTGGGCCTGGAAACATGGTGCGGGCTTGGGGAGATGATGTGGGTTTGGGGAGATGTTGTGGGCTTTTGGGAATCATGTTGGTTTGGGGAGATGATTGGGCTTTGGGAGATGATGTGGGCTTGGGGAGTTGATTGGGCGTGGGGAGTTGATATGAGCTTGGGGAGATGATTGGGCTTCAGCAGACGATGTGGTCTTGGGAAATGATGCAGGCTTGTGGAAAGTGTGTGCCTTTTGGGAGATGTGGGTTTGTGGACATGATGCGGGCTTGGGCTGATTAAGCGGGCTTAGGAATGTGAGGTCGGCTTGGGGACATGTGGGCTTGGAAACATGATGCATACTTGGGGAGATCACGTGGGCTTGTGAAGATGTGGGCTTGGGGACATGATGCAGGCTTGGAGAGATGATTCGGGCTTGGGACATGATGCAGCCTTGGAGAGATGATGCGGGCTTGGGGAGATGATTGGGCTGTGGAGATCACTCAGGCTTTGGGTGATGACGCCTTCTTGCTGTAATGCTGGAGGCTCAGGGAGATGATGCGGGCTTAGGAGATGATGTGGGCTTGGGAGATCATGCGGTGTTGCGGCGAAGATTTGTCCTTGGGGACATGATGCAGTCTTAGGGTGGTGAGATCAGCTTGGGGATATGTGGGCCTGGAAACATGGTGCGGGCTTGGGGAGATGATGTGGGATTGGGGAGATGATGTGGGCTTGTGTGGATCATGTTGGCTCGGGGAGATATGTGGATTTTGAAAATCATGCACGCTTGGGGAATGTATGCGGGCTTGAGGAGATGATGAGGGTTTGAGAAATGATGCAGGCTTGTTGAAATTATATGCCTTTTGGGAGATGTGGGCTTGTGGACATGATGCAGGCTTAGGGAGATGAAGCGGGCTGAGGGTGTGAGGTCGGCTTCGGGACATGTGGGCCTGAAAAAATGAGGCTTGGGGAGATAATGTAGGCTTGGGGAGATGTGGGCTTGGGGATTTGATGCAGGCTTGGAGAGATGACATGGGCTCATGGAGATGATGGCGGCTCGGGGAGTGAAAGTGGGCTTAGAGACATTTCTCGGGCTTGCAGACATGAATTGAGTGTGCTGACATGACACAGGCTCTGGGACATGATGCCGGCTCGGGGACACGACACGGGTTCATGGAGATGACGTGGGCTTGGAGAGATGATGCGGGCTTGGTGAGATGATGTGGGATTGGGGAGATTATATGGGCTTGGGGGGATCATGTTGGCTTGGGGAGATGATTGGGCTTCGAGAGATGATGTGGTCTTGGGAAATGATGCAGGCTTGTGGAAATTGTGTGCCTTTTGGGAGATGTGGGTTTGTGGACATGATGCGGGCTTGGGGAGATGAAGCGGGCTTAGCGTTGTGAGGTCAGCTTGGGGACATGTTGCCTGGAAACATGATGCATACTTGGGGAGATCATGTGGGCTTGTGTAGATGTGGGCTTGGGGACATGATGCAGCCTTGGGGAGATGACGCGTGCTTGGTGAGACGACAAGGGCTCATGGAGATGATGGGTGCTCGGGGAGTGAAAGTGGGCTTACAGACATTTCTCGGGCTTGCAGACATGAATTGAGTGTGCTGACATGACACAGGCTCTGGGACATGATGCCAGCTCGGGAACACCACACGGGTTCAGGGAGATGACATGGGCTTGGAGAGATGATGCGGGCTTGGTCAGATGATTGGGCTGTGGAGATCACTCAGGCTTGGGGTGATGACGCCTACTTGCGGATATGCTGAAGGCTGATGGAGATGATGCGGACTTAGGAGATGACGTGGGCTTGGGAGATCATGCGGGGTTGCGGAGGTGATTTGTCCTTGGGAACATGATGCGGGCTTAGGGTGGTGAGGTCGGCTTGGGGACATGTGGGCCTGGAAACATGATGCAGCCTTGGGGAGATCATGTGGGCTTCTGAAGACGTGGGCTTGGGGACATGATGCATGCTTGGAGAGATGATTCGGGCTTGTGAGATGACCTGGGCTCATGGAGATGATGGGGGCTCGGGGAGTGAAAGTGGGCTTACAGACATTTCTCGGGCTTGCAGACATGAATTGAGTGTGCTGACATGACAGAGGCTCTGGGACATGATGCCGGCTCGCGGATACGACACGGGTTCAGGGAGATGACGTGTGCTTGGAGAGATGATGCGGGCTTGGGGAGGTGTTGGCTCGAGGAGATGACGTGGGCTCTGGGAGATGACGCGGGCTGAGGGAGATGACCCGGGCTTGTGTAGAGGACATGGGCTCGTGGAGATGATGTGGAGTCCCTGATATGACGGCGGCTCGGGGACATGATGTGGGCTCGAGGACATGACACCGGCTCGGGGAGATGACATGGTCTCATGGAGATGATGGGGGCTCGGGGAGTTGAAGTGGGCTTACAGATATTTCTCGGGCTTGCAGACATGACTTGAGTTCTCTGGGACATGATGCCGGCTTGGGGACACGACACGGTTCAGGGAGAATACGTGGGTTTGGGGAGATGATGCGGGATTGGGGAGATGATTGGGCTGTGGGAGATGACTCAGGCTCGGGGTGATGAAGTGGTCTTGCGGATATGCTGCAGGCTCAGGGAGGTATTGCGGGCTTTAGGAGATGACGTGGGCTTGGGAGATCATGCAGGGTTGGGGAGATGATTTGACCTTTGGGATATGATGCGAGCTTAGAGTGGTGAGGTCAGCTTGGGGACATGTGGGCCTGGAAACATGATGCGGGATTGGGGAGATGATGTGGGATTGGGAAATGTTGAAGGCTTGGAGAAATTATGTGCCTTTCGGGAGATGTGGGCCTGGGGACATGATGCGGGCTTGGGGAGATGAAGCAGGTGTAGGGTGGTGAGGTCGGCTTGGGGAAATTTGGGCCTGGATTTACGATGCAGGCTTAGGGATATAATGTGCGCTTGTGGAGATGTGGGCTTGGGAACATGATGCATGCTTGGAGAGATGATTCGGGCTTGTGAGATGACATGGGCTCATGGAGATGATGGGGGCTCGGGGAGTGAAAGTGGGCTTAGAGACATTTCTCGGGATTGCAGACATGAATTGAGTGTGCTGACATGACACAGGCTCTGGGACATGATGCCGGCTCGGGGACACGACACGGGATCAGGGAGATGACGTGGGCTTGGAGAGATGATGCGGGCTTGGTCAGATGATTGGGCTGTGGAGATCACTCAGGCTTGGGGTGATGACGCCTTCTTGTGGATATGCTGAAGGCTGACGGAGATGATGCGGACTTAGGAGATGACGTGGGCTTGGGAGATCATGTGGGGTTGAGGAGATGATTTGTCCTTGAGGACATGATGCGGGCTTAGGGTGGTGAGGTCTGTTTGGGGACATGTGGGCCTGGAAACATGATGCGGGCTCATGGATATTATGCTGGCTTGGGGACATGACGCAGCCTTGGCTAGATGATGCGGGCTTGGGAAATGATTAGGGCTTGGGGAAATGATTGGGCTTGGGGCGATGATGTGGGCTTGGGGAGATGGTGTGTGCTTAGAGATATGTCAGCTTGGAGACATTATGTGGGCTTGGGGAGAAGATTGCTCTTCGGGAGATGATGTGGGCTTGAGGAGATGATGTGGGCTTGGGGAGATGATGCGGGCTTGGGAAAATATGCAGGCTTGGGGAAAGTATGTGCCTTTTGGGAGATGTGGGCTTGTGGACATGATGCGGGCTTAGGGAGATGAAGCGGGCTTAGGGTGTGAGGTTGGCTTTGGGACATGTGGGCCTGAAAAAATGATGAGGCTTGGGAGATCATGCGGGGTTGCGGAGATGATTTGTCCTTGGGTACATGATGCGGGCTTAGGGTGGTGAGATCAGCTTGGGGACATGTGGGCCTGGAAACATGATGCGGGATTGGGGAGATGATGCGGGCTTGAGGAGATGATGTGGGCATGAGGAGAGTATGTGGGCTCGGGGAGATGATGTTGGCTTGGGTAGATCATGTTGGCTTGGGGAGATGATTTGGGCTTGGGGAGATGATGTGGGCTTGGGGAAATGATGTGGGCTTGGAGAGATCATGTTGGCTTTCGGAGATGATCTGGGCCTGTGTACATGATGCGGTCTCGGGGACATGATGCAGGCTCGGTTCCATGATGCGGGCTTGGGAAATGATGCAGACTTAGGGAGATGATTGGGCTTGGGGAAATGATGTGTGGCTGTGTAAATGATTCGGGCTCGCGGATATTATGCCGTCTTGGGACATGACGCAGGCTTGGCTAGATGATGCAGGCTTCGGGAATGATGCGGTCTTGGGGAGATGATTGGGCTTGGGGAGATTATGTGGGCTAGGGGAGATGATTGGGCTTTGGGAGATGATGTGGGCTTGGGGAGATGATGTGGGCTTGGGGAGATGATTGGGCCTGGGGAGAATATGTGAACTTGGGAGATGATTGGACTTGGGGAGATGATGTGAGCTTGGGGAGATGATTGGGCTTGGGGAGATGATGGGGGATTGGGAAATGATGTAGTCTTGGAGAAATTATGTGCCTTTTGAGAGATGTGGGCCTGGGGACATGGTGAGGGCTTGGGGAGATGAAGCCGGTGTAGGGTGGTGAGGTCGGCTTGGGAACATTTGGGCCTGGAATCACGATGCAAGCTTGGGGAGATAATGTGCGCTTGGGGAGATGTGGGCTTGGGAACATGATGCAGGCTTGGAGAGATGATTCGGGCTTGGGAAATGATGCAGGCTTGGGGAAATTATGTGCCTTTTGGGAGTCGTGGGCTTGGGGACATGATGCGGGCTTGGGGAGATGAAGCAGGCTTAGGGTTGTGAGGTCGGCTTGGGGACATGTGGATTTTTAAACATGATGCAGGCTTGGGGAGACTATGTGGGCTCAGGGAGATGATGTGGGCTTGTGGAGATCATGTTGGCTTGGGGAGATGAAGTGTTCCTGTGTAAATGATGCGGGCTCGCAGATATAATGCCGGCTTGGGGACAGGATGCAAGCTTGGCTAGATGATGCGGGCGTGGGAAATGATGTGGGCTGGGGAGATGATTGGGCTTGGGGAGATGATGTGGGCTTGGGGAGATCGTGGAGGTTTGGGGAGATGATGTGGGCTTAGTAATATGTCGGCTTGAAGACATGATGTGTGCTTGAGGGCATGATGTGTGCTTGGGGAGATGATTGGGCTTCGGGAGATGATGTGTGCTTGGGAAATGGTGCAGTCTTGGGGAAATTATGTGCCTTTTGAGAGATGTGGTATTGGGGACATGATGCGGGCTTGGGGAGATGAAGCAGGTTTAGGGATGTGAGGTCGGCTTGGGGACATGTGGGCTTGGAAACATGATGCATACTTGGGGAGATCATGTGGGCTTGATGACATGATGTGGGCTTGGTGAGAAGATTAGGCTTCGGGAGATGATGTGGGCTTGGGAAGATGATTGGGCTTGGGGAGATGATGTGGGATTGGGAAATGTTGAAGGCTTGGAGAAATTATGTGCCTTTCGGGAGATGTGGGCCTGGGGATATGATGCGGGCTTGGGGAGATGAAGCGGGCTTAGGGTGTGAGGTCGGCTTCGGGACATGTGGGCCTGAAAAAATGAGGCTTGGGGAGATAATGTAGGCTTGGGGAGATGTGGGCTTGTGGACATGATGCAGGCTTAGGGAGATGAAGCGGGCTGAGGGTGTGAGGTCGGCTTCGGGACATGTGGGCCTGAAAAAATGAGGCTTGGGGAGATAATGTAGGCTTGGGGAGATGTGGGCTTGGGGATTTGATGCAGGCTTGGAGAGATGACATGGGCTCTTGGAGATGATGTGGGCTCGGGGAATGAAAGTGGGCTTAGAGACATTTCTCGGGCTTGCAGACATGAATTGAGTGTGCTGACATGACACAGGCTCTGGGACATGATGCCGGCTTGGGGACACGACACGGGTTCATGGAGATGACGTGGGCTTGGAGAGATGATGCGGGCTTGGTGAGATGATGTGGGATTGGGGAGATTATGTGGGCTTGGGGGGATCATGTTGGCTTGGGGAGATGATTGGGCTTCGAGAGATGATGTGGTCTTGGGAAATGATGCAGGCTTGTGAAAATTGTGTGCCTTTTGGGAGATGTGGGTTTGTGGACATGATGCGGGCTTGGGGAGATGAAGCGGGCTTAGAGTTGTGCGGTCAGCTTGGGGACATGTGGGCCTGGAAACATGATGCATACTTGGGGAGATCATGTGGGCTTGTGTAGATGTGGGCTTGGGGACATGATGCAGCCTTGGGGAGATGACGCGTGCTTGGTGAGACGACAAGGGCTCATGGAGATGATGGGTGATCGGGGAGTGAAAGTGGGCTTACAGACATTTCTCGGGCTTGCAGACATGAATTGAGTGTGCTGACATGACACAGGCTCTGGGACATGATGCCAGCTCGGGAAAACCACACGGGTTCAGGGAGATGACATGGGCTTGGAGAGATGATGCGGGCTTGGTCAGATGATTGGGCTGTGGAGATCACTCAGGCTTGGGGTGATGACGCCTTCTTGCGGATATGCTGAAGGCTGATGGAGATGATGAGGATTTCGGAGATGACGTGGGGTTGGGGGATCATGCGGGGTTGCGGAGATGATTTGTCCTTGGGGACATGATGCGGGCTTAGGGTGGTGAGGTCTGCTTGGGGACATGTGGGCCTGGAAACATGATGCATACTTGGGAGGTCATGTGGGCTTGTGAAGATGTGGGCTTGGGGACATGATGCATGCTTGGAGAGATGATTCGGGCTTGTGAGATGACATGGGCTCATGGAGATGATGGGGGCTCGGGGAGTGAAAGTGGGCTTAGAGACATTTCTCGGGATTGCAGACATGAATTGAGTGTGCTGACATGACACAGGCTCTGGGACATGATGCCGGCTCGGGGACACGACACGGGATCAGGGAGATGACGTGGGCTTGGAGAGATGATGCGGGCTTGGTCAGATGATTGGGCTGTGGAGATCACTCAGGCTTGGGGTGATGACGCCTTCTTGCGGATATGCTGAAGGCTGACGGAGATGATGCGGACTTAGGAGATGACGTGGGCTTGGGAGATCATGTGGGGTTGAGGAGATGATTTGTCCTTGAGGACATGATGCGGGCTTAGGGTGGTGAGGTCTGTTTGGGGACATGTGGGCCTGGAAACATGATGCGGGCTCATGGATATTATGCTGGCTTGGGGACATGACGCAGCCTTGGCTAGATGATGCGGGCTTGGGAAATGATTAGGGCTTGGGGAAATGATTGGGCTTGGGGCGATGATGTGGGCTTGGGGAGATGGTGTGTGCTTAGAGATATGTCAGCTTGGAGACATTATGTGGGCTTGGGGAGAAGATTGCTCTTCGGGAGATGATGTGGGCTTGAGGAGATGATGTGGGCTTGGGGAGATGATGTGGGCTTGGGAAATGATGCAGGCTTGGGGAAATTATGTGCCTTTTGGGAGATGTGGTATTGGGGACATGATGCGGGCTTGGGAAATGATGCAGGCTTGGGGAAAGTATGTGCCTTTTGAGACATGTGGGCTTGTGGACATGATGCGGGCTTAGGGAGATGAAGCGGGCTTAGGGTGTGAGGTTGGCTTTGGGACATGTGGGCCTGAAAAAATGATGAGGCTTGGGAGATCATGCGGGGTTGCGGAGATGATTTGTCCTTGGGTACATGATGCGGGCTTAGGGTGGTGAGATCAGCTTGGGGACATGTGGGCCTGGAAACATGATGCGGGATTGGGGAGATGATGCGGGCTTGAGGAGATGATGTGGGCATGGGGAGAGTATGTGGGCTCGGGTAGATGATGTTGGCTTGGGTAGATCATGTTGGCTTGGGGAGATGATGTGGGCTTGGGGAGATGATGTGGGCTTGGGGAAATGATGTGGGCTTGGAGAGATCATGTTGGCTTTCGGAGATGATCTGGGCCTGTGTACATGATGCGGTCTCGGGGACATGATGCAGGCTCGGTTCCATGATGCGGGCTTGGGAAATGATGCAGACTTAGGGAGATGATTGGGCTTGGGGAAATGATGTGTGGCTGTGTAAATGATTCGGGCTCGCGGATATTATGCCGTCTTGGGACATGACGCAGGCTTGGCTAGATGATGCAGGCTTCGGGAATGATGCGGTCTTGGGGAGATGATTGGGCTTGGGGAGATGATGGGGGATTGGGAAATGATGTAGTCTTGGAGAAATTATGTGCCTTTTGAGAGATGTGGGCCTGGGTACATGTTGAGGGCTTGGGGAGATGAAGCCGGTGTAGGGTGGTGAGGTCGGCTTGGGAACATTTGGGCCTGGAATCACGATGCAAGCTTGGGGAGATAATGTGCGCTTGGGGAGATGTGGGCTTGGGAACATAATGCAGGCTTGGAGAGATGATTCGGGCTTGGGAAATGATGCAGGCTTGGGGAAAGTATGTGCCTTTTGGGAGATGCGGGCTTTTGGACATGATGCGGGCTTAGGGAGATGAAGCGGGTTTAGGGATGTGAGGTCGGCTTGGGGACATGTGGGCTTGGAAACATGATGCATACTTGGGGAGATCATGTGGGCTTGATGACACGATGTGGGCTTGGTGAGAAGACTAGGCTTCGGGAGATGATGTGGGCTTGGTCAGATGATTGGGCTGTGGAGATCACTCAGGCTTGGGGTGATGACGCCTTCTTGCGGATATGCTGAAGGCTGACGGAGATGATGCGGACTTAGGAGATGACGTGGGCTTGGGAGATCATGTGGGGTTGAGGAGATGATTTGTCCTTGAGGACATGATGCGGGCTTAGGGTGGTGAGGTCTGTTTGGGGACATGTGGGCCTGGAAACATGATGCGGGCTCATGGATATTATGCTGGCTTGGGGACATGACGCAGCCTTGGCTAGATGATGCGGGCTTGGGAAATGATTAGGGCTTGGGGAAATGATTGGGCTTGGGGCGATGATGTGGGCTTGGGGAGATGGTGTGTGCTTAGAGATATGTCAGCTTGGAGACATTATGTGGGCTTGGGGAGAAGATTGCTCTTCGGGAGATGATGTGGGCTTGAGGAGATGATGTGGGCTTGGGGAGATGATGTGGGCTTGGGGAGATGATGGGGGATTGGGAAATGATGCAGTCTTGGAGAAATTATGTGCCTTTTGAGAGATGTGGGCCTGGGGACATGATGCGGGCTTGGGGAGATGAAGCAGGTGTAGGTTGGTGAGGTCGGCTTGGGAACATTTGGGCCTGGAATCACGATGCAAGCTTGGGGAGATAAAGTGCGCTTGGGGAGATGTGGGCTTGGGAACAAGATGCAGGCTTGGAGAGATGATGCGGGCTTGGGGAGATCATGGTGATTTGGGGTGATGATGTAGGCTTAGTAATATGTCGGCTTGAAGACATGATGTGTGCTTGAGAGCATGATGTGGGCTTGGGGAGATGATTGGGCTTGGGGAGATGATGTGGGATTTGGAAAAGATGCAGGCTCGGGGAAATTATGTGCCTTTTGGGAGATGTGGGCTTGGGGATATGATGCGGGCTTGGGGAGATGATGTGGGATTGGGGAGATGATGTGGGGTTGTGGAGACTATGTGGGCTCGGGAAGATGATGTGGGCTTTGAAAATGATGCACGCTTGGGGAATGTATGCGGGCTTGGGGAGATGATGTGGGCTCGGGGAGATCATGATCGCATGTGGAGATGATGTGCGTTTAGGAAGATCATGTTGGCTTGGGGAGATCATGTGGGCCTGAATAAATGATGCGGGCTCGTGGATAATATGCTGGCTTGGGGACATGACGCAGCCTTGGCTAGATGATGCGGGCTTGGGAAATGATTAGGGCTTGGGGAAATGATTGGGCTTGGGGCGATGATGTGGGCTTGGGGAGATGGTGTGTGCTTAGAGATATGTCAGCTTGGAGACATTATGTGGGCTTGGGGAGAAGATTGCTCTTCGGGAGATGATGTGGGCTTGAGGAGATGATGTGGGCTTGGGGAGATGATGTGGGCTTGGGGAGATGATTGGGCTTGGGGTGCTGATGTGGGCTTGGGGAGATGATTGGGCTTGGGGTGCTGATGTGGGCTTGGGGAGATGATTGGGCTTGGGGAGATGATGCGGGCTTTGGAAATGATGCAGGCTTGGGGAAATTATGTGCCTTTTGGGAGATGTGGGCTTGTGGACATGATGCGGGCTTAGGGAGATGAAGCGGGCTTAGGGTGTGAGGTTGGCTTTGGGACATGTGGGCCTGAAAAAATGATGAGGCTTGGGAGATCATGCGGGGTTGCGGAGATGATTTGTCCTTGGGTACATGATGTGGGCTTAGGGTGGTGCGATCAGCTTGGGGACATGTGGCCCTGGAAACGTGATGCAGGATTGGGGAGATGAGGTGGGCTTGAGGAGATAATGTGGGCATGGGGAGAGTATGTGGGCTTGGGTAGATCATGTTGTCTTGGGGAGATGATGTGTGCTTGGGGAGATGTTGTGTGCTTGTGGAGATGATGTGGACTTGGGGAGATCATGTTTTTTTGGGGACATGATGTGGGCTTACAGATATGTTTGCTTGGAGACATGATGTGTGCTTGATGACATTATGTAGGCTTGGGGAGAAGACTGGGCTTCGGTAGATGATGTGCACTTGGGGAGATGATTGGTCTTGGGGAGATGATGTGGGCTTGGGGAGTTGATTGGGCTTGGGGAGATGATGTTGGCTTGGCGAGATGATGTGGGCTTGGGGAGTTGATTGGGCTTGGGGAGATGATGAGGGCTTGAGAGATGATGCAGGCTTGTTGAAATTATATGCCTTTTGGGAGATGTGGGCTTGTGGACATGATGCAGGCTTAGGGAGATGAAGCGAGCTGAGGGTGTGAGGTCGGCTTCGGGATATGTGGGCCTGAAAAAATGAGGCTTGGGGAGATAATGTAGGCTTGGGGAGATGTGGGCTTGGGGATTTGATGCAGGCTTGGAGAGATGACATGGGCTCCTGGAAATGATGGGGGCTCGGGGAGTGAAAGTGGGCTTACAGACATTTCTCGGGCTTGCAGACATGAATTGAGTGTGCTGACATGACACAGGCTCTGGGACATGATGCCGGCTCCGGGACACGACACGGGTTCAGGGAGATGACGTGGGCTTGGAGAGATGATGCGGGCTTGGGGAGATGATTGGGCTGTGGGAGATCACTCAGGCTTGGGGTGATGACACCTTCTTGCGGTAATGCTGGAGGCTCAGGGAGATGATGCGGGCTTAGGAGATGATGTGGGCTTGGGAGATCATGCGGTGTTGCGGAGAAGATTTGTCCTTGGGGACATGATGCAGTCTTAGGGTGGTGAGATCAGCTTGGGGAAATGTGGGCCTGGAAACATGGTGCGGGCTTGGGGAGATGATGTGGGTTTGGGGAGATGTTGTGGGCTTTTGGGAATCATGTTGGTTTGGGGAGATGATTGGGCTTTGGGAGATGATGTGGGCTTGGGGAGTTGATTGGGCGTGGGGAGTTGATATGAGCTTGGGGAGATGATTGGGCTTCAGCAGACGATGTGGTCTTGGGAAATGATGCAGGCTTGTGGAAAGTGTGTGCCTTTTGGGAGATGTGGGTTTGTGGACATGATGCGGGCTTGGGCTGATTAAGCGGGCTTAGGAATGTGAGGTCGGCTTGGGGACATGTGGGCTTGGAAACATGATGCATACTTGGGGAGATCACGTGGGCTTGTGAAGATGTGGGCTTGGGGACATGATGCAGGCTTGGAGAGATGATTCGGGCTTGGGACATGATGCAGCCTTGGAGAGATGATGCGGGCTTGGGGAGATGATTGGGCTGTGGAGATCACTCAGGCTTTGGGTGATGACGCCTTCTTGCTGTAATGCTGGAGGCTCAGGGAGATGATGCGGGCTTAGGAGATGATGTGGGCTTGGGAGATCATGCGGTGTTGCGGCGAAGATTTGTCCTTGGGGACATGATGCAGTCTTAGGGTGGTGAGATCAGCTTGGGGATATGTGGGCCTGGAAACATGGTGCGGGCTTGGGGAGATGATGTGGGATTGGGGAGATGATGTGGGCTTGTGTGGATCATGTTGGCTCGGGGAGATATGTGGATTTTGAAAATCATGCACGCTTGGGGAATGTATGCGGGCTTGAGGAGATGATGAGGGTTTGAGAAATGATGCAGGCTTGTTGAAATTATATGCCTTTTGGGAGATGTGGGCTTGTGGACATGATGCAGGCTTAGGGAGATGAAGCGGGCTGAGGGTGTGAGGTCGGCTTCGGGACATGTGGGCCTGAAAAAATGAGGCTTGGGGAGATAATGTAGGCTTGGGGAGATGTGGGCTTGGGGATTTGATGCAGGCTTGGAGAGATGACATGGGCTCATGGAGATGATGGCGGCTCGGGGAGTGAAAGTGGGCTTAGAGACATTTCTCGGGCTTGCAGACATGAATTGAGTGTGCTGACATGACACAGGCTCTGGGACATGATGCCGGCTCGGGGACACGACACGGGTTCATGGAGATGACGTGGGCTTGGAGAGATGATGCGGGCTTGGTGAGATGATGTGGGATTGGGGAGATTATATGGGCTTGGGGGAATCATGTTGGCTTGGGGAGATGATTGGGCTTCGAGAGATGATGTGGTCTTGGGAAATGATGCAGGCTTGTGGAAATTGTGTGCCTTTTGGGAGATGTGGGTTTGTGGACATGATGCGGGCTTGGGGAGATGAAGCGGGCTTAGCGTTGTGAGGTCAGCTTGGGGACATGTTGCCTGGAAACATGATGCATACTTGGGGAGATCATGTGGGCTTGTGTAGATGTGGGCTTGGGGACATGATGCAGCCTTGGGGAGATGACGCGTGCTTGGTGAGACGACAAGGGCTCATGGAGATGATGGGTGCTCGGGGAGTGAAAGTGGGCTTACAGACATTTCTCGGGCTTGCAGACATGAATTGAGTGTGCTGACATGACACAGGCTCTGGGACATGATGCCAGCTCGGGAACACCACACGGGTTCAGGGAGATGACATGGGCTTGGAGAGATGATGCGGGCTTGGTCAGATGATTGGGCTGTGGAGATCACTCAGGCTTGGGGTGATGACGCCTACTTGCGGATATGCTGAAGGCTGATGGAGATGATGCGGACTTAGGAGATGACGTGGGCTTGGGAGATCATGCGGGGTTGCGGAGGTGATTTGTCCTTGGGGACATGATGCGGGCTTAGGGTGGTGAGGTCGGCTTGGGGACATGTGGGCCTGGAAACATGATGCAGCCTTGGGGAGATCATGTGGGCTTCTGAAGACGTGGGCTTGGGGACATGATGCATGCTTGGAGAGATGATTCGGGCTTGTGAGATGACCTGGGCTCATGGAGATGATGGGGGCTCGGGGAGTGAAAGTGGGCTTACAGACATTTCTCGGGCTTGCAGACATGAATTGAGTGTGCTGACATGACAGAGGCTCTGGGACATGATGCCGGCTCGCGGATACGACACGGGTTCAGGGAGATGACGTGTGCTTGGAGAGATGATGCGGGCTTGGGGAGGTGTTGGCTCGAGGAGATGACGTGGGCTCTGGGAGATGACGCGGGCTGAGGGAGATGACCCGGTCTTGTGTAGAGGACATGGGCTCGTGGAGATGATGTGGAGTCCCTGATATGACGGCGGCTCGGGGACATGATGTGGGCTCGAGGACATGACACCGGCTCGGGGAGATGACATGGTCTCATGGAGATGATGGGGGCTCGGGGAGTTGAAGTGGGCTTACAGATATTTCTCGGGCTTGCAGACATGACTTGAGTTCTCTGGGACATGATGCCGGCTTGGGGACACGACACGGTTCAGGGAGAATACGTGGGTTTGGGGAGATGATGCGGGATTGGGGAGATGATTGGGCTGTGGGAGATGACTCAGGCTCGGGGTGATGAAGTGGTCTTGCGGATATGCTGCAGGCTCAGGGAGGTATTGCGGGCTTTAGGAGATGACGTGGGCTTGGGAGATCATGCAGGGTTGGGGAGATGATTTGACCTTTGGGATATGATGCGAGCTTAGAGTGGTGAGGTCAGCTTGGGGACATGTGGGCCTGGAAACATGATGCGGGATTGGGGAGATGATGTGGGATTGGGAAATGTTGAAGGCTTGGAGAAATTATGTGCCTTTCGGGAGATGTGGGCCTGGGGACATGATGCGGGCTTGAGGAGATGAAGCAGGTGTAGGGTGGTGAGGTCGGCTTGGGGAAATTTGGGCCTGGATTTACGATGCAGGCTTAGGGATATAATGTGCGCTTGTGGAGATGTGGGCTTGGGAACATGATGCAGGCTTGGAGAGATGATTAGGGCTTGGGAAATGATGCAGGCTTGTGGAAAGTGTGTGCCTTTTGGGAGATGTGGGTTTGTGGACATGATGCGGGCTTGGGGAGATGAAGAGGGCTTAGGGTGGTGAGGTCAGGTTGGGGACATGTGGGCCTGGAAACATGATGCATACTTGGGAGGTCATGTGGGCTTGTGAAGATGTGGGCTTGGGGACATGATGCATGCTTGGAGAGATGATTCGGGCTTGTGAGATGACATGGGCTCATGGAGATGATGGGGGCTCGGGGAGTGAAAGTGGGCTTAGAGACATTTCTCGGGATTGCAGACATGAATTGAGTGTGCTGACATGACACAGGCTCTGGGACATGATGCCGGCACGGGGACACGACACGGGATCAGGGAGATGACGTGGGTTTGGAGAGATGATGCGGGCTTGGTCAGATGATTGGGCTGTGGAGATCACTCAGGCTTGGGGTGATGACGCCTTCTTGCGGATATGCTGAAGGCTGACGGAGATGATGCGGACTTAGGAGATGACGTGGGCTTGGGAGATCATGTGGGGTTGAGGAGATGATTTGTCCTTGAGGACATGATGCGGGCTTAGGGTGGTGAGGTCTGTTTGGGGACATGTGGGCCTGGAAACATGATGCGGGCTCATGGATATTATGCTGGCTTGGGGACATGACGCAGCCTTGGCTAGATGATGCGGGCTTGGGAAATGATTAGGGCTTGGGGAAATGATTGGGCTTGGGGCGATGATGTGGGCTTGGGAAGATGGTGTGTGCTTAGAGATATGTCAGCTTGGAGACATTATGTGGGCTTGGGGAGAAGATTGCTCTTCGGGAGATGATGTGGGCTTGAGGAGATGATGTGGGCTTGGGGAGATGACGTGGGCTTGGGAAATGATGCAGGCTTGGGGAAATTATGTGCCTTTTGGGAGATGTGGTATTGGGGACATGATGCGGGCTTGGGAAATGATGCAGGCTTGGGGAAAGTATGTGCCTTTTGGGAGATGTGGGCTTGTGGACATGATGCGGACTTGGGGAGATGATTGGGTTTGGGGAGATGATGTGGGCTTGGGGAGATGATGTGGGCTTGGGGAGATGATGTGGGCTTGGAGAGATCATGTTGGCTTTTGGAGATGATCTGGGCCTGTGTACATGATGTGGTCTTGGGGACATGATGCAGGCTCGGTTACATGACGCGGGCTTGGGAAATGATGCGGACTTAGGGAGATGATTGGTCTTGGGGAAATGATGTGGGCCTGTGTAAATGATTCGGGCTCGCGGATATTATGCCGTCTTGGGACATGACGCAGTCTTGGCTAGATGATGCAGGCTTTGGGAATGATGCGGTCTTGGGGAGATGATTGGGCTTGGGGAAATGATGTGGGCTAGGGGAGATGATTGGGCTTCGGGAGATGATGTGGGCTTGGGGAGATGATGTGGGCTTGGGGAGATGATTGGGCCTGGGGAGAATATGTGAACTTGGGAGATGATTGGACTTGGGGAGATGATGTGAGCTTGGGGAGATGATTGGGCTTGGGGAGATGATGGGGGTTTGGGAAATGATGTAGTCTTGGAGAAATTATGTGCCT
Organism: Camelus bactrianus; assembly: GCF_048773025.1. Classification (NCBI taxonomy): domain Eukaryota; kingdom Metazoa; phylum Chordata; class Mammalia; order Artiodactyla; family Camelidae; genus Camelus; species Camelus bactrianus. The sequence goes on from NC_133558.1 coordinate 39,874,817, forward strand.
TTTGAGAGATGTGGGCCTGGGGACATGGTGAGGGCTTGGGGAGATGAAGCCGGTGTAGGGTGGTGAGGTCGGCTTGGGAACATTTGGGCCTGGAATCACGATGCAAGCTTGGGGAGATAATGTGCACTTGGGGAGATGTGGGCTTGGGAACATGATGCAGGCTTGGAGAGATGATTCGGGCTTGGGAAATGATGCAGGCTTGGGGAAATTATGTGCCTTTTGGGAGATGTGGGCTTGGGGACATGATGCGGGCTTGGGGAGATGAAGCAGGCTTAGGGTTGTGAGGTCGGCTTGGGGACATGTGGATCTGGAAACATGATGCAGGTTTGGGGAGACTATGTGGGCTCAGGGAGATGATGTGGGCTTGTGGAGATCATGTTGGCTTGGGGAGATGAAGTGTTCCTGTGTAAATGATGCGGGCTCGCAGATATAATGCCGGCTTGGGGACAGGATGCAAGCTTGGCTAGATGATGCGTGCGTGGGAAATGATGTGAGCTGGGGAGATGATTGGGCTTGGGGAGATGATGTGGGCTTAGTAATATGTCGGCTTGAAGACATGATGTGTGCTTGAGGGCATGATGTGTGCTTGGGGAGATGATTGGGCTTCGGGAGATGATGTGTGCTTGGGAAATGATGCAGTCTTGGGGAAATTATGTGCCTTTTGGGAGATGTGGTATTGGGGACATGATGCGGGCTTGGGGAGATGAAGCGGGTTTAGGGATGTGAGGTCGGCTTGGGGACATGTGGGCTTGGAAACATGATGCATACTTGGGGAGATCATGTGGGCTTGATGACATGATGTGGGCTTGGTGAGAAGATTAGGCTTCGGGAGATGATGTGGGCTTGGGAAGATGATTGGGCTTGGGGAGATGATGTGGGATTGGGAAATGTTGAAGGCTTGGAGAAATTATGTGCCTTTCGGGAGATGTGGGCCTGGGGATATGATGCGGGCTTGGGGAGATGAAGCGGGCTTAGGGTGTGAGGTCGGCTTCGGGACATGTGGGCCTGAAAAAATGAGGCTTGGTGAGATAATGTAGGCTTGGGGAGATGTGGGCTTGGGGACATGATGCAGGCTTAGAAGATGACGTGGGCTTGGGAGATCATGCAGGGTTGGGGAGATGATTTGACCTTTGGGATATGATGCGAGCTTAGAGTGGTGAGGTCAGCTTGGGGACATGTGGGCCTGGAAACATGATGCGGGATTGGGGAGATGATGTCGGATTGGGAAATGTTGAAGGCTTGGAGAAATTATGTGCCTTTCGGGAGATGTGGGCCTGGGGATATGATGCGGGCTTGGGGAGATGAAGCAGGTGTAGGGTGGTGAGGTCGGCTTGGGGAAATTTGGGCCTAAAATTACGATGCAGGCTTGGGGAGATCATGTGCGCTTGTGGAGATGTGGGCTTGGGAACATGATGCAGGCTTGGAGTGATGATGCGGGCTTGGGAAATGATGCAGGTTCGGGGAAATTATGTGCCTTTTGGGAGTTGTGTGCTTGGGGACATGATGCGGGCTTAGGGAGATGAAGCGGGCTTAGGGTGTGAGGTCGGCTTTGGGACATGTGGGCCTGAAAAAATGATGACGTTTGGGAGATCATGCGGGGTTGCGGAGATCATTTGTCCTTGGGTACATGATGCGGGCTTAGGGTGGTGAGATCAGCTTGGGGATATGTGGACCTGGAAACATGATGTGGGATTGGGGAGATGAGGCGGGATTGAGGAGATGATGTGGGCATGGGGAGAGTATGTGGGCTCGGGTAGATGATGTTGGCTTGGGTAGATCATGTTGGCTTGGGGAGATGATGTGGGCTTGGGGAGATGATGTGGGCTTGGGGAAATGATGTGGGCTTGGAGAGATCATGTTGGCTTTCGCAGATGATCTGGGCCTGTGTACATGATGCGGTCTCGGGGACATGATGCAGGCTCGGTTCCATGATGCGGGCTTGGGAAATGATGCAGACTTAGGGAGATGATTGGGCTTGGGGAAATGATGTGGGCCTGTGTAAATGATTCGGGCTCGCGTATATTATGCCGTCTTGGGACATGACGCAGGCTTGGCTAGATGATGCAGGCTTCGGGAATGATGCGGTCTTGGGGAGATGTTTGGGCTTGGGGAAATGATGTGGGCTAGGGGAGATGATTGGGCTTCGGGAGATGATTGGGCTGGGGAGAATATGTGAACTTGGGAGATGATTGGACTTGGTGACATGATGTGTGCTTGGGGAGAAGTTTGGGCTTTGTGAGATGATGTGTGGTAGGGGAGATGATTGGGCTTGGGGTGATGATGTGGGCTTGGGGATATGTCGGTTTGGAGACATGATGCAGGCTTGGTGACATGATGTGGGCTTGGGGAGATTATTGAGCTCGGGGAGATGACGCGGTCTTGGGGAGATGTGGGCTTCGAGACATGATGTGGGATGCGAAATACGGAAATACAGTGAATTGTTTTATTAAAAATGAAATATTGCTCAATAAATTATCACTAAGTATAGATTATGGTATGTCTGTCACTATATACATAAGCTCCTTGTACTGAAATCAGATACCACATGGAGCACAGCGTTACTTCTTATCACACGTAGGAGAATGACACCCAGACTACGGTTTCTGAACTGGCTACACTTTTCCCCTCTTACCATCAGTGGAAGTGATAAAGTAACCTCTCCATTCGTCTATCAAAGGAGTGAGATCACTGCCAGAAACTAGAATGCCTGCCGTTAGTAGCAACAGTTTTGAGATAATGGAAAGTTCATCAATTCCTATGGAAAATATGAACAGCCTCTCCTTGGATGAGGCCATTGTGAATGTCACTACGTCACTGTCGCCGGCAAATGGATTTGAATTCAAAATATTGCTTTATCCAATGGACCAGAAATGAAACCCCCAGAAAATATATTTACATATATAGGCTTTTAAAACCCTCTATACTTTCTGTACCTATAGTATTGGTTTTTAAACTACATAAGTATAGAAATTCATACACGCACATGTTTGAAAATGACTAAAGAAAATACCTCAGCATTCATTTTCTTATTAGCCTTTTCTGCCTCCTTTTGTTGGGAAAGATGATGGTCCAGGATTGCATCTTGTATTACTCTGGCATTCTGCTCTCGAGAAAGTTGTCTCTGAGCGTCATTTCACGCTTCTAAAACCTGGAGACGTATTTCATTAGGTTTTGGGTTTTACACCATGAAAAAAAGTCAAAAAAAAAAAAAAAAAAGCTTAGAAGGGGAATCTTTTTCAAAAAATCAAAAAAACATGCCTTTTTAAGTACAAGGATCTTTATCACACATAAATAACTCAAATTCTAATTTAAATGACAGCTAAATCTATCACAGAGCAAAAACACAGGTGGATGTAGTTTCATGAAAGAAAACTTCTTCATAAAGCATTTAACCAGTTCCATCACAGTCTCAAGGCAATTTTGCCTGTACTTTAACCTAAAAAAGCCAAAATTAACACATGGATTTGAATTAAGACTATTACTTTGTTGAATGGACCAAAACCATCAATCTTTATGTTAATAATTAAGCTCAACTTACCTTCCATTCTTCAATTACGGTGGGGATTGTCCTGCTCTGGAAGCAGCTTCTAAACTGAGCGACAGGTCCCTCAGTGCAGCAGCAATAAACCCCCTCTTCACAGCCTCCACCTTATCAGATGCAGACTTTTTCTTTTAATTAGGAATTTTTTTTTCCTTTTGGGTTGGGGGGTAATTAGGTTTATTTATTTATTTTTAGAGCAGGTACTCGGGATTGAACCCAGGACCTCACGCATGCTAAGCATGCGCTCTACCTCTTGAGCTATACCCTCCCTCTAATTAGGGAGATTTTAACAGATTAACAAAGAAGTGACCCCAGTAGGTCTACTATTCCACCCCAGCCTTGCGGTTTTCTCTCCTTCTCCACAGTAGGGAGGTTCTTTTTCAGTGCCTACAGCGTCAACCCTGCCTCCTGGAACACATGCTGTGTGTAGTGTGGAAAGCTCCTAGTCTTTGTGAGCATGAAGTTAAGAGTCCCTTAAAATAAAGGCTTCCATTGAAGTGGTTGCAGATGGTTTGGTGTCTTTTTTCCTAATCCTCCACTTACATGGTCTTCATTTGGAGCTCAGGTCTCCTGTTGTTAGGACACAGGGATCCTTTCTCCAGGGGTTCCCGTGTTAACACTTTATCTGCGTAGCCCAGTCTCATGCACACTCGCCTTGGCTTTTCTCTGCCTCTCTTTCATCTTCTCCAACTTTATTCCGTTTACAGGTTTTTCTACAGTATTTTCTGCAATATTTTCTTTACCTTTTTTTGAAGTATTTTTCATCAGTTCCACTCCTGTTTAATCTTTCTCAGAAGCACAAGTTCACACACACACACACGCACACACGAGTTCCCCACACCTATGTTTAGGTGCCATTTTACTGGGCTGTCTCTGTGTTTGACTTAACATTTTCATTATTCCACAATATCACCACATTCCAGGACAACCATTTTCCTGTGAACATCTCATTTTGATCCACACGTCTCAGTAAAATGGAGAAAAAGAGTCGCAGACAACATGAGTGCTTTGTTTAAGATGCTGGCCATACATACATATACTGCACCTGTTCCCAAAGACGAGCCTGTGCATCTGAGCTATGACTGGTCATTTGGCGACATCTGCTGGACACAAAGAGTCACAGGCTGGGAAATCAGATCTGACTTCGTGATTATCAGGAGCCCAGAGCTGACCTAGAACTGTGCTGAGCAAATTACTTCCTGCTGGAACAAAGCTTTATATCCCTTTAGAACAAACCTCTCCAACTCCTGGTAAGTATCTCTTGGCTAGATTATGATGCCCAGGTGTTTGGTCAAACACCAGTTTAGATGCTTCTGTGAACGTATATTTCAGGTGTGATGAGCATTTAAATCAGTGGCTTTGAATAAAGCTGATTACCCTCCATAATTTTGATGGGCCTCATCCAATCAGCTGAAGGCCTTCAGAGCAAACACTGAGGTTCCCCAAAGTGGAGGGGCTTCTTTTCATGACTGAAGCGTGGCAACCCAATCTGAGTCTTCAGACTATCGTCCCTTGGGATTCAGACTCAAGACTGCAACATTAACTCTTACCTGAATTTCTAGGCTGCAGGCCCACCCTACAGATTTCGGACATGATAGAAAGCTAGAAAGACAGACAGAGATACAGATACTCTATTATTTTCATTTCTCCCTTGGAGAACCCTAAGTAATCATCTTACTGTATCCCAGAGACAGGGGTATAGTTATGTTAATAGTTACAGCAAAGTACATTGCGCTCATCATCTCATGATATATATAAATTAAGTCATTATGCTGTATGCCTTAAACATAATACAGTGCTGCATGTCAATTATACCTCAATAAAACTGGAAGAAATAAATTACGACTTGGGAGACACAGATTTGGGTAACACTGGGTGTTTCAAGGACGGGAGTCAGGGGCTTATAAGGACAAAAAAATCCAAGAGGCTGTCAAAAGTCGCCTGATGAGGATTGTGACTGACACTGATGTGAGCCAGTCAGGAGACACGTGTCCTTAAGGAATCACAGGTTATTTCAGGGTAGGGGGGGGGCTCAGTAAGCAGCTGAAGTTTCTGGCAGGTGTTCCAGATGACTTCATTAGGGCAGTAAGTGCTCACAGGGTCGGATTCTCTGTGGGCTGAGATGTGCATAAGTCACTCACACCTCCTTAGTGAGCCCTCTCGAGCAATGCAGACTCCATTTTTTTCTTTCACAAAGGCCGTCTTCTGTCAGGAGCAGTGACCCCAGCTCAGCCTGGAGGACATTCAGGTGAGCTTCAGCTCACTGGCTAGTGCTGTAGGAATAGCGGAGTTTGCCATCGATCTCTTCCCTGCAGGCGCGGCAGCGCCCACGCCAGCTGTGAATGAGCACAGCTACCTGTGCTCAGGCTTGTGCTGGGGTGGGGGTGGGGAGCGTCCCTCCACCCTTCTAGGTTCATCTGGCTGGTCTAAGAATTAACCTGACATAAGGTAGACTAACAGGAGAAAAGTAAAAATTGAGTAACACGTGTACTTCCTGTGTATACCCATGGGAGACAGCCAGGGTAAATGGAGTGAACTCACCAAGAAGGCCGCAGCCTTCAGCTTCAACATCATCTTCAGCTCAAGACTAAAGAGGAAGCTGTAGGCAGCGGTCGGTTACAGAGATCGGTTACATGGAATGCCCGGAGGCATGAGAATTTCAGTTAGACAAGGGTTGGAAAGGTGTCACGTTGATTTAGACGTGGGAGTCATCAGTGACTCGCTGCGTGGGAATGGAGGAAGGGAAGACACACCAGAGTGGGTGGGGACGGACTGCTGGTGGGGAAGCAAGCAGATCTCTCAGGAAGTCTGTCGTCAGAAGTAAGACTGGTTCACGTGAGAGGCAAGAAACAGAGGGAGGTGTTTACAGAGAGGGGAATTTGAAATCATCACTGAGGAGGAAGAAGGTGCAAATTAACTAAATAAAAGTAGCAGGATAGCTGGGCAGTGTGTGACTTTTTTCAGCAGCACTTAGATGCCTGGGGGGACGTAAGGGGGAAAAATGAGAATCAGTCTGTTGTGTAGTTGGGAGTTTTGCCAAGTAAGTACACTGAAAGGACGGGAAAGGGAATAAAGGATCTAAGTAGGAGTTGTTGAAATTTTAGCTCCTGGAAATTGTTGAGGAGGAGAGTATTTCCTTTACCGTCTTACATTCAGTGATTGGGAACCTGCAAATTAAATTGACTAAAGCAGATTACTGTGAGAAAAAAATTACGTATGAATACATGCAAGAGTTCACAAAGCAATGGGATTTAAAGGGGTGGCTAGAATTGGGGGCTTATATACAATTTAATACGTGACAGGAAAAGGAGAAAAGCATTTTCTGAAAAACAAATGACTTCTTGGCGAGAAGGGAGAGAAAGGGCACTTATGGTAGAACAAGTGACATTTAGGGAAGATAGAGAACGCCTTAGGAGAATGTATGGGAGAGATGGCAGGTTTGTGACAATGTCCGTTTGAGTCTGGTGCTCGGAACTTGTCTCTAATTTTAAGACTGTTTCCAAAAAGTAAGTAAATAAATAGAGAAAATGAAAAGCCTGAGGCAGATTTCATTTCCCCATGAGGAAACATCTGTGAATCAGTGTTTCAGGTAACATACAGAAAATCTGACGGCACTGTTAACGACTGTGATCCATTAGAACACTGAAACAGCCAAAGCAGATCCAAACGCTGTCCGTCTAAATCTTTAGGTCTACAGACAGTGATTAACACTGGAAAATTCAAAAAAGCTACCAATCAACACGGCTCAATATCAATGACAAATTTGGTGGGTGGTTGGGTGCTGTTTAAACAGCTGGCATCCGGGCTCAGTTTGAGTATATAATACTCCAAAGTGCTGAGTTTTATTCCCAAAGTCTGCTTAAAAGTCAATGAGATGCAGAGAAACGTGGTTTAAAATACTACATCAATTTTAATCATGCATATATAATACAAGAATATTTCCCTTTAATAAACATTGTCAGTATCTCACTTAGCGGGAAATAATTAAAATGTTAGGCAAACAGCCCAGAGCAGGTAAATGTTTACTATTTCAGAGCAGGTAAATGTTTACTATTTATCTTGTAGATCAGATACTTTTCTTCAGAATTTCCATCTATTCTTCACGTGCTTTTGAAACCAGATCTGGACTTGGACTTGACTCGTCCATCGAGCCTACGAGAGAGTCTGTAGGACTTAGATTCAAGTTCAGTAATAGCTGGAAAGAAAATGAAAGAATTAGATTCTTTACTTAAAATACTTCATAGGTAACTAAATGTCAGTTTATCTTTTAAGAAAAGCTGAGACTCTTCTAAGTTTTAAGAAGAATGAAAAATACCTACATACGATTACAACACAAAACCCAAGATTACTACTCTAGACTTTGCCCAGGGCTGCACGTTGAATTAACTGCTCCTGTGGCTAAGGATCAGAGCGCCTGGTTTTCTCACTCTTCATTCATTTACTCAGCAACCATGTGCTAAGGCACTGTGACAAGCACTGGAACCACAAGATGAAGATGACAGAGCCCACCCTGAAAGATCTTGTACCATAAACTGGAGAAACAGATGAACAGGCAGTTTCGGTACAGAGACATAAATGCCATGACAGGTATAAAAGAGGGCAGAGTTGGAACACTCAGAAGGGACGTCCAGCTTTGTGTCAATATTGTCCCCTCTCTGGTGGCCGTGATGTGTAAGCAGATACCTGAAGGAGGAGGAGAAAGTGTGGGAGGGAGAGGCAAGAAGCAAACACAAAGAGCAGAGGCAGGAAGGGCGCCCGCGGAGCTGGACGCAGTCTGACCAGCCGCTGGAGCACAGGGGCAGAGCAGGGGAGGAAAGAGATACGGCTGAAGACTTTGGCAAGAGCCAGATCGATGTGGGTGTTTTTCTTCCAAGCTAAGGAATTTGGAATTTTTCCTGAGGGCAAAAGGTTAACCAGTGACAAAGTGAATGACAGGACATTAATTGTCATCCACCAGGGGACAGCTACATGAACTGTGATTGCTTGAGTCTGGGTTTTTGGCCTCAGTCACTACCAAACTCGAGAAGCTGACGACCTCCATGCTTTCTGAGAACAGGTCCGTGTGCAGGTGACAGGCCCACGGGGACAGCGGGAGAGGAAGGGCACAGCCAGAAATAGAGAAGACAGATTTCTTGAGACTTTTTTTAAAGCCGTGGATCATGATGAATAAATGAGGAATAAGTACACTTATCATTATGAACGAGATTGTGCTTTCTCATTTCTCATTAGCTACGTGTAAGGAAAAACTTAACATGGTATCTGTTATTCAAACAACAGAAAGAGGGGCCATTTACTGTTTACAGTGTATTTCGGAAATCAATGTCTAACTTTAATTCAGAAATGTTGGCAACATACCTTCTCTTAATTCTCTGTCTATATTATTCTCCAACTTCTTCCGCATCTGAAATAAGTCAAATATTATTTTTAATGTTTAACAAGAAACACTATCATAGGAATGACAGCTAGCTTATGAAATGTGGCCTTTAAATAATACTTTCAGAGACTTGACCTAACTTGGGGATTGCTTAAATAGAAAAAATAATCACAGGAATAAAATAAAATAAATTCCTACTTACTTTGATTTTAGATAATAGAGAACATACATATGTAAGGCTATTTAGATTCCCCTGACGGAAAGCACAGTAAACACTGCCCTGTCGGATACACATAATCTCAGAGGGCGATGCCTGATCTTACTAGCACAAAGAGGTTAAACAATTCATGTTCTACACTGAATGCATTACTTTGCATTTCTCAGAAAAACTGCCCTTTATAAAAGTTTAGTTTTTTTTTAATGTTAATGGGTTTTTCCTTAAAATGAGCTTTTCCATTCCTGCACTTTTAGGAAACTAAAATTTTAAGGCCTGTTCTTGCTAATGGTTTTAGCACAAAATCGTAGGTACATAAAATGAAAAAAAGGGCTCTGTTATGATGTCAAGTGAAAATTCTACTGGCAAACAAGTTAAGCAAATGTGTTTTGCTCTCTGTATATGACTAAGGTATTTCTATCAGAAAATCTGCTTGAAGAAAAGGAGAGGCTAGCGCCAGTTTTCAAAGTTGGTTCCTGATTCACAACTTCCTAAGAGTTAGAAACAAGGAAAACAATACGTAATTTAACTGTAACTTTGTTTCCTTTCTAGAAATCAGGGCCAACTTTTTGAAACTTGACTTAGTTAGTTACGTATTTAATTATGAAATGTGTGGGGACATTTCAAACTACAAGCGTCCCCATCTAGAGTGTTCTTTTAAAAATCTTTCTTATAAAAGTCACCAGCTCACTGAACAGGGTCTAAATTAGTACACCAGACATAATAAACACTGTGGTGACAACAGTGACACGAGAGCCGAGGCCTTTGTAAATGTTAGGTGCAAAGACAAAATTTGGGGCTACCATTCGCCAGTATTTTCAGAGACTGTTTTCCGTAACACTGTCTGACAAGAGCATTCTACAGAGGCCTTCTGCCATCAACAACGTGACAACAGTGCCAGGCGGGTCCTGTGAAGTGAAAAACGCCTAACAGATGAAGGGAGAAGCCTTTACTGAAATAATTTCATATAACCGTTAATAAACACTATGCAAAATGTAGATCACACTTTTACATGAGTTGAATGTAAGATTACTATCTTTTCCTCTGCAAAGCTATTTTCCTAAATAGGTACTTCTGGGACCTTTATGTTTATTTCTAGGTGAGGACCCCCATGTCCCGATGGTGGAAGTGGTCTGACGTCCAACATTAATAAGGAGAAGGCACCTGCAGTTTTACTTAAACTTTTCCATTTAACAAAAACACAGAAAGGTGAGAAAACTATACACAGGAAGACAATGTATCAGCAAGTTTTAATTCTAATGATTTTTAATTAGGAGGACTCGCTCATAACTGGCAGTTTGCAGACCATGTCCCATAGAAATGGAAGGTCCCACTGGGGACACTGCAGGATTGAGGTCAAAACTGAGGTCACAGGCTGGAAGATAATGCTGCCCTCTCTTTCCGAGATCAACTTGATAAAAAGACACTTGCCTCACACATATACACACACGTTCATTTCTGAAGTGAATATATTTTCAGACTATCGATACTTTTTAAGTTAAAACTTGGTGTCATTCTTATTTTAAATGTTATAAAAATTAGTACAATTCCAGAAATGTAATAGAATCAAGTCATTTAACCACTTTGATTCATCATCCTGTTGTAAATAGGTTAATGTGTGAAGGAAATGACACTTGTCAGTTTGTAACTATTAAATACATGTATTTTGCTGCAGAGAAAAGAAATGAGAATTTGTTGATCAAGGAGCTGAACAATTAAGTACAGAGAAAAAAGTGAATGAAAGAAAAAGAACTGGAAGAAGCTGAGTGATTGTCTTTCAAAAGATAACACGCTTCCTCATTTGTGCATTCAGACAAAATGAAACGAGGGCAGGAGGGAGTCCACAGGGCAGAGAGCTGATACCAGAAACAAGGTTACTGAACTCTGCCTCTGCCTCATGAGAAATGAGCTTAACTACGCTGATAGTTTGATTAGAATTAAAATTCAGAGTGGATGTGCCCTGCCTTGGAAGCCTACTTTTAAAAGAAACGTGACCAGATTCTGCTGAGACGCAGTGCTGTGTCATGTAAAAAGTTAAAGTCTTAGGAATATTAATCGTTTTAGCTCTGGTGCACTGGTATAGTCCCATTTAGAAAAAGGGCTGCTAAACTGAATGGACATTTGAGCAATTTAAAAATTACTTAAATAAGTCATTAGAAAATGTTTGAAAGTGTCAGTAATACACCAGAAGTCCAAAATCAGTGAGTGTAAAATTTAGTCTTCCTATTTAAAATAGATTTGAAGGACATTTATTAACTATTGTGGCCATGCTTCATGTTAGGCACACCAACACTTAAAAACTCTTGAACATAAAAAAATCTCTAAAACAGAGAAATTCTGTGTGTTATAATATTGTCTGGAATCCATTTTTAAGTTTTCACTTCTCAGAAAAAAATTCTATGTGCAAGAAAATCTAACAGTGATGTATCTGCTCAGGCTAATTTTAACTTTTTGCATTTTATAGTAATACAGATAACACGATTGAGTAAAACTGTAAAGTTGCTTCTGACATGTGGGACAAAACATCCCAGAAATAAACTAGAATGTGAAATCTGAGGGTAAAAAATTAGCAAAACAGATACGGGGTCCATCTGTTACCACACCACTACAACGATGTCACGTGACAAGGCTATACTTCAAGCAGCAGTAAGAGAGGCAATAAACCCAAGTGTTATGAACTGGAAAAAACTTGCTTCGACAACCAGCACGACTGAAATCACAGACTTAGAGCAATACTTCTGTGAGGTTAGAAGAAAACGCTGAGTAAGCTGGAACTTCACAGTAGGAACAGTCCAAAATGTTAAAACCTTGCACATAAAGGAGAATGTTAAATTCAATCCCGATGCCATTTTTAACATTTTGCTTTCTAGAGCCATAGCCGAAAAGCTGTGGAAGTCTGTTGTTTTGTTAAGCCCCATGCAAAAACCCATCCCTTCCTGTCATTTTAAACAGTATGTTCACACCTCTCAAGGCATTACTTTATGTTTTCCCAGCAGAAATAACTACATCCCTAGCAATTCCACAAGGCACCTTCTTTCTCTAAGTCTGACTAAGAAATCCGTAAGCAGTAACTGTACAGTAACTCCTGTGAGGCGCCCGGCAGTGCTGAGGGAGACGTGTCTCTGCACCCGGACAGAACGGGGCTTGTTAACCTCCCTGCTAAACCTAGCATGATTCGGCCCCACGGCCCCACAGAAGAACTACGTGTACCTTGGAACTACAACACTGAGTTTAAAATAAACCATTTTCCAGTGTATTTAGAAGTACTAAAAAGTAGACACCTCTTTCCTCCAAAAACATCAAAGGAAACAACTGTCCTCAGGAGTCTTCTCCTGCATTGCTTTTGCACTCACACTCTTCCACCATCATCCTGTAAAGTGACCCACTGTCGATTTTTTGCTGACAACTAATGGAAACATTTCGAGTTTGCATCATGCTTAGCCACTGACAGAAGTGTTAGCCGTGCATTGTTTTTTTAAACACCACGCAGTCCGGTTTCATGACTCTGAAGCACTTAGACTCAATTTACCCACAACACTGTCTATGAAACCTGAGCTTTTTTCTTCTTCGATTTATTATGACATGAAGCCAAGTGAGAAAAGACAGGTGGAGACCTCACTCAACAAGGGCCCGTGCTACCTTTCTCTGCATCAAGAAGATCATGAAAACACCATCAAACCATAAACCAACACGCACCGATTTAAATGAAAACTGGTTGTAATTTAAAGACTCCCTATCATTGCCACCTCGGTATTCCTACTGAGGGCAAGACAGAGAGGTAAGTGAACTTCATTTTAAAAATTTAAGTATTTGCTTTACTTGACTACATACTTAGAAATGTCCTACAATTCCTCACTAAGACATTTTATAGCAATTAAAATAACAATGCTATAAGTAAAATAGCAACTAAGGATGTACTCTTACAGAAGAAAATGATAAAAATTTTAAACTTCAAAACAGAACTTAATGTTTTTAGTGTTACGAGTTTATCGAATTGATAAAAAGAATATATCTTGGATTCCTTTAAATAAAAAACATCTGCGTGTGGTTAAGTAGCTCAATGCCAATCACTTACTTATGCTTAGGGGTAGAAAAGCTGGGGTGCAGCAAAACTTGAAAATGACTATGAACCAATGCCAAACCGAAATCAATCAGAAGCTCAGCCAAACATTGGAAAGTGGATCTCTAGTTATTTGGCAATAATACTTAATTTCTAAACTAGAATTTAAAATGGAGCTTTTTAAGAAATTTAAAATTTGTCAGTTTAGTTGCATTTATTGAATAAAGTTAGTGACAGGTATCTCTTGAAAATCACAAGTCCAGGGACTTTAAAAAATTATAAAATTTGTCTCCTTTATTAGCACAATTATGGCTTTTACTTAGTGTGAAGTCAAATAAACAACTCAGAATTTCATCAAATTAAAAGCAAGAATTGTATCAGAAATCTGAAACCCAAGGAAAAAAAGATAATATAACTAACCCTGAACAGATCGCTTGTGGTAGTCGAAGGGTCTGAAAAATTCCTGAAGTTCCTTCTTCGAGTAAGACTCCTTTCGGTCTCTACACTAGTACTAGAACTTTCATCAGAAGGCGGTCCGTCAACAGGCCGTGCGGGAACAGAGCCGAGGAGAGAACTCTTGTGCTGCTTCTCCAGCTGAAGCTCAGTGCTCACTGCTGCCAGCCTCTCATTAGCCCTGCGAGGATCGCAAAGCACAGATTTCATTCATTTCATTTCCTTCCTAAGTGATGTGTATTTTTAAAGTTGCTACAATAGTAAACAGATTGTCCCATTAAACTGTGTTTTGACACCAAAAAATACGTCAGCGCAGACCTACTGTAAACAATTACAGTTTAAAACTGTCCTAAAGAAGGACGTACGTGCCTGGGGGGCCCTTAACTAACAAGTACTTCAAAGTGGGGAGAGTCAGAGATGGAGACGCCCCCACAGAGGATCCCCGCTGCCTTCTGCACTGGCTGCATCTAGACATGCCCTCAGGAAACCAGTTTAGAAATAAAAAATAAACCATCCCTCAAAGCCACTTTCAAGCATTTGCTTTCACCCCCCTTATACACACATTTCACTCACTACCTGGGAGAAATTAAGCATGCGGCACTGAGGAACAGTTTAGAGCCACCACCTCTGGGGGGCACCAGGCGGCAGAGTCAATGGTGGGAAAGAACTATGACAGCACCAGGGGCAATTTCAAGTGTCCCCCAATTTCCCAAAGCTCACTTTGTTACTTTGCTTTTACCAGAGGCCTACATCAGCACCTGTTTTCCATAACCAAAAAAAACTCAAGTGGATTTTCACTTTTATGAAAAAAAAGCAAAAAGCCAGAATAGCACTGGGTGTTTGTTGTAGCCCGAGCCATCAGAGGGGCAATGAGCACCCCGAGCAGCGAGAGGGGCCCCACCGAGCTCCTTCCGCAGAACCACACTCAGTATCCCGGCATCACGCCGCCGCGGCTTTGGACTGTGTCTGTGAGCGCCTGTGCTTTATGCATATTTATTTCACGCATCCACCAGCAAGACGTGTCCTAAGGTAACTGCCTCTTTGCTTTACACCGACAACTTTCATAGAAACACTCTCCTTTCGGATAGCGGGGACACCTGTAGCTTATCCTGTTATTCAGGCACCGGAGGTGGGACCTGCCCTTTCTGTCTTCCACACACCCCCTCGGGCAGGCCACCATATTCTTTTTAGCCACTTTGTGAACCACTATACTGCCCGTCACCCCTATGTGAATTTCCACCTATTCCCCAAGCATGCCTTTACATAGCGGAGACAAACTTAGAAGGATACAGCACTTCATCTCGGTGCCCACAAGCGGTGACACCAAATATCACAATCAAGAAAGTAAATTCACCAAACACCAGAATGGGGCCCCTTGGGCTTACGTTGTACTCTTCCAAAACACAGTTAATTTTAAACTTAGTAACATTTCTATTTATGGGAATTCCAGCTAGAAATTTTGTGATAATACGGCTGTCTAAATAACAAAGTTTGCAAAACCCCTAGCTTAAAGACCAGATCAGGTTAAATATATACATATATAAAACATAAAGTCATGTAAAAGCAACAAAAGGCAGGGAGATGCAAACTGCCCTGGACTGACATTTTAAAGGAGAGTTCATTTACTAACACCATTTCCCAAAATTACACTATCTAGTTAGCTCTCACCTGCTACTCACCTCATGAACCTGGCTCAGTAAGAATTATGCCTAAGAGGCAAATTAATGACCTAAATTGTTTTCTATAATTCTACGTTTTGACTTACGAGTTTAGTTGGCTTGCCAATGACATTCCATTTTCTAGCTCTTCCAGGTACAGCTGCCTGTATTTTTCCAATTCTTTTTCATTACAGTCAAACTGAAAAGTTTTACTTTTCAGTTCAGTTTCCAGATCTTTAACTCTGTGTTCCATTTGACTTACTGAAGCACGTTTATACTCTCTTAACAGGTCTTCTTGAGATGCTGCTTGGGCCTACAGCAAATTAAAAGGATACAGTTTTAAAAATACTTATAACCTGAGTAATTACATTTGTTCCCTTTAGTTTTGAGTCAGTGATTCAGAGAGCAATTTTAAGTGTGAAAAAAAGCTGAACTTTAAAATACTTACCATCAATGTCAAGTGAATTAAATCTGAATTACAAAATTCAAGTTGAATCACTCTTCTACTAGTACTCATGTGATGTGATAGTTCAAAGAATAATAGGATCAGTTTAAAACTTTAACAATTGAACAATACAACCCAACAGTAATCGCAGAGTGTGGTACAGTATTTGAATCACAATATATTCTTTTCCTCCTAGTCGTCTTGATTTACACCAATTGGTCTTAAAAATGATTCTCTAGTGAGAGTTGTTCCGAAAGGTCAGTTTAGTGGTAGTAATGGTGGAAACTGAATTATTTAAAGGGAGTAACAAATGCGGCCTTCCTTCCAGAAATCTACAAAACAAACCGCTATATGGGAAGTAGAGGAAACACATAAAACGTACACATCCGAACTGTAATTCTCAGCGAAGTGAGTTACAGCACGTTACAGATCAATGCTTCACCTGTAAAAACTGGCTGATTTCTTCCAATTTTTCTGCAATATGCTGTCTTGCTTGTTCTTCAGTCTCCTGTCTGTACTGCACGACTTGACTGAGTTCTTTCAGTTTTTCCACTACATCCCGTCTTGCTCGCTCCTCAGTCTCCCGTTGGTACCGCTCCACTGGACTGCGTTCCACTGCGTTCATTTCCAGGTGATGCCTGAGGTGCACTACTTCTTCTTCCAACTGCTTTGTCTTCTCCTCCAGTGTGTCAGATTTCTTTTGCAATTCTTTCATAAATATCTCCTTTAGAAAACGTTGAGTTTCTGCACCCAGATGGAGAAGTACTGAAGATGCAGATTTCACTTTTGCTGGAAGATCAGCATTCTGCATGAAGAAGATAAAATTGTTTGGTAATGAGGTTAGCAGACTGAGAACAGCCTAACTCTAACCCAGCATCAAAGGTTGAAATAAATTCAGTTCCAATAAAATGGTATCTGCCTTGTGGAATGGAGAAACTCAAGTTACTCAGAAAATCAAGAAAAAAGTTCAAACCACCAAGAGTCACAAAACAATACTGTTTACTGTCATCGTCTTTGTTATACATTTGTACTTGATTTTACACTCTTATTTTTCTGTAAATTGGTTCACGTCTTTCCTACAGAAAATGACTACAAGGCACCTCTTAGTAGAAAGTCTCTTACCCCTTCCTCCCCCAAGTCTTAACTCTCCATGACTTTTAAAGTTTTAGGGAGATCATACTGAGTTACTTAGGGCTGAATTAATAAATGCCTCCCAAAACAAGACTTTGAAAAAAAGACTGCAATTAATACATCTTACAAATATGGGTTCTAATGCCATAAGCCTTTCTCTGAACCACAAATACTTCATGCTTATTTGAATTGCATTCCAAGGAGCAATGAGCGATTCGCAGAGTTAAGGAGAAACCCATCTCCTAGCGTAGTGGTTTTAAGGTGATCCATACATTTTTCTAAAGAAAAAAGCCTTAATTCTTGTAATCCTTTGTGGCTCTCCACAAAACAAGAGAAGATACTCAACAAAAACAAACAAATACTTGCTGGAATTTCAGTGACATTGACTTGGAAGAACTACTTTCCTTCAGATAGAAGGATTATTTGGTAAAACAAGGCAGGCGGAGATGGTGGTTGTAAAACAACTCTACAAATTCCTTGACACTTCCCCTGTGAAATTCCCTCCCCTGAAGTATGTACTGGCCTCAGTCAACTGGTTTCTAGGGGACAGAATGTGGGGGCACTGCTGTGTGATTTCTAAGGTTAAATGGCTTCTGACTTTCACTCCGTAGGGTTGCTCACCCTTAGAACCCAGCCACCACATTGTGAAGCTCAGGCCACCTACTGAGTCTTTGTACACGCAGCTGTCCCAGCTGATGACCCCAGGGAATGTCCTTAACCAAAGCCAGCTCCAACTTCCAGATATGAGCATAAACAAGCCTTTAGATTATTCTAGTGCCCGCTTGATGCCAAGTGGAGAAGAAATGAGCTGGCTCCACTAAGCCTTGTCTAAATACAGATTTGTGAACCAAGCAGATGCTGTTTTGAGTCACCAGGTTTGGAGGCAGTTTATTATATAAATTATTAGCAATAAATAACTGGCACAGATACTGATGTTAAAAATGGGGCACAGCCATTAAAAAGGAACCCAAAATGTGGGGATGCCTTTGAACCTGGAGGTAGGTGAAACCTGAACAGATGTAGAGAAGAGTAAGAGTGAAAATCCAAAGTGTCCCCGAGACTGTGAGTGGAAGCCTGAGGGCCCTTGAAGGGCTGAGTGACGGCTTCTAGGCCAGGGAAGAAAATGACACTGAAACCGGAGGAAACGGGACTCTTGCTACCGAACAGCTGAAAGTAAAATTGATGAGAGAGATAAGCTAAAACAAACAAACAAAAAGATTATTAAATAGAAAGGAACCAGGACTCACAGGGTTCGAATATCTGTATCCCATTTAAAGCATCCCCACATGCCCAATTGTCACATAATGGGTAAGCAGAGAAATGGCTTCCAGGCTAAGATCAAATCTAGGGTGCTGCCAGGAAAACAGTCTAAAGACGAAGCCAAGATTCTGTTAAGACCTTGGAAAGATTTAAGGTGCCGCCTCAAATTCCTTTAAAGATCTTAAAAGCATAAGAATTTCAAAGGCATGGTCCCACAACAGCTTCACAGGAAGCCCAAGGTGAAGAGTTTATCTCAAAAAGACGTGAGAGTAGCTTTTCCAATGGCATGAACCCAATAAAATTCACAGGAAACTCAAAGTTTTAAAGAGAAGTGTGGTAGCAAAAACACTGCTTGCTAGCTTGGACTGAAAGAGACAAAAGATAGTGCAAAATGGGAAGAGGCCTTTGGGTTTTTCTTAGAAGGTCTACAAGGAGGAAGCTGGCTTGAGAGAACTACTCAGCTGCAAACACAGGTCACTGCTCATGAAAGGGACAGAACAAAGAGCTCAGAGAGGGCAGCGGAGAACCCCTCCCAGGGATAGGACTAAGTCCTAATCAAAGAGCCGGCAGCATCAGGCTGCATTTCAGAACTGCTACAGACCACCGTGCCTCCCATCTTCCATCTGTGAGTGAGGGAGTCCTTAGCAGTTTAGCAGAATGTCGGGTGTGTGGTGGCGAATAACCCGTGTCTCCTTATCCCCAAGCCCCAGCACTGAGAGGAGTGTACCCAAGGGGCCGTACTCCAGAAACCACGCGCAGGAACCTCAGCCCCACCTGGACCTGATGAAGATGGGAAAGTAAGACCCTGGACTGGAGCCTGAGCCTAACACCACAGCGACCGAGTCCTGCTCAGGGACTGAGTGGGGATAAGCGGATTTCTCGTATGGAAGCAGTAAGAAAACATTGTGGCTAGTGAGTAGATTATGCTGGTTTTTGAATGTCTCCATACATTTTAAAAGTTAATTCCATAAAAAAGGTAGAATGTGGGCCAACCTTAAGTGCCCTGCTCCTAATGAACAGAAAACGGTGAGAGGGGCACCGAGTGAACTGCAGGGCAGGTTTGAAAAGGCAGTTCAGCTTCTGCCTCGCTCTTAACCCGGAACCCAGTCTCAGGTGGGCACGCTCAGGCCACAGAGACAGCTTAGGTGTTCCAGGGGAGGTGGTCCACCTGCCCGCCCCACCAAAGCCACAGCCCACTGCCAACATCAACCATCAGACATCACTGGGTGAATCTTCAAGTGATTCCAGACCCCCGCCTTTGAGCTGCCCCACCTGAAGCTGAGAGGAATAGAGGCCAGCTGTCTTGGCCACACTTTTCCTAAGTGTAGGTTGTGAACAAAATAAATGCTTATTTAAGCCACTGAACTTTGGGGAGTTTGTTAGGCAAAAACAGATAAACAGAAAAGTGGATGAATGAAGACAGTAAGAAATGTAACTTGAATATAGTAGAAATTGGTCTCCTATAAAATGGAAAGTAACAAACGTTGAGATTCACTTATTAATGACAAAGTGCTGATGAGAACAAGCAGATAACTTAAAGAAAGACCTAAGAACTAGTGAGAAGGAAGGTACTTCAGAGTTCCCTCCAATTACAGTTTCTTACAAATTGGCATGTATTTCACAATTTCTCCTCAACTTTGAGGATGAGGAAGACTGGTAAGCAAGGAGACATAGGATTTGAAGGCTAATAACTGAAAAACAACTAGAAACAGTTTACCAAAATCAGCCTTTTTACCTCATTTCAATTAACTGAACTTCTAAGAGACAGGCAGCTTTGAGAATTTATTAATCTAGCACTCACTCTTCATTTTCCTTTCCTCAGAGAGAAAATAAAATATTATGGAACCGTAAGTGTAGTGTCCTTTGGCAGTATTTAAATTATAAATACCATTTTTCCTTTACCTTACTTCAAAGCTGGTTGGTAAGGGAAGGTAAGACTGTCTCAGCTTTATGTTGTAGCACAATGCTTCTCCGTATCACACAGAGTGGCTTTGAACTTTTGAAATTCAAATTACTAATCTGTTACCTGTTTCTGATAAACTGATTGAATATTATCTAATTTTTAACAGCTGTACTCTTGAAAAATTTTCCTTGGATGGGATGAAGTATTTATTTCACTAATTATGCATTCAGCTATAGAATACAGCTAGGCATCTCTCTTCTTAAGTAAAAGGAGGTAGACACAGGGAGCTGAGAGTGCAGGATCTACACCAAGAACAAGATCGGCACCAGTGTTACACACAAGAACCAAGCCAAAAGAGGACTTCATTGTGAACCGCAATATGGATTAGAGAGGCTTCCAAAGAGGAAGGTTGAATTAATCTTTTCCAGGCTTAATCTTTTGCCTCTAGATAGTGAAATCTATGGATGACTCTATGAATTATAAGTGCATCATAATGAAGTATATTGCAGACTGAGTCAGCAGATCCCATGACCATGATTTGATGGAAACTGGAGTGAAGTGGGAGGCACTGGGTGAGAAACTAAAGGTCTGAATGGGTGGGGGATGGACTTTATCTTTGCAAGCCTACTTTCTGTCCTGTCAGAGTCAGCAAGGCATAAGCTGGCCACAGGCCCCTTCAGGAAGCAGGAGGTCTCCACAGAAGTGGAGTTACAGACATTCCACGACACTGACTTTTTATTACTATGTAAGACAACGGGTAATATGCAAGATGACTCGGAAAGAGTTCTCATAACATCTGACTTGGTACTGGCATAGGACAGACATAGATCAATGCATCACCACTGAGAATCTAAAAGAAACCCTCACATTTACGGTCAACTGATTTTCAATACGAGTGTCAAAATAACTGAATGAGACAGTAATAGTCTTTTTAACAAATGGTACTGGGGCAACTGGATATCCACAGGCAAAAGATCAAAATTCGACCTCTACCTCATACAATACATACAAAACTAACTCAAAATGAAAGAGCTGAAACTACAAAATTCTTAGAAGAAAACACAGGTGTGTGTCTTCATGACTGGATCTGGCACTTGTTTCTTAGGTAGGATAGTGAAAGACAGAAATAGATTAACTGAACTTCATCAATATTAAAAACTTCTAGTCTTCAAAAGACACCATCAAGTAGGTAAAAAGGCAATCTCCTGAATAGGAGGAAATACTCGAAAATCCTACATCTGATCAAAGATTTGAACCCAGGATACAAAAAGAACTCTTACAATTCGATCATAAAAAGACAATCCAATTTTAAAATGGGCAAAAACCTGAACAGACACGTCTTCAAAGCAGATACACAAATGGATAAGCGCATGGAAAGACCCCCAACATTCTCAGTCATCAGAAAAATGCAAATCAAAACACAATGAGATGCCAGTTCACACCCACCAGGAGAGCTAATGACCAGTGTTGACAGGGATGCATAGAAACTGGGAGAATTACACACTTTGGATAAAAATGTTAAATGGTGCAGCCACTCTGGAATATGGCAGTCCCTCAAAAGGTTACACAGTTACCGTGTGACCCATACGACAGCGTTTCCACCCTTAAGTCTGTTCCCCAAAGAAATGAAACATGTTTACACCAAAACTTGGACAGAAGTGTTCGCAGCAGCATTATTAACAATAGGCAAAACCAAGAGGCAGCCCAAAGGTCCATCAACTGACGGATGGATAAACGGTTTAGCCCAACCGAGTAATGTTCGACAATAAACAGAAATGGAAATACTGACAAGAGCTGTAACATGGATGAACCTTGAAGACGTTTTGTCAAATGAAAAAAGCTAATCATGAAGGACCACACAGCATGTGATTCCATCCATGGGAAACACCCAGAACAGGCACATCTATAGAGACAGAAGTCAGCCTGGTGGCTGCCGGGGGCTGAGGGGGACGGGGGCTGGGGGTGATGGCCAAGGGATGCAGGCTTTCTTTTTGGGGTGATGGGAATGTTCTAAAATTGACTGTGGTGACAGCTGAACATCTCTGGATATACTAGGAGATACTAACTATGCATCCTAAATGGGTGACTTAAATGATACGTGAATTTTTTTTTTTTTTTTGGTGGCGGGAAGTAATTAGGTTTTACTTACTTATTTTTAGAGGAGGTACAGGGGATCGAACCCAGGACCTTGTGTATGCTAAGCATGCACCCTACCACTTGAGTTATGCAATCCCCCCTATGTCAATTATATCTCAATAAAGTTAAGAAAAAATCCAAAGGCAGGATCTAGACAATTTTCCTAATTCTCTATTTTGGGTGTATAGACGTCACCTGAACTTCTCCATGCTTTGACAACATACGTAAAATGAAGAGAAAATGAAGGCAATGCCTAACTTCAACTGGTTTGTATAATGACCTTTCTGCACAAGTTACTCTGAAATCCATGAAATCAATACACACAGATTCTATATCCATTCACAAAAGTGAAGAGACATGACAATTTTCTGGAACATGCCATGAAACATTATCCTCTGATTTTATCTAGCTGGCCTCATTGTGGTGAGAGATCACTAAAAAATACTGTTTAGTAGGGAAAAAAAGTTAACTTCTGTGAGGAAAGATGTATAATTCTCAACTCATCTAAGGGTAAATACTATAAGAGAAACATAAAGAAATGGCAGAATGAAAGTCAAAGTTTAAGAAACAAGTACATCATAAAGATAATAAAAGTGTAATTATAATGAAGATACAGAAGAAAGCTGTCCCTGAAAAGCTAGTGTCCTGCAACGCTCTGCGCTGCACACTCACGGCCGACGTGCTAGGTTTCACACGTACTGGGTTCGCAGTTTGATGTGACCTCCTCTCTGACTCCTGCTTCTCATTTTCTGAGTTAGTGTGATGATGTGCTGTCACCTCCAGGGAAGCTTCCAACATGGACACTTTCTTTCGGGTGTCAGTCAGCTCTTGCTGGAGCTGTCTCATACAGGCCTAAAAAGATAACTCTGTTACTGATTTTTAAGTCACCTTATCATTAAGTTACATTAATAACATATAACTCCAACATATGGACTTTGAGAACTATCCCCACAGACATCAGTTCACCTTCTCTTCCTCACAGGCACACATTCCTGTTTACTGAATTTCATTAAAGACACAGAAGGCGTGACCCTCCTGCCTTACTGACAGTAAGTTAACTTAGACAATGGATGCTGCCCCACCAGCCATTCCCTGCCCCTCCCAGGAAATGGCCAAGCTTTACCCCCACTGAAGTCTCAAACAGAAAGGGGTGTGTAGGTGGGATGAGTGGCGGTAAGTTCCACACTGTGGAACATTCTCCCTCTTTCTCATTAGAGGCTTAAGTTCAGAGTTCTTCACATATTCAATCTGGTGTTTAAATCCTTCCAATAGACTCCTATCTCACAATAAAAATGAGGTTATTCCAATGGCCTTTGGGGACCCGAGACAACCTGGCCTCCCCTGCCTCCTGGACTGCAGCTCCTACACTCCCCCGACACCTCCCACTCACTCCCTTCCTGCCACTCAGGACTCGGCCTGCTCCTCCCTCAGTCTGACAATGGGACCCCAGTGCCAAACTCGTACATCACAGAGCGCTCCAGTTCCTCTGTACTGGACAAACTTAGTTCCAAGTGACAGTAACTGAGCCTTGAAATGAGAATTGTGAGCACATTATTTGAAAAAATATTCAAAGTAAATTAAAAATAGAACAGGGGAGACTAAGTCAAACACAGTTTTGCTAAAATTTACGCATTGTCCCAAATTATGACTGAATGAAAAGTAGATGCCTTTAAGGAGTGGAGAGGTCATAACAATACATGATTTGAGATGGAAATATTTCTAAATTTAATTCCAATTGACATGAATAAAAGTAAGATTATATCAACTAGAAATATATGAAAAGCTACTAACGAAAAGTACAAGATACAGCATTTACACATCAGTTCATCTGGGAAATCTGGATTGGACTGTCAAGGTAATCCACACAATTGAATCTTTTCTCTTTTTTTTTTCTTTTACTTTTTGTGTTCACACAACTGAATCTTAATTTCAAAACACTCATTTTAGGTCTGAGCATTTCATTTATCTGCTTCGTCACGATACTAAAATGTGGTGACAGGAAGATTAAAATGATTTGGGCACTGTAAGAGTAAATTACTAAGACCTTCCTGTATCTATCAACAACTTAGAGCTTAACCTCTTAAAATTTCAGGTGACACGGCATCTTTACTCAAAGTGAAGCACCTCTCAGGTCCAATTTTTGTTTGCTGGATACAAGATATGCTTTTAGGCTGCTTTTACAGTGTATATATTTATAGCCCGCACATTTTTTATATTCAACTAGTTTCAACGTTTAGCTTCCATCAGATACTACTTTGAATTTTCTTTGAGGAAGTCTGAAAATTAGTTCTCTTTCTGGGTACTTACTTCCATTTCTGCTCTGTCAGTTTCATACTGATACAGTCTTTCTTTTATACGTTGGCATTCATTGATTAACTCCTTGTTTCCTTCCTCCAGCTTCAGAACTCGTCTGCTCATGGCTTCAAGTTTTCCCATGTGATCCAGAAACGGCTCTGGGATATTAAGTATTGTCTTTTTACTTTTCGCTTCATTTTGAGCAACATCCAGTTGCTGTCGAAGCAACACGTTTTCACTTTGTAGTTCGAATACTCTCTCCTCCAAGAATGCCTGCTTTCCAATGTATTTGTTGACTTTCCCTTGTTTGCTTTGAGACAAGGGTTCAGTTTCCTTGTTTGAATGCTGGGCTTCGCCTCGGTTTCTACGCACACATTCTAATACCAACGTCGTTTGTCTAAGAGCATCTCTCCTGGGATGGAGCTCAATTTCTTGGCCACGGAATTGACGTTCAGCTTCAGGAAGTTGCTGAGGAAGCACCTCGCTGCTATCTTTTGGGTCAGACAGCTCAAAATCCATTGTGTCCTGTAAGTGAAACCCCTCATCTCTTACTCTTTGAACTGTACGCAACAAACTGACATATCATAATTTCCTTTGAAGTGAAAGACTAATCTCTAAGTTTATACAACAAAAAGTTTGCAATAACTGGGTATCCAACTGGAAAAACTTAAGGTGGATACAGATCTCAAACTTTAAACAAGCAGAAATCCCCAAGAGTTCAAAAATTTAATTAAAGACAGTGAGCCCATGAAAGCAAAAAAGAAACAAAAGGATGTTTAAGAAGCTCAGAACTGGGAAGGTCTTTCTTTCTCTGAAATACAACAAACCCAAAAGGCTTAAAATAAATATAATTTTTAAGTGTAGTCAGATTTATTCATTTTTTGATATCTAACCTTTACAGCTACCCCCAAAGTAAAAGCCTTAGCTCTGTATATATTTGGACAGATTAAATTTCCTAAAAATTTTTTTCCTGAGAAAATTCCATAAATATTCTCCCTTTCTAACATTTTCAGAGCGAGTTATAAGAATTACATCTACGGAGAAGTGATAAATCTAAGCACTGTACTAAGCACGTCTACAAACATCGGTTAACTCAGTTAGCTGTGACAATTCTGGAATAAAGGGTTAAGAGCACAAGCAAGCTGCAGGGTTTCCCCCAGGGCTTCCGACTCTCTGACTCTTACACCAGACCAACACTACTTCTCTAGGACAAACATATAAACACAAGAGAAGCCTTCTATTTCCCTAATGGTGAACACACTGAACATAAAGAAGGTCAAATTTACAGAGCTCTTCTTAGAAAATCAGGAGACTATTTGCTTCTGCAATAATTTTTATTTCTTCTTCATGGTCTTTATAACAGTAGTGGATGTGAAATAGCAGGGAAATACAGTGAACTGTTTTATTAAAAATAAAATACTGATCAATAAGTTATCACTAAGTATAGATTATGGCATGTCTATCACTATATTCAAAAGCTCCTTTGTACTGAATTCGGATATCATATGGAGCAGAGCATTACTTTTTATCACACGTGGGAGAATGACACCCAAACTATGGTTTCTGAACTGGCTACTTTTCCCCCCTTACCATCAGTGGAAGTGATAAAGTAACCTCTTCATTCGTGTATCAAAGGAGTGAGATCACTGCCAGAAACTAGAATGCCTGCCGTTAGTAGCAACAGTTTTGAGATAATGGAAGGTTCTACAATGCCTGCAGTTAGTAGCAAGTTTTGAGATAATGGAAAGTTCATCAATTCCTATGGAAAGTATGAACAGCCTCTCCTTGGATGAGGCCACTGTGAATGTCACTACGTCACTGTTGCCGGCAAATGGATTTGAATTCAAAATATTGCTTTATCCAATGGACCAGAAATGAAACCCCCAGAAAATATATTTACATATATAGGCTTTTAAAACCCTCTATACTTTCTGTACCTGTAGTATTGGTCTTTACACTATGTAAATATACAAATTCATACACACATGTCTGAAAATGACTAAAGAAAATACCTCAGCATTCATTTTATTAGTCTTTTCTGCCTCCTTTTGTTGATGATGGGCCAGGATTTCATCTTGTATTACTCTGGCATTCTGCTCTCGAGAAAGTTGTCTCTCAGCGTCATTTCGTGCTTCTAAAACCTGGAGACATATTTCATTAGGTTTTGGGTTTTATACCATGAAAAAAATCAAAAAAGCTTAGCAGGGGAATCTTTTAAAAAATTTTTAAAACTGTTAAAAAGAAGTAGCCTTTTTAAGCACAGGGATCTTTAATGCACATACGTAACTCAAATTCTAATATATATGACAGCTAAATTTATCACAGAGGAAAAACACAAGGGATGTAGTATCGTGAAAGAAAAAGTTTTTTAACACTATATAAATTGAGTTATAGTCATTTTACAATGTTGTGTCAAATTCCAGCCCAGAGCACAATTTTTCAGTTGTACACGAACATATATATAGTCATTGTGACTTTTTTTTTTGTTGTGAGCTACCACAAGATCTTGCATATATTTCCCTGTGCTATACAGTATAGTCTTGTTTATCTGTTCTGCATATGCCTGTCAGTATCTACAAATTTTGAAATCCCAGTGAAAAAAAATTTCTTTGTAAGGCATTTAACCAGTTCCATCACAGTCTCAAGGCAATTTAGCCTGGATTTTAACTTCAAAAAGCCAAAATTAACACATGGATTTGAATTAAGACTTGTTACTTTGTTGAATGGACCAAAACCGTCAATCCTTATGTTAATGATTAAGCTCAATTTAACTTCCATTCCTTCACTCAGAAAAGACACAGAGCATCTATTAGATGCCAAGAACACCAAGAAACTAGCAAGTTAAGCTCTAAATGTCATAGTTCATATTTAGGATGAGATAACTTTTATTTGTTTTAAATGAAAATGTAGATGAATTCAAAACAGTATTATAAATAATATTGATGAAACAGTGTTAGAGATATGAAATTTTCACCTAAGACTAATTTACCTGATTTGGTTTATTCCTTATGCTCTTCGGTTTGCATTCTAGTGCTCGGGCAGTGCTTTCAAGTTGTTGGTTCGCGGAAGCTTGCTCATTGCATTCTTTCTCTTTTCTTTTTGAATCATCTTTAGTTTTACCATATAATATATAAGCATTTTTCTTCTTCTTTGTTTCTTGTTTTGATGTGAATCTGCAGTGAAATATGCTTACCTTAAAATTTATTTTGTTAGAAAATAAAAAGTTCATTTTATGATCTGGTTCTTCACATGCTGATTTATTACCCTAATGGAATTTCTATGTTCTCAATTTCTTTTTTCATTTCTAAGTCTCACATTTTAAATTCCTCACTTCAGTCTCTTCATAAAGATATATATATATACATACATACATACATACATACATACATACATATATATTTGAAAAGTAGCAATGAAAAGACATAATGCTACTGAGTTTCAGTCAAGAGTAACTCTGGTGAATAGTGTAGGAAAGAAATTTTGCAATTATTCAGTAAAGTATGAATTGAAAATTACCCTTTTTTCCCCACATAGTCATAGATTACTCCATTAGGACAGAGAATTTAGTTACTAGTTAAAAGAGAAGTTGCTATTTAGAAACAAGTTTATAAGTTCATGAGAGACAAAATTTCAACTTCATGGGCTATTATTACAGGGACTCCTACATGATCTCCAGCAGAAGGTAACATCCGCAGACGTCTTTTCCAGAACACAGATCCGCTAATTAGCATAATCCAAGGCGAGGCTGGGGAGTCTACTAGCTGATGCCCTACACTTTATGTTTCTTCTTTTGCAACACTTTGAACTTTCCTTGTTGAATATCATTTATGTAGTAAATCATTTTTAAATCCCTTTTGGTACAAGGCAGGATCCATATTAAGTAATTAAGAAATAGAGTAACCCGTGCTTTCAGCACAGACCTTTGAACTGATCTTATCTCTGCAAGAGCGATGCTGAAGAAACTAACCAGTAATCACTTTCCACTTTACTTTTTAGTCCATCCATTCATATGTTAAGAATCAAACTGTATAAATTTTTTTTAAAGTTTCTGCCTTGAGAAAAATGGTCATTTCATAATTCTGCAAGTGGGAATGTAAAGTAATATAAACTTCCTGGAGGACAATTGAGAGATAAGGATCAAAGATCTTTTTTTAAAGAAATATAGAATGAGGAGATATATATATATATATAGCTGTATTATTTCCAAGAGTCTCATATTCCACAATATTAATGAAATTTTCTCCCCTGTAAAATCCCAAAAGGTAAGTTAGCAATTGTAAGACTTCTCCTACATACCTACAGTATTAAAGTAAATATAAGGAGTTCAAATACTTCTTTAAAACCAAGAAATTCAGTACCTCATGCTGCAGAGCTCTTGTTCCCACTCCACATTTTGAAGTTTTAACTGTGATTTTGCTTCTCTTGTTTTCAACAGCTCTGTGTGTAGCCAGTTCATCTTATTTTCCTTTTTTTTAGTTTCTCCTCTAACTAGTTCACAGTCAGATTCTTTAAGTTCTATTGATCTGAATGAATGAACTGGATCCTCAATTTTCAATAACCTATCAGAATCTGCATTAGGAAGAAAACAAAAACAGAAACAAAATATATGAATAACTTTTGTGTATAAAGGACTGTGCATTTTCACATTCACTCATCCACACATTGAACAAATGGATATTGAGCATCTATAACGTGGAAGACATTCTTCTAAGCTCTGCAGATATTAAAAGAATGACTAAGTAATATTATGAACACTATGCAAATAAATTTGACAATTCAGGTGAAGTGGGTAAAATTCCTTGAAAGAGAGAAATTACAAAAGCTCAATTAAGAAAGAACAAATAAGCTAAAAAGCCCTATATCTTAAAAACCAAAACAAAAGTCCTATTTAAAGACCTTACCACAAAGAAAATTCCAGTCCCAATGGTTATACTGGTGAATTCTACCAAGTATTTTAGGAAAATTTAATACCAATTCTACACAAATTCTCCTCAAAAAATGAAGAGGAAGAACTATGTCCTCATTCTATAAAACTAACATTACCCTGAATCCAAAACCAGACAAAGGTATTACAAGAAAGAAAACTAGTGTCATGAAAATGGAGGTAAAAATTCTAAACTCTTCCTTCTTCTAAAGAAGTATTCTACATTACCACCTCCTGCCAAGGACCCCCCAACTCCTTTTCCTTCATTTACTCCCCTCCTCCCTGCCTCTCTCATTCTTCACTCCCTCCTTCCCTCCTCCTGGTTTCCTGACTGTCCTCAGGTCACAGAGCATCTTGAAAGAAAGCTAACATCTGAGCTCCTTAAACAGCATTCTAGTTTAATCTGTTGCTGACACCTGATAAGATATACAATTTACTTCCTTTTCTCCTCTTCTTCCTCACTATATGTTCAACAGGAGATTTTCTTTGGCTGAGAGAATAGATCCAAATCCATGTTTCAAATCAACATTCTGTCAAGTGACT
The DNA here is from genome assembly GCF_048773025.1 of Camelus bactrianus. Taxonomy (NCBI): domain Eukaryota; kingdom Metazoa; phylum Chordata; class Mammalia; order Artiodactyla; family Camelidae; genus Camelus; species Camelus bactrianus. Next base: position 39,904,754 of record NC_133558.1, read on the forward strand.
TTTTTATAAAATACAGTGCTTACTTTCTATTTGTCCATTTAATGTATTTTTTTCTCCTAGACCTGCAGCTCCAGATAAATCATCAACATAGTTCGGTAGTTGAATCTTGGAGGTACGCTGTTAAAATTAATATTAATAATGAGTTGCATAAAGATTTCCTGATCCCTTTCTAAGAAAATACCTGCGTTCCCTACCTTGTTAGTATTTTATTTAATTTCCTACTTTAAAAGCAATTAGACTTAAAAAACAAAATAAGCATATCCTGGAAACCCAAACATTTAAATAGAAAATTTCATATACACTCTTTAGAGCAAGCCTATCTTTTATCTTCAGTTGGCTTTTGACTCTGTAAACTGAGCATGGAAAGCCAGAGCAAATATTTTCACAGACAAAATACTGACTTACATGCAGATTTCAATGAAAAATTAACTTCAAAACAGCTAATTCCATTTTCCATTCCTCGACAGAAGAGGACGTTTAAAAAAAGATATATTTTTATCTGTATAACTGAAATGCTTTGCAGTATACTTGAAACTAACATCACAAACTAACTACACTTCACTAAAAAATAAAATTAAAATATACATATTTAAATATATTCTTTAATAAGTATATGTGCTATAAATTTAAAATGTTTCTTAGGACAGATACTGTTTTTAGTATTAAAATAACAAACGTGGCATGAAAAGAAGCCTTGGGAGTCTGTCATGTTGAGTATTAACAGAACACTGTGGAAACTGCTACATTTCAGTAAACAAAGGCTTAGCAGAATCTAACTATTATTTGATAAAAGTTTTTTGATAGCGAAAATAGTTGAATAAAAGACCAAAGTAGAAAGAAAAACATTTATGTTTAAATTAACAGCAGAGAAATTTTAAATGTAGTTATGCAGCTCTTCAAAAAAGTACCATAAGCTTTACTTTACTTAGGGAAGAATAAGAACACTGTTTAGCGACCACCCGCATGTGCCAGGCCCTTATGATGCACATTCTCTTCTCTACACACAACAATAACAGTGATTCTAAGGACGGTTACCCACTTGCAGCTTCCTGGCCACTCCAAGATGCTTGAGCACCGTGATGAGCAGATGTGACCCGCTGTTCTGTCTGTCCGGAACATCCCTCCCCCGGACCTTCGTGTGACTGGCTCCTACCTGTCCATCAGCCTGGCAGCTTTGGTCACACTCAGCTCTTTTCTGACTACCTAAATTCCACCCTTACTCCACCCCCGTCCTAACTACAAACTCCCCCGCTGTTGTTTAAACTAACGCTCTCCACGTTCCTTATATGAAGGACTTACTGTCCCTGATAAAGGGTTCCTGTTTACTTGTTCTTCTGTTCCTGCCACTACAGCCTAACCCCTCAACTGCTACATTCAGTGTCTAACTGCCTGGTGCATAGCTGGTGTTCAGGAACAGGAATTTATTTAAGGTCAAAACATCTAAAATCCTCAGAGAGCTTCAAGTACCAAAGCACTACATACGAATCGGAGATGTCCGATAATAGTCTACCAACATTCAACATATCCCAAATGAGAAATCCCCGTGCCCGCTCTAACTTCCCATTTTATTGTCCTTCAGATTTTAAAAAAGTGTCCTCAACATTTCAGTAGGCCACTAGTGGCCACTGTGATCATTCTGTCTTACATTTCTATAGCACCCTTTACAGTTGACAATGTGTTCACATTTGTTACCACATTTTTGTTCATGACACATAACCTGAGAGGCAGGTATCAGTACCATGTTTTTGAACAAGGTCACTGACATTCAAATAAGTCAGGTAAGTTTTTCCAAGATCCCACAGTGGGTCAGAACCAGGATGCTACGTCTGCTGACTTCAAGTACAGTGCTGTGCCACTAGGCAGGAGCTGCCGAGATCCAAGGGCTCAGGCTCTTCTTACCTCTTTCCACGCCTATCACCATGGAATAGGTCATCACTACCCTGCACTTAGCTTCCTTCAAGTCCGGTCGCCATAAAGGTACTCAGTACACGCTATTTTCCCTACCCAAAATGGGCTGTCCTCAGTAAAACATCACTAAACCAAACTCCTGGTATTTTAACCCCACACAGTTATTACTATTCCCCATGCTTTTGCTTCTCCTGAAATGTTCATTGCAGATCTACTTGACAATCCAAATATAATAGTACTTTCAAGTCACAGGCACTGTCTTCTCAAGGACAAAGTGGTTAAACAAACAAAAACACCATTTTTTTGTGGGTTTTTTTAGTACAAAACTGTTTCTCTCTGAATCTCACTAAGCGTTTTACACACTCATTGATAACAAAGAAACAAACATCTGGTCACAGGCTGACCAAGAATTATTTTCTTTAGTTTTTAGAAAAGGTAACTTCAGAACCCAAATCGATTCCCTGTGACTTTCTAAGCCTTGGCTTTTGCACTACATACACCAGTTTCACTAGGTGAGTCTGGAAAATTCACAGAAGTGCTCTGCAGTGGTATGACATGTAGCACGGAATGACTTTACTAAGCGTGGGTTAAAATGAGGAAAAGATTTTGCTGGGCAAATGCAAAAGTGAGAAAGTGAAGTCAAAACATCCCTCCATTTATGTTTCAACATCACGCAATGCTCATATTTGAAAATAATAATAATAGAAGACAGTACCTTAAAAACCCAGGATGATTCTGCATCTTTCTTTTCTTTGAATCTTAATGCTGGTGTTGCATCTACAAAATGCAGTCACAGATACATTAATGAGAACACATACCACTGGGAAGTTTAAACATATATATAAGTCTATCTCGATTCATGAATATGTCAATAAAGTGGCAGAAAAGAATTTCAGAGGGTTGAAGCATTTTCTGGAAGAAAACTTGGTTGTAGTTGGGATATTTATGAAGGAAGATGGCAAAAGAAAAACACTTAAGAAGAAATGGATATCATATTTGGATCTACACATTTCAGATTTTTTACACTAGCTTTCTTTTTTTTTTAATGGCAGTACCAGGAATTGAACCCAGGACCTCGTGCATGCTAGTCATGCGCTCTCCCACTGAGCTATACCCTCCCGCCTCCAACCATACTAGCTTTTAAGCAGAGAAGAAAACCCATAGATGCTCACTGACTTACCACCTTTGCCAATTTTGTGTGCTCCGTCAGTAGAAATCAATTTCCTATGATCTGCTTGCTCCTTTAGAACACTGTTAATAGTCCAAGTGCTGTTCTCTTTTCCCCCAGTTTTTGGCTTTGTTGCTTCTTCCTATAAAAAAACAAAATGTAACAAAAATCCAACTTCAGAAAACATCATATTCCTACACTTGGTCATTCAATCAATCAGTCAGGAAGACAACATATATTTACTGTATCCATCAGATCATAGGCATTATCCTGGGAGAAGCTGGCAATATATATAAGACAGATTCTGCTCTATATTCTAGGGGAAGTAGAAACACATGAAAAGGAATCAACACAGACAAGTATCATTCAACAGCTCTACACCTGCAGTGAACAGACACAGTAAGGGCACAAAGGAGAGAAGAGACTTGCTGCATGTCAATAGCTCAGGGAATGCTGGGAAGACCAGACTGTGTCTTAAAAGACAGACCCAGTGCAGAGAGCAGATGTGAAGGGGATTCTAAAAAGGGCAGCCTGAGCCAAAGGTCGAGGTGTTAAACAGCATGAGAAGTCACATGGAAAACTAGAACTCAGTTACTGGGGACAGAATGGAGAAACAAAATTTGCTAGATTAAATATAAGACATCACTTCATTAATTTAAATGTAAGGATTTCTAAAAAAAGAAGTAGCTTCAAGTTAAAACTAACTTCCATAGGGAACTATATTCAGTATGTCACAAAAAAACTGTAATGGAAAAGAAAACAAAAAGAATTAGATATATACATATATATGCATAACCAAATCACTTTACTGCACACCTGTAACTCATACAATACTGTACATCAACTACATTTGAATTAAAAAACAAACTTCTATAACCAAAAAGAAAAAAGGTGAGGATCAAATTTTCTTTCTGTTGTTCATAAAATCAGAACAGAAGAGTCTGAGCACTTTTTTCCATGAGCTGACTTTTCCTTCTCTTAATCTGAATTTGAGATGATTTCTCTCATAATTTGTACTATAGAGTTCCTGCTCTCACTTAACCCCACTATTTCTGCTGTGTTTGTATAATCATCTCTCATTTTGACACTCGTTTTATTTTAGTCTTAATGCAGAACCAGAGACAGAAATAAAGAAAAAAAAAACACTCTTTCCTCACAACTCTCTGATACCAAAATAAAAAGTGTCCAAGGGAAAAAAAAAAGATACATGCTACGTAGTTTTGGAACTGGAAGGCCCCAGGAAGAGGCCATCATTATCACAGTAAGTAGCTGTGTGCACTGAAGATGTCCCTGAGGCACGAGTATTATACAAGTGCCGTCAGTGTGGCTTTAAAAGTCAAAGAATCCTTATCCTTGGACAAGCTTCACACTTCCTCTGTTGTGGGAAAACTTTTCAAAGTACAGTTTTCCTGTCACGATCTATTTTCTAGTCCATTTTGCTTCAGCCTCATCTTCAGTATTTACCGAAGTAAAAAACAGAAAAAAATTCAACCTGTCATATTTTTATAAAATGGTTTACTCTGACTAACTTTCTAATACAAACATAAAACAATGATAGGCAGACCACTGCTAAATTTTAAGAGTAAATACTATGCAAAACTAAATTCAGAGCAGAAAAACTCATTTCACAAGAAAACACTTTACCTTGGGAGCAAGATCTAAGTCACCGTCCGATGGAGGCCTTGAATCATCAACATCATGTCTGGGTGAAATACTTTGGAGCAAAAATACACGTCAAAAATGAGTGAGTTCATTTCTTTAAACAAACGAAAGTGACAAAAGTCTATGCTGAGGGATAAGAAAGCAGATTTGGGAGCCAGGCTGCCTGCCTGATGGTTAAGTCACAGGTCAACTACTTGTTAACCATGGAATCATGGGTCAACTAGTCCCCTCCTTAAACCACAGCTGCCTAATTAACTAACAGTAAGCTGTAACAGCACAGCTACTCTGCAAAGCTGTTGTGGTGACTGTACGAGGTAACAAATGTCAAGTACATATAACATGGTGTCTAACCCAGAGTAGGACACCCAACAAGCCTTGTTTCTTTCCTCTGTGTTCCCTTAGTCAACAGATTTTTAGAAATCCATAAAATCCTACCCGATGACGGAGATGTCTTCAAACCTCGGTGAAAACTCAACCACTAAATCCGCTATTAAAGAAAAAAGTAAAATAGATTCTATATCAGCAATAGAAAAATACAGAATATTAGAAGTATAAGACCAATGTTTTGTTAAAAAGCATTCCTTTGGGACCACACCTAGAGACTACACACGAGTGAGTATTGAGTATACTCCTGGTAGGTAATTAATGCATAAAACCCACTTCCCTCCTACATATTTATCAAAAAAAAAAAAAAAAGGGGGTGTTCATCCAAATTTGATATCTTAAAGTGAACTGCTGTTTACAGGGACCAAAATCCCAACCAAACTTTATGAGACTCACAAAAAATGGTAATCGTTAGTAGAATCAGCATCATAAACTGACGTCAAGCTCACACAGCGTGGTGTTTCTGGACGACACCCACGGGACAAACCCACCCCGCCATTTGGCTTTGTCAGCCTCGTGTTATCTGGGCACAGTCATCCCTATTCGCTCACATATGGTCTAGGGCTGCTTTCACACTGCAATGGCAGACATGAGTGGATGTGACAGACACCACATGGCCTAAAATATTGACTCTCTGGCCCTTCATAGAAAAAGCTTGTGCATCCCTGCTGTATGTCATAACCAGGAAACCCTAAGACTCACATCGAATCTTCTTACTCTTCTGCTCAACATTCTTCAGTGGATCCATGCGGCTGCCATTGCTGGTTCCCAACTCGACAACCATTTCTTCTTCATCGTCTTTGCCGGACAACTGCAACTTTCCTTGGATGTTCTCTGCTCCCATATGAGAAGAAGGTAAAGAGAAATGATTGTTCTACAGTCATCACAGTAACTACATCTCCTTTCCCAGTGGCTGGTTTAGGAATGGGCACATGATGTAGCCCAGCCAACAAGATGCTAGGGGAAGTCTACCGGAAGCATCTCTGCTTTCTTCCTAGTTAACAGAAAACACGCAGAGAGAAGCAGCCCTCCTCGCCTGCGGATACTGTCATGCGAGAAGATGACGCTTGGAGCTGCTGCTAATCAGCAGATCAGGAAAGGCGACATCAAACACCAGCAGCCTCACAGCTGAAGGAGGGACAGCGTCTGGGATCCTGATGACATCACTGAACCTTCTAAACAACCCTGACTCCTGTTGCTGTAGCCACTGTTACTTAGGTCTTTTATTATTATTTGCAGCTGAAAGCACTGACAAATTTCCCAAGGTCTTCAGCAGACCTCCACCTTTCTATAGTACTAGAAAGGCTTTCAGAAGCATGCCTGAGCTAGGAAGTCACCTCGTTCCCAACCATTCCTACAGCATCCTTTTTGCACCACCAACATGAAACTCATAGATCCTGCAAAGTTCACTGGCACATCTTAGCCTTTGCACCGCTGTCCTTTCTGCCAAATGTAATCTTCAAAGATGTTCCGCCCACCAAACACTGCCCTTCTGCCTCCTTCCCTGGCAAACTTCTACTCGCTCTGCATGGCTTACCTGACATCCTACCCACTTTTAAAAAACTTCTTTCCTCACCATGGACTTAAAGTACTTGGCACATATTAAATACCAATAAAAAATATATAAAGACAGTTACAAAGTCCCCGTGGGCTCTGGGACACAGTAAGCACAGAATAAAGTAAAGCCAATCATAAAAATGGTGATGACAGTAACAAGCTCCCGGAGGCCAGGAGCTGTGCTTTTGACCTGTTTGCATTCTGTAACGTCAGAGTGGTGCTTAGTACCTAAAAGACACTTGATAGTCATCTGTTAAGTGGATAACTTAACAGATAAGAATGTTTTCTTTGAAAGTCCTGTTAAAAAAAATACAGACGTTAACCAGGGACAACTCTGTTGTGTTATGAGCACCTTGAAGACCAAAACTCTCTCTATTCCATCTTTGTATTTCCTACAACAGAAGTTCTTTGCTTGATCAAGGTCTACCAAGTTAAAGGTGCCCTCATACAGTTCAGACTGAACAGCACGTGAGGGGTCACACCTAGGCAACATAGTCTTCTTTTTTTCTTTTATGTGAAGCACTTCTGTGCTTTTATTACAATTTGTTGAGTCCTGAGTTGTGCTATTTGAGTATTTATTATCACAATCTTTTAACTAATGGCAACAGAAAATCTTGTTCTAACAAAATTATAGTTTCATGACAAGTATCCCAAAAAAGAGAAGAAAACATCTGACTCTCATGAAGGCAACATGTCGCATTGTTTGCACTTCTGAGGAATGAAATCGGTAAGAGAGACCTTGTTGGTGTAATGATGCGAAAAGTAACCAGTGCTTCTCAACAAGGCACTGCTTTCCTGACTTCTGCACTATCACTAGGTATCTTTAAAAAACAGTCTCTTGTTAGTATGCTGCACACTGGCCCAGCTGTGCAGTTCTAATTGTTGGCCATTTGTTTATAGCACCAGGAAGGTATTGCCGAGCTCCCAGTTTTAAAGACAATCACTTTTTAGTGAGGCTAATCATAATCACTATGCAATAACTAGCATTCATTTACCCAATGTAATCCATTTGCTGTAAAAATTAAAGATCCAGTTCTGTAACAAGGCCAACTTGTTATAATGTTACAGGAAATGTACAACAAAGTAAAAAACCTGTTTTTTGTATCTACACAAAGATATAATATGGGATTTCAGGGGCCATGATTAAATAAATGAATTTCTTTTCAGACAATATTGTCCCAGATTTTAAGTTACCTACAATTAACTTCTCAATTCTGAATACTAGACCATTAAGAAAAAATTAATTAAAAAAACAAAAACATACATGAAATTTACACACTGGATTTCATCACTGCCCTTTCATTACCAAAAGTTCCTCAATCTTACTTCCTTATCTATGGTAGGCCCAACAACAGTAACTTATTACCAGAACTCTGTCCTAGGTCACTATTTTGAGGGGGAGTATTTGGTATCCTTCCGGCTCTGTAGTCGACAATCAGTCGGTAAAGGCTATGTATAAAAAAAGTGATAAATAAATATTACTACTTGAATACTAATATGAAAAACAATTATCAAATATATTAAATTCTTGGATTATTTCAGACAATATCAGAGGTAATACCAAAACTTCAATTGTCCCATATACTTCAAATTTGTACAATCTACAAACTTTTAAATTTAGCATGTGTAATTAAAAAAGAAAAAAAAGGTGAAGTAGTCATGAACTGAGGGCAGTACAGCTCAGTAAGTTAACTAGAGCGAGCCGGACATATGGAAAGTATCTCAAACTCAGAAGTCCCAGCTCTATAACCAACAGCTATTTGTTCCTGGAAAAGTTGCTTCTCTTCAGCTCAAAGTCTCCCTTTATAAAACTGGGATCTTACTGTCTTGTTAGGCAGTTAGTTATTAATACTCGTAAAAGTATTACGAAGATTTAATGAGGTAATGTATCCCCTAGATGCTCAGAAAATTAGTGGCAGAATGGAATAATTTCTTCCTGAACTTAAATGCTGGAACTATTTGAGAATCCCAAATAAAACCCTATGTGCGTTTTCTTTCATAGGTATAACATTTAAATGTGGCAGTTTTCAGAAAATGTTACAAATTACGGTGATTAGCTGTTCTTCGTGGTTTATAATTCAGGGCACCTCAGCTACTATAACTTGTAGTTAAACTTATTTATAAGTATATGACCTCATACAAGCATATGTATGAGAACTAAAGCTGTCACGCTGAAGTTTACGTGTCGATCACCACGAAGACCGCGCAAACTGGATCAGCACAGGCATCCCGGGAGCAGAGGTCAATCACGACCCGACTGCAGGACCAGTTTCTTTTTCCTTTTCTTCTTTTAAAATTTTATTAAAGGTCTTTAGACAGCAACATCCAGACCCCAGGCTCAGCTGCCAAGGAGATCCTGTTAAAGCTAGTTTTAGTACCAATGCTGCAGCAACAGAATCAAGGGAAACAAGAGAACGATTAGAATGCCCTTGCCCTGCCCCAATGCCTTCTGGGAGAGGATTGTCACTGTGATCTTAGGGGATCCCTTAGGTTCCTGGAAAATTCAAGAGGAAGATTAGAGGAGAAAGTCCCCAAAGGAAAATGCAGGATTTTCTGCTCTACGAGACATTTCAAGACCCAAATAACTAGTTAGAAAAATCAGGTATGTGACATTATTTGTACCCCATGCATAGGGGTTACACTGGAATGAAATGGAGAACAGTAGGACCCTAAGGATAAAGGTCTTACGAACCCCGAGAGCCCTGTGCCCACTGCTCCATCTCACTAGTCTGGCCTTTTGCTGGTTTCCAGCTGATGATGTGAAGGGTCTCACTGCCATCCCCAAAGTGCCTGCTCCCAACTAGGAACTCTCACCTGTCACATTACAAGTAACAGCTAGGTCATTTCCAACCTCAGTTTAGAGATAACTGGCACTTTAATGTAAACACTTACTGTTTAAAGCCATTATTACAGGCATATCGTCCAGCAAACCATCCATGTACATCTAGCAAATCGGTATTAACACGTTTCTCAAGCAGCAGTTTGACTATGTCCGGTGAGTCATGATGTACGGCAAGCATGAGTGCTGATCTAAAATAAGAGAGACAGCTTCACCCTTAGGAACTTAGTTAGTGCAACTCAGACAGTTAATTTGATCTATTTTACCAAGTTAATATCCTGCCCACCCCTGGAGAACTGACCATTTACATGCTCGAGTGCTCATCTTTGCAAATTACCTCCAAGGCCAAAATGGAGGGGCAGAAAAGAAGCCTCCTGTCCTACTTGGGTAGCACATAGTAGAAGTTGCTAATTTAAAGTCGTCTGATGGACAAGAAAGGATGCTGAGGTCACTTATCTGAAGTAGGTAAAGATTTAAATAAAGGATTCCCCATTTCTTCCCTCGTCTGAAATATAATACTTTAAAATCAGCTAGAGGTCAGGTAAGGAGAAGCTGTTTGCAGGCTGAAAACAGTAATATGAATAAAAGTGGCAATAAAAATAGTCACGGCTGCAGTTAATCACGCTGAGAAGCATGTGCCCGGCACTAACCTGAACATCTACACATGGACTTTCTTAGGCACAACCCCCCCTGAAGGATGTACGACGACCCTCCTTTACGTGCCAGGAAGCATACTGGTTGGTGATAAGTCATGTCCCCCAGGTAACACACCTGGCCAGCAGGAGAGCTGGGAATTCAACCTCATCTGACTCTAAAGCCCAGCTCTTTCCTCTCTATCACCCACCAATGACTTGTCTTCTTTAAAGGGAATGTTTATTCAATAATTAAAGCTATTTTTCTTCCTTCTACCATTATCAATTAAAAATAACAACATCAAAATGTACTAGAAATGAAAAAGGATAAAAACTGATGAGCCCACAGTATCTGGTAATAGTTACTCTCTTAGTGATACTCACTTAGTGATAACCTAATAACACCAGTATCCTTCAAAGAAAGTAATTTAAAGCAGAGTCATCCAAAAAGCAAAACAAACTCCTCTTTGTTTAATATGTATCTTTTAAGAAAAAAATATATACCAAGAAGAGGTTAAAACAAATTATAAATGAAGAAATTCAACACTGTCTCATAAGGTAAATTAAAACTAGAGTCCATACTAATAAAACTAAAATGAAACCCCTGAACTATTTTAAGATCGTAAGACCAAAAAAATCAGGTTGCAAATAACATCAGTCACTATCATAAAGGAAGGTGAAACCTGCTGCATACTGTTTCTTCGTGACACCAGGCAGAGTAATTGCTTTTCTACCTGACTGATGATGTGTTGATTCTAAGTTAATCATCCTCTTATTAAGTTAATCTTTCTGATTGGCTGTTACTACTTCAGAACAACATTAAGATTTAAAATAAAAAAGAGAGAGAGAGAGAGAACACACTATTGTACCTTTGCAGCTTGTCGACTGCATGTACATTTGCCCCGTTCGCTATCAAAAATTTGACCATTTCTTCTCTGTTCTCCCTGATGGCGAGTAAAAGTGGTGTGTATTTATACTGTAAAATAGTAAAAACAGTTGACAATGTGTAAAATTACATATAAATTTCAAAACTGAGTTTAAAAACTTGTCTCTGAACTTAAACATACAGTATAAAGTAAATAAAAAGTAGCCCCTTCCTCCTTGCCCCTCTGTGCTCCTTCTCTTTAAAAGGTTCCTCCTTGACCTCCTCGAAAGTTTCCCTGTGAAGTCATTCTCTTGAAACTCACTTCAGACATTTGCTGGTTCCAAGAACCTTCGCTTCTATCGCAGTGTGTATCAGGCATTCTCTAGTTACCTTACTGCTCAACTACTACTCCCGACACTCTAAACACTGCTCCAGAGAGAACCATTCAGCTACTGAATCAACTACATCTCTAAGGAGCCACGCTGAGGAGAAAGATACCATACTGTCTGCAGCATGCATAACCTATCCAATTACAACTACGACTAATCTCATAAAGCTTGCAGACATTCCAATGGGAATATGACTATTTCCATGTAAAGAAAAAGTTTTTCTTAAACCAACTTATAAATTCTAACTTGAAAAATTCCACCCCGCTGTTAAGGGATTATTATAAAATATGAAGTAGACTATAAATTAATATAGACTGTCTTTAAAATCTCGAAATATATACCAAAATATACCACAGGAATTGTAAATTCAAATGCTTACAGAGGCAACATAGGTGGCCCGAGTAAGTGAAGGTCACAAGTGAGGACAGCAAACTGGAGAACACATGCCCCACCAAGAAGAGGCCACCTCTGCAGAGCAGACCACATAGGAGCCTGGGCTCAAGGGGGACCAGATTTGATTCTTTAGGAGAAGTTCTGAAGTGTAGATTTCTGCACAAGTCTCCTAAATTTGAAATGTTGACTCAATGTGTGGAGACAAACTGAACATATCCGGGGCCACATTTAGTCTATAGCCCACTTGTGTTTTTATGTTTGCTGTGTTTCCAAACAGTTGGGTATAAATCAAGTATTTGTATGTAAAACCTTGCCTTTCTTTAGAATCATACGTCTTACACACAAAAACACTGGGCCCCAACATGTAATAAAAATTGTGATTAAGACTCATAATACCCACTTCAAGAATTTTTCCAATGCCTACTAAAACTACAATCTATCTGTATCAAATTCTCCCTGATTGTTAACCAAATGGATAATTAGGATTAAGAGGTAGAAACAATCAGGCATAAAATAAGGTACAAGGATGTATTGCACAACATGGGGAATAGAGCCAATAGTTTATAATAACCATAAGTGGAGCATAACCCTTAAAATTTTGTGAAACACTCAACTGTATACCTGTAACATATACTATAGTACATCGACTATACCTCAATTAAAAAAATATATTGTAAAATAAATACATTTTACAAAGGCTCATAATACCCGCTTCAAGAATTTTTCCAGTGCCTACTAAAAATACAATCTACCTGTATCTAATTCTCCCCAATTGTTAATCAAATGGATAATTAGTTCATGAGATGGCTGAAACTAAATTATTAAAACAATTCCAATTTGTTACTAATGTCATGGGTCTTGATGTTTAAAACTGCTATCTTGCATGGTATACTTATATATAATGGAATACAACTCAGCCATAAAAAAGAATGAAATAATGCCATTTGCAGCAACATGGAAGGACTTAGAGATTATCATACTGAGTGAGGTCAGAAAGTGAAAGACAAATCCCATAGGATATCACTTAATATGTGGATTCTAAAAATGCGATACAAATGAACTTATTTACAAAACAGAAATAGACTCACAGACATAGAAAACAAATTGATGGTTACCGAAGGGGAAAGGGGGTGGGAGAGGAATAAATTAGCAGTTTCGGACTAGCAGATACAAATTACTATATATAAAATAGATGAACAACAAGGTCCTACTGTATATACTACAAGGAACTATACTCAGTATCCTGTAATAAGCCATAATGGAAAAGAGTATGAATATTTGTATATATATATAATTGAATAAAAATATATATATAACTGAATAAGAATATATATAACTGATAGGAATATATATAACAGAGTAAGAATATATATATACACAACTGAATAATACATATAACTGAATAAGAATATATACAACTGAGTAAGAGTAAGAATACATATAACTGAGTAAGAATAAATATAACTGAATAAGAATATATATGTAACTAAGAATGTATATACAACTGAATACAAATATATACAACTGAATAAGAATATATATAACAGAATAAGAATATATATATATATATATATATATAACTGAATCACTTTGCTGTACACCAGAAACTATCACAACACTGTAAATCAATTACACTTTAAAAAAAACTGTCATCTTGATTATGCTAGGGCTCACTGAATCTAACAGATACATTGCAAGAGTCCGTCACACAGCTTTAACCAAAAGAAGGCTCATGATTTCCTATTATTGCGATCAGAAAAACCCTGTTGACCTAATGACCTGGATGGGAACAAAAGGTGCAAAATCTTTAAAGGGTCCGACTCTACTTGTTGAATCACTCACCACAAGCAAGTTTCTAAGACTGTCTGAGAGCCACTGAATCATCAGTGGTTAGAAGGGAAAAGGAGCTATTCTTCCAGGCAATAGATACTGCCAGTAATATTGCCAATAAACTCCTCAATCACAGAGGAAGAGACGGATAAAAGTCAGGCTAACACGGCTGGAAAGCAGAGCACTGAAAGCAGCAGCATCTATCAAACCCCCGCTCTTCCAGAGATGTCTTATTTTTGAGATCTGTGAATTTACATGTATTACACGAATCCATTCAATAGTCCTTAACCAAGGGTTGTATCAGAATCTCAGGGAAGTATTTCTAAATACCTGTGTCTAGACCTGAGTACATTTATTCAATCAAAATCTTCAAGGGAGAGCCAGGAGAAAAAGCAGGAGGACCAGCTTCGCCATCACTTGCTCCCCACCCACAGCCACAGCCCTGCAGGGGAGCTGCACCCGGCTGAGCGTGGAAGCCCCCAAGGTGAAGGTGTACGTGGAGGGCCATGTGGCCACCAGCACAAATGCCCCTGCTGGCTGGCTGTCAAACAGGACCTGACCTCACTCGCCCAGATTCGAGAACCTGGGATCCTGGGGTGCTCAGTGCCTGTGGCTTGCTGCCTCCCCTGCCCAGGTGCAGTCACCCAGCTTCCCCTGCTGGGTACTGGGTTCCTTCCTCCTCCCACCCATCGCCAGGCAGGCAGCCAGCCCCTGCCATCACTTCACTCCCCGCAAGCCTTCATCTTCTGTAGGCTCTGAGCCTACCACCCACTCCCAGCCACTTCCTAATGGGACGTTGTTCCTTCTGGGGTACAAGTGTGGCTGGGAGACAGAGCTCTGCCCTTTCTGTGGGCACTACCTCTAGCCTCTGGCCTTGGCTTTGGAGTTGTTTCCATGATAACAGGGCCTGATGTATTCAGTACACGTATTACTATAAATAAAACACCCGTAGCTAGAAAAGACCCTGTATTTCAAGTATCTTGTAAATAAAGTCAGTTGAGCTATACCTTGTTTATCGCCTCGATATTTGCCTTATAGCGGAGCAGCTTTGCTGCAATTGACGTATCTTCAGCCAAGACGGCGTAATGGAGAGCAGTGTTTTGACAGTCGTCCACAAGATTTGGGTCAGCTCCGTGTTCCAGCAGGACAGTGACACATAGTTCTTTCCGGCATTGTACAGCCTGTTGGTATCACGCCAAGAAACAGACTGTAAGTGCTAGGCATTCCAAGCTAACATTCCTCAAGTTCCAGCAGTTCGTTATATTTAAAACAAATTCACTTTTATTCTAAGTAATTAAATCAAATCAACCTCACGTGGACACGGTTGGCTGCTACACACCTTGATGAGAGCTGTCTTGCCTTCCTCGTCACGAGCACCCAGATCACACTTCCACTGGATAAGGAGAGCCACCACTGATGACTGGCCGCTGGTGCAGGCTAAGTGTAGGGCAGTCCTGCGAACGTGAGAGGACTGTTTAGGAAATTAGAGCGTACTAGTTCAAAGATACAGTTACTCACGTAATTGTAAACATTCAACAGCACGCTATTCCTACCCCTTTAAAACTAACATTTAGTCTTCTTATCTTAGTTCTTTCTATGGGGAAAGAACAATATTTATTAGCTCTTATTACTCACCACATTAATGGAAGAACTACCTGTTTGAATAGGAAGGGCATGCCGTTGAGATTCAGCTCACCTTGGGTCTGACTTCTACTTTAACACTGTCCCTTATTAGCTCTCACTTAGCCTGACTGTGCCGCAATTTCCTCATCAACAAAATGGGCATGAAGTAGTAGTTATCCTACAGGACGCCACTGTGATGCTTAAATGAAAAGCTATGCAAGGTGTCTGGCAGTTCCTTGCACAAAATAACAGCTCAAAAATTGTTAGGCAATACTGTAATTGTTACCGTTACTATTTTACAAAGATAACATTTCAATTAAGTAAAATGATAGTGTATCTACTTTGTTGCTACAAGGATGAGAGAGAACAGTGTACTTCAATGATTCTAACATGCTCATTGTCTCACACTTCAACATCTCTGACATGGGAAGGCAATTTAAAACTCATGTCTTACAACCATAGTTGGCAGCTCCTCCCAGGCCCGCCCCGCCCCGCCGCTGTTACCTGTTCTTCCTGTCTCTGCTGTCTACATTTTTCTTACGTGACAGCAACTCCTCCACTGTACAACTGGCACCTAAATATGCGGCTCTGTGCAACTCCTTTAGCTCACTCTTATGGACATGATACCCAGGCACGGGCTTCTCACAAACCCTGCGCTCTCTCTGACGGGCGCTGAAGCCCACCCAGCTCACGAATTTAGCAAGTCTCTTCTTCATCTGGCTTATCGCCTTCCGACACCGCTCACTTCCCTCCTGGCCTCTTGCCGCCTCCCGATCTCAGCGCTGGCGCTACAGAAGAGCCACAGAGGTCTCGCTGCCACACCTTGGCTGCAAAGCTCAGCGGCTCGGAATGTTTCGTCCGGAACAGTCGTAGCCTAGCAACAGCACTGACCCTCAACTGTCCCTCAACTGTCCCTCAACTGTCCCTCCAGAGCCAGTGGCCCTGTGAGTGCGCACAGAGGCCCGGAGACCCAGTGTGCCCGGTGCGCACGTGGGAGCCTAAGGCATTTCAAAACCCTGCAATTGCTTGTGGGCCACTTTGGATTCCCTTCAAATGCTGGTGCTAGGTGGCTGAGTGTTTTGGGACATTTCCACAAGTGAGGCTTGCCCCTGAGAAAGCCATGTTTGTACGCAACTGTGGTTAGAGTGGGGTGGAACCACAGGATGCTGAAGGCCTAGTCCCCCAGAGAGCTCCCCACCAAACATCTCTACATCTCCTTATCCCTCAGTTCATTCCTTTCCACATCCCTCTGGGCCCCAGCCAGTCTCCAGGGAATTTAGCAGATGCAAACAGCAAAAAGCTGTTTTCATGGTTTCAGAGATTGTGGCAATATGTATCATTAAGTACAAACTTGAGAAACCAACACACGCTCTCCAGATGAAATGAAAACGTGTTTACGCATGTCTGCTGACCCTGCTCTGTGGCTCAGCCTTATGTGTACACGCTTTCTTCACTTTATTTTTTGCTTTTATTTCCACCAAGTAAATCTTTAATCAAAGATTTATTTGGGAGCATGGTATAACATTTGAGAACTTTTTAATCACGTAACTATGAAAGCACCACATCAGTTACTCAGCGAGGCCACGCTGCTGGCTGACCACTTGCAGGAGGTGGGGAAGGCAGGGCAAGCCTCTTCTTCCTGCCAAACTCCATCCTTCCTCCCTCAGCTGGCTAATTATGGTTTCTGGCCCTGCCAGGATCAAAACTGCAGGGGGCGGTAGAGCTCCTAAGTGGCTGACACTCCTGGGAGCTGGTCTTGAGTGGACTCAACCTGGCAAGTGTTTTGAAGCTGACTCAGGGGCATTTCTGGGCCCACACCTGCCGTCACCTGCAACTCCCCTCACCTAAGTGAATGTGGTGTTACTAATTTACCCTTTTAATCTATCTTTTCTATTAACATACACCGTTATTTCCCTCATCTTAAAAAAAAAGATGCGTTCACCCTCCAGCTGCGGCTCATCTCTCTGCTCTCCGGCACACACGCCTCCTGCCCCTGCAAAGGAGCTGTTCCCATTGGCTTCCTCTGATTCCTCTCATTTTCCATGCAAGCAAGCGTGTCCACTGAACTGCAACTGCTCATGACAGGGTCACCCACCACCCACCAGGTGCTGACTCCAC
Source organism: Camelus bactrianus (assembly GCF_048773025.1). Classification (NCBI taxonomy): domain Eukaryota; kingdom Metazoa; phylum Chordata; class Mammalia; order Artiodactyla; family Camelidae; genus Camelus; species Camelus bactrianus. The sequence continues at coordinate 39,922,122 of NC_133558.1, forward strand.
GGGGAGCTCTCAGTCCTCTCCTCACACGGCCCGGCAGCCACACTTCCCACCGCTGCTCTCCCCGACTTCCTCAAGCCCTTTCCTCACGGGGCTTCCCGGGTCTCAGGCTGCTCTGATTTCCTCCCACGGCCCTGGCCGGTCTTCTCAGTCCCAGCCCCTGAATGCTGGCACACAGCACCCCTGAGGCTCAGTCTTCTGGCCTCTACTACTTTCTGCTGCTGCCCCCATCAGCCTTCGGGCTTTATGTATTCTCTACAAGTTGACAACTTCCAAACTGCTATTTCCAATCTAGACCTCCCTCCTGTATTCCAGACTCAAACACCCATTGCCTCTCAATGTCATCTCTTGGAAGTTTAATAGGACTTCTCCTGGGCCGGCCCTCTCCTGGAACTGCCCTCACCTGGGCCTGCCATCACCTGGTCCTGCCCTCTCCTGATCCTGACCTCTCATGTTCCTGCCCTCTCATGGACCTGCCCTTTCCTGTGCCTGCCGTCAACTGTGAACACACCTGGTCCTGCCCTTCGACCTGCCTTCTCCTGGGCCTGCCCTCACCTGGTCCTCCCCACTATCTCCTGGGCTTCCCCTCACCTGGGCCTGCCCTCTCCTGGGCCTGTCATGTCCTTTGCCTGCCCTCCCCAGGCCTGCCCTCTCCTGGGCCTGCCCTCTTCTCGTCTTGCCCTCTCTCTCCTGGGGAAGTAAGCCAGAAAGAGAAAGGAAAATACAGTATGAGATCGCTCATATGTGGAATCTTAAAAATAAATAAATAAATAAATACAAAACAGTAACTGACTCATAGACATAGAGTACAAACTTGTGGTTGCCAAGGGGGTGGGGGGTGGGAAAGGACAGACTGGGAGTTCAAAATTTGCAGATACTGACATGCATATGCAGAATAGATAAACAAGATTATAAAGTATATATAGCACAGTGAAATACATACAAAATCTTATGGTAGCTCAGAACGAAAAAAAATGTGACAATGAATATATGTATGTTCATGTGTAAGTGAAAAATTGTGCTCTGCACTGGAAATTGACACAATATTGTAAACTGGCTATCTTTCCATTTAAAAAAACAAAAAGGATGAAATTCTGACATGTGCCACAACACGGACCAATCTTGAAGACGTTAATACTAAATGTAATAAGCTAGACAAAAAGGGACAAATGTGGCTTGATTCCACTTATACAAGATACACAGAATAATCAAATTCAGAAAAGAGAATGCTTAACGGGGCTGCGTCAGGAGGAGGGATGGGGAGTAACTGTCTAAGGGGCACAGAGTTTCAGTTTGGGAAGCTGACATGGTTCTGGAGATGGATGGTGGTGGATTGCACAAAAATGTGAATGTACTTATCGCCACTGAACTGAATACTTAAAAATGGCTACAATAATGAATTTTATGTTATGTATATTGTACCACAATTTTATAAAATCAGTAATTTTTTATTATCAAGGAATGTCATGGAAACTATGTATCTGTGACAAAGACTTAAAATTCTAAACTATCAAACTTTGCTGCATTGTGCTAAAATTATATAAATTCAACACAGAAAAACTGGCTACTACTTACTGATTAGAAGCCCACTTTGCTGTTGTTCAGCACATTATAGTCATTTTTAGGGTGTTAGTATGTACCTCATTTATAATAACCAAAACACAAGTACAAAAACATAGCCAAAAAATTCATCAGGATCAGTGAAGAGCACCTAAGTTCCTGTACAAGGACCTCTCCTGACAATTAGCAGCACAAAATCACAACGGTTTCTTTCACTTCCTACTAGAAGCCCTTGAAAACAAAGAGAAAATTGGGATCACTATTAAAGTGGATGAACAGTAATTATGCAGGTCAATGTATTACTGTTTAACAGATACAGTTATCACTCAACATTTTTTAAAACGTGGGGTCCACGGAAAAAACAAATCGTCAATTATACTCGAACTGACGTTCATCTTGATGTGCTCTCTCTGGAAGCTTGCTTTGCAGTCTCTAGGAGGTGAAAGGAACACTTTATATCTCTCATCCATCAATATCTGAATTAACATATTTCAAAGATAAAACCTAAGAAACAACAAAGTTATTAAGAGTGATCTCTGTCATTTAGATGAGACTTGCTCTGTATACAGAAAGCATCACTAGTTGCACTGGAACAGATTCAAAATACCAAATATCACCAACTGTGCCCCACTTTCGCTTCCGTTGTGCCACCACAGTCAATCATGACGTTCTTTAGGCAAAGCAATGAAGATTACGATTAACCCAAACTTACAGTAAGGGAGTAAAATTCATACTGGGTTATGAGAAAGAGGGATGGGTGGGAATAAAAAGGACATGACAGGTCTATCGTGACACCATAGTGCACAGCCTCGGGTGTGGCCTCTCCTCAACACGCAGCTGCAGGATCCCCTACTCTGCTGAATTCTGGATTCTTACACCCCCTTAACTGATGTTCCAAAGGCTTCTTAATACAAGCTGAAGCTGATCTTCATCTACCCCTTCTACCCAAATCTGCTCCTTTCCCTGAGGTTCCTCACAGGCTCATGTTAAGCTGAAGTTCAGAGTCATCATTAATCCCCTCTCCTTCACCCCATACCACATTCAAATGATCAGTAAGTTCTCAAATCCACCTCCTCTCACTCCACGACCACTGCCACGCCCAGCTCACGTCCTCACTGAGTCACACCTGTACTACTGCAGTACCCCCCAAGTGCTCTCTGCTTCCGGTGTTCCCTCCCCCTTCCCCACCCTCCTCTCATAGATCCTCCTAGGGTCCACAGGGCAGTCTTTATGAAACATAGTATCACATCAGCTCCTTGTTTAGAAACCTTCAGTTGATCCTGTGTGAAATCATAACCAGTCCCAATTCTTTATAGCACATCTTACAAAATCTTTCCAAATCTGGACCTAACTTCTGTCTCTAGCCTGACCTGCCTATACATGGACAGTTGTGCCCCCGCAGGGCTGCCGGTTCCTCTCCTACAAGCTCGTATTTCTTCACGTCCCTGTGCCTTTGCAAATGGCCATCTCACTCCCTGGGAGGACCTCCCGCTTCCCCACTCCCTATCCACGCCACGAGTACTTTTACTTACCCTTTAAAATTAGATTCATGATATCATCAACAAAGAAATTGCAAGGGAAAAAAGAGATGTCGGGGTAATGCAGAGACTGAAAGAGGGTAAGAGCCTACACAAATGCTCTGTGGAATAGTTTTCCTGGCCTGTTTCACACATACGGCTAGAAAAAAACAAGAAGCCAATAGGAACCATTTTTTTAAATTAAAAACAGGACATCCCTAATCTATTCCTAGCTAGGTGACAATGTTTAAAACCTGATACATAACACTTCACACCCATGACGATGGCTACCATCAAGAAAACAGGAAACAATATGCGTTGGTGAGGATGTGGAGAAGCTGAAACCCTGGTGCAATGCCAGTGAGAATGTAAAGTGATGCAGCCATTATGCAAAATGGTACGGTGGTCCCTGAGACAATTAAAAATACAATTACCATTTAATCCAGCAATATCATTTCTCAGTATATATCCCGAAAAATTGAAAGGACTCAGAAAGTATTTGCACACTCATGTTCGTAGCAGCGTTATTCACACGAGTCAAAAGGTGGGAGCAACCCAAGTGTCCGTGGATGGATAGATGGAAAAACTAAATGTGGTGTATACATAAAGTGGAGTGTTACTTAGCTTTAAAAAATGAATGAAATTGTTATGTGCCACAACACGGATAAATCTTGAAGATCTTATGGTTTAAGTGCAATAAGCTAGAAACAAAGAGGACAAATACCGGGGAGGGTATAGCCCAGTGGTAGAGCGCACGCCTAGCGTTCACAAGTCCTGGGTTAAATCCCCAGGAACTTCTCTAAAAATAAACAAACCTAATTACCTATCACCACCAAAAAAAAAAACAAAAAACAAAAAACAAACACAAACACTGTTCGGTTCCTCTTATATGAAGTATCTAGAGTAATCAAATGCATAGAGTCTAAAGTAGAATGGTGGTTACCAGGGGCAGGGAAGAATGGGAGTAATTGCCTAATGAGTTTGGGAAGTTCAAAAAGATCTGCAGATGGAAGGTGGTGATGGCTGCAGAACAATGTGAATGTACTTAATGGTAATAAATTTTATTTTACAACAATTGAATAGAAAAAAATTTTTGAAAAACTGGTAGGACAAACTGTTGGCGAGAATGCGGAACCACCACAGCTCTCATACATCACTGGTGGAACGTGAAATACCACAATCACTTTGGGAAAATGCCTGCTAATTGCTTACAAAACTGAACCGATGCCTACCCTGCCATATCCCAGCCCCACTCCTTGGCAGTGACTGCAGGGGAAGGAGAGCATTTCCGTACAAGCGTGGTCACAGCAACTGTACTCGGAATAGTCAGAAGCTGGAACTAGCCCGGGTGCCAGTCACCAGGAGAACGGTGAAGCGGTGCTGTCTTCCTACAGTTCAACAGTGCGCAGCAGTAACAGGCACAACGACTGACACGTGCAGTGACAGAGATAAGCCTCAAAACCATCACGCTGAGTGAAAGGAGAATTCTACTAGAGTAGCTACTGAACGACTTCACTAATATGAATGCATAAAACAGGCAAAACTCATCCACAATGAAAAAAACCCCAAAGTGTGGTTATCTCTGGGGGATGAAGTGGGGACTGACTGTGAAGGGACTTCCTGGGTTGAAGGTGATGTTCTCTATTTTGTTGGGGACTAGGGTTACACAGATGTATGCATTTGTTAAAACCCAATAAATGCCACAATTAAAACTTATGCATTGAGTACGGTTATTTTACCTCAAAAAAGTGCCACAGAGAAAGCAACTCTAGTTAATGACACATGTGTTAGCAATACTTACAGATAAAATGTACCCTGTCTGCAACTTACTTTGAGACATAAGAAACTAAGATGGAATGATGAAAACTTAACAGTTTTACACATCAAATAAAAAAACATGGGACTGATGAATGGATAGACGGCTAGGCAGAAACATGACAAAGCACAGAGAGTAAAATCTTACCTCTAGCATTATTAAAAAGGCACCATGAATACCTCCTTTCTTCTCAAATAGTTAGGCAGTGACCTCATGAAGCTGATACTTCTGAGTAATCTAGGAAAAAGAAAATGACAAACCTTCATAAATCTTGTTCACGGAGTCAGAAGATTCTATTAAGAATGGAAAAAAAAAATCCTGGATAATAAAACAGGAATTCAAACCCTACAAGTATGCTACTTTACAGTATAACATGCAAATATTTGACTTTCTAGTCTTGGAGTGGCCCATTTGGGACTCTAACTGAACCAAGGTCATTCATTTTTTTCTACTTTTTTATTTTAAAAGTTGTTTGTGAACCTGAATTATGTGTATCCACGACACAAAAGGTAACATGAATATATAAACAATAATAATATACACCAGAAATTGACCAGTGTAACTACACACAAAATGACAATGAAACCACTACACATTCGCTTGTGGGATCTCAGTAAAAATTCATAAACTAAGTTTCTAGGGAGTAAATGAGAAATAGCAGTTAAGCTACGATAAAACAAAGAAAATAAGTACAGAAAAGAATGTCACAGAATCAACAGAGAAACCACAGAGGTTTTTAAAAATCCCCAGTTAGTCTTTGGAAAGACTAATAAAGTAGAATGATACTTTCTTACTAAGGAAAAAGAGAAGCACAAATAACACATGAACAGGTTAACAGATCAAAGAAGGAAAATATGTGATCATCTCAGTAAGTAGAGAAAAATATCATTTGATAAAATGCAGCACAGCACCCGTTCTTGACAAAAATAAAAACAATATAAAACACTCTAACCCAAACTGGGAATGGAACTTCTGTAATTTAATAAAAAAAAAAAAAAAGCTATCAAAATCCTACAATAAAAGCCATATTTAATACAAAATGGTAGACACATTCACTTTTAAATCAACGACAGTGCACACTGTCATTGCCTCTTTTCAATAAAACCCCAGAGCTCCTAGACCTCTGACAGGAGGCTGAAAAAAGCGTAAGATTGGAAAGGAAAAAAACTACCATGGTTCTCACAAAATATTACGGTCATAATAAAAATCTAGACACTATTTGAATGAAAAAATACTTCAGCCTCGTTGCTAGATACAAAACAACATGCCAAACTTAGTAACATGCACCAACAATAATAAGTAAAAAAAGTCATTTCAAAAAATTTCCTTTAGAATGTTAACAAGTGTTAAGTATCTGGGAACAAATTTAAGAAAATATGCAAGAGACAAGTAGGGTATTACATAAAGTGATAAAACCTCACCAAAGAGCACAAAGGGCATTTTTAAAAGGCAACCACGGTCCTGCATGTGAAAACAATACCATAAAATGTCAAGTTCTCCTGGAGTGAATCTATAAATTCAATGCATTTCATCATCAAAATCCTAGAAAATGTATTATTTATAAAGGTATGTGACAATGTGATTCCTAAACTGATATGAAATAGTAACAGGCCAAGAACAGTCAAAGGTTTTTAAAGAAAAAGAATGACAAGGGAAGAATTTTCTTTCAACTAATAAATCTTATTCTAAAGCTGTTTTCATCAAAATCTGTGGTATTAGTATAAGGAAAGAAAAATGACCAAAAAAGAAAAGAATCCGCAGAAACAGCTATGTATATTTGCGAGTTTGGCATATGGCATTAAAAATAAGGGAAGAAAGGACAATAAAATGACACGTGGACCATCAGTCATCCACATGGAAAAAACATATAAATCCCTCTCTTGGTCTGTTTACAAAAATAAATTCCAGATAAAATGTAAAAAGTCAAACTATAAAACTCATATAAGAGGATATCCTTTATGCCATTAAAGTAGGAATGAAATAAAAGTCACACACACAAAAACTTAACTTTAAAGGAGAATACTGATAATTAAAATGGAAATCACTGAAAACGAATTTAAAAAATACACCATAACAGCATGGAAGGAGGCACCTCCAACATAAAAGAGCACTTAGCATCAGAAACCCAGAAATAACAAGAACTTCGAGAAATCAGCACAAAGGGCAAATACTCACTAGGAAAATGGGCCAATGATGTGAACAGATAGTTCAGGGACAAGAAAACCCAAAGTGTCATTGAACACATGGAAAGAGACGCAGTGTCACGAGTGATCAACGAGAACCATCAGAGCTGGCAGAAATCAAGAGTCTAAAACAACAAGGCTACGTGTCATGCTCCATCAAATAAAAAAAGGCTTAAGATGTCTGAATATTAGGAACATGCAAGGATGTGGAAAAACAGCAAACTAAAAACACAGATGAGGAGAATGGAAACAACTAAGAAATCAACTTGGCAAAAACCAGTGGAATTAAGCTACTCTGTTGTCTAAAGAATCCCACTTCCGGGGATATTAAGGCACATTACTTAGAGAAACCTCACCCGAGTACCTAGGAGATATGCACAAAGGTGTCCCGTGGAGCAGTCTGTAACGGCCAAGGACTGCAGACAATCGGAACGTCCACGAATAGGGAAATACATGAACTGCGGCGGGTCAGTCAGTAGACTGCTTTTATTTATTTACTTTTTTTTTTATTGAAGTATAGTCAGTGTATAATGTTGTGGTAAGTCAATAGGCTACTGTATAAAGATTAAAATGAATCAACTAGATCTATACATATAAAAATAGATAAAAATTAATAAAAACAATTTGCATTTGGATATATACAGTATATCATTAATACAAATTTTTAAAATATATAAAACTGTATCTCGTGTTCCTTAGATAAATGCACATACAGGGAAAATAACATGAATGGGAAGGAGAAACTGCCCATCTTCACGTGGGTGATAAGCTCAGGGGGACATAACAGGTAACGGGGGCTTTATTTTAAGACAAACGACAAAACAACAAAGATAGAAGCCAGTACAGCAGAGTGTTCACATCTATGAAACCGGGTTGGTGGGTATACATGTATCTGATGTGCTGTACATTTCTATACATTTGAAATATTTCATAATTAAAAATTTGTAAGTGTGTGGGCAGTTCAGGAGGTGCATGTGGAAAACGCAGGTTACCGTTTCAGGAGTACTGACAGCAGAGGAAAGGAGACCTCATGGAGGCTTAAAAACAAATTTCAAACAGGGAATGTGCTGCCGCTTCTCGCAGACTAGAATTCACGTGTATTCACGTGTATATGCGTACACACAGGTACGCGCGCGTGTGCGCTCACGTTCATTTTCATTTGGAAACAGGAGAACACAAGGAAAAGAGGATCCAGGCAACGCCTGTGCTAAGGCTCCTGGCTGCCACTCAGCCTGTAGGTCCCGGCACAGCAGGACCATGTGACATCAGTGCCTGCAAGCTACAGCGTGTTTTGTTCTCTCAGTATTTTTATGGTATTCCTTTTTCTACATTTATCATGTTGGCTAGAATGGCTGTGAACCTTGACTAGTAACAATGATGGACATGTGCTGTTTCTGATTTTACTGGAATAAACACAGAAGAAATTTATCACAGCAATGGAGCTCATGCGCCATGGAGTCAGACTGGGTTTAATCTCAGGTGCTAGCACTTAACCAGGTATAAACTTAAGCAGATAATTTAATATGAGTCTCCCTTTGCTCATTTATACAATGGTGAATGATTAAGGGAAGTTGACTCTTGCCTCCTCTACACCACTGGTTTCACCTGAATGCTTTCTTCCAGGCGGCAGCACTCCAGGCCTGGCAGCATCTCTGTAACCCGGCTGGGGCCCAACGGACACAACAGCTCAGTGAACGGCTCTGCGACACACGGAGACGTTTGCAGCAATTCCTGACTTACAAGGACATCTTCTCTGAAACAAAAAGCATTATGTAATCACATCTATAATTAAGGCTACAGGTAAAAAGTATGTTACCAAGACTGCTTTTTGGCCAGGTAAAACTGCAAATTACATCAGGGACCTTCTAAAGTGAAGCACGGTATTTCTCACTTTAAGTGGAAAAACAATCTTCAGTAACAATATTCAGCGGCGGCGCCTCTAAGTCTTCCTCACACTACAGGGTTAATTTTCTCTAAGCTGAATCTAATGCTATAGTTCCCTTGCGTAAAACACTTAGTAATTCTCCAGCACACAGAAGATGCAGTATATTATTTCTTAGCTTTACATATTAAATTGTTCACTGTAAACCCCCAAACCCTATTTTCGAGTCTCTATACTTCTAACTCCTCCCCCCGACATATTTATAGCTTCATCTTCTGCTATCGCCCCCACGTCACCCTCTGAAAATGCATGTCGCTTTGTGCTTTAAGTCTCTGCACACCCAGGACCCTTTATCTAGAAATCCTGCCCAATTCTCTGCCTAGACAACTGATACCAATTATTTAAGCCCAGTTCGTGCGTATCTAGGAACTCTAGTCTGACTCTCTCACAGTCTTATCAATCTCTGCTCTTGTTCCTGCAGCACTTTTTTACTATGTCTGGTGTAGAGCTTTTAACACTGTACTGTGCTTATACAAGTGCTTCTCTGCTCCGTATGAAAAAATTAAAGAAAACATTGTACACTTATCTGTGCCCCCTAGAGCCCACCATACTGTGTGTGTGGGGGGGGCACAGTAGTGGGAAAATGAAGCATGGCAATGAATAAACTCCGTATCTCTGTCTCTTACGCCAGCTGCCTCCCACACACTGCTGTGGATTTCATCTTGCGCACGTGTCTCCTACTACTATTACTGCCACGTGGGGACCCTGGGTTGTGCTACGTGTCCCTGTCACTGTCCTATTCCCTATCTCTACCACTGGTGGCCATGATGGTAGCGAGCAAAGCACACTCCCAGCAGCGCCGTGGTGGTGGTGAATGGAATACTAGCTCCATGATACATACAGTACTTCCAACTGAGCATCTCAGTATTCGACATTAATACAGCTATATTCCAATTAAGATTTTCCAAGAAAAATTCTAGTCATCATTAACACAATGCGAGGATGACAGAAGTCTGAATAAATTACATGAAACCCAAACAATACCGTCGCAGCCACTACAGCAGAAGATATGGAGGGGGGGGCGGGGGGGCCTCTGTGGTTACGATGTCTAGGGTGAGTGCAGGTCACAGCTCCAGAAATGTTTCGGTCATGTTAGTATTTCTTAAGCATCCTCATTTCCAGACTCAAGAGACCCACAACTGCTCCCAAATTCCACCTCCCCACACCACACACACACACAATGTGCAGAAATTGCTATTAAAAGGAACTATCAATTGAAGAAATGATTACAATCAAAAGTTCTTAAGTACATTTTCAATAACTGTCTCTCCACTATGTATTTCTTCCCAATATATTCTGCAAAATTTACCTGAAGTTTTTTAAGGACTGTTTCAATCTGTTTAGAAAAGTGAGTAGCAACCAGCTCTGCAGCTTTACCAGGCTTCAGGGACACAAGTTCCTGGAATGAAAGGCAAAGATAAAATGATCTTTAACATTAAACTTAAACAGAATTTCCACAGATGTGAAGCATGATCACCTCCTTCAAAATTTTCATGAGCTTCTGCACTGCCTTTCAGGAGACCTCAACACAGGGTCTCAATCTGAACTAAAGGCATATTGCAAATAAGCAAAATTTTAAAAGTACCATGTGAAAAACCCAGTTTTGATATAAAAGGTAATTCAGAATTCTTAGAAAATGAAAGCAGTAAACACTCAGGACGTAGGCGACGACACCTACAGGATGGAAAGGAAAAAACACCTCCCCAAATTCCCCTCAGTGCATTTCACCCTTGATCTGAGAGTCGTAACTTTAAAGAAATGAAAAAAAGGAATATAGCTGTGATTTCTCTGGCTAAGAATTCTGAAATTTTACTTCTGATGCCTGGTGGGTTTTGAAATCAGAAATATCTTAAGAAAGGAACTTAAGGTCGTAACTCTAAGAGGTTGACCACTCTTCATAAGGCCTATTTGTGTCCAATCTAAGACTTCCAATCTGCCCTCTCCTTGAACTTTCCTCAGTACCACTGGCTCTCCTTTTCTTCTTGAAACTCTCTTCGTGCTTGGTTTCTGTGACACTGTTACACCTTTTCAATTGCATGTTCTATTGCTAAAATGCAAAGATTGGCCACAGATCAACATATTATATTGCCAAATAAAAAGTTATTCTGACTGCAAAATTTATGATATATCTAGTCATTTCATGATAGTATTTGTAGATGAATAATAATTAGCTGATAGAAATAACTGTAGTTTATACCACTTTATACATCTCAAAACAGAGAAGGTAGTATCATAAATGAAAAAGAAAATGTTACTACTGATCTTCAGATGTTAAGAAGAAACTATTATGAATTAATGTTGAGAATCTGAATGGGTAAATTCCTGGAAAAATATAATTTACTAAGCTGATGTAAGAAATGGAAAAGCTGCGTTGACTTTTAACCACTAAAGAAATTGAATAAATAGTCAAAAATCTTCCCATATGGAACACTCTAGGCCCAAACAGCTTCACTCTAAGTCCTAGCAATCATTTAAGGAAAAAGTATTCCCAACATTAAATCTCATAAAGAACAGAAAAGAGGGGAACTTCTTCAGCTCACTGTATAAGGCTAACAAAATTTTGATACCTAAACCCAACAGAAGATAACAAAGAAAAGGAAAATCACACATGAATCTTAATCGTGAACACTGATACAAACATCCTAAATAAAAACAAAACACAAAATGTATAAAAAGGATAATATACTAGGATCAAGTTACGGTTATCCAGAGTCCAAGGGTGATTTAACATCAATAAAATTTATAACGAAAATATAAGGGAGAAAAGGTAATAAAATTTATTCTTGAGAAAAACTGTTAGCATACTAGAAATAAAAGACTTCCATAAAAAATTTTATAGTAAAGACTGCACATGTTAGAAATAAAAAAATTTTAATATTAACAATAGCACTGTTGTGCTAAAAAAATACAGTTGTGACAGTAAATCTAACAATCTAGAGATGAAAAATCTCTACAGAGAAAATTTTAAAACTTTATAGAAAAGATAACTGAATAAACGGTTATGCCAAATGGTCACTAAATAGAAGACTCACGATGTAAAGATGTCAATTTAAACTGACACTGAATGACAGATTCAATGCAACCCCTATTAGATCAGAAGGTTAAAAACGTTTTTGGGTGGAATTTGACAAGTTGATTCTAAAGTGTATTTGGAAGTATCAAAGATCAAGAACAGTCAATACTCTCTGAAAGATATCAAGACTTATAATAAAGCAACAATATTTAGGACAGTGTGGTACTGATGTAGAGACGAAGATCAAACAAAAGAGGGCCCAGAAAAACAGACCAAGCACGTAGACCCTTGCTACACTCATGTTAAGGCCGCACTGCTGAGCTTGGGGAAAGGCAACCTTTCAAAATAACTGCTGCTGGGAGAGCTAGGCATCCATATTTTTAAAAATTAGATGGCTCTCCACCTCAAACCATATACAAAAACTGCTTTCAGATGGATGTAGGATTTAAAGATGGAAAAAAAAAAGAAAACTTCTAGATAATAATATAGGAGAACTTCTCCTTTGATATGGAAAGAAAAAACTTGACTACTTGAGAAAAAAAGTTTTTATTAAAAAGAACCATAGAAAAAAAGCCAGAGAGGATATTTACAACAGGTATCACTGACAGAAAGACTTAACGTACTAGCTACATAAAGAACTCCTACAGGTCAATTAAGACAAAAGACATTCCACCAGAAAAATGGGCAGAAGACTCAAACAAGCACATCACAGAAAAGAAATTTAAATCGCCAACAAATATAACAAGGCCACCAATCTCATTAATAATTAAGAATATGTACATTTAAAGCATAATGAAATATTACACATACACTAGATTGACAAGATTTTAAAATCTAGCAAGAATACAGAGCTAATGGCAAGGGGAGGAGGGTTGTCCTGCGGAAGCCTTTGGATTTGCCCCAGGCTTCCCTGTCTCCCCAACACCTGGCTTGTGGGCACCCTTTGCTGTCCCCAGTGGCAGGACACACATCTCCCAGTTTACTTACTGGAGGTTGGTGAGATGGGGACAGCTGGTACCGTCAGGTGGCCCCCGCCCCCCGCCCACCTGGGGCAGCAGAGGCCTCCCCCAAGCCAGGCCGCAAGGGAGACTGGAGCAAATAGGCCAGCTTCTCCAAGGCAGGCCCCCTCCCCAGCTGCCCCCTGCTCCCTGACTACACCACGCCCGCCTCCTGGGAGCTGGCTGACCGCCAGATGAGCATCCTGCAAATATAAGGAAGCAGAGCCATACCCCAGGACAGGATGCCTCCCAGATGGGAGCAAATCAACAGGATCCAAGAGGCAGACCTTTCTCCCCGAGCCGCCTGCGCCGAGGATACCGCCCCTCAAACCCCGCACCCTGACAGCACCGCGTCCCTTCCCAGGAGCAGGCTGACCGCCAGACATGCACCCCGCGAACATGGGAAAGCAGAACCCGGCCCAGACTGGGGGAGAATAGAAAACAAATCCACGTGCTCGCACTGGGCAGCCCCCATCCCACCGCGGCCACTGCCTGGGCCCCGTGAACGCACCACCGGCCTCCCGAGAGCAGGCCATGACATCTCCCGGGGGTGTCCTGCTTCCCCAAACCCAGGTACAAGTGGCAGCGAAGAAATGAAGAAATGGGGTTCAGGGACTACGGACGTGGGGCACCACGAACCTGCCTCGGGGTCCTAACGGGCCGCGCGGCCCGGGCCTCACCCACACACCCCTACCTGTGCGCCTCCCCAACTGCGCAGCCCAGGCCTCACCCGCCGGCTCCCGACCAGCGGGCCCCTACCAGCGTCCCCTTACCTGCCCGGCGCCAGCGGCAGCAGAGGAGGCGATGGCAAGCGACGGCCCGGTCCACAGGCCGTCTTCTTCCTCCAAAGCTGGTCCAGGAGCACCGGGCTCCCGCCCAGCTTCCATACACTCTGGGCGCGCTCCCGTGTCCGCTCATGCGCAGCCCCCACCCCCACCCCCAGCAGCGCGGACCCTTGGGCTGGGGCTCCTGCTGTTTGGGACATGGCGAGTCGGGCCTGGCGGGGCCTGGCGGGGCCTGGCGGTGGGGCGGGCCCACCCTGCCAAGTCTCCATACCCAACGCCCTGACTCTCTCTGCCACAGACCAGGGCCTGGCACTCAACCGGAACCACCACTGGCCCAGACCAGGCCACAGCCCCCAGCCCCACTCCGCCTGCGCGCCTCCCCCTCCCCGTTACTGCTCCCCCACCCCTGGCCAGGCCCAGTGGCAGACCGGACCCCCAAGCCAAGGGTCCTTCTCACACCCAGGTCCCCCGCCCACACACTGCACCCCGCTAGGTACCAACCTATGGCCCTCACACCACAAGCTCACCCCTCATGCCTCACTGCAGGACACTCAACATCTTGAGATGGCCCCCCTCAGCTAGGTCAATTCCACTTGGACCGGCCCCTTACCCCTCAGCCTGTCCCGCCTCACTTCAGAGTCCCCTCTCAAGTGCACCCCTACCCAGAGCTGACCCCCTCACCCCTCTCCTTGCAGGTGGGGCAGGGAAGTCTGGGCTCTGGTCACCATAGGACTGCCCCCAGTAGGGGATCCAGCACAGCTAGTATCCGGGCTACAGGGCTCCGCGCGCCGGGCCGGGTTGGAGGCGGTTCCCATTCCCACCCGGGCACCCTGATACCAGACCTGAGAACTAGCCAGAGATCTAGCGAGAAGACGACCTTGGAAGTCAGAGAGCAGAGAAGAGCTCAGAGAGAACTTTCTGGAGGCTCGGATGACCCAGTGCATATGAAGAGTGCAGGAAGAGCCGGGTACACAGACAGGAAAACTGCCAGAACACTGACTTCCACGCCCTCCCTGCCCCACCCATGCAGAGATCCACCCACAGAATGGAAAATTCCGCAGGCTTGGGCGCTATGCCAAGCAGATAGAGAGCAAATATTAGAACTCAGGCTAGAAAACAAAAATGAAAATAGAAAAGCGAAGCTGCGACCTCAGTAGCTATGTGACATCACGAGAGAGGTTTCAAAGAGTAATTCCAGGTGTGTTACAAAACAAACATATAAAACAGTCAAAGAATTGTAGGAACATTTACAGATCCTAAAAACAAAAGGTCAGAATCCAGATGACACATCACAATCTATAACGTCCAGCTTTTCAATAAAAAATTATGAGCTATGCAAAGACCCTAGGAAGTGTGAGCCGTCCTCAGGAAGGAAATCGGTTAACAGAAACTAACTCTGATGGGCCACATGCTGGATTCAGCAGACAACACCTTCAAAGCAGCTGTAATAAATATGCTCAAAGAGTTCAAAAAACCAGAGAAAACATGGTAACAAAGGAAAATAGGATGACAATGATTTAAAGAAAAAAGCACTAAAAGGAAGTTTTGGGGGTGCAAAGTACAATGACCGAAATGAAAAATTCACTAGCTGGACAAAACAGCGGCTCTGAAATGGCAGAAAAAAAGAACCGCTATACAATTTTAAGACTGTGCAATTTCTATTACTCTCTATCTGGAGAACAGAAGAAAAAAGACAATAAAAATGAAGTCAATTTGACACAACGCTGTAAAATGACTATAACTCAATAAAAAAAAGTTTTTAAAAATACACTAAAATATTAAAACTAAAACAAAACAAAAAACTCTTAAATATCTGGAGACCACATTAAGTATACAAACATGTGCACAGTGGGAATTCTGCACCACCCCCACAGAAAAAAGAGGGAAGAGAAAAAAGGGGCAGAAAAAGTACCTGAACAGATACAGCCCCAAACACCAAACTGGATGAAAAATATTAATCTACAGCTCCAAAAACCAACAAATCCCAAGCAGGATAAACACAGATCCACATCTCGGACACATTAGACTGAAGCTGTTGAAAACCAAAGAGAAGGAGAAAATCATGAAAGCCACAAGAGGAAAAAAGACACGAAATACGATTAGGACTTCTTCTGAGAAGCAATGAATGCAAGAAACCAGTAGGATGACAAATTTAAAGTGGTAAGAGGAAAAAACTTCTAGCAACTAGGAATTCTATATTCAGCAAAACTATCTTTCAAAAACGAAGGCAAAATAAAAACATTCCCAAATGTATGTGTAACAGATGTAAATCCAACCAAATCTATACAGTTACATTCAATGTGAACAGCCTAAGCATCTCAACCAAAAGACAGACTATCAGGTTGGATTAAGAAAAAGCAAGACCTAACTAAAAGGTGCATAACAAGACAAACTTTAGACTCAAATGTTAATAGAGACAAAGAGGGGCATTTCACAGTGAAAAATGGGTCAAACAAAAATGGGAATACGTTAACAAGAAGATATGCACACCTAGTAACAAAGACATAAAACACACAAACGAAACACTGATAGAAACGTAAAAAGGAGACAAACTCACAATTACAGCTGGGATCTCAAAACTCAACTTTCAACAGCTGACAGAACAAGTAAAAATCAGTAAAGGTACAGACGATTTCAACAAGACCACCTACACCTTGACCTCACAGACGTTTACAGAACACCCTCCTGTGCCCCTCTTCATCTGACTATTTACCCGTATCCTTTTCCCTATACTTTACAATAAGCCAGTAAACATAAGTAAACGTTTCTCTGAGTTCTGCGAGGTGCTCCAGCAAGTTCATCAAACCCAAGGAAGGAGTTGTGCAATTCTGTAGCTTTTCTATAAAACAATGACAGTTGCTTCTACTGACGCGACGGCAAAAAAAATGAAGCTATTCTACAGGCAGGGCCCCCCATCTCCTCACTGGGACCAGCCCTGAGTACCTGGTATCTGCACTGTACCACTGGAGGAAGTGTCTGTGCAGGGATGGCTGCTCTCCACCATCACAGGCTGGGAGGACAGGCGGCCACTCTGTGAGTCTGCGGTTATGTTCTCCAAGTTGGTGACAGAGCTCCAACGTCATTATCAGCCACCTATGGGAGGAAGTGGGAGACAAAGCAGGAAGACGTCAGGATGCCAGCTCTGATCCAGACCTTTCTGCAGGGATGAGGCAGAGTGGGGCATTTGGGAGACTGAGACATCTACTTTAAGTCAGGACTTGGCTTCCTCACCTTTACAATCAGGACAGCCCAGAGCTCACACAGACACTTGGAGAGATCTAGGTACAAGTAGCCAGGAGGCACCTGACACATACAAAACACCCAACACATACCAACTGGTGAAACAAAAGGCCTCTGATAACAAGAATCTCTCTTAATACACAACCTGGTGAGGGAAGTCGGCCTCAGGAACAAAACTATCAAGGAAGCAGCAGCATGGTGATAAAAATGACCCAGATCCTAGCATTTATTGCGGGTCACACAGGAGAGGGCAGGTATGGAGAGGAATGACCAAGCCTTCCGGGGCAAAGAGTGGCAGACTGTCTGAAATGAGGGCTACAAATATGAATACACCTGGGGGCGTCTCTTGACCGGAGATGTTGAGGGTCAGCCCCCAGTACCGCATACTCCCTACAGTCCGTAATGTTCTGATTGCATTTTAAAGTTTTAGTGATTCACAACATTGAAATGGTTAACACTGCTGACTATAAACCCCGATTGCTATTTTTAAAAACAAATGACAATGTATTATTAAAGTAGTAACAGTGGTGGGCTGTGCATTAAGCTTCGATGATGTCAACATCTCAGATTCAGGGGGAGACAGAAACAAAGTTGAGACTGTCTTCAAACTTTCCTGGCCAGTGGCAAGATGCTACTCCTGTGTCCCACGTTGACCTAATATTTGGGACATTTTTTAAAAAGAGAAACATTTGAATTTATAACAATAATGCCTAGATAGCAGTGATCATACTCTGTCATTAATAAAACTACTTACTAGGCTATCTATTTGTTACCTAATATGATACGAGAAAAAAACAGATAAAAATAATCATTTATTTCTGAAAAGTACAGAATAGAAAATAGTTTTACTGTTTTTCCTAAATCAAAAAATTTGGAGTTTACTGTTACTACTTTAAGTTTGGGTTCAATTCTTAACATTACAGTTCTATTTCTGTAATTTGACCTCCTGTAATTTGTAAAACACATTGCAGTACGCATTTTCCTATTTCGCAGATTAACTACCAGGACCATTATTGTCTTTCAGACTTAAAAAAAGTTATACTTCTCTAAAGAAGCTACTTTCAGCAAAGGTTCACTCTAGCTGCAAAAAGATGCAAATCCTTCTGCAGAATGCACTTACAACAATTTAGCTGGACACACATAAGCTGTGAAAACACTACCACAATAACTATCTGTGTGTTTAGCTATCTTTGAAATGCAAGACAAAAAGTAATCCAAAACAATAGCGACAAGATTTCACAATACACAGTCCTAGTGGACACATGTTGCAGCTCACTGCCCTCAGGGTTCCCAGACCTCAGCAGAGGGAAGGCACCAGGTGGAGCCCAGTGGTCTCAGCAGGCACAGGAGGCAGGGCTCAGAGTGGGGGAGCCCGACATGGCCAAAGCTCACAGTACAGGATGCGAGAGGAGAGAGTCGCCTAGAGAGCACCCTGGAGATGTGCAGGTACCCTCCTCACCCAGCTGAGGATGCAGCAGAAACTGATGGGCGCCTACATGAGAGGGCACTGCCCAAAGCCAAAGAAAGAACCGCAGGAAAGGACTGTGCTGCAGCACACCGGTTGGGAGAGCACAGAGGGCCTGGCATAGTGCCTGCTCCCATCAGCCAGATCGGAAGACCTCACAGTTCACCAGGCACTGAGTAGAGCACCCAGTGGCTGGGAACAACTAGCCCCAGACTAGTATCAGGTCTGAATCCACTTTACAAATCCAAAACCAAGATCCAAAGGGATCAAACTACTACAGAGTAACTTAATTATATGAAAGCTCAAGAAAGTTTATAGACATACAAAAATCTCCAGAAACATTCAGAGTAAAATTGACAATGTACAGCATCTAACTCAAAGTTACCAGGTGGGCAAAAAGGCAGGAAACTATCTGTGATTCAGAAATAAGAAAAATCAATAAATCTCAACAATCCAGAACTGACACAGGTGTTACAACCAGCAGGCAAATTAAAATACTTATTATATCTGTATTACATATGTTGAAGAAGAGAACCAGACACATGGAAGATAGAATACCCAAACCAAATTTCTAGGGGAGGATGAGGGAGATGGGTGTAACTTAGTGGCGGAGCACATGCTTAAAATGCACAAGGTCCCAGGTTCAATTCCCAGTACCTCCACTGAAAAAACTAAATTTTTAAAATAATAACTTTTGACTAAACTTCAATAAAAACAAACAGTTAACAAGTGAACGAGTTTTACCTCTTTAAAAAAAGACGCTAGAGAGGAAGCTACAATGTCTGAGACCAAAATAGTTTGGTAACATTAACAGCATATTAGAAAATGAAGAAAAGACTAGTTTATTTGAAGATATAGCAAAGAAACTATCCAAAATGAAATACAGGAAAAAAAAAGTTAAAACATGAACAAAGTGTCAGTTTTCTGTGGGATAGCTTCAGGAGACCTAATGAAACTAGACCTCCCAAAAGAGAGGAGACAGAAAGCTACAGGAAAAAAGTTTTTGAAGGAACAATGACTGAAAAATTTCCAAATCACATGAATATTATAAACCCAAGATCCAAGAAGCATAATGAACAAGTACACAAACCATGAAGATAAAAACCAGGAAAATCAAGAGAAAATTCGAAAAATAGTCTGAGATAAAACACACGTTAGGTACAGAAGAGCAAAGATAAGAATGACAGCAAATTCTCAGCGAAAACAATGTCAACCCCAGCGGTGAGAGGGAAATTCACTGTGCTGAGCGTTTACATTAGGAAAAGGATCTCAAATCAGTATCTAAACTCTCACCTCAAAAAACTAGAAAAAGAATAGAAAATAAACATAAAGCAAGGAGAAAGATGAGCATATAAACCAATAAACTGAAAACAGATAAACAACAGAGAAAAATCAAGGAAACAAAAAGCAGCAAAACCTAGTGGGGGCTATTTAAAATATGGAAGGCTGACTCAAAATGCTGCACGTGAATACCCATAGCAGGTTTTATTTGTGATAGCCAAAAGCTAGAAGTAATCCAAATGTCCTTAAAAAGAGCAATTCTATTTCTACACACTAGCAAGGAGCAACTGGAATATTTCTAGGTAAGAGCAAAGGATAAAATAAATTTTTAAAATACCATTTTTAACAGGATAAGCAATATGAGATACTTAGGAATAAATAAAACAAAACATATAAAAGACCTGTACCCTGACACTGCAAAACGCTGCTGAGAAATAGTAAAGATTTCAACAAACGGGGAGAAACACTACATTCATGGGTTGGCAGGTTCAATGCTGTGAAGCTGTCCCAAACTGATCTATAGTCAATGCAATCAAAATCCCAAGTAGGCTACTTGATAAAAATTGACAAGCTGATTCTAAAAGTTGTATGAAAAATGCTAAGGGCCTAGAATACCCAAAACATACTGTAAAAAGAACAAAGCTAAAGAATTAGCAAAGCCTCAGTTCAGTCTTTTATAAAGCTACAGTAATCAAGACCCTATGGTATTGGCATCAAAACACAAAAATAAACCAATGAAAACAGAACTGACAATCCAGAAATAGATCCACACATACATGACAACTGATTATTGACAAAAGGACAAATTCTTTCACTAGAGAAGCAATAGTTTTTGTCAACAAGTGCAACTGAAACAACCGAATATCCCTACACCAAAAATAAACAAATAAAATTCAACCCACACCTCACACCATGTAGGAAATGGAACTCAAGTTCAAACATATGCATAAATGTCAAAAGGCATAGAACTTTCATAGGAAAACCCAGAAAAAGAATCCGTATGATCTTGAGTTAGGCAAAGGTTGTTTAGACGCCAACATCCAAAGTACGACCCATGAAAGATAAAAATGGACCAACTAGACTTCATCAAAATTGAAATTTTCTACCCTTTAAAATTCAACCTGAGAGAATGAAAAGACAAGCCACGCTGGGAGAAAATAGGTGCAAATCATCTATCTGATGAAAGACTTGCACCCACAATACATAAAGAATGTTCAAAATTCAGTAAAACAAAAAAAAAATTAGGTTTAATTACATGCAAAAGATATGAACAGACACTTCAACAGAAAACGTATCTGGATGGTAAATAAGCAAACGCTCAACTTCATGAGTCATTAGGGAAATGCAAAGTAAAACCACAATGAGATACCACTACACATCTGTAAGAATGGATAAAACTAAAGAATGGCCGTACCAAGTAGAGACAGAAATAGGGAGGAGCTTTAGAACAAGCCCTTTGCAAAACAGTTTGTAGGTGTCTTAAGAAGATAAACATGCATCTACCATGTGACCCAATCATTCCTCCCTAGGTCCTTGCCCTAGAGGAGTGCAAGTGCATGTCCATCTAAGACCTGTGCACAAATGTTCACAGCAATTTTGTTTGTACAGCCCCAAAATTGGAACAACCCAAGAGTCCGTCAACTGGCAAATGGAGGAACAGACTGCAGTACACCCATAAATAAAATACTATTCAACAGTTGAAAAGAAGTAAATTTTGATGCAACGTGGATGAATCTCAAAATAATGAGAACAGATTTATGCCCACAGGCCTATTTGGTAAATATTAGTTGAGTGTTCCAAAATTATAATTTAATTTAATTTAGGAAAATACTTAATGTAGAAACACACTGTATTTAGAAAAAACATCATTTAAAAGGGAAAATAAGGATGTTTAATTTTCCTATCTGAAATGGCACTGTTAAAATTTTGATATATATCCTTGTACTTTTCTTTTTTATTTGTCCCTAATTGTGTTTTCCTATGGAGGTGGTATGGTATGTATTTTACAAGCCTTTTGTGCTAAGTATTTTATTATTAGTTTTTAAATAAAAAATTTTTATTGTAGTAAAATATACGTAAAACTTACCATATAACCATTTTTACGAGTGTAGTTCAGTGGCGTTTTAAGTATGTTTACATCATTGTGCTGGAGAGCAGGACGTGTGAGACACGGAATGTGCAGAAAGTCAGAGCCCCTTTTCTTAAGTGCTGGAAATCCTAGGCAGGGTTGATGCAGCCACATGAGTGGGGTCTCCCTTCAAAAGAAGTCATTGATTCACCAAGGATGTCCCTCCAAGGCACGGGACTCACGGTGATTCTCTTACTAACATGGAAATGGTTAACTAACATGACAGCCTTACTGAATGACTGCAAACTTTTTGTCTCAAAATTTTCTTAAAACCAAGATGTATTAAGAAAGAGATTAGATGTCAGGTAGCCACAGAGCCTTCATACATTTCAAAACATAATAAAAATATCGGATTATGTACAAATTAGGGAAAATAGTACAAAGGATCCCATAACCCCATCAACTAGTTCGACAATTATTAATGTACGGCCCACAGGGCTCACATCCTAAGAAACTCCAGGCAGCATGCTGTCTCAGACTTTCAGTACATATCACTACTGACACATGGGCATTTTAAAAATATACCCACAGTACCGTTACGGCAGCTAAAACAATTACTTTTGATGTCATCTAACTGCTAGCAATGATCAGATTTTCTGACCGGGCAACGACTTTTGCCATGAACTTTTACTCCCGCTTCTTACTAAAGCTAGTGAGGAAGAAATTTGTTTTGTTTTCTTTTCAAGCCAATCTGATAAGCAGTAAATTCAAACTGTGTACCTCTCAAATTTTAAAACAAATACAATTATTTAATTACAAGGGAAAATGGGCTCCATGTTAGTATAGAAATGATCCAGGAAAGTCGTCTCTATCTTGTAGCTTACGGTGAAAAAGAATATGAAAATTAATGTATGTAATTCATGTATGACTGAAGCATTGTGCTGGGCACCAGAAATTGACACATCATTGTAAACTGACTATACCTCAATTAAAAAAAGAAAAAAAGAAAGCCATCTCCTTTGTCACTTGCAAACCATCTAATGTTAGACGGGAACGCTATCTAACACACCTACCTCTGTGCAGTCGTTCAGGAGGGACGCTGTGGTGTCGACGGGGTTAATGTTGACTGTCTTTAATTCAATTAGGTTATTTAGGGAATTTCCATCTAGAAAAAAAGGGAGGATAAAGCAAATCAGACTAAGGAGTTTTTATTATAGGATAGAAGATACTGTTTGAGTAAACGAATTCAGTTCCCTGACACAACCACCAGAGAAAGCATGGAGCTACTGCCAGCAGGATCTACTGTCATTTTTAATCTATGAATAAGAACACTGGGGAAAGTCTCCAAACGAATCCAATGCTTAAAAAAAAAGCATTCTCAGTAAAATTCAGCTATATTTTAGCTAATAAGATAGTATCACTAAAGCTTAAGTCCAAGTAAGATTTTTAAAATACATCATTTGGCTTTAGAGTTAGACTCTGCCTTTAAGCTGGCAGAAGCAAGAGTATTCTATTCCATTACTTGCTCATTAGAAGGAAGTATCCCTCTAAGCCCCAGAAATGATGTGTTCATAGACTCCTGATCTAGGGCGGTCCCTTTATATCCATCAAAGAGTGGGTTATAGAAAACACGAGAGTCACGGTGGAGAAAAGCCCCTTTCCCCAGGTCTACCCTGCGTGTCTGGATGATGTGCACTTACGACAGCCTTCCAAAGATCATCACACATTTGTCAGGATATATTAGAAAAACTTCTAACCAGAAGCCGAATCTGAGCTTGTACATTTCACACCGGGGAGTGAATCAACATAAAACTAAACACCCTATTACACCCTCTGTCTCTTGGTCGATTAGATAAAACTCGTTACCTGTACTGTTTAAAATTTCTGACAATAAAAACTGGATGGCATATTGCTCTGTAACTTTAAACTAATTATGAACTAAAATACGAAATGAGAACTGACAGGTACCGTCAGAGTAGAACTTAATTTTTCAAAGTTCATGTTGAAGCTCTAAAAGGTAAAGTGATCCCAATCAGAGTGTGTGTGGCAGGGCCGCAGGGCACGCACCTTTCCTTGTGAGCCGGAGGACGGCCAGCTGGGTGCGCTGCCGGCAACGAGACGAGAAGCCTGGTTCACGGACGACGATACGTTTAGGCTCTTCACCATCCGCGACCAGCTGTCCGGCAGCATCCCTGGCTGACTGTTGTGACGACGCTTCAGCTGTTTTCCAGAACTGCCGCAGGATACTGCAGACGGTCCTACTGAATGGTGGTCAAACCGTGTTAACAGGTGTGGGACAGAACCTTTACAACCAACAAATAAAGAATATTAACCTCACTGTGATACTCATTTTGCAATTGTATGTGTAACAATCACACCACTTTTTAAGCATCATGTCACTTTAGACTTACACGATGTCTTGTCAATTACAGCTCAGAAAAAGCTGGAAAAGTAATTAAAGCTCTAATAACCCCAAGAAAGGTAGATATAAAAAACACTTCTGCACGTGTAAAATTTGTATAAGATAAAAACAAAAGAATAGCTCAAAAGCAGCCTAGGGGAAACACAGAGACTGAAGAGCTAATGGAACAATAAGCACACGTCCAGCTGACTTGAGCAAAAACAATATAAACCGAATTATAATGGCACAGTAGGACTTTTCAAGTGCTGAAAAGAAGCCCCAGCAAAAACATTTTTCAGAAGAGAAGACACGCAAAACCAGAATTCATGACCACAGAGACATGCCTGTTCTTTAGGCAGGAGAAAAATGATGGCAGATGGGAAGTGGAAGATACAGAAAGGAACAGAGAAATGCTACAATATTAAGGATGTGAAAAAAACTGAACAAATACTGATTACATAAAACAACAATCATCTGTATTGTTAAAAATGTGTCTGTGTAAAATTTTTAAACATAATAAATAAACATGATAATCAGAATGAGGGTAAATGAAGTTAAGAGGATCCAACATCCTTACATTGCTTAGCAGGAGAGTACAAATAGTAAATACTAGATTTGATATGTTAAAAATGGGTATTTTACTATCTTGACTAACTACTAATACCAAAAATGTATGTGTGTGACTTCTAAGCCAGTAAGTGTGTGATGCTGAGGGAGCTGCTAAATAATGAAGAACTTACCAGTCCAAAGGAAGATGGAATAGAGAAAGGAGAACAGAAAACAGATCACTGAGAAGTTGATCAATTTAAATACAACTATTTCAGTAATTGCTTTAAGTGTAAATAACTAAAAGATCCAAATAAAAGACAAAAGATCATCACACTGGAATTAAAACAAAACAAAACAAATTATTTACAACCTCCCAGAAATATAACTAGAATACAAGATTACAGAAGGAGTGAGGGTAAAAGGGTAGAAAAAGATACAATAAGCAAACACTAACTTCCCCACAGAACTGCAGGAGGCACTCTTCTAGGCATGCATACAACACGTGTAAAACCCCATCATACACTGAGTCTTAGATCGTATTCAAGTTTCAAAAAATGTCAAAGGTCAATCAGGGGTACATAATCTGAATGCAATGCAGAAATCATTAAAAGATAGGTAGAAAATGCCGACAAATCTGAAAATTTAAACATCAATGAGTGCAAGAAAATAATTCCACTGGAATTTCTAACATACTTTCAAATGCACAATAATGAGATATTATCACACAACAGTATCGCAGGATATAGCTTAAGCTTTGCTTTTAGATAAATTTAAATATTTAAATTCATATTAGAAAAGATAAAAGTGAGACATTGATGAGCTAGTAAGAATTCAAGGATGGAGGGGTGTGGGGGTCAATCTAGACCTAAATTCCATTAGAAAAAGAAAGGAATGATAATGATACGAGAGACAGCAATTCAGAGCCAAAAGCTGGTACTTTGAAAAGACTAATAAAATTGATAAACTCATGGCAGGCTGATCAAAAAATATAAAGTATAGGTGTTAAAATAAAGGTGTTAGCCTTGAAAAGGAGAGAGCTCTGCAGATCCCACAGATCTCCTACATAAGATAAGAGAATATTACAAATTAGGACTAGAAAAGAATTTCCTCAAAATACTGAAGGCTATCAGATATGAAAACCCCACAGCTAACATTATACTCTGTGCTTAAAGACTGACAGCTTCCCCCCTAAGTTTAGGAACAAGACAAGGATGCCCACCCTTGCCCCTTGTATCCACCCTAGTGCTGGAAGATCCAACTGAAGCAACAAGGCAGGAAAAAGAAACGTGAGGCATCCAAATGGAAAGGAAGAAGTAAAACTATCTCAGTTCACAGACAGATGATCTTCTATGTAGAAAGCCCTAAAGACTCCACCAAAAGAAAACCTGTCAGAGCTAATTAATTAATTCAGCAAAGTTGCTGGATAAAAATTCTATACACAAAATGTGCTGAAAATATGTAGTGTATGTATGCAGTGTATATTCCTACACACTAGCAACAAACCTTCCAAAAAGAAACTTTTTAAAAATAATTCGATTTAACAAAGCATGAAAAATAGAACCTTAGGAATAAATTTAACCAGGAAGGCACAGGACATACACTGAAATCACCAAACACGGCTGAGAGAAATTAAAGATCTAAGTAAATGGAAAGCCATCCCTCGACAATTTTAGTGATATACAGATTCAATGCAATTCCTATCAAAACACTGTTTCTACAAAAGTAGAAAAATTCATCTCAAAATTTATATTCACTTCCAACAGACAATAGTCAATCTTGAAAAATAGTAATTTTGGAGGAGTCACACAGTCCCCTACAGAAGCTGTCATAACCACAGAGTGCGCTGAGGTGCTGGTGTACAGACAGGCAACTGACCAACGGGGTGGAAAGGAAAGCCCAGGGAAAAGCTCTTCCACTTATGGTCAGCTGATTTTCAGAAAAGATGCCAAGACCATTCAATGGCGAAAGGACAATCTTTTCAAGTGTTGGAAAAACTGGGTACACATGCGAAAGAATAAAATTACACATTATACCTTACATTATATACAGCATATACAGAAACTAACTCAAAGTGGTTCAAGGACCTAAACTGAGGAGTTACAACTATAAACCTCTTAGAAAGAAACATAGGATCTTATCTTTATGACTCTGGATTTAGTAATAGTTTCCTACAAGAAGTGTAAGTATGACACCAAATGCACAGACAACGAAAGAAACAAAACATAAATTAAACTTCATTAAACTTTAAAACTTTTATGCACCACAGAATCCTATCAAGAGAGCGAAAAGACAACCCACAGAATAGGATAAAATATTTGCAAATCACGTATCTCATAGAAGTTTACTGTCTATAATACATAAAGACCTCCTATACCTCAATATTAAAAGTTTTTAAATGGGCAAAGGACTTGAATGGACATGTCCTCAGAAAAGAGATGCAAGTGGCAGAAAGCACGGGAAAAGAGGCTTAATGTAACTGAGGGAGGGAGGAGAGAAAGCAGGAAAGAAGGGAGGGAGGGAAGGAAAGGAGAGGGAGATGGAGGGAGAGGGGTAGAGGGGAAAGAGAGGAAGGGAGGGAGAAAAAAAAAGAAAAAAGAAAAGAGAAGAGAAAAGGGAAAGAAGAGAAAAGAAACAAATGTTGGTGAGGATGTGGAGAAACTGGAACCCTCATACACCGCTGAAAGAAATGTTAAACGGTGCAGCCGCTGTAAAAAACATGTTAGTAGTCCTCCCAAAGTTAAAGAACTGCCTAATGACCCTGCAATTCCACTCCTAGTTTTGAAGACAGGGACTGAAACAGATTCGTACACCAATGTTGACAGCAATGTTATTCACAAGAGCTGAAAGGTACAAACAATCCAACTGTCCACAATAGATGACTGATAAACAGAATGTGGTATATACATACAATGAAATACTACTCAGCCACAAAAGGAAATGAAGTTCTGACACGCTGCAACATGGATGAACCCTGGAAACACAGTGCAAAGTCAGTCAGACACACAGAAAATCAAATTTTGAGTGGTTTCACTTATAAGACGTACCTAGGCTTGTCAAGTTCACAGAGACGGAAAGCAGATTGGAGGTTGCCAGGGGTTGGTAGAGGGAAGAATGGGGAATTATTCCTTAACGGAGAATACCTTCCTAATTTGGAGTGGTGAAAAGGGTTTAGAAGTAGTGGGGTTAGTGTGCAAATTCCCTTAATTATACACTTAAAACTGAACAAACTGGCAAATTTCATGTTGGATACATTCTGCTGTCGTGAAAACACATACCAATAAAAAGACTCACTCTCCATTTCTCCAATTTCACATCCTATCTGACAAAACATATATTACATTCTTGAGATCCTTTTACTGTTTTTTTATGGAAATACAAGCAAACAAACCCCATTATTCTAGTTCCTGTGACCCCTTCATTGCTTTGAAAAAAATAGCAATTCACCAAAGTCAGCAGGACCATCTTTCCTGTTTCACTCTGCACACAGTACAGTGCTGACCACTAAGGTATGAGCTTTAAAGACCAAAATTAAGTACCTCTGTTTCCACAATAACTACCTAATAAATTTTGAGGAAAGAGAACATAACCATTCTACCATACCTCGTTCATTTATTCTGCTAAATGTATGCCTGGTGCTAAATGTATGCCTGGTGTTGTGTTTCCTGGTTTTGAAACACATTTCACAAAAATCAAATTAATCAGTTTCTGCATTTGAATCAAGATCCATTGATAGGAAACATCTGACAGTGATCACACCTATTTTTAAAATAGCCATTGAGTTGATAAGAAAATGTTAAACTTGATTCCGAAGAAAGCCATTCCTCCCAAGTGAATCTAGTAGTATAAAAATCAAAACTCGTGTAAAGCCAGGATGGACACTGGGTACCAACTCCATTTCTGGTAAGAGCCCAGTCCAGTGAGACTGCTGAGGGAAGTTGATAGTAATGTCTTTCCCGTTGACACTGAAAGCTAGAACAGAATGGAAATTGCCTGGAACATCTTTTTCACCAATTAAAAACTGAAAATTAAAATTAAAAATATACCTAACCACGAGATATTGTATTACAGTCTTCTGTGTTTTACAAAGAGAACTTCTCTCTGGGAGAGACATACTAAGGTACTTTTGGATGAACTAACACATGATGGCAATCAGGGATTAGCTTCTAAATAATGGAAGCAAGAGATCATGGACGGACAGTTTGGCCAGGAGCTGACAACTGCTGAAGTCAGGTAATGGGCACATGGAGGCTCATTATACTATAATCTCTACCTTTGTATCTGTTTGAAATTTTCCACAATAAGAAGGCTTATTTGTTTTTAATTACACCAACTAAAAACTCCATTCAGTATCTTGGGGAATAAAAATTACATTAATAACGGTAAGATATTTCTTGCCGTTTAGTGAAAGCTACTCAAAACACTTACTTCTAAACCATTATTTTTGAAATTTATCTTTATTTTGATTTCTAAAGTTTTTAAGAATCTCTTAAGTGAGGAAAAATGTTAAACCAAAATAAAATGTTAAAATGTTTGTTCTTAAGTAACTTAAAAAACTGTAAAATCTCTGCCCACTGGGGAAGCACCACCATTGCAGCCGTTTCTAATCTAAGCTATTTGACCCAAAGATGGCTTTCCACAAGGCTGAAATTAAACAAAGCAAAAAATGGCACTGAAAGAGTTCAAAGGCAAAATAAAACCACACGTCTGTTTATTTTTCATGCAAGTGTTAAAATGGACATTGTATATACCATGTGATTTGAAAGCTCAACAATGTCACATTAAATATACACTGAGGACAATTTTGTGTTTCCAGTTATTCACACCCATCATTTCCACGTTTCCAAGTCTTAAACTCAGTCCTAAATTTTTATACAGCATTAATAAAAACGGAGAACACTGAGGGAGCTGGCCATCTGGCAGAAGGACTGACGGAAAAAGAACCCCAGTATGAGACAAAGTCAGCCTGAGACTGTGACAGATCAAGACAAAAACAAAACCACTCTAACACATCTGGTCACATCCAATCAAATCCAAACTACAATCCCCTCCTGGCGAGTATGACCGACTGCTTCCCTGCCCATCATGACCTCATCCTGACTCAGTTATTTCTGTCCTCCAGGGAATGTTTATTAACACATCCATTCTTAGGATCACCCCAATTCCTTGAAATCTCCCCCAAATACCCAATGCGAACCCATTAGACTTTGTCACACACACACTTATGGAGACACCGCATTCTCCATGGTGCATTCTCCCAAGTTGCAGGGACATAATACACCTGACTGTCCAACAGCAGGGGTGCTCCTGGTCAAGAGGGCACTGACAAGCACAAGGGCACTATTTTTATATCATAAGGTTTGCTTAGTACTTCTTTTTCCTGCCCTAGTTTACATTAGTTGATGAGAAGCCAACACCAAGAGCTTTCCTGCCTAGGTACCATGACCTTTCACAACCCCCACACTTGGCTGAGTCACAGACCGACCCCCCCCCAACTTGTATTTCGGTGTCATGACTGAGGCATTCACACCAACTTTACCACCAATCTTGACGTGACAAGGAGAATTTGGTGGAGGAGAGCCTAGAGATTCCAATTAAAAAATCAACTATAGTTAGCATTCATTTCTGGGAACTCTAAATCTAATTAAGAAGCAAACGAAGAATGTTCTTACCTATTAAGCTCCACGTGAATGTACCTAACCCAGGAAGTGCCTTTCTGCTGCCAATCACACTACACACTGAGTCATGTAATCCATCTCTATCCAATTTGATAACTTTGCCCACATCTCCTTCACAAACTTCATGTGGTCAACAGCATCTAACTATCATTCCCACCTGAAATTAAATTTAAAAACTCTACTCCAGTGTATAAATGGGTGATCAATTTTAAATAGCATTATTCTATTCCTAAAGAAAGATTTCCTCCAGCACCCAGCATGATCTCAAAATCATTTCACAATATGTAGAACCAGGGCTCTTTGGATAACTGCCTGGCTTGATGTCAGGAGCAGGAAATACATGATGAATCTAGGTCAGTGTGTGCCATAAAGCAAGGGAGCAGTCAAAAATTAACGCCTCCACACAAAAACTACTAAGGCTGATACATGAATTTGGCAAGTAGCAGAATACAAGATTAACATACAGAAATCAGTTGCATTTCTTTATACTAACAAAATATCAGAAAAGGAAAGTAAAATTTTAAATTCTCCTTTAAAATCACATCAATAACAAAAACAAAGCTCAGGAATAAATCTGACCAAGGAGGTGAAAGACTTATACGTGGAGAACTACAGAACACTGACTAGGGCAATTAAAGATGATTTAAAGAAACAGAAATATATCCCATGCTCTTGGATTTGAACAATTGATATTGTTAATATGGCCACACTGCACAAACCAATCTACAGATTTAATGTGATCCCCATCAACTTACCCAGGACACTTTTCAAAGAATTACAACAAATTATCCTAAAACTTATATGGAATCACAAAAGACCAGAAATACCAAAGCATTACTAAGGAAAAACAAATGAAGCTGGAGGAATAACCCTCCCAGCCTGCACACAACACTACAGGCCTACAGTCAAAACAGCATGGTATTGAAGCAAGAACAGACATACGGATCAGTGGAACAGCACAGAGAGCCCAGATATAAACCCACAAACTTTTGGTCAATTAATCTTTGACAAAGGAGGCCAGAACATACAATGGAGTAAGGACAGTCTCTTCAGCAAATGGTGTAGGGAAAACTGGACAGCTGCATGTAAATCAATGAAATTAGACTACTCCCTCACACCACACACACAGATAAATTCAAAATGGCTTAAAAACTTAAACGTAAGACAAAACACTCTTAGAAGAAAACATAGGCAAAACATCACCTGACACATCCCAGCAATGTTCTCCTAGGGGAGTCTACCCAACCAATAAAAATAACAGCAAAAATAAACACACAAATGGGACCAAACTGAATTTATCAGCTTTTGCACAGCAAAGGAAACCATAAGCAAAACTCAATGAAAACCTACAGAATGGGAGAAAATATTTGTAAATGATTCAACTGACAAAGACTTCATTTCCAGAATATATAAACAGCTCACAAAACTTAGTAACAAAAACAAACAACCCAATCAAAACACGGGCAGAAGACCTAAACAAGCATTTCTCCAATGAAGACTACAAATGGCCAACAGGCACATGAAAAAATGCTGAGTATCACTAATTACCAGAGAAACGCAAATCAAAACTACAGTGAACTAGCAGCTCACACCAGTCAGAATGGCCATCACTCAAAAGTTCATAAATCTAAATGCTGGAGAGGGTGTGGAGAAAAGAGAACCCTCTTACACTGCTGGTGGGAATGTAGTTTGGTGTAGCCATTAGGGGAACAGTTTGGAAATTCCCCATAAAACTAAAAATACACTTACCCTGTGATCCAGCAATCTCACTTCTGGGTATATATCCAGATGGAACTCCAATCCGAAAAGATAGCTCCACCCCAGTATTCACGGCACCACTACATACTCAATAACCAACACATGGAAGCAACTTAAATGAAGCAACACACAACTGGATAAAAAAGCTGCAGTGTATTTATACAATGGAATACCACTCTGCCATAGAAAAGGATAAAATGCCATTTGCAGCAACATGGATGGACCTAGAGATCATCATTCTAAGTGAAATGAGCCAGAAAGACAAAGAAAAATACCGTATCACTCATATGTGCCATCGAAAACAAAAGACACTATGAACTCAACCTACGAAACAGACAGACTTGCAGACTTAGTAAACAATCTTACGGTTACCAGGGAAAGAGGGTGAGAAGAGAAATCGGGTGGGAGTCTGAGATTTACAAATGTTAGCCACTACACATAAAAGATTTTTTAAAAAGGTTCTTCTGTATAGCACAGAAACCTGGGTTCAACATCTGGAAATAACCTATAATGCAAAAGCCGTTACACCCACCAACTCAGGAAGCAAAAGAAAGGAGAGTTAGCTACCTGGGCCAGGGCAGGGTCCTGGGAAAGTCCCTGCCCAATGCTGATACTGCCCCTTGACCTCACTGCATCCTCCTACAAGGAACAGACTGACATGAAGACATGTGTCCTGGGAACCTGCAGCAGCAGAGGCCGCCCCCAGAACAGCACACGGGATAGATAGGAGCAAGTCGACTAGCTCCCAGGAGCACACCCTCTCCCCGCCGCCGCCCACCGCCGCCCTCCGCCAACGCAGACACCAGCCGCCCCCGCACCCTGACAGCAAAGCCTCGCCTCCCAGGAGCAGACTGACCGCCAAACGTGCACCCCGCGAACATGGGGAAGCAGAGGCCACCCCAGGCCGCGGGGGAATCGTTAACTAATCCAGGAGTTCGCACGCGCAGCCCCCATCCCACCACCACAGCCCGGCGACAGCACCGCACCCGCCTCGCGGGAACAGGCCATGGCCTGAGGGCCAGTCGGTGTTCCCTGGCCGTCCGGTGCCCTCCCATCTCCTGGGGGGCACCCGCTTTCCCCCAGGTATAAGCGGCAACGAAGAGGCGGCGTTCCCGGACTACTAATGTGGTGGGGAGTGGGCACCACGAACCACGCGGTGGCCCGACCCACCTCAAGGTCCTAAAGGGTCGCGAGGCCTGGGCCTCACCTACGCACCGGTACACGCGACCCTCTCCAACTGCGCAGGCCGGGCTTCACCCGCCAGCTCCCGACCTGCGCGCCCCACCAGCGCCCCCTTACCAGCTCGGCGGCGGCAGCAGAGGCAGCGGCAAGCTGCCGCCCAGACCTCAGGCCGCGTTCCTCCTCTAGGAGCTGCTCCGGGAGCGCTCGGCTCCCGCCCGGCTTTCACACGCGGCTTTCACACGCTCCGAGCTGGTCCAGGTCGGCGAATCTGTGCGTCCGCGCGCGTGCGCGCTCCTCCTCCTCCCGCTCACAGCACGGATGCTCAGGCTGGAACTCCCAATGCTTGGGACGTAGGGACTGGTGCCAGGCTGATGGGGCAGGGCCTGGCGGTGGGGCGAGAAGGCCCACCCCCTTACCCGCCCCACCGGGTCTCCATCCCTTAACATCCCCATCTGGTCACCCACCGGTCCTGGCACCCAACCAGAACCACGACTGGCCTCGGGCCAGGCCACACCCCCTAGCCCCACTCCCCCTGCTCGCCTTCCTTCCCAACCCCATTACTGCCCCCCACCCCCAGCCAAGCTCCCAAGTCTCCCACCGGACGGACCCCCAAGATGTGGCTCCCCCTCACACGGAGGTCCCCGCTCCCACACTCCATCAAGCTAGGTCATAACCTATGGCTTCCACACAAGCTCACCCCCATGCCTCACTGCAGGACCCCCAACATCCCGAGATGGTCCCACTCACCCCTCAGTGGGGTCAATTCCACTCTGAGCGGCCCCTCACCCCTCAGCGTGCCCCCCTCACAGTGGGATCCCCCCTCACTCCCAGTGCACCCCTACACCAGCTGACCCCCTCCCCCATCACCCCCCATGTGCAGGGTTGAATGAAGTCTGGGCTCTGGTCTCCATGGAGACTGCCACCAGAGGAGGATCCCGCCTAGTGTGCTGCTGTGCAGCTAGTGTTGGAGGCTATGGGGTGTGGAGGGTGGGGCTGGAGGCGGTCCCAATACCTGTCCCTGCACCCTGCCCCTGCTCTTTGCTCTCTGCCTCCTCTTAGCCGGCGGGTCACGGTGGTCCCGGGCTGCCCACCACTGGCCTGAGGGCCATGGTTCGTCGATGACCCTGATGGTGATCGGGACCCTTAGGGCAGAGACATTGGGCACGTGGAACTGCGGGGGGGGAGGGTGCAGCTGAGCCTGGGGACAGATAGCAAGCGGGTGGGCTATGTGCATGGCCTGGGCTCAGCCCAGGTGAGTTCAGGGACCCTGTTCATTTACGCTGGGGCAGAGGGAAGAGGGATGGGAGCTCCGAAAGTGTCCAAGCCAAAGCTAGAGAGCAAAGCCGGCAGCTGCACTGGCCAGGCCACCTTGTAACCCTCCACAAAGCTGGTCTTTGCATATGGAGAGACTGACAATTGAGCCGCCAATCACAGGATGCCTCCCCCTTCCCCCATATGGTTTGGAGGCAACAGAAGGGACTTTGATAGGTAATTATAATCACCTTTGTTACTTTCTCTGCAGATCAGGTCCACAGCCAAGGTGAACCTGGCAGGGTTTCTCCCTGGGGCAGAGGAGGACCCGCTCAGAAACATCCTCTTACCTCTCACCAAAAGGCTTTGTAGTAGAAAAGAAAAAATCTGACTGTATTAGATCTGTTCCTTTTATTTTAACAAGGTGCTGTTTTCTAGGCTTAGTCTTGCCAGCTATGCACCTTGTGTAAAACAACGTTGCCTTTGGCCTGAAATTCACAGGAGAGCCTATTCTCAAGGCTCTGACCTTTAAGGATATGAACACTTTTGCACTCCTATAAAGATAACAAGTTGCAAAATAGAAAATAACCTTTGTTTTGTTGGAGGTTTTACAGGGGCATGGTGACCTGACCCACGTGGACAGCTGCAAAGGATTCCAAGAACATAAAAAGTCCTACACCAAGAAGTTTGCACCAACCAACCACATCCCCTCCCCCTTTTACTAGAAAAGGAGCCTGAATTCTGACTTGGGGAAGATGGTTCTCCAGGACATTAGTCTACCATTAACTTGGTCTGCAGCTGTCCACGTTGGTCAGGTCATGCTGGCCCCGTAAAACCTCTAACAAAATAAATGTTATTTTCTATTCTGCAAAAATTGTCTTTATGTTAGTGCAAAGTGTTAACATCCTTAAAGGTCAGAGCCTTGAGAACAGGCTC
Organism: Camelus bactrianus; assembly: GCF_048773025.1. Classification (NCBI taxonomy): domain Eukaryota; kingdom Metazoa; phylum Chordata; class Mammalia; order Artiodactyla; family Camelidae; genus Camelus; species Camelus bactrianus. Next base: position 39,957,739 of record NC_133558.1, read on the forward strand.
TCCTGTCTATTTCAGGCTAAAGGCAACATTGTTTTACAAAAGCTGCAGAGCTGGCAAGACTAAGCCTAGAAAACAGGGCAGTGTTTAAGCCAAACAAGCACATCTAATATGGAGTCAGATTTCTTGTTTTCGATTACAGTATATTCTATTCTTATGGTTTAAGTTTACAATAATAAACTTTAGCCTTCTCCCATGTTAAATTCTGCAGTTCGGGAGCATTAAGTGCACTCACAATGCTGTGAGACCAACACCACTGTCTGGTTTCAGACTATTTCCTTCCTCAAAGTAAAAACTTCTATCCAAAGCTCACCGCACGTCCTCCCTCCCCCAGCCTGTGGCAAACCCTAATCCCCTTTCGAAATCTTTCTCTCTCTCTTCACCTACCCTGGAGGTTCCCTACCAATGAAATCTTAGAAAAGGTGGCTTTTTGTGTCTGCCCACATATCTTAAGCAGGGACTGGAAATTATTTTTTACATGAATTCGCACTTTTGTATTTTGAGAGGAAAATCCAGATGGATTAAAGATGAGATAGATACAACAAAATGAAGCCCTTTTAGTAACTATAGTAACTATGTGCATAATCTCGGAGGAGGCACCCCTGTTCTAAGTGTGAAGCCACAGCCAGAAGGGAGATGCTTAGCTCTTCCTGTGGCAAAACAAAACCAAACAAAACCAAAAAATGACCAAAGGCCAAGAAAGACAGCTGAAAAGACAACCTCGAAAAAGCATTCTTCATGAGCCAAGGTCAAAGGTTTCACATCCCTATGGTCCAAAAACCTCTTGAAACCCAGTGTTCTAAACAGAAACAGAACACATAAGGGCAGTTCCAATGAGAGGCAATGCAGGTGGCCAGTGTGTGCCCCAGAGGTTTGCAGGACTCACATCTTTAGGTCAGCCTGCTTGCTGGAGGCCTGTGCGGTTTGATCAGGGAGCGGCGAAGACTACAGTGGTAGCAGCTGCGGTGGCAGGAGAAGCGGGGCTGCCCTGTGCCAGCTGATGGGTTTGCTCCTGTCTCCCCTGTGGCCTGGCCTGGGGTTGACCTCTGCTGCCCCAGGTTGGGGAACACCCACGTCCCAGTCAGCCTGCCCCTAGGAAGAGGGCATGTCACAGTGGAGGCGGGGTACAGGGGCCACCTGACCGCTGCCAGCTGACCCCACCGCATCTGCCTCCAGTAAGCAAACTGAGCCGGAAATGTGTGTTCTGCCACCTGGAGCAGCAAAGGCCACCCTCAGGCCAGGCATAGGGGAGACAGGGGAGCCTGGGGCAAATCTACCGGCTCCCCCAGGGCAGCTCCCTTCCCCCTGCTTCCATGGCCACCTCCCCCTGACCACAGTGTGCCCAATTCAACTGGCCTGACTCCAAAGTCCCAGCTTTGCTTGGTCCGTGGTGTCAGGTGATTTGGGTAGTATGGCCATCTTAACAATATGGTATATATAGATATAGACACACACACACACACACACACACACACACACACACACACACACAATGGAAAACTGCTGAGCCATAAAAAAGAAAAAAGATAACGCCATTTGCAGCAACATGCATGGATCTGGAAGTTGCCGTACTAAGTAAGCCAGAAAAAGAAAGAAAAATACCGTATCACTCATGTGCAATCAAAAACAAAAGACACTATGAACTCGCCTACGAAACAGAAACAGACTTGCAGACTTAGTATAACAATCTTACGGTTACCAGGGAAAGAGGGTGAGGAGAGAAATCGGGTGGGAGTCTGAGATTTACAAATGTTAGCCGCTATACATAATAGTTTTAAAAAGGTTCTTCTGTATAGCACAGAAACCTGGGTTCAACATCTGGAAATAACCTATAATGGGAAAGCCGTTACACCCACCAACTCAGGAAGCAAGAGAAGAAAGGAGAGTTACCTACCTGGGCTACAGCCGGCTGCCCGGAAAGTCCTTGCCCACCGCTCATGCTGCCCCCTGACCTCACTGCATCCTCCTCCCAGGAGCAAATGGCAAAAAGACATGTGTCCTGGGAATCTGCGGCAGCACAGGCCGCCCTCACAACAGCACACGGGGTAGATAGGAGTAAGTCGACTGGCTCCCAGGAGCACACCCTGTCCACGCCGCCACCGTCCGCCGCCCGCTGACGCTGCAGCTTGTCGCACGTGCCGTCCGCCGCAGCTCGCCACCCGCCACCGACGCAGCTCCTTGCCCGCCGCCCGCTGACGCCCGCCGCGGCCGCCCGCCGTCCCCGCACCCTGACAAGAAAGCCTCACCTCCCAAGAGCAGACTGACTGCTAGACGTGCACCCCGCGAACATGGGGAAGCAGAGGCCACCCCAGGCCGCTGGAGAATCGGTAACAAATCCAGTTCGCACACGCAGCCCCGCGACAGCACCGCACCCGCCTCGCGGGAGCAGGCCATGACCTGAGGGCCGGTTGGAAGTGCTCCCGGGCCCCTCAGGCGCCCTCCCACCTCCCGGGGCTGCATTCGCTTCCCCCAACCCAGGTACAAGCTGCAGCGAAGAAACGGGGTTCAGGGACTACTAACGTTGGGGAGGGGGGCACCACGAACCTCGGCGGCCACACGAACTCGCCTCAGGGTCCTGACTGGCCACGCGGTTGGGGCCTCACCCACGCACCCCCAACCCGTCAGCCTCTCCAACCACGCAGCCCAGGCCCTACCCGCTGGCTCCCGGACTTGCACGCCCCCACCAGCGCCCCCTTACCTGCCCAGCGGCAGCAGCGGAGACGACAGCAAGCGGCAGCCCAGTCCCCAGACCGCCTTCCTCCTCGGGAGCCGCTGCAGGAGCGCCCAGCTTTCCCACGCACTGGGCCGATCCGGCGTCCGCGCCGGCGCATCCGCGCGTGCGTGCGCGCCCCTCCTCCTCCCGCCGCAAGCGCGGGCCCTCGGGCTGGGGCTCCTGCTGCTCGGGATGTGGCGAGTAGGGACGAGCGGAACCGATCGGGGCCTGGCGGGCCAAGCGGGGGGGGGGGGGGGCGGGGCCGGCCCACCCCGCTGCCCCTCCGGCCCGGTCTCCATACCCAATGCCCGAGTCCGCCGCAGACCAGGTCACTGCACTCAACCGGAACCACCACCGGCCCCGGGCCAGGCCACAAACCCCAGCCCCACTCCCCCTACTCGCCTCCCCCTCCCCGTTACTGCCCCCCCACACCGCCGGTCAGGCCCAGTCTCCGACGTGACCCCCAAGAGGAGGCTCCTCCTCACACGGAAGTCTCCGCCCCCACACCACCTCGCTATGGCCCCCACACCCCAAGCTCACGCCTCATGCCTCACTGCAGGACCCGCAACATCCAGAGATGGTTCCCCTCACCCCTCAGCTAAGCCAATTCCACTCTGACTGGCCCCATACCCCTCAGCCTGCCCCCCCCCACCGCGGGATTCCTCCCTCGATCCAAGTGCTGACCCCCTCACAACTCACCCCGTGGATGGGGCAGGGAAGTCTGGGTTAGGGTCACCATAGTGACTGCCACCAGCCTACGCGGGAGCAGGCCTAGTGTGTGGCTGCACAGCTAGTGTCCGAGGCCACAGGGCTCTGCAGGCTGGGCTGGAGGCGGTTCCAATTCCCACCCGGGCGCCCTGACCCCGGCGCCCTGTGACTCGTCTCAGCCAGCAGGTCAGGGTGGACCCGGGCTGCCCGCCACTGGCCTGTGGGCTTGTGTGGTTGATGGCCCGGATTGTGATCTGGATCCCTAGGGCAGAGGTACTGGGCACGCAGACTTGCAGCGGCCAGGGGGCCTAGTTGAGTGATAGACTGCAGGCGGTGGGCTGTGTGCATGGCCTGGGCTCAGCCCAGGTGGGTGCAGGGACCGTGTTCATTAGCCCTGGGGCAGAGGGAAGAGGGACGGGAGAGTTAAAAGTGTCCATGTTAGAAGCCCACGGCTGGAGAGCCAAGCACGCAGCAGAGCTGGCCTGGCCACCTAGGAACCCGCCACGACAGTGTGTGTTTGTGTGTTGTGTTATCAAATAACTAAGAAGAATACCTGATCTGTAGACTGACTCAGAAATGAAGCCCCTTAGAGGTGGTGGTTGCCCTGAAATGAGCTACGTTCTGCCTCTTCCCAGTAGAAAAGAAGCAAGCTACTTTTGCAGAAAACAGTCACTAATGTAGACACTTCAGGTTGCCATAGGGTGAAATTGATCTTGACCTCATATACATTATCAACAAACATATGGGAAAGGAAAGACAATCTATGTCAAAATAAAAGAAATAAAAAATACATTTAAGCTCCCACGGTTTCTAGCTGGTGAAATTGTTACAGTGAGAATACGTAGACTGAAAGATGGCTAAGCAAAAAAAAAAGTGTCTAAAAACAAAACGAAATTACAAACTTATAGATCACTGAGTAATTAGGAGAAATAAGCAAACATTAAAAAATCGAACTTACAGAAAATAAAAATAAAATTATAATGAAAGTTACATTGATGGGTGAAGCCACAGATTAGACAAAACTGAGAAAATTAAAGAATTAAAAGATAGGATCTGTGGGACAGAAGAAAGTTACAAAACTTCTCTGGTTGGGATCACAGACAGGATTACATTTAGACAACAGATTAGAGAAAATATTTAAAGAGATAGCAGTTCAGGTATTTCTAAAACTCATTTAAAAAGGAGGGCATGCTTCTAAAGTCTGCAATACATAAAATATCCCAAGAAGGTAAGGACAAGTCCAGAACAAGTCATTACATGGTGAAACTACAGCATTCCAAAGAGAAAGGATGTTCACAGGAACCACAGACAAAATACAGAACACCAAATTGGAAGAGATTCTAAGATGAAAGCACACTTCTCAACAGCAATGAAGGCTAATGGACATTGGAACAGCGTTTACAAAGGAATGAGGGAAAATACTGATAAACTTAGAATTTTGTATCTTATAAAATTATTCAACATTGAGAGTAAAAGGCAAGTATTTATAGATAAATATAATCAAGAGTTTATCATCAGAAGATCTCTATATTTGAACATGTATAGGACATACTAAAAGATGTGCTTCAGGAAAATCAATGACCCCAGACAGGAATGAAAACTTATAGGCAAATCTAAATAAACAGTATGTATGTACATAAAACACAGTATGTTCAGTATGTTGGGATTAAAAAAGTAAAATAACATATTTAACAATAATGATATATTAGCCAGGAAAAGGAAGATCAAAACTGAAGGACTCTAAATTCCCTTTCTTGCTTGGAACAAAGATCAAAATACTTTTCAACTTAAGACCTTAGTAAATTAAATACGTGTGGTAAATACATAATACTGTATAAGTTCCAAAAGCCATGAGAGAGAAAAAATGACATAAATGCCTAAAAAAACAGTTTATTGCTTAGTTTTTTCCCTTCTTATAGTTTGTAAAAAACATTACTAATTGATACTAACCTTGATTCCTATTACCAGAGCAACCTTTGACTTATCTTCTCCACTTTATATTATTCCACAATGTGAAGGTACAAGAATAAATTTACATATTCTCTTACCTCTGGTAAATTGCTACTATTAGCTTATAACATAAACTACAAACTAGAAATATAATAAGTATAAAATATCTAGTTTATATTGCAAATAGATCTGTTTGAGAAAACTTTCTTTTCTTCTTTCCTTTCCATTTTTTTCATTCTTTATTTCCTATTTTTCCCTCTTTTTTCTTTTAGCCAGTGGTAAAGGCAAAAATATTTGTCTTGTCAAAATTTTCCAGGGCAGAATCCCCGCCCCCCATGTCTACTATGACACGCCCGCTTCCCAGGAGCAGGCAGACTGGGACACGTGTGTCCTGCGACCTGGGGTGGCAGAGGCCACCCCCCAGCCAGGCCAGAAGGAAGACTGGAGCAAAGAGGCCAGCTCCTACAAGGCAGGCCCCCTCCCCCAGCTGTCCCCTGCTCCCTGACTGCACCACGCCCCTCTCTTGGGAGCTGGCTGGCCTCGGGACAAACCTACAGCGGAACCTGGGGCAGCCGAGGCCACCCTCAGGCCAGGCCACGTGGGAGATGGGAGTAAATCCAAGGGCTTGCATAGGGCAGCCTCACTCCCAACACCACAGTCCTGCCCCGTGACCACATCACGGCAGCCTCCTGGGAGCAGACTGACCTAAAGACATGGGTCCAGTGAACCTGGGGAAGCAGAGGCTGCCTCCAGGCCAGGCCACAGGGGAGACAGGAGCAAATGACTGGCTCACAAGGGGCAGCCGCCCTCCTCCCACCACCGCAGCCACTGCTGCTACCGTCCTCCCAGCCCCATGACTGCACTGAGCCCATGGTCTTACCAAAGTGGGTACAGAGGAAACATATATCAATATAATTAAAGCTATTTATAAGAAACCCACAGCCAGCATAATACTCTACGGTGAGAAGCTGAAAGCCTTTCCACTACTATCTGGAAGAAGACAGGGATGCCCACTCTCACCACCTCTAGTCAATACAGTATTGAAACTGCTGGCCACAGCAGTTAGACAACAAAAAGAAAGAAGTTGGAAGAGAAGAGGTAAAACTGTCATTATGTATCATTACGTGACATGACACTATATACAGAAAACCCTAAAGGCTCCGCACAAAAACTGTTAAGAGCTAATGAAAGAATTCAGCAAGGTAGCAGGACACAACATCAACATACAGAAATGAGTGGCGTATCTTTACATGAAAGTAATAACCCCTTTTAAAACTGCATCTAAAAAAATAAAATATTTAGGAATATATCTGACCAAAGAAGTGAAAGACCTATGTGGAGACCTACAAAACACTAAGGAAATTACACAGGACTTAAAGAAATGGAAAGACATCCCATGTTCTTGCATTGGAAGAATTAATATTGTTAAAATGGCCACACTGCACAAACCAATCTACAGATTTAATGTGATCCCCATCAACTTACCCAGGACACTTTTCAAAGAATTACAACAAATTATCCTAAAACTTACACGGAATCACAAAAGACCAGAATTACCAAAGCATTACTAAGGAAAAACAAATGAAGCTGGAGGAATAACCCTCCCAGCCTGCACACAACACTACAGGCCTACAGTCAAAACAGCATGGTATTGAAGCAAGAACAGACATATGGATCAATGGAACAGCACAGAGAGCCCAGACATAAACCCACAAACTTTTGGTCAATTAATCTTTGACAAAGGAGGCCAGAACATACAATGGAGTAAGGACAGTCTCTTCAGCAAATGGTGTAGGGAAAACTGGACAGCTGCATGTAAATCAATGAAATTAGACTACTCCCTCACACCACACACACAGATAAATTCAAAATGGCTTAAAAACTTAAACGTAAGACAAAACACTCTTAGAAGAAAACATAGGCAAAACATCACCTGACATACATCTCAGCAATGTTCTCCTAGGGCAGTCTACCCAACCAATAAAAATAACAGCAAAAATAAACACACAAATGGGACCAAACTGAATTTATCAGCTTTTGCACAGCAAAGGAAACCATAAGCAAAACTCAATGAAAACCTACAGAATGGGAGAAAATATTTGTAAATGATTCAACTGACAAAGACTTCATTTCCAGAATATATAAACAGCTCACAAAACTTAGTAACAAAAACAAACAACCCAATCAAAACACGGGCAGAAGACCTAAACAAGCATTTCTCCAATGAAGACTACAAATGGCCAACAGGCACATGAAAAAATGCTGAGTATCACTAATTACCAGAGAAACGCAAATCAAAACTACAGTGAACTAGCAGCTCACACCAGTCAGAATGGCCATCACTCAAAAGTTCATAAATCTAAATGCTGGAGAGGGTGTGGAGAAAAGGGAACCCTCTTACATTGCTGGTGGGAATGTAGTTTGGTGTAGCCATTAGGGGAACAGTTTGGAAATTCCCCATAAAACTAAAAATACACTTACCCTGTGATCCAGCAATCTCACTTCTGGGTATATATCCAGATGGAACTCCAATCCGAAAAGATACCTCCACCCCAGTATTCACGGCACCACTACATACTCAATAACCAACACATGGAAGCAACTTAAATGAAGCAACACACAACTGGATAAAGAAGCTGCAGTGTGTTTATACAATGGAATACTACTCTGCCCTAGAAAAGGTAAAAATGCCATTTGCAGCAACATGGATGGACCTAGAGATCATCATTCTAAGTGAAATGAGCCAGAAAGACAAAGAAAAATACCGTATCACTCATATGTGCCATCGAAAACAAAAGACACTATGAACTCAACCTACGAAACAGACAGACTTGCAGACTTAGTAAACAATCTTACGGTTACCAGGGAAAGAGGGTGAGAAGAGAAATCGGGTGGGAGTCTGAGATTTACAAATGTTAGCCACTACACATAAAAGATTTTTTAAAAAGGTTCTTCCGTATAGCACAGAAACCTGGGTTCAACATCTGGAAATAACCTATAATGCAAAAGCCGTTACACCCACCAACTCAGGAAGCAAAAGAAAGGAGAGTTAGCTACCTGGGCCAGGGCAGGGTCCTGGGAAAGTCCCTGCCCAATGCTGATACTGCCCCTTGACCTCACTGCATCCTCCTACAAGGAACAGACTGACATGAAGACATGTGTCCTGGGAACCTGCAGCAGCAGAGGCCGCCCCCAGAACAGCACACGGGATAGATAGGAGCAAGTCGACTAGCTCCCAGGAGCACACCCTCTCCCCGCCGCCGCCCACCGCCGCCCTCTGCCAACGCAGACACCAGCCGCCCCCGCACCCTGACAGCAAAGCCTCCCCTCCCAGGAGCAGACTGACCGCCAAACGTGCACCCTGCGAACATGGGGAAGCAGAGGCCACCCCAGGCCGCGGGGGAATCGTTAACTAATCCAGGAGTTCGCACGCGCAGCCCCCATCCCACCACCACAGCCCCGCGACAGCACCGCACCCGCCTCAGCACCGCACCCGCCTCGCGGGAACAGGCCATGGCCTGAGGGCCAGTCGGTGTTCCCTGGCCGTCCGGTGCCCTCCCATCTCCTGGGGGGCACCCGCTTTCCCCCAGGTATAAGCGGCAACGAAGAGGCGGCGTTCCCGGACTACTAATGTGGTGGGGAGTGGGCACCACGAACCACGCGGTGGCCCGACCCACCTCAAGGTCCTAACGGGTCGCGAGGCCTGGGCCTCACCTACGCACCGGTACACGCGACCCTCTCCAACTGCGCAGGCCAGGCTTCACCCGCCAGCTCCCGACCTGCGCGCCCCACCAGCGCCCCCTTACCAGCTCGGCGGCGGCAGCAGAGGCAGCGGCAAGCGGCCGCCCAGACCTCAGGCCGCGTTCCTCCTCTAGGAGCTGCTCCGGGAGCGCTCGGCTCCCACCCGGCTTTCACACGCGGCTTTTACACGCTCCGAGCTGGTCCAGGTCGGCGAATCTGTGCGTCCGCGCGCGTGCGCGCTCCTCCTCCTCCCGCTCACAGGACGGATGCTCAGGCTGGAACTCCCAATGCTTGGGACGTAGGGACTGGTGCCAGGCTGATGGGGCAGGCCTGGCAGTGGGGCGAGAAGGCCCACCCCCTTACCCGCCCCACCGGGTCTCCATCCCTTAACATCCCCATCTGGTCACCCACCGGTCCTGGCACCCAACCAGAACCACGACTGGCCTCGGGCCAGGCCACACCCCCTAGCCCCACTCCCCCTGCTCGCCTTCCTTCCCAACCCCATTACTGCCCCCCACCTCCAGCCAAGCTCCCAAGTCTCCCACCGGACCCCCAAGATGTGGCTCCCCCTCTCACGGAGGTCCCCGCTCCCACACTCCATCAAGCTAGGTCATAACCTATGGCTTCCACACAAGCTCACCCCCATGCCTCACTGCAGGACCCCCAACATCCCGAGATGGTCCCACTCACCCCTCAGTGGGGTCAATTCCACTCTGAGCGGCCCCTCACCCCTCAGCGTGCCCCCCTCACAGTGGGATCCCCCCTCACTCCCAGTGCACCCCTACACCAGCTGACCCCCTTCCCCATCACCCCCCATGTGCAGGGTTGAATGAAGTCTGGGCTCTGGTCTCCATGGAGACTGCCACCAGAGGAGGATCCCGCCTAGTGTGCTGCTGTGCAGCTAGTGTTGGAGGCTATGGGGTGTGGAGGGTGGGGCTGGAGGCGGTCCCAATACCTGTCCCTGCACCCTGCCCCTGCTCTTTGCTCTCTGCCTCCTCTGAGCCAGCGGGTCAGGGTGGTCCCGGGCTGCCCACCACTGCCTGAGGGCCATGGTTCGTCGATGACCCTGATGGTGATCGGGACCCTTAGGGCAGAGGCATTGGGCACGTGGACCAGCGGGGGGGGGGGGTGCAGCTGAGCCTGGGGACAGATAGCAGGCGGGTGGGCTATGTGCATGGCCTGGGTTCAGCCCAGGTGAGTTCAGGGACCCTGTTCATTTACGCTGGGGCAGAGGGAAGAGGGATGGGAGCTCCGAAAGTGTCCAAGCCAAAGCTAGAGAGCAAAGCCGGCAGCTGCACTGGCCAGGCCACCTTGTAACCCTCCACAAAGCTGGTCTTTGCATATGGAGAGACTGACAATTGAGCCGCCAATCACAGGATGCCTCCCCCTTCCCCCATATGGTTTGGAGGCAACAGAAGGGACTTTGATAGGTAATTATAATCACCTTTGTTACTTTCTCTGCAGATCAGGTCCACAGCCAAGGTGAACCTGGCAGGGTTTCTCCCTGGGGCAGAGGAGGACCCGCTCAGAAACATCCTCTTACCTCTCACCAAAAGGCTTTGTAGTAGAAAAGAAAAAATCTGACTGTATTAGATCTGTTCCTTTTATTTTAACAAGGTGCTGTTTTCTAGGCTTAGTCTTGCCAGCTGTGCACCTTGTGTAAAACAACGTTGCCTTTGGCCTGAAATTCACAGGAGAGCCTATTCTCAAGGCTCTGACCTTTAAGGATATGAACACTTTTGCACTCCTATAAAGATAAGTTGCAAAATAGAAAATAACCTTTGTTTTGTTGGAGGTTTTACAGGGGCATGGTGACCTGACCCACGTGGACAGCTGCGAAGGATTCCAAGAACATAAAAAGTCCTACACCAAGAAGTTTGCACCAACCAACCACGTCCCCTCCCCCTTTTACTAGAAAAGGAGCCTGAATTCTGACTTGGGGAAGATGGTTCTCCAGGACATTAGTCTACCATTAACTTGGTCTGCAGCTGTCCACGTTGGTCAGGTCATGCTGGCCCCGTAAAACCTCTAACAAAATAAATGTTATTTTCTATTCTGCAAATTGTCTTTATGTTAGTGCAAAGTGTTAACATCCTTAAAGGTCAGAGCCTTGAGAACAGGCTCTCCTGTCTATTTCAGGCTAAAGGCAACATTGTTTTACAACAGCTGCAGAGCTGGCAAGAGTAAGCCTAGAAAACAGGGCAGTGTTTAAGCCAAACAAGCACATCTAATATGGAGTCAGATTTCTTGTTTTCGATTACAGTATATTCTATTCTTATGGTTTAAGTTTACAATAATAAACTTTAGCCTTCTCCCATGTTAAATTCTGCAGTTCAGGAGCATTAAGTGCACTCACAATGCTGTGAGACCAACACCACTGTCTGGTTTCAGATTATTTCCTTCCTCAAAGTAAAAGCTTCTATGTATGGCCATGTTAGCAATATGGTGTATATACATACATATCTAGACACACACACACAATGGAAAACTGCTAAGCCATAAAAAAGAAAAAAGATAACGCCATTTGCAACAACATGCATGGATCTGGAAGTTGCCATACTAAGTAAGCCAGAAAAAGAAAAACACCGTATCTCATGTGCAATCAAAAACAAAAGACACTATGAACTCACCTACTAAACAGAAACAGACTTGCAGACTTAGTAAACAATCTTACGGTTAGCAGGGAAAGAGGGTGAGGAGAAATCGGGTGGGAGTCTGAGATTTACAAATGTTAGCCGCTATACATAATAGTTTTAAAAAGGTTCTTCTGTATAGCACAGAAACCTGGGTTCAATATCTGGAAATAACCTATAATGGGAAAGCCGTTACACCCACCAAGTCAGGAAGCAAGAGAAGAAAGGAGAGTTACCTACCTAGGCTACAGCCGGGTCCTCGGAAAGTCCTTGCCCACTGCTCACGCTGCCTCCTCCTCCCAGGAGCCAACTGACATGAGGAAGTGTGTCCTGGGAACCGGCGGGAGCACACCCTCTCCACGGTGCCGCCCCCGCCCCCGCTGCCCCCGCAACCTGACCACACAACGCCCTCCTCCAGGGAGCAGATTGACCAGTAACATGCGTCCTGGGAACCTCCAGCATCAGAGGGCGCCCACAAAACAGCACACAGGGTAGATAGGAGCATGTCGACTGGCTCCCAGGAGCACACCCTCTCCCCGACGCCGTGGCACGCCGCCGCCGCTCGCCTATGCAATCCGCCGCCGCAACCCCCGAACCCTGACAGCAAACCTCGCCTCCCAGGAGCAGACTGACCGCCAAACGTGCACCCCGCGAACATGGGGAAGCAGAGGACGCCCCAGGCCGCGGGGGAATCGGTAACTAATCCAGGAGTTCGCACGGGCAAACCCCATCCCACCGCAGCCCCGCGACAGCAAGGCACTCGCCTCGCGGGAGCAGGCCATGGCCTGAAGGACAGTGGGTGTTCATTGGGCGTCCGGTGCCCTCCCATCTCCTGGGTGGTACACGCTTTCCATCGGGTATGAGCGGCAACAAAGAAGCGGCGTTCACGGACGACTAAAGTGGTGGTGAGTGGGCACCACGAACCACGCGGTGGCCACGACGTACCTCAAAGTCCTAACGGTTCCCGAGACCCGGGCCTCACCTACGCACCGCTAACCTTCCAAATGCGCAGCACGGGCGTCACCCGCCGGTTCGCGAACTGCGCGCCCGGACCAGCGCCCCTTATGCGCTCGGCGGCGGCGGCGGCGGCAGCGGCGGCGGCGGCAAGTGGCCACCCAGACCTCAGGCCGCGTTCCACCTCGGGAGCCTCTCAAGAACACCCAACTTCCCCACGCTCTGGGCAGCTCGGGAGTACGCGCAGGGGCATCGGCGCGTGCGTGCGCGCCCCTCCTCCTGCAGCGGCAAGCGCGGACCCTCGGGCTGGGGCACCTGCTGCCCGGGATGTGGCGAGTCGGGCCAAGCAGAAACGATCGGGGCCTGGCGGGCCAAGAGGGGACGGGCGGAGGAGAGGCGGGCCGGGCGGGGAGACGGGGACGGACCAACCCGCTGCCCCTGCGGCCGGGTCTCCATACCCAATACCCCGAGTCCTGGAAACCTGCAGCAGGAGAGGCCGCCCCCAGAACACACGGGGTAGATAGGAGCAAGTTGGCTGGCTCCCAGGAGCACACCCTCTCCACGACGCCGCAGCCCGCCGCCGCCCACTGCCGCCCGCCGCCGCACGCCACCGCCGCCGCCTCCGCACCCTGACAGCAAAGCCTCGCCTCCCAGGGGCAGACTGCCAGACATCCAACACGCGAACATGGGGTAGCAGAGGCCGCCCCAGGACGCTGGGAACCAGTAAGAACTCCAAGAGTTCGCACGTACAGCCCCCATCCCACCGCAGCCCCGTGACAGCACCGCACCCGCCTCGCGGGAGCAGGCCATGGCCTGAGAGCCAGTGGGTGTTCCCTGGACGTCCGGTGCCCTCCCATTTCCTGGGTGGTACACGCTTTCCCCCGGGTATAAGCGGCAACAAAGAGGCGGCGTTCCCGGACGACTAAAGTGGTGCGGAGTGGGCACCACGAACCACGCGGTGGCCCCGACGCACCTCAAAATCCTAACGGTTCCCGAGTCCCGGGCCTCACCTACGCACCGCTAACCTTCCAACTGCACAGCTCTTGCTTCACACGCCGGCTCCCGACCTGCGTGCCCCCACCAGCGCCCCTTAAACGCTTGGCGGCGGCAGCGGAGGCGGCGGCAAGCGGCCACCCAGACCTCAGGCCGCGTTCCTCCACGGGAGCCTCTCAGGAACACCCAGCTTCGCCACGCTCTGGGCAGTTCAGGAGTCCGCGCCGGGGCATCCGCGCGTACGTGCGCGCCCCTCCTCCTGCCGCCGCAAGCGCGGAATCTCTGGCTGGGGCTCCTGCTGCCCGGGATGTGGCGATTCGGGCCAAGGGGAACCGATCGGGGCCTGGCGGGCCAAGTGGGGACGGACGGAGGGGCGGGCGGGGCGGCGCGGACGGACCACCCCGCTGCCCCTCCGGCCGGGTCTCCATACCCAATGCCACAAGTCCTGGGAACCTGCAGCAGGAGAGACCACCCCCAGAACAATACACGGGGTAGATAGCAGCAAGTCGGCTGGCTCCCAGGGGAACACCTCCTCGCCGCCTCAGCTCGACGCCCGCGGCCGCCGTCGCAGCTCGCTGTCCCCCGCCGGCCGCCGCCACACGCCTCCGTCCCCCGCCGCACGCCCGCCGCCTCCCCCGCACCCTGACAGCAAACCTCGCCTCCCAGGAGCAGACTGACCGCCAGACGTGTACCCCGCGAACATGGGGTAGCAGAGGACGCCCCAGGCCGCGAGGGATCGGTAACAAATCCAGGAGTCCGCACGCGCAACCCCCTTCCTACCGCAGCTCCGCGACAGCAACGCACCCGCCTCGCGGGAGCAGGCCATGACCTGAGGGCCGGTCGGAAGTACTCCCGGGCCCTTCAGGCGCCCTCCCACCTCCCGGGGCTGCATTCGCTTCCCCAAACCCGGGTACAAGATGCAGTTAAGGAACGGGGTTCAGGGACTACTAACGTTGGGGAGGGGGACACCACGAACCTGGGCGGTCGCCCGCACTCACCTCAGGGTCCTGACTGGACGCGCGGTTGGGGCCTCACCCTCGCTCCCCCAACCCGTGAGCCTCTCCAAACGTGCAGCCCAGGCCCCACCCGCCGGCTCCCCGACCTGCACGCCCCCACCGGCGCCCCGTTACCTGCCCGGCGGCGGCAGCGGAGGCGACGGCCAGCGGCAGCCCAGTCCCCAGACCGCCTTCTTCCTAAGGAGCCGCTGCAGGAGCACCCAGCTTCCCAAGCTCCGGGCAGTTCTGGCGTCCGCGCTGGCGCATTCGCCCATGCGTGCGTGCGCGCCCCTCCTTCTCCCGCCGCAAGCGCGGACCCTCGGGCTGAGGCTCCTGCTGCACGGGATGTGGCGAGTGGGGCCGAGCGGAACCGATCGGGGCCTGGCGGGCCAAGCGGGGACGGGCGGCGGAGCGGCGGGCCGGGCGGGGCGGCGGGGACGGAACATCCCGCTGCCCCTGCGGCCGGGTCTCCATACCCAATACCCCGAGTCCTGGGAACCTGCGGCAGGACAGGCCGCCCCCAGAACACACGGGGTAGATAGGAGCAAGTTGGCTGGCTCCCAGGAGCACACCTTCTCCACGCCGCCGCAGCTCGCCGCCCTCCGCCGCAGTCCGCAGTCGCCGCTGGCCGCCGCCGCAGCTCGCTGCCCGCGGCCGCCGCCGCCCGCTGCCGCCGAAGTCCGCCGTCCGCCGCCGCCCGTCGCCACCGCCCGCCGCCGCCCCCGCACCCTGGCAACAAAGCCTCGCCGACTGACCGCCAGACGTGCACCCCGCGAACATGGGGTAGCAGAGGCCGCCCCAGGCCGCGAGGGATCGGTAACAAATCCAGGAGTTCGCACGCGCAACCCCCTTCCTACCGCAGCTCCGCGACAGCAACGCAACCGCCTCGCGGGAGCAGGCCATGACCTGAGGGCCGGTCGGAAGTACTCCCGGGCCCTTCAGGCGCCCTCCCACCTCCCGGGGCTGCATTCGCTTCCCCAAAGCCGGGTAGAAGCTGCAGCAAAGAAACGGGGTTCAGGGACTATTAACGTTGGAGTGGGGGGGCACTACGAACCACGGCGGCGGCCCGCACTCGCCTCAGGGTCCTGACTGGCCGCACGGTTGGGGCCTCACCCACGCACCCCCAACCCGTGAGCCTCTCTAACCGCGCAGCCCAGGCCCCACCCGCCGGCTCCCCGACCTGCACGCCCCCACCAGCGCCCCCTTACCTGCCCGGCCGCGGCTGCGGAGGTTACGGCAAGCGGCAGCCCAGTCCCCAGACCACCTTCTTCCTCGGGAGCCGCTGCAGAAATGCCCAGCTTCCTCAAGCTCCGGGCAGTTCTGGCGTCTGCGCAGGCGCATCCGCGCATGCGTTTACGCGCGTGCGTATCCGCGCGTGCGTGCGCGCCACCCTCCTCCCTCCGGAAGCGCGGACCCTCGTGCTCGGGCTCCTGCTGCTCGGGTCGTGGCGAGTGCGGCCGAGCGGAACCGATCGGGGCCTGGCGGGGGGCGGGGCGGTGGGGCATTAGCCCTGGGACAGAGGGAAGAGGGCCGTAAGAGTTAAAAATAAATCAGTCCATCTCTTATTTCAGGATTTCTTGAAAACTTTTCTTGGTGCTAGTCAGTGCACAGTGAATAAAAACCAAATAATTGTTTGAAACTTTATATCTACAAGTTGGCCATTTTGCAGACAAAAAGTTCAAATCATCCTCACGATCAGTGAAACTCAAGCGATGCATTTAACTCAGCCTACTGATAAATGAAAAGGTACAGAGTGTGAGGTTTCAACCATCTAGTCAGAGTTCCAGAAGGAGAAGGGGAGAGAGAGAATGGAGGCCATTATTTGAGGTTATAATATTTCAAATATTTGTGGAGATAACAGTTAAAAATTGTACAGAATTCTATTTAGAGACTATTATCTGGGTGTTTGGAGTGCTTGTCTGTCTGGGTTACCATTACTTGTAGGACACTTCAATGAACAAAGTTGGAAATACGCATTTTTTAGAGAACCTTGAAATTCAACATTGTAAAATTTATTTGACTACTTAGATTTTATAATTGTACCTCTTTTCCACTTGAAAACTTAATTCCTAATGACATTAAAAGGAACACAGTAACTAATTCATTTTATTTCAATTTACTGATATCTACCTACCCACACATGAATACTAATACTTCAACATAGCCATATTCATAATACTTAAATAATGAGTTTAATATGTGAAACTTAAGATTTATCTAAAGGTTTGTTTTTTTACTGCAGGCTATACATTACTAGCAACAGAGCCAAAATATTGTAGGTTTACTGCCCAAATACGATTCCTCGTAGTGGGATTATGCCACCAAGTTTGTACATAGTTAGATAGGTTTCATTTCATTATTTTCAATTTTAATAATTGTTATATTAGGTTATTTTATTTATTTCACTTTGAATTATGTAAAATATATACATGATTCCAAGTTCAAAAGTATAAAGCAGAATTTTTACTTGCATCCACATGCTTGTTTTTAATTTTTTCGTATAATAAAGATGAAATATAACATTTTATGTTCATGCCATTGTATCTTTGGACAGATTATTAGAAATAGGATTCCTGAATTTATAAGGTGACCGTGTGTATACTTTCATTAGGTATTGCAAAATCCCCTCCATAGAGTTGGACCGTTTTTCATTCCCATCAGCAATGCTTGAGAATGCATCATTATTTAGAGGCTGGCCAACAGAATATGTTGTCAGACATTTCATTTGTTGATAATTTGGTAGCTGAATAATGTTCTTGCAGTATATTATTTTGAAATCCTTTATTATAAGGATTTATAGGTTTAAGCTTTTTTCATATATTTAAGGGTCACATTTATTTATTTTTATGTGAAAATACTACATAAATATCATTAATGTTTCTATTTATTTGTTGGCCATTTTCTTCTCAATTTTTGGAAGTGTAAACAGAATTGTAAAGGAATTAACTTTAGGCCGAAGGAATGTTATTCTAGCTAGGGAGTCTGAAATAGAACAAAGAAAAGGAAATTAAAGAAAGACATCCATGAACAAAGCAAGTAAACACTATTCAAGTCACACTCCATAGTAATAAAATGTCTTGTGATTAAATAAAATATAATTAAAACATGAAAACAGCAGAAAGGTTGGAGTGGTAAATGCATTGACATTGATCTAAGGTCTTTGTTAGCTAAAAGGAAAGCAAAAGATTGAATTAAATTTATATGTTGAAATGTTAACAATGCTTAATATAAATTATAGGTTAACCATTAAACAAACAGAGTGTATAATTTTGAATTTAGTGGAAGGGAATATAAAACTGGGTTCAATCCCCAGTACCTCCATTAACAAAACAAACAAAAATCTTTTTTAAAAGTCCATAAAAAATAGATATATTTGAACAAGTAAAACTTGATAATATTTACTGCCCAAATGCCCTCACTGATGGAATTCTAAAGGTTATACTTCACAAAAATAAACTGATCTCAGCTGAAGATTTGAGGGAAGCAAGGGATCGAGAATAAAAACAAACATCTGTTTATAAAACAGGAATGACAGTGTCAACTTTCTTGACATTAAAAATTCAAGATAAAACTAAAATATGCAATCGGTTGTGAAGTAACAAAATGACCATTAAAACTATATTGAGATACATTCATATCAATGAATTTTATATTTAAATTAAAATATAAATTAAATCTTAAGATAGAAAATATAATAAAGTACTAATAAGTGGTTGGCAAAATTATATCTGTCAAATATAAAGAAAAATAATATTGAAAATGCAAAAGTAATATCAAGACAAAGGACATATTTAACAAAATAAAGGGAAACGTGCATGACGATGAAAGGCACACTTCTATAAGAAAGAAACTTGTATGAACAAACAATATAGCAGGTAAATAATGCAGAAGCAATGAACATGAAAGAACAGATAAAAAATGAAATTATAAAGAAATATCAATACATAAAATTTGTATCATACATATCCATAACAAAATACAATTATGGATATAGACTAATTGATTAATATAACCAACATATTGAATTATTTATGTGTTTACTCAAAATCTATAGCTGTATCAAGAAGTATTTTTCCCCAGTTCAATCTTCTGCTTCAAATCTCTACTATACAGCTCAGATATATAAATTAATCACAAAGTGGGAAAAAATGAGTATCTTGGGCAAAGATTTGAATTGTGTTATCAAGATACCATGTTGTCCCTCCAGCAGTTAAAATGTGTATTTGAGTTGTTTTCTTTGCTTTGAATCTTATATTTAAGTACCTATCTCATTCCTTTTTATTTTTTACATTAATTGGATACCTGTCAAATTCTTAACTAGATTTTTAATAAGGTATGTTAAAAATTTGAGCATTTTCAAAGGCAACTTACCTTTTTTAACCTGTTTTATATTATTAATTTAATTCTTCTGTGATTCTCTTCTAAACCCCATCTACATATACCTGTAGCAATATGCTTATTACATGTTTCCTTGTTCACTAATCTTCATGGTATCATGAATCAATGTAAGATACACTCTGATGCTCATAATTAAAAGTATTCACTTTGTATTAAATTGATAATTCCCTGTGCCCCTCAAAAGAACACACTTTTAATAAAATATTTATTATATTTGTTGTTTTGTTAAGAGTAAATATTAAAAGAATATGGTTGGGGTGAAGGGTTAGTGTTTAGGATGTAAGGAGTTTAGTGGTGAAAATACAAGCAAAAGAAGTAAAACTTCATCCGGCTCATTAGATGTATACATAATATTCTTGGCCCATGTATGTATGTTTATGGGCCAGGAGTTTGCAGACTATCATGGTAACTATGAGGAAACTTAGAAAGAAAGGAAGAAAGAAAGAGAGAGAAGCATAAAGGTGTACCTAATGATGACTGGGCTTCCTTGGAAAGGGAACAGAGAACTGGAGACAGCGACAGTCTCCAAAACCACATGAGAAAACGTTTACTCTTGTTTTGTACATGTTGTTTCCTTTTGTACCTGTACTGTATGTAAAATTAAGGAAGAAAGGAAGCAGAAATAAAAGACCTCTGTGGTGTCCCTGAGTTGGGGTCTCCCCTTCATTTCCCCCCTGCACTCTGTCTGTCCCTGTCATCCTGGACCCTCTGTTGTGTCCCGTCCCTGAGGTGGGGTCTCCTCTTCATTGCCCCCATGCACTCATTCTGTCCCTGTCCTCCTGGACATTCTGTTGTGTCCCGTCCCTGTGTGTGGCCTCCCTTTCATTATCCCCCTGCACTCTGTCCCTGTCCCTCCTGGACCCTCTGTGGTGTCCTTGAGCTGCGTTCTTCCCTTCATTGCACCCCTGCACTCTGTCCCTGTCCTCCTGGACGCTCTGTCGGGCCCCGTTTCTGAGGTGAGATCTCCCCTTCATTGCCCCTCTGCATTCTTTCTGTCACTGTCCCTCCTGGAACTTCTGTGTAGACCCATCCCTGAGGAGGGGTATGCCTTCATTGCCCCCCTTCACTCTGGTTTTCCCTGACCTCCTGTACCCTCTGTGGGGTCCCATTCCTGAGGTGGGAGTCTCCCTTTCACTGCCCCCCTGCACTGCCTTTCCCTGTCCTCCTGGACCCTCTGTTGTGTCCCGTCCCTGATGTGGGGTCTCCCATTAATTGCCCCCCCGCACTCTGTCTATCCCTGTCCCTCCTGGACCCTGTGTGGCATCCCATCCCTGAGAGGGAGTCTCCCTTTCACTGCCCCCCCTGCACTCTGTCTGTCCCTGACATGCTGGAACCTCTGTGGGGTCCCGTCCCTGAGGTGGGTGTCTCCCTTTGATTACCCCCTGCACTAAGTCCCTGTCCCTCCTGGACTGTCTGTGGTTTCCCATCCCTGAGTTTGGGTATTCCCTTCATTGCCCCGCAACACTCTGTCTATCCCTGTCCCTCCTGGACCCTCTGTGGGTTTCCATTTCTGAAGTGCAGTCTTGCCTTCATTTGCCCCCTGCACTCTGTCTGTCCCTGTCCCTCCTCGACCCTGTGTGGGGTCCCACCCTGAGGTGGCGTATCCTCTTCATTGCCCCCCTGCACTCTGTCTGTCCCTGTCCCTTCTGGACACTCTGGGTGGTCCCATCCTTGAGGTGGGTTCTCCCTTTCATTGCCCCCCTGCACTCTGTCTGTCCCTGTTCTTCCTGGACCATATGTGGGGTCCCTGAGCTGTGCTCTCCCCTTCATTCCCCCCTGCACTCTGTCCCTGTCCCTCTTGGACCCTCTGTGGGATCCCTGATGTGGGGTCTACCCTACATTGCCCCCCTGCACTCTGTCTTTCTTTGTCCTTCCGGACCCTCTGTGGGGTCCCATCCCTGAGTTGGGGTCTCCGCTTCATTGCTCCCCTGCATTCTGTCTGTCCCTGTCATTATGGACCTTCTGTGGGATCCTGTCCCTCAGGTGGGGTCTCTCCTTCATTGCCCCCTGCACTCTATCTGTCCCTGACCCTCCTGGACCCTCTGTGTGGTCCCATTCCTGAAGTGGGGTCTCTCCTTCATTGCCCCCTGCACTCCTTCTGTCCCTGCTTCAAAGGGGTTGTGGCAATCCTTTCTGTAGTTATGGTTTGTCAGTTTGTCAGTAGAGCCTTGAACTTTCCTGCCCCTTAGTTCCCCATTAGATCACTTTAGACTATATTATTACCGAGTGAACTTTATGTTCTTAACTCCTGATTTGTTTTGCTTCACTTGTGTTTAGAAACAAGTTTCTTATATTGTGGAATTTCTCTTCACATGATCCCTTTACATCTTGAGTTACTTTTTTTTTTTTAGTTGAGGAATTTTGTATTTATTATTTTCACCTAGAATTCTCTCAATAGGCCAAAAAAAAAATCCACTGTGTTTTATATTCAGTAAGACCTTTGAGACATGGCTGTTTGTGTTTAAGTTATTCAGTTGAATCCAGGCTTTTTAATTTTATTTTGTTTAAAGGATAATAACATGTTGAGCTGCTTTTGTATGTAGTGAAGGAATTGGAACATAAGAAAATAGAACAGAGTTGTCCTTTTCCTTTGCATTTTATTTTACAATTTTAGAATATAAATTAGTATCCTTTAATAAATGTGAGATGATGTTATTAACACTAATGACCTGTTATTACTGCCACAAACAGCCATTGTCTGTTTTTCATTCTGGAAGGGCAAGAGCTATATTTGGTGGTGGTAACAGTTGCTTTCCAAGCGATTAGTTCCAAGATCAAGTTCAGATAGTAACTCCCTAGCTGATCATCAAACATCCTTTTTCCCCTTTCTCTTTCTCCACTACTACCCTGCTACTTACAGACTTATTTATTCATACATTCATTCAACAAACAGATATTTATTGAATACTGGCTATATTGCAGGCACTTAGTTTAGGTGCCAGGCATTAAAGGGTGAACAAGACACAGTTGCTCCTCTCAAGAATTTCATGATATAATAGGAGTGCCAAATTTCAAAACATAGATAAAGTAAAATAAGTGCAATAATGAAGATCTGTGTAGGGTATGCCAGAGCAGAGTTACAGGAGGTCCTGCTGAAGAGAGGATTTGAACTGAATCTTAAGGGACCAAGGGGTTGAGCAGGCAAAATAAGAGAGGAAGGATGCTCTGTATTCTCTTCCCAAAGGCAGAATCTGCAGTGGACGTGGCCAAATCTAAACTCTTCACCCAGAGCTCTCCATCACTGGGTCTTCTTCTCTAGCTTCATCTTTTGTTCTTATCAAAAATACTCTGGTCTCACCAGTCAAAATCGTCTACTTACCAACTATCTGCCCATACTTCCTACCTATGTCCCTAAGCTCAGAGACTGTATGTGATTGACAGTTCTCTCTTTGTTTGACCCTGTAAAACTGTTTCAGGTATCTGGAGCTTGGTTTTAGTTAAAGTTACATATTTTCTTAAACTTCTTTCAACAAGACTAGATTCCCTGTGAAGAACCATAAATTAGGTTAATTTTCACAAATAATATTCAGAGAATAGTAAAAGTTCCCAAGAAGTGAAGAAAAAAAAATCCCTCATTTGGGAGCCAGGATTTGAGTCATGTGTCTTTTGCATAGAAAAATAATACATTTTTGTTGGTACTTCATTGTTGGGTACATGCTGCCTGTAAGGAAATTAACATCAGTATATCTGTTTTCCTATTCAAGATCTCCTTTCAGAATCTGTTTTGACTCTGCATCTCTCCCAACAGTTATTTGGGACTTAAGAAATCCTGAACCAGAAAGCCAGGTACTGAACTGTTGGTCATGGGACTGTGGGTCCATCAAGTAGAAAGCAAGGAGTAGAACATGAAGCCATCTGGGGCTCCAGGCTCCTTAATATGAGCCATGGGCCTTCAGCATAGGGAGCAGAAGCAAAGGTGAGCTATGGAACTGGGAGCAGGAACCCAGTAATTAGTGGAAATGGTGCTGGAGCTTCCAGGACCACAGAGATCCCAGCTTCCGGAGTGAATAACAAGATTACATCAGTGGAGTAAAGCTTCACTGACTTTGCTTTTCAGAAGACTGAGAGGAAGGAAGGACTACTAGATCTTGGAGGCATAAAACAAATAAATACAAAACTTGGACACAGATTTATTTGTGAATTACATAGTTATTTTCCAATCCTGTTAATTTTGAAAATGGTTTAATCTAAAAAAGATACTGGCTAAGTAGTTAATAATTCTCTCAGTGGAGAGTTAGGCCTGTGTATATTCAAATTTTACCCCACACTGCCTAGCATTGATTGCTCTGACCGTTCATAACATTTATATCTCGAATCACCCAATTTAGCCATTAGTTACATAATATATCTTGTATAACTCTCTAATTATTTTGTGGTTCCCAGACCTCACTGTATATTTCTTTGATAGTAGGTGCTCATTAGATATCTTGTTGTATCTCTTTAACCCTCCAACATCCCTGAAGGCAGGTGCCTGGATAATAATCACTTTTTCCTGAAAAAATCCTTTTAACACTGCTGTTATTTCCAATGTTAGAAGGAGATACTAGGAAATAGGAATATTTTATTCTCTCCACTGAAAATATGCTTCAAGAGAACTGTGTGTACAAGTCCCACGGTTAATAAAAATCATCAGAGCTTTCTCAGCCATCATTATAAATGGTATAAGTTCCCTAGATCAGAGTGCTTTCTGTAGATACAAGGTTAGCTCAGGCGACAGTGGACCAGAAGTAAAACCAGATTGCTTGTCGGCTGCCAGGAATTCTGGGCAGAGTGCCAGACTTGGTTCACCTTTAAAAATTCATCTCCCAGTATGAAAATAGAGGGCTCGATCCCTGCAAGGAATGGTGGTAGCATGAACACTTGGACTTCCTTTGGTCCAAAGTATTTTTATTGATGTGAGGAAAGGTGGGGGAAACCGATCGATGTAGACCAGCAGCTTTGACCTCATTTAAGAGTTGCAATATTTTCTCTAGCATCGTTACTTCATTATGTTTCAAATTACAATTTCATAAGTTAATAATTATTCTTCCATATAATGTGGGTCGTATATACACATGAATATATTCTGCCTGATAGGAAGCTGTAGGTTTAATTTCTAATAGTCATAGAAATTCTATGCACATTACGAAGCTATTAGGATGTAACAGCTGTTTTAGTTCATTTCACCCTGCAAAAGAAATGTGATGCAGGCTAAAATGATCAGTAATTACGTATTTTGAAAGCTAAACCTCCAGTTATAGAAAGAGCTAATTTACACATTAGATACTGATAAAACTACAGTAAGCTGTGAGTTTCAAAGTTAGTGTTATCTCCTGCCTAAGACTATAAAAGAGAATCTGTACTAAAAGACATTTTTTTCTCTTTGAAATCCTCTTTTGCATTGCCTATTGTAATTCTGAAGTTGCAAATCAACAGTAATGAAGAACTGCTTGTTATCTTTCCAAAGAAAAAATTAGAAGGAATGTTAGGGGGAGCAGGATTTAGAAGGATTTCACTTTATTTCTGTTGATCAGTGCCTACCATCTGCCTTCCATTTAATGTTGTAGAAGCATGCATGCGTTTCCCAGGTTTGAACAGATGATGTGCATGGTTTGTTGAAATATATGTGTGTTCTGGATGTGTGTGTGCATATATACCTATGGTGCTTAAAATCGCACTTGAAGTGTAAAACAGATAATGAGTCTCCATTTTGGGCTAATTTGCATAATCAGCTGTTGTACACAAAACGGAAGTCTACAATGACACTGATTTTCTTTTCTACTTTAGAATCAGCACTAACCAGCTGTCAACAAATATTTTGATTAAACACTTTTCTTTATTGGGGAACTTTGGGGAACATTCTTTGTATAAACATTGTGTTCTTGATTTCAAGGGGCATATTTTCAGTATGATTCATGGGTGCATCACACCGGTAAGCTGCAATGCACACAAATATATTTTTCTCTGTAAACTTCCTTTTTACCGTTTGATTTCTCCAGGGTAAAAATGGCTCAGAACAGAATATTCCAACTCAGAATATTTGCCTGAAATAAAGGTAGTAAATAAATATATAAGCCTGCCTTAAGTAAACTGAGAAATTTAATACATTTAAAATATGATTGGGATATAGAAATTGTGTTAATATTTTAACATACATTTGTCTAGTCTTTCCTGTGTGTAAACATACATAAACATGTTATTTATAAAAATGGTTTCATATACTACACATTATTTTGAAACCTTGCACATACGTATATTCATTATGGCTGTTGTTCCATGTCAGTACACAAATATCTGCTTTATCCTTTTTGACAATAGCGCAATATTCTAAATACACTGATGTTTACCTAACTAGTCCCCTATTGGGGGACTTTTAGAATGTTTCCGGTTTTACCATTATAGAACAGTCGTAGAGATATGTCTTTGCACACGTATCTGATTATCTCTTCATATAAGTAGAGTGAAAAGGTAAGATCGTCTTCAAGTGTGAAACAATGGTAAATGCCAAAGAAAGCATGTACTGGTTTATTCCCACCTGCAGATTATGATAGTACTTTTCCCCCACATCCTTGTCAACAGTGGGCGTTATCATTATTTCTTAATCTTTTGTCAAACTGGTAAGTAAACCATGGTCTCTCATCTGTTTTATTGGCAAATTTTTGATTATTTGTAAAGTAAAACAACTGTGCATCTGTTTGTTGATAAGCATCCATGTTTTCATAGAAAACGAAATTTGAGTTGACCTGAAAGGATGGGTTGAATTTTGATTGGGTAATTTTAGAGAGCTTTTCCTGTGGGGCCATCTGGGAAACTGATTCTCAACCAGGGGTGGTTTTGCTCCCCAGGAAGACATTTGGCAATGTCTGAATACATTTATGGCAGTCACAGTCAAGAGTGCTACTGGTCTTTAGTGGGTAGAAGCCAAGGGTGCTGCTAACCATCCTGCAGTGTACAGGACGGCCCCCTACAACAAAGGACAGCCCCCTACAACAAACAGTGAATCATCCAGCTGAAAATGTCAGTAGTGCCAACGGTGAGAAACCCTGATTTAAGAGAAGGTTGTAGTAACTCCATATGTGAAGGGAGCTTGAATTAGGATATCTGGTTAAAATGGAGAAAAAGGATAGCTGTGAAAGACATTTCAAAGGAAAAACCAGTCAAACTTGGTAAATGATTGAATAAGGGGGGGGTGAAAGAGAGCTTCAAAGTTTAGAACCTAGGAGGCTGGGAAGTGGATGACATTGGTGGAGAGAAGGTGTGAGGGAGCCAGTCTGAGTTAGTTGCAGAATTATTACTTAAGAAATAAATGGTGACATTTTGCTATTTCATCTGCTTCACTTTTCTCTAGTGAGATTTTTATCTCACACTTGGTGCCAGAATTGTTTTGGATTTTGAATTACAACATCTCTAACTAGTACCAAACATTTGGTTGCAAACAATTTCCTCTTTCTGAAATGTTCTTCTTTCATCTCTACTGCTGAAATCTTGTCCCTTCATTTAGTAAGCTAAAATGCCATTTCCTCCAGGAAATCTTCCTTGATCTTCCCAAATGAAATAAAACTATTTTTTTCTTTGTTTATTCAGCAAATACTTATCAGATGCCTGCTACATGACAGGCACCGTGCTGGGTACTGGAGTTGCAGTGGAGAGCTTTAAACATACATCCCCTCCCTTTTTTTTTTTTTTTTTTTTTTACCATTTTATTTCACTTTATTTTGTTTTGAATTGTAGTTGGTTTACAATGTTATATTAGTTTCAGCTGTACAAAAAATGATAAAATATTTTTACAGATTATGCTCCATTGAAAGCTACTATAAAATATTGGCTATATTCACTGTAATGTACATAACATTCTTCTTTCTAATTTATTTTATACCTAGTAGATTTTACTTCATTCCATTCCCTAACTTTGCCTTTCTACCCATACTTCTCCCTTCTGGGAACCAATAGTTTATTTCTATACCTAAGAGTCTGTTTCTGTTTTGGTATATTAATTTGTTGTTTTATTTTTAGATTTTACATATAAGAGAACACATACAATGTTTATCTTTCTCTGTCTAAATTAATTCACCAAGCATAATACAATCCAGGTCCACCAGTGTTGTCACAAATGGCAAAAATATCATTCTTTTCCAATGGCTGTTTAATATTCTATTATGTGTGTGCATTTTTCTCTGTTTTTTAAACTTTTTTTAACTGAGTTATAGTCATTGTACAACATTGTGTCAAATTCCAGTGTAGAGCACTATTTTTTAGTTATATATGAACATACATATATTCTTTTTTGTGTGTTGTAAGCTACCATAAGATCTTCTATATATTTCCCTGTGATATACACTATAATCTTGTTTATCTATTCTGCATATGGCTGTCAGTATCTACAAATTTTCAAATCCCAGTCTGTCCATTCACGATCCTTCCCACTTGGCAACCACAAGTTTCTATTCTATGTCTATGAGAATGTTTCTGTTTTGTATTTATGTTCTTTCTTTTTTTTAAAATTACATATACGAGTGATCCCATATGGTATTTTTCTTTCTCTTTCTGGCTTACTTCACTTAGAATGACATTCTCCAGGAACATCCATGTCAGTGCAAATGGCATTAGGTTGTCATTTTTATGGCTGAGTAGTATTCCATTGTATAAATATACCACCTCTTCTTTATCCAGTCATCCACTGATGGACATTTAGGCTGTTTCCATGTCTAGGCTATTGTAAATAGTGCTGCTATGAACATTGGGGTGCAGGTGTCTTTTTGAAGTAGGGTTCCTTCTGGATATATGCCCAGGAGTGGAATTCCTGGGTCATATGGTAAGTCTATTCCTAGTCTTTTGAGGAATCTCCATACTGTTTTCCACAGTGGCTGCACCAAACTGCATTCCCACCACCAGTGTAGGAGTGTTCCTTTTTCTCCACAGCCTCTCCAGCATTTGTCATTTGTGGATTTTTGAATGATGGCCATTCTGATTGATGTGAGGTGATACCTCATTGTAGTTTTGATTTGCATTTCTCTGAAAATTAGTGATATTGAGCATTTTTTTTCATGCCTATTGATCATTTGTATGTCTTCCTTGGAGAATTGCTTGTTTAGGTCTTCTGTCCATTTTTGGATTGGGTTGTTTGTTTTTTTCTTATTAAGTCGTATGAGCTGCTTCAATATTCTGGAGATCAAGCCTTTGTTGGTTTCATCATTTGCAAAAATTTTCTCCCATTCTGTAGGTTGTCTCTTTGTTTTACTTATGGTTTCCTTTGCTGTGCAGAAGCTTGTACATCCCCTCCCTTTTTGAAGTTTATAGCTTAGTAGGAGAGTCAGATGTTAAACAAAATAATGACAAGTAAAGGAAGAATCATAGGCTATGATAAATACAAAGAAGGAGAAATAAAAGTGAGCATTAGTGCCAAAGCAGAACGCAGTTTCAGTCGGACAAGCCAGGGGAGGTCTTTGAGGGAAGTGATGTTTAAGTAGAGACCTAAGTGATGATTAGACATTAAGTAGGTAAAGACAAAAGGGGAAAGTGTTTGGAGCAGAAACAAATAGGAAAGCACTGAGAAGGGAAAGAGCTTGGCCTGTGTAAGGAAATAAAAAGAAGTCAGTGTGGCTGGAGAGCAGTGGTGAGGTAGAGGAGGAGGTGGGTAACTACCAGGTTGTTCAGGACCCCGGGGGGCCACATTAAAGAGGTTGTAGTTTATTGAAAGTGCAGTCCCTGGGAAGGTGCTAAGCAAGCATGTGACATGATCTGATCTAAGTTTTTAAAAGACGTTGTCTGTTTTGTGGGGACTGCATTGAGGTGGTGGGAGTAGAAGCAGGGAGATCAGTAGGGAAGTTGAAGAGGGAAATAAAAAGATAGTCAAAGAAATAAGGGATGACTTAATTTTGTGTGGAAGGAGGAAAGAAAGAGAAGACTAATCCGATTCCAGACTGGAGTGCCAGTGTGATGGCTTCTCTTTTCTTTAGGATGAATGGAACAAAATCCTCAGCTGAGCGTGAGAGGGAAGTTGGAGGTTTGAGTGGCTTGGAGAAAGGTAGGAAATAGGTGTTGCAGACAGTGGAAGAACGTGCTTTTGGGGAAACTGTATCATGCAGGCCAGGTTGACTGAGACTGGTCAGCATGATCTGTCAGTAGTGAGTCCATCTGCCTGGTGTGGTTTTCCTTGGTGAAATTCAGTTGCTTAGGTTCAGAGAAATAAGTGGTTGAGGGGTGAGTGGGTGTTGGGCTAGTCCTGTGCATTAGAAGATGGGAGGGGCAAGAAAGTGAAGACTGCAAAGACCCAAAAGAGGAGTCTAGAGAAAACTGCTCCTGGACAGTAATAATAATTGCTCACATCCAGGTACTGTTTTCTGCTTTTTGTTTTTGTCTTATGTTGGCACCACTGCCTTGACCACCACTGCCATTTTAAAATGGATGTGAAAACAGCTTTTTTGACATGACTATTAACTATGAACAAGATGTAGCTATTTTCTGACTCTCGTACAGTTCTTGAAAACAGATCCTAGGGCTTATCTTTAAATATAAAAGTTATGTAAACCTATGTGTGTGCCCAGAATCTAGAAAGAAAGCAAACTAAGAAAAAGCAGTAGGTTTAATTGAAACAGAATATGGCCCAGATGGTGCTTATTGCCATTGCCCACATCCTATCTAGAAGGATGATACAATGTTTGCAGACTTGCCAGTTGCTTGGTCATTGGAGAGATTATTTTGAACATTGTCACTGAACAGTACTCATTATTTGACTGTTATCCCATTGAGTTCATCGGTTTGTTATTTATGTTGTCATCTTTGAGAAGAAATGACCAATAGATATGACATCTTAGGAACAGACCTTAGGAATGTGTTTTATTGCTGTCATAATGTATTTTAAAACATACCCTGCAGAATCTGAGTCGGTCTGAAGGTCTCTGAATCACATATTGATCCTTGGAACATTTTGGGTTTGTTTTTTTAAAATACGAATTGTAGATGTCTTATTTTTAAAATGACATTATCTGTGGAGTGTTGGTGATAAGATGGATGCCTTCTGAGTACTAGGTACTTTTACATAAATTGTTTTATGTTCCTAAACAGCTTAAAGAACAAGATTAAGTTCTTAAAACAGCTCTTGAAGATAGGTTTGATTATTATCATTTTACACAGCTTCAGAAAGGTTAAGTGCTTTGCCAGAGA
The DNA here is from genome assembly GCF_048773025.1 of Camelus bactrianus. NCBI lineage: Eukaryota > Metazoa > Chordata > Mammalia > Artiodactyla > Camelidae > Camelus > Camelus bactrianus. The sequence goes on from NC_133558.1 coordinate 39,987,963, forward strand.
TCTCAAAACCAGAAAGATCTAGGATTTTAACACATGTATGTCTAGCTTCAAAGACAGTAATACCATATAATGTCACTGGGAAAGAACCCATTGATATATCTAAATAACATCTTCCCTTTTAGATGTAAGGCTTGGCAGATATGTGCTTGGGTGTGCGACATCATTGCTTCTTAGAAGTTTTGTATATAATTCTGTCTTTATCAAGGGATTCTAACAAAGTCCACATAATGATATCATAACCTTGTTTTGATAGACAGATGAAGCCTCATCAGAGACTTTTGGAAGCTTATATACTGTCATAATGCCTGGAAGAAGGAGGGAAGTTGTTTATTAGCTTAGATATGATTTGTAGCATAGGTAATACCCTCAATTTCCCACACACTTTAAGTATTTCATTTGGTCTTACCTGGGAACTAAGCATTATTGTCCAGCTATTGTATTTCACAAATGAGAAAAGTGAGACTTGGAGAGCGTAATGAACTTACAATTTCACAGCTAGATGGCAACATCTGGGATTGAAGCCCAGGTCTGTTTGACTCTAGAGGTTTTTTAAAACACAGTAATACTGTCCTTTCCATCTCTATCAAGTTGTGGCATTATCTTTGTTTTTTTTGTGAATCTTCAAAGATTTTTTAAAAATTGTTTTATTCTGGGCTTCAGAATAGCTTTTACTGCAGGATGATCAAAACACACACACACTTCATAGGATAATGTCCATATGCTACATATTTTTTTAATCTTTTAAAAGCACTTAGTCCCCTCAGTAGATCCAGATCCTGGCAGCTGCCAGATATACATTTGGATGCTTAAATTAATAAGTCAAGATTTCAATTTTGCTGTTATGCTTAGTGAGTGGTGCCAGATTAAAATCATTTCCAAAGGGTGAGATGCGTACTAGGTATCATTTTATTCAGTCTGTTTATACTGTGCTGATGGGATATGCAGGCAGGCAACATGAAAATGTAGAATGTTAGTATGTGCTTCTGGGATATGCTTCTAGTCCCCTGAGAAACTTTTCTAGTTCCTGAAGACAGAAGTATTTCTATGATGACTGTGGCCTTTTATATATGGGTACTCTTGTTATCTGACTACTTATCATCTCATACCATGTGGGCACAAAGGTTGCTGAGGGAAACAGAAGTCATCATAATATAAAAATGTTCACTGTTGAACTGTCCACATGTAAAATTTGTTCCCACTCAAACATTCATCCCTGCTGAGTACTATTCATGCCCATCCTTTTAGTTATAATGTTTCACTGATTGTTGGAAAGATATAAAATCATCGTACTTGATTGCAAAGTCAAATGGCAGATTTTGCAAAAATACAGGAGATAAAAATTGAATAAAACCAAGAAGAGTGATGTTGAAGAACTGCTGCCAGACTTGCACGCAGAGCCATTGGCAACGAAATTCTGGCAGCGTTGACCAGTGAACAACTGAAGAAGAGAAAATCCACCAAAATAATGACATGTTAGGCATTTCAAGAGAAGGATCTGACTATTAAAAATTAAGGGAAATTTCATGATATTCAGGTATTTTTGGAAGAATCTCTTTCGCTATAATTATGCCAGGGAAGTTAGAAAATGTTTGAAAAACTGTATCAAAAGATATGTTAACAATTGTTTACTACTGCCGTCACCACTACTGCTACTACTTTGGTTTGTATGTAGTGGCACTTATTATTCAAATTTTGTTACATAGAAGATAAAATACACTTATATTTGATCTCTTAATTTTTTAACTTAATGAAAACCCTTTTTCCCACATTCAGTGTGAAATTTTGATCTCTATTTTAAGTGAATTGATTTAAAAAGTCCTTTTTAGATAACTGTTGTCCTTGAATAATGAGGACATCCTGTAATGCTTATATATGTGTTTCATGTATCTATATGCCATTCCTCTCCGCTTATGCTGGTAATGAACAGCAGCAACAAAAACTGGTGTGGTGAGTTAGACGTAGGGGTGTCATCCTTAGTAAAATTGTCTTCTGACCAGTGATGCAAAGAAACAGAACTTTGATAAGCAATAGTCTCTTTTAAAAGAATGGCTAACCAGCAGATTATACTTCTGTCTTGGAGAAAGGACTTCACGTCACTCATTAAATCAAATCAATTACATAAGTAAAGATTCCCAGTTTGGGGTGGTTGAGGGGAATGCAGTAGTATTGTTTTTGAAGTCTTTGTTCCTATTTAGTAGCACTGCCCATAGCTTTAATGTTACTCAGACTTCAAGATGAATGTATTTTGGAGGCTCCTAATCCTTTTGAAAAGAAAAACGTATTTGTAAGTTTACCAGCCTCAATTTGGCCCACTGACAGACTTGGCAGGCCCAGCTGCAGCAGCAAGAGTGGAGTCTAATGTGCCCTGCTGGCTGCTTTCACTAAAGTCACGGTTCTGGATGCCCATTATTTCTGGAGATGTTCATTTTTGGATTTTTTTTTTCAAAGTCTTGAAGTCTGTGGAATACCCCAGGGTAGTGTCAGTGTGAGAGAGAATTCAGTATTGTCTTGGTTTTGAAATATATGTAAAGAAGGTGTATCAATTGAAATTACAATGCATAGTTGATTTTCTAGTAACTTCCAACAACATGTAAGCCCTGTTCTTAGCAAAATCAGAAGATTTTTTTTTTTGAGACCTGCAAAGTAATGTATTTATCTTAAAGCTATTCTCCAAATAGAGCTCATTCATTAGGACCCCCATTTACATTCATGCTTCCCTTGAACTTAGGCCAGAATATTGATCTGTGCAATTTAAGTAGCAACACGTTAGTTAAGTGCTTGATTTAAAGTAGCTGGCATTTCATTTATTTTTCTTTTATTGGAAAAGTTCGTCCCTTTGAGAGGGGTTGAACTAGTCATTGTGTGGTTTAGATAAGTTCCTTGACCTGGGGACAAAACATTGCAGGGACAAAACATTGCAGGATCTGTGGAGTTGTCTATGGTACCTGTGTGAGAGACATGTCATGAATCTCTTAATAGTTGTGGGATTGCTTTTCACTGAAAAGTCTGACACCTGGGACTGGCTCCTTCTCCTCTTTATGGCAAATCATGTAGCTCATATATCATGCTAACCATAAATCTTAATTCATATTTGTCCAAGGATTTTACTCTGAGATTCACCTTCTTAGAGCTGAAAAGGTTCAATGCCATATGGCTTCTTTTTATTAGTATGATTAAGAATGTATTTTCATCAAGCTGTACCATCTGTTATAAGAAGAAAACAGGTAGATGCATTGATGTATTTTCTTCAGTTTTTTTTAACCTCCATCCAATTAACTTATAAGTATAAAGCTCTTAGATTGGATTATTTAGAAAATTTTTAAATGTATGTATTGGAGCACTCACTCTTTCAGGGCAGAGCTTGGCCATCTTTTTGTCCCACATACACCTTGCGTTGTGTCACATATATAGTAGTTTCAGGAAGCGTGTTGAAATGAAGTTATCTGTAACTACAATGTGTTATGTAATATTATAAAATTACAGAAGTATTTCATCTGTTTGGAATTACATTTAGCAGACTGAATAATTGATGGTTTCCCATTCCTAGTCCAGTGCCTGGCCCAGAGTTGGCATTCAGTGACTGTTTCTTGACTTAGCTCATTAATTAATTGATTGATTCTTGAAATAATTTAATCTGATGACTAAAGAAGATTTATGAACAGTCGTGTAACCTTTATTATAATAATGTATTTTAATTATCCTGAAAGAACAGAATTTGAAAAAAGTTTCCGTTGTTGTAAGTTTACAGTATTTATAAAGGTATGAAATATTATTAAGAACATAATTTGTTTTTAATTTACTATTTAACCTTCTATCGAGTTTTGCTTTTTTTGTTATTCCTTCCATTGAAGCTCATAGGTAATATTCTTCTTGCCTAGATCTGTGTTTTTAAGTGAGCCTTTAAGGGTCTAGTTTATATATGTGTAGCCCAGGGGTCATTTGGAGTCTTCCAGCCCTTGCAGTCCAGGTAAGAGTACCTCAGATCTCCCAATTCCATGGTTTTGAAAGTCCAAAACTTCTCCTAGGCTATCTGAGAAATCCCAGTCCCAGGACTTAATTCTTCATAGCTCTTCTGGCCTCTGATCCCTTTTCTCTTTAAATGCCAAAGTTGTGTTGTATCATGTTGTCCCAGATATGAAACTCAAGACACTGTCTGATTCCTCCAATAAAGTCCTCTCCAACAGAAGCATTAGAGACTGATGTAGACTTTTCTGAGGCTCTCACTGGGAGAGAGAAGGAAAGGTTTAACATTATCCATCCATTATTAATGCCTTTAAAAATCTGTATTAGGTATTATTTTTCATTGAAAAGTATTTAATGAGTCAGGCACTGTGCTGGGTGCTGGGTAGTCACAGATGCGTAAGAAATAGGCAGGTTCCCATTTTCGTGGGGTGTATAGACCAGTAAGGGTGCCAGGTAATTAGGCAGGCACACAAATTGTTGTAAAATTCTAATGTGATAAGTGCTATAAAGAAGGTATAAGTATTGGAGAATATTTAATAGAGAGCTTTGGCCTTTTTCAGGGATGGGAGCTGGTGAAGATTAAGAGGAATTATCTGGCCAGGGAGGGTGTGGCAGTGGAGGAGGGAGAAGCACAGGCAGGTTCCTGGCCTTCCCTACAGTGCTGCTGTCGGTGTTTGCCTCTTGGACAATTCCGGCTCTGAGAGCCCAGGCTTGTTGGCTACCTTCTGCTCCGGAATTTCCCCTTAGAACTTCCAAATTCTTCTCCCTCTGTTAGGCAGAGCAGTTCTGCTAATCTCCAGGTCCTATCCAAAACTTAATCAATATTTATAAAATATTCCATGTTCCTGCTAAGATTTCACCCCTAGATCAAGGGAACTATTCTGAGCCGCATATTGGCAACATCATTCATTCATTCAACAACTATTTGTTGGACTCTTGTTTTATGCAGTTTGCCTTCTAGGAGCTGGGATATACTCCTCAAGGAATGTATGGTCCAGTTGGGGGAGCACTCAGTTAAACTCCTTACAAGACAGTTGGGTTTATGAAAAGCAAAAATACTCTTTTGTGACATATGAAACAGTTACACATGTATGAAATACCCAAAAAAGTGACTTTGAACCTGAAGTAAAATTTTAAAAGTTGAAAGTTGCATATGATTTAATTTTCTATTTTATCAAATTACCAAATTAAATACTATGTAAATCTTTTAAAATTCATGCATCAACAGAATTGTTTTAAAGCAGACTTTGTTGTTGTTGTTCTATCATTTCTGCCCAAATGAATTCTAAAGGAAATAATGTCAGATATGTGGGGTTTTGGCATAATTGGAGGCGTTTTTTACATTTTTGTGTTCTCTGTGTATTTGTTAGTAAAGCCTCATTTTGTTTAGTATAATATATTTTTAAAGACAAGTAGGCTGTCTTGAAATCATTAATTTTCTGTGATCAAAAGATACACTTCCTTGGATAGGATATAGCTCAAGTGTTAGAGTGCATGCTTAGCATGCATGAGGTCCTGGGTTCAATCCCCAGTACCTCCATCAAAAAACTAACTAACTAAATAAATAAACCTAATTACCTCTTCTCTGGAAGGAAAAAAAAAAGGGTACACTTCCTTGATAAGACTAATGGGCTTCTCTTGAGGGATTATTTGGTATGAGGGGTGGGGAGGGGTAAGCCTCTTAAGCAGAAGAATTGATGCTAAGAAGACTAAACCAGTAAAGAGTATATTTTGTTGAATGTCTTCCATATGCCTAGTATTAGAAATAGTCTAGAAATCCACTGAACTTAGAACGCTCTCTTCCCCGTAGCTTAGTAGTCAGTCTTAGGTCTTTTAAGTTGTGTCATTTAGCTGGATTACTAATGGGAAGTCTTGCCATTATCTCTGTTTTTTCCAACTGTTGAAGGATTATTATCTGCTAGTACATATACCACGCAGTATTTGCATTGTCCAGAACCTTTGTAAAAGTTTTTTTGCCCTTGATCTTCTAGAGAGGCCATGTGTCCCACCTGTTACCTAGTATTAGGAACTGAAGTATAAAGTCTATCCAGTTTTTTTCTTTTCCAACACTCAAAATTCTCAACCTTAAAGATGCTAGAATTCAGTTGAAGCTTCCAGAGGTGACAGCTTTTTTTCTTGGATCTGTTTCAGTGACCAGCCTGCCCCCTCCAGATGTATTTGATATTGGATGAAAATTACAGTCCCCTCATCACTGTCTTGGAGTTCACTAGACTTTCAGATTGACAGACCATGATATGGTGGTCCTGTTTGTCTTTTAACCCTTCATTTTCATCACACTTAGTGGATGGTGGCTTTTTCTAATATATCAATAGCATGCTCATCTTAGTGGCTGGAATCTAGGACATTGGCTATATTTATCAGTGAGTGAGGTTGGTGGATAGTAAATAATCATGCAGCCATAATGTCTTCTTTCATTTCCTTTATCTTTGGACTCGGGCTGGCCTTGCCATCTTGTTCTCCCTCTTGAGGATTTCCTGCCTCCATGGGTAGTTCTGCTATCATGTTCTCTTTCTAGGCCTCTTTCTGGTCCTCCTTCCATATTATAAGTTACATCACATCACTTCATGTAACCCAGGCACTCACCTCATGATCATCACATTGTCATTCTCTCTTGTTCTCCCTGTACGTGAGCCTGAGTGTGCTGGACACTGCTTTAGGTTTCTGTACTTGTGGTTGGTCTGAAGATGGGAAAATCTCAAGATATAGAACTGAATTTAAGGAAAGATAGAGGCCCTTCATTACTTCTTGATCCTAAGCCAAATACTCTAGTCCAGCATTAGTAGGTTTGTGGTGCTTGGGTGCTAAACTAATGATAGAATAATACTTTTGATTTTCATTCATTTTTTATTTCTTCTTTTTTAAAATGTAAATGTATTTGGAGAGAATGGTAAATGGCAGAGCAGGAGTTTGTATGTCTTCAGTCACACCACTATCAAAACTCCTAGTTTCTACGTTTTGAGTGTTTTTAGAATCTGTTCTCCGTCTCCCTACTCCCTGAATCCTGCCTTCAACATCTCTAGCTTAGACCTTGCTTATTCTCTTGGCCTTTTGCTAGTCCATTCTTTAAGCTGCTGTAAGTCATCTTTCTAAAATGCAAACTCATTATGTTATTCCTCAGCATAAAACCTTTTAGTGGTTTCTCTGTCTACCACAAAATGAAACCCAAGATCCTTTGCACAAAGTCAGTATAGTACAATGGTTAGAGTCAGTCTGCCTGGCTTTAAATTTGCCTTCCATTTATTAGCTGAGTGACTTTGGCTGAGTCATTTAACCTCTCTGTTCTCAGATTACACACCTGTATTATGGCGATAACAATAGTGGCATCTTTGTAGAAGAAGGATTGCTATGATGAATTAAATTGCTTAGAAACAGCATAAATGAATGCCTGGCATATAATAAATATTTAGTAAGTGTTAGACTTCTACCTGTTTTTCTAGTCTCACTTCCTGTTGAAACCATAAGCCAACCAAAACCAAACTACTTAGATTCCAAATGTATACTATATTACTTCATTATTCTGTTTCTTTAAACATAATATATCCTTTCCCTGGAATGAACTTCATCCCACGTGATGGATGCCTAAGCATTGCCTTCCCTATGAAGATTTCCCAGACTACTTTGAACAGCCTGAGTATTGTAGGCATTAAGGATTCAGCAAAGTACAGATTGTGCAAAAATGCCTGTCTTAATAGAGATTATGTTCTAATGGGAAGAGGCAGACAATAAACAAATAAATGAGTAAAACAGGGAAGAGGGACTAAGGTATTTATGGGATGGGATTTGTAACTTCAAACAGGCAAAGCCTCTTTATAAATGTGACATCTGAGGAATGACCTAAAGAAAATTAGGGAACAAGCCATTGTGGTCAAAGAGTGTTCCAGGCTGCCAGAATTGCAGCTGGCCCTGATGCGGGAACATGCCTGGTGTCTCCACAAATGGGAAAGAGGCCACTCGAGCTAGAGCAGAAGGGAAAGTAGTATGAGACAGTGTCTGACTGAGAGGAAACGGGCCCAGACTGTGTGGGGCTTGGTTGATGAGATGGGGTGCCAGTGGTGGGTACTGGGCAGAGGAATCATGTGATCTGATCCATCTAAATGTGGGTGGGGGATAGGCTGCAGAGGGGCAAGGATAGCAAGAATAATTAAGGCAAAAGATGGTGGCAGTGGCTTGGATGAGGGTATAAGCAGTGAAGGTAGGGAAAAATGCTTGGGGGTCTGATATATTTTGAAGGTAAAGCTTGTGGCATTGGCTGATAGGTTTGATGTGGGCTAAGAAAGAAAGAATTAAGGATGACCCCAAGGTCTTTTACCTGAACAACTGAAAGGATGGAATTGCAGTAAGTGAGAGAAAGGACTATGAAGAGTATGTTTCAGGGTAGCTCAGTTTGAACGTTTAAGACACGAGATGCCTTTTAGATGTCCAGGTGAAAATGTTGAATAGGCAGTTGAATATGTACCTAAAGTCTAAGGGAGAAGTCTGGGTCGGATATATAAATTTAGGAGTTACCAGCATACAATGCTTCTTAAAGCTGAAACCGGATGAGAGCACCAGTGTTAAGAGGTTGAGGTTAGAAGAAGGATCCAGCACCCAGCACCCAGCACCCAGCACCCAGCACCCAAGACCAAGAAAGAAATGCTGGTGAGGTGGGAGCAGAGTCAGGGAAAGATAGTGTTTTGCAAGCCAAGAAACGGAGTGACCCACTGTGTTGTGCTGCTGAGAGATCATGTTAGATGAGACCTGATGATGGACGACTGGGTTTGGCAACATGGAGTTTGTAAATGCCCTTGCGACGTTTTAGATATGTGGTGGGAAGAGAGCCTGATTGGAGTAAGTTCAGAAGAGAAGAGAAGAATTGGGAACAGGATGTATAAACAACATTTTTGAGAAGTTTAACTGTGAAAGAAATAGGGCTGTGTTTCCGTACTTTCTGGAGGCTTAGCTCCATAGTCACTTCTGATATCAGCTGTCTGGGAAAAGTTACTTTTGCCGAAACCTACTTATTACCCTTAGATTTTTTTCCCCCCTCTCCTGACAGCTGTCATTTTGGGTTTCTTTCATCCTTTACTTTGACAGTGCCTAAGTTAGGACCTATTAAAATCTTGCTTTCTTTCTGATGCTCAAATAGGATGCAGAAATACTGAGCCAGCCTCTGTTTGGGACCAAAGATACTATCCTCCACAGCAGGCTAATAAGAGGGTCAGTTTGGAGACACGACATTTCCTAGGACTTGAGGCAGCGCCATGTGCACAAAGAAGATTAGCTCACATTTTCAAGTGCTTCTCTGTGCCATCACAGTCTGGGTGTTTTACATCATTACCCATTTAACCATAATAGCTACTTGAGGTGATAGAGCTTCATAAAATCTTACAGGTAAATAACTGGGATTTGTGACAACCCTCTTAGCATTGTGTTTTATCTTACCAACTTTGATAGCTCATTGGAATACCCAGGGATGTTTTATGAATGACTGTGAAGTGCCAGGCACATTTATGGCACGAAGCATTAAAAGGAGTCACTCTGTGGGTTACTTCTAAAAAATATTATGAACTTCTGATTAAAAAGATAACTTTCTCTCTTTTTTTAACTGAGAGGCTAGATTTTTGGAAAAACAGCCCAATCCAATGAAAATCCTCCAAAAGATCTTAAATCCTTAGAATTTACAGGTCCCTTTTACCCATGGGTTCTGTTGTCCTTTTCTGCAGTTATTGATTTTTCCTGGTGCCATTTCTATAATGTCTGCCTGGCCATATCCATTCCTTATGGATTTATTGCTCATCTTTTTACCCTGATCTCTTTAGAGGAATACTATAACAAACTTTCATCCCTTTCAGCAGGTTACAACAATTTAAAGGTAGATTGTGCTCCTGGCCTAAACATGTTGGCAATGACCCTTAACAGTATTTGAATTATGGTGTAGTTTTCAGGTAGACATCTTAGTGTACCGTTTTCTTTTTATGTATGGACCTTGCTTCTTTACTCATTTACATATCTCTAGGGAAAGATAAACCCCAGAATGGGGCAAAAAAGAAATTTGGCTTTGAAACTGCACTATTCTTTTTTTTTAAAGTGTCATCTCAGAATGCATTATTTAAAATTTTTGAACTTTGTAAGCATATTTTCATCTTAGAAGAAAAAGGAAGATGACTTTAAAAAAAATGTGTTGGAAAAACCTGAGAAGAATGCTCTAAAAAAAGGACTATAGTCTGACAAGAGAAAAGGAAGAAATGATTACTGATGATTTCAATTTCCAGTAAATTACAAAGCATACGTAATAGGCTTCGAAGAGAGATGATTCCTAAGGCATACTTCATGCTGCCTTCACAGATAAGTGTGTAAATTAAAGGGAAATGAATTGTTTCAGCCTGGAAAATCTATACCATTTTTGTGGAGTGAAAACGAGTGAAATTGAAATACTTCTGTAACTCTTTACTAAAAATAAAACATAAATGTTTTCTGTGTGTTTCTAGAGGCCACTATACTTGTGGATTTGTTGCAAAGAAACAATACTGAATCAGAGGTAACTAAATAATTATCAAAAATAGGAATATAACAATATTTTATATAATTTATACTGCAAAATTTGAAAATTTGAAATACTACTTTGTGGCTAAGAAGAATTTTTCTAAACTTCTTAGAACTTAGCACATTTTTCACAATGGAAAAAAACTTCATTCATGTATTCATTTCACAAATATTTATTGAAAGCCTATGTGTGCCACATAATAGTAATAAAACAGAAAAAGTCCCTGGTATTAAGGAGCTCACATTCTGAAGCTGACTGACAATAAACAATCACATAGATAATTGTATCATTTTATTTGTCACAACGTAAGAGCAGTGAAGGAGAAGAGGGCCTCCCTGAGGAAATGATGTTTAAGTTTAGGCCTGAGGAATGATGACAAAGAGGTAACCAGGAATAGGGAGAGGGAAAAGGCTTCAAAGAACTGAGAAAGGCAGAGTCAGGCAGTGCAGGTAGAGCAGTGGACAAGGGGAAGGAGCACAGGGGTGAAGCTGGGGTAGGGAGCTCGGGATAGGTTAGACAGGGCCTTGTAGGTCATGTGGATTTTGAACTTCATTCGAGAACAAGGAGATGCTCTGAAAGAATTTTTACTGGGTTTGCATTTTCAGAAGATCACCCGGGGCAAAGGACTTGAACAGACATGTTTCCAAAGAATGTATACAAATGGCCAGTAAAAGATACTCAGCATCATTAGGGAAATGTGAATCAAAACCACAATGAGATAACATTTCACGCCCAATAGGATGGCTGTTTTCAAAAGCAAACAAACAAACAAAAAAAGGAAAATAACGATTATTGTCAAGGGTGTGTAGAAATTGGAACCCGTGTGCGTTGCTGGTGGGAATGTAAAATGGTGCAACTGCCATGGAAATAGTTTGGCAGTTCCTTAAAAAGTTAAACACATAAAAATTTTTATTTAAGAGCTTTGGTTTAAAAATATGTACAAAAAATTTAAACAAACAATAAAATGTTAAACTCTGTAATCCAGCAATTCTACTCCTAAGTATATACTCAAAATAGCAGAGACTCAGACACCTGTGAACAATGGTGCTGTGAACGTTAGTGTACAGTAGGTAAGAGGTGAAAACAACTCAAGTATCTGTCAGCAGATGAATGGATAAATGAAATATAGTCTGTTCATACAATGGAATACTGTTACGCCTTAAAAAGTAATGAAGTTCAGATACATGTTACTGTTTTTAAAGTTCATCCATGTTGTATGTTGAGTGAAATAAGTCAAACACAGAAGGAAAATATTGTATTATTCCACTTAGAGTGAAGTACTTGGAATAGGCAAATTCATAGAGACAGAAAGTAGAGCTTAGGAGGGCCTCAAGGTGGTTGTGCATGGGGGAGTTATTGTTTAATGAGTATAGATTTTCTCTTTGTGATAATGGGAAAGGTTCTGGAAGTAGATAGCAGTGATGATTGTACAACCTAGTGAATATACTTAATGCCACTGAATTATATACTTAAAAATGGTCAAAATGGTAAAAACAAAACAAAACATAGTGTATTTTTTAAAAGATTACTATGTATCTCAGTTAAGAATGCATTTTAGTGCGAATCACAGGAAGCCCTACTGAGCACAGCTTAAATAATCAGGGTGCTTACACTTCTTGCATAGCACATCTGGAGGTTGGCGGTCTGGTGTACAATACAGTAATGCCTCTGGAGCCAAGCTATTTCTTCCTTTCCATACTGATATTCTTCATATGTTGGCATTGCCCTCATGCTTATCTCCAAATGACGTCTCCAAATCTCAGACACCAGATGTCTGTTCAGCCTCCAGGCCCTTGTCAGTATTGCAGGCAGGAAGGAGCAGCACCTGTATCACCTGTGTCAGGAAAGCTCTTCGGCTAGAACTTTGTGTCACTTTGCATTTCTTTTTCTTATGTACCAAGTCTAATCCATCAGTAAATCCTGTTGGTCCTGTCTTCAAAATATGTCCCTGTGAATTGGAACCACTCTTCACTCAACCTGCTGCATCTGCCCTGATCCAAACTACCACCGTCTCCTACATTATTATAGTGGCCTAATCCCTCATCTCCCTGCTTCCACTCTTGTGCTCCTATACTCTATTCTTAGCCCCTAGAGTGCTCTTTATTTTTTTAATTATTAAGACATAAATCACATATCTCTAAATTCACCCTTTCAAAAAGTGTACAATTCAGTGATTTTTAGTCTATTCATAAGGTTGTACAACCATCACTATTATCTAATAAGCCCAGAGAAGTGTACCTTTTTAAACATAAGTCAAAATCTTCTCAGAACCTTCCAGTAAATCCTCATCTCATTCAGAGTAAAACCCAAAGTTCCTGAGAGGTCTGCAAGGCTCTACGGGATCTGGCTGCCCCCACATCCCAGATCCCACCTCCTGCAACTCTCTCCCCTTGTCACTCTGCCTCTCCCACACTGGCCTTCCTGCTGGCCCACACCAGACGAGGTCCTACTTCAGGACTTGTGCACTTGCTGTTCCCTGTACCTGGAATGCTCCCTTCTTCACCTCCTTCCAGTTTTTCCCAAAACGTTAACCCTTTCAGTAGGCCCCTTTTTTGACCATTCTGTTTAAAATTGCAGCCCACCTCTTTGTCCTCACACAGACACACTCACACACTCACTGACACACATTTACCACACTCCGTATACCCCTTTCCCACAACTTTAAATTCAGTCTTCGGCTCCTTCTAATATACTGTATTATTTACTAACTTATTTTGTTTATTGTCTGACTCTCTCTACTAGATTATCAGCTCCTTGAGGACAGGGTTGTTTTTACTGTTTGATCCCAGTACCTTGAGCAGTTGTAGTACGTATTTATTGAATGACTGAACTGTGTTACGTGGCACTCCAAACTGCAAAACAGGCTAGCCTCTAGATTATGAGAAACGAGAAGGGGGTTGGGAATGGGCGTTGACTGAGCCCATCTAAAGTTGCGAGAGCTATTTTGGTGGTATATTATTCACCTGACAGATATTTATTACTAATGCTAAGTAGTGGAGTTACAACAGCAAATAAGACATTTGTGGTTCCTACTGTGATGGGGTTTACATTCTAGAAGCGTGGTGTGTGTAATAGGTAAATAAATAAGCTAGATAATGTTAAAAAGCAATGGTTGCTGTGAAGAACATAAGACAAGGTGACGGAAAATGGAGGGGAGTTATGAGGAGACACTGCTTTATATTCTATAGTTAGAGAAGACCCTTTTAGAAGGGGACATTTGAGCTGAAACCTGAAGGGCAAGGAGGAGCCAGCCAGGTGGTTGTCTGCAAGAAGAGCCTTCCAAGCTTGGGAATAAGACAGTGAAAGAAGGACAGTACAGATGAAGCATGGTGAGTGAGAGGAGTGGCGGGAGATGAAATTGGGCAGGCTAGATCACACAGGTGATGTGAGGTGAGGGGAAGCATTTAGATTTCTATTTTAAGTCAGTTGGAAGTCATTAGAAAGTTTAACCAGGGAAATAGCATGATCTGATTCATATTTTAAATGGGAAGTTGTAGTGGAATGGGTTCACATACTCATTTGCTTTCAGTGGTCAGGTAGTATAAAAATATGCAGCAGATCCATGTAAACAAAATAATACTGAAACTACACTGATAAAATGGCAACTTTCCTTTGACCTAAGTGTTCGTAGACAGTGAAGAGGTGGCTGGCAGAGAAACCAGAGGGCAGAGGTGTAGTGTCTCCTGAGGCCCACCTAGTGTAGACTAAGTGGAATTATACGCCCAGTGTTGCCAGATCTTTTACTTTTCCAGGAGAGGCCAGGAATCTAAATTGTTTTGTTAAACTTTTCAATTTATAAATGTCACCATGGATCCAAATAGTTTATGAAAATACTGTGGGCTAAATGAAACAGCCGTACAGGTAGGATAGGGTCCCATAGATAACACTTGGCAACCTCTAGATAAGGATGATGACGGTGGGGATGCGGAGAAGCAGAAGGGACTGAGACATTCTTGGAAGGTAGTATTAACAACAGACGCGATGACAGAGTGGATGTGCGAGATGCAGGCGGGAGGGCAGAAGAGGGAGGCCTCATTCTTGGCCCTGAATTTCCAGCATGAACAGCTGGGTGAATGGCGGTCAGTTTACTGAGGTGGGGAAATCTGGGGAAAGGCAGCTTGTGCGTGCAGTAAGACTAAGCATTTAGTAGTGAGTCTTTTCAGGTTTGAATTGCCCGTGAATTATCCAAATGGAGGTTTCCAGAGAGAGTTGAATATATGGGACTGGCGCATGGAAAACAGATCCTGATTGAAGATAAATTGGGAGCTACTGACTTGCAGTTGAGTTGAAGCTATGGGAGTAGATGAGCTCAACTCAGGTGAAGGGTTGAGAGAGAGTAGAGAAGAGGGTGTATGTCCAGCATTTAAGTCATAACTGTTCCCTTGATAACCGTCTCTGCTCTCCCTCACTGTGCACTCTCGCTCTCTATAAACTTATAGGTTAAACAAATAGTTAAATTTATATTTCCTACTTGAGGCAATAAATACAAGGAACAGAGGAAGAAAACTGGGCTTTGACTAATTCCAAATAGAGGTTTCAGGGTGGGGGTCAATCCCAGAATGAAAATTTTATAGCTGGCCTTAATGTCCGTGTTTCACTTAAAAAATTCTCTGCTGTTTGGATTCTGCCCTCCTTCCTTTGCTTCCTCCCACCTTCCTCAAATATTTGAGCACCTACAGTATGCAAGGCATTGTATAAGCACAGGTAATACAATACTAAAAACAAGGAAACAAAAAACCTGAGAAAGTTTTTATCTATTTTCAGTAATAATATATGTTCGAACATTCTATTATTCTGCATCCATTTTGTGATTTTTTTTCATGCTTTTTATATGGGAGGAGGGAAGTGTGGAGGTCTGAAAATAAAAATAAAATTAAATATGAATAATACACACTTCACTTTAGGAGTCTTTCACCTGAGATTACCAGAAACATTGTCATTAAGTTCCTATTTACTATTTCACCTTTGTCCAACATTAAGACAGCTATTGTGTTTTCTTGACTTACCGTCTTTCTAATCAAGCTGTGAATGTATGTGAAGGGAAGAAAAGACCTGCTCAATTCAGACCAAGTGAGGGTGATGCTGTGTGCAGAGTGTCACCATTCTAGCATTTAGCATCATAGAACACAGCAGGAGATACATCACAGCTCTGCTTTGCTTTGGAGTTAAATTCAGAGTAGTGATTTTATTTTTTAAAAATTTATAGTTAAACCTTTAGGTATCTTAACACTTGCTTCCAGTGAGGCACCACCAAAGCTCTCTTGCTAGTTGGCCCAAGTCTTTAGTGTCCAGAGATAGCAGTGTTTTCTTGGGATAGCCTTTTTATTTTATAAATCTTTATAAACTTGGCCCTTTGGGTTGACCTTCAGGTATAAGACATACTGCTTTTGTTTAGAACTTTAAAAAAGAACAAAAGCAAATCTGAACAGAGCCTGGCTTTTCTTTTAGTTAGAATTTTGTATCTGCTTTTATACCCTATGAATGCCTGGAGGCATCTTAAGATAGACATGATTTTATAAATCTTAAATAAAAAACAAATGCTTTTATAGGTTCGGGATTTGCAAGTGTGTAACATGCTGTAAGTCAGTGAATCTGTTGTAATACAATAAGGTTTATTGTAATACAAACCAATTTATCAAAAATATGGCTCCTGGATTACTGGCCTAATCCATTAAATGGGCCCCACTGTGGAGCATTTCATAGTAATTTATTATACCTCCACTATGTGTATTATTACTTAGAACTTACTAAATGCCAGAAATTTCTTAGGCACTGAACAAAGTCAGAAAATTGAATTTGACCCAAGCCAGAAGGTTTTTTGACACACTGGCACAGGGGAGGTAGTGAAAGAAAATCCTGGTTCTCTGTGTGCCTCCTCTCTTGGTGTCTGCGCCCCTACTATACTGTTGACTTCTAAGGGATTTGAGACCCATTTTAAAATTTGGAGCACATGTAGCAATGTACGTGGTCCATGTGTCCTATTCATTATAGGTATTAATAAGAAAACCTGACTTTTCGGAGGAAAGCACCGATAGCTTCAACATCCCTGTCGTTTAGTCTATGAGAAACTTTTAAGACTGGCAGTCCAACTGCCAAGAGGTTTCTAGAAATGTTTATTTCCCTGAGCTTGTGAACTCTAATACAGCACAAAATTTTTCTTTAGTTGCACCTCTGTAAGTGTAATTCCATACAGAGTCTAAAACAGATTTGTGTTTCTAAATATCTTATTTTTAATACCTGCAGTCAAGTCTCATTTATCTCTTATAATCGGTCTGCTTTCCATTTTATTTGTGGTGAATTTTTATACCCACACTGAATTGATCTAGCCACCAGGTGTGCTCCCATCACTTGGCTTGTACCCAGGGAATGCAAGTCATTTTTTATATTATCCTGAGAAAAATATAATCAAATAAATCTCTTTAAAAAATTAACAGATATTTCAAAGCCAACTAGAAGTGATTTGCAGATTGTTTTTGATCATCTGTGCTTCTGCCTTTGGTTAACATAAATAATCAAAAGTTGGCTGTGGCACAATATAATTCTTGAATGGAACAGTGGTCATCTGGTTATAAATACTTTCAAGACCAGCCATGTGTCCTAAAGGAATTCAGGCAGCAGAGTCTCAGATTCTTTACTTAACTTCTACCCATCTTGGAAATTAATGTTAGCCCTGAGTTCGTTTGGTTAGAGGAATAAATACATTTAAATAAGGCTGATGCTGGTAATATTCAGTTGAATTAGGATATAAATATTAGTTAAAATAATGTTAGTTGTTGACATTAATAGTCAGTATTAGTTAAATATGGTACAAGTGATTAAAGAGAGTTGGTAAACAAAAGGCTGTAGATTCAGTGAATTTAGATTAAAAAACTGATGTAGATATCAGAATTTCTCCTACTTACATATAAGAAATGTTAAAAGAATATTACGTAGATAACACCTGTCACTCCTAAAATGTACTTGGATTTCAGAGTTAAAATCACAGTGAATACTTTATCATTTCTCCCACTCCTCCCACTCCCATTTGCTTTTTTACTGTTAGCGTTGACAATACATGTGTTCCTCAGAAAGCCCTTAATTTCCCCAAAGTGAGTTGTAATTTTCTCATCTTTTGGGTTTAATATTATGGACTCAGCCATTGCTTTTTATCTTAAGAAACTAATGAATTCCTAGGCATCAAGTATGTAAAAATAGATTCATACTGGGTGACTTTTCCTGCCAAATTGGTTCCTCAGTGTTATGAAATTACAAAGAGTGGTTATAGGATCACATATGCAGTTCTGATATTTAATTTTATCCATATCTGTGTCAGTAGGGGTACAGATTAAGCTATTGTGTCAGAGAGACACAATGTCTTTGATAAAAATAGGTTATTTTTCTCTCCCTTAACAGTTGAGGGCTGATAAGCAGGTTTTCCCTCATGACCTCATGGAACACACACTTGCAAAGTGGCTCTGCCAGCCTTTAGATGTGACTTCCATGGTTCCTCTGGTGGACTCTATGCTGGCAGAGGAGTGTACGCCCAATGTATCAAGACCAAAGGTTGGAAGTGTAATTCATTACTTACATTCACATTCTGTTGGTGAGAACTTAGCTCCTGGCCACACCAGGGAAGCTGGGAAATAATAGTCTCTGTTGGGTAGCCACGTGCCAGCTAAAATTTGTTGAAGAGGAGAGAACAAGTTTTGAAGGCTTGCCACTTCATCTTATATCTAATGTTTTCCTTGTTCACAACATAAAATTCAGTGTCAATTCAAAGTGAAGCACTTTTCTCTAACTCTTCCCCCATTCCCACCTCTCAAAAATAATAAAAATGAAAGGGATATGTTTGCCCTTGTCTTAAAATGGAAGATTAACTTGATACATTAGATCTGCAAAATCAGCAGAAATTGATAGAATTGCTCTTTGCCCTGCGGTAGTCTTTGATAATCTGTGTGTATTTGTATATCTTAAAAAAAAAAGGAAAAAAGTCAGTCAGAAGGCCTGTTGGCCACTTGTGAAAGGATAATAAAAGGAAATTCACTGAGAACAATTCTGAGTGAGAATATCCAAGTACTTATAGGGGAGGGGTTGTTTCTAGTCCCAGCAGTAAGGCTGTTGTAGTCTGATGGCTTTATTCATTTGAAACCTAACTCTCCATTTTGGAATCCAGATTCATTAAACACCTTCCTGATTCCCATGCAATTCTCTGTACATAGAGAGAATGCACCAGTCATGCCATCTGTAGCTATTTCTGGCTTCTGTGAAAGTGATTTCTTATGATTTAAAGAAAAGTAGTTGGAAATCATAGTGATATATTCCCTCCTAATTCTCTAGGAAATTAGTTTCCAATTATGATTTTGACTTCTACTGAAGTGGTTTAACTATACAGGGGTGGAAGATACTGATCATGCCACCATGTATTCTTTTACCCTTGTGACAAAATATTTTTTATTGTAAATTAGTAAATCATTCTAGTGACTACTACGGTTTTAATTTTACTAAGAGCAAGTCTGTTTCTAAGGGCTTGATCACCTGGACACTGACAAGATAGCCAGATTCAACTTGCTTGCCCTTGTTTGATACTACTACCCTCTCCGGATAGACAGGAAAGGAGGCAGGGAGGGGAGGAATGAATTATTCTGATCTCTGATGACTCATGCCTCCATCATGAGTCTTAAGAATTTGGGCTGGAGGGCAAAGACTATCTCTTTGTGGTTTTATTTTATAATGTTTATCAAGCAAGAGTAGCTTTAAGAAATAACTGAAATATTTGCCTAAATACTATCAAAATAAGTATCAGCTATGCCAAAACTAAAACTAGTTTCTGAATGGGTAGAACTAAATAACCCCATGTTATTTAGTCAGTGTGTAGAGTTTTCAAAAGATTCATAATGTTAAATTTACTGGAATGTAGCTTTGCATACAAATCATGTTCTGCAGAAGACAACTTAGATACTTTTGTGGTCAAGGTGGCTCATCCATTTATTAAATAAACATTGATTTAAGTCTTGCCGTGCACTTGCACTCACTATTCTAATAATAATCCATTTCTCTATGTTAGGCAAGACTACTTAATTTTTCCTAGGCAATTTTTGCGCTTAGGGATGCTAAAGAGAAGAAATTCCTCAGCCTGTCTTATAGCATTTCATAGTATATAATCATTAAAAACTTTCTTGATATTCCATATTTATGGTTATGTTCTATCATCTGGAGATGGAAACTCAGCCAATAACCAGCTTTTAAAAAAACAAACCATCTATACCTGGAAATGGTTTGAAGTCACTGCCCAGATTTTAAAATCTTGACTAGATACTTTTATTTCTGTCACATTCTTATATTTTTATTTAATCTATAAACTAGCATTTATTGATAGTGATTAGTAACTGGAGAAATCTAAGTAGTGAAGGTTCACCTCTTATTTTCCAAGTAATTAGTCTACTTGGGCAGAAAAGACATAAATATGTCTTGTCACCTCCTAACAATTGAATAAATGTCTCAAAGCAGCTTATTTGCAAGTGAGCAGTATAGTATAGTCAGAATTGCTGAAGGATTCCAGATAGGCAACAGAACATAGTGGTTTAGGAACACAGACTTTGGAACTACACTGCCTGGATGTGAAGTGTAGGCCTGCTACTCACAAGTTACAAGGCTAGACAGTTGCTTAGTTTTCCTGTGACCCAGTTTCCCCATATGTTAAATGCAGATAATAACAGTACCCACCTTATAACGTTATTGTAAGATTTAAATTAAATTAGTTTATATATATGTGTGTGTGTATACACACTAGAATAGTGCCTGGTATATAGTAAGCATGAAATAATAATAATAACAATAACAATAATAGTGAAAAACACTGTACACCAAAATGCTGTTGGAAGGTTGTGTGGTGGATTAAGTTGAGATTTGAAGGAAACAGGGGGTTTGGGTACACTTACAGGAGTGGAGGGGTGTGGCTTGTCCAGGCAAGGCAGGGAGACTATAAGATTTGTAGAGGACACTGAGTTCAGAGTTATCTGAAACATGAGGATATAAATGCTGGGCAGAAAGGCAGACTTAGGCCCAACTCTTGAAGACTTTCAATGTTAACTGTCAGGAGTTTGGATTTACTCTTTGTGGGTGGTAGGTTACAAGCATTATTTTCATTTTGGTATGAGGTAGTCTGCTGGATTGGTGGAGACAGATGGTGAGAGTGGTGGCAGGTGACATTGAAGCCATGGTGCAGGCCTGAACTGGGATGTGTACAGTAAAAATGGCAACAAGGAAATGTCTGCAACAGTCGTCATCATGGAGATTGAAAGGATTTGCCCGCCTTTATTTTCTGACCATTTTTCTCCTACCTAGTATGTACTCTCCTCTGGTTTGTTATCTTTAACTACAGAGGGAAGATCAGAATAGGGAGCAGTCTGTGGGTGAAATACCAGATTTTTCAGACGTGTGTGGATTGAAAGGCTAATTGGAAATGCCTGACAGGTAGTTGGAAATGAAGGATTCAAACCCAGGAGAGAAGTGAAGGCTGGAGTTGGAAATAGGGCAGTCATCTCCTTAGAGCTAATGTTTGAATCATGGGAAGAGTCAAAAGCTTTGGGAGAGAGACTAGGAAGAGCAGGGCCCAGTCCTTGGGTTGAAGGGAGTTTGACAAAGCAACCAAAGAACCGGGAGAAAACCAGGGTGGTGTTAACAGCTTGCATTAAAGAAACAAACAGAGTGCACAGTCAGCAGGGTTAGAGGCTGCAGAACAAACAGAATGAGGCCTGAAATAGTTACTGTGTGTGGCAATAAGAAGGCCTTTAGTAATCTCGGTAAGTGAAGTTTCAGTAGACTGTAAGAAACCAGGTTTGGGGTCTTTCATTTGAGAAGTATGCATATGAAAGGAAGAAGAAATATATGGTGGCTCTAGTAGATACAGATAAAGATTTTCAGGCAGAGAGAGAAGCCAGTGGAGAGGGAGAGATTAAAGATTTGGGAGAAGGAGGTGCAATGAACTGGCAAGGAGCTCGAGCAGATGGGAAGGGTAAGATGGAGCCTGTGGGCTTAACTTCAGAAAGGAGGCGGCCCACACTCTTGGGCAGTGGCGTCTTGTGCCCAGGACAGCGCTAGACACCTAGACGGTTTTTGGAAACATTCTATAAAGGTGTGACTGAAAGGAAGGAGACAGCCTAGGTGTAAATACAGATATTCAGAAATAGGAGATGAAAATGAGCGAGTTAATAATACCTGATGTGTAAACTTCTGTTACGAAGGGAGGAAACAGGATCATCAGACAAGGTGTTCATGAGGATGGTAATGACGATGATTTACATCTACCTTTGTGCCAAACACCATTTCAAGTATTTTGCATGTGTTATCTCACTTATTTCTCAAACCTGTAAGGTAAGTACTGTTTCCCCATTCATTAGATGGAGAAATTAAGGCAATAAGGATTAACTAATTTGCCCCAAAACATACATTTTGTAAGGGCGTACTGGGGATCTGAACCAAGAGAGTCTGACTTCATGGATCATGATCTTAACTATGGGGCTGTTGCTTCTCAGTCCTTGGGAATGAATGGAAGATTTCAAACATTTATGAGATTTAGAACATTTATGGTAGAAATGGTGCTTGGGAAGCAAGCCATAAGATATATTTTTTAAAACACCTTTTTTAATAGCAGTGATTTTTCTAAAAATGACTTCTTTTTTGGTTGTTCTGAAAGTAATATATGCTTACTGAAGAAAACTTAGAAAATAAAGTATACATTTGGACGTTAATAATTCTAAACCCAGAGATAACCAATGTCGACAGTTTTGCACATTTTCATGTAACTTTTTTTAAGATTATTTTTTCTTTTCACAAAATTGTATCATAATGTTTGTATGTATACACACATGAATAGTTATATAACTTTGTGGGATTTTCATTTAAAATTTTATTGAGTATTATTTCATGTCATCAAATACACCATAAATCTCACTATTTCTCTTTTGTTGAATGAGCGAGTGATTTCTGTATTTTGTCCTTACAAGTAATGCTATAGTGGCCATCTTTCTTTGTCTGCAGTTCTTATTATCACCTTAGGCTAGTGTATTTATCAGGGCTCCTTGGTTTGTAAGTGACAGGAATCCACCTTGAACTGCCTTAGGTGAAAGCATAATTTTTTGGCTTAGGTAACTGCTGAAATGACAGGGATGTAGCTGGAGCCAGGGGCAACTCGGACACCTCAAAACCCCTCCACTCCTTGTTCCTGGTTCTTTCTGCATGTCTGTTTTCTGAAACAGTTTCCCTTCATGCCCCGGGAAACATGGCCACAGATGGTCCTGAGCTGTAGCTCACAGCATTGCCAGCAGAGGGGGACTTAAGCTTTTTTCCCCCAAACTTTTTTTTTGAAGTTTTTCAAACAAAAGGTTTTACTATACAAGTATGTTATACTTGCTTTGTCAAGTATCTATTCATCTGTCAATCCTGCTACCCATCAATGCATCTTTTTTATAATTGAAGTATAGTCGGTTTACAACGTTCTGTCAATTTCTGGTATACAGCATAATGATTCAGTTATACATACATATATATTCCTTTTCATATTCTTTTTTATTATAGGCTATTACAAGGTATCAAATATAGTTCCCTGTGCTCTACAGTAGGAACTTGCTGTTTATTTTTTATATAGTAGTTAGTATCTGCAAATCCCGAACTTCCATCTATCCCTCCACTGCCTCCCCTTCCCCCTCGGTAGCCAGAAATTTGTTTTCTTTGTCTGTGAGTCTGTTTCTGTTTCATCAATGCATCTTTAAAAAATAAATTTCAAAGTAAAATACAGACATCAGTACACTTTCCCCTGAATACTTCAGCATGTGTATCATCAACTTAGAGTTTACTGTTTGTTAACATTTTTTCTTTTTGTGTAAAATTTACATCCAAAGAAACTCACAAATCTTAAATTTACATTTGCTGACTTTTGATAAATTCATGTACCTGGAACCCTCAACTCTTATGAGACTCACTTTTTATGATCTTAAGATTGAAAGAAATCCCAGGAAATTGCTCTGACTAGCTCACTTTGGGTCTGGTGCCCATCCCTGAGCTCAAAGTTAAGCAACATTTCCCACAAGTAAGAGGATGCTGGGCAGACAGAACTATGATATCTATAGGAGAGAGCTTCCTGGAAGTTGAATTACACTAATTGAATTTAGACAACATGCTTTTATGCTGTACAAAAAGCATGTGTATGGATTTTGTCTCCTTTAGAAAGCTGCCTCTAATGTCCCACAGTAATGATTTTTTACTCTATGTACTTGTGCTTCATCATCTTTTTCTTTAATTGATGTATTACATGCTTTATATGTCTTTAAAAATAGATTATAAATTCTTGAAGGCAAAGGCCACTCTTCAAATCCAACGGTATTTCTTGTATAATGGTGTGTGATGTTAGATACTCAAATTCTTCTCGAACCAGCCAGATCCTTTGTGCACCAGTGAAGGTGCTTTTAGCTGCAAGTAATAGGAAACTTTGACTCAGAGTCTTAAATAATAAGTATGTATACTTCCCTGTGTAAAAGTACAGAGATTGGCCAGCTTCAGGGTTGGTTAATTTGTGGCTTAATGACATTGTAAAGAACCTAGGATTTCTCTGTCTTAAGGCTCTGCCATCATTTCTATGTCAGCTTTGTCCTTAGACTGTATCCTTTCATGGTCATAAGATGGCTTTTACACATCTAGGCATAACATCCAGGTGCAATAATATCTCTTCCCATCTGTCCCTCAAAAGAGCTAAGAAACCTTTCCCAAAGCCCTCTATCAGACCTCCATATGTTATTGGCCAGAACAAATTGATATTAACAAACTCAAATCAGTTACTGGTTAAGATACTGGAACCATAGTGACATATGGATGAGATTGACCCTTGGATGAGTCATTTCTCCCCTTTCCACATGGGAGAGGGATGGATGCTGATACAATCAGGGCTCTGTTAGTAAGAAGGAAGGAAGGAAGTATAGGAAACAGGTAGCACCTATTACATAACGTTAGTGCTTAATGAAAATGCCTGATCTTGTCCTCGGAAGTTGTTGGCAGGAGGGTGCATTGGAAAAATTCTGTGTGTGACTTTTATTTCTGCCTGAATACTATCTCAGTCAGTGACACTGGATACTATATATTGGTCCTAGTCTTGTAGATTGTAGGTGCTCAATATTTTTTCCTACTTTTTCCTGGGATTTATCAGTCTTTGACTCTTACTGTATTTTGAAAATATGCATTTTAATTGTTTCATCTTAATTTCATCTGCAATTCCTGTAAGCCTAATGTCTAAGCCTAGGTTCTCTGGCAAACAGATGCTGAAGCAAGGATTAAAGTGTTGATGCCCCCTTTGAAAGGTGCAGTTCCAGGTCTGTAAGGGTAAGGGGGGAAGAATGATGCAAAGAAATTGATTTGATGTATTGTAGAACTAGCTCTTGCTTCACAACAGGCTGTGAGGAGACATAGCAGGTCTCTCAGCAGATGTGTTCACTTGCCAATAGGGTTTCTCTGAAAGGGTTGCAGTGAGGAACTAGACTTGGAGTAGTCCTTAGAAAAGTGAAAGAAAAGGGGGAATTTATCTGTCTAGTTTCCTCCTGACTCCAGTTTCTGGTTGATGGACGTTTATCCCATGGGGAGCTAACTCTGCACTCAAAAGCATTATCCAGGCCTCTGCGGCTACTTAGGGTGCTAGATCCATGCCCTGCAGTGTGGTGTTTCCTCTAGATCCAAAGTGACTTGGATGAGGCACCACCTGAGAGAGAAAGAGACAGATACACATGGAGGTGGTTGCAGGTATTTGAGAAGGTACACAGGCTTGTGTCCCATTACACCAAAGGAGGTTAAAGTTGAACTCTATTTGCTATGGCGTTATTTTCATATTTAGTTACTTGGAAGGATTAGTTGCAGAAAGTAAACCAGAAACTGCTTTTGCTATTCAAGGCTATAAAGTTTAAGATTATCTTCTTATGATATCTTTTACTCCTCTCTGGTCTGGGCATCTCTTATAGGAAGTGTTGGCACAGTTCCAGAGCCCACACATCACGCTGGTTGTTGTGGATCTAGGTTAACATTGACTTCTTCATCATCATTCTGAAATATGGCCACAGCTGAGTGGAGTGACTCTGGGCACCTAGATAGTCCAGTCTTTCCAAGTTTATCAAGATTGATGATTTCTTTGGAACTCTAGACACTTGGAAATCCTCTGAGTATTGGCTTTGAATTCTAAAAATTCTCACAAGGCCAGCTTTTTTTCAGAGAACAATTTTTGCTTTTTATTCAGAATGCAGAGAGAAGATCCTGTTGGATTGGTGGCAAGAGAGGCACAATCTGCTTGAATGAAGGAAGGAGTGTCCTTTCTGAGTTGGTTTGGTCTTTGCATTCTTTGTATGTTCTGTTTTCTTGGGTTAGGATCTGTCTCTCTTCTTTTTTTTCCTAATTAGTGTACTTTACTGAGATCACTATGATTGCTTAATAGGTATTGTAAAGTAATGGTAGCTGTTTTGGTTTGGGGGAGTACCACATGAGCTTGTTAGAGATAAACGTTAATTGGATTCATTTAGTAAGTCTGAGGAGACTTCCGGCTTCTGGGTCGTCATAGGAACTGAGGCAAGCATTTGGACATTCCCGGATGTCGCTATCTGAGCACTCTTGACCCGTCCTGAGTTGCCTACAGTGAGTGGCACTGGCATGAAGCTGTGGGGCTGTGTAGCTGTTTGAGCTGCATTGAAAACATGAGAATGTTTTGCCAGTCTTTAGTTTGTGCTATCTGTCCAGATTTTTGAAAATGTTCTGAAAGAATCTGTGTTCTTTCATCAGACTTAAGTGTCCGGACTTAACCCAGGGACATAAAGTCACATTAGGTCTGTTGGTGTTAAAACACACAGTTCTACGTGTATCTGGTTAGTTGACCCTCTTCTTCCTATTTTTTTTTTTAAATTAGTGAAATGACTGAGTGTTATTTGCTTTATTTAAGATAACCATGAAAATAAAAGCCCCTTCCCCATACCATTTTCTAGTCCAGTGAGGATGATTTCCTTTCTCTTCCATTCGCCTTGGACACTTGTTACCGGCCATGAGTTGTGAGGCTAGCTTGTAAGGCTGATTTAAGGTGGGATATTTTTTCCTTTTTGAGGCTCTACTTATGAGCTAGAATCATAAAAATTCAAGAATTGTGCCAAATGTTCTTTTGTTGATGACTGTGATTTAGTCTGTTATGTAACTGTAATGTATAATTTACACATCCTGAAGATCATCAGTCTCTGTACAGAGTGACTATATTTAACCCTCACTTCTTTGGAAAAAGAGAACATTACCAATTATCTTTGAAACTACATTTGTGAGACAATGCGCATTGATACACCCTCTGCCTCCATTTTTAGTTTTTGGTGTGTTAAGTAGCACTTTATGATTTATTCTATGCTTTTCATGTTATAAAGGCTCAGAGAAGAAAGAGAGCTTAGTGCTGGTGACTGTATCTTGAGGCTTCCATTGCTCATATTGTCTAAACCAAGAACAACGACATAATGTCTCTGTCATCTCTATGAATATGCAGGTCCACAAAGAACAAAAGGGTAAATTTCTTTCCACTATTATCTTTTAGTTGCAGAAGGGGAGTGGAAAGAGAGAATATTGAAATATTTGATGGTGAACAGTTCTACACTTGGTAATAAAAGAGCACTTCCTTTTTCTATATTGTGATGCCACTAGTGCCTGTGTCATTTGAAGAGTTTTTGAGAAAGGAATGGTTAATGTTGGTTTTCTTTTATCTTAACCTTTGAAAGTTAAGTCCAGTTTTAAGCTCAAATTTCATAACAGTGTCTTTTAAATAAATTCGCTTATTTACCACCCAGCATTTTGCCTCATTGCCCTGCCGCAGGCTCTGTTTATATGAACTTGTCGATGTAAGAGGCAATGTTGACTGTTTTCACATAGGACTGTATTCCCTTAAGAAAGAAAGCCTTGAATGAGAAAATGATGTTCTCATTAAATCAGCTCTTTAAGAGTAGGTGGGAGGAATTGCTATCGATCTAATGGATTTAATAGTTCATATACAAAGTCTGTGGAATAGAAGTAATATTCTGCAGCTGAGTAACTGTAGCTTAATCCATCTTCAGACAGAACTCTGGAAGCATCTGTAAAACTGGAAAATTACTTTTTCTTTCCTTTTTTCAGGCACAACTGGACTAAATGTATTTCCCAAATACTTTAGAATTAAATTACATTCACATAAGTAGGTCTACTAAAAATTATATGAAAAATTGAAATAAAATCATAAAACATAAATGTTAGGTTCTTCTTGGCTGCGTTTACTCTGGTGCCTTTGTTTGGAAGGGCTGTAGTGCTGAAGGGTAACCAGAGGTCACTTGTAGAAATCCTTTCTTTCTTAGGTGGTTCTCTAATAGCTAGTAGTGATCTATTTTAGTTCAGTTGGATGAAGTAGTCTTTTTAAGGTGGGTGGTGAAGTCAGACATTTAAGCTTCTCTTCAGGCTCTCTCTTTGACCCTTTTAAAACCCTTTTCTTTTATTCTGCTCATTGAAAGCACATCACCGAGCCCTCCTTCTTTGTCAGGAAAGGCCAGCCATTTCCTTCTCCTTCCCGCCTTAACCTTTAAAGAGTAGTTGATTCTGTGAAGATATGGGGACTCCTAGGATGTGTGAGAATTTTGATAGGTATGCGTGACATTCTATGGATGGAAGTGAGGTAGGCCTTGTTCATGTTTCATTCTCATATAAACTACATATTTCATTTATGTTTTATACCTACAAGATACTCAGTTTAGGTAGCACATACTGTTTGAAGGTTTTCAAGAAAATAAAAAGTAAAATAATAATAATAACAATAATATTAGCAACTACAACTTTGTTTATTAGTAATGAAAAATGCAGAAGGAATTGGGACTTTTGGTAAATTGATAACCAAAAGAAGAGACCTGTATTAAAATAACAGCAGTTCCATGTGTTTCTATACAACATTGCCGTTTATAGATCACTCCTCATCTGGACTTAGTGTGGCCTTATGTGATAGCAGGAGGGTGGACTGGTTGGACTCCTGTGGCTTCCTTAGTTTGAAGATGTCTGGACCTAGAGCTTCACACCAGCAGTTTTAATTGGCATTGTTGCTGCACTGTGTTATCAGACTGCTTAGTCGGGTAGTCTGCTATTAGTGGCAGCTGTTCCTCGTGTTTAATCTTTTCCCTCTTCTGCTTCTCTCATCACTGTCACTTTCCAGTTTGAAGACTAGAGTATGTGTAGCCGTCTTTATTTACTTTTGTTCTGTGCGAGCATTTGCCTTATACTAAATGAGGTTGTCCTTTATGAGACAGCTGGCAATTTGTTTCTACAGTCAAGGCTCATATACTGCATCTCAGAACATGGGATATGTTAGTAAGGCTTCAGAAATAGAAATATCATCTGAATGAGCACTGCACTGGTGCTGGTGAGCTACAGACAACACCACCACCCCTGCCCACCCCCCCAAAAAAGCCAGTATCTGAATGTCTAGTTGGTGGCGTTGGTACTTCTGCTTGTCTGCTCCGTCTCTCCTGATAGTTTTACAATCAATAATAGACTGTGAGAAGGGCTATAAATAGGTATGTATATGTGTATGTCTTCATATTAATCTCCTTCTCCAAAGCAGAATCATTCCTTAGGGTCATTTTTATGAGCAGTACTCCTAATTTGATTTTAACGTCAGTCCAAGGAGGATTTTTTCTCTTCCATGTATATCGGAGTCGTTGAAAGCATCACTGAACCTTTAAACCAAGATGGGAGCCCTTCTTAAAACATGCTCTTATTAAATCAACCTGATAAGAAAAATTCTATAAGCCAGATAAACTCCAAGGTTCCCTGGGCTCTAATGGGGTTCATAGTTAGGCACTGGGTTAAAGGAGAGGCACTATGAATTCCTCAGAATTTTTAACTGGAGTGTACGTTCCAACCCAGTCAAGAACCACTGGACTTAATAATATAGCTTTTTGGCTGGATCTTTGTTATATTTTTGTTAATTTGAGGGCTTTTAGACTGTACACACTTTAAAATCTTGTTATTTTTACATTACATGTATCATAATGCTCAACATAAACTTCAGCATTAGGGTACAACCACAAAATTCTACCAGTGTAATAGTTAATTAAACATATTTATATAAAGAATACTTTATAATGGTATAGGTTCATTTTTTAAATCCACCCCTTCAGAATTAAAAATTCACTTCGTAAGGGTGATGAAGATATTTCCTGAAGTTTATTTAACTACTGATGACTTCCTCTAAAAGAATTATGTTTGTTTTGTTTTGTTTCTGGTGAAAGGGTCAGGCAAAATAGCTTACCTCCCAGCAACAACTCTACTCTGTTACAGAATCTGGTGAAGATTTTACAGAGCCTATTATGTAAAGTTGTTACAGAGGAATTCATTTCAATTCACTAAGCAAGTCCAGCCCTTTGCTTGGCTCTGGAGATACAGTTGGAAAGGAACCTGCATCCCTGTTCTTAAACAGCTCACAGTGTACTGGAAGAGGAAGTTTCCTGTGGGTCTTCTCAGTTGATGGCACCTAATTGCTAGTCACCATATGGTGTTTGGTGTGTACACGTTTCACGGGCACTCCACAATTAAATGGGTCATATGAACCACATTGTTCCTTTCCTTCTGTAAAACTTAGTGGTAGTTTTTCATTGCCCTGAGGATCAAGCACAGAATCCCCACTCTGAGCTTTGAAAAGAACCCCAGACCATTTCCTTCACCTTCCTCTACTTGTACACATCTATGTCAAGTCTTTCCCAGAATTGCACCTTACAGCCTTCCTGTCATCTCCACAGAAATCTTTACTCTTTACTCTTCCATATAAAGATTTTCCAGATGTGAAAAAGCGAATGGTTTCCCTTCATACTTTGAATTGTGCATAATGAATATGTATTTAATCATAATTCAAGTGGGATTCAGATGCACTTAGTGTACTTACAAAATACTGTGGACGAAGAACATGGGAGAAAATGCTTATTTGGGGGGAATTCGGAGAATATTTTACTAAGAAGATAATGTGTATCTAGGTCTTCAAGGATGAGTAGGAATTTTCCAGGTGGGAAGGTTGTTTTGGGCAGAGGGAGCAGTATACATGAAAATTTACGCCCTTGTGAAGAACATAGCATTTTTAGGCAACGTGGCTGGGCTGTGTGGTATGCACATTTGTTTGCTGGTGCTGGTGCTGGTGCTTGCAGACAGTGCCACCAGTGGGATTTGTACAATAAGCTCTTGAGACACAGAAGCCAAGCCCACATGGTTCTTTCTGAATGCTGTGTACTAGCACATTACCAGCTGGTTTAGGCACTTGGTAAATTTTTTTTTTTTTTTTGAAGAAACATGAGGCTAAGAGTAGCTGGCTGTTTGATCAGGGGAGGAAAATGTGAGTAATCCTTTAAGAACCATATTCATTCATCATCCATCAGGCATTCATTCAACAAATATGTACTGAGGCTGCTGAACTCAGAGCAACCAGGGAGATATAAAGATGTTTCTGCCTGTTTGTACAATGCCTCTTCTCCAAATTCAGGGTTTTATTAGATTTTTCTTTTGAGAAGTATTAATTCTGTGCCATTTTATTATGTTTTATGCATGCTTGCTACTAAAGCACTGTGTAGTTATTGCTTTCTCTGAAAGGTTCAGAACCATTTTAACCACTCCACTGCTTTCTTTCAGGAGTTCTCACTCTGCATTTGGAAGAGAGTGCAGGTGCTCAAATGGCTGGCATTCTTCTATGTATTGTGCCCTTCCAGCCAGAATTTATAAGGTCAAGAAGGCGGAGCATACAGTGTTATAGATGTGAAAGCTGATTTGTACTGAACCTTTTAGGCCTAACATACCTTAGCTGCCATTCTTTACTTAGAGTTGATGCAAAGAGAATGTAGTTTAACTGTAGGGAAGAAAAATGGAGTAATCCTGAAAGCAGAATAGAAACTTTGTTCTTAAAGATTGCACTCCTGGTAATACATCCTTTTGCTCACGTGTGGAAGAACATTCAAACCCATTCTTAAGGGTTATTTTAAATTCATTCGTTCTTCCCTTCCTTTCACCCATTGCCCTGTTCCCTTCTTTGCTTCATCACATATTTGAGTAACTTCCATGGGTCAGCACTCTGCTGGGTGTTGGGCTGTAACAGTAAATATCATGCCCCCTGTCCTCAAGGAGAGTTATTAACAGCAGTTCTCCTCAGCCCTGGCTGTGCACTAGCTGTACATGTAAGCCTTAAAAAAGTATAGACACCAGGGTCTCTGCCCTGGAGATTCTGATCCCGTTGTTCTGGGGGTGGATAGGTAGGACTGCGGGTAGGTCAATAGGCAGTTACAGTTCTCTCCAGTGAGGCCATCGGATGGTCAGTATCGGGGAGTATCACCTGGTCTCATCTTAAAAGATCAGGCTTGGTGGAGGGCTGAGGACGGTGTGGGTACAAGTGGAAGGTGAAAGCCTGTCTTAGATTTCTGGGAATAACATGTATGGACTGCAAGAAGAGAAAGCATGGGAAATTGGTAGCTTATTGTGGTCAGAGATTAGAAGACAAGGCAAGGAGTAGTGAGAAATGAGAGTGGAGAAGCAAGCAAGGTCCAGATCCTTCAGGGCTTTGTCAGCCAGGTTAAGAAATCTGAATTTTATCCTGAAGACAGTTGGAACCACTGATGGGTTTTAAATAGTGGAGTGATATAAGATTTGTTTTCTTTTTATGTAATCATCCTGCTGCTCTATGGAGAATGGCTTTGAGGAGATAAGAATAGAATTTGAAGATTTTTACAGAAGTCTAGGGAAGAAATGCCAGTGGCTTGAATCAAGATAGTGGCAGTGGAGATTCAGAGAAGTGGACAGTTTAAAGCAATATTTGTTTGTTAGAATATACTGACCTTGGTTAAAAGTAGATGTGTTGGCATGGGGTTGTGGGATGAGAGACATCAATGTGTCAAAGACTAGGTTCTTGGCTTGGGCTCAGTGGATGGATGGAGGAGGGTACCATTCACCAAGATGATTTAAACATACTGAGTTTGAGGGGCCAGTTGGCCACCCAAGTAGAGAGGTCAACTGGGCAGTTAGGCATAGGGTATGAAGCATGGGAGTTGGATCTGGGCTAAAGATTTGGGAGACATTTGCACATATATAGTAACTGTAACTGTATGGGTGCATGAGGTGATTCAGTGTGTGTAGAGAAGGGAGAAGGTCTGGGTTGGAAACCTATGGACACCAACGTTATTGAAAAGGAGTGGTAAAAGGAGGAACATCAGGGGGGTTAATTGTCATATAAGGCAAGAGAATTTTTTTTAAGAAGGAAGGAGTGATCAGCAGGGTAAAATGACATAAAGAGGTCTGTAAGAAATATTTATTTGCCTTAATAACAAGAAAGATCAGTTTCAAGGCATGGAGAGAAGTGGGTTGTTGAAGGGTGTGAGATAAAATAATCCTGAGTAATATCAAATCATCATGTTGTACACCTTAAACTAATACAGTGTTATATGTCAGTTTTATACCGATAAACTGGAAAAAATAATTATGAGTTGACACTTGTTTCAAAAAGTTTGAGACAAGAGAGATAGGATGGACGGGTGGTAACTGGAGGCAGAGGGGTTGAAGAAGAATTGTTGAGATAAAAGAAATGTGATTATTCTGATTCCCTCCTAGAGTGATCACTCATTAAAGGCCCTCTGTGAGCCAGACTCTGTGCTCTATGCTGAGAGTAGATCTTCATTCTTGTGGAACAGCTACTTAATAATTAAATAACAAACAAATAATAATTAGAAGCACTATGAAGGAAATAAGCAGAATGCTGTGGCTGAGAACAACAGAGGGACCTACTTAATACTTACAACAGTGTGGTCCGGAAAGGCCTCTTTGAGGAGGCATCATTTTAAAACTGAGATCCGAAGGATGGGAAGGAGACAGGGATTAAAGAGCCTAGGAAAGGGTATTTTATGCAGAGAGTTCACCTGATGCATAGGCCCTGGGATGGAAGGGGCTTGGTGTGTTCCAGAAACCAGCAGGAACAGAGGGTTTTTGTGGCCACAGTGAAGTGAGCTGGGGAGAGTAGTGTGAGTTGGGTCATGTGTTCATGGCATTAGTTTGTGTTTCATTCAAGAACAGTGGGACACCATTGGAAGACTTTAAGCAGGATCACACAATGTGATTTAAGTTCTAAAAAGTCACAGTGGTGGTTTTGTGGAGAATGGGTTACAAATGGCGGTAGGACAAGAACAGAAGCAGGGAGATCTGTTATGGTTACTTGGATTAGGGGAGGTAGAGAGAAGAGGACGGCTAATGAAATATGTTGTGAAGATACAGTCAGCGTGGTTTGGCTGATAATATCTGAAGGGTCAAGGGACAGAAGAGACAGCACTTCAGTGTCAGGTTAGTGTCTGCATAAATGGTGACACCGTATACTGAAGTGGGAAGAACTGAGAGGGCCCCAGATATTCAGTGCCAGTTGGGGCTGGAGGACATGCAGAATTAAAAGTTCCCATTTTATACATGCTTAAGTTCAATTGCATATGAGAAATTTTTAACTCAGCAATTGAATGTAGGTAAGTGGAGGTTAGAGGAAAGGTTTGGTCTATAGGTAGACATTTTAGAGTTGTTGGTATACAGATGTGTTTCAAGGCATGAGAATGGACAAAATCACCTGTGAAGAGGGTGTAGGACTGAGCCCAGAGGAACTCCAACACTTAGAAGTCAGAAGGAAGAGACAGAGCTTGCGAAGAAAATTGAGAAGGCAGCTAATGAAGTGGGAAACTCAGGAGAAGGTGGTATCATGGAAGCTGGGAAGGGTGTTTCAGTAACGAAGGGAGTAAGGAACTCCGCTAGATGGCTCTAATAGGGTCAGAAGAGTGGCTGTGGACTTGGCATCATCTAGATTAATGGTTACCACTGCAAAAGCATATTTAGTGTTGTGGTAGGGACGGAAGATGAGTGAAAGCAAGTAAAGTAGAGCTGTACCGGTTGCGCTGGATCTATTGGAATAGATCTAAATCTTTCTTTTAAGGGCTGTGCGAAGGTCCGTGGTATAGTTCTATCGTAATTTATTCAGCCTTTAACTATCGATGAGCATTTGCTTTGTTTTCATTTTTGCCTTTGAAAACAAAGCTATAGTGAACATTCCACACCTCCTGCCTGCACCCCATGTATGTATGTGTATCCATCCTAACACACTGGTATATTTGTATAGGAGAGATTTTAGGAATGGGCTTATTGGGTTGAAGGATTTATGTAGTTTATGTAATTTTAGCTGGTATTGATAATTACTTTCCCAGAAGACTGTAAAAATTCACAATTTTCACCAGCAATTTATGAGAGATTGGTGATTCAGGGAAAGGGAGTCTAACTGAAGAGACAAAGTCCTTGACTAGGCGAGAGGAGATAGGGTCTAAAGGACAAGTGAAGGAACTGGGCTTTGATAAGGAAAAGTACACTGTCTCCGCTGTAATGGGGAGGAAGGAGAAGACGATTTTAGATGCCCATAGCTTTATAGTTTTGATGATAGTAAGATGACATTCTACAGTCTCAGTGAAATAAGATATGAAATTACCAGTTGAAAAGGAGGAACTTGGAAAGCTCAACATATGAAATAGATCCTAGAAAGTAAAAAATGGTGTATAGCATGATTGCTAGGCTATGTTGAATTTAAAATGTAGGTGGATTATTTGGTTTCTCTAGCTATATACTGTTACTTCAGTTTGAATTCAGAAAGCGGATATCTGGGGTCACTGGGGTTGGAGTTTGCCAAGCAAATATGATGGAGAAAAAGAGAGTGACAAGGGAAGTAAGGGTACTCTGCAAGGGAATGATTATTATAGACCATAAAATATAAGCTGGACGGGGGGGACAGAAGGGAGTTGTGAGATTGTGACAGAATCAGTGGATTAGAAGATTCAATGAGGGGAAAGAATTTTCAGCAATGGAGATACTAGAACAAATGAACAGGAAAGGTGGGGAAGGGGTGTTGGGTTTTGGGGTGTTTGGATTTGGAATTGTGGCATGGGTAATGATTTCTACTGACCAAGTCAACGAGTTGCCCATGGATTTGGGTCTCTGAGATATAGTGGAAGGAGGGTGCCTGAAAGAGGTTATCAGGGACCTGAGAGGCCAAGATACTGTTTGCGTAGTGTACATCTGGTTCACATATGATGACAGGAGTGAGGGTGGATGGGAAGTGGGCCAAGAGTACAGGTTTTCAGTTAAGTGAAAAGAGAGTGAAGTTGGTAGATAATGGTGACAGCAGGGAGGGGTGGGGCTTTGAGCTTTGGGAGAACATAAGAGAATCAGAGACATGGGCAGAATGAAGAGGCCTGTGTGGAGTAGTAATGGGGAATGAGTATTGTTTCCTCCTCTGTGTTCTGGCCCTGGGATTTATGGGTCATTGAGAGAGAAAAAAGCCACTTCTTGAGAGGGCTGCTAGGGGAGCATGTTTAAATGCGAGTGATAAGCAATCAGGAGTGAGGGAGGATTGGAAAGGGAAAGGCTGGCCAGCAGAGGTTCCTGACCAGGGAGAATAGAAGGGACGCAGAGTCTTAGCCGAGAAACCAGCCTCGGCCTCCTCAGAGAGGAGAGGAGGGTGAGCAGCAGGCCCAGCTGTGGACTGGGCAGCCGAAGGCTGGGGCTTCTCTTCTCTGCAGAAGGTGGCAGAACCGCTGCCGAGCAGACGTGAGAGGACTGGCAGCTGCGGAAGGTGGAAGTGACACATTCCAAGATGCTGAGGGTTCAGCTGAGATTGGAGATGATGAGTTAGGCATAAACCTCTCCGCCCCTCCCTTCTCATTATGTATGTCATATCTATTTTCCCTTATTAACACCAGACTGAATTAATTACTTTCTCATCTACATTTTCATGGTATTTAACACCTACTTTTATATCTCTCATCGCACTGTGTTGCAGTGATTTACCTGTTTTCCCTTTTAGGGTTTGAGTTCCTAGACAGTAGGTTATGTCTCATTTATCTCCTCTTCATGATCACCTGGAATAAATACCGGACCATAGCAGGCACTCAGTTAATGTTCATTGAATTGAATCAAATTATGCAAGTATGATTATTTTATTTTCTAAAAGTTCTTTTCCTTCACTGATACGACACCATGTATTCTAAACAGCTTCCCGGCTTCTGTGGGCATAGTATGCTCATTAGGGGTAAGCCGTCCTGCTTCCATCCCGTGCAAGCGCAAGACTTGTACAGAAGGTTAAGATATCCCATGCGTCTCTACAGATTTGGCATGAATTTATTGGCCTTCAGAGTTTCTGTGAGCAGAACCTTTGTTTGTTTACCTTGCTGTTGACCTTACCACTTGGCCACAAGGACGTTCTTGGAGAATATAGTGAATTCTTCTAAGTGGTGCTGTGCTAGCATTCTCTCCCTCCAGAGTGAATGGTACTGTGCTGCAAGATTTGAAAGCTGTGGGAGGCTCGACATGGAGGAGAGAGCTTTTCTTGCAAAAAGAACCCAATGAGCAAAACTTACAAGTCTCCTTGCATTCAAAATGCTGGAAATACTGTACTGACTTGAAGAGCATACAACCATGGAAAAATATTAATTTGCCCATTAACATGCTCATATTTTGTGGGTTGGAAAATGAAGGTGCATTAAGTATTACTCATATTCCATATCAGTAGCCACAACTTTGGAAGGAGGCTTCCTTAGTTTCCCTCTAAGGTAGAACTGTAGAATCTCATGTTAGAAGGGACTGTGGGGATCAGCTGGTCCAGCCATGCAACACATTTGAATCCCTCTTTGAACATCCATACCCGGTAAGTGTCCAGCCTCTGATTGTACACCTCTGGGGGTCAGTAGGTTTCCTGAAGATAGAAACTAGGTTCTGCACGGACATCAGGACATTGCTGTCTCTATGACAATAGTTCTCAAACTTCTGTTTCTAGGACTCCTTTATACTCTTAAAAATTATTAAGGACCTCAAAGAGCTTTTGCTTATACAGGTATATCTATCAATGTTTGTTTTAAAATGTAATAATAAATTAAATATCAATATAAATAACATTTTAAATGGAAAATAACTATATTTTCCAAAACAAAATAAATTTAGTGAGCACAGAGGCCTTGAAAAATCTCCTTAATATCTGGTAATGCATAGAAGACAGCTGGGATTCTCATATCTGCTTCTTCATTCAGTCTGTTGTGATATCACAGGTCGTGCAGCCTCTGTACATACACGGGAGGCAAGTAACTTCTTAGAATTAACAAGCTCTGACCTCACGGACCTCCTGAAAGGGTCTCAGGGACCCCTAGGAGTCCCTAGACCATACTTTGAGAAGTGCTGCGCTCTTGTACACCATGAGATAAGATGAATCAATGAAGTAAACTGTTAGGGACTGGAATAAAAGAAAAAAAGATCAAAAAGGGCTAAGAAAAATGTCAATAGCAGCAAATACTGAGTGCCTACCATGTGCCTGAATGTAAAACACTGAAAATACTAACACATACCAATTTTCCCTATATTCTTCAGCCTTAAAATGCTCTTTGATTTCAAAAAGTATTTTAGGATTGTGAATTAGCTCTTTTACTTATAGCATCCATTCATTGAGAAAATGACAAAAAGCCACGGTGAATTTAGTTAGGGTTTTTAAGAAATTTCTGTTTTCATCATCACGGCATTATCTGTGGACATTAGAAAACAAATACTGTGTCTGTGTTTTCATACATTATACAGTTGATCTGCAGGTCCATGGGGATTTGCAAAACCCTTGCACATAACTCAGTGCCCGGCCTGTGTGGCTGCCCCCGCCACATATGCTCCATGGGCTGGAGACCATGTTCTGTGTGCGATTTTTCCCCCCTCACAAGTCATTCATCACTTCTTGTCACCAGTCTTAAAGGTGTTGCGTGATAGAGTTGTTTTGAAGCCATCAAGATATTTGGTGCCTTCAATTAAGGTGGCTGGGTGTCATAAAGAAAAGCCAAAGACAGATAGATACCTGTGCTTCTGGGCCTTCTGGTTCTCTTCACCTGCACTTGTCTTGCCAAAAGCAGTGGACGGGCACTGGCAGATTGAGCCCGTCTCCCCTGCCCTGTGAGATGCTGCTGAGAGCTAATGGAAGAGGATTGTGTTGAGAGAGTTAATACTGAGTTAGAGAAAAAGTGGAAGTGTGGTAATAGTGCAAGGGGAGGAGTGAGAAATTAAATGGTATCTTTTTAGAAGTCTGCCTTATTGCAGGCTGCATTGCTCCTTGGGGATTTTTCTACTGAGCACGAGAAAATCAGCAAGCACTTCCTGAAAAACCCAGATGAAATTACTGCCATAAATTTATTTTTCATGGTATAAAACCCCTAATTTAGATGGGGAGGGTTTATTACCAGTGTTTTCTTGGCATGGCTAAGTTCTATTAATTTTAGATGACAAGCTCACCCCCCCCCTTGCCTTTTTTCTTTTTTCTCTCCTCCCCAATATGTGGAAAGTACAATTTGTTATTGGTTTGCCTGTGGCTCTGGAGACCTCATTAAAGGCCCAAGAAAGGGATTCTATCTCTCTTTCTTTGACACCTTTCTGTTTTCTGTAGGCTTCAGACCATTTGCATTGTCACATGGAAAGTAGGTATGGTATGTATGTGAGGGGAAGGTTAGCAGATAAAACTGGTGGTGTTTACACCTTTTAAATATTTATTTGAAATGACTATTGCAAGTCAAAAAATTGTTACCACAGTGTTCAACTAAGATAGGGACTTCAGCTTAAGATGAGGTCCCCGAAAAGAATGTGGGCACATTTAGACAGGAAAACTTATTTAGCTGTTCTGACAGTTCATAGGTAGCATACCTGGTTGTCTGAAAGCAGGAACAAGATGTCAGCAGAGTCTTGTATTTGCTCACACTCCTGAGACAAAGCATGCTGCACCTTCAGGTTCTTGTTCCTGTCAGAGTCCTGTGAGCATATCCTGCAAACAAGGGAAGTGATCTATGGTGTTTTGTTTTGTTTTTCTCTGCATGGTAATATAGAGTCTATTGTAGTGCGAATAAAAGGACTCGCAGGAGATTCATTACTGTTTGTGAGAAGTACTGTCTGTGTCTTTCAGCATGTGATTATTTTACTTACAAAGTAGATGTAAAAATTAGGATTGAGGTGATAGAGAATATATATTGCATAAATAAGCAATTCAAACAAAAGTTTTACCATTATAACAAAAAAATACCCTGCTTCAGAGGTTGGAGATTAGAATCCTGTTACATTAAATGCTTGACAATTAATTAGCTATTGTCTATAAAGGTCCCAAGATGACAAGTTACTTAAATACTATTATTAGGAGTAGCTGGATTAGTAATAATAATGTTCAAGTGCCATTGGCAACAATGAGGAGATTTTAAAAATAAAGATAAATGCGCATGATCACAGTCAAAGTGATTTGTGCGCTGAGCGCAGAGCAGGCGGTCCCTGGGCGCAGTGTTTCCTGAGACCGCAGCGTGGAGCGCGCGGAACTTGGCACAGTGCTCTGAGGGGGATGAGACAGAAGTGCTTTAATTCGTTAATATTTGCTCTCTGCTTTTTGTGTATTGTTTAACCCCTGGTCAAAATAGTGTTCACTTAGCAAAATTAAAGAGAAAATAAGAAAGCTGACAGAAAATAAGCTCGGCAGAGGGCCGAGTGTAAGAGATGAATCTCTGGCCGTTGCTGACACGCATTGTTTAGATTCCAAACATGCTAGATCGTTCATTAGCGTGTGTGTGTTTTTAAAAATGTGGAACATAGTTGGTATGGAGGAAAACGTGTGGGGGCTTAACTTGACTGTACAGGTTTTTGTTCTGTGGAATTTGTATCCTTAGGGTCCCATCCGTTTTGGATTTGGTTTTGTGAGAAAATCAACATGAAGCCAAGAACTGGCCCAGTATAGTGATGGGAGAAAATTACTAAA
Source organism: Camelus bactrianus (assembly GCF_048773025.1). Classification (NCBI taxonomy): domain Eukaryota; kingdom Metazoa; phylum Chordata; class Mammalia; order Artiodactyla; family Camelidae; genus Camelus; species Camelus bactrianus. The sequence goes on from NC_133558.1 coordinate 40,028,309, forward strand.
GGAGACAATAGATAGGAATCCTTATTATGGACCGAGAGTAAAGCTTGCAAGAGGAATGATGTGGGGCTTCTTGAGTTTTAGGATCAAAGATGTAGAAAATCGGGTGCTGTGCAGAAGCTGCGGTGCTCATCAGCTGTGTTCCGTGTCCCCTCACATGACCCAGGGTCTGCTGCTGCGACTAGCTCAGGCCACGGGCTGCGAGCAGAAGGGTGTATGGCCCTTCCTGGCCGCCACACCCCTTCTAACCTTTGCGGTTGCTTCCTGTGCTGTACTTTTTTGGGGGGGGGGTCAGTTGCTAGATAATAGAACAAAATAGAGCCATACACATTTTGAAATATATGTGACTCTAAATAATGACAGAAATTCAGCTTATGTTCCCCAGACCTATTTAGCACAATCTGCTATTTAGAAGTATGCGTAGCATTCTCTTCTCCATGAATATGGAGTGTGGATGACAGACTAGTTCTGGTATTGTGATTGGTCCTTAATACCTCATGTGAGTTCTGCAAAAACCTCCTTGTGGAAAAAACTGGGATAGGCTGAATTTGGTTTTGGATGTTATAGGTGCCCGAGGCAGCCAAATTCATACAGTAGACCACCCTTATAAATGACCAGATTTCTGTCTTTCATACTATGTTGGGAGCCACTCCAATGTTGATCTTACTGAAGATTTATAGTAATATGAAAGTAACTTCATATCAGTGTTCCTGTAGAGCCAACAAAATTTCAAAACAGCACTGTTAAGACTAAGGGACACCTCAGCCTCAAATCCATTTGTTTTCAGCATACCTGACGCAGGTTATCCTCGTTGACTGCCTCTTTCTATAAACCTGGCTATTGCCTCTCGCTTGGTTGCTTACAGTTTGACTCTAACCAAACTTGTTTAAGACTTGAAAAAATACCTTCCACCCTGCCAAGGACTTGAGAGAAGAGCCAGGTCTGAAGCCTTTGCTTGCTCTAGTGGTTTGTTTAGTGGTTGCTCAGCTAGTTGGTTGGAGTTTTATAACAACAAGGTTTGGAGATCCTCTAGCAGGTGATTGTTTTCATTGTAACAGATCTGAGTCATTGTGATAGTAGTTCTTTCTTACTGAATATGTTATTCTTTTCCTCTCCCCTGCTTTCTCCTTCCCTTCCCCTCCATCCCTCTCTCTCCTTCTTTCTTTCTACGTAATGAACTGGGAAACTTGAAGAAGGGAATCCCACGCTGCTGCCATGTGAGGTTCAGGAATCCTGACCATTTTGAAGAGCAAGCCAGTCTAACACTGTCCTTAGGAAATATCTTACTGAATGTCGTCTCTTCTGTGATGGGTGAAATGATAAAACAGGGAATGCAGTTTGAAAACCTCATAATTTGGGGCCTGCATTAGAGAATATAAATCACAAATCAATACAAAGTTCAGATAATACTTTATCCAGAAATTGTATATGACAGCAATGGGAGGTGGGAAAAGTTCCCTCCATGTGTCCATTTTGAGCAATACAGTGTTTTTATTTGGTACAGTTGCATATTCATTTCTAACAGACTGCATCTTAAAAGGATTGGACTTTTATAGATTCTATGAATATTCAGAGAGTCACCAAAACCAATTCTGTCCTTTACCTTATGCATCTAGACCCATCTGTCATTTGCTTGCTAGATAGTCCTAGCTCTGTGTTGTGAGATATCCCATGTTGATCGGAGGGACCTTTGCTGTCCTGGTTGAAAGTTTCCGCCCTCAGGTTGGATCTTAGAGTGTGTGTCTGTGTTGCTAGGCCCTGCCCACTTTGGGGACTGGCATCAACTGTCCTAAGCTTTCAGGTCATTGTTTAGGACACTGATGCAGAAGGGGAAGGCATAATGGCTGTTGCCACTAGTAAGTCATCCGGGTGCTTGGCAAGCTGGCAAAAGCTCGGCGCCTTATCCATTTGCATTTTAATTGGCGTGACCATTAGCCTAAAGCCCGAATTTTAAGTTGTCCCTTGATCCCTTTCTCCCATTTACCCTCTCATTTTCTGAAGCTGATTTGCATCTTTAAAAAAATGTTTCTCAACATTTTAAAGCTCATGCATGCCCTTTTTGATGTATTCAGAAATCTTACACTGCCATTAATATTATTTAAAATATCCATTAAAAAGTAAGAATTGTAACAAAAGAATCAAGGCCATGGCAGTCTTAGAAGAATGTCTTCTTTTTTTTTTTTAACTTTAGTCACATGAGATCAGTGTGAAAGTGGGCTCTGTTTGCTTGCCACAAGCATTTTTCCTGCTCTTGCTAGTGACAGAATACAGCATAGATCACTTTCACATCAAGCCTGTTCAACTGCTTTGTTTTCATGATCACAAAGGGCTGGGAGCCTACTTTGCAAATATAGTCTATTTTATTATGATTCTGAAAATGCATGTTCAGACCACACATGCACTCATCTTCTCTGGAAAAGATTTAGTATCTCTCCCATACCATCTCCCACCACCTCATTGCTTTAAGTACTTCACTATGAAGAGAGAAACAGATGAAAGTAATTAAGATGGGATAAGTAAGACATTCTTATTCACGAGCACACCCCTGAGATGGTCTCTCAGCCACCATCCCTGTGGGGCTCTGTTGTTCCTCCTCCTCTTTGCTGTCCTAACCACCTTCAAATCTACCTGCGTGGTCAAATTGGGTTTTATTGATTCGTCCATGTGACTCTGTATCTCCTAACCCTGGTTCTAGTCCTCCTAGAGAGAATAGGTCTTCTGCATTCTTTCAGAGATGGGAATGGCATTCCTTGAGGATCTGCTAGAGTGCAAGGCACTGGGCTGAGTATTCTGCTTGCATCTTATGCTGACTCCTCACAAGGTTCCCATGAGATGGTAACAGTTATCTCCATTTTGTAGAGAAGAAGCTAAGGCACAGAGATATTTTCCTTTATTACTCTGTAGTGGTGAAGTCAAAATCCCAAACCCAAAGTCATTTCTCTCTACTACCTGAGTTGCTTTTTTGGTTCTAATGAAATGAACAATCCTTTCAAAAATAGGTTCAAACCTTTTTGCTTTGCAGAGAGGCAGAAGAAGAAAAAAAAAATTAGATAATCATTATTATTCTTTTGAAAATAACTACCTTATTCTATCTAGTAACTATTTGCTGTAGAGTCTGGGGCAGTGCTTTCATACCTTGCAATTGACAGAGTAGAAAACCAAGAAGATTATAATCATTTAACTCATGTTTTCAGTTGTTATAAATAGAATTATAATCCCTTTCCATATGAGAAATCAATGTATTTTCAAGAATGGAAGTATTATAGATTGGCCTAAGGGAGCTTTTTTGATAACCTGTAAGGGTAAATATCTCCCTACTTCTTCAGAATAATATTTGGAGCCCTTAACTTTGGATCCCTTTCATCCATTGTAATGATAAAAAAAAAATATATATATATATACAATGACCCTTTTATACTGTTATTTAAAAACAGAAATGTTCACATACAGGGAAAAATGAGTAAAAGGCATTTCTGTAATTTTGAACTTGCTGTATGTACTCACTATAATTGTATAACAGACAAAATAGGGTTCCATAATGTTTATAATCTCACTCTAGAGCTTAGATTTTCACACATAAAAATTAATACCATTCTAGTGCTAACATCCCAGCTATCATTATAGGCTTATAGAAAACAGTTCACTTATCATTGCAACCGTGTCTGTCCATGTAGGTTTTGCTTTTACTTTGCTTCCCCCCCCCTTAGAACATTTCTTAGGGACAAATTGGATTTAAAAAAAAAACAAACTTTAAATTTGGTAAAGGAAATTTGAGCCTTTGACCACGGGAGGGCGCTGTTCTACTGCAAACCACTTACTCAAGTCAGAAGTCATCAAATCTCTTCATTTGTTCTTCTCACTGAAAGATAAAGGATTTATATTCTTGTAATGCCAAATCAGTTCATACTTAACATTCAGCCTTTAGCTGTAGAAACTTGTTTGAATGACAGTAATGGCTTCATTTCAAGTTATTTAAATGTTTAATGCTGTGTAATTTACTCAAATGTGTATAATCCTTTATTTAACTAGATGAAAATAATATACTGCTAACATTGTTTTTAGCATTAATTAATGTGACTAATTGAAGTTAAGAACACTAAAACCAATTACCCTCTTTGTTGCATGATCAGACTGTAAGTTTCCCTCTGGCCCAGGCTGATCTCAGTTCAGTGCTCATCTCCCCTCAGCCCTCCTCACTGCCCCCAACACAGTCTACCCCCTCCCTGCTAGTTCTGCAGTTAATTTGATTTCAGTATACCCACTGTCACAGTTGGTAGCAAAACTGATGAACTGTAGATTGTTTTCCCTCCGAAAACTTGTCTTTGCAATGCATTATTATAGGAGCTTCCTAGTATTTTGTTGTTCCAAAATGAATGTAGTAATGATTGAAATCACAGAATTCCTATAGCACTTTAAAAGAGGGAGAAAAATGGAAGCATGTGTTGACATCACTAGTCCCGGCAGTCAGTGAGAACTCATTTTCAGCAGGAAATGGTGGAACCTCAGTATTCCTGCCTGAAGACCCCATCAACACAGCTATTGTTGCCACTGACTCTCTGTAATAACAAAAAACAAACCCAAAAGCCCCTGCTGTTTTCAAAGCTTTAGTCTAGTCTTGGAAATCAGATGAGTATAAGTCAAAACCAGGTAACACCTTTCTGGCAGCTTGCCTGTCCTGCTGTGATGTGTTATATTAAAACTGCCCATTACAGTTCTCTGCTTGTAGGCATGAATAATTCTTTCTCGTTAAGCGTTGCTCCTCCAGGATACTGGAGGAAGGAACAGTTTTACCCGTTGTGGTTGTTGATGTATGTTCTTTATTCAAAGTAATTGTTAGGTCACCGCATGCTTTGTTGTTATTCTAAACTCTGTGGAAGTTTTGCCTGCAACCTGGGCAATTTTTTAAGGGTTAAAAATGCAGAAGCATCTCATTATTTTTAGGTTAAATTCTAGATGAGAATTGTTGTCTTGGGGAAAAAAAATGTTGTTTTGGTTTAAAAAAAAACCCTATAAACAGAATTTGTCAATTCCTTCTCACAGTATTTATATCATCATGTAATCCTTTATATGCAGTGACACTATTTTATTTTGTGTATAAAATCTTTACTTGAAAGTTTAAATTTAATTTCATGAGCAAAATGTAGTCTTATTTAATTTCATTAGCAAAATGCACATTGGGTCTGATTTATTTGTATACCAACAATTTTTAAAAGAATTTATATTTGTGTAACACTGTAATTTTCCTTATCATAAATTTAAACATTATATATGTCTGTTTTATATACACATAGATGTAAATCTATATATATGTTTTCAACATTGTGTGTGTATATGCTTGTATACATACATACTAGTTACCTCAGTTGGGAAAAACAAAATAATTAAAACAAAAAAATGCCTATTCTTAAAAATATGCTATATAGCAGTTCTAGGAGATGAACTTACGAAATTAATGAATGACAGTGACGTAAGTGTTAAAATTGTTATTTTCGTTGCATCATTCTCTTAAATCCATAAATGACAAGAATGTTCAGTACTTTATAACCTTTCTCTCCATTTGATCCTTCCAAACATTGTATTAGGGAATAGATGTAAATATCAACCCCATTTTATAGTGAAGAAAACAGAGCTACCCCGAAATTAAAATTACTTTTTCACGATCGCAGCAGTATGGTGTAAGGCTGGGGCTGAGCTGTTTCCTGCTCTTTTCCTCCTCTCCCTTCCTCCTTTGAAGGCTGCTGTGAACCCTGAACGACAGGGAACTGTGAACAGAGATCCCAGGAGAGGCCTGCGCTGGAAGGCTGACCATTGTTTCCCTGTGTGTTCTTGACTTGCTTAGGCTATTTCTGTGTCAGTTTTCTCATCTGTAAAATGGGATCTGGTTAGTCTTTTTCCAGCTTTGTTCAAGACAGAGTTTGAACAATAATGGAGTTTTAATTTACTGAGAATTTTGAGCCTATATTTACAGTATAGTTTTTACCTTCTGTGTTTTTAGAAGGGGGAAGTGACTCTTTTCTTCTTCTTTACATGGAAGACAATAAACAGGCTTGAAGAGGAAAGTAAACAGGTGAGTGAGGCATCCTTTATCATTGAAACACAGGGAAGTAGCTCTTTAATTTTCTTAAGAAGCCTCCTTCAGCCAGGTCGGGGATCAAGGTTTGTTTCTCTTCTTTTGTTGCCTCCTAGCTTTGCAACTTCTCTTCTCAACTTGAGAATGAGGTTCTTTTTTTTTTCTCTCTTTAAAGTACTTATTGGTGTACGATAACAGATAGGCTGATTTCTTTAAGAGATGCAGTATTATCAGTGTTTGACTGCTAAGATTAAATTAAACCATAAAGTAGGACATATTTCCTAGACGTTTTATGTTTCAATCAGTGCTAAGATGAAAAAGATAAATAACTACTAAAGTAGCAATACAGTGAAGGAAACAAGCCAATATTATCACTTAATATTACGCAAGAAAGAATATTTGTTACGGACCCATGAATAAATACTAGTCAGTTAGTTAGTTAGTTACCACATAAAGGTAAGGGCTTTCACTTAGTGTGACTTCTCGTGTGTTATGTGACTTGGCCTCCGGGCTTTGTTGGTCCCCCCCACAGCCCTGCCGTTATGTAACCAATACTCTGTCTTTCCTGCCAGCATCGTAATACTTCAGGGCATGTATTATTTTTCCCAATACTGCGTTTGCAGTTCCTTCACAGGGACAGGCGACAACACTTTCATCTCCACTACAACCCTCCCCGCCTGTTCTTGAGACCATTTCTTCTCAGATGCTTGAGTTTCAGCCTCTTGTCCCTTCTTGATGATCCAATCCAAGCCTGACCTCAGAGAGCTCTCTTAGTGAGACCCTCCTAACACCTCCTCTCTCTTTCACCTCACAATGTTGACCACCTTTTCTCATCCCAGTCCCTTTGGGTTTTTTTTTTTCCTTCTGGCTTTTGTGCCCACATCCAGCATTCACAGTCCCCAGCTGACTCAGAGGAAACTGCAGCCAGGTTACCTGGTGACTCCTCTGGGAAAGAGCTATGCACTCATGTTGAGCCCTTTTCAGCTTTGGTTTCCTCTGCCTCTGACCCCATGGATCGTGCTGACTTCTTGAAAGAATTTCTGTAACTGACATGACACACACCGAGAGGGCGATAGTCCTCTCCTGTCAGGTGTTCCCTTTCGCCGCCGTCTCTCACCTTTTCACTCTCCTCATTGACAGGTCTCTCTAGGGTGTGGATTCTAACTAGCCCTCAACATCTAATGCTGAGTCTCCTCCTTTCACATGTCAAATAAGCAGGAACCTTAGAACTGGCCATGTCTTCTGAGGTCGCAGTGTCCACACCTCTCGTTTTGCAGGCGGGGTCTGTGGCACTCGGACAGACTGGGTCTCGTCTAAGCACACGCAGCAAGTGCGCAGCAAGCGCGCAGCAAGCCCGGGACTGGCAGCCTGGTCTCATGGCTCGGTCCAGCCCGTGGCCTTCCCCCTGCGCATTCTGTCCACCTGGTCCCCGCTGGGCACAGCCTCTGCAGGCTGCGCTGGTTTGGGAGACTTACACTGGCCACTGCTTTGAGACAGGTAGATCCTTAGCCGTCCCTTACATGGCCCCACATCGACTTTGGGCTACTGCTGCTCTTTATCAAAATCACAAAGAACAAAACACAGGGGATTTTACTAGACAGAAATGCTACGTTTCTGAAATTAAAAACAAAATTAAAAGGCAAATGGCAAAGTGGAAAAAATACAAATTTTATATCAGAAAAAAAGGTTAGAATATTTAGTATTTCACTCTTAAAAGAATCAGATGAGTGCCCCAGAAGAAAACTGGAAACAGAACACGTGACAGTGGGAACAGAGGATTCACAGAAGGCAAATAAATAAATGGCCATGCAAAAAAAAAAAAAAAAAAAAAAAGATCAACCTCGTCAAGCAGAAAGAAACCATTTTGTGATTATCAAAATGGGAGACTATTCTGAATTATGCTCATGGTCATGTTGACAAGGGTGAGGTAAAATATTTTCTCATACATGTTGGTTCTGGAAGGATTGTTTAGTTATAACAGTTATGATACATACATACAGTGGAATTAGACAACTATCAAAACTCTTTTAGGAGAATTTTATATGATATAAAAATGCTCACAAGTTGACTTGTAACAAGTTAAGTGGGAGCAAAAAAGGTGCTAAAATAAATAATATTCTAATTTTTAAAATGATCTATGTATATATATGCATTTTTTAAAAAGCTGTAAGGTGATACACCAAATGTTTAAAAATATTTATCATTGAATAGAGGGGTTATGAATGGTTATTCTTTTCTTTAAAGTTTTTGCATTTCTGTAGTCAATGTGTTATTTTTGAAATTAAAAAAAGAAAAACATTTTTTATAAGAGGACTTTGAGACCTCATTTTCAGATCACCTGTTCTTTGCAGATCTGCTGGTTCTTGTCTGACCTTTTAAAAAGCTGTCTCCTGCTCCTCACTTTGCAGAGCGTGTCTCTGTAGCAAAGGCCACGTGATGCAGAGAGCCAGGACCTACCTATGCTGTGTGAAGGAGCCACTGCCCAGCCCCTGGGGGGCTTCTTCACTTACTGAGTGAAGGTGTTGATTCCTACTACCTATAAGCCCCCCTGCAGGTCTAAAATTGGATCATTCCGCTCTTTCCCCAAGCTCTTTAGCACTCTCCTTTCCTGTTTATGCCCCCTTATATTATTTCATTGATCCTAAGCTGAGAGACCAAATGCACTTTGTAATCTGACTCTGGGAAGTTTTGTTGCCCATGGTCAAACAAACCCTCTAAAGATACTTTCTGAACCTCTAGGGGGTTGCTTTTTCTTAGCAGGTATTTTATTCTCAATTACAGCTATTTCATCCTTTTGCATCCATTTTTAAGTTCTAGACCAGGGGTCAGCAAACTTTTTTGTAAAGGACCAGGGAGTGAGTACTTTAGGCTTTATGAACCACACAGTCTCCATGCATGTTCTTCTTCTCCTTTTTTTCCTTTAAACAACCCTTTTTAAAGACGCAAAATTCATTCTTAGCTCGCAGGCCATAATCTGCGACCTCTGTTCATAACTTTAGAGGAAAGAGAAATTATTTTGTCATACCTGTTGATACTTGCAAACTTGATTTTCTTTTCTCGTATTTCTAAGACAGTTCTTCAAACTATAAATAAAGTACTCCTTCAGGATGAAAGGAGAGAATTTATATAATGGGTAACCAAAAGCACATTATTTTATCCAGTTCATAAAATGTGTGGGTAACCAAAAGCTCAGATATAGGATCTGTATTATGGGACTGTTTCACATTGTTCTTTATAGCATGTTCTTTATATCCCTGAAAATATTTTAGAATCCTAAGATTAAAAAACAAAACAAAACAAAACTAACCCTCATGCTTTTAGCAGGGCTATAGCCAGTGCTTTACATTCTCCCTTCTAAACATAGTGGTCTAGAACACAGATTTTATAGTCAGACAGATCTGAGTTTGGTCCCAACTTGGTCATTTATCAGTTGTGTGGCCTTTTCAAGTTAGTTAGCTGTGCCAAGCTTCAGTCTTCTCGTCTCTGAAATGAGGGCAGTAGTACTACGTATCTCTTCATAGGGTTGTTACAAGTGTCAAAGGAGATCAGACTTGTAACACAGTCTTGGCACAGCTCTTGGCACAAAAGAGGCACTCAGTTGATACAGGATTATTATTATCCTTTTTTAAAAAAGCATAACCAGTGCTTTCTTCAGGAACTAATTATAATCTTAAATAGTAGTCAGTCTCAGTAAGTGTGGCCATCACTAACCCACATTTCATCTATTCCAGAACTTAAACTCAATCTACTGAATGTGTAGTCCATTTCCTTTTATTTAATCCTCATTAGACGTTTAAAAAAAAAAAAAACCTTGTAATGATCCCATGAAGAATGAAAATAAAATATTTCCTCATTAATTCTATTTCTGTTAACCTTTTGCCATAAGTCCGATATCCCTATGCACTAGTTACTTTTATGCTTCAGCTTTATCCTTCCTGTGCCTTTCTTGGAGTTGAAGCACATAGAACTCAACACAGTGTCCTAAACAGGGATTTCATCATCGTTTCATTCTTCGATTCAGTAAATATTTATAGGGTGCCTACTGTGTACTGAGCACTGTGCGTGGAGCTGGATACACAGTGTGAGCAAAACCGAGTCCCTGCTCTTGTTGGGGTTGGGTTCCAGCAGGAGAGGTAGACAGGTGAGATGTGAAGAAAAATACGACACTTGCCGTAGTGTTTGAAGAAATTGGAGAGGGGTGGTGAGCTGGCAGGTGACTGAGTTTAGGGAAGGGACACTAGGGCAGGAGGATCAGGAAAGGCCACTTGTGAGCAAGTCAGTGGAGCTGAGACTTGAATTATCAGAGGTTGGTCATGCAGAGAGCTCAGAGAAGAGTGTTCTAGGCTAGTGAACAGCAGTGGTGAAGGCTGTGAAGTGGGGTGTTTGAGGAACAGGAAAAAGGTAATGTAAGTCTAAAACCTGGTGGTGGACAGTCTGCGGGGTGTTGGGAGAAGGTGTGGCTAGAAATGAGGGCAGAGAAGTAGGCAGGAGCCAGGAACTACAGGACTTTCTTGTATGGACTTTATTCTAAGAATGATGGGAAGCCATTGGAGGGTTTAAATCAGGAAATGAAATAACTTGGTTTGTATTTTTGAAAGATCACTCTAGCTGCTGTGTGTATGCGCTATGGGGAGATGGGGATTAAGCAGGCAAGAAAAAGCAAATAGAGAAAACTGGGAAGGAGCTGCCAGTGAGACAGGAAGGAAACAGGGAGAGTGTCTTTCAATATGGGAGTAGGGAGACGAGAGGGGGCAGCACGTGCTACACAAGACAGGGAAGGACAGGAGGTGACTAATGCATCTGGCAAGATGGAGCTTATTGGTGACCTTGCTAAGAGCCGATTTAGTGGAGTAGTAGGAGGAGAGAATGGAGGGTGAGGTAAATGGGAGAGCAATAAACGTAGAAGGTGAGAGTAGTATTGCTTGGAAGGGAAGCAGAAAAAAGGCAAAGAGGCTTAGAGGGCACTCAAGGTCAAGGGAGGATAATGTTAAGGTAAGCGCCTATGCACATGGGATTGACTTTGCAGGAAGGGAGGATTTGTGCAGAAGAGTGGATCTTTGCAAGGCCATGTCCCTCATATGAGAGAGGGACTGGCCCCGGGGGCTCAAGTGGAAGGTTGCCTTCAGGTAGGGACGAGGCTAACCCTGCAGCAGATAGAAAGACAGAGTATGTAGACTGAATGAGATAGAAATCCAAGTATTACCTTCATGTTCACAGTCCTTGCATTTCACTGGATCTTTGTGGTATATTATGACCCTCTAGATCTTTTTGTGCTGTTGCACTGATTTATTTGTGCAGTATATATTTTTCTCCCTCTGCAAGCCATGTATCTCACATGCAGATCTGTTTACATGTCTGTCTTTCCCACTAAACTGGCATCTCTTCAACAAGAGCAGTTATCTTCGTATCTCCAGACATAGCTCAGTTTGGCAGGAACTGAGTTGAAGGAATGACAGCTACCTCAGTACAAAGGACTCATGTAACAGCTACACAAATATGTGGTAGAAAGGAAAGTAACTTGAGAGCATGAATCAAATCAAATGTTTGCATTACTTAGAAAAATTAATATGGTTTCTCTTTTTAAAGTTGAATGGTTACTGATTACCAGAGCTTGAGGAGTAGCTAAAGGTAAGAAACAGGGACCACCTCACTACCACTTGGAAGAAGGTAGGATTTTTAACAGTCCCTTTGAGTAGGGATGAGTTAGTGTCTGGTATGCTGTGGTAGAAGGCACAGCTCTAGGTTCAGGAGAAACTTGAGACCCAAACTCACAGGAGAAGAGCACATCCCAGTAAGGTCAGTTTGCTTGTGGGGATCTCAGTAGCAGGGGAAGTTGTGTGTTTAGAACAAGAGTAGATGTGCAAGAGACGTGACCTAAACAGGTGTCTGCCAACGTGAACGAGAACAACTTTATAGAAAATGTGTTAAGCATATGTAGCTCTTTCCCAAATGCTTTCTGCTTGGATTGGGGGAAAAGACACAACAAAACAAAATAGTTAACGTTCCCCTTCAACATTATACAGCACATCCTAAATGAAGCATGACTTTCTGAGCTACAAGCTGCCCCTGGCAAAGAGGCTGGTTGTAAGAGCGTAATCTCAGTGTGTGCCCTGAAATTAATGTTCCGTGGGCACTCCGGATTTGTGTGACGTACTGTAAGTTATAGCCAACCCCACTGTTCTTCTCACTGCCTGCATTAAGTATCAGGAAATGAGTTGCCCTGAAAGGCACCATCTGAATAAAGGAAGCTTTTATGCCTTTATAACTCCTTGCCGCATGACCCCAGGTCACCACTGTTGGTACTGGGAGCTTTCTCTCTCTCACTTTTCACTCTCTTGCCTGAAATGGATGGGCAGTCTCCACATCAGGCTGGCGCGCTCTCTCAGCTTCCAGGTGCTGGCAAATGACGCTGCCATCCTCCTTGTGGGGGAAGGAGGCAGGTGCTGGCCTCTCCATCCTGTCTCTTCGCTTCCCAGGCTGTCAGCCAGAGAAAGGTCACAATCAGAGCAGCCCACCCCACAGAGTTCATTCTCTCCAGATTCATTAAGATGCTACCTTCATCTTTCCCATGGACTTTTCAAAACGCTTTCCGTCGTGCAGCCTCATTTTATTTTACGTTGAGCTGACCAGACCTCACATCTCACCAGGTATCAACTGGGAATATAATTCCATATTCCCTCACTGTGCTATGCCACCTCGCCAAGTTCTGTCTTTGTTACTCAGCTTTCATTCAGAAAGGAATTTTTAAAATATATTTTTATTGAAGTATAGTCAGTTTACAGTATTGTGTCAATTTCTGGTGTACAGCACAGTTCTTCAGTCATACATGAACATACATATATTCATTTTCGTATTCTTTTAAACCATAAGTTACTACAAGATATTGAATATAGTTCCCTGTGCCACAGAAAGGAATTAATTTGAATTACATGAAGCCATGGTTGTCTCCTTAAAGAAAGCTAGATTCTTGCACACCTTGGGAAACTATTTCTCTCTAACTGTACTTGAATCTCCCGGATTATGTGCCGTAACCCTTCTCTCCCTTTCTGATCATCATGGGGTCCCCTCATGTTAGAATTAAATCTTTCTATTCTGCCTCTCCCTGCTCAATGGGATTTTACTCAAGGGGCCATTGGCTTCTGTCTTCCTTTTATCTGAGAGAAGCTGATACAAGTGGAAAGGCATTTTTGAGTTTAAGCATAAGGCAACTGCCATAAGAGAAGAGAATTTTTACACCACAGGAGATGCCTATGTGTTAGTTTACTTTCCCAGGAGGATTTTGAATAAGTTTGGATTTGGGAAGGAAAATTCTTGTTCCAGGATGTGTTGATCGAGCAGTAATGTAGCATCCGTGGCCCAGACACACAGATGCGGTCCAGAAAGGGAGTCTTTTCTTCTACAGTAATGATTCAGGTCTTGACTGGGCTATTAAAATGCTGGGAAATTGTGAAGAAGTGTGATTTTTTTTCGCTAAAGATTTTAATAATTTTGCCATTGGACTGTCAGCTTAATCACTGCCTCACATTTGTCATATAAGCAATTGATGTTTTTACTAACATGAAGGACAGTATTCGTTTTATACTCTCTCCTTTCTATCTTTCCGTTTTTTCCCATTACACTGTAAGTTGTCAGATAAACTGAAATAGGAAGGTCGTTGCTAGGTTAACTAGAGTTTGGGTAATCCTGCGTGTATGGGAAGCTGGGATGGGATAGGGTGGGGGCTGATTGGGTTGTGTGTCTGAACAATGATCATGTTGGTGTGTTCCACACTGGGCCCCTGTCAGCTTCTACTTACCTCTCATTGCATATTTGGAAACTATCTTATAGCCAGAACAAAGCCCAGGGAAATCTCTACTCATAGTTTTGGTTGTGTTCTTATAGTTTCCATCTGGTAACAACATAGTTTGGAGAGAACTTTTCGAGCTTTTTGAGAACTCCTGAGACTCTTATTTTGTCTTTGCCTGCAGCCAAGATAGTTGAAGCATTGTCAGTTTATTTCAGGGGCACATCTTCAGGTAGAATGTGATACTATTTGGGATCTCAGATAGACCAAAGGGAACACAACTTGTAGCTCTTCTTGGAGCTATAATTTTGGTTTTATGTATGATGAAAACGAAATGGAATTTTAGCCCACGAGACATACCAAGGCAACTTAGTCATTATATAGTAGCAACGTCTCTTGTAATTTCCAAAGTCTCCTCCGATTTGTAGTCTATTGATTGTTCATTCCCTTCTTCAAGGAAATCAGGATTCCTCAGCCTTTCTCTGCAGTTGCTGAAATAGATTCACACGGTTGGAAGGTGAGTGAAGAGGTCAGAGCCCATCCAGGAGCTAAGGGGCCCACATTTCTTCCCTTCCTTAGTCTTCTGCTTTGTCTGCCTGTCCATATTTCTGCTCAGTGAAGGGAGACCAAAGGTGGTCCTTTAAGCAGAGTATGGGAATGAACAGAGTCAGATTCAGTGATGCAGAGAGGGGAGAAAGTGGTTGTAAATGAATGATGAGATTTGGAGCCATCCTCACTGCCAGCCATGGAATTCTCTTAAAAAAAAAAAAAAAGGGAGAGTGGATAGAGATAGTCAAATCATACTAATAGACTATTTATCAAGCACCCACATGCCTGGAGATGCCTAAAAGACCAGTAAATGGAGGTGTCAGATGATATATGTGGGTAAATTAATATGGTATTCAAATCAATAAAGTAAACACAAAATATTCTAAAGATGGTCAGGCTCATGAAAGCACAGTACTCACAAACATATAACCTTCCTCTGCACACAGCCCCTCTCATACATACACACACACTCAGGCAGAGACTGGTCATAAACTTTCTGAACCTCTGACCCCTACCTACTAGAAGGCATTTGAAGGAACAGAAAGGAAACAGCATATTGACCACAGGATACGTCCTCTCAGGCACTTGCACATGCTTTCGTCTCATTTAATCCTGCACAGCATTCCTGTGCAGTAGGCGTATTCTCATTTTTACAGATGAAGAAGTTGAAGGTCAGAGAGGTCACACTGTAAAACAAAACAAAACAAAAAAAAAAACGATGGGGCCAGATTTCAAAAGTAGGTTTGCCTGACTCCGAAGACCTTGAGTGGATTCTGTTTCCACTATATCAGGCTGCTTTGACAGAAGATTACTAATGTCTTTACCTGATGTATTTGTAGCATCTTTGCCAGGTTTGAGTCAACTTAAATGACTCCAGGATAAGAAGACCTCCTGTCGAGGCTTTACAAAAAACAAGTATCCCCAGTTAGTATTGCTTTCATCCTCGCTTTCTTAACTATAACCAGCACTGAGTCCTTCTTATAACCTGATAGCATTAAGTTATGATAACATTAGGGTGACAGGAAATAAAATCAGCAAATATAGATACTGCTTAGTAGATCAGTAAAATGTGAGAACTGGCAATAGTTAAAGTAGGTCTTATCTAAGCAGTGTGGACGTCAATACAAAGCACGGGCTTTAAAGACATTTCAGATAAAGATAACTTCGCTAAACAAGCTTTTTTGGGGGTATAAAGGGAAATACAGTCTTGCTTCTGAGCATCTTATCATAAGCATGATTCTGCCCCTGGCATGTCTATTCAATTTATTCAGACCTTATATCCAGCACATAGTAGGTACTAGGTAAAGGCTGAGTTATGGACTGAATGTGTCCTCCCAAAATTCGTCTGTTGAAGCCCTAACCCCCAGTGTGATGGTATTTGGAGTGGGAGCTTTGGAGACAATTTGGTTTAGCGGAGATCATGAGGGTGGAATTAGTGTCCTTATAAGAAAAAGAACAGCAATCAGCACCCCTGCTCTTCGCCTTGTGACTTGAGGACACGGCGAGAAGGTAGGCTGCCTGTACCAGGTTGGCTAGCACCTTGGTCTTGGACGTGCCAGCTTCCAGACCTGTGAGAAACAAATATTTTGTTTAAGCCACTCAGTCTGTGGTATTTTGTTATGACAGTTGAGCTGACAGACAGGCTAGGTGGAATGAATTGATCTCCATCTCTAAAAAATGTTGCCACCTTTCAACAACTTCATGTTGTTCTGTTCCTTTTACCTCTAAATTGCTGTACTCTCCTCTAATTTTGACTGTCATCCCCAATGACTAGAGAAAGAAAGCACAGGTTAAGGTTTCTCTTTTCCTTTCTCCAACTTCTGCCTCGGTGGACTTCATGCCGTTTCAGGGGCTCTTTCATTTTAGGAAAGACATCTGTCATTGTTGTGTATCCCCCATCCTCAGCCCTTATTAATCGTCAATGCCCCACCCATCCCAGGCATCATCTCACCTAAGCCTGCATGTCATTGGCAGGGCCCTTCAGAGTGGTGTTGCTGCCCCTACCCTGCAACTCCATATGCATATTTTAAAAATCAGTTGACAAAATTTCTATTTAAAAGCTCCAAGGGAAAGTCAGGTAGAGTAATAACATTTCATACAATTATTTGCCATATTGGCACTGAGGCAGAGAAATCTGTTAGAAAAACTGTTTGCTCTTTTCCCGTGTGTCCATACTGGATAATATAGAGCTGGATATGCTCTCTCTAGTCTGAAGCTGTCATGTGCTGTAATAACTGGTTTGACACCTATTATCTTTTTTAATGCAGAGAGGAAATTGTCAGAGTTCACAACAGTAAAATAGATCCTTTGTTATTTGTATTATTTTCACTTGAAAGTATTTTTTACTCTTTGCCTTGATAAAAGTGAAGTTTATGTGGTAAAAGACGATGTCATGACATGAAATGCCAGAATCTGGACAGTATCAGAGCAGAAAAGGATTCAAATGAATCATTAATCGGTATTTTTTAGAACCAGTGTTTATAAGCAAAGCTGTCAGCTTAAATCATAGCCTAACCTCACAGGATCTTAGTGCTTTATCAGAATAATTATTCATCGGCGACTTTAATATTTCTTCCTGGAGTGGTTGAAAGCATCCTTTCCATGGTGGTTCATAAGCTCATATCACACACCCTGGCTTCACTCAGGCCTACGTTCATTCATCGTAGGAGGAAAGATATATGCTGAATTATGCTTTTAATTTTATATCCCTGGGAGGAATTCAGGCACAGATTATTCTGGCCTTTGTGCTGTGCTGCCTTGAAAACAATTCTAAAGTGCCTAATGGTTAAGCTTTAAAACTACTTTCAATGAATCTTTGATATTCGACATCTGTATTAAACAGAGTGAAAAACGCAATGGCAGTTCCAAATTAATTTTCTCCAGCCTGTCAAATGGACATTCAAGAAATCAAATGGACATTTCCAAACTTGTTTGCCAGTTTACATTCTGCGAAGAGGTCATTGCCATAGAGTGGTCTGGGAAGAAGACCACTGAATGTGAGCCACTGCGTCCCCAGTCCTGGCTCTGCCTCTCCCAGGGACCTGCAGAGAGTGTCTCTGTACTTTTAGAACTCAGTTTTCTCTTTGATTAATTTTGATATTTGAGCTAGACTCTGTCTCAGGTCTCTTCCCTGCCCTTCCTGTCTGTAATTCAAAGGGGGAAGTATGGCAGCAGTTTTTGGCCAAGAAGTATCAGGGACCCAGGAGATCATGGCCACGCCTGTTTTCTGAGGGCCGAGTAGTGGCCCCTGTATAGAATAACTTCATTCTGAGCAATCAGCAGATGTTACGTGCCTCGATAGAGAATGCTGTGCTTGGTGCTGGGGGAAGGATGAAGAAACGAAAACAGTTAATTTGACAGAGAAGTGAGAGCTAAAGGCACAGAAAAGAAAATGATGAGTTATATGTCAGATAAGTGCTCTCTGTAGTAAATGTTTGGGGCAAGAGTTGAGATACTAAGGGAGGCCCGCAGAGCTGCAGAGCTGCAGAGCTGCAGAGCGGGAGTGTGCTGTGTGCAGGCAGGGGTGCAGGCGGGCCCGTGGGAAACAGAATCACAGACTCATGAGCTGTGATTGGGGCACAGTGAGGAGCTAGGCCAAAGGTTCTTCCTTTTAAATGTAGCCATTACTAGGAGATTTTTCTAAGAATTAAAAAAATACGACTGTTAAAGAAAGTTGGGAAACTAGAAAAACATTAAAAAAGTAAAAAAATCACCCATAACCTCACAATCTATGGATCACTACTTTGACCTTGACCTATTTCTTTTTAGTCACGTGTGTGTATTCTTTTCAAAAATGAACTTCATATTATATATGTTTTATTTCCTATTTTTGTTTGTGTTGTATTGCTTTCTCCCACTTTATTAAATATTCCTTGAAAACGTTTTTCAGCACTGTATGTTATTTCACTATATAGATATTCCCATAATTTGACTTTTCCTATATTGAAGCACATATAGGTTGTTTTTGTTTTGATATTATAAATAGTACTGTGATAAATATTCTTACATATAAATTTTTACTTACTCTTATATATGAATTATGTAATTATTTGAGATTTTAAAAAAATTACACTTCGCCTTTCATATAGAATTTTATGTGGCATTTGAGGAGTTTGAACTTTAAATTGTAGACATTAGATACCAGCTAAAGTTTTTAATCATGCTGTTGATTAACCATTTGACTTTAGAAAATAAGTGCAATTGTACCTTAGAAAAAGACTGGAGGCTGCCTCTACCCTGGGACAGGTAGGAGCGTCCTGGAAGAAGACTGTAAGGACTGACGCTGTTACCTGTTTACTGATTTGTTCATTTATGTAAGGCAGGAGCTTCATCAGACCCTGGGAATGAGGTTGGCTTGGATTAGTTTAAGTCCCTGTCAGTTCTCTGTAACTACTGCAGTGGTCTCTTAACTGGTTACCCTGTTTACACTCTGGTTCCACTTTATTTTCCACCTAGTATGTGCACATAACTCTGTAGGGTTCCCATTATACCCAGGATAAAAATCCAACATCTTAATATGGCCACTGTACTGTCCATATATTACCTTCAGCCTTACTGGCCTTTTTTAATGCATTTTCTTAAATGTGCCAAGTTCTTTCCTACCCAAGGATTTTCCCACATGTTGCCTCTCTTCCCAGATTGCTCTTCCCCTAGGCTTCCCCCAGCTTCCCCAGACTTGCCTTTTAGTCTTGGCTCAGTTTTCGCTGACTGAGAGAATCCTTTCTGACTACCACCACCCCTTATCTGAGTCATCACGTAGAACCCAGGTCTTTTTCTTTAAAGCACTTTTACTTGTGTGTTTATTTAACGTATGATCCCCCACTAACCTGTAAGCTTTGTAGTGGCAGGGACCATGACTGTCTTGTTCATTTTTCCCTAGTCCCTGTCACTGTCCTTGTCACATGGTAGAGGTGAAAGAATAAGTGAAAAGTACGTAAGACAGATGTAGCCCCAGGCTTCTTAGAGTTTATAATCTTACTGAGCTTCCATGTTAGCTCTGAGGGTAAGAGAAAGGAATCATGATGAATGAGGACTTTAATCTAGATGGTCGGTAGGATAACGGTATCATTGACAGAAATGGCTAGGCTACATCAAATTAGGAGAGAAATGATGACTCCAGTTTTAGGCATGTGGAATTTAAGGATGGAAGTGGGGTAAGTGGGATAACCCATTGGGTGAATCCAGCATGCCAACACCAGTCTCTTGTCGTAATAAAGTAAAGCCTTACTCCAGATCTGTTGTGTATTTATTTTATTTTATTATTCATGAATCAGAGAACTTTTTTTAAATTGAGGCCCTGAAGCCTTTTAAAAAAAAGTTATTACCTTTATCCTTCTAAATCGCAGATGAAAAAATAGAAAGAATAAAGCCATCATTTTAGTCTTACTTAAAGACCCGACGTTCTGCCACCCCCATTACTGAAACCCTGACACTTCCTGTTCTGTTTGGAGGAGAAAAAACATTGGAACTTTACTCTTTGTTCCCTGCCCTAATCCCTCCATCCACTCCCACTTCAATTATTCTGGAAAAAAAATACAAATTACAAATTTGAGGAGTGTTTTCACATCCTCACTGGGATCCAACCATAGTATCAGGCTTATAATGTTAGATTTTGAGTATAGTGTTTAGTCTTGGTATTTCACAAAATTGCAGAGATAAATTTAAATTGGAAGCTGCTTTTTCCTGAGAAATAATAGAAAGTCTGCCCTGTGAAATGTGAGTAATGCAAGAATGGGCTTGATTATGATTTAAGCAGGATTAAGATCTTAGAAAGCCAAACCTAGATATAATCTCATTTCTTCACATTATAGACCTAGCATATTTTTAGGAAACTAATGAAAATATGAACCAAATTCCATCTCATATAGGTGCCTTTTGGCCTTGTGTCTATAGAGGTTATAAAATTTATCCCTGGCCCAGATGGTTATTCTTTGTTTTCAAGATTGAGACTACCCTTGAGCTATTAGACAGGTGCAATCTTGAGGTCATACATAGTTTTTTTTAAGTTGTTTAAAAGACCAAGGTGTTGTCTTTTGCTGCTTGGGCACCTTTCTATGACAGTGCCCAGCTCTCCCTTTCGGTAACCGACTCAGCCCGACACAGTTGTACTTGCTGCTTAACACTCTGTAAAACGTTATTTAAATATTTCTAACTTATTGTTTCGTGCTGGGTTTTATGGAACATAAATTTCTATTTAGGCCACTAATTTACAGTAGAAGTTTGTTACTAATATCACTGCAGGCTCCATCCATCTAAAAATATTGCTCATAACCTACGTGAAAAATATGTTATATATTTGCACTGTATGTAAACAGCATTGTGTTTTATTAGTGTGCAGTGCTTTGTCTATGGAAATGTTGGTATTGCAGCATATATTTAGAGGGGGTAGGAACTCAAGTCCGGTGGAAAGACTACAGAAAAGTGAAATCCCTGCAGGATTGGATTTATGGAATTTTCAGAGTGCTTTGCAGAAAATCTACACACCCTACCTACGTTTTCTACAAAGACAAAGTGGAATCTTGCAGAATGTTCTGGGAAGCTCTGTTATTTCATGTATTCTCCATATTTCTAAGTGGTTTATAGAGAATTGAAACTGCAAATATATTCAGCTTAAGAGAGGCAATCATGGCTTTAGTGGTCATGTTTTTACCTTGAAAAATATTTATTAAATAGACCAGAAATAATCTAAGTTGGATCTTCCTTCTGGTAGTAGAGAAATGTAATTCCAAGGAATGACATTTGTTTTTGTTTTTGTTTTTGCTTTTGTTTTGCTAGTGTCTTTGAGCTGGAGATAACTTAGGGAATGGGAGGTTTAAGACTACAGAAGAATTTCTTTGGGTCATTTTGAGGAACCTTTAGTTGCATTTTGAGGAACCTTTAGTTAAGTCACGCAGACTTGGTTACCTCAAAGTATTCAATTCTGAGTGCTAATCCTGCCCTTCACTAGTAAAACTGAGGGAGAGAAAGTTAGATATGCATTATGATTCAATGCCATTTATAAGAGTTTGTTTTGTTCCTGATGTCCTGATTGGTCTGATTCCCTGAATGAGGCAGCCTGTGCATTGACTTCATCCACCTCCCTTTGATAACAGCATAGCCACTGGGCATCACCTGGTGAATCCAAAGTTGGTACTTGTTGACCAGTTGAAAAGGTGATTGTGTGTCAACACCAGACTGAAGTAAGCGCCAATTAAGCCATCAGAGCCAAGTTCTATCATCTTTCATGGGTATATTGAGAATTGACAGCCAGGTTCATAAATGGAAAGTCTTACAACTTTTTTGAAATACATTTGCAGAAAACTAAGGCCATTGGTTTTGCTCCTAAAATAGTGATACTGTGGTAAGAAGCTTACCATCCTGTACTTACACGGTTCCCACGAGTGCCAGAAGCCATCATCTGTGATGAAGATTTTTTATAAACAACTCCCGAAGAGTTTTAATGTAGCAAATGAATCTTGGAAAACTGCTCTCTTTCTAATTTACTACTTTGTTCAATGCATGTTAAAGAAGAAGCAGTGAATCATATAATTAAATGTGATTTTTAAAGCCTCTGAGGTGGCACTTTCTAATTGATACTCAACTGGCATTTTGCTTGGCCTGTTGGACTGAGGCGGGAGGTCTTCCAAAGCTCATCTCTTCTGAGGGCAGACGGAGTGTGAGGGGGGCTTTAGCAGCAGCGTGCTGCTCACCATGCCTTTAAGTGGCTTCTGCTGTCACGCTGTCATCACTTTGTTCTACACAGACACAAACCCCACCAACGCTTCTCTTGGTCATGTTTTACTTAGAAACTTCAAAAATGTTCACATTAAAATGATAAAGCATTTTTCAAAAGCTGACCACTAGATCATTAAGAAAAACTGGGATAGAATCTGAGTAATAAAGATTTTCTAAAAAAAAGGCTTTTTCCTGAGTTCACAAGAAAATGAGCATTCCCTAACCAGCATTTATATCCACAGGGCATTGCCTGCAACTCCCTCAGTTATAATCCATCCCATCTTCAACCTATGGAAGCTTTGATTTTCGAGACCAGGACATCCTTTGGCTACATGGAGATTTTGTGCCCAGGACCATGGCTGCCCTCCCATCTGAGCTTGGCCTCCCATTTCGACTTAGGCCTGTGCTGGGTAGGAAGATAAATGTGAAAATTAGACTGCATTTTTGGCCAGGTTTTTCACTTTGTCATTTTCTTTCCCTCCCTGGTTATTTCTTCTGTTCTTACAGAAAGGAAAACAAAGCCCATTTAACAACCACAAAGTACACAGTCCACAGAGGCCTTAAAGATTACTGGCAACAAAACATATTTATGTCTTTAATAAGGAATTGAAATGTACCCCTTACTAGATAAATTTTACTCTCTGTTCTTTCTCTCTGGAAATTGTTGGTATTGGGTGAAACAATTTGGTTTATAGGGTTTTACATTAATATCTTGATTTCTGAGGAAGTATTTTGTAGCATTTCCTGCCAATAATGAAATTTTGAGGTAATTCTAAATTCTGGTGAACCTGGACAGTTTTGAGTTCAATACTATATTATTTCGCACGACTTCCAAGTGTCTGAAGAGTGAAAGAGTACGTCGCATGTAATAAATGCAAGTGGGTGTGAGAGTTTATTGAAGGGGCAAAGATGTGGCTAAAGATACAGTTAATAATAGTTGAAGGTGAAAACTGAGGGATCATTTATAGAATCTAAATTAAAATCACAGATGAAATGATCATGTTGTCATCGGATGGTCTTCTAACAAGGTCTTTCTCAAAAGATGAGGCGGTTGTGATGCCACAAATTAGGTAGGATATTTGAAGAGTGGGCTTTGGGATATCTCTGCATCCCTCTTCTCCATACTCCTCTGGGTACATGGTCAAGCAGGGCTGAGAGACGTTATTTGGAGATGAGGGACCTGGAAGCACTGTTGAAAGTCAGTGCAAGATGGGAGCTGAGCCAGCCACTAGTTTTGCCTCATGTAGACTATTTACTTTTTGGCCACTCATCCAACATTTCTGAATAAGCTTTCTTTACCCCATGGATGCAGCTTTGGATTTCTAAAAACATGCAAACAAGAATAATAAGCCTGAAAATGTTGATATTTTATTTCCCTATTAAGAGAGGGATTGATTTTTTGTTTTTTTGTTTTGCTTTGATAATCTGAGTCCCAGATTCATCCTTGGGATTTCTCCTATGCAGTCAGACATAGTTAAATATTTTGGATAGTTATTAGGGAAGTAAAGGTAGGAGATATTTTGCTTATTGAAATGTAGTCGAATAACCTCTAAGGAGGAATACGGAAGCTATATTTCTACATACAAATTTCTTTTATTAAAGTTTTACATACGAAGATTGTGCTGTTCATTCAAATGTTTGGGTATCTTCTCTGGGCCTACAGTGGTGTACTGCTTATAGTAGAGAGGGTTCAATCTCTTTGAGTTGAATTTTAAAATACTACCCTAGGGAATCCTAGAGTTACAGAAGAGAATAAAACATGATTCCTGCCTGCAAGGAGCTTACAATTTGACAGATGCAAAATAACTCTAATAAAATGTATTAAGGGATAACAGACATACATGCTGTAGGAGTCTAGGGGAAGGAAACCAATATTTGCAGAAATAATCAGAGAAGGCTTCCTAAAAAGTAATTATACTAAGTCCTTCTGTCTGAAAAATTGTAGGCATCTTTCAAGGCCTAATATAAATAATTTTTAGGAATTTCTCCCTGATTATCCCTGAAATGTGCTTGCCATTTCCTAACTATGTCCTTTCCCACCCTGAACCTCCCTAAATGGAAGAGATTGGAGAGTGAGTATGTATAGTAGTCAAAGATGATCAGAACAGAGAAATCAAGACGAGGGAGGAGAAAGCTCTTCTGATGAGGTGATGAATCTCTTAGACATGATGAAGCTGAAGTGCAGGATATCGAGGTGGCTTGTCCAACAGGCGGGTGAAAATGTGGAGTGGTATTTCACGGGGCAGATTAGGTTTTCGGTTGACCCTGCACAAGCTGAGGCTATGGACGTGGATGGAAGAAATTGCCTGTCAAGTTCTTGTAACTCTAACTTTCTTTTACCTAAATTAAACTGTCCCTAGTATTTTTGATTAATATCTAAGTTGGTGTCATGGCCTGATACTGTGTTGGTAGGGTGAAGATAATTTCTGAGATTTCTACCTTGGATTTATAACTGAGGAATTTGTATACAGAGATGCTAATAGTTGGAGCTACATAAATTCAGAAACAGATAAATAGTTTTATGTTTGTTCTTGTGAAAGAGACAGGCATACTCTTTCCTAGGTCGAAGGGGAGAAACTTTGAGGTAAAAGAAGGGCCTGACACTTCCTGGAAACCAAAGACAAAAGAGGCAAAAGTAGAATGATCCTTGTTTTCCATAGCTTTCTCTGTGGTTTTGGGAAACTGTCTTAATAACTTAATAACTTTTTTTTAAAACTCAAGTCTTAATAACTTTTTCCAATTCTGTAGTCTTTTTTCCCCCTTAAATTCAAGACCACAAATAGGAAAAGCTGTATTTGCATTTCAGTTTAATCAACTTTCTCATTAGTACATTCTAATGTAAGTGTTCCCTGATTATCGACTGAAATTTACTGGATTCTGTATGTATGTATGGTTATGCGTAGATTTATTATTATTGTTCTTGAATTTTGGTGTTTTTATTTACCAATAATATAGCTCATTTGGGTGTTAGGAGTGTTCTAGATTTGAAGGATTTCTAGTTTCTTTAGAATATGATTAGAAAATGCCAGATATTTAAATGAATGACAGGAATTTCTTTCTAGTTTTGTTTATTCAGTGTGACCTTTCTTTGGGGTTCTTAGCAGTACCCTACCACACACCTATCTATGCCTTTGGCTTTCCTATAGTGGTTTTTGTGTTTTTAAAATATTGAACTATTTATGGAGGACATATATACCCCAATTAAAATATTTTATACATTTTTATAACTATGAATTATATCTATTAAAATGTATTTTGAAGTTATAGTTCAAGAGCACAAATGGACAAAAACAAACAAAAAAACCACACTGCCACCTTCAAGAGGGAAAAGAAATTTGGAGCTCAGAGTTTTAATCAATTTGACATTACTGCAGGTTCTGCAGATGTTAAAAGAATCATAAGAATATTATGAACAATTCCGTGCTAATAAATTAGGCAATTTAGTTGAAATGGACAGATTTGTTGAAAGACAAAAACTGCCTGAGTCACTCAGGAAGAAATAAATAACCAGAATAGCCATTTATCTATTAAAGAAATTAAAATTTACAGCTGAAAACCTTCTCACAAAAAAAAATGCCAGGCCCAGTGGCTTTACCGATGAATTCTACCACACATTTAAGGGAGAAATGACACGGATCCTACATAAACCCTTCTAGAAAAACTAGAACAAAAGGAAATATTTCCCAGTTCATTCTGTGAGACCTGATACCAAAATGGACAAAGATAAAGATGCTGTATCAACATAATTAAAAAAACTACAAACCAATATCTAGCTTTCCCTCATGGAACACAGATTAAAAGTTTCTTAACATTGTAGCAAATTGCAACAATCCATTAAAAGGACAAGCACATCATAATAAGGTGAAGTTTATCACAAGAATACAAACCTAGTACAACACTTAAAAATCAGTTAAATATGATTACCAAACTAAAATTGAAAAATCATGTGATTGTCTCAATAGAGGCAGAAAAAATTTAACAATACCAACATCCATTCCTAATACTTTGTGCAAACTGGGAACAGAAAAGAACTTTCTCAAACTGATAAGGGCTTCTATGGAAAGCCTATCGTACTCACAAGTGAAAGACTGAATGCTTTCCCCCAACATCAGGAAAAAGTCAAGGATGTTCATTCTCATGACTCTCATTTAGCATTGCACTGGAAGTTCTAGCTAGTGCAATAAGACAAGAAGAGAAATAAAAGGCATTTAGATTGGAAAGGAGGAAGTAAAATTGTTTTTATTCTCAGACATCATCATCATCTATGTGGAAAAATCCAGTGAAGTCCTCAAAAAAGTCACTAAAACTAATAAATGAGATTAGCAAGGGTGCAGGATACAAGATCATTGTACAAGAATCAACTGTATTTCTATATAGTATCTATAAACAATTGGTAATAAAAAATTTTAAACAATATTATTTACGATAGCACCACAAATTTTTGAAATACTTAGGGGAAAAATGACAAAAGATATGTAAGACACTGAAAACTACAAAACAATGTTGAGAGAAATTAAAGATCTAAGTAAATGGAGAGAGATACTGTGTTTACAGTTCAAAAGATTCAATATTGTTAGGATGTCAGTTTTCAAATTGATCAATAGATTCAACACAGTCTCCGTTAAAATCCCAGCAGGTACTTTTGAAGAAATTCTAAAATTATATGGAAATGTAAAGAGGCTAGACTAATCAAAACAACTTTGAAAAAGAAGAACAAAATTGGTTTTTCTAACAGTACCCAATTTTAAGACTTACTGTAAATCAAGGCAGTGTGGTATTGGTGTAAAAGTTGACAGATCAAATCTGTCAGAAGAGAAAGTCTGGATGTAGACCTATGTAATTATGGACAACTTATTTTTAGCAGAGGTGCAGAGGCAATGTAGTGGAGAAGGGAAAGCATTTTCAACAAATGATGCTTGAACAAATGAATATCCATATGTAAAAAAAATTGAACTTCAAATCATACTTTGTATGATAGATAAAAATTAACTCAAAGGATTGTTGATCCAGATATAAAAACTAAAATTAGAAAACTTCTAGAAGAAAACAACTTTGATGACCTTGGCTTGGGCAAAGGTTTTTTAGATATAGCACCAAAAGCCTGATTCATTCAAAAAAATTTTTTTGACAAATTAGATTTCATCCAATGTAAAAACTTTGGCTCCTCTAAAGACACTATTAAGACAATGAAAAGATGAGCCGCAAACTGGGGAAAAATATTTGCAAATCATATTTGATAAAGAACTTGTGTTCAGAGTGTATAAAGAATGCTTATAACTCAATAACTTAGAAAAAAAATCCAAGAGTAAAAGGGGAAAAGATTTCAATAGATATAGTTCACCACACAGGATATATGAATGGCAAATAAGCCCATGAAAAAACTGCTTGCTGTCATTAGCCATTAGGGAAATGCAAATTAAAACTAAAATGAAATTAGAAGACTTGATCATAACAAATGTTGGTGGAGATGTGAGGGAACTGTAACTCTCATACTCTTAACTCTGCTGATGAGAGTGTAAAGTTGGTATAACTGTAAAGGAAAACAGTTTGGCAATTCCTAAATTGGCAACTTTTAAAAATGTGAAACATGAACCAACCGTTTGACTCAGACATTCCACGACTACATATTTACCAAGGAAAATGAAAGCATATATCCATACAAAGACAGGTGAATGTTCATAGCAGCTTCATTTGTAATAGGAAAAACTGGAAACAACTCCGATGTTTATCAACAGATAAATAGAGAAGTAAATTGTGATGCATCCACACAATAGAGTACTACTCACTGATAAAAAAGGATGAACTGTTGAGACGTGCAGCAACATGGATGAACCTAGAAATAACTATGTTGACTGTGTTAAAAGATAAGCTTAAGTACATTACATTTTTGAAGAATTATTTGAGCAAACAGATTCCAATTGAGCAGCAGCAAACCAGAAGTGGTTAGGAGTGCTCCATTGACAGGAGCTGGGGCAAGGTTTTTATAGAGGAGACATGGAAGCAAAACAAGGAAATTATTTGGTTTGCTATAGCTTAAGTGATTGTATTATTTGGGAAAGCCTGATTGGCTCTTTGTAATTAGTCATTCTTCTTAACTTTGCACCATTAACAAGTGAAATAAGCCTGGGATGGGGGTAATTTCAGAAAATTAAAAATAATGTATAGTGCCAAACCCCACTACAGATTGGGAACAGAGGTGGGAAGGGGAAAGATTAAAAGGGGCCCAAGGAAACTTTGGGGGACGTTGAGTATGTTAATTATCTTGACTATAGTGATGATTCCATATGTCAAAAATTACCAAATTTTATTCTTCATATATATTGTTTGTTTCAGTTAAAACCTCAGTAAAGCTATTAAAAACAAGTAAAACCAGTTTCCTTTAAAAAGGAAATGGAATTATGAAGCTCAGAATTTTTACCAAGCTGGAAGAAATTTTTAGGACTTAAGTGTGGGTCCAGCTGGCCTGAGGTATTCCTAATGGAAACAACAAGGTATGTGGCTATAAAATTTACTGTGTCATTTCCTTCACCCCAGAAAGTGAACAGAATGAGACTGAAAGTCCTAGTCAGGATTAGGGAGGTGATTTCCTAAAGCACAAAATTTAATTACTTTTATAGTTTTGTGACAGAAATGAAAGATTTCATCAATTGCTGAGTTATCTAGCTTAAAAAAAAAAGCCCCAAATATGAATTAATTAGTAACAGAGTCTGAGGATTAGCTGAGTGTCTATATGGTAAGTGAAGAAGCACTTCTTGTTTATTATAAATTCATTAGCTATTAGTTTGAAGTGCTGCATTGTTCTTGTATTACACTAGTAAATTCTTCTTTCTTTTCTCTTGGAAGGAGACATAGATACGCAACTGCAGTGTGCGTAATGATGTTCAGAGTAATGGTACCAACCAAAAAAACAAATAGCAATGTGTTGTCAGCTTCCTGGGTAGAAATGACATAAGGGGCAGTCTGGTTTTATCATTTCTCAGATCCAGCTGTTTAATGATTGCTGTGATATTTCTAAGTTGGAAAGAAGACAACACAAAACTTAAAAACAGGGGGAAATTCAGATAGATGTAAGATCACTTGCTTTTTCTTACTGTATAAAATTTAGATGCAGATCCTTGGAAGTTTAGTGTTTCTAACGAGAAGTCTGTTAACTATGTGTTAAAAATGTAAGCAAGCAGATTATCTCTCTGAAATAGTTGTGTTAGCATTGACTCCCCACTCTCTCTGAAATAGGCTGTTTCAGTAGGACTTTTAGTTGATACCTATACCATAAGCTAGCTTGAGATGATCCTCTCAAGATGATGAAACAAATGAGACCAAACAAAGCTATAACTCTGTCTGTAGAATTCTGGAAGCCACAATACACAAACCAACTCAGGAGGAAACAATAAGAAATAGAATGGTTCTTTTAAAATCAAAGACTACATGCTAACCTCTACTTTAAAAGAATTATTCTTTGCAAGTAACTATACTTGCAAATTAAGTATATATTTGGCCATGTGAAATGGGTTCTTTGACTAAAACTTGTCTCTGAACTTACCTCCTCCAGTTTATCTGTAATTATAAATGTGGCTTTCAACTGTTTCCACTGTGAAGGTGTATTAATAAAGATAGGCTAAGCTCTGTTGTAACAACATCAAAGTCTCAGTAATTTTGCATAAGAAATATCTGGTTGTTGTTGATGTTACACATCTACCGTAGGTTAGATATTCTGTTTCACATAGTCCCTCAGGGACAGAGAATGATAAAAGCTCCACTGTCCTATAGTTGTACCAGCTGGAACATGTGGCCTCCTTGGTCATTGCAAAAGGGGAAGGGAGAGTTGGAGAGTCACACCCATGAGCCTTTTTCAGCATAAAAAGTGACAAGTTCTTTCATTCACAGCACATTGGCCAGAACTACTAATACGGCTCCACCTAACTACATGGTAGCTGAAGAACTAGGTCGGGGCTGGGGATAGTCCATGGATAGTCAGTGATAAGTAAATGTCTTTGCTACAGAAGGATGGTCAGATTTTTACATAACTTGAGCTCCACTTTGCCTGACACTTTTGAAATAGCACCTTTAATAGAAAATTTAATGTTAAATAATTAAAGTATCCAACTGGTAAAGATGCTTATAAGATGGCCTTTTAAAGTCACATGAATCATTTGTGTATTCTCATTTGTTAACAGGGAAGAAGGGGCAGAAGAGAATCAGTACATTCTTCAGTTTACCATTATTCACATAAATAGTAAATTGCCAGCTTCTATTTTCCAGGTAGTCAAAATGACCTTGCTTCTGACCACAAAGTGAGGGTGTGTGTGTGTGTGTGTGTGTGTGTGTAGAAATAGGTGGCTAAAATGAAAAGTCAAAATGTATTTTGAAAACAGCTAGAGTGGTTTCAGCCATCTTTGGTTAGGACTTTCTCCTGTTAGGAATCACTCAGTCCCAGTTTTGGCTGAGTTGTAATGTTGCCTTCCCCTCCAATAAAGCTAAACCATTGAGGAGGGAAATCTTACATCATGATAGAATTATCTTCAACTTTTATTTAGGCTACTTCCTAGGTTTTTCCTAGGACAAACCAAATAGGGAATGAATCTAGGGTACAGTGGCAAGGACTAGTAGAGTCTCTTTGCATTCTTAGGAATGCCTGGGAGATTATTTATATTCAGACCACCAAATCCAAAGACATTCTGTCTCAATTTAGCCTAGTCATCTGACCTGTTAACTTGTTAACTTTTAACAGTTAACATAATTTTTTATAATAGTAAAACATTATTATTTTGCAGATAGGAAACTAAAAAATAGTAGAAAAGAAAATCCTCACAAAAGTTTCAGTTAAAAAACAACTTCTTTTACTTGAAAACAAATATTTTAATCTGCTTTTTTGAAGAGCCCCTTTTTGCTTGGAATATTAATTGTCCATCACGGACACTGCAGAGTCTGGCACTTGAAGCTTCCACTCCTGGACTGCAGTCTCCTTAGAGTTTACTACTCCAGTTCACCTTGCAATCCTGCTGTCATCTTCCCCTACATATTATCAGAGTTCTACAAGCACTTTTTAAGTACTTGTAAGTATCAGGCAGCAAGATCTGTTAAATACGGTTATGGAAAAGACATGATCTGTGCACTTGAAGAACTTGTAGGCCAGTTAGGGAAGAGAGACATGGAAATTGATATTTCAGTATAATGTTGAAGTGCTTAAGGGCCTTATCCTGAGCTCCTCTGTTTTCTCTACCTATACTTCCTTTCTCATACATGGATATGCTTCTGGTTCTCAAATTTATCTCCCTGGCCCAGGCCTCTCTACTGTGCTCCAACTATTGACTTGAAATCTCCACTTGGGTATCTCTTAGACATCTCAAACTTAACATATCCCAAGTTAGAACACGATTTTCACTCCTCCAGTCAGCTCTTCTCTGTCCCAGTAAATGGCACTGTTATCACTTATCATTGTATCTTGGTCTCCAAGCCTAGGAGTCATCTTTGAT
This sequence comes from Camelus bactrianus, assembly GCF_048773025.1. Lineage (NCBI taxonomy): Eukaryota > Metazoa > Chordata > Mammalia > Artiodactyla > Camelidae > Camelus > Camelus bactrianus. Next base: position 40,059,894 of record NC_133558.1, read on the forward strand.
TCTTCTGCTTTTCTTGTTCCTCACACTTCAGCCGACTGGAGAGTCCTGGTAGTTTTAATTCTGAACTGCATCTTGAATCTGTCTACTGCAGTTACTCTGCACTGCCACCACTCCAGTTGAGGCCAACATCATTTCTTGCCTGGAGCGTAGTGACCCCTAACTGGTCTTCTTGTTACTCCTCCAAGTAATTCTTCATGTGATAGCCAGACAAATCTTAAAGTTAAGGAAGGCTGAATTACCTTCTTTGCTTGAAACCCTTCAATGATATCTCACCTTCAAACTTCTCTGAGGTCTGTTAGGCTTTACATGGTTTGGTCCTTGCCTCTACTTTTTCATCTTCATCACATGCCTCTTTCTGCCTCTCACTGGGCTCTGGCCATGGTGGCCTACCTTCCTTTCCTTGAATTTACCGAATTCTTTCTCACCGGAGTATGTTTGCCTTGCTTTCCTCTCTGCCTGTCTCTTCCCTTCAGCTTCTTGGATCTCAGCTCACATGTCACCTTTTCAGAGAGCCCTTCCCATTAACCCTGTCTTTCTCATGATACTGTATTCATTTCCTTCAAAGTGATTATTATAATGGCATGTCAAAATTCAGTGAAAGACTGACAAACTGAGCCAGGGGAATGGTAAATAAAAGCTAATATTTGAGAGGATGTGGAAAAAACTATAAGGGAGAGAAAAATTTGCAAGTCACATATGTGGCACAGGGCTTGTATCCAGAATATACAAAGGCTTTTCAAAACTCAACAATAAGAAAACAGATAACCCAATTTTTTAAAAAAGCGAAAAATTTAAATAAGGACTTCATCGAAGATATCTTGATGGCAAATAAGCACATGAAAAGATGCTCAACATCATTAATCATGAAGAAAATGCAAATTAAAACCACAATGAGATACCACCATGCACCTATTAGAATGACTTTCAAAATACAATAAGCAAAAAAACTGCCAGTGTGAAGTCCTGGAAAGGATGGGGAGCATCTGGAGTTCTCATTCATTGCTGATAGGAATGCAAAATGATACGGCCATTTTGAAAGAGTTTGGCAGTTTCTTATAAAGTTAAACATATACCTACGTATGACCCAGCCGTTCCACCCAGTCATGTCGCACAAAACCCTGAAAAAGAATTTTTATAGCAACATTATTAATAATTTACAGAAACTGTACATAACCCCAGGACCGTTTCGATTGGTGAACAACTGAACAAATCATGGTATATCTGTAATATGGCCTGCTATTTGGCAGTAAAAAAGAAACAGGTTACTGACAGACACAACAGCATGGGTAAATCTCATATGTTATACTGAGTGAAAGAAGCAAGATTCAAAAGGCTAGATACCGTATGATTTCCATTTGTATGTCATTTTATAGAAAGCAAAACTACAGCAATGGAAAACAGATCAGTGGTTGCCAAGGTAGAAGCTGAGGGAGGGTCTCACTGCAGAGAGACAGCCAAGGGCATGCTTGTGGGTGATGGAACTGTTCTGTGATGGTTGTGGTAGCAGTTTTTAAATTCATAGAACAGTACACCGAAGAGAGTGAGTTTAAGTGTTTGTTAATTTTAAAAGAAACTTAAAAACAGGAAGACCGTGGACATTACTCTCTAAGTACTGGGTGAAACTTGATTTTGTCTTTTTGTCTCATCATGCTGGTTTTTTTACTGCCAGGCCAACAAATTTCAGTTTTTACCTACTTCCCAGAAAAGTGGTATCTAGCTACAGGAAGTGTTGGTTTCCCTCAGGCAGGCCATATGACAATGATGTTCTTTGAGCTGGTAATGCTGTATTGATTCTTCTCGTTTTTCATTAGCTTTTGTTTAATGAATTAGGTTTTTATTTTCTAATCATGAACTTCTGTTATTTCCAAGATACGATTTTATAGGAATGATGCTTTTTAAAACTACTTGTGGAAAGATATTTTTTCAACTTATAATTTCCTAAGAGTGGGATGATTTTCAGTGCTTTATTATCATGCAGCATTTCATATGTGAACTTTAAACTATTTAACCAAAAAATAACCACACTAAGAAGGTACATAATATACTGTATTTCCTCCAATTTTTAATACCTTATGCTCATCTCTAATAAAACAGCTGTATCCACCAGATGATATAAGACACTGAGTTAACATTTATCAGACAGTGTTTTGTACTCTAACTTCATTATATTTTGTCACAATCCATTGTGTAAATGTTAGGTTAATTACTTGAAACCCAGACCTACTTGCTTGAAGAATTTCCATTTTGAAGTACATTGGAGTCATTATTCACTGCACCTTTTGATCTCCCTTTGAAAACTTCCAAGCATTTATTTTTCTATTATCTCCCTCAACAAAAGGAAACCACTTTTTGTCCTATTGATGTGTGACCTGGTGTGTATCACTCTGTTTCATGAGTGTGTATAATACAGGGTTGAATTTGGAAAGCATCCTCAACATTCCTGCATCATTTGAAACTTATCCCATTTTCTGATGTCTTCTCTTTCCAAAAAGCAACTTGATTTATCTGTATAACAGTCATTGCAGCTGTAGCGTTTTAATTTCCTCTATCATCTTCTCTCTCCATTTGGGATGATATGCAATATGCAGGGGGGCATTTGATGTTCCAGTGGATATCATAAGAGAATGTTGAAGAGCTAAGTGGCGAACATTCTTCATACAGAATCAATTTAGTCATCAGGCTATCCTCAGTCACAGGGTGGTACCGTAGCTACATCCTCATCTACATCACAGCATTTCTTTTAAAACTCGTCATTTAAAAACGATAAAACCAAATATTTAAAAGCACTCTGGATGTTTACTTTGCTGAGCCTTACTGTTGATTTTGTTGTTTTATGGAATGCTGTAGAGGAGTCAGTCGATTGTTAATCACGTTCTAACCCTATAAAATATGTAACAAGCTGCTGAACAGAACGATGACAGCAGACAGAGAACAGAGTTTCATTTGAATTCATGCAAATGTAGAGGTTTCCCAGAAAGCCATTTTAAAAGTATGAGCCACGTTTTGAAAATAAAACAAAGAGTAACGCCTTGGTGTTGAAATCTGCAATGAAACCCACAACAGCTGAAAGGGTGCAATCAACTCTGCAGGGAGAGCTTTCCATTTTCTGTCCCTTTTCAAATTCTAATACTAAACTCTGTTAGTAGTCAGTATAAAATAATGATCCGTGAAGCCCTGCTGGTGTAGAACTATCACTAATCTGTTACTTTGCATGCATTTTCACTCAAATGATTGTCTGTGGTCTTCTTGTGAAGGACCTGTTTTACGCTTTCCAGCTAAACAGATGAGACCTATTAACCATCTCCTTTGAATGAATGGTGTTGGAATTTGCAGGCATTGCACTTTTTTACAAGTTGAGAAAAGAAAGGGATTGCATGCAAGGAACACAAGGGTATATACTCCAGTCAGAGATCAGTGTTCTTATGTGACTATGTGAATTGAAGTTCTTTGCATTAGTTTTAGTGCCACATTAAGGAAAAGCAGAGAGACATTTTTACTCTTATTTAAAAGATCTGTGTATTCTAAAGTGATCACCTTCCTTTATCTAGGTCACTTTGTTGTTATACTTTGAATAATTATAGCAAGAAACTTATTACCTCTCCCACAAAGTCTGATCTTACCCTGTCTTTCCTATTTCAGTTCATGTTGCTTCTTGGTCACACAGACTTATAATTTAAGTCAGCTTTGATTCTTTTTCTCTTACTTCATATGTTTAAGCAGTTGCCAAGTTCTTTTGATTCATCTTTCATAATTTCTCTCATATCCTTCTCTTATTTCATTCCCCTTGCCAGCATCCTAGTGCAGGCCATTATGGACTCATGCCTAAATTATTACATCTTTAATTGGTTTCCCAGCCTCCAGTTAATTCCCTTCCAATCCATCCTGCATGTTACCACTAGATTTATCTTACTAGAACATGGCTTTTCATACAGTTACCAATTTGAAAGTTTGGAAATGATTATAAAAATAATTGAAGCCATCAGTGTTATTAAGAGATACCATAGTATAGTGGTATATGACCTTAGAGACTGAGTTACTTGACCTTTTTGGGCCTCAAGGTCTTCAGTTAAAAATAGCAAAAATAATATCACGGTTGCTATAATGAGTAACCACAATGTGTGAAGTACCTAGCTTAGTGGGCTCAATTAGTGATGCTACTATTAGTGGTAATAGTATTGTTGTTGTTATCTTTAGGACACAATGGAGAAAGGGAACAGAGGTTAGACGATGGAACCAGGAGTGACACCCTCATTTAGAAAGCATCTTCTACACTGACAGATGCTTCTGAAAAAAATGAAGATTTTTAAAAATTTGTATTTCTTATACTATTTACATTTTTATATATGTAGGCCTCCTCTCCTCAAGCAGACTATAGTATGTAATTTTTCAGATACATGAACTAATGCTTTTACAAACCCAAAGATCAAAGGCCGTTAGTTTTGGCGATTAAGAGCTTAATGCTAATTTTCCAGGTTGCAGCTTCATATATAGCAATGGGCACCAGATGGGAATGGAGAGGTGAGATGGATGTAAGAGAAATCATCAAAGATGAATCAAGGGAACTTTGCACCCAATGTCCGGAGTAAATTGTGTTAGAAAAGTGGACACAACGGTAGACCTTTTATCCAGTGAATTTAGGGTGAAAAGAAAGAATGAAATAGGGCACTAGCTGGCAACAGGGATGGGCGAGGGTTGGTTTCCACCATAGGCTGGTGACATAAAGTAGTCAGAAGACAGAAACCAATGTTGAGGATAAGTGTGGAAACAAGGACCTCCGTGAGTTAGAAAGACTAATGATACTGTTTTTTAGATGACATTTGGGCTGCTCCTGGGGACTATTGTTGTCTTCATGTGTGGTCAGCATCCGTGTGCATTACAAATGGAGCTTGCTACTTCTTTTGCTTCTCTTCTGCAAGTCTTGATCATTACTATCTTTGAGGAATCTCACAGTATTTGCCATTTTCAAACATGTTTGACATACACATGTAAGGCCGGTTAGTTGAGAGTTATGAGAAATGATGGCGGGTGCTAGATGAGACAACTTTTTGTAAAACTCCCTTATCACCTAAAAACCCAGAAAGAAAATGGCTGTTACTCATCAGTTAGTTTGCTTCAAGGTTTATCAGACCTTCTGGTCTATTTAAGCACTGGGCTAGGACCACAATGACTAGAAATGAGCATTTGCCTTCACAGGACTTACACTTAAGTAAGCACAATATACCCACAGTACAAGATATTCATTTAGCAAATATTTGTTAAATTTATCTTTATAACACAGTGTGTGCCAACTTCTGTGCTAGGTAAAGAGGATAAAGGAGGGAAGGAGACACAGACCTTTCCCTCAAAGTATTTATATTATATAAGTATGTATTAACTTCATTTTATAACACGTTCCACTGGTATGGTATAGAGCAGCGATACAGTTTAGAGTAATAAGGGATCACACATTTGGTTGGAAAGTCAGAAATCATTTATCATTTGCTGGATCTTGAAGGGGTGGGTAGGCTTTCAATAGACAAAAAGAAGGGATTAGTGAAACTTCAGTGAGACATGAACAAAAATAAATGATCAAAGCAGGAGACTATTTGCAGAGCCCAAGGGATAATAGAGGATAAGAGAAAAATGAAGCTTCAGAGGTCACCTAATCTCGTTCTCAAGCTTCAGTGTACATCAGAATCTCCTGGAGAGCTTGTTAAAATGCAGGTTCCCAGGTACTTCCCTCTCCTGAGTCATAAACCCTAGAGAGTGGTCCAGGAACGTGCATTCTTACTTATGTCTGTTTAGTAAGCATATCAGATGGTTCTAATTCTGTTTGTCCTTGAATTGCATTTAGAGAAACACTGACGCGGTCCCAAACATTCAATCAATGCTTAAACTCCTTTTTAAGCATCTCTGCTAAGTGCTTGTCTACCCTTTGCAGGAACTGGGACTCTCTCCTCTGAGGCTGCCTATTCTGTCTTTGAATAGCCATGCTAAGAAAGTTTTTCCTTTTATTGAGCTGAAATTTCTCTGTCTATTCTATCTTCTGATTTTAGCTTTCCTTCCTTGAGGCCACAGAACACAGTAATAGGCCTTTTCCCAAATGAGAGCCCTTCTAGTGTCAGAAGACCTCTCTTTGTAGGTTGAACACATCCCATCCTCATTGGTTTGGTTCTGTGTCCTTTCTCTGTCCTGGACGCTTGCTTCTGAATACATTCCAGTTTTTCTGTGACCTTTGTAAAGTGTAGCACCCAGAACTAAACATTATTACTGCATGGTCTCTGAGTTGTGAGTGAATAGTATCCAGGTGGGCCATGTGGTTTTATCAATTATTTTTCATATGGTCCTCATAAATATTGTAATGGAAACATGGAGACAAAGGGTTGATTGGAATAACCTTTATTAAGAGATTGTATACCACTGAGAAAAGAAAGGGACTGGAACTGGCTTGTGTGCTTGGGGCTTGTCAGCTGCTAATTTGGGGATGTAACAGAATGAAGGAGAATACTGCTCTTGTCCCTTTTATTCCCCCATGCGTAATTTTACTCTCCATCTTGACTTATAAAAATATACATCTCTTACCTCCTTCTTCCCTCTTGTGGCTTTCTTTCTCCCCTCCCCTTCTCTTTCTTCTTCCCTTTCCTTATGTGTTAAGAATTCTGCATGTGTCAGAGAGTTTATCTGAGCTTTCATCTCCTTCCAGGTACTTTTGGGGAGGGCAGAGTGTACTACAGCCCTGGAAAATCTGGGTGGTGGAGGAGGGGCTTCGGCTGAGGGGCAGAGAGGAGTTACTCATGTCCATCCCTTGTCTTCCTCCTGTGTGGCCCTTGGCACTCTCTGATTGCGATAAGAAGTTCTTAGACTTGGGCTCCGGGCTTAAGTTAACCAGAGCTGCAGCTGATCAAGCTGAATTTAAATCATAAACTGTCTTTTGGAGGGTTATGTAAATGTAGGTCTCGAAGTCTGTTTTAAAGCTGTTGAACCAGGACCAAAAAATGTTCACCCATCTTCCTGCAGGTTTCATTCTCCTATGGCTGCAATTTTAACTTGGTTTTCATCCCACCAACTTCTTTAAATTTGCCCCCAGAAAAGCTAATATATGAATTGTTTTAAGATTGGGTATTTTTCTAACATGGTAAACTATACCGTATAGCCTTCTTCTAATGAAGAGGCTGGTGGCTAGGGCAAAGGGGAGAGAGGAATAGTGTTTTTTCTTTTTCCTAAGGAAGCCATATAATAATTTTTCTTGTTTTGTAATCTTAATTATTCAGAAAAGATGCCTAGAAATTAGCTCTTTTGTGTCACAGTTCAGATCTGTATTTAACACCCTCGAGCAGTTCCACTTTCTTGCCCTCTAGCAGCACACTCACCTTATTGATGACTGTTACAGTTCGTTTTTTCTCCCGCTGGTATTTTCCTTCTAGAATAAGGATGCCAGTGGGCTTTCCATGAACCCAATCACAGTTTCCAAATATGACTGGCGTTTTAGGTTCTTTTTGGTTTGCTGAATTATTCGCAACATCTTTTGTTTGTTGCTTGTTATGCCAGGTGATTGAAAAGTCCCTTGAGTCTCTTCCTATTTTTCTAATCCCAAAATTGACAGCTGAGTTGTAACAAATTGCTATATACACTGAACGAAGTTCACTGTCTCTAATTGATGAGTCATACATACTCCCATTAACAACGCGGCAGGATTTTTGAGTCTTCACTCTACTGCAGCATTTTATCTCAGTACTCATCAGCTTTTATAGAGCTTGATATATTTTCATTTACTTAGAAAAGAAAAAAAAAAAAACTGCCGTTGAGTTCTCTTGGCAAAAATCCAAGCAATGACAGTTCTTTTGATGAGTTGTAAAATTGCCATTAATAAAGAAGAAAACTATGAATTACATGGGGAAGAGTTATTGTTGTTGATTTTTTTTTAAACCAAGGATTTTTAAAGGATCATTCAGACTTTCTAATTAGCCAGGTGTACAGGAATTTTGCCATCCCTTGTTTAATTTGACCTAGGACTTTTCAGTAGGACTGATTCCACCCTGCCTAGCAATTTAATGTAGTATAGTGAACACTTGCTTTAGCATCAGACCGACCTGGGTTCAATTTCAGCTGTATGACCTTGAGTAAGCTACTTCTCTAAGCCTCAAATTTCCTTATCTATAAAATATGGCTAATACTAGACCCTACCTCACTGAGTCCAGGATTAATTGAAATCATAAAGGTAAAGATGTGCTTACCGCCTGGTGGAGATTTGGCACTCAGTAAATGTAGGTATCAGAGGTGGGCAAAAGCAGTCCACTAACAGAGTCACCTCACTGCCAGCTGGGGAGACAGACGCTAAACAAATCCTTACAAGAGTAGTTGCTTTATGTTGATTATCTATGTGACGAAGTACAGGGCGCATTTAAGGAGGCTGCTTTTCTGTGGTCAGTCTCTGATGAAGGTTCACACTGACTGAACGTGCCTTGTCTTCTTCTAGGTAGACACACTACCCCAGGTACCTGAGCCATGTGGGTGGAGCCTTCACCACACAGGTGTCTTGCTTTTAGTGTTGCTCTAATGTTTTACCCTTGGGTTCAGTGAGAACTTTCCTGGGAGTGCCAGCAAGGCGTCTTTGTCAGGTGGGAGAGGAACTGCGTTACTGACATTGAAAACACTCTTCCAGTTAACCGCTTAGATTGTGTGCTTCTACAACAGAGTTTTCCAAGTTTCTTTCCTCTTCAACAGAGCTTAGCATGATGTTCCATACATACAATTATTAGCCAAGAGATCTGTCCCTCCTGACATACCCGTCTCACCAGATTATGTGGTAACCGTATCAATACAAATGGCTTCTAGAATTATAAATTCCATACATTAGTTTCAAGATCTGCTGCTATTATTTATTTCAATATATAGTTATTCAGTTTTCTTTTTCTATTTAAGTGTCTGTATTTAAAGAAGAAAGTATGATGATGCAGATAACTCCAAAAGATTTTTTAAAACACCTATTTTAAGAAAGTTTTTTAAAATAGAATCTCCAGAATTCCTTGAATGTATGATACTTCAGAGTAATGAAATGATAATCTTAGAAAGAGTAACTAGGAGGAGGGCCTTGCTGGATCACACTATCAGGCCAACACATCTTACTTTGAGTTCATACCTGCTAGGTGGTCAGTATCTTTCTTGGTAAACTTCGACTTCCTCTAGCCTTTTATTAGACTCTGCAGCTTGAATGCTGGTCACATATGGGGGCGATCAAAAGAAAAGGAGAGGACCAAAGAATCCTTTCTAGGTTTTTTTACCTATGGATTGTTTAAGAAAGTAATAACCTGCAGATATTATTGTAACAGTAAGAATAGGCAGCGTTATACTGTGATAACAAACAACTCCGAAGTCTTAGTGGCTTGTTCTCACTCATACAACAAATTTAATGACTGTTGGCAGGGGGCTTTGCTCACTGTAGTCACTCAGGGATGCAGGCTGGCAGAGACTCCATTTCAATACGTGCTTTCATGATCTCAGAGACAAGGGAAGGAGAGTTCCTCAGGGTCTCACCTGAGCAGTTAAATCTTCCATCTCAGTCATGACACAGATCACTTCCACTCACAATTCACTTCGCCCCATCCAGCCACAGAGGAATAGGAAATTCAGTCTTCCATATGCCCTGAAGGGGAGGAGAGCTGAATGCAGACATCAGTGAGTAGAAATAATGATACAAGCATGAATAAATTAATGACTCTTACTTTAGTTAGTGAAAAGTTACCTTTTCTGTATGTGTTGGGGTTGAGAGGTTAGCCTTTAGCACTGTATTTGGCAAGCCAGACTGTTTCCATAAAGCCATTTTAACATTTAAATTGTGACATACACATAATGTAAAATCCTGCAGTAGTAACAGTAGTTAACACCAATGTAGCACTTTCTCTGTGTCAGGCCCTGTTCTAAGCATTTTACGTATTTTAGTCCATTTAATCCTCAGAACAGCCCTATGAAAAATGTACTATTTTTTATCCACATTTTATAAATGTTTAATCTGAAGCACAGAGAGGTTAAGCAAGAAGCCTAAAGTTGCATGACTAGTAAGTAACAAAGCCAGGATTTTAACTTGGGTAATCTGGCTCCAGAGTCCAAGCTTTTAACTACTAGGCATTTTGGTACTTCAGCATTTTCACAGCAGACCATTTTCCTCAGAAAGTCATTTTCTTAAATCATTGTTCTCCATGCCTAATGGAGACTCCCAAGGTTAAGAGAGGAAAATCAAGGCAGAGGCTGGACTAGCTGGCCAAGAAACTTCCTTCCAGCCATAGTTCTGTTATGATGCTGGAATAAATTGGAGAAGTATGTATTAAGTGTGTTGGGTGATATGCTAGGCTCCTGGGAGTTTGCTGGAGTGAGTGGGACAGGCATGGTCCCTGTTCTCCTGGAGTTTTTGTTCCTGTGGAGTAGACAGCCATTGAAGGAAAGCTTGGGAAGTCCAGTGGAGCCATATAGTCAGGGAATTTGACATCTTCTAAGAGGGTTAGTGGAGGCTCCTTGTTCTTGGAGCTGAGGCTGACAGGAGGGGGAAACAGCCCAGCACTGAGGAGCAGGTGGGTGGTGAGGGAAGTCTGTCAGGAGCAGCGCACAGACCCACAGACCAGGGGCAGGAGCTGCGCGTGGTTGCAGGCTGGTAGACGGAGGAAACCATTACTCAGGAAATGACATGACCAGATTTGTATGTCTAAAAACCAGTCTTGGCAGAGGTGTACAGACTGGATTAGATGGAAACAGTCGTGGATCAGGGAGACCGATAAGAAAACTGTAATAGTTATTTTTGTGAGAGATGCCAGTTTAGGGGACTGGGGTGTTGGTAGCAAGGGTGGGAGATGTAAATAGATTTGAGGGATTTTAAAGGAAGTTGGTTTCGGACTTAGTGATTAATTGGATGTGTGTATGGGAGTCAGAGAGGGAGCGAGAGAGAGAGAGAGTGAGAGCGAGAGCGAGAGAGTGAGAGAGCGAGAGAGATTAAGGCCAGTTTCCTGACTGCTGGCTTGAGCAGCTGAGTGCTTGCTGTTCTCTACAATGAGGAAGAATGGAGGAGGAAGTGGGAAACAGAAGTGGAAAATGCCCAGATGACAGGAGGGTGAGACGGTGACAGGGATGTGAACGTGAAGACACTTGCCAGAAACAAGTGACCAGCTAGGCGGTGACACATCTCTAGATACTGAGCCATGGAAAGTTGAGCCAGGGAAAAACACATTCTCACAAAGATACAAGATCAACCTAGACTAATCTAAAGCGTTTTATGTAATGACTTTTCTGTTCCTATAGATCCTTAGTCTGTGATACGAGGGTTTCAGTCTGTTGGTATTCCTCACAGAGGCGTGAGTCTTTTTCTCTGATTAAGTCAGTATAGAAGTGTTGTCCAGTCTTGTTTGGGAAGTTGTTAATGTAGCCCTTTGCGTCACAAGGTCCTATCACCACAGTCCATTCTCCTGCTAAGGAAACAGTGACTTGATGTACAAAGCCGAAGTCAGGATGACCCTGTCCAGCTTGAGCTCCTTACAGTGTTTAAAAAAAAGCCTTGCTACTTCTCTATTCTGTATCACAAGTGAGATTGTTCTGCATTACTCCCTTCAACTCTTCTTCATAGGGAAGGGGCTCTGTTGCTGAGCAGAGCAGATAAGGTGAAAATTCTGATGGCATCCTGTTAGCATGGGTAACTTTTTCCCCTCGAGATAACTCAGTGCTTTTAATTTTATATGCACAGCAAGACTCTGTTATTTTATTAATTCAGGTCTATTACGTACTAAATCTCGTCCCCACAGAAAAACAATTGAGTCTAATGAAAAAAAGCCTACTGTCCAACACCATCATTATGAAAGTGCCATGATTTTGTAATACGTGTTTCCATACATTCCAGTACTGGGAAGCCATTCTGTCTTGCTGTGGTTTTGCCTGGGCCCTTAAAATAGGAACTTACCCTCTCTGAGGAGTTTTGTGGAAGAAAGCTTCATGCTTAGGAGAGTGACTCTGGAACCTGACTGTCTGGGTTCTCTCCTAGCTGTATGACTTTGGGTGTGTAACTGTATAACTTGAACTTTTGTTCATGCCACATGTAAAACTGGACTGTTGACATCATCTACTTCATAGGTTGTTGTCAGGAATGATGAGGGACTATATGGGAAGCACTTAGAATAGATCTGGCATGTAGTAAATCTTAATAAATGTTAGCTATTGCTTCCTTCTCTGTGTCCCCGAGGATGGAGGTGATAGGTTTGCCTCTCTGTAACTTCCTATAGCATCTAAGATAGGAATCTTGATTCAGAAACCTCTTGCAGCCTCCTTTCCCCCTAAAAAAGACAAAACAACAACAACAACAAACTGGGGATATCTAAAGAAATGGGGAGGGGCTAGGTACATCCAAAGGAGCCACTAGCACCCAAGAAGAATAGAAAGCAGCCTCTAACCTGACCCCTTTTGAGCTGTGGGCAGCACCACAGCCCTTTGGGCCTGGGATCACTTGGCCCAGGGCTCTGTGCTCCTCAGGAGGTTTCTCTTTTACCTTAGTGTTAGCTCTGAGTTCTTCAGAATAGTAGTTTTTACCCTCGGGGTTATAATTCCCTTTGTTGTCTTCATAGGCTTCTCCACTTCTCCACAGGGTGTTTCTGGGACTCATACAATAAAGAGGATTACATTTTTCTATAGGAAAAATGTAGTGTAAATTACTTTGCTAACTTAGGCCAGTGTCCAAAAAAAATGTAGATTTGGCTAGTGATAAATTGGAAGAACAAAGACACATTAAGTAAAACATCTTTAGGCCCTAAACTTGCTGCAAGTCATAATTTTAAGGTTGCAGAAGGACGTATAAATGATCTAGTCTGACCCACTCATTTTACAGTTAGTAAAGAAGCCCAGGGCTGCTGACAATTTCCAAAATTTACATGGGAAGTTAAAGGAGGAACCAGGACTGGAACCCAGATCTCCTGGCTCCCTGATCAGTGTTCTGTCCACTATACCATATTATCCTTTAAAAATTGTATAAAATATGCATAAATGTTTAGTATGTATAGTACGTAAGACCCTATTGAACTATCAAGTAGACACTCAGCACATTAAAAAGTGTCTATTATGCCATAAATTTGCTATAACCTAAAAGTAACATGTTAGCTTTCATTAACACTAATGTTGCTTGTCTTGTTATAATTTGGAAGGGACTTGATGGAAGGAATTTAGATGGCTTGTCCAAGAGACTTTGACACTCCAGAAGTGTTAAGAAAGTTGTCCAGAAGTTGTCCTAGTCTCTCTTAAACCTCTTCCTCCCCTCATACTACATCTTCAACCTACCTTTGTCAAGGTCGCTGGGTATTTCCACAATGCTAAGCCCACTGGTCTGTTCTGAGTCCTTGTCCTCTTCACCTACCAGCAGCATTTGGTCCAGTTGATCATACCCTGCTCACTTCATTTACTTGAGTCCAGGACACCACTCTCTGGTTGTCCTCTTACCTCCCTGACCGCTCCTACTTTGTGTGTGTGTTGCCAGTTGTCCTGTTTCCCTGACCTCTAAAATTGGAGAGTCCTGCACTCTGTCCATGACCCTCTTCCCTTCTCTATTTATTCTCACTCTCGGCGATTTCATCCAGGCTCAAGAGCTTTAAACCGCTTCTAGGCTAGAGCCTCCCGGTTTTTTATATCCAGCCCAGACGCCTCCCTTGAACTCTAGACTCATAAATTAAACTGCTTACTTGACACCTTTACTTGAATGTCTCATAGACATCTGAAATGTAACATAAACAGAGTCACACTCCCGAGGTAGCTGCTAAGACCCCCCCCCTGCAGTCTTCCATATCTTCATAGACAGCAACTCCACCCTTCGGCTCAGGCCAGAAAGTCGGCCTCATCTATTGGTAAGTGACTTCTATTAGCTCTACCTTCAGAATATTTCCAGAACTGATTTTTTTTCTCACCTTTTCAATAGCCCCAACCCTATTCAAACCCCGTCCTCACTCTTGGAGCACCCTTCAAGGCCCCATGCATACGGTGTCCCATTACCTCTTGGACTTTTTTTTTCCCCCCACTATTCTTTTCCCTTGTTTTCTCCACTCCAGCCACACTGACCTCCTTGCTGTTCCTTAAATATGAAGGACATACTCTTGCCTGAGGACCTTTGAATTTGCTCTTCGCTCTGTTGGAAGCTTTTTTGGCCAATGTCTGCATGGCCCAACTCTTCACCCCCTTTAGGTCTTCCCTCACATGCCATTTTCTCAGTTAGATCTCCCTTGACTACCCTATTTTGAAAATTTCTAAGTGCCTATGTCTTTCACTGTTTAATTTTTCTCCGTAGCATTCAGCACCACATACCATATGTATTTTACTAATTTATTTTGTCTAATTTATTGTATCTTTCTCACTAAAATGAAGCTCCCCAGGATCTAGGGAAATCTACATACATGGTAGGTACTCAGTAAACATACCTGGAAAAATCGAAAGCATGAACTCCTTCTCTTCCTTTGTAGTTTTCAGAGGAAGGAATCTCTTCCACTGATTGAGACCTGAATGACCAAATGGTTTATTTCCTAGGAGAGTTTATTTGAAAATATTGTCTTACTGGTAGTACATAAAAAGTGTTTTGAGTAGTGCTTTTCACGTATTCCCCTCTGAACTCATGCCCTGTCCATTACTCCGTGGCCCTGCCGGAAGAATTGGAGTTACCTACTTGCCATCTTAGTTCTGAAAGGCTCTTAGAGCCCAGTCTGTACCTTGTATGGTGGTCATCATCTCCCCATTCAGCTGTTTCTATTGAGGGTCCAAAGTATGTGAAAACAGTTGTTTTTTTTTTTAAGGTACTAAATTGCCATAGAGCGATAAGATGGTAGCAGCATTCTTAAAGCCATATCTTTCTACAGATGTTCCAGAACTTCAGAGTTAGTGCTGTCAGTGAGGGTGAACATGTCCTTCCATCTCTGTTCCCAGAGATCACTGAGTTTTGGACACTCATCTAGCTGTGTGAGCTTGGAAAAATTTCTTAAAATCTGAGACTGGGTCTGACATGTCACCTTTCAACACAGGTTACTTCCCTTTGCCTTTTCTGCTTCCTTTTCCCTGTTTTCTTCCTATCTCCACCCAGAGAAGAGACTCAATTGCTAATTTTCCAAACCTTAAGTACAGAGATCCCTATTGAACATTGTCCCAAGCTTTAAATTTGTATTCTAGGTTAATCTTATACATTTCAGTATGATCTTTCTCCTGTAATTGTTATTAATGAAACCATCTTCTCTACATGAACTGGGCCTACTGAACAAAAGCCTAGAACCTTCGTTTTATGAGCATTGCAAAGTAAGACAAATGTCTTGGATATAAGATTAAAGATGACTGATTCAGAAAACATGCGGAATGGGTATTACAGCTTTCATAGTCCTTCTAACATGTCATTCTTTTTCAAAGAAATAACAATAAACCCAGAAAAAGACAGATAATATTTTCACACTTCTTTTCAGTGAATAGAAGTAAAAATTTATAATAATGAGAAAAGGACACAAATCCAAATAAGGTATTTATATCTTCCTATATTTCTTCTTCCTCAGGCTGTTGTGAGCTGACAAATAACTGCAGTTGATAAGCCTCAGAGCCTTGAAACTAGGGGCAGGATAATTGACTGGGACCCCCTCCCGTCTTCTAAGGAGTTGCTGTCACCCTCCCACGGCTACCCTAGAGCAGGGGACACATCCAGGGCGCTTTGTCATTATTATCCCTGTTCTCCATCTATCTTTGTGTCACCACAACCTTTCAGTCTTAAAACATATACCGGTTGGCATAGTTGACTCTGCATTTATGAACTCCTACTCCTTAAACCTCGGATTTATTGTAATTTGTATTGATTAATACATTAGCATGGTGTACATTGTCATTAACCCATCCCTTTTTGATACCATGTTTATTCTGCATCTTTAGGAGGATAGAAGAAACTGGCTTGCTTTAGGTATCACAGGAAGTCAGAGAAAAAGCTGGATCTTGAGGAAGGTGCACACATACGTACTCCTATGACTACAACTATCATTGTTGTAGATGTGCGATTTATAGCACTTCCCGTTTACAGATACTACTAGGGGCTCACTCTGACTTGAATAATGCCAACAGCTGACTTACACACATAGAGGTTCTGGTTCTTGCTGACGGAGAACTGCAGAGCTAGGGAGAGAGACATTCAAGCCTGTCTTGCTCCCTTTTTTAAAATGAAAAATTCCACGAATGACAATATTGATCTTAACATATATATACAAGTTAGAGTTTGGATGGCTATTGACTCATCGGTTTCAGTTATAGAAGATTCTATAGCCTTTCCTTTCAATGTTGAACAGTAAAGTATTTGGAGAGGGGCATGAGTGGTTGATTTGGATTTAGTATGGGAAATTGGAATATGTGTTTTTAGATATTCCTCACTCTACTACTTCCATTAGCTATAGCAGGAATCTTTAACACTTAGCCTTGTTATTTACCCTTAATAAAATGATGTCTCTTATTTGTCTACTTATCAGTACTAGGAAGGTATTCTGTATCACTTTCAGGTTCAAGATAACTAAGAGACTTATGGCTTTAGATGATTTTGCTCCGAATTGTTAACTTTACATTCAGAATGTTAATATTGAAAATTCCCAGGGGGGAGGGTATACCTCAGTGGTAGAGTACATGCTTAGCATGCACGAGATCCTGGGTTCAATCCCCAGTACCTCCTCTAAAAATAAACAAACCTAATTACTTCTCCTCTGTCAAAATAAAATAGTTAAATAATACAATAGATATAATATTTTTAAACAAAAAAGAGAATTCCCGTAGATTTGTGGTTTTAACAGAATGCTCCTTTGCCTCAATGTATTATTAGAAAGACAGAGATCTATGGGGTACTTCTTTTCTTAATATCAGTTGTTTTTATTTGTTAGTGTGTTCTAGATTTTTTTTCTTTTTCTAAAATCAGATTTAATAGTCTTCTGTGTCTCATGTTTGTGAAAGGCTGAGGGTAAAGCTGTGTGTACAGCCTGAGGAGGTAGCGTTTCTCTGGGCTAACAGTGAGCCAAAGGAACTTATCTCCTTAGCTGTGACAAACCAAGTCAAACCTGTATTAAGCATTGTATGTATTCCTAGAGACTTTGGGATACAGGGGAAAAAAAAGCATGTTCCTTATTCTCTAAAAGTTTCCATGTGGAGAGATACAGATATTGCTTCTATATCCTTATCTGTATCTACTATATATATTATCTCTGTCCCTGTATGCATGCATATACATACATACATACATGAAACAACTAAAATAGAGTTTGATGTGTAATCACAGACTTTCTAAATGCAGACTACTGCTGGAGGGAGACCAGAAGAGAAAGCTCTCTGACTTTGGATGTGCTTGTTCAACAAGTGATGACTGAACGCCAGGCACTCAGGCACTCACTACTCCAGCCATGAGGGATATACTTAGTGAGCCCAGCAGATACGGTCCCTGTTGCTATGGAGCATGTATTTTATGGTACAGGAAAGAAAAACTGTAAACAAACAGTTAAGTCAGCATGGCAGTTTCAGGTATGATGAATGCTAGAAGAAAATAAAGCATAGTGGAGGAATGGGGAAACTTTAAATGGGGTAGCCAGAAAAGACAAAATTTTAGCTGAAGCTTAAAAGACAGGAAGGAATCAGTAAGTGAAAGTCTCGGGGGAGGCATTTCAGGCAGAAGGAGTACTCTGGAAAAGCCGCAAGGTTAGGGTGAGCTTTGGTGTGTTCAGGGACCAGAAGGGAAGAGGGAATGGGGTAGTAAGTGAACTGGAGATGTGTTAGGTGCCTGATCGTGGGGGCCTGCAGGCTCTGCAGGAAGTTTGAGTTGTATTCCAAGTGAGATGGCATGCTATTAGAATATCTTAAGCAACTGTTTAAAAACTTAAGAAGAATATTTTTCTCTTGTTGGAGTGGAGATATAGACAGACAAGAATGGAAGCAGAGAGATCATGGCCTGGAGGAGAAGGGACGGCAGCTGGGCCTTGAGTGCTAGTAGTGGAAATGGAACACTTTGAGTGTCCGATCCAGGAAATATTCAGAGTTTGTTGATGGAATAGATGCAGAGAAGGGAGGAGAGAAGTTTCTGGTTTGAGCAGGTAGGGAGGACTGTGGGGAGAAGCAGGTTTGAGGAATGGAAATCAAGTTTTGTTTTAGCCATGTTAACTTTGAAATACATTGTTCTGACAATAACTAGCTAAGGAATATTGAACAAATTATTTCAGTGTCCTTATCTGTAAAATGGTGATGGTAATACCTATGCTATGTTGATGTGAAAAGGAAGCTAATTAATACCCCTGAAGCACTTAACATGGGATTGTATACATATTAATTTTTCAGTAACTGTTAGTTATTGCTGCTGCTACTGTTGTTTTAATATTATTATTATCAGTAGTGGTAGTAGTAGTAGTAGTATGTATCCAAGTGAGATGTTGAATAGACAATAGGACATGTAAGTCTGGAGCTCAGGACAGAAGTAAAGGCTGGAGGTAAACTTTGATAGTTATCAGCATATTGGTGGATATATTGGTGGGTATATGAAACCATGTGACGAGATGAGATTGCCTATGGGGAGAAAAAAGAAGAGGGAAAAGAGGGGCAGGAACTGAGGGATAGGGTCCTCCAATATTTAAAGGTCAAGAAGAGGCAGAATCAGCAAAGAACTGAGAAGGAGCTGTCAGGAGACAGGAGAGGAACCTGAGGGGTGTGGCATAAAGACAAAAAGGTGGTCATACCAAATGACGCTGAAAGTAAAGTAAGAGTAGAAGGGAGCTCAGACCTGACCGATGGATCTGGCATAAGGTAAAGGTGGTAACTGTGACAAGAGCCATTTCAGTGGGCAGGTGGGAATGAAATCCCTATTGGAGTGACTGGAGAGAATGGGGAGGGGAAAAGTGGGGCCATAGCTAGAGAGGGCAGGTTATTTTAATATGGGAGTATTAAAACAGATTTGTATGCTAATTGGAATGATTCAGTAGAGAGGGAAACCTTTGATATAAGAGAAAAAGGGAATAATTATAAGAACAAAGTCCTTGAGTAGTCAAAAAAGTGTATGATCCAACAGAGACGTTGAAAGGGAACAGAGATACATCTTCCACTGTGAGTGGAGGGAAGGCAGATCATGGACACAGGCGAAGTAAGGTGGCAGATTTGGGGATGGAATGACAGTAATTTTTGTTAAATGCATACCTTTTTAAATGAAGTATAATGTGAAGTCATCTGGGAATGAGAGAGACATGGGAGGACTTGACATACTCACAATGAGTTGAGGATCTAGACAAATGCTATAGGCAACAAAAATGGATTTTTAAAAATTTCGAAGCTACATTCTGAACAATAAGGAAAAAAATAAGGAAGGGATAGTCCTCACATAGCAAAGATGATCTGATATTTGCTACAAATGATAAAACAGAATTATTAAAATTTTATCTTTCTTCCATTTTCTTCAGTAAGGAGTTTGGCTTTTAAACAGGAAAGGGAAAAACAAACATGGTTGAGAAGAAATTGAAGCCCAGGGTGGGTAAAAGAGTGAAAGGAAAAGCAAAGGTATATCTGCTGCTTTAGACTAGTTCTAATGTCAGGATCTTGCTAAATTACATCTCAGGGGACTCAGAGAACGTTCAGACCTGATTTTGGAGTTTTCATTCACCATGATTTTGAGCTAGAAGGCTAATATGCAGGTGATTTTTTTTTCCCCCAAAAGGAGAAATTCTGTATACAGATAGCAGTAGACCTGATTTTTATCCTTGCCAAAATTGTAGAACTAGTGATTAGCCTGATGGTTTATGAGCATTTAGGGAAAAATGCATAGTTCTAATAACCAATTTGAATTATCTAAAAATAAGTTATTCTCAAATAAATAGATTTTCTTTTAGAGTTTTGTTGGAAAATCAAGGCAATACTATAGACATAGTGTATCTTAAATTCAGCAAAGTTTTTGATAGAGTTTCTTGTAACATTTTTTAGACAAGACAAAGGATGAGCTAATATTCGCGTCCCTATGTGTGCAAGGCACTTGATAAGGTGGTGAGATTACATTCAGAAGTGCTGGTTCCTGAATCAGTGACCCCAGCTTCACATTGGTCTCTAGTGAAGTAGCACAGGATTCTGCTCTAGCCTCTGTCCTGACTAAAGGGCTTCAGAAACCAGGTGAAAACATACTGGGCATGTGGAGAGAACTAACGCAGTAGATGACAGTCTAATGAATGTCATCGCAATGACTGGATAAACTGTATTATTTAAGTCATTTAGTAACCTTTCATCAGTTCATTCATTTATTGGTATTTATTGAGAGCTTTATGTCAAATACTCTTGGTGTTGGGAATACATGGGAAAGCAAAGAGAAATGAGTCAGGTTCTGGCCTTCAAGGACCTTCAGAATGCGCCAAAAGAATGCATTGATTGAGGAGTTTTTAACACAGAGGAGGGTACAAAGGTCTTTGGGGCTTAAGGAGGGGAGAGGTCGTTTGAACAAGGGGGCTGTTCCTTGCTTGCTGCTTTTTTTCCCAAGCGCCCAACTCTTGCAGAGAAGTTATCACTTCAGGTTCCTCTGTCCCTTTTTAAAAAGTCCTCTGTGAAGCACCTCTTGATGTTTAAATATCGGGAATGTATCTCAGTCTTTACTGCCCCATCTTTTCTGCCCACCTTCACCCCCACCACCCTCTGCAAAGCACCCTTCCCAGAACCTCTAACCTTGGAAGTAGATGTTCTTTGTTCCCCATACCTTTGAAGGGACCTAATTACCTCTTTCTATGCAAATATAGAGAAGTACCTTCACTTATGCAAATGTTGAACATTAACACATCCCAGGGCCCAGGAGCAATGTTCCCTCAAACATTAGACTGTTCTGGAGTAACAAACTATGAAGGTTAAGTGAACAGGAACAGTTTAATCTTGTAATCAAATAAAACTTACTCTAGTTAACGCAAAACACGTAATAATAATAACGTAACTTATCATTACTGTGTTGCATTGTAATTAGTCAAATAGACGATGGTTGACCTAAGAGAATGCAGTTAGCATTTCTTTTATATGCAAAAGTAGATCTTTGTGTGTTTTCTCTTCTTTCTGTTAGTCCTCCCTATACCTATAATTATCTTTACTGTTGACAATTTTTCTTGAGACCAGTGTAATCCAATATTTTTGTGTACTCATAAACACACACAAAAATACTTTGACACACAGATTAGAAAAACAGAACTCTGGTACTTGTCTAGGATTCCCTCTGCTCCCTTCTGGGGAGATCTCTTTTCTGTGCTTGGTTAATCCATGCATATGTGGTTGCTCTAGCTTCCCCAGTGTGCACTTTAATCAGCTCTAATTGTACGCTGGAATCTTTTAGGGGGCTTTTGCAAAATCCCAATGCCTAGATCCTACCTCACTGAGCGTCTGACTAAATTAGCTGGGTGGACCTGCCATCAGTATTTTTTTAAGGCTCTTCAGGTAATTTTAATATGCAGCTATGTCTCGGCACCAACTGTCCATAAAGGGATAGAGGTTCAGTGTCCCAGGAGAGTCAACCTGAGCATCATGGTGCAGCTGTGGAGAGGTCATCCCAGCATGGGATGTAGGATGCAGAGTATAGAGAAACTACCTGGCAATCTGGGGGCACCAGGAATTGAAGGCAGTGCTGAAGATGGTTCTGTCTCTTAGTCCAGACATCGTACCACATCAGACATTCTTCATTATTTCCTGCTACACCCAGAAATAGGCTTGTGGCAGCTTCTAGACAGCCTCTCGTCTCCTCCATCCTGACCCTCCTTTTTATAAAGGCACCACAGATTGTATCAGGTTTAGCGTCTGCGGTGGGCTTGCCATTAAATACCATGTGATTGTAAGGAACAACCTGGAATTCCCTCTCCCATTCCCCCACCTTGGATATACCTTTCACATAGAATCTCAGAGCTTGACAGGAGCTTAAAGGATGATAAGTTATCCTTCTCAGTTTTAGACAAAACAATGAAATCAGTAGGAATTTAACATACTACCTAATATCACACTGATGTTACAAGTGTTAGAATGAAAATGAAGACCCGCTTCTCTTGGCTGCAAGTTCATTGCTTGTTCTATACATCATACTGTCTTCTAGTATAATCTGAATACTTCCAGTAGAAAATATCTCTATATTTTGAAGATAGATTAACTTTTGGAAACTTTTGTAACTCATTCTGATTCAAGCCCAGTAGGGTGGGAAATCTGCCTAATATTTGTGGTCCATAATTGACAGAAAATTTACAGTGAGCTGGAGCTTTGTCATCGAGCCAATTGTTGGGCAATATTACATTTTCCCTGTATTGCAGAAAATTTCTCAACTGCTTCAGAATTTCTTGCTTATAAACTGAATGGACAGTATGACCTTGTGGGATGAATTTTGAATGGACTGTGCTATCTGCTTGCAGAGGTCTGAAGTTCCTTTAAAGGAGACAAAGATTTTCATTCCACAGTTAGAAGTAAAAGCCTTAAAATGCAAATGCTTTTGAGACATAACCCACTGAAATTCATTCACTCATTCACAAGTCGATCACTAAGTATAAAAAGTAATACTAATGTCCCTCACTTACTTAGTTCCTCCCAGGTATCTAGCTCCTAGATGCTTTGCATACTCATCTCTAGTGATTTATACAGAAAATTGAATGTCAGCATCATTTCCATTTTACAGATAAGGAAACCAGGCTTCTGAAAGGTCAAGTAGCTTGTCCAAGGTCATGCAGCCAGTAAGTACAAGTGCTGAACATGGCATGGACTGTGTCATGAAGGATTTAAAAATACAAGTATTCATTCAACTTGGATAAATAGGCCAACAGGTCTGGATTAAATGTTTAAGATTCCAAAAACATTTTAACCCATTTTATTATCTGACTTATCATTTTTTATTTATGATTTAACAGAATCCCCATGCTAACTCTTATCCTTTGACCTCGTGGAGTTCAAATGTGTTGACCATTTTGGCTTTAGTTGCCAGAATAAACATGAGGAACTTATTTACAATGCCCTGTCTGGCATTAGTATGTGTGTCCTTAGGTCATCTTATAATGATTTATAAAGGAGTTAATAGGTTTCAATGAAATCATTAAAGGCTATCAAGGCATACCTATGCCTAGAAAACCCTGTGTAAAATAACTAGATGGGCAAGTTATGACATCTCAGAAGGGTTTTCAAATGAGAATATTCTCATATTCTTGAGTGAATTTTTTTTTTTCTGCAGTAGATCTCATCTTGGAATATTAAATCCCTGTTCAACAGCGGGAAGTGCCACATCCTTATTTCATTTAAAACATTAGTTCTTATCTCTAACAGGCCCAACATTCCCTTTTTATAAGAAATATTATGCAGTGGCCCTTACCACCCTGAAATAAAATTCATAGAAAATATAACCTACCCACAAAAATAAAAATTAAAAACAATCAATATACTATAACCCCAAATGTTCTTTTAGTGGAATTTAATAGGCTGATTCTAAAGTTTATAAAGAAATATGATGGGTCAAAAATAGCAAAGTCACCTATGAAGGAGAACAGGGTTGAAAGACTTTCTTTACTAGCTATCAGGACTTCTCGGGAAGGGGCGTGCTAGGTAGGGGGTTATTTTACAGCTGTTGGCTGCGTTATAGCTTTATACTTTATTCATTTTTCTGTATGTGAGCTATATCACAATGAAAAGGAATTGGAATAAATCAATATTATGCTCTGGCTGTGGCATAAAGAAGAAATGAAAGGAAAAGTGTTCCCACCAATTTCTAGAAGACATCCCAGAGTGATACTACCCCCATTGAAAGCCTCTGATTTAGAAAATTAACTTGATGTGACAGCTGTATTCGATGGCATTTTTTGTTTAACCAACTGAGTTGTCTCTTTATCAGTTGTCCTAAGTCCCTCGGATTGCATTCTGAGCCCTTTACCGCTGATCCTTAATGGAAACTGAGAGCTATTCATCATTATTTTCAGAGGCAAACATGCATATTTTTGACCGAGATTTCTGTCCCCATTTTCATTTCTTTCTTTCTTTGTGTCTTTTGCTTTATGGACATATTCTCTACTTGCCATAATGAACTTAGTGATTTACTCCATTGACAGTTTGGCTTTAGTCATAATTTCTAGCATCTAGCTAATTTAGTGTTTAGTGTCATCTTAAAATTCAACAGAGTCTACTTCTCATCCATTTATCTGGTCATGAATGCAAATGTTAAACCTATAGCATTGTTATAACTGGTCGTATTTCTATGAAGCACTTAAATCCTTTGCTCCAGGTGCCTTTATCCCGAGGTCAATATACAGCAGCAAGACATCTTTGAGATGTGCTCTCCCATCTGTAATGCAGCCTGGGATGTATGTATGTACAAAGGAAATTGTTAAAAGATAGATATAAAGTTTAAAACCAAAACATATGTTCAAAACCAAATGAATAAAATAACTTTGCCATCTAAATAATCTTGCCTTCTAAAACTGTAAATGTTTTCTAAAACATTTTTATCATTAAATGCACTTTAAGACACTAAAAAGAAATAAGAATTTTAAGTTTCATCTGATCGTACCACTGTAATATTTTAATTGTTTTGCTATATTTGACAGTTATAAGATCTTTTTAAAATTTTGTGCTTTTCTTTTTCTTATATAACATTATTTTTTAAAACCTTTTTCTGTAGCAGTCGCAGATTGCATGGTACACCATCTTTTTGATAAAACCTTACCATTGACCTCTTAGTAATCTTGGATTTAACAAGTCAGAGGTGTTCACAAAGGTCCACGATCCAGGGACTGTCCTGAGGTACAAGTTTGGGTCACTGCTAGTGTGGCTCCGCGGGGGCCAATGAGCTTCCTAGCTAGTGACTGAGCAGAGTCCCCTGCCCAACATCACGTTTGGGTGCCACCTGTTTTTTTTTTTTTTTTTTTTAAACTGGTCCTTGTGTGCAGGGTCACTCTTATAAAGTGATTAAAGAAAAATATTCTCACAGAGTCATGAAATTCCTGGATATTGTCACAATAGTAATGGTGCAGAATTGTGTTCATCTTAGTAGCAAAATTGGTTGTATTAGTCTTGTAGCCTTCTACTTATAGAATAATTAAAAGCTTAAAAGGATTAAATTCTTCTCAGTTACATTTGTCAGGGAAATGAAATGTTGTTAATGGTTTTTCAGAATGTATAGTTAGTTTTATGAGTACTCATAGGGTCTCATAAATGTGAAACATTTCTGAATTACAAACACTACCTTTTTTTTTTTTTTGGTAATAGCATTGTTGAGATGTAATTCATATACCATATAGTTCACCTACTTAAAGAACAAATTCAGTGTTTTAAGTATATTCACAGAGTTATGCAACCATCATCACAATTAAACATTTTTACTGGCCCCAGAAGAACTCTATGCCCTTTAGCTATCATCCTCCCCAGTCACCTGCCGCATCCCCAGTGTCTGGCAACTACTAACCTGTCTCTATAGATTTGCCTATTCTGAATATTTCATGTAAGTGGAAGCATAATATGTGGTATTTTGTGACTGTCTTCTTTCACCTAGCACAATGTTTTCAAGGTTCATCCGTGTTGTAGCGTGATACATGTGTCGATAGTACTTCATTCCCTTTTGTGACCCAGTAACATTCCATTATATAGATATGCCACATTTTGTTTATTCATCATTTGAAAGTATGATTCTTCAAGAACTTAAAATCCCTGACCCTAGAACTGATGGGGCTTACTTGGTAATAGGAATGGATATGGGAAGTTTTGCCCATAACCAGGCTCCAAAGAGATAAATCAGCTAATGAAAAGGTCTTGATCCTTTTCTATAGCCCTTCTTGGAATGGAGATTGCAGGCAAAAATTAAATCTATTCACAACCTCCCTTGGGCATCAGGATGGTGGGAGGGGGAGCAGAGAACCTGGGGTCTTATCACTGGAACTAAACCAGGTAGCATCTCACTAGATCTTAAGAGGCAGGATTGCCACCTAAAAATATTTTGAAATATATGAATGAAAAAAATAGCTATGTTTTTATATAAATGTAAGTTCCATGCTTTGAACTATTTTCCTTAAGTGTAGATGCGTAACTGTTTTATAAGAATGGGATGGGCTTAGCGATCGCTGGCCTACCAAGCTTAAGGCTAGTGGTTCTGTCCTCTAAACCTTGCATTCTCATTTAGGGAATATCACCTTATAGGGTGAAAACTGGCTCTTGGGACCAAAAAGATCTTACTCTTTATGTGTAAAGCACAAATATTTATATACAATAAGGAAATCTATAGGTATGCTATTAAAATTTCATATGGGGCAGGGAGTGAGGAATTAAGGGGAAAAACCTCTAAAAAAAACCCCCCAAAACTCCATAGAGGGGATGATAATGAAAAACATGTTGAGAAATACCACCATAAGAAGGCAAATCATTACTCTAGACGGGCCTGGGAAATTTCGGACTCCATTTGGGGATTATCCTATCTCCTATAGCAACCAAGAAACTTAACTAGCTCACTCATACACACATACATTGTCTCTTCCTCCCCACCTCCCACTCCCACTCTTTTTAGGGGTAGGAGTGGGAGGCGCTGGGAGTGATCGAGATGGAGAAGAGAGAAGGACCAGAATACACTTGGGTAGATACGTCCAGACTGTCTGATTTGTAAGTGGACAGTCTTATACACATTTAGGCCAATTTCTGCATCTGGGCCTTAACACATTTACATGGTAGTTGTGCAACCTGAAATGTATTTCTCCCTATACTTAGAGTCAGAAACAGTGATTTTGTGTAATTTATTTCCCTTGGAAGGCTCATCTCATAGCAACACTTTTGTTTCATCAAGATCCTTTATATTTTTCCCTTAAATTTTCAATACAGCTAAATCTGACTCTTTATGGGCCATAAGCAAGACATAAATGATAATAGAAAAAAACATTCTTCAATGATAGCAGGCAAGAGTTCTAGGGTACGTTGTTCAGCTGCTTTCTTTTCCCAAGGTAGAAAGCTGATAAATGACTTAAAAGGTTTCCATTTTTTCCATCTTCCTCTTTGGGAGAAGAGTAAGCTGTGATGATCAGTTATTCCAAACAAATGTGACTCATTGTGGGAAAATGAAAAAGTCAACTAAAACTAATATTCACATACTTATTTATTTATTCAATAAATGTTTGAATACTAGTTACTTGTCAACAATTTATTGGGTGCTGCGGCACAAAAGGTGAATAATACACAGTCTCACCCTCAAAAAGATTACATTCTAGGCAGAGGAAATAGATTAAAAAACAGTCAACCCTTACATCTCAGTGGGAGACATGCAACAATAGAAGCAGTCCAGAGGGGGCACCTAACTCAGCCAGGTGGGGCTAGCTCAAACACTGCCTTGTAGGAACTGCCCTTAGGGGTAGATGAGGTGCTTGAGCAAAGGGCAGAACCTGAGTGTTGCAGACTGAGCGACAGGGTAGCTCCCAAGTCTTGGGCAGACCAGTTATTTGATACTCTTTCTAGTAATCACTCATTTAATAGTACTTTAGAAAGCCTGAGGGCTATAGAGGAAAAGGGCTTAGCTCTCTGGTGACTGGGTCCCAGATTGCAGAGCCTTCCAGTCATCCTCTGTAAGTAAAGGCATAGACCTTTCTCAGATGGCAAGTCAACACCTATCCATGCCACCCAAGAATTGGGGCTTTCACCCCTCCCCAGCCTCCCTACATCCCAGGGTATTCTCCCAGCCTTGATCAGTGCTTGGTGCTTTGGGATTCTGTTCCGGGTAGTTTTCCTACATCTCTTTACACTTTAGCAATGTTCAATCCCCAGCAATGTTTTAATGCTCCGTATAGCCAGTCTCCTTTCTGATAGGGCTTTATAGGCTCTGCTAGGGTGTTGTACTTCTTACTGAACTCCTTGAGGAACCATTTGAAGAAATATGATCAGGGGAGGGATGCTTTCTAAATTTTTTATTTTTTATTTATTTATTTTTTTTTTTGAGGACAGTCCTCTGATAGGCAGCAAGTATCAATGGATAGGAATGAAGTTGGATGAAAGTATCAAACTAAAAACAGAAAAAAACAGTGGGAACCTGTGATCATAGCCTCGATAAAACAGGATGAGGTTATGGTAATGGGGGTGAAAAAGACAAATTGCAAGTTATTTGGGTGATAAACACAGTAATATTTAGG
The DNA here is from genome assembly GCF_048773025.1 of Camelus bactrianus. NCBI lineage: Eukaryota > Metazoa > Chordata > Mammalia > Artiodactyla > Camelidae > Camelus > Camelus bactrianus. Next base: position 40,087,982 of record NC_133558.1, read on the forward strand.
GAGTAATTAATTTACTAGAAATGGAGAGTAATTCTCCAGCTCCTGCCTTGGATGTTGGATTAGTTTCCTGTTGCTGCTGTAACAAGTTTTCACAGACTTATTGGCTCAAAAACAGCACACATTTATTGTCTTAACAGTTCCAGTGAAATGGGTCTCACTGAGCTCAGATCAAGGTGTCACCAATGCTGTGCTCCCTCCTGTAGGCTCTAGGGGAGAAACTATTTTGTTGTTCTTTTTTCAGATTCTAAAGGCTGCCCACATTTTTTGACTCATGGTCCCCTTTCAGCTTCAGCACTAACAATGGCTGGTTGATTCTTGCTTATACCATATCTCTCTTACTCCAGATCTCTGCTTTACTTCAGATCTCTGCTTTCCTCTTCCTCATTTAAAGAACTTTGTGATTACATTGGTCCCACACAGATAATCCAGAATAATCTCGCCATCTCAAGGTCAGTTGATTACCAACCTTAGTTCCTCTTTGCCAGTAACAGGTACTGGGGATTAGGACATGGACATCTTTAAGACGGAGCATTGCTCTTTCTAACATAGTGTCTATGAAAACAGTGGTGCAATTGTTAAAAAAAAAAAAAAAAGGAAAAACTTTGGGGTGGGAGCATGGAGTTGATAATTTCTATCTTAGGTATTTGAGGTTTTCTCTGGACATACATCCAGAGAAAACTGTAATTTGGAAAGACACATGCACCCCAGTGTTCATAGCAGCACTGTTTACAAATAGCCACAACATGGAAACAACCCAAATGTCCGTCAACAGGTGACTGGATAAAGAAGAGGTAGTGTGTGTGTGTGTGTGTGTGTGTGTGTACACACACACACACACACACACACACACACAAATGGAATATTACTCAGCCATAAAAAGAATGAAATATGCCATTTGCAACAACATGGATGGACCTAGAAATTAGCATATTATGTAAAGTAAAGCAAAAAGAGAAAGACAGATATATGTAGAATCTAAAAAAAAAAAAATGATACAAATTCTATTTCCAAACCCAAATCAAATTCACAGACATAGAAAACAAACTATGATTACCAAAGTGGGGAGATCAGGGAGGGATGAATTAGGGATTGGGGGTTAACAGATAAACATTACTATATATAAAATAGATAAACAACAGGGACCTACTGTATAGCACAGGGAACTAGATTCAGTTTTTGTAATAACATATAGTGAAAAAGAATCTGAAAAGAAAAAAATATATATATATGTATTATGTGTGACTGAATCATTTTGCTATACATCTGAAGCACTAAAATTGTAAAAATCAATTATACTTCAATAAACAATTGAAAAATAAAAATAAAGTGCCTGTGGAACCTTCCAGGGGAAATGTCCAGTAGGCAGTTTGAAGTGTGGGCCTGAAGCTTAGTGATTATTAATTTGGGTGTTCTTAGTTTAAGGTTAGTAACTAAAGTAATGATTACAGATGAGATAGCCTAGGATTGGTATATAGAGTAAAAACAAGAGAAAGCCAGTTGGGACTTTTGGATAACACCTGTGTTTAAGGGGCAAAATAAAGGTAAAGGATCATACATGAAAGAGAAAGATACTGTTAACAGGCATAGAAAGAAGCGGGAAGAGTAAAAGGAGAGAATGGTGTCGCAGAAGAATGCACAGCAGTCAGCAGGACTGAAAATACCTGAACAGGTCCAGTGGAGTGGTGGGGGCAGCAGGCCAGTGGCAGCACACTGAGGAATAAATGGGGAGAGGGAATGTGGAGACTGATGTGAAGGAAAGAAAAGAGAAAGAGCAGTAACCAGAGGGAAGATATAAGCTTGAGAGAAAAAAAAATTTTTTTTTAAATAATAAATGGTTGGGGGAAAATGATGAATTCAGATCAGCAGGGCCCTGTGACTTGCATCTTCTATTATTCAAAGAATTAGTAAAATTTATTGGTAGAGCCACTGTTAGCTATTATTTTTGAGATGCCATGGAGCACAAAAGATAGCTGTTAAAAACTAGAGAATAGCTCCTGGATGACCCCAGGAATTACAGATGTCTTCTTATTCCAGATAGTAGGGAGGATATCATAACATATCAAACAATCCACTTAAAATTAGCACCTTGACAAATACTGGGCACTGAATAGCAATGACCATGTTTTTGCAAATGGCAAATTTTGTCAGTTGTTAAGTCTCCTTCAGTGATAGACAGGCCATGAACAAAAAGAGGAGATAATAAGTGAAAAACTTAAACTTTGATGGAACTTCTGGGGGCATTCTGTATTGTGTGAATGTTAAACATGCATATAGCTGGCGTAGTAGCTGCAAGACAGTATTAGTCCCTTTGTCTGGTAAGTTTATCTATGAGCCAGGCATTGTACAGATGCCTACACTACAGATAGCAGAACATTCAGTTTTCACAACAGCCCCATCAGGTAAACTCTATATTATTCCGTTTTGTGGATGGACAGCTTCTTGAAGTTCACACAGTAAGTCTGAATCACACAGAAGGGCTGAATCAGGCATCAAAAAAGCTGGCTTCTAATCTGAACTCTTTAATAATAATTTTTTAAAAAGTGACTTTGTGACTGTGGGCAAATTCCAGCATAGAATGATACATTACTTTCTTTTTTTTTTTTTTTTAAGAATGAGATCCTAGAAAGCTTATACAGGAACATGATGAGTAAAACTAAGATGTCACACTGTGCACAATCCCATCACATTCTTAGAAAATCATGTCCTCTTTTGATCTCTGTGTTTTGACAAGTGATGAGTAATTGGCTGATCTAGAGAAGAACAATCCAGATGATTAATTGGTTTAAAAAAAATAAGTACCCTGAAAAAATATTTAAAATAAAGCTTGCAAGCTGGAGGTCTAAACAGTGGCATTTTTGCTTGGCTTGTACAGTGTAAAGAAATCTTAATTGGATTTTAGCTCTTAAAAATTGGGAAATTTCCCATAAAGATCCAAATCACCAGCCAGTCTTGGAAAATAGGAAACTTTGTCCACACCAGATCTACATTCGCCCCTGACTACAGTGGTTGTTAGTGTGCATTCTCCAGGATACTCTCGTCCTCCCCACTCACATGGGCATCTCAGTTTGCCATTCCTACTTTAAGCCCTGTGCCTTGGAGAAGAGTCTACCTTTGAGAAAGAAGGCTTTTTAAAAAGGGGGATATTGTTGTCCTCCCAGAAGGAAGAGTTAAGGAAAAGAAAAGAAGGAAGGCAGGGAGAGGGGAAAAGGGAGGGAAGGAAGAAACTTAATTCAAATCAAAATAAAAGTTTGGTAGGAAGAAATGATTTCTTAAGGGCTAGGTAGTTGATAGTTGGGCCATACATTGAATGGCTCCAATGGGAGTGAACTACTTTGTATAGCCCATGGAAAAGTTGCCCCTTGGGTTTGTACACACCCACCATATACCACTGTATGCAGGGGGCTAGACTGAGAATTTCTAAGGCAACTTACAAAATTTCCAGCTGTGAATTTTTTCATATAGCCCCAATGGCTGCTGATTCCGTAATACACTGTCACATAGTAATAGCAAGACCTCGTCCCCCCCTCCCCCAAATGTCCCTTCAAATGCAGTGCACACAGGAGAAGCCTGTTTCCCCACAGCCTTGCCAACAGAGTATGTTTTTTCAAACTTTTGGAAACCTAGTTGATGAGAGATCTTTATTTCTTTTATCAGGGGAAGTTGAACATACTTTGATGTTCTAGGGATGCTTGGTAGTTCTTTTTGTGAACTCTGCTCAGTTCTTTCTCCCATTTTTCTACATGAGTTTTAGTTCTTTATTTATAGGAGTTCTTTTATACATTAGGAGTATTAACATCTGTGTATGATAGTTAATTTGATGATTTTTTTTTCAATTTATTTGTACTTTTGCTTGTGGAGTTTGTTTTTGTTTTTGTATTACTATGTGGAATTTTGTTTATTTTTATGTAGTTAAATCTACTAATCTTTTCCTTTATGTTTCTGGATTTTAGTTACTTAGGAAGTGTTTCTTCACTCTCAGAATGTAGGGGAATTTACTTTTTTTTCCTGGTACTTAATATTTTTCATTTTTATATTTAAATCTGATTCATTGGGAAATTGCCCTTGTGCATGGTGTGAAAAACTTACTAAAAAGTCTTTTCCTGATCTGAGAGGTTAACTCTACTGTATAATATGCATATATTTTCATATGCAATATGGTTTTATATTTTGGCTTTTCTATGCCATTCCATTGAGCTGTTTATTCATGTGCCCATATTATATTATTTTAATTCTAGAGGCTTTATAAAATGTTTTAATATCTGCTCTTCTTTTTCAAGGTTTTCCTGGCTTTTTTTGCTAATTTGCTCTTCCAAATTAGCCTAATAATCAACTTCTCTAATTCTACGTGGGGGTAGGGGTGGGGTGGGGACTGGAGAGTGATGACGTTTTTGTCGAGATGTTGTAAAGAATTAGGGAGTAGAGTATTTTATGATTTTGAGTCTTCCTCTCCAGGAATACAGTAGGTCTTAACATTTGCTCAAGTCTACTTTTATGCCATGTTCTTTCTCATACATGTTGCTCCTCAATTTGGACCAGGTTGAATTCGAAGGGCTTAGCTGGCCAATAGTTAGAATGTGGACAGGAAGTCTCAAGAGAAAGGTGGGGCTGGAGAAGTACGCTGGGAACCCTTTTCATTAATCATATGTGATTTCATGAAGTGACCTTTTCACCATTGAATACTGTTGGATCTTTAAGTTAGTAATTCAGAGACATTCTCTGAAGAATATCCTTGTAGAAGACATTTAATTCATAGTAGATAATATGGCCAGGTGACATTTTAATATTTTCTTACTGATGAAAGAAATGTTTTAGTAGTTTTTAAATCCTGTGTAGCATAATTTTTCAGTTTTACAGAATAAAATATTTAAGTTTTGAGACTGTTTCATTGACAGAATTTTCATTTTTAATTCCAAGATAAAAAGATGTTTTGGACTTTATCAAGTATACAAAAATATTCAAGTAAAAATCCTAGGTGTTTTTTTAACTCATTCATTTTGTAAAGCAAAGAAAATGACAGTGTTTGTTAATAAAAAACTCATTTATGTGCTATAGCCCAGAAAATATAATACTTTAGTTTAAGAACTTAGTAATTATGAAACTGGATTCAGTATAAGGAGATAACTAGATGAATTAGTTTGAGTTAAGTCTTACTTTTGGTTTTATACTCAGGAAATCACACACATACACAATGACCCATAAAGTCACATTTCCTAGAGGTAGCCTTTTCAAGAAATTCTTAATCAGAAAAGTAAGCAGGAGTTATGAGCTTCTGTTTTTCTGTATTTTAGAAATATTTTCATAGGTTAAAAAAATGTCTGGCTACTCTATCTTATGCATTCTTTTCTATTTCAAAACTAGTTAACACATATTAAACCTTTATAGACAGTTTCAAGAAAGTGATGCCATAGTGTTGCAGATTAAGCTCCTTTAGGGAATTAAGGGAATTCACTTTGCAGTATAGGCCATCAGCTCTTTCTCTGCTGTGCAGTTGTCTGGATATCTATTTTTTTCTAGCACCAGTACCTGCAGTAGTACCAAAAGCAGTAGAATTTCATATCACTTTCCCTCTTGATTTGGGCTCTTGTATGTGCTGAGAATGAACTGGGGGTAGGGAGAGGGGGTAGAAATGCCCCTACCTTTAGCTTTAGTTTCAGATAAAGAGGTAAAGACAAAAGTAATTTAGAAGTCCTGTGTTCAGCCAGACTTAGGAAATAAATAAATCTGTTGCCCCTTCTTTGCATATGTCTCTCTTTTCTTTATGGATTCTGCACAGAAGCTGTTTTCTTTGGAGTATATTTATAGCTTGTATATTAAACGGTTTTTCAGGAATTTTTCTTGTTGAGCTAATAGGTAGACATAATGACCTTCATGACATCTCTTGACACAGGGCCAAAGTGTGAATGCAGTTGTCTTAAAATTATTTTAACCCAGGTGGAAGAAAAACAAACTTTGGTAGGCTCATCTCCCTTCTATATTACAAAGCTTTGGAGTCTTTAACCTTCAATGCATTTAACCTTTGGGCATTAGAATAAGTGGGCAAAAGGAATAAGAGGACGTGAGAACATAAAAAAAAAAGTTGGAAAATATATAGGCTGTTGCATTGCGATGCTCAGGCGTCATCACTACTTAACTAAACAGTGCCTTGTCAGAAACAGCCTTCGGAGAGAGACGTTCCCAGTTGGCAGTGACATAAATTGGCTACCTCTCCTATCTCTGGGCCACCACAGGAAAGCGTGTTCACTCGCTACTTAGATGCCAAGGTTTTAGATGATGGCCTTTAAGTGTGAGTGAGTAAAAAGGCTTAATTACTTTTAGGTTATTTATTAGCTGTTTCACTGGGACTCCTTTTCTGGGGGAAAATCAGTTACCTCCAAGAAGAAAGCAGCTTTCCTTTGATCATACATCTGATCCTACATCAGAGTGGGCCCATTCAGGTCTTTGAATGCAGGGATTCTTGAATCAATCTGGATGGGTAGGCAAGCATCATGAAATTTGTTAGTTTTCTAATTGAATCTAGTTTTGATAGTCATGTGCATACTTTTTTTTTCAAGGTTTCCTATTAATTATCTTTGTAAACATGAGTATAGGAAAATCTATGCTTGTGCACATATCCTGGGAAAATAAAATATTTTCCTTTTTGTTGAAAACAATCCTTTTACTGATTTTATCCTGCATATTTCCCCACACTTAGCCACCCAGCCTACCTCCCTTTGTTTAAATTAGAACTGAAGTCGAACACATTGAGAAAATGACTTTAAATTCTTGGCCAAAATTCTTCAGAACCTCAACCAGACTACGCCAAGGGGGTGCCACATATTGCACACAGCAAGAACTGTGTCCTGATTCACGCACAGCCAGGCTTGTGACCAGGCATTAGAAAGGGTAAACATACCTGATAATTAATATAAAATTTAATGTAACAAAATTTTGAAGGACCACAATTCAAAATTGGTTTCCCACCAAAAGAGCTTCCTCTCTTACTGCTCAGAAATGACATTTCGGTTTGGGCTCATGAAAGCTGAATTGGAATTGGCCTGGGAACAAATGTTGAAATTTACTGAAAACAACTCATTGCTTAATCTCTGGCAGTTTCATTTTGTTATGTGATCAACAGATGTGTTGCAAGTTGTATTCAAAATGAAAATAAAAGTTTAAACAGTCAAAGTGTGGTCACTAAATCATTTTCCAGGCCTTTAGGAAAATAAAATTAAAATCTGCTTGAGAAATATTCAGATGCAACATGGATTTTTATTCTCTTCTCTCTTTGTTCACTTTCCGATCATTTGCGTGTTTATTTACAAAAGCAGTCAGGTAGCAGGAACAAAACAAGGAGTACGGACTCAGAAGACTTCATTTCTGGACCTGGCTCTGCCAGTTACTAGCTGTGTGAATCTTCCTCAGACTGGTCACTAAGCTTCCTTGAACAAGGTGATGAGACTACCTGTCTTCTCTCTCTCACCAGGGTGATTATTGATTACAGGTGATATAATACATTTAGAAACTTTAATTTCCCCCAATGTAATTTATTTTAATGAGGTCACACATTCAGCATCAGGCCTTTAATCTTCTGACACTGTTTTTGAAGGTAAGGGTATCAGAAAATTACTTTCCCAATTCTTCTACTACCACTAAACACTCTGGAATTGGGAGTGCCACGTCCTTACTGTAAGAAAACTTCATTCCCTAACCTAAGAGACCTTTCCAAGTGCTAGTTCCGAAAGAAATTTAATGAAATGGTAATGAATGTATATTCCTATACAGTGTGATGTGGGACTTGCTTAAATTTGCTGATAGTCAGTAGAATTTGGAAATTTTAAAAGATCAATTCTCAAACTGTAGGTTCAAAATTTCAACAGTACTTACAGCTTGGCAAAGAATTTTGCCTTTGGTCTGTGCTGATGCTCATTATAGTTACTCTTTTCTGGGACTCTAAAATGTTAGCTATTTTGGAGTCAATGATTTGTAAGAAGGTGTTAGACCCCTCTCCCTCAGAGTTGCAAAGAATTTCTTTCCCTACCTTCCTCTGCCCTTAACCTAAGGATCTATGAATGCCTGTTGCATCTAAGCTCAGATTCTAGGTTTAGCCCACTTGAAGGGTAACTTACTACTATATCTCTCTGCTGGACCCATAGCCCTTTGATATTCTCAGCACTGTTGAGCTCTGAGACGCCCATACATCACCCCACTCCCCAGCATCTTTGCTAAACTCTTATCTCCCCGCAAGATGCTTTTAAAAATTTAATTTGTAACTCGTACACACACATGCCATGTAGATTAGTCTAAATGCCGAATTATTTAGCAGCTTAGAAGTCACTAAAATATTTGTGATTAAAGTAGAAACTCAAGTAGGCTTTATGGCTACATTTCCTGATTACACTAACTTCTGTTTATATGAAGATACTTAATTTTTAGAAATGATAGACAAATCTTGATAAAATAATTTGAAGTACACTGGGAATGTAACACTAGCTGTGTTTTCTTTCTTTTTTAAACAACAGAACCAATAAAATAATTAATATTTGTTTTTGCAGTTTATTTCTCATTATAGCTTCAATATTGGATCAGAGATTAAGCTTCTGAATTTGAATCTGATTTTTCAGACTTCCACCTTCCTGTGAATTTTTATGTGCTGATGCAGGGCTGCTGTTTTTAGGTCATGGAGATTTGGCTTTTGGAAAAGCTATTCTTTTTCTAAGTGACTGACAGGAATCATTACTCTCTATGGCAAGAAACCAGAAGTTGGCAGGAGCCCTACAACAACTGTCCAATTGGATTTATTTTTTTAACTGTTGTGCCAGTTTCCAAATTATCTTCAGTTATAGGGCATCTGTTTTCTTAAAAAGGTTCAACGTGGGTGATACACATGTAGAGACAGCCCTGCCCAGGTCAGTTGTGAGGGGACAGGCCCTTCTTCAGACAAAGACTTTCTATTTAGCACTCTGGACAGAAGCCAGAGATCATTCACAGTACATTCCTAGAATTGTGCAAGCCAAAGCCACAACCATCAGGCAGTTTTGTTATCTGTTCCTGAAACTTACGTTGTGACTTCGACTCCTGCTGATTGTTTAGATGTGTGAATCTGACAAGGATCACTTGGTAACGATTTACAATAAGCACTAAAAGCCTTAGTGATTATAGCAATATTTCCTGCCTAAGCCACTTCCCAGTATGAATTTTAAAACACTGAAAAGAAAGGGGTCAGGGCACTAATTTGAAGAGATTAGAAAAGAGAATTAATAGATATAGAAAGTGTTTCAAGTAAGGGACACTCTGGATCTGAGCTCTACCTTCTCACCTGAAGTTAAACAGTGCCACTTTTATCCCGTTTTGTTGGCCAGGGCCAATTTGATAATAGCAAGTCTGGAATGAAACACATCTGTTTATTTTCCCTTATTGGCTGGTAACAACTAGAAGTGCTTTTACTTGTTTGAGCTTTGCCCTCCCTAGAATCTTGGTATTTTGTTTTGAATTTGGTTTTTGGCAGAATGAGATCCCATGCATGCGAGGCAGTCTCAGGGGGTGTGTGTTTGGTAGTGTGGCATTTTTGCTTGTTTGTTTTTAATTAACTTGCTTTGGGCTGAAGCTTTCAGTTTTTAAATATCTGACTCTTCTTCCATTATCCTCACTGTGCTGTAAGTAATGAATGCATCCTCTATTTTGGAACTGTGCTGGATAAGACGCAAATTTGTCTATCCTATTCCTTTATCTATTTATTTTGAGTTTAACTAACCGGGTCTACTATTGTTTTGAAATATAAAAGACTCACAAAAAATTGTTCTATAGTAAATGAAGAGTACTGAGGGGAGAAAATGGGCTGAAGCTCTAATGGAATAGCTTTATATTAGCTACCTTTTTTAAAAATTATTTTTTATTGCGATATGATCCTCATAGCATAAAATTCGCCATTTTCAGAAGGTTGTACAACCTTTACCACTATCTAATGTAACATTTCTACTACTCCCAAAACAAACCCCCTACCCATGAGCAGTCACTCCCCATTACCCCTCCCCCAACTCCTGACAAGCACTAATCTATTTTATAATCTCTGTATACTTGTCTATTCTGGACATTTCATATTAATGGAATCATACAATATGTAGCCTTTTGGGTCTGACTTCTTTTACTTAAGGTAAATCTGTGTTGTAGCATGTTTCAATACTTTGTTCTTTTTATGGCTGAATAATGTTCCATGGTATGGATATATAATATTTTGCTTATCCATTCATCAATTTTTGGATATTTGGGTTCTTTTTATCTTTGGGCTATAATAAATAATACTGTTGTAAATATTTATATACAACTTTTTGTGCGGACATCTCTTTTCAGTTCTTTTGAGTATATACCTAGGAATGGAAGTGCACAGTAATATACTAACTCCATGGTTAATTTTTGAGGGACTTCCAGACTGTGTTTCACAGCTGTGAAAATGTTTTACCTTTCTACCATCAGTGTATGATGGTTGTGATTTCTGAACATCCTCACTAACATTTGTTATCAGAAATTTTGATTATAGACATCCTAGTAGGTATGAAATGGTATCATATTGTGGTTTGATTTGCATTTACCTGATCACTGATGATGTTGAGCATCTTTTCATGTGCTTGTTAAGTACTTGTTTATCTTCTTTGGAGAAACGTCTTACTCAGGTCCTTTGCCCATTTTTTAATTGAGTTGTTTGTTCTTTGTTTATTTGTCCATTATTTAATTGGGTTATTGTCTTTTTATTAAGTTTTTAGAATTCTTTATATATTCTAGATACTAGACTCTTACCAGATATATGATTTGGAAATATTTTCTTCCATCCATAGGTTGTCCTTTGAATTTCTTGATAATGTCCTTTGAAACACAAAAGCTTTTTTATTTTTCTGAAGTCCAGTTCTTCTGTTTTTTCTTTGATTACTTGTGCTTTAGGTTTCATATCTAAGAAGCTATTGCCTAATCCAAGGTCATGAAGATACACACTTTGTTTTCTTCTAAGAGTTTTATAGTTATAGGTCTTATTTTTAGGCTTGATCTATTTTGAGTTAATTTTTATATACGGTGTGAGGTAAGAGTCTCAATTTTTTCTTCTGCATGTGGATATCTAGTTGTCCCAACACCATTTGTTGAAGAGATTATTCTTTCCTCCATTGAATTATTTTGGCACCCTCGTCAAAAATCAATTGGCCATATATGTATGGGTTTATTTTTGGACTCTCAGTTCTATTCCATTGGTATATATGTCTGTCCTTACACCAGTACCACACTATCTTGATTACAGTGGTTTCAGATCAGGAAGGTAAGCTTTGAAATCAGGAAATATGAGATCTGTACCTTTTCCCTCCCAAGATTATTTTGGCTATTTTGGGTCCTTTCCATGTGAATTTTAGGATCAGATGGTCAATTTCTACAAAGAAGCCAGCTAGGATTTTGAAAGGAATTGCATTGAATCTGTAGATCTCTTTGGGGAGTATTGCCGTCTAAATGTTATCAGATCGTCCAATTCATGAACACAGGATGTTTTTCCATTTATTTAGGTCATCTTTAATTTTTTTAAATAATATTTTGTAGTTTTCAGTCTGTAAATCTTGCACTTTTGTTAAGTTTATTCCTAAGTATTCTATTCTCTTGATGCTATTGTAAATAAAATTGTGCTCTTAATTTTTTTCATATTCATCATTGCTTGTGTATAGAAATATAACTCATTTTTGTATACTGATTATAATAGCTACTTTTAAGAATATATTCTTATAATTTCAGATGTATTTGAATCAATAGGTAAAGCTCATTGTAGTCTTTGGGATTCTTTTAAGAATGAAAATACGTATAGCTAACATATACATAACACATTATGTATCATTCAGTAAGCTATGTGTGTCACATTGAATTATTCTTATTTAATACTCATTTCTATCTTCATTTTGCAATGAGAGATCTTTGCCCACAGTCCTACTCTTAATAAATAAGTGGCAGAGCTGGGACTTGAATCCAGATCTCTTACCCCAGAATCTCATTGTTCTAACCACTAGACCATACTGGCTTTGTGTAATAATTTATAACAGCTGTAGTCTGAAAGCCAGACAGTAGATTAAGTAACATGAAAATATTACCTAGGTCTCTAATTCTTGTCTCTTATCAGGGTTGATCATTTTACTTTTGTACAGTGGTGATTCTCTCCCTCCTTTGAGGAATTTCAATTTCAGAGAGATCCTTCAGGAGGAATGTGTGAGCCATTATAGAGCCTGAGGACGGGAGATTCTCCCAATAGAAGATGATTAAGGAGCAGTAGAGAAGATGAGATAAGGGTATGGCTTTGAGAGACATTTTGAAAGTACAATCAAGAAACCACTTATACATGCAGAATGAAAAAGAAAAAGAAATGAAAGATGACTGAGATTTTTAACTTTAATGACTGAGTAAATGATGATGGCATTGGCTGGAAAATAAATTAGGTGGGAGAAGATGGTGCATTCATTGGGGCAGTAGAGGGAAGTTAGTTATATAAAGATTGGAATCTTGGAGTGTAGTAAAAAGACAACCTGCTTCATGTTCTATTTCAGCACTTAATACAAGTTAATTCATATATTGAACAAATATATTGCTGATCATGTATGGTAAATAAAAAAGACATGGATCCTCTCTTTACGGGACTTAGTCTATTGAAAGAGTCAGACATGGCAAACACAAAGCATATAAATACTAACAGCGATGAACCCTGCAGAGCACAGTTACACAATGCTATGAGAGAGAGTTACGAGGTTTACTGATCTGGAAAGAGAGTCAGGAAGAAAGTCACTCCAGAGAACATGCCCTGTCTGAAGTATGGTAGGAGTTAGCCTGGCTTAAAATGGGAAAGAAGCCTTCTGGGCAGAAGGAATAGTAGTTGCCTATCTTACAGGATTCTGGTGAGGATTAAATAGATAATACACATGAGAATCCCAGCCAAAGCCTGTCACAAAGCAGATACTTAAAAAAAGCTTTTTGAAAGTGGTTACAATGAGCATGAATACTTTCGTACTCAGAAAGCCAAATAAACCTGTTTGTTTAAAAGTAGTTGACGCTCTGGGAATAAGTGAGTTAGCCTTGGAGAGTGCATTTCTGAAATAAGAGATTTGCGATGATATCTAGGGAATGACCGTTGGGGTAAATGAAAGAGGACAAGGTGCAGAAGCACTTGAGAAGGAATGGTCAGTCAGGCAGAGGACTAGGGAGAGTGTTACAGAAGGGGGAGGGAGGGAGAGAAGGCTTTTGAGAAGAAAGCATGGTTTATCCTGCTAGATGCTCCTAAGGTTGTCAAGTGGGATAAAGACCGAAGAGGCCGTGGGGTTGGCCTTTAGGAGGACATGCGTGATGTTTGAGATCAGTTTCAACAGAGCAAGGGAGGACGAGGACAGACCGAGACGCCAAGTCTGAAATGATGAAGTGGAAACAGCACGTATGAACTGTCCGTTCAACAGGTTTGATAGCAAAGGGAAGGAGAGGGGGAATGACTGCTTACAAAGTAAATAGGGCGAAAACAGGTGTGTTGTTTAAGGATCTGGTCTGAGAGGAAGTGGCTAGTGGAGAGAGAGCTGTTAAAGACACTAGAAAGAAAGAATAACTAATAGGGCAGATGAAGGAAGGAATTGGTGAAGGAAGCGGGACAGGGAAGGGTCAGGAACACAAATGGAGAGATGTTCATTAGAAAGGAACTGTGACAAGAACGAGGAGATGTAAAGAAAAGGAGAGTTGGAAGATACCATGTCTGATGGCCTCTAGTCTCTGTGAAGTAGGAGGTCAAGTCACCTCTAAGAGTGAATGGGGCAAGGGTTGGGTAGAGTGCTTTGGAAGAGGGGTAAAGGTTTAGAATGGTCCCATAATGGAGAAAGCTTGCAGAAAAAAGGAATTGCTCAACAACTCTAATGGCTTTGGTATAACTAGGAGGTATGGTAATATGTTTTTTCTCACTTTTATAGTATTATTCACATTTGTGTAGTATATTTCATAACTTATCCAGTGCTTTTACATATGTTGGCTTATTCTGTCCTCCAATAACCCTACGAAACAGACAGATACCTAGAAGCATTAATTATCACACTTTCAGTTTGTCTTTTCTTCTTTCTTCTTTTTCTTACGTGGAAAGTAGTCAATCATTGTACAAGTATTTATTATCTACTGTGTGCTGGGCACTGTGGATTCAACAGCAAATGAAATAGACACAGTGGTACCCTCACCAAAATTAAAATCTAGTTGAGGAAACAGACAGGTAAACAAGCAATTATAGTACAAGTGTAATAAGCTTTAAAATGAGGGAAATGTAGGGTTTTATGAAAGCACATAGAAAGGGTACTGTATCAGCTAAAATTCAGTTGCATAGCATATAAGAGAATCCTCAAGATAACAATGACTGCAGCACACAAGAGTATATCTTTGTGTGAAAAAAGATTGAATATAGGCATTCTGGGACTGATACAGTGATTCCATGAAAACATGAAAATCCGGTTCCTTTTTTCTGTTCTGCCATCATGACTACTGGCTTCTGTCTCAGGGTTGCCTCTTTGTCCAGTATGGCTACTGAAACTCTGCCTGTCATGACAGAATTCCAGACAGCCAGAAGGAGGAAGGGAAGAAGTGCAAAAGAATTTCTCGGCTGAGTCAGAAACTTTAAAGGACCTTTCCTGGTTGTTTTGACTTTTTACATCTTCCTTCTTGCATCTCTGTTTAGAACATAGTCAAATGGTTACTTGTAGCTAGTTGCAATGGAGTTTGGGAAATGTGGGTTTTTACTCCAGGCAGCTATGTGCTTAGCTTACAAAAATTAAATCAAGGTGGTTTTACTAAGGAAGAAGAAAAAAATAGACTCTGGGGTAGGCAACTCACAGTCTCTGCCTTAGATAATCAAACCCATCCAGAGTGGTTGGTGAGCATATATAGGGAATTTTAATTATTTACTGGCTCACCAGTGACCTCATTTTACTGACAAATGAACTGACACTCAGGAAGGTTAAGTAAGTTGTCACAGTTCGCACAATGAGTTGGTGGCATAACAAGACTGAAGTCTTCAGACTCCCCAATCCAGCATTCTTTCAATAGCAACTTTGTTTTTTGTGTGATTATATGCATATAGTATTTGTAGTTCAACTAATATGCAGTTTTAAGATTTAGAGCTTTACTTCCAGATATTCTAAATATTCTAAATCTGAGTAGTATTATATGCATTATATTAAAGTCTAGAAAGATTAAAAAGTCAGTGGGATTTAGATGTGGTCCATTGAAAAGCTTTTTATAATGGATTTAATTTAGTTTTTGTTCAGAAATTCATTTGGCTTTTGAGACAGTCATTTCTCACTGTTTTGCAAAGTGTTTGCAAATTTTTCCCACCTTAGGGCATGCTATTATATCATAAGGAACACTGGAGAAGGCTATTTCTGGACACCATTTATTTTAAAAACAAACCTTTTCC
Organism: Camelus bactrianus; assembly: GCF_048773025.1. Taxonomy (NCBI): domain Eukaryota; kingdom Metazoa; phylum Chordata; class Mammalia; order Artiodactyla; family Camelidae; genus Camelus; species Camelus bactrianus. The sequence goes on from NC_133558.1 coordinate 40,103,403, forward strand.
TAGTAAAAACTAATGTTTTTTCATCTTAGTGTTGTGAAATGTATTTCATCTTAGAAACCACAATGGAATGAAAGTAGCAAAAGTAGTGTGGTGACGAAAGACTGTGAACTGAGGAGCAAGTGACTCTGGGCAAGTCACTTTTCCCAGCCTTAAAATAAAATAATTACTTTTTCAAAAGTGTATATGAGAATAAATTAGGGAAAAAATGATAATTGTTCAGACTTGTACAGTTGAAATAAAAAGATAATGTTAAACTGTCTTTCAACTTTCAACTGTTCAGTTGTCTTTCAACTTTCTTCTTTTTCATTGTCGTAATTAACTTGTTGTGTAGCACCTCAAATCACAACAGAATGCGTCAGGCTAACTAATCTTACATTCCAACATGGTCTTCTTCCTGTGTTCCTATCTCAGGGACAGACTGCCTAGTTGCCCCATCACAAAAGTTGGGCATCATCTTTCATTCCTCCCTCTTCCACATCTGGTCATTTCATTTATGGCAACTCTTTCTAATGCAGTTCCTTTCCATGTTCATCCTCTTTTTACATCTCCATTGCAACAACTAGCTGCCCTTTTCTTGCTTACTATATTATTCCAGGCCTTCTAGAATAGTGCTGTCCATTAGAAATATATGTTATTTAAAATTTTCTAATAGCTACCTCAAAAAAGATAAAAAGAAACAAGCAAAACTAATTTTAATAATGTATTTTATTTAAACCATTATATCCAAAATATAGTCAGTTCAACATGTAATCAGCATTTGAAATTATTATATTTTTAAATCATTTTGTTGAGATACAGTTGACATACATAAAAGCTGTACACGTTTAATATATACAACTTGATGAGTTTGGAAATAAGTATATATATACCCATGAAACCAAAATCTACACCGTAAATATAACTGTCACCTCCAAAAGTTCTCTGCTGTCCTCTTTATTATTGTTGTTGTTACTGGTATGGTGATGATGATGATGATACAAACATAACATACAATCTACTCTCTCTAGCAATATTTAAGTATAGCAGTACAGTATTGTATACAGTAGGGACTAAACTGTACAGTGGATCTCCAGGTTTTATTCATCTTGTATAACCAAAACTTATACCCCTTGACTAATACCTCCCTGTTGCTCCTCTCCCGTCCCCTGGCAACTACCATTTTATTCTCTCTGCCTCTATGAGTTTGACTGTTTTAGATTCCTCATATAATTGATATCTTGTAGTATTTGTCCTTCTGTGTCTGGCTTATTTCACTTAGCATAAGGTCCTCCAAGTTCATTCATGTCCCAAATGACGGATTTTCTTAAGGCTGAGAATAACATTCATTGTCATATATGACACATTTTCCAATATAAAATTATTAATGAGATATTTTAAATTCTGTTTTTTAATACTAAGTCTCCAAAAATCAATGTGAATTTTATACTTACAGCACATCTCAAGTTAGATTAGCCACATTTCTACCTCTAAATAGGCACCTATAGCTAGTGGCTATAGCTATATTAAATATCACAGCTATAAAATACAGAGCCTGAAGCAAGGATTAATGTGCTGGCATTGTCTTTGGTAGGTCCCAGCCCAGAGTGGTGAGGGTAAAGGAAAAAATGGTGAGGGTAAAGATCAGATAAGGAAAAATGTGGTGCAGTGCATTACCATGCTGGCCAACTACTGCAGAGACACACAGCAGATTGTTCAGCAGACATAGTTCCCACCTATCTCCTGTTTTCCATTGATCAAGGTTCACCCCATGGGAATCAAACTTCTCTGCACTTCCTCTAAGCAGAAAGCAGTATGATATTTTATCCAAATCTGCAAGTGAAAAAGCGACTCAGCATCGGTTAATGAGAAAATTGGAGGAGGTTGAGAGAGTCTTAGAATTAACACAAAGTTTGCATCCAATATGTGACTGAGCATTCGACTCTGCTTTATTTCTTTGCAGTCTGTTTGTTCACGTCCAGGTGTTCTTACTAAGGGCAAACCTGACTCTATCATTTCCCTATTTCAAAACCTCCAATGATTCCCCATTGTTTTCAGGATAAAGTCCAACACCCATTAGTTCAAACTTTTACTTGACCTGGTCCTGCCAACCTTTCTAGCTCAACCACCTCCCTCCGGTCTTGAATGCTATTTGTGTTACTTACCTGCTGGGTAACAAATTACCCCAAATATTGTGACTGAACAACAAACATTATCTCACAGTTTTTATGCCTTAGGAATCTGAGAGTAACTTAGCTGGGTGGTTTTGGTTTGAGGTCTCTTACAGGACTGCAGTGAAGGTGTCAGTCAGGGCTGCAGTCATCTGAAGGCTTGACTAGACTTAAGTGATTCACTTTTAAAGGTGGCCACTTACATGGCTGGCAAGTCAACAGTGGCTGTTAGGAGAGGCCTTAGTTTCTCTCCGTATTAGCTTCTCTAGAGGACTGCTGGAGTGTCCTTACAGCATGGTGGCTGTCTTCCCCCAGAAAAGTGATCTACAAGAGAGCAAAGCCAAAGCCACAATGTTTTCTTTTTTTTCTTCTTTTTTTTTAACCTAGCCTCACAAGTCACATATCATCATATCACTGGTACCCTATTGGTTAAATAGGATGTTGGTATGGGAGGGAACTATACAAGGACATGAATAACAGAAGACAACCATTGGGGGCTGACTACACACATCGACTGAATTTCTTCATGTCCCTCCAGCATGCCTTGACTTGCCCTGACTTGTCTCTGGGCATTCCCACATATTGTTCTCTTACCCAGAAGACTTCTCTCTTCTGTTCCTCTTCTTTTTGTTTGCTTTTCTACCTCTGATGTCACTTATTGTAAGAAACATCCTTCTTATCCATACAGTCCCCGCCCTACTGGCTCTAACACCAATGGCACCCTTATTCCATACTATTAGAGTACTCTCTCCTTCTCCTATTGCAGGACCTCTGCATTTTACCATAGTTGCCTATTTGTTGGCCTGTCTCCCCCATTAGACTCTGAGTTCATGAGGACAGAGACCATGTCTTTCTGGATCATTGTTGTGTCTCCAGTGCCCAGCACAATGCTTGGCAGCACATTCTAGGTTCTCAGTAAATAGTTGTTGGTTGGAAAGAAAAAGGAAGTGATGGGTGACTGATGAATGGACGATATAATAAAATCTTGTCTGTTCTGCTACACTCTGCACTCTGGGAGAACAGTGCCCTGGTCTTTTCATTTCTGTATCCCAGGGTATAACATAGTGCCCAGCAGATAATAGGCCCCTAATAAATGTCCCTTTCTCCTTCTCTCTCTTTTCCCTTATTCTTTTTAATGGAGTAAAAATCTTGAGAGGTTCAGCATCTCTACAGTTCTGACATTAGTGGTAAATCTGATCACAAAAATTTACTTCTTGATGATTTATTTCAAATATTGCTAATATTTCTCCATAAGTCAGCATTGCAGTAAGATTTCAGATAACTGATATTTGTGTTTAATAACTATAATAGTGTTTATTCAGGCTGAGTTGGTACCCTGAACTTGGAGGTGCTTTGTGAATGGTGAATAAATTCAATATATTAATAAATGCTTTTTACTGACTAACTATGGTGAAGCTTCAGATTGTATGAGAAGTGAATAGTGTTTCTTAGATCTTAATTCTCTTAATATAAGGAATTATTTACTGACATGTAAATTGAAATAAATTGTTTCTGTTTCTAGATTTGAAATTTAGGAGAAAACTGACCTCGATTACTTTCAAGGCCAGTTCTCTTCAGCTACCCTGCTAGCTATGTAGAAAGGCAGAAAGAGGGAGGAAGGCTTATTGTCAACAGTGCCAGCCCTGCTTCCTCCCCTAAGAATATGTAGAACTGGGGTCAGTCACCAAGAACCCACTGGGATGAGAACAGTAACCTGGTAAATAAAATGTGGTTACGTATTCCTTCTACTCTTTTCATTTCCTTTAAAATTTATCTTATTTTATATTTTATTTATTTTTTATAATTTATAAGTTGTTTCTGTATTTGTTTTTTGCTTTTTCATTTTCAAATTCCCTACTACAGGTTCATTAAAAGGGCATGGACTTTGTAATTGAACAAAACTATGTTCAGATTCTGACTGTCCCTTCTTACTGGCTTTGTGTCATTGGACAAGTTACTTTATATTTCTCAATCTTATTTTTTTAGTGTGTAAGATGAGGATAGGAATGACTTTTCGTAAGATTGGCATCAGGCTCAACAAGATACCTTATGTAAGGTGCCTAGAGTGTCGTCTTTGGCATTGATGTTCAGTCAAGTTTGGGTGATACATCCCTTAGCAGTGCTTAGCAGTATGTTGTGTGATCAGAGTCTTGTTGCCCCAAACATAAGAGACTCATTGATTCTGGCAGAGAGGTAGCTCCCTAGACCATCTCACAAAACTCCTAGTCTGCTCTCTTCCTTAGTTTTTACTTCCCAGCCAACCAAAGTGGTGCAATATGACTGTATTATGCTTTTCCTGTGTGTGTTTTCTCTAATTTTTTGCATTTCCTGTCCCTCTTTGACCTTGTTTTGTTCCCCTTCCCTTTGGTAATTGATATTTTTAGATTTTTGCTTACTTCACTTGCTGGTATCACCAAGACTAATTCCTCACCCCACTGCCTTTACTGTGCCATAGAATCTAGACTCTGGGAGAAGGTCCCTTTCCCTGGGAAGCCCTTGCTCCTAGACTCATAGGTGGGATTAGCCACTCAGGGTTTTCCTTGGTGCCTTGCCAGGTAGTGGTGGCTTGGATGATGTGTCATCTTTTTTCTCCATATGATCTCCAGAGAGATCTGTGTGGGAAGAATGTGATGAGACCCACGAATAAACTGTCTGGGGTTCCAAATCTTGAGTTGAGTGACCTGTTAAAACAGGTCTGTGTCAAAAGTGATGAATAGTTTTTGTGTGTTTTGAGCAAGTTGCCAATCGATCAGCTACTGTTTAATGAGAAAGGCAGTGTAAGAGGAGCAAAAGCCCGGCTGCCTGTTCGAGAGCCACCTGCCTTTTCCAGAGCCACCTGCCTTTTCCCTTTACTTCATTTTCTTGGAACCAATTGGTTTAGAGCGATCAATGCTGACCTATTAGGATCAGACATTGTTTTGGCATTGCCAAGGCAATTAAATTCAGCAGGGTGAGGATTATTGGGAGAAAGTCTGTGAAAAAAGAAACAAGAGACTTTTTATTCAGAAACCACCTCTCTGGTATTAGAGGTATAAAAAGGATTACTTAAAAAAAGAATTAATCATTAGAGCATTTTCTTTCTTGGTAAAATGATCAGAAGATTTGTTGACATTAGTTCTTAGATTTAGGGAGATAGGAAGTTCTGCTTCACTGACCTGACTTAAGGTACAAACCTTTATTACTGCCCTCTTTCCTATTTAAAGCCTTCTCTAAGAGACTGTTTCCTGTAGTAGGTACTGTGACCTGTATGTGCTAGATTTTCCAAAGCAGTTCTGATTTTAAATTGGCCCCTTATTCCATTAAGATGATGACTCAGAAATTGTTAATCAGTCTATCACTGAAGACTTGAGGGAGAGCATAGTATATAAAAACCCTTGAGAGTATGCTGCATGAGCTAATCATCTTGGTGCACACACTCCTAATTCTTTGAGCCAAGCTTGGTGCCTTCCACTTAGGTCCTCAGTAAATATTTGAGTAAACTGACAAACTGATTAACTCACTGAATAATAAGTGAGGTCTTTAAAAATGGGTGGAATATGAAAACTTGGTGTTCCAGGGTTGGGAAAACAGCAGGAACAAGCACATAAAAGCAGGAATGGGTAGAGTTAGTTAGGAAGACCACAGGTCCTTTATGGAGTGGAAGGCATCTACTAAAGCAAGAATTCCCAGGCTTTTGAATTTTGCCAACCTGTGCAATTTCCAAAAGTAACTTTGCTAAGTAAAAATGTTGACTTGTCACTGTTGTCCCACAATACCAAAATACAGAGTGCATATAATTTTGGCCAAAAAAAGACAGTTCTTTAAATTGCTTTCATTTTGCTGTGTTTTTTAAAAGTCTGTGTAATTCTTTCTGTTCCGTACTAAGGAAAGCTATTTACACAGACACAGACAGTGGCCTCTAATGCTTGCTTCTTATAAAGTGCTTCCGTCAGAGTTGTCACTAAGGTTGCCTTTCACGGACAGTTGTTGGTGTGCTCAGGAAATAACTAAAACATTGCTGCCACCCCGTCTTTTTAATAAGTGTGGAGCCAGCCATCAGCTTATGCAGTGGCAACAGTGAGGGTGAATTTCTGTGTGTTCCTCAGAGTTGTGTAACATCCTTGATTTGGAGGTGGTGTCTAAAAGTCTACATCTGCTTGATCTTTGATTCCCCAACAGGTTTCTTATGCATTGTGGCTTGATTTGTATGTTATCTGTGGCTGTTCCTTTTTTCTTGTCCATGAAGAGCTAAATGTCTTGAATAGGAGCTACCATCTTTATTTCAGAATGCTTTCTTGGGTTTTCATTGGATAACTGCCCCTGAAATTGCCAAGGAACTTTTTACCAGTGGTCTCGTAACTTTTTGATCATGCACACTATTAGTTTAAAAAAAATTGCGCATCAAAGGATGATCAACATCGTTAGTTATCAAGGCACAGTGCAAATCAAAACTACAATGAGACACCACTTCATGTCCCATAGGGTCGCTAGGATCAAAAGTCTAACAACAAGTGTTGACAGAGGTGTAGAGAAATTAGAACACTCAAAACTGTTGGTGGCAATGTAAAAATGGTACAGCCACTTTTTGGAAAAGTCTGACAGTTCCTCAAAAACTTAAATATGTAGTTAGGATTATATCCAGCAATTCCACTTTTAGGTGTTTACCCAAGAGAAAGGAAAATATATGTCCATGTGAAAACTTAAACATGAATGTTCATAGCAGTATTATTCACAGTAGCCAAGAGGTGGAAACAACCCTCATGTCCATCAGCTGATGAATGGGTAAACAAAATGTGCAATAGGTGTACAATAGAATATTATTCAGCCATTAAAAGGAGTGAGGTACTGATACAAACTGCAACATGGATAGACCTTGAAAATATCATGCTAAGTAAAAGAAGCCAGTGTCAAAATATCACGTATTATATGATTCCATTTATATGACATGTCCAGAGTAGGCGAATCTATAGAGGCAGAAAGTAGATTAGTGGTTGCCTAGGGCCGAGGAGATAGGGTAGTGGGGAGGCTGATAGCTAAAAGATAATAGGCTTATTTTCTGGGGTGATAAATATGTCCTAAAATTGATTGTGGTGATGGTTGTGCACCTCAGTGAATATACTATAAACCATTGAATTGCATACTTTAAATAGGTGAATTGTATGGTATGTGAAATATATCTTACTAAAGCTGTTGCAAAAAAGATTTTCAAGTGGGTGCCCCGGTATAAGTACATTTATTTATAAATTATATACACGTACTCCTGTGTTATTATGTATGTTATAAAACATACAGAAACATAGACATTTTAAAAGTATACAATAAGGTAATGGTAGTATGAGTTATAGTTATTTTCTTTTGTAACCAGTGAAGCATAATCGTACAATCCTCCGGAGTGCACGCACCCCGCTTTGGAAACCACTCTTTTTGACCACATGATAGAAACTAACATGTGTGAGATGAACCTGTGTAGGAAGGATAGGTTTGTCAAAGAGCCTGATACAATTGGACTGTGAAAAATCTCTGAAAGTCTCTGCCTCTTGGGGGGAATGAAAGCCTCTGTGCTCTTTTATCCTGCAACATTCAAATATGTGATGGTACCAGCAGAAAGGCATTTCCAATGAATTCATTTGTACCATCAGAAAGAAGATTGAGTGGCATATGATGACAGTCAGTGACGGCCCTATAACCTCATACTTCGTAATTACTACTAAAATATATTCAATATGTATGTGGGACCCTACAGAGAAAGGAAAAAATCCTATTCCCAACTGAATGACATAAAGCTGTATTTTTATTAAGAGTTTTGACTGACATTATACATCATAAATCACTAACATGAAGCTTGAGGCACCAGAAGCCAGAGAGAAAATATAACCTGTAAAATGTGCTGTTCTGGTGCAATTTAATATTCATAGTGGCCAGGATTCTAAGGCTATCGTATACTAAATTAAGACATCTAATTTTTTATTCAATGTTTTTTTTTCCAAGTAAGTTAGTCTTCTTGACCTTTTGTGCCACTTCTTTATATATCATCTGACAATAATCAATTTGGATATTTCTGTATTGGAGTGATTGGTTCTGGAAAAGGGTGGCGATTAATTACTGCGTATTTTTCATAAAATCTTTGTATACTGTAAAGCACAGGCGGCTGTGAATGAATGTGAACGCCCAACAACATCCAACGTGGGGCTGTAAGTGTAGTGCAGCTGTTCAATACATGCTTACTGGTGGTGATACTGATGTTGAAGAGTTGAAGAAGAGTATTTTTAAATTTCCTGGCCCCTTTTTGAAATGCACAAAGAACTTGGATTGCATTTGCTTGTTTTTTGGTGCAGTAACGTATCATTAAGAATTTATTGTGGTGTATCAAGCCATGAAACAGACTGCGTCTTGAGCTTATTTCTCTGGCAGACAAAGGTGCAGATTTTATGTATTGAGTTAAAGGAAATGAAACTTTCCCAGCAAGAGGAAGAGGAAGCAATTTGGCTCTAGATATATGTCTTTAAAATGTGGTGAAAATAAGTTAAAAAGATTCTTTATTAAATCCTCACCTTTATTAATTAATCTCTATGCTATAAATTATCACAGATTTCCAGCCAGTTAAAGACAGTGAAAAGATCAAATGGAGAGTTTGGTACATTTCACAGTCCTAAAAAAATTATTATTGTACTATTGTCATTTTCCCCCTTTGTTTAAAAATTTTTGCTAGTATAAAACCTGTGCTCTAACACAACTCAGATTCTTTCCTTGAGAAAGGATAAGGCAATGCATCATAAAACACAATTTATGTAACCGCTTCAAAAATGTAGCTTTTAAGATGACATTTTACTATTTCAGAAGTCATGAAGGCTTAACTTTAAGTTTCAGTTTAAATGATTCTTGGGTTTTTGATATTAGTATTTATTTGAAATAGTCATTTCAAGGATAAAGATTAGAAACAGAATAGGTGGTTTTATACATACACAAAAAAACTATTTGCCAAAGGATTGATGAGAACTGCTGTTTTCAACACAGTTCATTTGAAAAGGACCGTATCCAATCTGTAAACACACTAAATTTAGTTAGTATGTTGCTTTTCAGTCGATATGAACTCTAGTAATATAGGGAAGAGAACAGGGAAGAGCTAATACACCATGTGCAGAAAATACCCAAATAGCTCACTATTCCAAAGCATCTTTGTTCCCTTTTCCTCAGTGAAAAACATAAAGCTGTAAAACAAATCATTATAAAAGTCTGAGTAGACTGTAATCCTAACAGCTAATGTAGGTACTAAGTTATGCCATCTTCCTTTTTTCTTTTCTTAAAAAGCAAGACAAAACAGCCCCTAAACGTTGAAGAGCTGATGCTGCTATCATCGTACAAGTCAAATAGGAGAGGGGCCCTAGCTGCAGCAACGCAGTCTAGCTCCAGCCAATTAAACTGTGAACCTCAAAGCTGTTCTACTAAAGCAGACTTGTTGTTAGGGCACTTATACTGGAAGCATTTTCTTGGCACAAAGTGCACATCTGAACATTTAAATTCAAATATGCTAACAGATGTCTCTTGAACAAGAACATCATAAAACCAGATTTCACTTGAGTGAGGGAAATACTTTTTCCATCATTTTATGTTTTTCACTTGGAGGTTACATTTCACTTTAGACCATGGCCCTATGGACTGTGATTAGAAAGGATATCTGAGAAGGTGGAATTGGTACATCCTATCAGTGTGAGGTGAGCACATGCATTTCAAATCAAAGTGATGCTACCTAGTTCTGAGAGCATGGAATACTAATGAAACAAACCATTATTTTTTCTCTCTTGCTTTTCAGGCTTCTTTGCCACAAATGTCTGACACTGTGAATTCACTCTTCTTCTCCTTGATGTTTCTGCATAAATGTATTTGAATTATACATTTAGTGGAGTAGCTTATCTGTTTGGATTTCTCTTCTGGGCACAGATGGAACAGAGTAAATGATACACTTTTAGGAGATTTCTCTTAAATCCATATGTTATATCTTGTGGCCATTACTCATAGTCTGTCACACTGACCAGATACCACTACTGAATAATGCATATTACATACATGATCCTTTTATTTATAAAATCTCTCCCCACTGCCAACAAATAAAGATTTTTATTCTGAAACATTATAGTAGTTGAAAAAGAAATGTGATTTGATTATTTAACTTGAAATTCCTAATAAGGTGAATGTCCAAGAGTAAATTCTTAAGTCCTTCATTCTATTATAATTTTATTTTATTTTTAGTAGTCAGGATTTTAAAATTTGAGCTAATATTGTAGGAGCCAGAATTCTCAGCACTATCATCTGTGAACACTATATTGCATGATAATAAACACTCTCATCTGAAGTTGTGAGGAGGAGCAAGATATTTTGGAGCAACTCTTTTTTTTTATAATTCTGTATTCTTCCTTCCTTTGATATTTATTCCATTTAAATAGAAAATCATTTATCATGAATGTGATTACATGTTATTTTGGAATCTTTCCTATTATGAAATTTTGAGGTGGCAAAATTGACATCGACCTTAAATTTATCATTGAAAATTTCTGAAGAATTGTTTCTTGAAACTGATATCCTCTGTGGAACAAGATAATTAATATTAAGTCTTTAGGGAGTCTTTGCTTAGTGCTATGAATAATACTTTACTAAATAATGTTACAAAGATTAGAATTATGATATTATTTAATCTCTAATAGTTGGGCTGGTTTTTTTTTAAAAATTTAGGGATATTTGATTCAAAAAGCTTATAATGTTCTTCCTAAAGGTATCTAGCAAATCTACTATTTCTTAATATTTGCAGTATTAATCTACTTCCCATTTATTTGACCATTCTAGTTTTTAATAATTAATTTGTACATAAAATTAATAATTTTGTACATAAAATCGGTAATTTCCTACAATAATCATTATTATTGTAGCATTTTACTCTTGCAATAATAAATACAAATTTAAACTTCAGCTGAATAAGATTTCAATATCAAAAGTACAGAAGGAGCTTTTCACATGAGGTTGCATCTAGCATGCTCACTTCTGTTTGAGAGTGAATAACCAGATATTAACTGTAAGTCCAAATGACTTACCTTGTTCATATTACCTTGATTGTTATGTTAACTAGATTTTAAAATGGGAACCTATCTGTCACATGATCATTGGTCATGAATACATTCAGATGCCAGAAATGACACTGAAGCAGACCTTAGGCTTTTAACACCCTTCCAAAGGTGAGGTTGAAGTCAAACAGCTGATAACTGAGGCCCTGAACATTTAGGTTTGATATGAAACAAGTGTATTTTTGTAAGTATATTGCATACAAGATGAGACAAAAGTCCCCGTGAAGCCTGGAGGCCTTTTATCCTAGGAATGTTTTTCTGTTTTATTGGCCCAACATTCAAGCATTGTCTTGTGACATTTGAAGTCATTGAGAAGTCATCAAGTATACCCAGATTGTTTTCCTGTCTTCTGGGGCTGATTTTTCTTATCGATTACATGACTCTTCGGAAACCTAATTGTGAAAACCTGTTAATATGTATCTTTTGGATATGGTTATTCCAGTTTGTAAATGCTAACTGGTCTAACTTCTGTATGAGCTAAGCAGGTCTTTGCTGGGGAGATGCATTTTGCAAATCCAAAAGAACCATTTGCCAAAGGCCTAGGCTCAGAGGAAAGGTAAGAAGGAGTTTATATCTGACAGCAATCTTTGTGCCTTTTAATACTATTTTATTGAATTCTTCATAAGGTGAAAACTATTCAGTGAGTCTAAAGATATACAAATTATGCCTGGAGAATCAAGCACATTTGATGTGATAGCAGAGAAGCAGTAAAACTTTATATAATGCAATGTGCTTTATTTTTATATAGTCTAATTCATAGTATCATAAGACACTTTACAGAAAGAGTCAATTGCAAGCTTAAAAGAAAAAGGAAACTTGTAAGGTGAGATTTAAGGACAGAGTATACTCTAATTTTGCACTTACCTTGCAACTGAATTAGTCTCTGTGCCTTTTATATGCTGCCATTAAAATTAGGTTTTAAGGTTTTCCCACTGAGCCCTATAATGTCTGCCTGCCAAAGGGGGATATTGTTTGTCTTAGGAGAGATGCCACGTTCCTGGGCTGCTCGCCAGTTGTCCAATACAAAAGGCACTGTCTCTGCTCTAGCCCACTCAATCATCTTTGGATTTGAGCCAGATTTCACTCAAAGTCCATATGCCCTATTTATCCTCCTAGTTGTCAACCCAGGCCTTCCATTGGACTTCAACATCTTTGCCATTGTCTGCATTGTACCTTCTGATTTTACTCTAGTCCTTCCACTGTCATGGAATGTTGTGTGCAAAAGCGTTTGTGTGTATGTGCATGTGGTTTTTTTGTTTTCTTTTCTTTTGTTTTGTTTTCTAAACACTTAATATACTTGTAAAATTTGATTTTTAAAAAATTAAAAAACCTCTTTAAGAGTATCCCTTTAAAATTTTCTTTAAAACATTATTACCTGGACTTTAAAATTTTTGTTAAATATGCCATGAACGACAAGGGTGCATATATTGTTTGTTTATGTACATTTTAAATAATGAGTTTTCTTTAATAAAGATGCATTACTAATGACTAAATTTAAGCGATTGAACATTACCGGTACCTTTGGCATCTATCCATGAACATGACGTGACTCTCCATTTATTTTGGTCTTCTTTACTGTCATTCAGTAAAATGTTACAATTTCTCTACACCTTGCATATCTTTTGTTAGGTTTATGCCTAGTTATAACATATTTTTATTGCTATTGTATATAGTATATTTTAATTCAGTATATTTTGCACATTTATTTCTAAATGTATAGAAATGCAACTGCCCTTTGGATTTTGATCTTGCATCTGGCAACCTTACTAAACTCTCATTTATCATAATTACTTGTAGACTCTTCAGGGGTTTTTATATGGATAATAATTTCATTTTCCCCCCTTTCTTTCTTTCTCTCAGGATCTCAGGATAATATTGAACAGCAAATATGATGGTGGTCATCTTTCTCATACATGTTTTCTTTTTTTTAAAGGGAATGCTTCTATTTTACCACTAAAAAAGATATTTGCTAATAGGGTTTTATTAGTTGTCATATATCAGGTTAAGGAAACTGCCTTACATTTCTGGTTTGCTAAGAGGTTTTAAAATTTTTGAATAGTGTTGGATTTTATCAAATGCATTTTCAGGGAATAATTGATCATACGTTTTTTCTTGTTTAAAGTTAACAAAATGAGTTCTTCTGTAACACTTTCTAATGTGAGACATACCTGGTATTCCTGGAATAAACCTAATTCGGTCATGATGAATTACCTTTTCTTACATCATTGGATTTGTTTTGCCAAATTTTGTTTAGTTCTGCTTTGTATTTATGAGTCAGGTAAACTAGAATTTTCTTGCATTTTTCTTTCTTACCTGATTTTGTTTCAAGCTTTATCAGCCTTATAAAGTGTGCTGTGGAGTATTACCTATTTTTCTTTCCCCTGAAAGAACTTGGATAATATTTAAATTATCTGTTTCTTGAATGTCTGATAGAACTCACCTGTAAAACCTTCAGGGCCTAATGAGAAGACTGTTCACTATTAATTAAATATCTTAATGTTTATTGGGCCACTCTGTTTTCTATTTCTTGTTGAGTAAATTTTAGTAATTCATATTTTTCTAGAAATTTGTCCATTTCCACTAGGTTTTCAAATATATTCACTTAGTTATTCCTAATTTCTTCTCTTTTTAACTTCTTTAGCATCTGCAGTTATTCTTTTTCTCATGACCTATATTGTTTATTTGTCTCTTTCTCTGTTATTTTTGATCCATCTTGTTGGAATTTTGTCGATTAACCTTTTCAGAGAACCAGCTTTGGTTTTCTAATTCTCTGTATTGTGTCATTGTTTTCTGTCCCAGTATTTTCTGCTCTTATCCTTATTTCTTTCTAATTTCTCCTGCTGTTTGTTTTTCTGACAACAATTTTAACAGTAATAGCAACAGGTTGATTATATGTCTAATTCAGTAATTTTCAGTCTTCCTTATTTTCTGATATAAGCACTTTAAACTATAGATTTCCCTATAACAAGGTTCACATTAGCTATAGCCTACAAGCTCTGATTAAAGTCTTTGTCTAATAAGTTCAGTACTGGGCTTCCTCTTGGACAGTTCCTGTTAATTTCTGTTTTTCCTGTGAATGAAACATACTTTCTTGTTTCTTTGTATGCCTTATAATTTTTTCCTAAAAACTGGACATTCTGAATATTATAATAATGTAACAACTCTGAAAATCAGATTCTCCCCCCCATTCTCCCCCGTCCCAGGATTTGTTGTTACTGCTTGTTATAGATTGTTGTTATTTGCTCATTAGTAACTTTTCTAAACTACTTTTTTTAAGGTGTATTTTTAGTTGTGTGTGGCCAACGAAGACTGTTCTGTTTGCTTAGTGGTCAGTTAATGTTTTGACAGAGTTTTCTTAACCACTTAGAGCCAAAAGAAAAAAGAAAAAAAGAAAAGAGGCCTCTCCCAGATTGGGTCTGTATGGAGGGACTGCTTCAGCATTTAGCCAGGTTGTTTACAACTCTGCCTTAGCCTTTACTTCCTGCTTGCACAGAGCCTGATGGCCAGCCAGAGTGAAAGTTTAGGGGCTTTGCAGACCCCTCTGAGCATGCTCCCAGCCCTGAGAATACCTGTTGCCTCCTCTGTTCCCTTGTATAGGCAAGAACTTTTTAAAGTCTCTCATGTATGTTTTTTAAAAATCTCTTCCTTCTCAGTCTGTCTACCATTTGTCCCAACTGTTGTCTTTTGCCCCAAGCTGCTGTGGCCATTAATCGCACCTTTAAATGCTTTTGGTAAGTAAGCCACTGAGGAAACCATCTGAGCCCTGGGAATGTTCCAAGTTGGCAGAAGAAGGGCAAACCCTTGTGCCAGTCCTTAAAGGTATCTCCAGGTGGGTTGAAACCCACCACCACAATTCTTTTGGAACAGGGTCCATATTGCTTCCTTTGGCAGTAGGGATCTGCACCAGGAGTGAGCTGCTGTCCATCTGAGGTGTGCGGGACAGTACGTGGGCACTTTCAAACATCGTAGCACTCTCTGGCGGCAGCGGCTGCTTTTCCTCACCCAGGCTTCCCCTAGTGGTTGGACTAGATTCCAGAGTGCTGCAGAAGTTGTCTCTTAACACTTTTAACCAGCTCATTAGTTGATTTTAGAATCAACTAATAGAGGCCTGGAGTTTGTTATACCACCATTTTCAGTGCCATCACCCTGTATATTTCAGTAAGCATAGTTTTCATTATTGTTCTTATCTACGAAAATAACTACATTGGGAGGATGGAGAAAGGAATGGCAGTGTAAGGGAGCTGAACTTTCACCTATGACTGTAACAGGAAGTTAATATAAAATGACTACAAGTGATTAATCAAAAGAAATACCACATAGAAAATTATAGATATGTGTAAATGACGAAGAAAAAGCTAAAAGAGTGGAGTCATAATCTTTAGAGATGGAGTCTGTACTGAATGAAGAGGGGTGAGTATGGAAAAAGCTGTATTTGCTATACATACTTTTTAGTGCTAACTGACATTTTAAATCATATGCATGTGCTCTTTTGATAAAAATAAAAAGAAAATGACTGTAAACATATACCAAATTAAAATGCTGGTCTAATAAGCCTTTGCACACAATCTGTCTTTTTTTCCTCTCGCTGCTTCCCAGATCTGCATTTTGGTTTTGATGTTCTTCATCTTCACTACGGTGTATTTAGAGATGGATTTCTCTTTTGTCTTGTTTGGAGTTCTTTGGGATTTATCTGAAGATCAGTGTCTTTCAGTAGTCTGGAAAATGCTCATCTGATACGCATTGAATATTGCCTCTCTCTCATGCTTTATATTTGTTCTTTCTAGAATCTTGATTAGATGAAACTTGTTAAGCGTCCTCACTCTGATCTTCATATTTCTTTATCTTTTACGTTTTCCATTTCTTTGTGTCTGTATGTAGCATTTTGCGTAATTTCTTCAGCTCTGTCTTGTTTTTTGTTGATTTTCTCCAACTGTCTTTGATCTTCTAATTAAATTATTCATTAGATTTTCTTTGCAGATTACATTTTTTAAAAATTCCTCTAAGTACTGTGTGTGTGTGTTTTTAAATATGCTTTGTCAATTTTGAGAGTCTTGTGTTTCATTATCATACTTTCAGTGTCCTCTTTCTTTAAATATGTTGCACATGTACATTTATATTCTCTATCTGATAATTCTAGTGTCTACAGTATTAGCATAGTCTGATTAGCTGTTTGTTGTTTTTGCTGACTGACTCACTGAGGCTTTTTTCCTCTTGTTTTTAATGATTCTTTTTATTATGGACTTATATTCCTTGGAAATTTTTTGTGGGAATTATTTGAGAACTACATGTAAGTGTGTTCCTCCAAGGATGACTCAGTTAGCTTATCTCTAACACTGAAGAGCAGTCTGCCAACCAAACATCATTTAAAACTTGATTTTTAATTTCAGGTTTTTCAGGCTACCTTGGTTGTATGGATTCTGGCCTGAAACCTGAATGAAAGTTAACTTACGCTTAGAAATTTTCAAAGGAATTTTTATCTTTTCTCTCTCTCTCTTCCTCTATATATATGAATATATGAAAAAGAAGAAAAATATTTTTTCTGTTCTACTGAGTCAAGTTCCAGTTAAACAAAGCTATCTTCCTTTATAAAACAGATTTTTTTCTATCTTCCTTCCTTCTTTCCTTTCTCTCTCTCTCTCCCCCCTTCCTCTCTCTCCCTCTCTCTCCTCTCTCTCTCTCTCTCTCCTCTCTCTCTCCCTCTCTCTCTCTCTTCCTTTCTTTCTCTCTCTACTGAAAGTGTCACCCTTTGTGAGCTTGGGATTTGTTTGGGAGTCTCTGGCTCAACATCTCACTGTGTTCAGACCCAGACTTTGTCTTCTTTCCCCATACACACATGTGGCCTGTTAAAATCCAAACTGCTTCTAGGGATCAGCAAATAACCTCAGGGTAGGGTGATGTATATCTTGGTATGCTGGGAAAAGTATGAGTTTGTTACAGCTGAATTATTTACACTACAAAAGTGTCCTGGTTTGGGCAATAAATTACATGATTACCCTGCCATAGAGTAAACATCAGTTCTGTGACTTGCCCATCCTTGGGAATGGTTCTTTTTTTTTTTTTTTTTTTTAATTCTTGCCTCCAGTTATTTCCTGTACTTTACTGCCAACTTAACCATGCTTCTAAAAGAATTAAAAAATACATTTTATTCATCATTAGATATTCATCATGAGGACAGGTTTCTCTACACTTACAATCAGCTATGTTACTGGAAAGGAAAGTCATGCCTATATCTTTTAAAAGATCTTCTCTAAGAAATAATCTAAAGATTTCTTTTTTAACAAGAACTTAATATAATCCTTCCTTATACTACCCTATTGATTATATATTGTTTCATAGATTTAAAAATTTAGTAATTCTGTTAAAATGAAAAATTCTACATGTACTGTGTAGAAAATTAATAAAACAGATCAACATGATTATGAAAAAAAAAAAAGAAACATCTTTACAACCTTCTCAAATATTGTAAGTCAAAATTCCCAGGAGGGTCCAGAATTATTAAAGTGAGTGAGAGAGAGTTCTGAGTGAATCTAATAAAAGTGTGTGTATATATGTGTGCATGTTCTTAATTTGTATGAATCCAAGAATGAAATACATAGTAAAGTGAGAAACAGAAAACCAAAGTAGAGGTTAAGTCTTGTTCCTCATTTGTAGATAATAGATTGCTTTGGCCTCAGCTGTAACAGTGGTATACTATCATTGGTTTCCGATATTCTTAAAAGGTGCCATAATAATAATGTCTGTCCCTTCATCCCTAGAGAGGATGATTTCATTCTGTTATGAGTAATTGTTTCCAGTGGAAACACTGGTACTAATCCCAGAGTAGCTGCCTTGCCGTGTCTGACATGGTTTCTTCTGAAAAGAGTGTATTAAGCAGCAGTATATAGTTACATACTAAAGTGAGTCTTCTACAAAGGAGTAAGAAATCATTATGTAGAGTGTTTACTTTTCATTTATCTACACACCAAAACAGACTTGTAACAAGTTCAGCCAAAAATTTATGTACTTTCTGAACAGAATAAGATGGTTATAAAAAATATATAGTAGATTCAAGTAAGTGAACCTGATGAAATATGAGACCTCATACATAAACTCAAGAAACTGGTTTAGATAATCCTAACTTTGTTCAAGAAACTTATCTCTGCCTTGGAGAGCAATCTTTGGTGCAAGGCAGGGTGGGAGAGTGAGTGTCAATGAGTAACATGATGCACTTAAGGAAATTATGACACACAGTATAGTCAGATGGCAGTCATTGTAATTCTGATTATCCAATCTATCCAAGGTACTGGGTAGCTTTTTGTCATTATAACTACTCCAAGAAGGACAAATATAAGGTAACAAGCATATAGAGCTATTGAGTATCCAGAATGCATAGACTAGGTAAAATGAATGATATCAAAATACATCAGCTTGTCTCCAATTTTCTTTGGACACAATGGCAATAAAATTTGATGTGTAGGGTATTAGGAGGTTTCTTAGTGGTTAATAATTTATATAATGATATCCCTTTTATCAGAGAGAGTTAACACAGACCTTGTTTCTGGATTTAGAATAATTTTGTTACAGCCTTCATTCTATTTAACTTAAATGTCTATCTGCATACATTCCTTTATCATTTAAAGTGTGTGTATTTTATACATTGACCTTCATACATGGTATTTATATTATATACATTGTAGGAAAGTTCTGACATTAAGGATACATTTTCCTTCCTTTAACTTCATTCCTATTTCTCCTCAATTTCCTGTCTCCTAGAACACTAACAGATATTACCAAAAAAAAAAAACCCCTCTTCATCCTTAGAATACCCTTTAACATTATTTGTGGAGAGCAGTTCCCTACTGAGTCAGCCCCTGGCCAAACTCTACATGCTTCACTCTTTCAGTCTTTCTGCTTGAATCATTCTCTCTGAAATTTTCTTCACATGCATTGCTTTCCCTACATTTTCTTTATTTTGTATAACATCTAACTTCTGCTTTTTAAAAAAGAACTTTTCCTTTGTGGATTCCCATGCTCATTAAGCAGCATGGGATAATTTGGAGTTGGCTTTTTGTCCCCGGACCTTGGGTATGCTTTCTGGTTGTATTGAACGAAAGGCATGAGATTGCAAGCGTGGCTTGAGTTTCCTGTCATAGTTATTTCTACACAGTTTTTTGGTCAGCTCAAGGTTAATTGCTTTGGGAAAGTTTTAGCTAAGTCCAAATTTACATTTTTAGTTGAGTAATAAACTGATGTCCAGCACATACAACTTCTATTTTAAAAGAGCTAGAATTGCTCAGTATGCACTGTGTGTGTGTGTGTGTGTGTCTGTGTTCATCCCTAGCAACTCAAGCATGGCTGAATTTTTCAACTTGCCCTTCCTGCAGACCTTGTCTTCTTTTAAGAAGTCTGTTCAATAATTCAAATGGTTAAATTCCTCTGAGTAAGAAAAGGTCTAATAGTGTTGCCAGAGTTCAAACATCTGGTAACCCTTTGTGTTATGGTTAGCAGCGCTAGACAGCAATCTGGAAGACGTTTTTTCCAGCCTCAGCTCTGATTGTAGGTGCTTGCCAACTTCCCATCTTCTGTAGTTACTGATGCAGTGGTTAGCTTGAACTTGAACTTGCCTAGAAGACTGTAAACACTTTCACAGCACACACTTCCTAACTTTTTTCTAACTAAAACTTCTTAATGCCACCTCCTAGCACGGTAGCATGTGTCTTATGAATGCTCAGTAAATATTTGATGCTAATAAAAAGCAGGATATCAGCAGTTCAGTTATCCAAATAAGCCTTTCCACAGTTCTTGTTGAACACAATTTTAACCAATTTATGTTTCATTATTAAATTGTCAGTGCTTTGCATTCTGAGAAGGAGCTCATGTGGACAACTCAAAAGCATTCCATCTGTTAACTCTCCTGTACTTACCTGGTCCTGGCACATCTCTCCTCCTGACTTCTCCTTCAGTCTTGGTTTTATCAAGGGACTTAGAATTCCATAGACAGAAAGAATATTGGGAAGTATTTCAGTCCATAGTTGTGCCCTAAAGGCAAGAACTCATGAACGACAACTGTAAGCCTCTTTTTCCTCCCTCAAATCTCAAATGATGGCTATCACATCCCAGCTGCTCCTGGAGCCTGCCTTGTGGTTTTTGGACATTGTGTTCCAAAGATCACTAAAATGTCACTGCTTACTCTGAATCCCTTTCCTTGTCACTATAGTCAGGGGGAAAAAAGCCAGTGACACTTTTCTAAGACACAGGAGGTGTATCCATAGGTCTGGCAGTGCTTTCAGGGCCACATAAAAGATACTGATTTCATGCTGATTTCTATGCAGGGTTAGTTCTCTTTGTATGGTTGGGTATACGTTTACATGTGTGTGTGTTGTGTGTGTACATGTATGCGCTGAGGAGTGTGATACCTGTGTGCATGCATGTATAACTTTTTTAAAAAATTATTTTAAATTAAAACATTAATCAGTTTGTTCATTCTGATGATTATGCCAAAAATGAAAAGTCTCAGGGAGACAGTTCTTTTATTAGGGTATACAAGTTTAAATAATTTATTGGGTTTTAAAATAATGGTATTTATAATAATTTGTACATTTCTGAGTATCAGTAAATCTAGCTCAGAAAAGTACAGAATATCACTTTTCTGTGCTATCTCCTCTTACCTTTGGGTAGTTTGAATGTTGTTATTCAAAAAGCTTATTTTTCAGAAAGATGCTAAGCATTGAAGCATGGAAGAGGTAAATGTTGCTTACTTTATTTTTTTCTCTAGTTTTGATTTTAAGTATTAACTTTTAGACCTAAATGTTAAACTGGTATTAACAACTTTGTATGTACTGCCCAACACTAAACATAGCAGAATGCTTTTCTGAAGTGCATATTTTATGGTCTTATTACAAAGGAAACAGTTACAGTAAGTTTCCTTCAACACCAATTGGATATTTAAATAATGTACTAAAAAAAGTGGGAGATAGGAGGATGATTTAATCGTGATTCCTCTATTCAGTGAACTTAAAACCTATTAATGTCCAAAGTTTACACAGGAATTTTTCTCATTTTAGATTACTTTCAGTGGTGTGCAGGGAATTTCTGGAATCAGCAGAATGACACATTTGACTCTTGATCTCTTGTGGCTGTGTAGCTTCCTGAGGAAAGTAGCCAGCAAGGACCAACACCATGGTCCTTGTCAAATGATGATCTCTCAGTTCTTGGTGCTGGTCACCGCACAGATAGCCAGCAGCCCTTAAACTCAGAAAAGCTAATAAAAGGACCTAATTGCACCCCTCCTCCAAAGATAAAGAAATGCACACACATACACACGCACGCGAGGCATCCAGGGAAACCTAGAGGGTGTGGTGGAGAGAAACACAGAGAAAGAAACAGGTAGAGAAGGAAGTCCAGCTTAAGGTTTTTCATAGAAGCTGACAGATCTTTGCTATGTTTGTTTTATGGCAAGAATAAGGTGCTTTTGACTAGAGGGCAAGGCATTTGGATGTATTACAGGTAGAACGTGGTCGAAATCATGTCAGGTTTGGGAAAATTGCTAGAAGGAAGACTAGAAGGAGGCTCCTGTGGCCTGAGTGGAGGGGACAGAGGAAAAAGCCAAGGAGTCTGAACAGCTCTTCTAGGAATTTCTACCGCTGGATGGGTGGGCCATGGTCAAGAACGTATCCCCTAAAAAAAAAGAAAACACACAGAGAAAATGATAAATTTGTTTTTCTTGAAAATACGGATGGGTTTTATCCTGTTCTGCTTCATACTTTAAAGTGTTTGTTTTTTTTTTTTTCCTTCAAGGATCTGTAGATTGATGATGGATCAGGCTTTTCTTCTAGCTGCTGTAGCCTGTTTGATTTTTAGAAAATGGGTTCTGTCAGTCCACACCAACCCACTAAAAGCTCAGCTCTCTGCTGCAGAAATAGGCTGAGGAAGTGACAAATTAGTGTACATCATCATACTGTGATTAGGCTTAGTGTCTTTTAATAATGCGTGTGACTCCATGTGGGAAGAGAATAAACTGGCAGTTTATACGAAGATACAATTTCCCAGGGATTTTGGTGATATTTAAATTTTAATCACTTTAGATTTGGGGTTATGGGTGAGCCAAAGATAAGGCTGAATATCTGTCACTCAAGGCCCAGAGACGCTTGTCTCATTGTTGTGGCTTCTGGCCCAAGAGATGCTGAATTGTGTGCACTGCATTTTCCTGAGGGATTCTCAGGGGAGGACATCTAATTGAACCTACTTCTGTCATGTTGAAGTGTTGTGATTTGTTGCTGTTGTTCATCTGTGGATAAAATTGTCTTCTGTTTTTATCTGGGTCATCCAAAACTATATACAAATCTCCCCTTCAGTTTCATAAAAATTAGAAATAGACATTGAGGCCATAAAAGGTATAGGAATTTTTTAATTTTATTAATTTTCCCAGTTGTGATCACAGGTAAAATACTAATATAACAGTTTGGAGACATGAAAGATGATCAGGCACATCATACTTACTGGATTCACTGTGAGTGCATGCCTCATTTTGTGAGCTAATAACCTTGTTTACATTATTTTCAGTGTGCTGGTGTTCAGATTACAGAAAGACTGGGAAGCTGAGAGATTTATTATTTACGGAAGGTGGACAGTAGAGTCTATTGCTTTAGGAAAACACACAGCTCAGAGCTGCAGCCTGTCTGACATTAATGAATCATGGCATTGGCCGTGACCTTGAGAAGTCATCCATCTCATTCACCCCGTGCTTCTGCACAGATCTGTGTCTCACGAACACCTCTGGGCAGAACAAGCCTGTCTGCCACGTGCTGGATGAGATCCTGGGAAGGAGGGCCTATAGTCTCCCCCATTCCTCCTGGCTGGTGATCATCTGGTTATCCTCAGTAGTCTTAGCATCCATCACAGCCACACTGGGCTGATTTTATTCATTGCTGCCTGATTATTGGAACACCTTCAGAGTTTAAAATTTTCTGTCGTTTGGAGAGAAAGCCAAAGTTAAACCCTAACAAAATAAAAGGTCTCATCTGTGCACAATACGTGGAATGGTAAATTGTCCCAGACAGACTGGATCGCCTTTCAGTAAACTAATACTGCTGAGATCCATTAAAGCAGTGGGGGGCTGCCAAGTACACACATCCTAGACTCATCAACTTGTTTTTTTGCTGACCACTCAGTCAGTCAGCAAGAGCAATGCGATAAGTCCTGGATGATAAACATGGTTCTCTTGCAGAGACAAAATGGATCACAGCAGAGAATAAAAAATGTTTCAGACAAGAAAAATAAATGCCAGGAGCAAGGTCCTTTTAGATTAGAGCAAATCCTTTGAGATCCAAGAGAGTCTCATTTTTCATATGGAAACGTGGGCGTGGGGGCATTTTAAAAATGTCCCACACCAGGCCATTAGCCTCAGACACCTGCAAGTCTGCAGAACATCTCCAGGGAAACTTGTGACTCTGTGGCATGTTAAGGGCAAATTTCAGTACTTGTTTAATAGAGTGGAGACATTTGTTGCAATGAAAAGCAGATCTGCTGTTAGTGTGAATTTATTGTGCTGCTATAGCATCTTTCTTATTTCCTATAAAATACAATCTGATTTAAAAATAACTATGACACTTACAAGGTTGAATCTGATGGGATGTCCATTGCAGATGAATAGCCCTGTAAGTAATTTATGTCTTTGGTCACTTATGTGTGGATTCTCTTAGACCTACAGTAATTAGCAGTAAGTTCTGGAGTAAACTGGAAAGTGAAGGTACCAGAAAGTCATGTAGGTTAGTGAGTTCTATTGATTCTTTAAAATAATTCTATAGTAACAACTGTGGGAAGGAAGCCAATGTTTTTCCAGGTCTGATTATTAGCTGATTTAATTCATAAGCCTTAAAGCCCAAAGCAAAGATTCATTTGTTTTCAATTCTGTTTTATGTTTTTTTGAGCACTGAAGCTTGGATAGTTTATTTAAATGAGGTACATTTATGACTTTTAATATGATCGCCCTCCCATTTACACAGAAAGTAATATATTCAAAGAGGAAAGATGAGTGAGTAGTACTGGCTATGAAACAAAAAGGGCGGCCTGGATTCCATACTGGGTGTCGGTTCTCTGCTAACGCTGACATAGTCAAGTCCCTTGGATTGCAGGGAAGGGACATCTACTCAGACTGGCTGAAATAAACTGGGAATTTATAATCAGGATACGAGAAGGGTTGCTGATGGGACCAAGGAAGGAAATGTGGTCAGGCCTCATTAGAGACCGAAATAGGTCCTGGAAAGTGGTCATGAGCTGGTGTTATCTTTGCTGTCCTTTTAGAGATGCACCGTCCTCTGTCTCACCACTGCTTCTGTCTATAGACAGGCTCTCTCTTCTTCAGCGAGAATACGTCACCAACCATGGTTGCCTTGATTTCAGATTTATATTTCTTCCCAACTCAAGAAATATCAACCAGCTAGCTAGAACACTGATGCCAATTCCAAATTCCTGGAAATAGAATCTAATTGGCTCAGCTTCTCAGGTGACCAAAGAGCATGGCCAAGAGGACAGGGTAGTTCAGTACCAGAAGGGCACTAGGGCGAAAGCCCCAGTTTTGCCTAATGTATTTCTTACTATTACCTGCCTCTCTTTTTCTGTGAGTATTACCATACTCACATTTTTAGACCAGTTACTTCCCAAGGTGCAGAAGGGAGGAAAAGGTACTGAAGATGTTTCAGGCAGAGGAAATGGTAGGAATGAGAAGCTTCACAATGTGCTGAATGAGATGCATCCGTTGATCGTAGTCAAGCATCAAGTGAGGAGTGGAAATGGCATGGTAATGAAACTTGAGGAGCAAGTGACTTGGAGACTCTGTTAGGAATGTAGGACTTTATCCTGAAGGTCATGTGTGCTTAAGGAATGAACTGGGATTCAAGAATACTTAGCATGTTGTTAGAAGGATAAGAATATATGCAGTCACCCCAGGAGAGCATGCAGAGAAGGGGTGTTTAGGCTGGGGCCCATGAATAGGCTCCAGGGATTCTAACGAATGCTCTAATTGTGTATGAAATTTTGTACGTATGTTTTGTGGGTGGGGATGAGGAAAGGGTCTGTAGCTTTCATCAGATTCTAAAAGGGATCCATGAATCAAAAGTGGCTAAGGAGCTTTGGTGCTGAGCATGCATTCTGAAAGAGGGCAGTATTTTCCCCTAGGGTGAAAACTGATTTTTAGAGGGCAAAAAAGAAATCTCGCTCTTTTTATGTGTAAAGGGCAGATATGTATACAGTATATAAACACATACTGTATGTCTGTGGCACGAAAATTCACAGGAGCAATAAGAAAGAAAATGTCTTAAAGGGCTCCTTAGGAAGGTGATAATGGATGAAAGGTGCAGAACAGTGGTGTGGTTTGAGAGGAGCCATAGGTTCTCATCGTTTTTACTCTCAGCATCTAAAAGCTGAGGACAAAGAGAATCTATAGTTTTTATTGCTGACAGCAGTACTACTGTACCATACCTTTTCCTCCTTTCTATTATCGCATCACTATCACCACCACCACACACACATCCAATGTATACCTTCTGAAAAGTTACATTTCAGTGTGCTAAGTTTACTGAGCATACAGGGGATAAAGGGAAAACATTGCATTTTTCAGAAAGGGGTCTTTTTTTTTTTCCCATTTCTGGTACAGCACTCCTTCAAGATGATGTACATAATAACTGTGACAACTATCTAATGTTAGGAGCACATTTAAAAACCAGTCTTTCACATGAATAGATATGGCTACTAACCCTGACTGCTGACTGAGAAGGAAAGTACCATTTGTGGTCTGGGATTGCTAGAAGCTTCCAAGAATTATACTCTCTTAGGCCTTTTCTCTACCTCTACTTCAATAGCTAGTAATTGTCTCCACTGAATGAATATCTGTCGAGCCCTCTCTGTGTACGTGACACCAGATCTAAATGTTGAGTAGTTTTACAGAATTGAAAGAGGACCTTGTACTCTCTTTGAGGAGCTTGCCTTCCTCTAAAAAAATAAAAGCAGCAGTTCATTTAAGAGACGAGCCAGTGCGACAGTGTAATGTCAGAAATCACATTCTGAGCCCCTCCTTTTCAAGAAAACCTGAGTGCCTGTAAAGTATCAAGAGACTGCCACTTCACTATGTAAGATACTAGGGACATCCCGGATCTTAATTCTTATATGAGTTGCTTATTAGAAAAAGATGGTCAAATTAACCAGATTTCACTAACCATCTCATTTATTTTAACATAAATTATTGGCCACCCTTGACACCAGAGCTGAGAGCAGCAAGTTTTGGAAGGGGAAAGCAAGATCAGTGGGTTTCTGGCCACTGTGGTTCATTAAGTCAGAAATCATTTGTCTGCATTAACTCTTGTTCTAAAGTGTTCATATTTTTAAACATACGTGGGTGAAGGTTTTCATAGAGTGTCTGCTTTGTGCACCTCAAGAAAAACAACTTGGCCCTCTGAACCTGTTCATCTTGAAGCCTTATTACTGAAAATGGAGCTCTTATCAGCCAGGACAGTGAGAGCATGCTGCCTGTGCTCACCTTACCAACGACCAGACGCAGTGAGATTGTGATACAACGGCACGGGACACATAGGACCCTGCTCATGTATCACTGGGAGGAAGGGTCATTCTTCCTGTCACTCCTAGTGAATAGTTACAAAGCTGAGTCTTTTTTTTTTTTTTTTTGATTTTTCATTCTTCCAAAAAAGGCCCATAAGATAAATCACCATTATATTTATCATTCTTTTCCACTTTTTAAAATTGGGATCCATCACAGTTGTATGCTTGAAACTATTTAGGAAACTATTTAGTTCAATGTTTAGCAGCTTCCAAAATATTTTATTTTAAATACATCCTTTGGTTTAAATTCATAAACTAATCATTCTGTCTTTTTTAAGGGCCTCTGCTTTACATAAACTCTGCAGTTCTGCCCTGTAATGAAGTGTATAGTATACACATGCTTTATCTGATGTGCTTTGGGGACAGCTCTCCTTTTCAGAACCTGCTTTTTGTGTCAGCTGACTGGCACCATAGTGCTGGGGAAATGAAGTGGTTCCTTGGTGACTCCCGATACCTGTCAGAATTAATCTGTAGACAGGAAAAGGTTTTCCTTGAAAAGATGCTGAAGGAAACTGCCAAGCAATGTCTGCATGTCATTCCAAGGATACACTTACTGCCACGATGGAGACAAGGAAGAGGGATGCTTATTTTGCAAATTAAAGTTGTGATGAATAACTGAAAAATTGTACTGAACACTGGAATTTGACACAACATTGTAAAATGATTATAAATCAATAAAAAATGTTAAAAAAAAAAAAAGAAGAAACCTGGGGGAAAAAAAATAAAGTTGTGAGTTTTCTTGACAAGTGAGAATAACTTCGAAAAAAATTAACTTTTAAGTTTTTTTACATTTTGGTAAATCAAACCTATCCACATGTGAAGCAAATACTCTTCTTTTAATTCTGAAGAACTAAAGCTGGCATTTTCTCACCCTTAAGCACTAAAGAACCATATCCCTTAAGGAAGCAAAGATGAAAATCAAGTTTCAACCTAACCTCTTCCTGTTGAGTGAGAGGTCTCCAGTTAACACTGAAATGAAAATCTCTGTTTTCTGTTGTTTCTTCTGAACCTTGTTTCTGGAAACTAGCAGTTGTCTAATTTGTGAGCAGTCTTTTCTTCCATTTTTAAAAGCAGAAATTATTTTTTAATAATTTGTCTAAAATTATTTATTAAGGAGCAGACAGAAATGTTACTTTTGGGCTGGCTCATCCTTTGGGGATTGGTTCATCAGTTGCAGTAGCCTGTCACTCCTGCTAGTTGGATGGCATGAGCAGAAGGGTGTCAGAGTTTTACCTCTTGTTTTAGTTCTGTTTCCAAAGCTATGCAGATTAGCCCCCAGGTCTATGGCCTGCCTAGGACTTATGGACAAAATGCAAGTTTAAGTTAAAAAAAAAAAAAAAAAAAAAAAAGGAAACCTGTGACTCAGCAGCCGTCACTGTTCTGTGCTGGCCAAGCAGTGAAACATAGCCTTTGTGTTCAGCCTTCCTCAAAGCATAGCTCTTTACTTCCCAGCTTGTGAGCTTGAGCAAGTTAGTTAAACACTACAGCTGTGCCTCAGGTACTCATCTGGGAATAGTGATGGTGCCTACGTCATCAGTCATGAGGATTTGCTGAGTTAAAATGGGTTAAGTGCCTAGTATAGTGCCCGGCATAGACTCAGTGCTCAGTAATGCTAACTGCTTGCTTTTCCCCCTTTTTGTCATAATTATACTGTTAGTGTTATGAGCATTTGACATTAGCCTTGATGTTCTAAGTGTTACACTTTAGCACAGTCCTGAAAACACCTTTGGAGGCTGGATTGTTCGGTCTCCCTCAATGTCTGTTGTAGGATTTCATCTTCCTGGGGCCTAATTCATTTACACAAAACTGGTACCTTACTGAATGATTTTGAGGATTCTTTGGGAGAAGTCGCAGAATAGAGAGAATCCATCACTTCTCCAGATCCATGGGACCTTGTCTTATTCATTAACCTATTTGGCTTAGCTTTTTTCCCAGTCTGTGTTATGTCAGTATTTTCATTTTATCCTGTTAGGAGAGCTGAAAAAAAGTAAGGTTAAAGGATTTACTCTAGGTTACCTGGGTTTGGTAGCAGAACTAGGAACAAAACCATCTTGACTGCTATTCGTGGATGTGATTTATTACATAAAGTCCTTCTACAGCTAAGGTTACGTATGCCTCATATGTTAGCTGCCAAGGTCAGTCAAGGAATACTGCAAAGTTTTTTTATCTTGTGGGCTGAATTGCTTAAATGTTAATTCTAAATATTTTATCATAAATATTTAAAGCAAATAAATTTCCTCTTAATCATAAAGCAACAACTCTTGTTAGTCTGAAAGCATTTGCATGAAAAATTACACATCACTTTAATGTATTTTCTGTCTGATTTTGTGTCCATATAAAAATAACAAACCACAGATGCATGATGACATCATCATCACTGAACCAAAGAAGGAAGAAAAGGAAGTTATTTTGTAAGCTGAAGATATAAACTCTTCCTTGTCAGGTTGTCAGTGCTTTTCTCAATATTTTTAGGAGGGAGTTCCTGTGTGTAGAATCAGCTTGCAAGATCAAGGACAGTTGACACTCATTCCCACAAAATGAGTCCAAAATTTAAGCACAGTGTCCTCCAAATGTCCCTTGGCACCAGTGAATGCTATTTTTTTTTTTAATGCTACATTAGGTTCTCTAGTTCATCCCACTCAGCTCCACTGCATTTTCTCTAATGTTGTGTCCAATTTTAAATGATTTGAGTGATGGGCCTTCTATATTCTACCTGGCCAGTGTAACCCCAGAGTGCCCAGGATTTGCAAGGCCTTATTGCTCCCTGGGACAGCTGTGCTGCAGCAGACCTGAGAAAAGGGTGGCAGAGCTCACAAGGTTGTAATTGCTGCCTAATAGTCTATAGCAACCTGAGCATTTTATTAAGATTAAATTAAAATTAGCGTTATTATTCCAGAAGATGCTTTCACACTGCAGTAAAAATCATGCTGAGAGAATGTCTGATATGCAACCTAATTTTGCCGTTTGCTTAATTTCTTCCCATTACTCCTAGTAATATACCTCTCAAGCCATCTTATAGTCTTCTCTTTGTACTTCTCTGATTACATGAATAACTTTATCTTCTCCCTTTCTGTTTCTCCCGTCGTATCTGCCCAGAGTATTCCTGGTAAACATAATCCTGACAATAGAATTGGGGATTATTACAATGCAGACTTTTCAGAGTTAGAGTAACTTTCTAAAAGACAGATGTTGATGAATCCCATAGAAGTAGGCAGTATACACCTTCTCATAGCAATAAGCAGGATAGTTTTGAGTTTTTTAATTTTACCTTCTTCTTCTCTTAAATCATTCAATTCTGTCATTTCCGGGCCACTCTCTCCTATTACTGACACTCCTATAAGTGGAAGCCAGGTATCAATATCATCATCTTTCTGGAGAGGAACTTTTATCTCTCCTCTGTGATGATATTTGAGCAACTCTGCCATCATACCATGGTTATTTAATTCTGTTGTATTGATAAGCAGTTCTCCAACCTGCTGACGGTTGTCACTTAGAAAACTTACTGGTATTTTTCCTTTCTTCTGCTGTGCTCATCAAATCCTTCCACCTCACTCCTGCAACTGTCCCCCCAGCATCTGGCTACCTTATTAAAAAGAAAAAAGTTTTGAAAAAAGAAATAGTGCTTAATTGAGATTTATGTACACCAAGACATAAGAATCTAGTTTCATATGCTGTATGATACCCCTGGAAAATTCTTTGTCCTTTACTTTTTGGGAGTAATTTATACTTCTCTAAGAAGTAATTTCACATAATTATTATTTGCTTTGATGAACTTTGACAGTCTTTTAAAATTCTTACATTTTTAAATGCACTTCTTATAATAATTACCTTTTGTTTATCCACACTGATTCTTTCATTTAGTAAACATTTGAAGACATTCATTGCACTCTACTGGACACTGTTCTCGGTGCTTTGAAAAGGAAAATAAGAAAAAGTCTCTGTTTTCAGAAAGATCAAAGCCCAGTAGGGGAGGCTGAAAAGTGCATGTTCAACTATCTTACAAGGGGGACATGGCATAATAGAAGTTATGTGAGCACTAATCAGTTGCAAATTACTGCTTCTTGCCGTAAGTCAGTTCTTGTGGGAGACCACATAAAGCATGTGCCATCTGAGCTGGGCTTTGCAGGACAGGTAAGGGAGTAAGGAGAGAAAGGTATGCCCAGGAGCAGAAACCTCATTAGGAGGGCATGGACGCCTGAAGAACATTGAGGAATGACCCGTGAGTCAAACATAGGGCATATAATAGAATTTGCTAGTGATGAGCCAGCAACATAAGTGGAGGTACACTGAAAAAAGTGGAGCAGCAGTCCTGTAATCCAGACCAGTATTAACCCCAGTGTAATTCATCTTTGCTTTTGAAATATGTGTTTTTAATTTATGTTTGACGACAGGTGATTCTGATCGGCAGCCGGGGTTAAGAACGATCAGTTCAGACCCCCTTGACATTTGAACAGGTACCAAGAAGACCCTGACTCGTTAAAACTGGAAAAGGGGTACCCTTAAGTCAGAACCCCCTCCACCCTTAGGCTGTTAGAAAACAGCCACCTCTACCTCTCTGCTCATAGCTCTTGCCCCTGCAGTTTTTAAATTTGTTCAAATTGCTTCTACTGACTAATGAATACAACAGATCCTTCTCTTGACTCTATGGTCTCCCTCTAGGCATCATCCTGTACTCGTCATAGCCACACCCTGTGCCTCCATTTTTATCTCTGCTCCAGCGGAGTACAGTCTAGACTTAGTTCCACTGCCCACAGTCTTCCTAGCCTTCTAGCGTGTTGCATTTCTAGACTTTGCACTTGCTGCTACTCTTCTCCTTGGATTTTCCTTCCCTGCACATTTTTCCTGGCATCACTCATGCATATTTCAGTACTCGGTGATCACATCTGGGAAGCCTTCTCTAATCTTTCCAGCCTAAATTAGGTTTCATTCCTTTGTGCTACTATACTATTTTGTGTGATATTTGTATAATAACACTTATTTACATATATTATAATTACCTGTCTGCATTAGAACAGTGGACCTTTTAGGAATTGACATATTCATATTTGTTTCCATTTCTTGTGCCCAGCAGTGTTCAGAATATAGTAACTGCTTGATAAAAAATTGCTAAATGATTGATGCTATTATAGTCATTTAACATTTTTGAGCAGCATATGCTAGCTACCAATTACTGTGCAATTAGTATGTGCCTGGTCAAGCACTGACCGCCACCTAACATGCACCATTTAACCCCCCGAGTTAGGTACTATTATTTTCCCTTTTACAGATGAGACTGAGGCTTTGAATAGTTAAGTTTCAAAACTGAATTGCTTTTTCTGGTATCTTTCTCAAATTGATATTTCACACTTAATCTAAACTGGGGGACTTCTTTAATGTAAGCTGTAACATTTCTAAAGCATAATATATAATCATCCAATTATATTTATTTTGTAAATTGGCAATATTATCAGTTATCTATGGTATTTGTCAAAGGGTTTTTTTCTTTTTAAAGATAGGATCTTGTGTGGCTTAACTAGTCATTTTTTTTTTCCTTTGTGTCTAACATTTATATTTTTGCTAGCCATTCAGTGGACCAACAATTCATTCTATTTGGTAATTAAGAGAGACCAAATGATTAAAATCAATAGATGGTGGCACAGCCCCTAATTCCCAATCTTCTCTCCCCACTGAAGAGCCTCTGGAGCCAATAGTTGGAAAGCCCTCCCTAGGAAACCTGCTCATAAGTAGAAAAATCAGCTAGTTCAACTCCCCCCTTCCCTTTCCTTTCCTTTCCCTTCCTCCCTGCTAATGAGCAGTGAAATGGCCTAATGACTGGGACCAGAGGGAGGGGAGAGCAGAGAAGAAAGCCTGAGTAATCCCCACACTGAATCATCAGCCTCTGTGTAATTGAGTTTTCTTTGGTTTCCTTCATTTTGGAGTTCAGCATTTTAAAGTTACTGAGGGATGCACTGTTTCTCCAGACACTGAGATGAGCGCTGTTTTCAGTTTCTGCCATGATCATTTTGATCCACCGGTGTGGACTAGGAGGCTCATGCTTCCGACAGGGCCTCCAGAAAGGAAGCTGGGAGAACTCTGAATCACACAGTTCCCTTTTCCACTGAGGGTCAAACGTAGAATGGCCTTTTCTCGCCCTTGTCTGTTTGACTGTGCGTGATAGAGGTTGAAGGGCATTTGTGTGGCAGGAGCGGCTCTGGAAGATAAGGAAGGTGCTGAGCAGAATATGAAAGCAGCCCAGCTCCACATAAGCCCCGGAAGGGGAAATAGATGGTGGCGGAGGATGAACATCGGTCCTGGTTTGCCCAAGATGGAGTGGTTTCTTGGCCTGTGAGACTTTTCAGTACTAAACCCTGCCCAGTCCCATGGATGGTTGGTCATCTGTGTGCTTAACTGTCCCTAGCTTAACAAATGGAAGTTCACAGTCAGTTGGAAATCATTTCCTATTGCCTTTAAATCCTGACTCACTGAATGAAAAACCAAAAACTTGAGAATTTTCTTGGACTCCCTGGAGTAAGCAGTAAAATTGAATGGACCCTTGTTGAAAGCTTTCCTCCTATTCCACCTGCATCTTGTGCTCCAGTTGTCTGATTTAGAACCCTTGGCCGCCCTGCTCCCCGTGCCTGTGAGGTGTTTCTTTGTTCTTCCTCCCCCTCTCCTCTTGCTGCTGCTGCTGCAGTAGCTCCAGGATTAAAGAGTATGTACAGTACGTACTTTCTTCTACTTCGGCACCCACTTCCCATGGACCTGCTTAGATGCAACAGGCTGGGCTGGGGCATTGGGGAGCCTCCAGACGACCCACAGCTGAGTCAGGTCCCCTGCAGCAGCTGTTATCTGAACCAACTGGGTCATGCAACAGCAGCAGGGGAAGGGTGCAGCACAAATGTGCAGGAAGAACACCAGACAAGCCTGTCTGTGCTCCAGAGAGTCTAAATCACCCCATCTGCATGTGGAGCAGGGTGATTGTTCTGGAGAGTGGGAAGGGGAGGAGATGGTGTTTTTCCACAGTTATTTAGATAAACAGAGCAGCCAGTGCTGTCTGTGCAGCTGTTTCAGTGTGACGATCAGCTGAATCATTTTATTTTTACTCAGTGGGAATTAACACCTCCCTTCTTTGAGAAAGGGGGAGACTGTGGCTAACAAAAATCACTCAATGATTTGAAATCTTTCTGCAGAATGGTAATAATTTATGGGACTGTCTGGACACATCCCTATTTGGACTTTTAATTAGTGAAAACCCAGGTCAGGAGATAAAATAGCTGAATAATCTGAGACAGCCATTTGAAGATGTGGTAGAAGGAATGGGACAAGGAGGGGGATGGAGAAGCAGCAACAGGTGAAAGATTATTTCAGGACAAGAAAAAAATAAAGAGTTGCAGCCCTCAGGCTGAAGACAGGGAAGGAGATGAGGAGGAATGATCATTATTTGCTATATTATTGTCCTAAGTACCAGACAGTTTTCGAGGTTTACCCTGTGGCCATAGCATCCTGGAAGACCCAAGGTCTCAGACACAAGTCCAGCATAGATCCTTGATTGAATCATTGTCCTTATAGGAATAATCACAGGCATGGTCATAGTTTTGTGAAAAATAGTTAAAGTTTCAGGTAATGATGACAGAATGAATGCACATCAATTCTCACATCATTTAGAACAAGATCCTACTAAAATGACAGTAAAGGGATTTTTTTTTTTTTTACTTATTCATCAGTAAGGATAAAGAAAATGGGAAAAGGAAGTAAAAAATGGAGAAGAAAGCTGTAAAGCAGATGAACAATGGTAAAAGATTTAATGGGCTCAATAAAACTGAATCCTAAGCCACTGAATCCTCAAAGGCTTAGGTATTAGGGGCACGAGGCACCTTTGAAGCTGCAGTGAATGAGGTGGGTAGGAAGGGGCTAAAATGAGAAGGATTGGTTAACTGTGCTTATGAAACAAGGGCTCTAGCTTCACTCCCCTACTTCACAGAACTTTGACTGCTTCTCTCCTACTCTGATAGAAAACTGGAAATTTATTCTTTTTTTCCTAGTTTTATTAAGATATAATTGACATGTAACATTGTGTAAGTTTGACATGATGATGTATAACATATGGTGATTTGATACATATATATTATGAAATGATCACCACAATAAGTTTATTTAACATTTCTATCACCTCACAGAAGTACCTTTTTTTATGGTGAGAGCATTTAAGATCTACTGTCTTAGCAACTTTCAAGTATATAATACAGTTTTGTGAACTGTGGTCACTGTGCTATATAGTAGATTCCCCAGAACTTATAACTGGAAGTTTGTACCCACTGACCAACATCTCCCTGTTTCTCTCACTTCCCAGACCCTGGCAACCACCATTCTACTTTGTTTCTATGAATTAGGCTTTTTTAGATTCCACATATAAGTGAGATCATACAGTATTTGTCTTTGTCTGACTTTGGAAATATATTCTCTGAAGAAGATAAAACAAAAGGTCCCTAAACCAGAAAACCATGCACAGGTGAGAAAGGTAGGAAGCGTCAGTCGTCTGATGCTTAGACTCCACCTCTCAGTAATACCACACACACAGACAGACAAACACCCTCTCCTTGTTTTACCACGTCTGAAACTCTTGTAGTCAAGCCCGTATCTTCCATGCAGAGGATTAGAAACATCTTCCTAGATAATCTGATCAGTCCAAGAGGGAAGAGCTAAAGAATTGGAAAGTGAGGTCTTCTTGACAGTCCACCCACTCAGGAAACTATATTCTCAGGATTTCCTTTTGTTATGTCTAGGTTCCTTCCTGACAGCCTTCTTGACAACCAGACATCTGAGAAAACTAATATAAAATTTAAACACAAAACAAACAGGAAAAAAACTATATAGGGAGGTGAAAGCTTAAAAAAAAAAATCATTGCTATCTTCAGAGAAATTAGAGTAAATATGGCAATCTTAGACCAAGAAGAAGATGCCAGAAGAAAGGAACATTTGGAGAATAAGAAGTACAGTTATAAATTTGAAATATTAAAGCAGAAATGAAAAACTCGGTAGAGAGCACAGATGATAAAGTTGAGGAGCTCTCCCACAAAGTAGGAAAAAATGACAAAACGATGGCAAATAAAGGAAATATAACAGTGCAGGTAAAGGTAAGGAGGCCCAATATCCAAAAGTAAGAATTTCATAAAGAGAGATTAGGAGAATCCAGGGGAAGAAGTCAATAATAGTAATTCAAGAAAAATTACCAAAACTGAAGTATGTGAATTTCCAGATTGCCGAGGTCTTCTAGTACCCAACTCTGTGGAAGAAAGCAGACCCACACCAAGGCATCATGAAATTTCATAATACTAGGGATGGGGAGAAAAAATCTACATTCTTCCAGAGCAAGACATAGTTTTTAAAAAAAGAAGAAAGAAGAAGAGAGAAATCAGATCAGATATGATTTCTCAACAGCAAAACTAGAAGATTGACAAGCAATAGAATTAGACCTTAAAGGTCTGAAAGAAAACTACTTTCAAATTAAAGTTATATACCCAGCCAAACTGCTAGTCAAATACAAAAGTAGACTAAACGTATGTTTAGACAAACGAAGCCTTAAAATTTTTACCTCCCAGATACCATTACTCAGGAAGCTATTGGAGGTGCTCTTCACCAAAATGGGAGAATAAACCAAGAAAGAAGACTGCATGATACAGGACAGGGGCAATTCAGCACAGGAAAGTGGTGAAAGGAATCCTTAGAATGGTGGTGAAGACATCCCAAGATGACAGCTAGCATCAGACTTAGAGGGCAACCAGACTTGACTGAAAACAGCCAGAATGCCTGGGAAGACTTTTAAGAAGAATAAATTGCTAGAAATACCTGCCTGAGGTGTCAGAGTGTTTGAGAGGAGCTTTGGTTGAGGTAACGTAAAATTGGGAGAGAAGAGGTGGATTAGTGTTGAGTACATACAAAACTAAGCAAAAGGAAAATCAAGGCTATTTTTAACTCTTAGTAGGGAAGAAAAACTGTACAGGAAGGGAAAGTACTCCATATACATTAGTCGTAAATAATGTTTACATAATCAAAATGTAAACACTGAGTGTCATTTCAACCAAAATTGCAATACAGTCTAAGGGGGGATAGGAAAGGGTTCATATGGAGGAGAGGGCTAAAAAATTGTCTTCCATAGTAGTGGATTAGTAGATGGGCCTAAAACTGAAAAACCGAGAAGTAGCATTTAAAGCATGATAATTATAGATGTGTGATAAATCCTAAAATAATCCATTAAAACAGGTAAAAACATTTGCCTCTGGGAAGAGGAGGAAATGGAACATGGGAGGAGTAATTTCCACAATAAATCTTATAGGCTATTTGACTTTTAAAACTATGTACATGTAAAAATGCCTTAAAGAAGGCATTTTAAAAATGTAAAAGAAGGAAAAGAAATAGGGTAAGCCAGTTGTTGTTTTTTTTTTAAATGAGAGGTCCAAACACGACAGCAGTAGCAATGACTACTAGTAATATAATAGAATCTCCTTTTTTTAAAAAAAATAAATCCTCTCTTACAAAGTATGCATTTTACTTGATGTGCATTTCTCTTGTAAGTTTTTCTTTCCTTGAA
Organism: Camelus bactrianus; assembly: GCF_048773025.1. NCBI lineage: Eukaryota > Metazoa > Chordata > Mammalia > Artiodactyla > Camelidae > Camelus > Camelus bactrianus. The sequence goes on from NC_133558.1 coordinate 40,140,800, forward strand.
TTTCTGACGTTTTCTTTCTGATCACCGGCTTGGCACTAATGCTGTACCAGTAAAGTCTAGGTCGTGAATGGTTGAACTCTCAAGAAGCTTTGGGGAGGAGGAGTAAAAAAATCCTTGCCAAACTACTCCACCCCCCAACCTGCTTACTAATCCAGCAGAAATGCTGTTTGGGGACAGGCCTCAAAACTTCATGGTGCATGGGACTCCTAACACAAAAGGCATGAGTGTGGGAGAATGTCTTTGAACGTGATTGGGCAGACTGCTAGTTTTGAACTTACGCTGTGTCTGCTCACCGCCTGCTGTCAGCTGCAGACTCTAGATCATCAAATAATGCCACTTAGAGCATATTGCTCTCTTCTCTTTTGCTTCTGTTCAAGTTCAAACACACTGACAGTTTAGCAGCAAAATCTCTTACACCAGTAGTGCTGAGATTAATAATCCCTCATGCTTTTTGGAAACTGGAGTGCACGGGTTTCTAATGGTGAAATGAGTCATGCACTTCTGCCTTTAACAGCCCCTGATACAGAACACTGTGCATATCTGTACTAGTTTTGGCACCCCAGACAAAAACACTTCTCTCTCTTCTGTTATCGTTTGCATTTCCTGTGCTGTTGGTGTGAGTGTTTCTCTCAAGTTTTCCGTACTATTAGTTTTGTTTACTTTGCCTCTGGTTGATAGCTTTATACATAGGTACACTGATGCTTGAATTATGTGCTAAGTAAATCTCTGGATTTTTTTTTTTTTCTGATCCGTTCTCTAGGTAAAGGTCCCGAATTTCCCCAAGGGAAGTTTTATGGTCCCTGAAATTTTCTGTGAGCACCGAAGCTGTGTGGGGATAGGAGGTGTTAAGTGTGTGGCTTTTCTGCATTGAGCTGTTTTCCCCCAAATGCATTTTAGTCAGTCAGCTCTGAGGAGCTGTTATTGCCTGGAACACAGGTTTCTTTACATAGCTGGTAAAGAATGCAGAGGCTTTGAGGAACATGTGTTCTGTTGAGCTTTGAAATCTCCCGCCTGATTCTGCGAGTGTAGAGGTGTGAGTTTTCCATGGAAGGAAGTCATACACGCAGGGGCTGTCACATGGGAAGTGTTCAGAAGCTGGTAGCTTTTATTTTAATCCCAGAGCTAGTTTCTCAGGGGCCTGGAGTGAAGATTTGTGCTTTCCTTACTCCCTGTGTTCTCTTTATTACTCTCTTGACTTGGCACTCCGTTTTCACTTCTGCTACTCTGACCATCTTGGGCAGTTCTTGTCTTATTTCTCAGTGTGTCAACTGTTTATACATTCTTAGAAGGATTCTTAGATTTTTCTTCAGGGAGATGCAAATTCTTTCTCCTTCTGCTTTCCTTGCTTCTTTTCCTATTTCTATAGGAAAAAAAAGGAGATGCTCCTCCTGCCCTTAAAAATTTGAGTTACAATAAGTGGCATATCCCCACCATAGTCCTAGGTTAAAAAAAAGAGAGAAACTTCCCTTAGCCACCATGATCCCAAAGCAGGCTTGCTACAGGTCATAGTTTCCAAATGAGTTCTTACAGATTCATAGGGAAACTAACAAATTTAATTCTCTTCTGCTTTTTCTCTAGTGCACAATTCCATTAGACTCATTTGTCTGTATTCGTGGAAACGCACAGCCTATTGGATAAACTGAAAAAGATAATGCAGCCATTTTAAAGATAAAACTGGTGAAATTCTCTCCCCCTGCTCCCAGCATCTTGGGCCAGGGGAAAAGTTAATGAAAAAATGCAAATGTTGAACTTTTGGTAATTTAGTTCTATTTCTTAAAATATACTTTGTGTTGGTTTCAAATGTTTTATTGAGTAATAAAATTGGTTCACACATGGGGATTTGTTCACATTAGCACATAACAGAGACAGAAGAAGGGACTGGTGTATTCATATTCATAATCTTTTTCTCCCTTTATCCCTCTTCTCTCTTCTTCCTCCTGTCTCCCTCCCTCTCTCCCTTATTCATTTTTCATTTTATGTCCTCCACTTCCCATTTTGTCTTTCTATAATCGCTTGGCTATTATAATCCGAAAAAAGCAGAAAAAAAAGAAAACTAAACCATGAAATAAATAAGACATTTCTTCCTGTGAAATTCAAATCTGTTCTTCTTTCCAGATCCTAAGAAACCTACTTAATTAAGTTTTTGCCTATGTCCTGCTAAATATCTGTAATAGGTGTACTATATCTACATTGCAGGCTCATTTACACCGTATCCATATTCTCAGGCAGGGCTAGTCATACCTTCCCATTTGACCCTTCTTTTATTCCTGCAGGGAGAGGTTTTACAACAGTTTATACTTCCAGTTTAGCAAGTCTGTCCATAAAGTTCTGTGCTAAATAGATCACCTAGCAGCCAGTGGCTAATTACTTGCTTTTTTAAATTTTTGCCTGTTGACTGGCCTGAAATGTAGGGAAGAAATTTTATCTGTAGTGTTCAATCCCACATCCCAGCACCCCGCAAGTAGTAGCCGGCATGTGGTAGATAAATACTCAGCCAGCATTTGCTGGGTGAGTCAGTGATCATTTGTGTGTGTTTGGCAGGGAGGGGATTACTTCTCTTTTAGCCATGTTTGTTTTGTTTTGCTCTTCAAAGCAAAAGTAGTTCACAAGGAGGACTTCTAAAGTTCATGTTGCTAAATTTGGTGTTTTAAGGTTAGGCTGCCATATGTGACTAGGTCAGATGCGCTTACATCTTCTTACCACTGCTACCAACTTGGAGCCTGAGACTCAGAGAAATTAAGGAACTTGCCCCAAATTTTATGCCTAATGCATTATGAGGCTCTGACTAGAACCTGGGTCATTCTTTCGACTCAGTTCTGTCAAAAATCATAGTTTGATGGGTTTTAGTCATGCCTTCTAAATGCACTATAAATTTCTTCAGATGGTTTATGTCCCGTCTTTCTGGTCTGTTCCTCACAGTACTTGGCACAATTTCTTGTACTGAGTGTTTATTACATCTCCATTAATAGCAGATTTGCCCAGTATACCTAGAAGAGCTATTGACTGGTAAATGTGCAAGCAGGAAATATCAATGAATTAAGTAAATTTTCATGTTATATCATTTTCATATGACTTATGTAAATAAATATTATAGTTAAGTTCTTTTCATGAGATTTGATTTCATAGGTTGAAGGCATATTATTATGGCAGGTTTTAGCTTCTACATTTAGGGGTAGGGGGAAAAATCTCCATTCAGAACGTACATCTCCCCAAAATAAAGAGCAACACTTAAATATTTATCTCTAATGTTGGAGTGATTTTCTGTTTTGGGTCACACTGGGTTTTGATGTGTTAGTAGTTATTTACCAGTCTTATCCCTTCTGCATACTTGGTTCTATATAGAATCAGTTTTCTCTGAAATACAAGACGACTTCTTGTTTTGTTTGCCCTTCAGGTTGAGTAGTGGAGTTGCTGGAACATGACTGCTCCCTCTGCAGGGCTAATGGCCAGACAACATCAGGGCTGTTCTCTGAGACAGTAGCCTCTGCATAGGCTAACTCTGGACACAGAGTGTTTAACCTTTCCCAAATAAGCAAATGCTGCTGGGGCCCATTGCTAAAGTCAGTAGAGGAGAATCTATAGCTCCACAGATCAGCCAGAGGGAAGGTTTTCTAAGAGTAACAAATCTGTTCCGTTGCAACATGCTTTTTCTAGAAGCTTTTTGTCATTCTGGCAGTAAACTCTTTTCCACTCGCTGCCTTAGCAACAAGACCTGAAGCCACTTTCCCCTCCAGTCTGTGGTTTGATTGTAAGAGCACTAACCTTGTACCCAGAACTAGAAGAAAACGTCGTACTGGGGAAACCCACAGACATTACCTGCTTCTTGGGCTAGAGAAGTATTTATGTACATTCTTCATATCTCCTTGAAAGGAAAGGTCAAATAGGAAATCGTGGAAATAGTGAATCCAAACTCCACATGTCCCAAGTCCCCAGTAAACGCTGTAGCAAAAGTTCTTGTCAGGTGACTGCCTCTGGCCACAGCACAGAACAGCTTTTCTCCTCAGAGTTCTCCATGGCTACCTCAGAGGAAGAGCCAAAATGTTAAGGATTCCTTCTTGTGCTGTTAAGGATACTAGCCTGACTCTAGTTTTCTCAAGAGTCTTTGTTTAACCTAAGAATGTAAAGTCCAGTTTGAGAATAAAACTTTGTTTACCAAAGAATAAAATTCTGATGGATTTTGGCTTTAGTTGATCCCTTGAGAGCTCATTTAAATATCTGTTACCAAACTCAACTTTATCTTGTAGTAGAACCTGCTCAGTACGGAAGTTAGGTGATCGTATAACTAGAGACAAAGGTTAAGGATTAGCTGTAACCTCAATTAGGCTAAAGACTAAAGAATACCGAGACTTGAGAATGCCCAGGGGTTTAAAGTGGGGACGTACATGTTGCTGTTTTTCTGTATTTTCTTTCATTTGTTAAAGATGTATTCTGTGTGACTCTGAAATGAAATCTGGTAGCATCCTGACAAGAAATGATGGAAAGATAGGTTAAGAATAGGAATTTGTAGTACCTTCCCAGAACAGGCAGAGAATACAGTGAAATCTCCAAGGCAGAATTTTTCTAGGTCACAGTATTATGCTGTCTCTCTGTTAAGAAGTACTATTTTTCTTAATAAATTAAAACACCAAACTTTCAGGGTTTGTGCAAAAAAGCAACTCTTCTGTGGATGTGGGTAACTGGACCACGTATGGGCAGAAGATTCTCACGCTGTTTCCTTATGCGTAGCTGAGTCGGGTCAAGAACATTTTAAACAGACCTCTGAAGACTAGGGGCTTAAAGCAGGAAACAATGTAGAGCCAGGAAATCTGCATTCAGAATGTGGCTTCTTTCTGTAGCCCAGACCTGCACTGTGGGGCCCTTAGAAGACAGGCGAGCACCTGCCTGCGCTCTTGAAGTCTGTCCTTGGGCCTCCCTCTTCACCACTTTAACACTTACGGCTAGGAATACTCTCCCGGACAACCAGCGTTCTTGAAGTCCAAATCAAGAACCTCTGCATCTGACAACATACTCTTTGAATTTCTATTTAATGACACCCTACTCTGCCAAGCATTGCATTACACACCTTAAATCCTTATCTCATTTAAATATCCTATAAGGTTTGTGTCACTAACCTCCTTTTATAGAGAAGGAAGCTACAGTTCAAGAAGGTTTAACACGTATTTTTTCCAAAGTGACACAGCTAATTAAGTGATGGGGCTGGGCTACAAACCTGATTCTGTGAGACACTAAAGCAGGTACTTCAGAACTCTATAGTTCTTTTCAATTCTAGAGTGTTATATCCTCAGAGGGCATTTTATTAAAGAAGACAGACTCTTTTCACCTACAGTATTATAGTTCCTTAAAACTTCTGCATTGAAACATCCTGTACTGAACTGTGTTCTGGACCCAGGCATTGTCAGTGACTAGAAGACAGCTAACATAGGGAAGGGAGGAGAATATTGGAAACAGGCTGTTACACAGGGCTCGTGTGGACAGCATTCATCCTCATCAGAAATGGCCAATCTTTTGCATATCTGCCTTCCTCAGCACTGTTTAAGTTTTAATTCTCTCCCAACTGTCTGAGCTGCTGTTGAGGACCTCAGAGAGAACAAAGCATAGCTGTCATATTTTTCAGCAGTGCTCCTCTTTGCACACTGATGATGTCACTAGCTGCCACTGCCCTGTTACCAGGTTAAATCAGAGTCTGAGTATGCTTTGGAGAGATGATGTTGAAAGGAAAAAAATTAAGTGTAAGCTTTACCTCTTATTCATAATCTCTGGACAGAGAAAATGTGGTATCTGCTTCTCCTGTTTAGGTGTTATAACCCAGAAGCAAGTTTTGCTTTGTTTTTCAAAAAAAAAAAAAAAAAAAAAAAAAAAAAGGAGGGGGGATTCTATCCCATCCCCCTCCCTTGAATTTTCAATAGCTTGGATGTGATAACTTCTCTTCTTCCTTGGGTTGCTCTATTGTGAGCCCCGTTAAGGAAATCTGCTCCTGAATAAGGATGATACCTGTGCTGCCTCCTTCTCCTGCTAGACATTGCTTATGGGTCTGGGTGCTCCTTCCTCTGAGCTGGCAGGGTCCCTGAGTTCTTAACAGAGAGCTCCAGGCTGCCTACCAGTCACAGATTTGGTGGAGGGGGTTAGTTGAAGCCTATTTGCCATTTCTAGTCAAGATCCTTAGTAAAGGACAGAGTTGTATGCTAAACAAGTCCTTGCTGGAGAAAAGGAGCATGGCTTCTTTCTTGTGACTTGGTTAAACCGTTTTTTTAAATGTGTATTTGAACAAGGCCTTTATACCACTTTTATAAATTAGGCTATAATTTTATGGAGACTTAGAAAGTATTGTAGAACTAGAATAATTAAACTTGTTATGAGCATTACATAAAACAGGCTAATCAAGAAGTGTGATGTACAGTGGTGAATTGCTAATTTGACCTCAGGATTATGCAGCAGAGATAACATTATCTTCATTTATATAGAACTTTTTATCTGGAGGCATCTCTCAGTGCTTTTGCAATCATATATATTATCTTGTTAGTTATCACAAACACTATCATTAAGGCTGTAAAATGTATTCCAGTACAGTTTTTTATTTTCAGTTTCCTATAATTGGGGATGAGGGAGGGGAAGGTGCCATATTTTTTCCCATTCCTGATATTTGTACCAGGGTAAAATTTGGGAAATGGTTATTATCTAAATGTGGAGAGCCTAGCTCCATATAATATTTTAAAAAGAAAAAAAGGTGGGGGAGGGAACATTACTGCATGGTCAGACCGAATTATTCACCTCAAGAACTGCCAATGGAAAAGGCCCTGTTATTCAGTTCCTGGCTCTTCTCCCTTTCGGCATTAGGAGAGCTCTCTCTCCTTTGAGAGACTCGACCTCAGGAACAGGAGAATGATCTGATCAAATTCCACCAAACCACATTCCCTCCATTCCCTCCAAGGTTGCAGACAGCAGCACTCAGACTGTCACGACCATGTGCAGTTGAAAATGCTATGCTGGTCGAGTTCCTGTGGGTTTAAGGAAATGGACAAAATTAGATTCAGGCCAAGGTGCCAGGCTTAACACACCCCTTCCGTTCCAGAAAGCCCAGAGAGGTTGTTATTGCCAACAGTAAAGAGCAACACACCTGCTCTCCCCAGACCATTTAGACTCGTTTTACATGAAACCCCACCCACGCATCCAAACCCCATAAAATCAGCACCTTCTGTCTGCCTTGAGGGCTTGAGAGAACAGATCAGGGCCAATGTCCTCCTCACCCAAAGGGTTCTGGTGAGCTCAGCGGTTGCCCTGACTCTCTCCACACAGGAAGAGCGGTGTCTCCCTGCAGTGGGCATGGGCACACTGAACAACCAGGGCAGGAGAGAGCCTTCATCTTGGTTATGAAGATGGACATTCGGCTCATGTCAGAGAGCAGATGGCTAAACGAGGTGCACAGGGGATGTGGTGAGATTCAGGCTTGAAGAAACAGGAGGGAAAGTAGCCCATGATACAAAACCCCCAAATAGAGTCTCTTTAATGTGAGTTTTTTAAATCAGCATTTACATCATGCAGTTAACTTGGAGTGATGAAAAATGTAAGGAAATTACCGAATTAGTGAACAGCAATTAACTCAAAAGTGAAATGATTATCACCTGAGTTGACGATTGTTTTACACAGCTGAGGGAAGATGTTACAAAAACCTTGCCCAGTCTGTCACGTTCGAATTGAAATCTGTTTGTTTAGTATGCCCCAGCCTTCAGAGCACATAGTTCATAATTTGGGAGAGCTTTATCAGTTAATCTAGTTATTTTTCTCTGGTTCTTTTGAATTCCAGTTAGACTATGTGTGGCAGATTACATTCCCTGTGGAACTGTGTGACACTCAGAAGAATAAGTTTGTTCATTAACCTGTGAACTGTCAGGTCCCTTTGGAGAGTGAAAGGAGCAAGCCACTCCAAGGTTAATGCTTGTTTGTCGGAGGTGAAGCCTCCAGGGAGACAGAGGGTGAACAGGCTGAGATGCCTGAGACCTGCCCCGTGAAACTCTGCACTGTGTGCAGGAGCCAGATCCGTGTGGCCAGGAGGGAGGCTGAAGGCAGGCTGGGTCACCTCTGCAGATCACTTCCTCTGGTCAGGAGAAGGCTTCCCAGCAGTCAAGTAGGGGCGCTGGCGTAAGTATATAGGGTTAACTTCCTAACAAGGATTTAGGAGCAATATTAAAATACAAGAAACTGTGAGTGGTTTTCAGTAGTTTCTGTGGATTTTTCCTTTGAACAAGAAAGCAGTATTGATTTCATGCACTTGCCTCCAATGGATGAAAGCTTTCATTGAGGTGGAAAGCATTTGATTTTGTGTATGTTGTGCACCTATGCACAGGCACAGTCCTAACCGCAAAGCGAGGATAGAAGCTGTTTGTTATTCTCCAGTGTATGTCTCATGGACATATAATTGTACTGACGTCCAGGGGTTGAGCTGAATAGTCCCTGCTTTGATTTTCTAGGTAAACCAAATGTAAGTTCTACATAATTCTCTGGAAAGTGGTACCTCCCTAATTTTGCTATAATTCTTCCAGGCTCAGTTGGAGCTAGCCCTTAAGAGCAGGTACAGGGTCTAAAGCCAAGTTCAGAGTCTCCTTTAAGTCCATACTTCGGTTCACTGTAGTTTACATAGTATATCTTATTCTGTTATCTTTGGATTGGTTGTGATAGAAGCTTATTTTTTCCTACAAATTTTCTTTTCTTTTTATCCCCAGGTATATTCGAATAGTCGGAACTCATAACACAGTGAACAAGATTTTCCACATTGTGGCTTTTGAATGTATGTTTACAAACAAAACCTTCACTCTGGAGAAGGGGCTGATAGGTAAGTGTTACAATTACATTTTCTTCTATGCACTTAGGCATTTTATCTTCAAATATTTTGTTATTCCATTAACTCATCTTAGTCCTCCTCTTAGCTTTGACTAAGAACTCTGGTTGATTTGAATGCCTTATGGCTGAGTGACATAAGAGAGGGCTTAATATTTTTAGAAGTAGTCAAAATAATAATTCCAGTAGACTGAAAAGAATATAAATATTGTACTAGTAGTCAAGAATGGAAAATGCTCCAGTGATTCATTCAGATTTGCTGTGTGGAGAATGCTTATGAGAGTGAGCAAAGCCTCTCATACCAAAGGCTTTTCTATATTTAATGGTAGGTAAGATCAGGGAGGAAGTCGGTGTAATATTGATCCAATGTTTATACTTTCCAAACCTATGCAGGTATTTTGGCCTTTGATTTGATGCAAATGGTGTGCTCAGCTGTGAGAATATCTCCTTTTCGTGGACACAGCAGTCCATATTTGCCCTATTTACCCAGATCCACCTCAGGAAAATGCCTGCATATAACTTAAATAAGACCGGAGTAACCAAATTGTCATTGTGAAAATTAAGTTATCTTGTGGAAAATACTGCCTGGCTGATCCTTTGAAAGGGTATTTTCAATTTTTGTTTAGTTGTTTATTTGGTTGTTTTCTGTTATGTTGTTTTTGCTTTTGTTCTAGGTAGTATTTAACCTGGCACTATGTACAACCTATCCTAGGTCTCAGCATTCTAGATGCCATGAGTGGTTATTCCTGCTTTATCCATGCCCGCAGGTTTTTGCTCATTTCCTGCAAAGATCATAGTTTAACCAATTAGATCCTTGAATCTGTGCCTTTACTGCAGCTTTCTTTGAAAAGAGACTCTTTGTGTTCAAGTAGGGGAATAAGATGCCCGCGCCTTGGTGTATGTAAAGTACAACTCTGCACCTTTACAAAGGGACTCATTTCTCCTCTTCCTCGCAAGTCCTGTCCTTGTTGTGGTGCAGAACATATTGACCCATGTTCTAGAAACATGGTGAAAACTCGAATGGGAAAGATGGGTGTAACTTTCAAATGGTGACTGGTTCTTTGAATGGTCAAAAGTCTCAATTTTCCTCACACCTTCCGTGTCCTAACATAATCCTTTACTTAGGGAAATTTGGGAGAGTAATATTAACAAAGTAGCAGGCGTAGAAATTGTCCCAACATATAGAGAACCTTTTAGAGCTCATCTAAAATAAATTTCTTTGTCTTAACTTTTCTATGGGTATAATTATTAATATGAAATACAAACATTGGTAATCTTTATGACTTTTAAGTCACTTGAAAGTTAACTGTGCTGAAGCATTCCCTGGTGTTATCAAGGCTTTTAATTCTGTGGGAGCATAGAATTGTGCGATGAAGGGATATGGGGAGGGCACTTCTCTCCACCTGCTGCTCATGTTGTTTTATACACTGCAGGCCTCACTCACCGTGTGTGTGGTTGTGTAGTTAGGGGCGACCTTACTGAGGAGGATCTTAGAGACCAAACCACCTTCGAAGTCACAGAATGTACAGCATTTGGCTATTCATTTCAGCCCAGTGCACTGCATTTTGAACATGCTCATAGAAGGCGCCTCTGCCTTCTTATTGGAGGAAGAGCAGGTTTGTGGACACTGTAATTATCAAAGAAACAGGTCTATCTGGCATGAAAGGCCATCACAGGAATGAAACCCAGGATCAGTTGTAGTGAGAGATGCTGTTGTTGGTCTGTATGTTTTGTCCAAACTGAGTTAGTCAGCACGATCAGAAGCTGTAATAGTCTCAGGCATGTCAGGAGATGAAGGAAGATTGCAGAGATGCAAGAAGTGTTTTCGGTGTCTGGTCAAACACTTTCCTTCATTCCCTTTTCTTCAGTCCTGTTTCTGTGATGCTCACCAGTTTGACTGCAAAGAGCCCTGCACTGTCACTGCCTGTCACCGTCCCTCCACTGAGTGGGAGCAGTGGTGCAAGGAGGCTGACGACCTACGGTGGGATCCCCTTTGGCCCTCCTTTTACAAACATCTTCACAGCTCAGAGCCGCCCCTGTGCTGGGCGGACGGGGAGGTGGTGTGAGTGGACAGGGAGTTGGGGGGGATTTCATTTTTCTTTGTCTGACAAGGCAGCTCTGCTGGGTTTACAGTGGTGTTTGAAACAGTAATGGCCAGCTTTCCGTGTTGATGATCTCAGGTGCACTTTGGCTGCACACAGGCCTCAGCCGGCCACTCTTCAGGGATCTGCAAGAAAGGAATGATCCACTAGTGGGGGCAGGCACAGTGTATGTCAGAATCACCTGGAGTAATTTTTAAGTTGTAGCTGCCTACTACTTCCTCTTTCCTATGAAATATGTACTCCTTCCTTGAGAACCACCAATAGAAACTCCAGGTTTTCATGGAGGAAAAAAGTAAAACTAAAATAATGTCATCGTGAATAACTAGTAGGTTATCAAGCTCACTTGTATGTTTCGAGGCTCAGAACTTCTTTCTGTCACAGTTCTTGGTGCTTATGAAGGCTGCTCTGATTAGAGGAGCACGTTCCTCATAAGCCTTAAAATTTTTAAATGTTTGTGTTGTTTTTAAACATCAGATTGTAGTGTTATTACTTAAAAGATACAGTGATGCCAGAAAAAACATAAATAAAAATAACTGCACTAGCCCTGTAAGATTTCAGTCTTTTTCCACCAAAGGCTTTCTTTCACATTTTTGTTGCCAGCATGTCATCCTTCATGCTGCTTCACCTGTACACACTCATGGGGAAGCTGTGGAGGCCTGTGGGGTCATCTGTCCCTGGGAATGGGCCCCACCTCAGCCACACGGACCAGATCTGGGTGTCAGACTCTACCCACAGCACCTCTGCCACCTCATCTGCTGCTGCCACCGTAGCCCCTTCTCATTTGGTGGCTGCTTCTGGACGGTGCTGGGATACATTCTTGCCTGGGAGAGTCAGCCTGTGATGACTGTCTCCTGTTTGCTAGGAGGCATTTGTCGGAAGCTCTAACCTGTCTTGCAGCTGATGCATGGAAGGAACGTTAGAAGAGATAACACTGCTATTTAGACATTCAGCCTCCCAGAGAACGCATTTACTTCGCCTTGGCACTCTGCTTTGTGATAAGTACATGCCATTTGCCAGATCCCTCCACTTTTTTCATAATAATTACCAAAACTTCCTTTTCATTTAATCTTATGTTTAAATTTATTTCCTTGAATACCCAATTAGTTATTCAAGGAGAGAGAATAGTACCCACCACCCAGCTTAAAGAATTATCAGCTCACAGACAACCTGGTTTTATCTACGTACTACCTACTTCCTCCCCATCAGATTATTTTGAAGCCAATCCCAGGCACTTTATCATTTTATCCATAAATATTTCAATATGTATCTGTAAAACTAAGACCTCCGTTTTGTAGCCATAATCACAATATCATTATAATGCCCCAAAATTGAACCATAATTCCTTGTGAATGTTAAATACGCAGTCAGTGTTCAGATGTTCTTCATTGAATCGAAGTCTGGAGTCAGTGTATGTGTTTTTACAGGTTATTTAAATCAGAATTCACATAAGGTCCATACTATCAATAAATAGCTGTTATGATTCTTAAATCTCTTTAAGTCTGTAGGTTCCCTTCCACATGTCTATCTCTGTGTTCTTCTTCCCACCCTCCCCCCCCCAATTATAATTTATTTGCTGAAGAAACTAACTTTTTGTCCTGTAGAGTTTCTAACAGCCTAGATTTTGGTGATTAAACGCTATGGTAACACTAAATGTGTTCCTCTGTTGTATTTTTTGTAATTTAGTAGTTTGGTATAGGCTTCATCTGATTCAAGATTTTTTTTTTTTTTTTTGTAAGAATGCTCTGTAGGTGACAGTATATGTCTGTCAAGAAGCACAGATCTTTGGTTGCCCCTCTCTTTTGGCTATTCACATCCATTCATGATTATTTCCTAGATTTATTCTTTCATAATCTGAATTACAAAATGGTTATATTCTAATCTTGTTATTCCTTGTTCATTTAGTAACTAGAAAGAGAAAACTTTCCTGAACATGCAGTTGGTAATCCTGAGTTGCAGTTTGCCTAGGAAAAGAAGGATAAATGCTCTATTCTTTCTTTTCATTTACTACGTTTCAAATTAAAGAGATGGTTACCTGGCTTGAAAGGTGACCAGTGAGGTTTGTGGAGGTCTTGCCAGAGGTGAGGGGAGAAAGGGGAGAATGTATCATTTTGAATTCACTGGATTAAACAAATTGGACATCTTTTAATAACTTGCAGTTATTTTTATTGATACTAAAATTGTCCCCATCTTAGCTTCTTCATGTTGGCTCTTGAGTCTTTCTGATGATCTCAGGGGCCCAGTACTTCCTTGATTTGTGGCATGACGCGATGCGCCAGGTTCACCTTGTGTATTTCCTGCCCCTGATCTGGAATCAGCCATTTCTGCAAAAAGCCCTGGTTCCTTTAAGTCAGAAATAACATTTGGAAACCTCAACCTGAGCACTCCCGATTGGGTTGATCACTGTTCCTAGGCCTTTTCAGTGGACAGAAATAGGAAATGCATGCACATGTATTTATTTACTTATTTGTATGTCAGATATTTAACAGGTGAAATATATGCACTTAGAGTGCATGCCGACATTTCTAATTAAAATTCAGTACACAAAGTTTTTGTTTAATCTTTTGATCTTTCATCTCCTTTTTTTCCATACTGAAAATCTCGGTTACTAGTGCTAGAGCACAATAGTTTATTTGCTTTTTCTTCAGTACATACAAAATAGTTTCAGAATTACATTACTACTACTACCTTAAACCACATGATTACTGAAAATAGTTTAACATTTTAGCAGTTATCTTCTGCATCCTTAAGGTACATCCCACTAGAGATACACAGTAAAGTTACTGTGTTTTAAAGTCACTTAAAATAATTCTCTAAATGGTCATGTTGCTATTCAGTGTACAGATAGATTCATTTGCCCCATTTTGCTTTCATATTTAATGATTGCCTTTAAGATTTTTTTGTTTTATAACTATGTAAAATATGTAGATAGTTCCAAAATCAAATCTATGGAACAGTTGTATTTAGAGAAATTGAGTTTCTATTCCTGTCCCCTCTACTCCAGTAGATAACTTCTTTTTCCCCTTTAGTTTTTTTGGGTTATACTTTTTAAAAACGGAAAATAAGTAAATCCATATGTAATTTATATTTTGTATCCTCCCCGCCATTCTTAAATTGGTAGCGTACTTGGCTCTATGTACCTCCTTTACCTTGCTTTCTTGTACTTAACACTTGTCCTAGAGCTAGTTATATAGAAGGGTATTATTTATTTACCCCTTTTTAATAGCTTCATAGTACTTATTTGTGTAGATGTACTATGGTTTACTGAACCAGTCCTCTATTGATGAACCATTTGGGTTGTTTTCAGTCCTCTGCTTCTACAAATTGTGCTATTTATTGCCTTTAGGATAGATTCCTAGAAGAGGGAATTCTTGGTCAAAGGGTAAATGCACCTGTAATTTTGCTAGATATTGCTAAATTCACCTCCATGGGGATTATACCATTTTAAAGTTCTCGTTGGCAGTGTGTGAGAACAACCATTTCCCCACAGCCTTGCCAGTGGAACATATTGGCAAGCTTCTGGATTTTTGCCAGTTTGATAGGTGAGAAATGTTATCCCAGTACAATTTTAACTGCTTTTCTTTTATAAGAGAAATTGAGCATCTTTTCATATTTTTAGGGCCATTTGCATTTCTTTCTTTCCTTTTTAAATGGCTCTTCTCTTCCTATGAGTCTTGTGGATGAATAGAGAATATGCTTTTACTAAGACTTGGGGAGCAGTAAGTGCTCTACACTGATGTTAGAGTGTGATATTTAGTGTTACGTGAGACTGGTTTCTGTTCCTAAGGTCTCCTGGTTCTTCTGGAAGCCATAAGCTCTCATAAGCCCCTTTCCATTCTTATCCTTGCTCTGCCTCTGCTTAAGAGAGAGTAGCTAGAGCATGGTGCTGTAGGCTCAAAATTCAAGGTTCTTTAACCCTTTCAAAGAATAAGAAAAAGTTTCCATTACCAGCTGTAGGCAGTTAAGTGTTACCTCTGTGTCTGCCAGCATGGATCCAGGAAGGCTCGTGGCTTTTTTATTTTACTTGCTTGTTAGTAATTGTTGTAGGGCAACCAAAATAGGCGGCGCAGGCCCAGGAGTTGTGTCAATGACCTCACTATCGCTGCCGCCACCAGGAACTGTGCTGTCCTGGCGGGAGCGCCGGATCCCACGTCCGTCGGCTGCTGTGCTCCTACAGCACCATCAGAAGCAGACAGAAATGTGTTCTTTCTTCCTCCCATCTTCCATCCTCTCACCAGTTTCTTCTACAGTAGAACTTCACCAAAAACCAAGCTGGGAAATGTAGTTATGGAGTTTTAGCCTCTGAGGTACAGTGTAGAGCATGGGAGTGAATGGAGCTGAAGTCAGATAGACAGATGATGAGTGCAGAGGCAGAAAGTGTAAAAGGGGCTCCAGCCACCAGGAGATTTACCATCTGATTCACAGTAGCTCGAATAAGCCCCTTGGCAAGGCACAGGGGTCTGCAGAGTGGAGAATAAGAGACAGAGGCACGAGCAGAGAGCGGAGAAAGATTAGAGGTTTGGTTGGGCTGTGAAGGAAAACAATATTTTTTCTTGCCTAGTAAGATAAAGGTTCATGAAGACTGGTAGTTTGAGCTGGGCCTCGAAGAATTTAGTAAACAGTACAGAGTGTGACAAATGTGCTAATTTGCATAGCAACAAAAATGGCTGGTACTCATTCCCAGCTGGAGGCAGGAAATAGGAATAGGTAGTCTGTAGTTGCTACTGTCATCTAAAAGTATTTTGAAAGTGTGTTTAGAACTCTGTAAAGTCCTGGGAAAGTAAACAGAGTTGGAAATCCGTGGCTTTTGGCATCCGCTGAATTTAGGGATATGACTTATATGCTTTGCAGCTGTGTTTAAAAAATAAGTGTCCTCTGGAGCAGAAACAGCTTTGGGAGTGAGGGAGTTCCCTAGCGGGTGGATGTGTTAGAATGTGGCAAAGAAGCAAACTTGGAGTAGCAGACGGGCCCTAAAGACCTTAATTCAGAACATTTTCTGAAATGGCACTATTGAGTCTGCTAGTCTCAACCAAGAGGCTTTGCTTCTCCCAGCCTATTTCTCTAACCAGATATTAAGGCTGGTTCTAATTGTCAGTGAAACTCAACTTCTTTATCTACTGTAAATTACTTGGCATTAAGCAGACATTTATTAAGAGGCTGCCAAGTGTATCTTAGTACTGGGGATAGAGAGATGCACAGGTGCGGCTTCTGCCTTGGAGGGTCGTATGAGCTAATGAAGGAGAAAAACACTTAAATAGAAGGTGACAACACAGTAAAATAAGTCATCTGTTGGGAGGATTCAGGAGATGCTGTGGAACACTGGAAACGGGAGTATCTAGCCTGAGTTGGGGGATGGTGTCAGGGAAGACCTCCCCCACCCCCCACGCCCGCCATAGAGGTGGTGAGGGTCCTTAAGTCTTAAGAAGAAGGCGAAGAGTTAGGGGAGAATCACATAAAAAGGTCAGTGTGTAAAGGCTTATTTATCTCTGACCCATTCAAAGCCAGTACCCCTTGCAGTGGACCACTTTGCATCCGGTTGAAGGAGAGGGAGTAGGCAGCCATTGGAATAAGAGTTAAGTTATTTGTAGTCTCTCACCCTTTCCCTGGAGAAGATTAAGCATTATTTTCTCACAGGATCTTAAGAGTTTTAGACAAATTCAGATAAAATAAATATCCCACAATAATGCGTAAGAAATGTAATACAGTTTGCCTCTCACGTGGGGAGCCCATGTTCTCAAACAAGAATGGGCTATAGTTCTTATGTGCAGGAGAGAGTGGGGGAATGCTTAGAAAGTGACTTCCTCACAGTCATTTAGGATTCTCAGTTTAGTATGTGGTCCTTTTGTGCACATTTAAGTTTCATTATCTTTTTATACCTGTTCTTTTGTTGTTGTTTGGTTTATTTAAGAATAAAGACTGCCTAAAAATGTTTTTGTTGCTCTTGTTTTGTAGAATTTACATGTACATTTTACAGGATTGAATTTTTTGGATCCTGCTTACATACACCCTTGTTAGAGAGGGATGGGAGGGTGTCCAGGGAGATGTAAATGTGCACAGCTTGTTGTTAAATGGGACACAGAGCATGTGTCCAACATTTTGCAACACTCTCACCTTCTCACAAACCGTGACTCTCCTCAGACTGGCTTTGTAAATAGCCAGGTTGTAAACGGGCAAGGTGTTTCTCTAGCACTGACTATGAAAGGTACTTTGGCAGCCAAGGGGACATAAAGTCTAATTTTGTTGGCCTGGTCGCTAACTCAGTACCCCAATCTCTACCCCAAAACTGGGTAGGTAATTTTTTATTTTGATATTGTAAGTAGGTAATACAAGTATGTATTCTTATTTCCCCCCTTTTATTAAAAAATGTAGCACGTATTTATATGTATCTTTTTAAAATTAACGATGTTTTGGAGATTTTTCCTTACCATTACAAAAAGAATTTTCCCATGCTTTTTCTTTTTGGGTGTGTATTGAATAGTGGTGCTGTAATTTAGTTTATTTAGCCAGTCACCTTTGATAGACATGTAGCTTTTACTATCAGTAACAATTCTATAATAACCCATTTTATAAATAGTGAGGTTTAATCAGAGGTGGTTCCAATAAAACCTAAAACAAACAAACAGAAAACCCCATTATTGCTCCCAGGGCCAGCTATCTAATTTGCAGGGCACCGTGCAAAATGGGAATGTGGAGCCCGTTGTTCAAGAGCAGGAAAAAAGTGCCCTTAAAAAGATTTTAAAAAGGGGGGGAAAAAAGTTTTTTCCTTTCTTTTTCAGTCCTTCACTTGGCATAGTGTTTTTATTTGCTGTTTAATGTCATTCTAAGTAAAGAAAAATTAAACCTTTAAATTGTTAGCATGAGCTTTATCATTCATCTCTATATTGTGCAATGGTGGTTTTAAATGCAAATATAAGAGCTTTATCTTATATGCAGGATCTCCAAAATTACACAGTACATGTTTGGTAGCTCATACACGTGTATGCATTTAGTTTTTATCAGAACACTGGACATTCTGCACAACACTAAATTGTTTTTATTTCACTTCTTAATTCACACACATTCTACCAAAACTCTGTACTTTTGGTTTACTCAGTAAACTTCCTTAGTAAGGAAGGACTGAGGGGAAAAGGAATCGAGTTGCTCTTCCTTTTAGCATAAGTCACCAATTTCAGCATAAACATTTGGGTAATAGAAGTAACAAGAGTACAAACGGGTATGATAGAGCTCCTGGGTTGCTAGTGCTTCTTGGAACATTGTTGCCTTTTTCTCCATCTGAGGCAGGTTCTGGTTGGAAGGGAAGGTGGCCTCTCCAGGCTGTCTGCAGCCCTGCTTACTCAGGCAGAGTCAAGGCGCCCTGGCCTCGTCCTTGCTCTGAGCCTCACTCATGCTGCACATGTTGTGGGTCCACTGGGATTCTGTGCTTGGGCATGGCAAGCACTGCACACACAGGGAACTGTGAACACACGTATGTTGCACACCACCTCTGTTCGTGGGCTTGCTCCATTGTCCCATCAGACATTATTTAAAAACATAAGTTCCAAGATAAGATTATTAAGAATTTAAAGGCAAGGACAATGGAGCATTAAACTAAGTATGGGTCCCTTTTGAGTGCAGGGCCTGTTTGAAAGCACAGATTGCACGCCCATGTAGCTGGCCCTCATTACCACTTCTGTTTTACATTGCACTAGAAGTTTAGGAGTGGTAGGGAGGAAAGAGGGAATTGGGAGGAGGTAAAGAACAAGAAATATGTGTGATATATTGAGGGAAAGGGACCAAATATCACTATTTGCTGTTGTGATACGGTAATATACCCAAGGAAATGAACTGGAAAACTACTAGAACTAATAAGAACTCTAAGGAATATAGCCAGATGCAATAGTATATACAAAAACCAGGTTTTCTCACGTACACCCAATAACTAGTTAGTATAATGGCAAAATTCTATTCATAATAGCAGTAAGATCTGTATAATACCTAGTAACAATTCATGAGCCATACTTTTCCTTTACACCTAGTCCATCCCTAGCTGTCTTTACCAAGGATCACCCATCCCTGACCACCTTATATTACTGGAGATGGGATGAGAATCAGGAACAAGGGTGGGAGGCAGAAGGATGACATGAGCTCATTAACAGTGTGGCTGTAAGGGGAGCATGCCAGGGGGCTCTGCTAGGAGTTTTTAACTCCCCCCCGACACACAAACAACAGATACCTACCTAGGAATAAAGTTAATAAATCCACAGGTTCTAATGTAAAGAAACTCTAAATCTTTAAGAACACTAAATAATGGAAAGACATATTCCTGGATGGAAAACTTTAATTATAGTAAAGACAGTTGTTCTACACATCTTAATCTGCCAACTTAATGTAGGACTACTCAGAATCCCATTTGTGCTTTAAAAAAAAACAACAACAACTTTGACTAAGTTCTTTAAAATTTTTTCCAAGAGAGTAAATAAATGGAAATCCCTTCTCCACCAAAAAAAAAAAAAAAAAAAAAAAAAAAAGAAGATGAAAAACAGTAAGTCTAGAACCACGAGGTATTAAAATTAGTACTACATACTAAAATATTATGGCATTAATGAAAGAAGAAACTAGTAGATAAATTAAGCAATCATCCAAACTCTGAATCTGATCCCAGTATATGTAAGAAGATAGTGCAAGATAGTGATGACATTTCACATACGTTGAGAATGAAAAGGGTAATGTTGCAAATGGTGCTGAGACAGTTGATAATTGAAAACATACGAGATTTTCCTCACACTTTATACCAAAATAGTTTCCTGTTAAGAGTTATATTTTACATTCCTCCAAAAGAACTGTAGAGAACTATTAGTAAGTATTTATCTGATCTCAAGGTGAGGAACTACTTCTTCAGCATAAAAGCAAAGGCAGAAACCATAAACAGAATTCAAAGGTGTTTAACAAACTGGGGGAAAAAAATTGCAACATATATGACAAGGACTAATTGTCTTTAATATATATGAAGTACTTCCCAAATAAGTAAGAAAAAAATATGAATCCCCAATAGGAAACGTATACAAACATTTATTTAAAAAGAAAGAAAAAGAAACACAGCAATCAATACACTTGAAAGAGCCGTCCTCACTAATAATCAAAGAAATGCAAACTGAAACAAAATACCACCTTTGGCTCATTTTATTGGCAAATATTTTTAATTTAAAAACTTTCATTTACATGAGTAATACAACAGTCACTCCTCAGCAAAAAGCAAACAATACAGAAGTACATCCACTAAAATAAAATAATTTGTTTTTTAACTTGCATTAGCCTAGTTGTTACTAAACTTGAGTATCTTTTTATGTTTCTTGGCCATTTCTTTTTTTCATGAATTATGTCTTCATATTCTTCGTCAACTTTGTTATTGCTTGTGTTTATTATTAATTTGTAAATTATGTATGTTCATTCTTTGTCTTTTATGTATGTTGCAAATATCTTATCCCAGTGTGTTAGTTACTTTTTAACTTTGTTTATGATGTCCTTGTTGTACAAAAGTTTTTCATTTTGATTTGGTCATATCTGTCAGTCACTTCTTATCTTGCTTCTGCATTTTGTGACTTGCCTTGAGTCTCCCTCCTCAGCCCAAAATATAAAAATATGCTCCTCTGTAGGAGTTGTCAGTGGTTGGTTGTTGTTTCCTTATTGTTGTGTATGGGTTTTTAGCATCCTGTGTTTGGTCTGAGGTCGGGGTTTACCCTTATTTCTAAAATATGTAAACAGTTGTTTTGAAATCGTTTGTTGATTATTTCATCCTTTCCCTCACTGATTTAAAATAGCATGTGTCATGGATCTGTATAGATTCTGTCACATCATTTAAAATAACCGCAGCTCTGGAATCTATTTTGCTGTCTACTACTGTCAATCCACACTCATAGCTATTCTTTTTCTAAATTTTCTAAGCTAATCTTTCAGATTTTCTTTTCCATTGAACTTGAAAATCATCTTGTCAAGTTTCATTTTAAATCCTGTTGGCAGAGATGTTTTAAATGAAAATACTTAGTATGGCTGAGGCTGTCATGAAATGGGCGGTGTCATATACTGCTGAGACATGTTATATAGTACAAGATTCCTAGAAGGCAGTTTGAGGAGGGGGAAGGTATAGATCAAGTGGTAGAGCACATGCTTAGCATGTACAAGGTCCTGGGTTCAATCCCTGGTACCTCCTCTAAAAATACATAAATAAATAGACCTAATTATCTCCCCCTACAAAAGATAAATAAAAATTAAAAAAAAAGAAGACAGTTTGGTAATATGTATTATGTATTTTAAAAAATACCCATTGATCTACTGTTTCCACCTTTAATCATTTATCCTCAGGAAATCTTCAGGAAGAACATTTCTTTTACGTGAATGTTCAGCACATTTGTTTATTATGATAACCAAAAAAGGAGAAGGACTACAAATGTCTAACAATGGAGGCATAATGAAATAAATTCTGGCACATTAACATATCAGAAGTTCTGTATAGCCCATTCATAACATAGGGAAACCCCCATAATATAATGTAAAATAGAAGTAAGATACCATCTTTATAGGCAGATTGATGCCAGTTTTTCAAAGTTAAAGGTAGCATATATTTGTAGATGTGCATGTATTAATTTGCTAGGCCTGCCATAAAAAAAAAAAACTATCTACTGGGTGACTTAAACAACAGATATTAATTTTCTCACAGTTCTAGAGGTCGGAAGTCCATGATCAAGGTGTCAGCAGGCTTGGTTTCTCCTGAGACCTCCTCCTTGGTTTGCAGATGGCAATCTTCTCACTGTGTTCTCTTGTGGCTTTTTCTCCTTGCACCCCCATCCCTGACGTCTCCTCCTCTTGTAAGGACACCTGTCATACTGGATTAGGGCCGCATTCTTATGACCTCTTTTAATCTTAATTACCTCTTTAAATGCACTGTCTCCAAATACAGTCGCATTCTAAGGTACTGGGGATTACCACTTCAAAATATGAATTTGGGAGGAACACCATTCAGTCCATAACAGCACATTAAAAAAGAACATAAGGAAGAATGTCAGAATGTTAACAGAGGTTTTCTAGGTGGTGGAATTCCAGGCAACTTTTATGTTTTTTATTGTGTTTTTCTGTATTTACACATTTTCATCAGTGAATATGTGTTACTTTTAAAATCAGAAGAAAATTAATGTTTCTTTACCAAATAAAGCTATTTCCACATCGCTTATCTTAAGGGAGAGACAAGGCAGAGTGGGCAGAGCCTACACCAGTGCCCTGCATGCACCTCAACAACCCCACTTGCTCCCAAATATAGCCCACTAAGTCAAGAAAAGCCTTGTTTCTGGGTTAAGTAGGGAATATAGTGATTCACCTGATGATTCTACTGAGTAAACGAAGAGTCCTTGAGAATCTGGATAAAAGATGGCAAACAAAGAAGAGTGTATATATTTATATACACACTGTATGATTCCATTTGTAAAGCATTCTAGATCTTGGAAACTAATATATAGTGACAGAAGGCAGATCCACACTTCTCTGGGGCTGGGGAGGATACAAAGGGGCATGAGGGAACTTTTGAGGATGATGGAAACATTTGTTATCTTGACTATGCTAATAGCTTCATGAGTGTACACATGTCTAACTCATCCAAGTGTACTTTTCAACTGTGTGCAGCTTACTGTATCACTTACATCCCAAGAAAGATGTTTAAAGATGGGAAGAGGGAAGTGGAAGGAAAGATTTCAATGGGCTTTATGTTATTACTTATTTATTAAAACAGTGATGTGAGGGCTGTGGTTTCCATGCATCACATGAAACCTTTGGAATCTGGAGGCTGTTGCAGCAGACTGCTGTATAAAATGTCTTGGAAGGGGCTGTCTAAACCTTAATGGCATTTTCCTGCCTTATAATTCAGCATAACAGGGGTTGGGCGTGTCACCGACTTGAGTAAAATTAAGTGATTGTATGATGTATGGGGCCTGGTAGGTGAGCCGGTCTGTGACACAGCGATCTTTTTGGACTTACTGGCTTGTTAATATTGTCACGATGAGTATGTTTCTTTTATAGCTGCATTCGATACTTATCCTTTTAAAGACAGGAATCGGTACAGTGCTACAAGAGAGAAACGTACTTAAAAATCACAACATTACCTGTGGTAAAATTATCATAAAAACTACCTGGTACTCAAGCAGAGGATTACTTCAGTTCTGCCCTCATAATGGCAGGAAATGGTCGTCGGTAAAGTTTTCCATGAAGCTGTGATGAAATCAACTAAAATGGTGATAAAGTGGAACGTAAAAGTGAGGGGCTCAAGTGAGATGTAAAAGCACAGAAGGTGTTAGAATGTTCAAATTAGAATCTTCAGGAAATGAGTCTGTAAAATATTAAGTATGAATTGATTGAGTCCTCAGTTGAGAACTGTCGGCAGTGCAGGCAAGTCTCGCCGCTGTGGGCGGTGGACCTCCCCCGAAGCGCCCCCCCCCGCCCCCATCCTGACTGGGTGGCTACCATTTTGCTAATAGCCGGAGGAGCTGGACAGCAGAGAAATGGTCTTTGGTGGCAAATGATAGTTTAAGAAAGGGCTTGGAGCCCTATTTTCTTTCATTCTTGCTCAAAACCAAGGAACCTGTCACCCCAAGAGCATTATTATTCTTTTTCCCAGTGATCCTTTGATGAATTAATGTTCAGTAGATGCCTGTTATAGAAAATTGGAAGCACACCCCGGTGAAACCTCAGTGAGCTGTGGAAGCACACTAAAATATATATCATCAGGGTATTTTTTATATTATAGACACAACTTTTATATTGATACTATGTTCCGAATGTCACGTCTATTCCCTTCTTGCCACCACTGCTGCTACCACCCTAATGCGCACCCCCCTTCAAGTCTCCCCTGCACTGCTGTCAGGCCTGCCTGCTCAGCAGCGTCCCTGCATCCTCTCTGGTCCTTCTCATTGTTCTCCACGCTCCTGTTGGGACACTCGTTTGCTCAGAATCACTCAGAGCCTTTCTACCTTCTTAGGGTAAAGCTCACAATCATCACCGTGGCCTGCAGGCCCTGCATGATCAGGTGCCTGTGTACTTCATCTGTACCAGTCCCCATGTAGCTCTCTGCATTCCGGCCACAGCTGCCCTTCTATTGCTGGAATGCACCGTGCGTTCCCTGACCACAGGACAGGGCTTTGCACTTGCCACCCTCTTTGGAATGCTTCTTGCCCTCTGCTCACCCTCACCCTCACCTCATCGTACCCCACCCCCTTTATCTCAGCAACTTCCTGTTGATCCTTTAAGTTTCAGCTTAAATGTCACTTCTGAAGAAAAGCTTTGCCTGACCTTCTACCCCCGGTGTAGGTTAAAGTTTCTTTGTATGATGCTGATAGATCTGGGGCTTTTTCTTTAGAGAACTTAGTTTCATTTGTAAGTTTACATTTGTTTCATGTGATTTGATAATAGAAGGGACTGTGTCTGTTTTATTCACTGCTGTACTCCCAGCATGTGGAATCCCGATATTCAGTAAATGTTTGCTGGGTAGGTAGATGGACAGAGGATGGACAGACAGGTGGAAGGAAGGAATGATGAGGACCAGAAGATCAATGCAGTTGCTGGTTCCCATTCTGCGGCTGATTTGTTGTGTAATAAGTAAGACATAATCTGTCTGAGCCTCCAATTTCTCAGCTATAAAATGAAAAAAACTAACCTAATGATCTGTTCTTTTCTTTTTGAACAAGTGTCCTTTTGGTGTAGATGGTTGTGTTCATCATTTACCTTAGGTCATGGTACATCGTCCAAGCAAGGCCTCCTCTTTTATTTATATTTCTTCATCTCTGTTGAGCCCCACTCTTGCTCCCCTCCCCGCGGGACTATCTCTAATATGTTTGACTGTGTCCTCAATGATCACACGTATTTGGAAAATCTGTAACGTTATGGGATTGTGTATGTGTTTTAATTGTCAAAATGTTTTTATGCTAGAAGTCTTACTCCTTTTCAGACTTTTCTCATCTAATATTATATTTTTATGACCCACACATCATTATTTCTTAATGTTATTCAGTATTTCATCATAATAATTCTGAATATATTTTTAGTGAATTTAGGTAGCCCTTATTTGCCAGACACTAAGGTCTTTACATAAAATCACTTAACCTTCACAAAGTCTTGTAAGGTAGATAGTGTTAATAGCTCTCTCACCTGTTTCATGCACCCCCCTGGCGACGGAGCCCTAGGTGGCCTTCAGCTTCTTGCTTTCAAAAACAATGCTGCAGTGAATTTCTGTGTTTCCGTTTCCTTTGTATCTGCGTGAGGATTTTTCTGAGACCTGTATTCAAATGCACGACCCCTGTGTACTAAAGTACATACGTCTAAGCACGCACGTCTTTAATTTTGATCCGTGCTGCCAGATTGCCTTTCTGCAGGGCAGTGCCAGTTTGTGCTCCCTCCACCAGGAGTGCATGAGAGCCCTGTTTCTCCACGTGTCCACACCCACACTAAACATATATGTTCTCCTACTCTTTGCCATTATGATGGCCTTAAAGTAGTGTCTCGTTGTTGTTTTGACCTGCATTTCTCTGATTACCCATGTTTTGGTTTGCCACTGCTGCTGCTGCTACCCTAGAGGAAACCTCCACCATGTCTCCTCACTACTGCCCTCATCTGCCTACTCATGGGTCTCCCGGCATCCTCTCTAATCCTCATTGTCCTCCACGCTCCGGCTGGAGTAATCTTATTGGAACACTCCTTTGCTCAAAATCACTCTTTAATCCACTGAAATGGTAGATGTTCTGATCATGATCCATACTTGCATTCCTAGGATAATTACTACTTGGACATATGTATTTTCTAAATAATTATTGGATTTGTTGGCTAATAATTATTTTAGAGTTTTTAGACCTATTTTCTGAAAGTGAGCCTATAAAAATTTTTTTTTATTGAAGTATAGTCAGTTACAATGTGTCAATTTCTGGTGTACAGCACAATGTCCTAGTCATGCGTATATATATATATATATATATATATATATACACATATGTTTGTTTTCATATCCTTTTTCATTAAAGGTTATTACAAGATACTGAATGTAGTTCCCTGTGCTATATGGAAGAAATTTGTTTTTTTATCTATTTTTATATGTAGTGGTTAACATTTGGGGCCTATAAATTTCTTTTCTTATCCTGTCTCTAAATAATTTTATAACCAAAGTTATATTAAAATGACTTGAGAAGCTTTCCCTACTTTTTTCTGGATCAATATTTAGTAAGATGTAAATGATCTATTCCTTGAACTAAGTGGTCCTTAAGGTTCCTTTTTAACTATAAATGTGATGACTTGATGAGCTACCGTGGCTGTGAGTTTCTCACCAGTGCGTCACTGATTGTGTGGGTGTCAAGCAGATTCACATGTTTCCAAGAGCTCAGTGATGTCAGAAGGGATTAACCTACTATGGGCACAAAATGGTATGTTTTCCAAATGGACTGAAATGGGGGTTCCATAGTCAATTGGTATCTATTTTTATTCATTTGTTTTATTAAATTTTAGTCACAAAACTTTTGGTGTATAAGCTGTACCTAATGGGTTATAAAGGACCCCTCCTAGAGTCCTCCCACCCCAGCTGATTTACTGGACTCTAGTTTCCTTCCCCATAGAAACACGATGCTTTATGTTACTTCCTCCTGTCTTTCCTGCCGCACTCTTCTCCTTCCTGTCTGTCTAATTTGTATGGCTCTAGAGGGGAATTGGGTTCTTTGAGCCTAAAGACAAAGAAATTGCCCTAAGAGTTAGTTTTGGCAAGATTGGAATAGTGGATTGCAGAGAGAAGGGATTTGATCTCTGCAAATTGTCAGGTGATAGGAAAGAAATTCTCCTGCTGGTATGGAGTATCATGATGGAGAGATTCTAGGGTAGACACAGGGTGTTGGTGGCAGCACCCAGTGGTTTTAAAGAAGTTGGGCGGGGCACACTCAGTCTCATCAGTTTAAGCTACTTCAGTAAGCTTTGCATCATGAGTCTCTGAATCTCACTCTCAGAGATAGAATGAAATCAGAACACTTGATATTGCTATTCAGACCTCTCTCATTCTTCTTAGTACATGTTACTTTAAACTGTAGTAGTAATTTTCATATGTTATTTTTATTTCTCATTTGGCTGAGGACACAGAGCATGCAGAGAAGATTATTCATCAGACTGTGACTACCTGGCATACACAGTCCATATAATGATAGTTAAGCTGAGATCCAGAGACTGACAAACTATAAAATCTAAAAGGCAGAATTTCTTACAGTAGATGGTTATAATAATTTTATATCTCAGTATTTTACATATGTGACATTTTGTATAATAAACAATTAACTGCCTGCTTTTGGCATTTTAAAGTTAATGTGGAGAGAGTTATAAAACAGATACTGTAAACATCACCTCCCAAAGTGAAGTGCTAAATGGCTCTGGCCTCTGGGAGGGTGAGACCTAATTATTCCTCATAGTGCACTCTGTACCTTTTTACTGCCAGTTTGGGTTTCATTGTCTTTGATAAACAAGATAATTGATATAAATGAGTGTGATCCTGTAAAATGGTCCCCCAGTTGCAGGTTTTCATGCTGGAGGTATAATTTTCTTTGTGGCACATTACTGTTAATCTTTAAATGGGTGGGTTGGTAATCTGCCTTTCATACGAGGACATTAGGTGAGTTTCTCCTGATAAAAACACTGAGTGCAACCAGGGCACAAGAACAAATGACTTATGATCCCACTGATGAGCAAGAGTGCATGGATTTTTGAATGCAAGAGAACGACCCTGGAGGTGAAAAGGAGGTGCAGTCCCCTCAGGAAGAGGACAGAGTCAGTGTGTGCTCAAAGAGGGGTCCGGCCACGCTCGGCTTCTCCTCCTGCCCCAGCCCCAGCTCTTAGCACTTCAAATGCTGATGTTGCACTGGCTGACCTACTGCTGAAGATCTCAAGCAAGGAAGGCCTAATGTGCTTTCTTCTCTTATTTGGTGGAAAAGGACTGAAGCTTTGCAAAACCACTATTTTAAAAATATATTTATTTATTTAAAATTTAAACAGAATCTTTTATTGAAAACTTACTGATTTGCAATGTCGTATTAGTTTCTGGTGTACAACAAAGTTATTCAGTTTTACATACATATATTCTTTTTCATTATAGGCCATTACAAGACATTGAATGTAGTTCCCTGTGCTCTACAGTGGGACCTTGTTTTTTTAATCTATCTTATGTATAGTAGTTAGTATCTGCTAATCCCAAACTCCTAATTTATCTCTCCCCAACTCCTTTTCCCCTTTGGTAACTCTAAGTTTGTTTTTTGGGTCTGTGAGTCTGTTTCTCAATACTACTATGTTTAATTAATCCTCAGCATTTTCAGTCTTCTGTTGGAAGGCTCTCTTTAGGAATTGTCAAGGGATGTATGTTTGCACCCAGTGGGGAAGTCTGGAGTAAAATCATTGACAGTTTGCTTTGAAGAACCCATTTCTCTTTGTGTATAAAGTACAAGGAAGAGTGAATGAAAAAGTGGGCAAACACTTATGACTTCTCTTAGGCGAGCGTTATGCAGCTTAGCACTCGGAATCTTCGTAGTTTAAAAAAGTAATAAATAATGAATAAATATTTACTTGTCTAGGCATCTAAAATTTAGTTTTAAAAACGAATTTAAGCTCATGGCGAGGAAAACCATGGTGAAATGAGATTTCTCCCAGGACTGTTCTCTTTGGCAGTGTTATCACACAGCCTTTCAAAGATCCAGCATGCTAAGGGTAGTTTGCTGTCCAGTTGAATGTCATCTCTTCACTGAATGGATGGGCTGTCTCCCTCCCTCTCACTCACTCTGGAAAGGTTAGCCTTTCTTCAGAGTAGTACAGGTTTTTCCAGCAACATCTGTCAACTTGGCAATGAGCACACCCTAAGGAAATTATGAACATTTGAAGACCATCTAAATACTGTAGAGGACCTTTCCTCTCCCTCTTCTCTCCTCTCTCCCTGCTCCCCCTCCTGACTTCCCCCAGGAAGAGTAGAGCACCCACGTAGCATTTATCACTGTCCATATCACTGATAAATTGTAAGCCTATTTATGTCTGATTTTTTTTAAAATGTATTTTGTTTTTGATTTGTTCACTCGGTTGTGATGGCTCTTGAAACCTCAAAGCAGTGACTGTCCTAGAAGGCAGACTGTGGGCAGACCCCTTTGTTTAATGAGAAGAGATCCCCAGCCACTGCACTGTTAGCGCAAAGAGCCTCCTTTGGTCTTATGACTCGGATGATCTTGATCTGATTCAGTAGGTCAGAAATTGCTGTGCCCAGCAAATATCGACCAGAAGGAACTGCTTTCTTGGTTATTCTGAAACTGCCAGCTGCATATTACACTAGCAGGTGCTAATAGTTTTTTTCGCTGGTCAGTAGAATTGTTATTGGTTCTTCCTTCCCCTGCCACCTATTCTTGGACAATTACAGGGTGGCTCATGAGAATAAACATCTCCCCTCTTGGGTAATACCCAGATTTCTGAAATGCTGGTCTCACCACCCTTTCCATCTAGAGAAAGGTCTGGCTCTCGTGGTTAGGGAAGTACCAAGCCTGGATCTTATGATTCTCTGGAAATCTGAAGATGCTTCTGTAAACACGATCTAATTTATTCTTTCAATATTCATAAGAAGGTAGAGAGAAGGGTTTATTCTCCTTATGGGTAAAGAAGCTGAGTTATGGGGCAGTTCAGTGGTCTCCTCGAGATTGCGTAGGAAACGGCTTACAGAACTGAGTTTTTCAGGTACCTGCCTTCCAGTCCATTGCCTTGTCCAGTGGACGATTGAGCTGTGGGCAGGCAGGAGGAGCAGACATTTTTCCCCTCTCAGAATTAAGTACATAGCATGATGCAAAGAGAGCTAGAACTCAGAAATAAGACAGCTACCAACATGCTTATTATAAAGCTCTGTTTAAAAATACTTGGACCCACTTTTCATTTCCCAAAGCACTAAGTGTAAACCATTAAAAGAATAATTAATTGAAAATAGTAGCAAAAGGTGGTTTTTAAATTGCCTTTTATTGTATTTTACACAAAACTTTCCATCACACAGCGTAAGTCTACTGGAAAACATGATTCTGTTGCCTCAATCTAGATTAATTTTGGCCTCCAGAAGGCAGTGTAAATTGTATGTGTTGCTGAGGTTTTTTTTCTGATAACTCCTTTACTGAGGAGTATGAATAAAGTTGTTCCAGGTCATTTGCAAGACTTTGATTGTCAGTCTTTGAAGCTAGGTAGACAAAGTTCCCCAGAGACCCCCAGTTTACCTGTTGGGGAGGCAAAGCCTCAGTCTCCCCCAGGGGATAGCTCAACTTCCCCACAGCCCTGGGCTGGCCCCCCCAGGCTAAAACAGGGAGAGCCCAGGAAGGCAAGTTTTCCCTCAGGCGTCCTGTGGGGTTGGATTAGAGTCTCCATTCTGAGAGCTCAATATTCAGAAGTTAACATTCACATTTACTGGTATGTTTCTTCTAAATTTCAGTCACACTCCCTTGAGATTCTCAGAGAGTCTTTCTTTCCCAGACAACTCAATCCAGGATGGTTTGTGGGAACTAAGATATTTGTAAGTTTGGTGTCATTTCCAACCTTTTTCTCTCCGCCTCCAAAGTCTGTTGCAGGAAGTTGCTGCCAAAGTGGAATTTTAGGAGCATACTGGACACAGATCTGATTGTAAAAATGTACAGAACTCCACTAATGTTTGAATGCCTCACTGCTGATAACTATTGTTAGTAGAAACTCAAATTTTACATTTATTGATAATGTTAAAGGACCATCATTCAGGATCTTAAGACTCAAGAGTTAGCCATTATCCCAGAATCATTCTGACTTAAAATTGTTAAAGTTTGAATCAGATGCATCTTCCAGCTTAAAATTAAAAAAAAAAAGAAAGAAAGAAAGAAAGAAAAAGAGAAAAGCTCTATTTTGTTAAAGGATGTCAAAAATTTCCTTGCAAACCACAACTTCTTTTGTGGACATTTTAAAAACCTTTGGACATCCTTTGTTCTGTGCTTAACATGAATGAGAAATATTCCCTCAAGCTATGGTGACATCTCTTATCTCGAGTCACAGAATTGTGGCCTGACAAGACCTTTCAGCCAGTAACATGGAACAAAAATAACTCTGTTGATTTCAGCATCTTTTAGGACATAAGGAAAAATAAATCCATGTAGAACTCTTATGATACTACTCATAGAAAAGATGCCCTTCACATTACAACTTTAAAAAAATTTTTTGAGAAACCATTTCCAAAACTTGCAAGACAGATTTCAATGACTCTCTGTATGTTAGGTATTTCCCTCAGCTTGAATACCTTGTCCTGATGCAGGGGGCAGATGTAACTCTCTTTCTCTGACACATCATGTCCAGAGAAAAAGGGAAGCATCACCCCAATGAGATACTGCCTTTTAGTTCAAATACAGAACGGAATGTTTGGGATATCTTTTTTCTTACATCTGGAAATTCCTTTGTCTGAAATTTAAAGGGCCTTGCCTGCAGAGTGAATCCCTCTTTGATACACTGCAGTGGTTACTGGTGTTAAACATCTGATGCTTGATGCTTGAAGGTCTTTTTGAATTGAAGTTTTTCACAGCTAAAACCTCCAGTGTGAATGCTGGAGTTTGAAAACTACACAAAGAGAGTAAACCTCCTAAGCAGTCGGTTCTGGAACATGCTTTCTCTCAAAGGCCCCAGGGTAAGAGAGAATTCACTGATCCTGGTGAACTTGCACGTTTGAGACCCACAGCCCCCACCTGACCCCCCATCTCAACTTTGCTCCTGGGAATAGCCACCTCTGATTTCTCATCTTCGTCTTCTAGAAAACTGCCATTTTCTCTGAAATGTTTGGTGCTCTAGCTTGATGAAGTTATAAAGTTTGCATATTTTGGGAGGAGGGAAAGCCACACTGAAAGTTTGGAAAGGTGTTAACTCTTCCTGTCACTGGCTAAATAGAGCCCAGCGTAATTGTCAAAAGTCCTTGCAATCTCAAGATATGGTGTGATTTGGGCGACCTTGGCAATGTCAGAACTGGCGCTGTAACAGGAATGATGAGAACGCTGAGGTGTATACTAACTGAAACAGACAGAAGTGAGAACAGGAGAAAGGGAAAGAGGCTCAGAGAAATGCGGCTCCTGCTTCAGAAGGCATGGTCTCGTTTCTTCCCGTGGGCTTCGCACAGCAGATATGGAGAGGTGGTCACTACTGAGTCCTTTGCAGTTATGTTAGGAAGCAGGCTTTTCACAGAGCTGGGAACTGGGGTAAAATTTGGGGAAGGAAGTGTTTATAAAGGGTTTTTCTTTAGCGATATAGTATACGGTTTTTTTAACTTGATGGCTAAAACTAGGAATTACTGTAACTCGTAGCCAGTGTTGCAGAATGCATTTCCGTAGCTTTTTGATAGATTTCAAGGAAGACAGGCTTATGCTCCAATTAGCTGTTGTTCTTTTACAGCTGTTCAGACGTAACAGCTGTGAGTATTTCTTCCTGTAGAGTAGGTTGACAGGAGGTTGGATCTCAGCCGGGTTGGAAGGTTGCCTGCTCAGCAGCAAGTTCCTCTGCAGGCCTAGGAATGGGCCCCTAGGGGGTGAGTTCCTCTTTCTAAAAAAGTGTAGGTCTGTATAGGGGAATATCTATGTGTGGCCTTAAGCTACTGTCCTAGGTGTCTTTGTGAAGGATATACTTTGTATCTCTGAAACTCTTGGCAATGGAAAAGAATCTAGTCTGAGTCTATTAAGCACCTGATGACTGTGTGAACCACTGCGCTGTTAGAAAAGAATTTGTCCTGAAAACAGCCAGGAAACACTGAATGAAGCCCAACACAAGCACTGTTTTTGAAGATGACAGTCCCCTCTAAGTGCTAAGTGCTATTTCATTTTTTAAAAATCTGCTTCAAGTGGGTTTTTCCCCATACCTCTCAAAGGTGATCTCTGGAGACAGTTAAATAACATGTCAGTGTTATCTTTAAATATAGCTGGTACAGGTGGCGCTCAGGTCATGTCCTAGTGAAGTAATACTGCCTTTTAAAACATGTATTACTCCTGAATTAAATTTACGGGCAGATTGTTGGCCACCCCTGGTGCTGCGTAAGAACAGAGAACAGTAAAATTGTTTTCAAATCACTTTTTCTGCAGTTCCCCACAGTCTGAGTCATCCCAATATTCATACACTTGCAGAATGTATACACTTTGTTAACATGCAGCTTTTGCATTCAGTAGCAGCAAATTAAATTCGTCTGAGCAGAACTGCTATTGTACAGAGGGGGAAAAGTAATTTCTGCTCAGGCACTTCCCCTTTGCCTTTGCTCCTAGCACAGGCTTTTGTAATAATAGGTATGTAGCTGAAGAATGGCAAAGGAAAACCAGAAAGACACAGACTCAGGATGCTGGATTTTGGCAGGATGGTTTTGTAAACAAAGTGACACAAATTGGGGCAGAAATTCCCAGTGGGACAAGGGAGGAAACTGGAAGACTGGAAATACAGCACAAAGCTGAGTCCCATCCAGATGGTGTTTTTAATAAGTTTATCAGACGCATATGAAAGACGGTAATGAACATTCAAGTGGGGAGTGGCCCGACCCCTGCGAGACGGAGAAACAGTATGGCACCTTCTGTGCATTGCAGTCAGTTAGAATCAGTCTCTAATTTTTCCCAGGAAAAAACACCACAGAACTTATCCAAACCATTGAGTAATTATTAGGCAGTCCAACTAGCCAGGCTGAGGTTTGTGTTTCTAGGAAGAAGAATTAATAACAGAATTATTTCCTGCTGAAATGGAGGAAGGGGCCTGTGACATCTGGGTCAAACCTCTTCTGTGAGGACGCCTCTAGTGTGACTAAAGCAGATAGGATACCATCAGGCATAAAAGAGCATTTATAGTCTTTAAAAGCGTAATTGTTATGTACATTCCTCCTCTTCCTCCTGTTCTGCCCCAAATGGTTTCTCCATGAGAAAATATTTTAGTCTACTATGAATAACCAAACTTGCAGTATGTGGCATAAACTTTTAGGTGAAGAGAAGTTGAGAGAGCTGAAGGTGTGCGTATGCTTCTAAAGCAGCTCTTCTGCAGTGGGCATGTTTTTCTTTTTACTGTTTAGGTCAGGACCCAGAGATTGATCATATTTTACTTTTCTAAGAAAACTTTCCCTGAGAAAGCAATTTTTTTTCTGCTTTATTCAGTAACTTTTAGACATTCTAGCTTTGGGTAAGGAGCTATGTTAAGCAAGGTTAAGTGTCACAACCTACATAGGAGTGATTTTCCAGCTCTGATTCATTCATTTAGCAGATATTTATTTAATACCCACTATATGCTAGGCACTGTTTCTGGGCAGTTGGGAAGCAGTGAAAAAAAAGAAACAAAAGTTCCTGCTCCTATGAAACTCACATTTATAAATCTCTGATTGCCAAATTAGA
Organism: Camelus bactrianus; assembly: GCF_048773025.1. Classification (NCBI taxonomy): domain Eukaryota; kingdom Metazoa; phylum Chordata; class Mammalia; order Artiodactyla; family Camelidae; genus Camelus; species Camelus bactrianus. Next base: position 40,175,124 of record NC_133558.1, read on the forward strand.
TCAGATTGAGATACTGATTTGGATGTTAAGAATCAGCACAGTGCTGGAATGATGGTCTCATCTTGGTTATTTACAGAAAGTCATTATCCACAGGGTTTGTGCCCAGGTCCCTATCCTTCTCTTCTTTCAGCCTTTTGGCTTCATTTGGTCATTATATTGTTAATTTGACTCATTATTAAGAAAACAGGAATGAGAATGAGAAAAGTGGTGATCTTCTGATTTTATTTCTGATGAAGTAAATACTAGTTGCTAGTAGAGTTTAGCAAAAGCTATTTCCTGAAAGGAAATAGTGGAGTTGGGGTAAATGGACTAATACAGTCCATCTCTGTGAATTTGTTGAGATGTGTCTGTGTTTATCTTGTTGGGCACCCTTTGTATATCCAGACTTTCGCTGAAAAACATTAATGAACAATTATGTCAAGATCAAAGTGGAAACTATGGAATACTGTTCTCCAGCACATAGATACGGGATTTTTTGTTACGAAGGCAAAATTCTTTAATATAACATACATTAGACTACCTTAAGATTCCAGAGGGTCAGAGGGTGATATTGCTAGGGCAGTTTTGCTTAGAGAAAATGTTGGAGACTGAAAGAATCTTCTTTAGCAAACCCATTTATAAATACGTCTTTAGAAAAGCAATTCTGAGTGCTTATCCCAGCCTTGTTTCCCAAAGAGCTTGAACCATATCAGTAATGATTTTGTGATTGTCTCTGATGCTGCTGCACTAATTGACCACTAGTTAAAATCAGATTATCGAGGGATGAAATTGCGAAGCAGTAAGTTAGCTTAGGAGGAAATTGACAAGCTCAGGGAGAGTCAACAAAGACTGCAGTTAAGACCCAGTGGATACTACAGAGGGCATCAGCATTCAAAAGAATCCCCAAAGATTTATTCTTTCAAACCCCCTGAAATCACTTGCGTCTTTCTGGTTTTGATAAAAACAGTTAAAATATGTAGAACTTTAAAATTTTGTTCAATATTCCATTTGTGCAAAAGAATATAAGGAACATATATGTAAAGTTTGGAGAGCAGGAACACTCACCCAGCCGGAGAAACAGAACACTACCAAAGCTTCAGAGCTCTTTGTGTGTTCCTCCCCTAGGTGCGTTCTCACTGCCTTCCTATCCAGAGGTCACCATTCATCTGAATTTTAGTGTTTACTGTTTCCCAGTTCTCCTTTCTAATCTCACCACGTGGGTGAGATTCACTAGGTGTCTATCACTAAACATTAGAAATGGAATTATACCCTTTGTATTTTTCTGACTTCCTCTTCTTAACTTTCTTTGTGAGATTGACCCTTGTTGATACACATAACTCCAGTTCATTTATTTTCAATACTGGGTAGTTTCTGTTTGGTAGTGAAACTTAAAAACTAAACGGACAGGTTAAATAGCAGATGAGACACACCTGAAGAGAATTAGTGAACACAGATAGTAATTTTAAGAAATTAACCAGAATGCTTCAAAAAGAGGAAAAGAAGGGGGAAAATGAAAGGAAGGTTAAAAAATATAGAAAATGGAATGAAAAATCCCAGCAGAGTTCTACTGGGAATTCTAGAAGAAGTTAAAACAGAAAATGAAGGATAATCAATACTCACAGAAATAATGGTCATAATGTTCCAGACTTGATAAAAGCCATACATGCTCCTATTCAGTCCTGAGCAGGATAAATCTAATCTACATCTACATACAACATAGTGAAGTTGCAAAACACCTAAAACAAAAAGAAAACCTTAAAATTAACTGTAGAGGGAAAAAAATTATAACAGAAGGATAGCAGACTTTAGTAGACATAACAGTAGAAGCCAGAAGACTGTGGAATAATATCTTGAAAATGCTGAGGAGAAACAACTTTTCACTTAGAGTGCTATACCCAAATAAACTGTTTTTCAAGAGCGGTGGCAAAATACACTTTCAAACAAAAATTTTGCTGAGCTCTGGTGGGTGTGTCTTAGAAAGAAGGAAGTTGGACCAAGAAGAAAGGAGAATATAAAAAAAAAAGTAATGGTGAATAAATTGGTGAATGTGGATAAATAAGCTTTGACTATGAAATAATGATTTTTTAAAAATGACTGATTGAGAAAGTATAAAACAAGGTAGAACTAAAATGTCAGATACGAATAACAAGCCAGGAGGCAAGTGATTTGTATGAAAGTGTTAAGATCCTTTATATTGTTCAGGAGAAGGGAGTATGTGACTTTTAATTTTAAACATTGTTAAGTCTGGTATACACGTCTGAAATGTAGTAAAAGAGTAGAATTAGAGTTTATAACTTCAAAACCAAATCAATAAAGATAGCTGATAGCTCTTGGGGAAAATAAAGGAAACTTAATCCATCAGAAAACAGGAACAGAGTGGACAGAGAAGTGGAGGAAGCAGCAGAAAAAAAAAAACTTCTAAATAGGAAATAAAAGTGAATTAATGTACATCAGTAATAACACTGTAACTCATATAAATCTTTCAGTTAAAAGACAAAGGGCACTGAATTTCTCAAAAGCCCAGTTATATGTTATTTACAAGAGACCAGAAAAGTAGAAGAGTGATACTAAGGAAATAGTAGCCGAAATAAAAGTGCTATATTTATTTGACGTCAGACAATGTAGATTTTAGGGTGAAGGCATTATTAGAAGTAAAAAGTGATATTACATAATGAAGAAAGGTTCATTCCATCAGTAAGATGTAATTCTAAAATGATATACATGAAATGACATGGTCTCAAAATACATAAAGCAAAAATTGACAGAATTATAAGGAGAAATTGATAGATCTGTTCATAATGGGAGATTTAAATGAACTTCTCCTAGTAGTAATTAGTAGCCATATAAGTAATTTGAACAACACAGTAAGTTTGATATAGTAAATATATATATAGAACCATACACCTCCCAAATTAGAGAATACACATTCTCTTCAGGCACATGTAAAATATTAATAAGAATTAACCATGTACTAGGACACAAAAGAGCATATCTTAACAAATTCTACAGTCAGTATCATACAGACCACACTTTTTTATCCATATTGCAATGTAATTTAAAATCAGTAACAAAAAGATAACTTAAAAAGTTAAAAACATACTTATGAATAATTTATGGATCAAAGAAAAATCATAATGGAAATTAGAAATCCTTAGATGCGATCAACTTTTAAAACACTATGTCAGACAAACCCAAACTGAGGAACATTCTACACAATACCTCACCAGTACTCTTCAAAACACTGTATGTCAAAACTTAAAGGATAAAGATAAAGCAGGACTTAGAGGTAAAATATTAGCTTTAAATGCTTTTATTAGAAAAGAAGAAAAATTAATGAGTTAAGCATTTGCTTCAGATATTTAGAAAAAAATAGAATAAATCCAAGGGATTAGAAGGAAGAAATAATAAAAAGAGCAGAATTTAGTGAAGTAGGAAATAAAAAAAAAGAATCAGCAAAATCAAAAATTGGTTTCTTGAAAATACTAATAAAGTAGACAAACATGTATAGGACTGATCAAAAAAGAAAGAAAAGGTACAAATAAGATATTTGGAATAGTAAAGAGAATATACTTGTGAATAATTTTATGCCAGTGTTCTTGAAAACTTAAAACAAGATGAAAATTTTCCCTGAAAGGGCCAAGAATATCTAAGGTAATTTTGAAGAAGAAAGGAGAAGGGGAAGGAAAGGGAGGAAAGGTGTTCACTTTAGCAGATTTTAAGATAATGTAAAGTTACAGTAATTAAAGCAGCATAGTAATATGTCTGGAGAAAACTCCAATTCAAAAAGATCTATGCACCCCAGTGTTCAGAGTGGCGCTATTTACAAAAGCTAAGGCGTGGAAACAACCCCAATGTCCATCTACAGATGACTGGATAGAGAAGTTGTGGTATATATAAATAATAGAATAATACTCAGCCATAAAAAAGAATGAAATAATGGTATTTGCAACATCATGGATGGACCTAGAGATTATCATACTAAGCGAAGTAAGTCAGACAGAGAAAGACAAATATCATATGATATCACTTACATGCAGAATCTAAAAAAATGAGACAAATGAACTTATTTACAAAACAGAAACAGACTCTCAGACATAGAAAGCAAACTTATGGTTACCAAAGGGGAAAGGGGTGGAGGAGGGATAAATTAGGGTTTGAGATTAACACACACAAACTGCTACATATAAAATAGATGGTATAGCACAGGTAACTGTATTCAGTATCTTATGATAACCTATAATGAAAAAGAGTACGTATATATGTGTATAATTGGATCACTGTGCTGTACACCAGAAACTAACACAATGTTACTTCAATTAAAAAGGAAAGCTGCGTGGTAAAGGCAGAAGACTAGGCAAATCAGGGAAACAGTGCAGATCTCAAAAAGAGATGTGGATACGTATGAAAACTTCATATGTGACTAAAGTAACGAATTGGTGGGGGAAAGGACGGACTGTTCACTAAATGGTGCTGGGGAAATTGGCTGACCTTATGAACGAAAGGTGAAAGTGGGTCTGTATTTCATAGGGTACCAAAAATAAATCCTAAACAGATTAAAGAGCCAAATGTGAAAAGCAAACCTTCTTAACTTTTGGAAGAAAATATCGGAAGATATCTTTATGAATTTGGGGTAGGAAAGAACTGATAAACAAGAGAGGGAAAGCGCAAATCCTAAAGGGGAAGATTAAATATTTTAACTTTTAATACGTTAACCGAAAAAGGATTGGCACCCTGCCAGTGGGGTGACTCAGCCATGAGTGTAATTCCACTTCCATATATCCATGCACACACACACACATCTCATACATTCCTTGAAGAAACTCTTACCTGTGTGCACAAGAAGACACTTGTTTGTAATCACAAAACAGCAGTAACAATCCAAATGTCCCGTTGGTATATTTATACATTGAAATATTTTATAGACTTTACGCAACTAAACTAGATTTATCTGTCCATTGAATGTTCCTGCAGCCTGGTTTAATGTTTGTTGTAGATGTTAATATTGTTGGCCAAATATTCCTTCTTTTGGTCACAGAGCAAGGTAGCCCTCTCCTACTCCCTTTGAAGTTAGGTGAGACCCTGTGACTTGCCTTAGCTAATAAAAAAATGTGAGCAAAGTGATGTGTGTTGCTTTGGGGGAAGAGTCTTAAGAGCCAGTTCACTCTCTTCTCACTGCTGCTGTGATTAAGGAAGCACATGTCACTACAAAGCCTCCGTCACAAGGTTCCCTGAGTGATACGGTGCTCAGAGCCACCTTGCTGATCATCAGTGAATGCATAGGGTGGGTGAAAAATAAATGTGTGCTATTTAAGCACCTGGGAGAATGGAGACTGTTACTGCAGCCTAAGGCTGCCTACAGTATGATTTTATGTCTCAGCTCAGTTTACTGTGTATCTTATGCCACTTCCTTAAGTTCTCTCTTCCAAATCACAGAATACTTCCCCTTTTCCCCTTTTCCATGAAATAGAGGTACCATGACTTAGCCTCTAAACATAGTCCTTTATCTCTTCTCCTTTCGAAATCATGGAGGACTTGTCTCTAAGCCCCTTCTCTGCCAGGAAACTGTCCCCACAGGTTATTTCATGAATGTTTTTGCTTGTTGCTTTGGAGTTAAGCTTCATAGTCAAGGGATTCATCTGCAGAAAATCCATCCCCTCTCCCTTCTTCATTTCCTTTCTCTCTCCTTTATCTGTGGATGGCTGTTCTCATCTGCAGGAAACAAAGCAAGTAGTGAAGGTATATAAGATGAGGGCTCAAGTACAGGCATGCCCAACTTTGGAAAATAAACACGTTGCTTAGAAGATATGTGGAACATTATTTTCCACATCATTAGAAAGTAAGAAATGTTTTGGCATGATAGTAGTACTTCTCACCTTCTCTCTTTTCACAGAATATATTATTACTGAAAATACAGTATGTATCTAATGAGAAATTGTCTTTTTTTAATCCACTTAAAAATCGTGTAAAGTAAGCTGCAAGTCTTGAATGAGAGTAGCTAAGGTTAATTGTAGATTTGGGGAAAATAACTTAAATGTCTGAAGAAAACCCCAGCACCAGTAAATGCACGAAAAAGGTCCCAAGGGACTTAAAAGGCCCTCACCTCTTATCATTCTCTTCTCAGTGTTTAGAGAATTTACATCATTTTTGGACAGCTATCATTTTGTGGAAACCCTAGACTTTTATAAATGAACAGGTTGATGTATATAGACAGACTCAGAATCAAAACAGCTGGTGTTTCAAAATACAGCAGTTCATGAACAAAGAGACAAGCATATGTGTTGAAATGCTCAGAATAGTAAACAAATAAAAATGGGAAATGAATCATGCCTGAAGGCAACTGTATATTCTGAAAAGGGATTAATACCATGTCCTGGGTTGTTTTCCTGCTTTGTGAATTCTGAAATACTGAATCTATATATATCAAGCTACTTTAAACAAATTAAGTGTAATAAATATGTACACTTTAGAGAATACTGATAAAACATGTGTCTGTGTACCTATTGCCTAGCTTGAGAATAGAACAAGACCTGTAGTTTTGCGGCCCCTCCAAGATTTCATCTCCCCTCTTCCCAGACAGATAATCCTGGATTTAGTGTAATAATTCCCTGAATTTCCTTTTTAGTTTTGTGTTTATGCATGTATTCCTAAACAGAGTAAATTTTTAGTTTTGCCTTTTTAAAAACCTTTGTGTAAATGAACTCATACACCATATTTTTCTGTGTCTTGTTTTTTTCACTCAATATTGTTTTTTGATTCACTCATTTGTATATAGCTGTAGTTCATTAATCTCAATTACTGTGTGGTTTCCCATTGTAGTAATATTTCGCAGTGTATTTATGCATTCTGTATTTTATAGTATATCATGTTTCTTTATAATAAAATTCTTTAGGACTGATTACTATATGTGGTTTGGTTCATTCCAACCTTAGGCTCAACTTTTTAAAAAGCTATTGGGTGTGGAAAATGTGTTCATGACTTGAGATAATCAAGATGCTCTAATTCTGTTTTATCGTTGATAGTAATTAATTTTGTTCATAGCACACTATTGGGATATATTTGGCTTCTTTATCTTGATGCTGAATCTTGTGTTGGATTCACAGTTCCCATGGAGAATGTTGCAACAATTGCCGATTGTGCCAGTGTGATTGAAGGAGTCAGTCAGAGCCGAAATGCCTTGTTGAACGGGGACACCAAGAATTATGATTGGGATTCTGGCTACACATGTCATCAGCTAGGAAGTGGTGCAATTGTGGTTCAGCTGGCACAGCCATACATGATCGGGTCAATACGGTAAGAAGATTCCTTTTCATTCATTCCTTTTAAAATGGAACACACGTGCAATTATGTTTTGATACATTGATGATCCCAGCAATTTCAGTGAAGATACTCTTCTGTTCTTTGCTCTAAATATCAAGAAGGGGGATGGAAAGGAAGGGACAAAGATGTACAAGGTGCTTGTTTGGATTTTCTGGTGAGGAGATGCACCAAAATTAGACTGGTGGAGGGACTGGATTAGGCCTGTGGAGGAAGAGGACTAGGGCCTCACCCTGGATATAGCTTACCTCCTAGTCAAGTCTCACTTTGTATTGGCTAGGGACTTAACAGGATAATGTCAAAAGAGGTTATACAGAGTCAAAAATCATTTTCAGCTTTAATAAATGACTGTATATTAACCAAACAGATCTGAATATGAGACCTGGTTCTAAAAGGTCTTTTTAATATTAGTCTTCATGTCTTGGATTTTGGTTGTGGTTTTCATTATGTTTTGCTTTGTTTTGTTTTATGAAGGGAACTTTAACCCAATATTGCTTGATTTGTATGATCATATAATTGTAAAATGTGAGACTGGTGACATCCCCCAGGGGATTTACTTTAGTTCAGGAGAGCCATCTGGGTCTTGAATAGGCTGCCTTTTTTGTTTTTTTAAGGTTCTAAGAAGGTCTCTGAAAGACTAATGTTGTGTGTGTGTGTGTGTGTGTGTGTGTGTGTGTGTACATATATATTTTAATGTACATATTTTACATTGTATCTTAGCCTGCCAGGAATAGACATGTTGGTAAGACAAGGCTGCCTTCCCCCCATCATGCTCCACCACATTTGCTTTATTGTTTCCTGTTCTCACTTTAAAGTGAGTATGTGTAAAGAAAAAAATAGCACCAAAAAATAAGGTAGTAGGATTCTAATAGACAAAGGTTTACTGATGTTAGGCTAATAACTACAGAGGTTAATGCTGCTTGTCGGTTCCCTGGGGTACCCAGACAGGTGATGCTGGATTTCTTGGAGAATTCAGACTTTGAATTTCTTTATTTAAATTGTCAGTCTGTTTTCATAAAGGGCCACATACAGGCTGAGTACCACAGGCAACAAATCACAGATAGAGAAGCTTGAGTTCATACTGCAGGCCAGACAACTCACTTTGTGCTTAGGAAGGGAGAGGAGACAGGCCACAATCAGTCTGGACAAACTACCAGTGCAAACAGACTTCCATCAGATAGCAAACAACACCCGCTCCTTGCTTCTTCTGAGCTGTGTGCATTAACTGAAGTAATTATAAGCTATCTATGTAATAAGCCATTCTAGAATTTTTGTCATAAATGGTGTGAAACTTCTCTGAATATTTCCCATTATAGTCTTTTTCTCTTCACTTTGAAAATCTGGAAAACAGTTGTCCTCCTCTTGTCTTATAGTCTCCACAATTTCTTGAAGTCTACCAGTCGTGTCTCGAGATTACATCTGCGATTTCTTTCAGCAGGCTTGGTGTGTAACTCACCTAAGCAGGGGACTTGAAATCATTTCAATTGACTAGATACTCTCTTTCTCTCACCTCACCTATCTGGGGCTTCACTTTTCTCTTTATTGTGTTTGTTCTGCCATTTCTGATTTGAAGACCAGTCTTCTTGCCAGTGAAGATGGAAGCAGGCTGGCAGCTTAGCACCTCTGCCCACTCTCTTCTAATATCCCGTGTCTCTGTCTACTTAGCCACACGTCCCCCCTCCCCCCTCCCCTAGCCACCTAACAATGTTCCATGTGCATCTAGAATTCCATTTTCCTGCCCTTTCCCTGCTCACGTTGCCTCATGCCGTGATTTCCTGCCCATCTCTCCATCTGCTGAGCCAGAAACATGGGAGTCTTCCTAAATTCCTTCCTTTCCCTCACCTCGCCCACTCAGCCAGTGAGCTGGCAGTACCAGCTCCTACATATCTACAAATCCTTCCTCTCTTCCCCATCTCCACTGCCCTTACCACAGTTGTACCTTTGTCATGCCCCTTCCTAAGAGGATTCATGGATACTGTTTGCCTTCAGGAGGAAATTCAGACAGAGAGGCATTAAGAATGACCTGACTACGGCCTTGTCTCCTGCCTCTCCGCCCACCCCTACACGTGCTGTTTCAGCCTGCAGGTATCCAGCTACTTGCAGTTTGGCACGTGTGTCTCCCCTCTCTTACCCCGTGCCTTCAGCTCTGAACATACTGTTCTCATTGCATGTGTCTCTCACCACCTTCTCATTGCCCATTTTTACCTGGCTTTAAAACCCTTTGAAGACTCCATTGCCTCTGGCATTGCTTCCCTAACCTTCTGTTACCTCCTGGACTGATTTAGACTTCTCCTCTTCAATGATCCCACATGTTCTGTATGTAATTCCTGTCAGAGCATTTGTCATGCTTGTATTATAATTGTTTACTTGCTGCCTCCTCCCAGCCTCACCTGGTGCAGAAGCCTTTGGCAACTCAGAATAAGTGTCCCTTGACAGATTGAAAGTGCAGATGAGGTAGTCTATCAAGACAGAAGGGGAAATTATAGTGAGTACAGCAGGAGATCTAGAATTTTAGATCCAGCAGGGACCTCATGAGATGGGCTTCTACCTTTCATTGCCCCCCTGCACTCTGTCCCTATCCCTCCTGGACACTCTGTGGGGTCCCATACCTGAGGTGGGGTCTCCGCTTCATTGCCCCTCTGAACTCTCTGTCCCTGTCCCTCCTGGACCCTCTGTGGGAGGCATTAAGGGAGACCCCCACTCAGGGACACCACAGATGGTCCAGGAGGGACAGGGACAGACAGAGCGCAAGTTGCAATGAAGCGGAGACCCCTCTTCAGGGACAGGACACCACAGAATGTCCAAAGGACAGGGACAGACACAGTGCCGGGGGGGGGGAATAAAGGGGAGAACCCACCTCAGGGTTGGGTCCCTGAGGTTGGGTCTCCCTTTCATTGCCCCCCTGCACTCTCTCTGTCCCTGTCAAACCTGGTTTTCTGTGGGGTCCATTCCATGAGGTGGTGGTCTCCCTTTCATCGTCCTCCTGCACTCTGTCTATCCCGATTCCTCCTGGACCCTCTGTGGGGTCCCATCCCTGAGCTGGGGTCTCCCGTTAATTGCCCCACTGCACCCTGTCCCTGTCCCTACTGGACCCTCTGTGGGGTCCAATCCCTGCGTGGGGTCTCCCCTTAAATGCCCCCATGCACTCGGTCTGTCCCTGTCATTATGGACCTTCTATGGGATCCCGTCCCTCAGGTGGGGTCTCTCCTTCATTGCCCCCTGCACTCTACCTGTCCCTGACCCTCCTGGACCCCATGAGGGGTCCTTGAGGTGGGTTCTCCCCTTTATTGCCCCCCTGCACTCTGTCTGTCCCTCTTCCTCTTGGACCCTCTGTGGGGTCCCATCAATGAGGTGGGGGTCTCCCTTTCATTACACCCTTCACTCTTTCCCTGTCCCTCCTTGAACCTCTGTGGGGTCCTGTCCCTGAGGTGGGGTCTCACGTTCAATGCCCCCTTGCACTCTGTCTGTCCCTATCCTCCTAGACCCTCTGTGGGGTCCTGTACCTGAGATGGGGTCTCCTCTTCATGCCTCCCTGCACTCTATCTGTCCCAGTCCCTCCTGGACCCTCTGTGGGGTCCCATCCCTGAGGTTGGGGTCTCCCTTTCATTACATCCTGAACTCTGTCCCTGTCCCTAGCAGACCCTCTGTGCGGTTCCATCCCTGAGGTGGGGTCTCTTTTCATTGCCCCCCTTCAATCCAGCTGTCGCTGTCCATTCTGGACCCTCTGTGGGGTCCCTGAGTTGGGGTCTCCCCTTCATTGACCCCTGCACACTGCCTGTCCCTATCCTCCTGGAAACTCTTTGGGGTCCCGTCCCTGAGGTGGGGTCTCCCGTTCATTGCCTCCTGCACTCTGTCTGCCCCTGTCCCTCCTGGACCCTCTGTGGTGACCCTCAGTTGGGGTTTCCCCTTCAATGCCACACTGCACTCTGTTTGTCCCTGTCCCTCCTGGACCCTCTGTGGTGTCCCTGAGTTGGGGTGTCCCATTCGTTGCCCCCCTGCACTCTGTCTGTCCCTGTCCCTCCTAGACCCTCTGTGGGTTCCCATCCTTGATGTGGGGTCTCCCCTTCATTGCCCCCCTGCATTCCGTCTGTCCCAGTCTTCCTGGACCCTCTGTGGTGTCCCTAAGGTTGGATCTCCTTTTCATTGCCCCCTTGCAGTCTATCCGTCTCTTTCCTCCTGGACACTGTTTGGGCTCCCGTAGCTGAGGTGAGGTTTCCCTTTCACTGCCCCCCTGGACTGTGATTGTCCCTGTCATCCTGGACCGTCTGTGGGGTACCGCCCCTGAGGTGGGGTCTCCCCTACATGGCCCCACTGCACTCTGCTTGTCCCTGTCTTCCTGGACCCCCTGTGGGGTCTCGTCTCTAAGATAGGGTCTTCCCTTAATTGCCCCCCTGCACTCTATCTGTAAATGACCTTCCGGACCCTCTGTGGGGACCCGTCCCTGATGTGGGGTCTCCCATTCACTGCCTCCCTGCACTCTGTCTGTCCGTGTCCCTCCTGCACCTCTGTGGGGACCAGTCCTTGAGGTGGGGTCTCCCCTTCGTTGCCCCCCTGCACTCTGTCTGTCCCTGTCCTCATGGTCCCCCTGTGGGCTCCTGTCCCTGAGGTGGGGGGGTCCCCTTTATTGCCCCCCTGCACTATGATTGTCCCTGTCCTCCTGGACCCTCTGTGGGGTCCCTTCCCTGAGGTGGGGTCTCCCCTTCATTGCCCCCCTGCGCTTCATCTGTCCCTGTCCCTCCTGGACCCCACTCACTGAAGGCGGAAGCTGTGGAGGTGGCTCCCGTGCAGCCTGGGTCCCCTGGGCACCCCTTCCCCTTCCCTGCTCTGTCCCAGGCACCTGTGCTCCTCCAGGCTGGGCGCTTTGTCCGCAGCCCCACTTTCTAGGAAGTGGTAGCTGAACTTCCTAGGAATTCAGTTGTGGACCTGGAGTGTGAACCCCCTAACCACCACCCTGCGAACACTAAGAACGGGACTGAAACCGGTGGCACCGCCTGCTTCCTGAAGTTCCCGTTTCTCTGGGTGGGTGCTGTCTCAGATGACCTGGGGGAGTCCAGGCGCAGCAGAGGCGCCTCATTGGGTGTGTGGGGTGGGGCAACTGGTGCCAGGGACCCCAGGGGGCAGTGGGAGTCCTGGTGGTCACCTGTTCCCTGCCTCCCACAGGGATGCTGCCAACATGGCCCACTGCAGACCAGGGTACCAGGCCTTAACTTGAGCCCTCCTGTCCTCCTAGCCCTGGTGGGCACCTCTCCCTTCCCTGGTGAGGGTGTGGCGGGCACTCTAATAGGACAGGCAAAGGCTGGGTTCTCGGAGCTGCTGCAGCCAGGGAGTCTGCGCCCGTCCCCGGGCTCTGCAAGGCCTCCAGGCAGGGAGGGGCCGGGGGAGCTCGGTGCTTGTATCGTGTGTGAGTGCTGCTGGGTGTTACTGCACACACATGCAGGTCTGCGACAGACACACGTACTACAGGTATGCGTAGTACACGATGTATATGTTAATGTGTTAAAATATTTTCTGTGTATGGACAGCTTCTTTGTGGAAAAAGGGAGAGCTCAGGGGTGCCTGATGGGGGCTGTGAACCTGGAGAAACGGGACGAGGGGCGAGAAGGGGGCCCTGTGACGGCTGGGGGCACGTCCGGCTTCCCCCTGTGGGTCCTAAGTCGGACGCAGGGACAAAATGATGGGCGTGGTCATCACTGGTCCCCTCCTGGCTGGCGACAGGAGGGCTGTGCAGACTGCGTGGCTTTCTGAGCTGTTGCCGGTCACGGAGCCAGTGGCAGCTGGTGCCTGCCGAGGCCCTGTGCCCCCAAACCTCCAGCCCTTCGGCGCCTGCCTGCTCCTCCTCAGAAGATAAACTCCTGGCGGGTGTCTGCCTTGGCAGAATTGACAGCCCTGGGAAACGACCAGCCTCACCGCAGCTCAGGCCGACGTGGCTCAGCCCGTCTCCCCTGATCAGTCATGAGTCCCACGGTCTTGCTGGCGTCAGCCCACGTCTCCATCTTACGGGAGTCATAAATCCACTATCCCCCCAAGAACCAAAGCCTCTCACCTCACTTACAGACAGTCAGAAGGCTGTTCCCTAGTCCCTTTGTGTTCACAGCCCCTTCCTCTTAAAAGACCCTGCACGTTCCCACTCGGTGGACACGCGGGCACCTGTCGTCTGTGCGGCCCACTGTAGCAGCGTAACTGTTAAACTTTCCTTTGTTCTTGAACTCCTCCTGGCCTTTGATAAATTCTTTAACCACCCGTGACGCTGGCCCTCCATGTGTCCTCCGACAATAGAGGTCAGACTTTGTGGAAGTCTGGTGTGTAGGGAGCAGGCGGCTCCCTGTACTGGCTCCTGTGGATGATTTCCAGTGCACCCTGGTCCTCCCAGGACAGATCTGCAGTGCCTCCTCCATCACAGTTCTGCAGCGCATCCTTGTCCTCCCAGCACAGTTCTGCAGTGCACCACGGTCCTCCCAGCACAGATGTGCAGTACCCCCTGGTCCCCTCTGCCCACCTCCGACTGGCTTCTGCAGGCCATTGGGTGCATGTGCGGATCCTGGGATGGGCAGTGGGGGCCGTAAATCTGAAGTGACCACCAGGCGATGCATCCAGTCTGAGGCCAGCTCGGTAACACTGGACAGAGGCCTGTGCTCATCAGCATAGAACTTGGGGCCTGCCTTGGACGTGGTGGGGCTTAGGGGAATTTGATTAAGAATAGAAACCTTTTCGTGTGCATCAACAGATGACTGGATAAAGAAGATGTGGTATATTTATACAATGGAACACTAGTCAGCCATTAAAAACGACAACATAACGCCATTTGCAGCAACATGGATGTTCCCGGAGAATGTCATTCTAAGTGAAGTAAGTCAGAAAGAGAAAAAAAAAAATACCATATGAGATCACTCATACATGGAATCTAAAAATAAAAGAACATAAATACAAAACAGAAACAGACTCATCGACATAGAATACAAACTTGTGGTTGCCAGTGGGGAGGGGGTGGGAAGGGACAGAGTGTGATTTCAAAATCTGGAGACACTGACAGGCATATGTAGACTAGATAAACAAGACTATACTGTGTAGCACAGGGAAATATATACAAGATCTTGTGGTGGCTCACAGTGAAAAAAAATGTGACAATGAATATATGTATGTTCGTGTATAACTGGAAAACTGTGCTGTACCCTGGAATTTGGCACAACATTGTTAAATGACTATAACTCAATAAAAATTTTTTTTTTTAAAAAAAGAACAGAAACCTTTTCAAAGGCTGATATCTTGTGCTAATAAAAATGAGTGCATTTGGCCATCCGACTCTGCCATATCCGCATCCAAGCATCCATCCGTGAGTTAAAAATATGTAACCCCCCCCCCCAAAATCCCAGAATATTCCCTAAAGCAACTGGAATTGGCCACACACTGGCAACTATTCACATCGCACTGACGTTGCATTAGGGGTCATAAGTAGCCTAGGGAGGAGTAACCCTTACTGGAGAACGTGCCTGGAGGATGTACGTGCACACACTACACCGCTTGACAGAAGAGGCTTGAGCATCAGCGGGTTTTGGTGTCTGAGGGAGCCCTGGGTTCAATCTCCCACAGACACAGAGGCCCAGCTGTCCCTAACTGAAGGGCCCCTCGCGTAGCTTGAGACATTTCCTTGAACCAGATGCCACGCCTGCAGCTTACTCCCCTAACCCCCTGGATGCCCTGGACAAGCATTACTGCTCTGAACCTCCCATTTCTTTTGGCAACAGAAGAAAAAGTGGTGTGTTCTGACCCAGCTTCCAGGCCTCAGTCACCACCCTTGGATCCCAGAACAGCTTCAGGCTGTCCTGGCCTTTTGGGCAGAGTGGGGGTGTCTGAGCCAGGTAGGTGGAATCCTTCAGGCTCCCAGCCCTGCACAGTGCGCCACAGGACGTGTTCGCCACAGGACGTGTCCCCCGTGGGCTGGCTTCTCTCAGGAGCCTGGGACCAGTACCTTCCATGTTCACCACAGTCATCCCTAGAGGTGTGGGCTGCACAGCAACCCAGGGGTCTTGTGACACTTCACCCCCAAGTCCACTTTACAGCACCATGGGAACTCGGCTCCATCTGACTCCACGTGACAGAATGTTCTAGAGGCACTGAAGAGGCTCAGGTGGGGGCAGCCTCTCCCTGCAGTGCCTACCCCAGTGGCTGGTGTGGGCTGTCATCCTGAACGGGAGGCTTGGCATGGTCAGCTCAGATGATCCCGACAGCCCACGGCCTGTGGTTCCCTCTGGAATGAGCTCCGGGAGGCTGGCCCCAGCCTCTCCGCAGGTGGGGCGCTCTGTACCTCCCTCAGACTGTGGGAGCCACCCGCCTCACTGCTCCACCCTCGGGCAGTCTCTGACAGGCCTTCTTCCTGGGCACGTGTAGATCAGCCGGTCAGGAGCACCAACTGGAGGGATGATTTTGGCAGTGAGTTTGTAGGTACAATCAAAAAGCGCACTTTGTGAAAAGGAAACATAGTTAGTGGAACTTAACTGAAGTGGAAAATGCCTGCCTGTGGAAGACACTGTCAAGAGAATGAAAGGCAGGCCAGAGACCGGGAGAATCACACATTTGCAAACCTCATATCTGATAAAGGACTCGTGTCCGAAATATGCAGAGAACTGTTAAAAGTCAGCAACAAGGAAACAAACAACCCAGTTAAAAATGACTAAAAGCCCTGGACAGACCTCTCACCTAAGAAGACTCACAGATGCAGAGAAGGAAGCACAAGTTTCCTCCACATCCTACGTCGTTGGAGACTGTAACTGAAAACGAGTAAGACCACCACGCATCTGTTAGAACGGTAGACGTCCAGAAGCAACAACGAAACCCGGCACCTCCCAGCGCTGGTGAGGGTGTGGGGCAGCAGGAGGCCTCCTCCGCTGCGGGTGGGTGCAAAACGGAAAAGCCCATCTGCAGGAGAGCTCGGCAGTTTCTCCAAAATCTAAACCTAATCTTGCCATACAACCCAGCAACTGCATTCCTAGACACTCACCTGTTCAAATGGGCTGAAAACTCATGTCCACCCCAAATCTGTGCAGCGATGTTTATGGTTTATAAATGTCTACAGATGCTTTATTCATAGCTTAATTCAAACGTGGATGTGCACAGGATGTCCCTCAGTAGGTGAGTGGATGCATCCAGACAGTGGAATAGGATTTCAGAATAAAAAGGACGAAGCCGTTTGTGAAGAATTGATTTTTTCATCATTGTATAGCGTCCTTCTGGGTCTCTTATGACTGTTTTTACCTTCAAGTCTATTTTGTCCAAGTGTACCCATCCTTGCTTCCTTTCGTTTGCCTTTTTCATGGAGTACCTTTTTCCATCCCTTCATGACCAGCTTACATGTGTCCTTAAACCTAAAGTGAGTCCCTTGTGATGGCACAGATTTGGACCTTGCTTGTCATCCACTCAGCCACTCTATATCTTTTGCTCTGATAATTTAATCCATTTACATTTAAGGGAATTGTGGCAGGGAAAGGCCTATTATCACTGTTGTTTTTAATAGTTCTCTGTCTGTCTTGTAGTTAAATTGTTCCTCTATTCCTTCTTGCTTCTTTCTTTTGTGCTTCATTGATTTTTTGTGGCGATATTCTTTGATTCTGCTGTGATTCAATAGGTATAAATTTTCAGTTATGCAAAATGAGTTCTATTCCGAGGCTCTGTGTGTAACGTTGTGCCTACAGTTTACAACACTGCATTATGCACCCAGATATTCGTTAAGAGAGTAGATTTCGTGATAAATGTTCTTCACAGACATGTGCTCCTCCCCCCATCCCAATAAACCCAAAGCACAAGGAAACTTTTAGAGGAATGGATATATTTACTACCTTGACATTAATGATGGTTTCACAGGTGTCTGCATATGTGCAAACTCAGATGTACCTTAAATATATGCATTTATTTTGTGTATCAATTGCATCTCAATAAAGCTGTTTAAAAAAGATGTTAATAGCAGAAGAAATGGGGGGAGAGTATTGATCAATGATAGAGCGTGTGCTTAGCATGCATGAGGTCCTTGGTTCAATCCCCAGTATCTCCATTCAGAAAAATGAATTACCCTCCCATAGTCCCCCAAAGTAAGAAATGACCATTAAAAAAGAAGAAGAAATGAGCCATTGAGCCACAAAAGGACATGGGGAAATGAAAATGCGCATCGCTTAGTGAAAGGAGCCAACCAGAGGAGGTTATACTCTCTGTGAGATTCCTACTACACGGTATTTGAAGGAGCTCATCTATGGAGACAATGAGATGAGTGGCTGCCAGGAGTTTGTGTGGGAGGGGTGGGAAATGAGGAGGTGAGGTACAGAGGGTCTTCAAGGCAGTGAAGTTGTACTTTGTGTTACTGAAATGGTGGACCGATGGGCAGCAGCCTGAACAGTGTACCTGATCAAGGCAGTTCCATGGACAGCAGCCTCGGGGCCTCTGGATGCAAATGGCATCATGCATTTGTCAAAACTCATAGAATTGTGCAGATAATAGTGAGCCATGGTGTTGCCTATGGACTTCAGTTAATCATAAGGTATTAACCTGGGTCATCATTTCTGACAAATGTAGCACACTGGAGCAAGATATTCATAATAGGTGAAACTGGGCGTATGTGTGGGGCACTGGAATTTGTGGGACCCTGTGGACTTTCTGCTCAACATATCTGTTAGCCTAAAACTACCCTAAAAGGGCAAAGTCTGTTTAATCTAAAAATATCATTACCCCGTGCAGAGCAGCAGAAGCAGAACCATGGACAGTAGCTGAAACAGCCGGCTAGTCTGAGTCAGGACCACGGACAGCGGCCTGGAAGGCCTTGGGTTCACACAGGGCTCAGTCATTGTCTGATGTGGAAAAGGCCTCATGGACAGCAAATGAGCCTTCTGTAACGTAAGGTAGTTTCAGAGAAAGAACGCAGTCTGGACCAGCGTCCCAAGACCTCGTGTGTCTCGGGGCAGGAGCCACGTCCATTTTCGTAACCTGAGTCCTCTTCTTGGCCCAATGTCTCGGAGTCACGCCCCACAGAGAAGCATGATTGATCCCCAGTGTGGTGGGTGGAATGTGAAGATGGTTTCTTATTTTGATATGAATTTGTGTATATACATACATTTAAGTTAAATACACTTCATTGACAATGTTATATTAGTTTCAGGTGGACAACATACAAAATGGTGATTCAATACTTTTAGAGACTACATTCCAGTTGAAGTTATTAGAAGCACTGACTATACTCCCTGTGCTGTGCAATAGTCCTAGTAGCCTATGTATTTTATACATAGTAGTTGGTATTTCTTAATTCCCTGTCCTTACGTAGCCCCTTCCCCCTCTCCTCTCCACACGGGTAACCACTAATTTGATCTGTCTATCGGTGTGTCTGTTTTCCTGTTGTTACATTTATTCACTTCTATTCATTGTTAGATTCCACATACAAGTGATATCCTAGAGCATTTGCCTTTGTCTGACTTACTTCACTAAGCCTCATACTGTAGAGAACCACCAATGTCACAAACGGCAGAAATCATTCTTCTGCACGGCTGAGCATTATTCCGTCGTGTTTATACATCGTACCACCTTTATCCATTTTCCTGCCGACAGACACTCGTGTTGCTTCCGTATGCTGACTCTTGTTCATACAGTTGTTATGTACCTTGGGGTGCATGTATCTTTTCAAATTCTTGTTTTTGTTTCCTTCGGATGTATACGCGGGAGTGCAATTGCTGGACCGTGTGATAGCTCTATCTTTAGTTTTTCTGAGGATTTTCCTTACTGTTTTCCCCAGAGGCTGCACCAATTTGCACTCCTGCTAACAGCGACAAGGGTTCCGTTTACCCCATCTCTTCACCAATATTTCTTATTTGTAGTCTTCGTGGTGACGTCTCATTTTGGTTTTGATTTACATTTCCCTAATGATTAGGAATGTGAGCAGCTTTTCACGTGTCTGATTTTTTTTGTTTGTTTCCTCTGTGACCCACCCCCGTTTTTTTTTTTGATGTTATATTTTACTTCTTCCTGTGAACTGCTGTTTACTGCAGTCACAGTTAATTTTATGTATTTTATCTTTTAATCTTTTGCTTATTTAGTTGATGACCCTCAGGCTTTAATTTGCCTCTTAGTGGGATTTGCCTTTGCTGTAAATTCTTGCGTCTTGCAATAGCCTGTGTGTTCCCCTCCAGGAAGACCTTTGACATGTCTCTGAGGGTTGATGAACTGCTCCAGGGTTTCCTTGCCTGAGAAGTTCTTGTCTCTCCTTTAGGTCTAAACGACAATCTTCCAGGGTGACATCCCCTAGGTTGTAGGTTTTTTCCATTTAGCATTTGTATAGATCATGCCTCTCCCATCTGGTCTGCAGAGTTTCTGCAGAAAAATCAACTGCTACCTTTGTGGCAGTTCCTTGTACGTGACTCTGTTGTTCTCTTTCTGTCTTCAGAATTCTCTCTTTATCCTTAACTTTTGCCAATTTAATTGTGACGTGTCTTGGTGTGGGTCTCTCTGGGTTCAGTTTGCTAGGGACTGTGTGATTCCTACGCCTGGAAATGTCTCTCTTTCTTCATGATTGTTGAGTTTTTGCCATAATTTCATTAAGTACGATTTCAACATTTTTCTCTCTCTCTTCTGCTTCTGGGAGCCCGAACATGCCAATGTTAGGACAGTTGATGTAGTTCCATAGATTCCTTAAACTGCTCTCAATTTTAAAAAAAAAAAAGTTGTTTTTCCTTTTGTAGTTCTGACTGGGTAATTCCCATGGTTCTGTCTTCCAGGTCACGTGGGGTCTCCGGTGTCACCTAGTCTCCTGTTCGCCCCTTCCAGTGTTTTAAGTTTTAGCTACTGTAGCCCTCTGGTGAGGGGTTCTCTTTTTATATTTTCCAGGTCCCTGTAAAGCTTCAAACTGTTTTCATCTCTTCTTTTCCCTAACTTGGTTAGCATTCTTATTACTAACGCTCTCAAGCTGCCCACGCCCCAGGGAAGACCTCCGGGCCATGACGTGTCTCCCTGTCCCGGGTCCCCTCCTCGAGGCTGCGTTCCAAATCGAGAACCTCTCTTCCATCCCTTCGTGACTCCTCGTGGACCTATCTTCAGCGCCTTGGCTGTGCAGGAGTCTCTCTGCCAGTCTCCATTTTTCTCCAGTGAGATATGCTCCACATGTAGATGTAATGTGAATGTGCTCTGTGTCCTTCTACTCCACCGTCTCCGTGTCCTTCTCTATAACCAAGAAACGAAGCGAAGAAACGGGGTTCAGGGACTACTAACGTTGGGGAGGGGGGCACCACGAACCTCGGCGGCCACACGAACTCGCCTCAGGGTCCTGACTGGCCACGCGGTTGGGGCCTCACCCACGCACCCCCAACCCGTCAGCCTCTCCAACCACGCAGCCCAGGCCCTACCCGCTGGCTCCCGGACTTGCACGCCCCCACCAGCGCCCCCTTACCTGCCCGGCGGCAGCAGCGGAGACGACAGCAAGCGGCAGCCCAGTCCCCAGACCGCCTTCCTCCTCGGGAGCCGCTGCAGGAGCGCCCAGCTTTCCCACGCACTGGGCCGATCCGGCGTCCGCGCCGGCGCATCCGCGCGTGCGTGCGCGCCCCTCCTCCTCCCGCCGCAAGCGCGGGCCCTCGGGCTGGGGCTCCTGCTGCTCGGGATGTGGCGAGTAGGGACGAGCGGAACCGATCGGGGCCTGGCGGGCCAAGCGGGGGGGGGGCGGGGGGGGGCGGGGACGGCCCACCCCGCTGCCCCTCCGGCCCGGTCTCCATACCCAATGCCCGAGTCCGCCGCAGACCAGGTCACTGCACTCAACCGGAACCACCACCGGCCCCGGGCCAGGCCACAAACCCCAGCCCCACTCCCCCTACTCGCCTCCCCCTCCCCGTTACTGCCCCCCAACACCGCCGGTCAGGCCCAGTCTCCGACGTGACCCCCAAGAGGAGGCTCCTCCTCACACGGAAGTCTCCGCCCCCACACCACCTCGCTATGGCCCCCACACCCCAAGCTCACGCCTCATGCCTCACTGCAGGACCCGCAACATCCAGAGATGGTTCCCCTCACCCCTCAGCTAAGCCAATTCCACTCTGACTGGCCCCATACCCCTCAGCCTGCCCCCCCCACCGCGGGATTCCTCCCTCGATCCAAGTGCTGACCCCCTCACAACTCACCCCGTGGATGGGGCAGGGAAGTCTGGGTTAGGGTCACCATAGTGACTGCCACCAGCCTACGCGGGAGCAGGCCTAGTGTGTGGCTGCACAGCTAGTGTCCGAGGCCACAGGGCTCTGCAGGCTGGGCTGGAGGCGGTTCCAATTCCCACCCGGGCGCCCTGACCCCGGCGCCCTGTGACTCGTCTCAGCCAGCAGGTCAGGGTGGACCCGGGCTGCCCGCCACTGGCCTGTGGGCTTGTGTGGTTGATGGCCCGGATTGTGATCTGGATCCCTAGGGCAGAGGTACTGGGCACGCAGACTTGCAGCGGCCAGGGGGCCTACTTGAGTGATAGACTGCAGGCGGTGGGCTGTGTGCATGGCCTGGGCTCAGCCCAGGTGGGTGCAGGGACCGTCTTCATTAGCCCTGGGGCAGAGGGAAGAGGGACGGGAGAGTTAAAAGTGTCCATGTTAGAAGCCCACGGCTGGAGAGCCAAGCACGCAGCAGAGCTGGCCTGGCCACCTAGGAACCCGCCACGACAGTGTGTGTTTGTGTGTTGTGTTATCAAATAACTAAGAAGAATACCTGATCTGTAGACTGACTCAGAAATGAAGCCCCTTAGAGGTGGTGGTTGCCCTGAAATGAGCTACGTTCTGCCTCTTCCCAGTAGAAAAGAAGCAAGCTACTTTTGCAGAAAACAGTCACTAATGTAGACACTTCAGGTTGCCATAGGGTGAAATTGATCTTGACCTCATATACATTATCAACAAACATATGGGAAAGGAAAGACAATCTATGTCAAAATAAAAGAAATAAAAAATACATTTAAGCTCCCACGGTTTCTAGCTGGTGAAATTGTTACAGTGAGAATACGTAGACTGAAAGATGGCTAAGCAAAAAAAAAAAGTGTCTAAAAACAAAACGAAATTACAAACTTATAGATCAGTGAGTAATTAGGAGAAATAAGCAAACATTAAAAAATCGAACTTACAGAAAATAAAAATAAAATTATAATGAAAGTTACATTGATGGGTGAAGCCACAGATTAGACAAAACTGAGAAAATTAAAGAATTAAAAGATAGGATCTGTGGGACAGAAGAAAGTTACAAAACTTCTCTGGTTGGGATCACAGACAGGATTACATTTAGACAACAGATTAGAGAAAATATTTAAAGAGATAGCAGTTCAGGTATTTCTAAAACTCATTTAAAAAGGAGGGCATGCTTCTAAAGTCTGCAATACATAAAATATCCCAAGAAGGTAAGGACAAGTCCAGAACAAGTCATTACATGGTGAAACTACAGCATTCCAAAGAGAAAGGATGTTCACAGGAACCACAGACAAAATACAGAACACCAAATTGGAAGAGATTCTAAGATGAAAGCACACTTCTCAACAGCAATGAAGGCTAATGGACATTGGAACAGCGTTTACAAAGGAATGAGGGAAAATACTGATAAACTTAGAATTTTGTATCTTATAAAATTATTCAACATTGAGAGTAAAAGGCAAGTATTTATAGATAAATATAATCAAGAGTTTATCATCAGAAGATCTCTATATTTGAACATGTATAGGACATACTAAAAGATGTGCTTCAGGAAAATCAATGACCCCAGACAGGAATGAAAACTTATAGGTAAATCTAAATAAACAGTATGTATGTACATAAAACACAGTATGTTCAGTATGTTGGGATTAAAAAAGTAAAATAACATATTTAACAATAATGATATATTAGCCAGGAAAAGGAAGATCAAAACTGAAGGACTCTAAATTCCCTTTCTTGCTTGGAACAAAGATCAAAATACTTTTCAACTTAAGACCTTAGTAAATTAAATACGTGTGGTAAATACATAATACTGTATAAGTTCCAAAAGCCATGAGAGAGAAAAAATGACATAAATGCCTAAAAAAACAGTTTATTGCTTAGTTTTTTCCCTTCTTATAGTTTGTAAAAAACATTACTAATTGATACTAACCTTGATTCCTATCACCAGAGCAACCTTTGACTTATCTTTTCCACTTTATATTATTCCACAATGTGAAGGTACAAGAATAAATTTACATATTCTCTTACCTCTGGTAAATTGCTACTATTAGCTTATAACATAAACTACAAACTAGAAATATAATAAGTATAAAATATCTAGTTTATATTGCAAATAGATCTGTATGACAAAACTTTCTTTTCTTTCTTTCCTTTCCATTTTTTTCATTCTTTATTTCCTATTTTTCCCTCTTTTTTCTTTTAGCCAGTGGTAAAGGCAAAAATATTTGTCTTGTCAAAATTTTCCAGGGCAGAATCCCCGCCCCCCATGTCTACTATGACACGCCCGCTTCCCAGGAGCAGGCAGACTGGGACACGTGTGTCCTGCGACCTGGGGTGGCAGAGGCCACCCCCCAGCCAGGCCAGAAGGAAGACTGGAGCAAAGAGGCCAGCTCCTACAAGGCAGGCCCCCTCCCCCAGCTGTCCCCTGCTCCCTGACTGCACCACGCCCCTCTCTTGGGAGCTGGCTGGCCTCGGGACAAACCTACAGCGGAACCTGGGGCAGCCGAGGCCACCCTCAGGCCAGGCCACGTGGGAGATGGGAGTAAATCCAAGGGCTTGCATAGGGCAGCCTCACTCCCAACACCACAGTCCTGCCCCGTGACCACATCACGGCAGCCTCCTGGGAGCAGACTGACCTAAAGACATGGGTCCAGTGAACCTGGGGAAGCAGAGGCTGCCTCCAGGCCAGGCCATAGGGGAGACAGGAGCAAATGACTGGCTCACAAGGGGCAGCCGCCCTCCTCCCACCACCGCAGCCACTGCTGCTACCGTCCTCCCAGCCCCATGACTGCACTGAGCCCATGGTCTTACCAAAGTGGGTACAGAGGAAACATATATCAATATAATTAAAGCTATTTATAAGAAACCCACAGCCAGCATAATACTCTACGGTGAGAAGCTGAAAGCCTTTCCACTACTATCTGGAAGAAGACAGGGATGCCCACTCTCACCACCTCTAGTCAATACAGTATTGAAACTGCTGGCCACAGCAGTTAGACAACAAAAAGAAAGAAAAGGAATCCAAGTTGGAAGAGAAGAGGTAAAACTGTCATTACGTATCATTACGTGACATGACACTATATACAGAAAACCCTAAAGGCTCCGCACAAAAACTGTTAAGAGCTAATGAAAGAATTCAGCAAGGTAGCAGGACACAACATCAACATACAGAAATGAGTGGCGTATCTTTACATGAAAGTAATAACCCCTTTTAAAACTGCATCTAAAAAAATAAAATATTTAGGAATATATCCGACCAAAGAAGTGAAAGACCTATGTGGAGACCTACAAAACACTGACTAAGGAAATTTCACAGGACTTAAAGAAATGGAAAGACATCCCATGTTCTTGCATTGGAAGAATTAATATTGTTAAAATGGCCACACTGCACAAACCAATCTACAGATTTAATGTGATCCCCATCAACTTACCCAGGACATTTTTCAAAGAATTACAACAAATTATCCTAAAACTTACACGGAATCACAAAAGACCAGAATTACCAAAGCATTACTAAGGAAAAACAAATGAAGCTGGAGGAATAACCCTCCCAGCCTGCACACAACACTACAGGCCTACAGTCAAAACAGCATGGTATTGAAGCAAGAACAGACATATGGATCAATGGAACAGCACAGAGAGCCCAGATATAAACCCACAAACTTTTGGTCAATTAATCTTTGACAAAGGAGGCCAGAACATACAATGGAGTAAGGACAGTCTCTTCAGCAAATGGTGTAGGGAAAACTGGACAGCTGCATGTAAATCAATGAAATTAGACTACTCCCTCACACCACACACACAAATTCAAAATGGCTTAAAAACTTAAACGTAAGACAAAACACTCTTAGAAGAAAACATAGGCAAAACATCACCTGACATACATCTCAGCAATGTTCTCCTAGGGCAGTCTACCCAACCAATAAAAATAACAGCAAAAATAAACACACAAATGGGACCAAACTGAATTTATCAGCTTTTGCACAGCAAAGGAAACCATAAGCAAAACTCAATGAAAACCTACAGAATGGGAGAAAATATTTGTAAATGATTCAACTGACAAAGACTTCATTTCCAGAATATATAAACAGCTCACAAAACTTAGTAACAAAAACAAACAACCCAATCAAAACACGGGCAGAAGACCTAAACAAGCATTTCTCCAATGAAGACTACAAATGGCCAACAGGCACATGAAAAAATGCTGAATATCACTAATTACCAGAGAAACGCAAATCAAAACTACAGTGAACTAGCAGCTCACACCAGTCAGAATGGCCATCACTCAAAAGTTCATAAATCTAAATGCTGGAGAGGGTGTGGAGAAAAGAGAACCCTCTTACACTGCTGGTGGGAATGTAGTTTGGTGTAGCCATTAGGGAGAACAGTTTGGAAATTCCCCATAAAACTAAAAATACACTTACCCTGTGATCCAGCAATCTCACTTCTGGGTATATATCCAGATGGAACTCCAATCCGAAAAGATAGCTCCACCCCAGTATTCACGGCACCACTACATACTCAATAACCAACACATGGAAGCAACTTAAATGAAGCAACACACAACTGGATAAAAAAGCTGCAGTGTATTTATACAATGGAATACTACTCTGCCATAGAAAAGGTAAAAATGCCATTTGCAGCAACATGGATGGACCTAGAGATCATCATTCTAAGTGAAATGAGCCAGAAAGAGAAAGAAAAATACCGTATCACTCATATGTGCAATCGAAAACAAAAGACACTATGAACTCAACCTACGAAACACAAACAGACTTGCAGACTTAGTAAACAATCTTACGGTTACCAGGGAAAGAGGGTGAGAAGAGAAATCGGGTGGGAGTCTGAGATTTACAAATGTTAGCCACTACACA
Source organism: Camelus bactrianus (assembly GCF_048773025.1). NCBI lineage: Eukaryota > Metazoa > Chordata > Mammalia > Artiodactyla > Camelidae > Camelus > Camelus bactrianus. Next base: position 40,201,450 of record NC_133558.1, read on the forward strand.
TAAAAGATTTTTTAAAAAGGTTCTTCTGTATAGCACAGAAACCTGGGCTCAACATCTGGAAATAACCTATAATGCAAAAGCCGTTACACCCACCAACTCAGGAAGCAAAAGAAAAGAGAGTTAGCTACCTGGGCCAGGGCCGGGTCCTGGGAAAGTCCCTGCCCACCGCTGATGCTGCCCCTTGACCTCACTGCATCCTCCTACAAGGAACAGACTGACATGAAGACATGTGTCCTGGGAACCTGCAGCAGCAGAGGCCGCCCCCAGAACAGCACACGGGATACAGAGGAACAAGTCGACTAGCTCCCAGGAGCACACCCTCTCCCCGCCACCGCCCACAGCCGCCATTCGCCAACGCAGACCACCACCGCCCCAGCACCCTGACAGCAAAGCCTCGCCTCCCAGGAGCAGACTGACCGCCAAACATGCACCCCGCGAACATGGGGAAGCAGAGGCCACCCCAGGGCGCGGGGGAATCGGTAACTAATCCAGGAGATCGCACGCGCAGCCCCCATCCCACTGCCTCACAGGAGCAGGCCAAGACCTGAGGGCCGGTCGGAAGTGCTCCGCGGCCCGTCAGGCGCCCTCTCCCTCCCGGGGCTGCATTCGCTTCCCCAAACGCGGGTACAAGCTGCAGCGAAGAAACAGGGTTCAGGGACTATTAACGTTAGGGAGGGGGGCACCACGAACCAGGGCCCAGTCCCCAGACCGCCTTCTTCCTCGGGAGCCGCTGCAGGAACGCAGTTTCCCCAGGCTCCAGGCTGATCCGGCATCTGCGCCGGCGCTTCCGCGCGTGCGTGCGCGCCTCTCCTCCTCAGGCCGGAAGCGCGGACCCTCGGGCTGGGGCTCCTGCTGCTCGGGATGTGGCGAGTGGGGCCGAGCGGAACCGATCGGGGCCTGGTGGGCCAAGTTGGGAAGGGCTGCGTGGCGGCGGGGCGGGCGGGGCTGTGGGGACAGCGCACCCCGCTGCCCCTCCAGCCGGGTCTCCATACCCAATGCCCCGAGTCCGGGGAAACTGCGGCCGCAGAGACCGCCCCCAGAACAACACACGGGGTAGATAGGACCAAGTTGGCTGGCTCCCAGGAGCACACCCTCTCCACGCCGACGCCGCCCGCCTCCGTCCACCGCCGCCACCGCAACCTGACAGCAAAACCTCGCCTCCCAGGAGCAGACTGACCGCCAAACGTGCACCCCGCGAACATGGGGAAGCAGAGGCCGCCCCAGACCGCGGGGGAATCGGTAACTAATCCAGGAGTTCGCACGCGCAGCCCCCATCCCACCACCACATCCACGAGACAGCACCGCAACCGCCTCGCGGGAACAGGCCATGGCCTGAGGGCCAGTCGGTGTTCCCTGGCCGTCCGGTGCCCTCCCATCTCCTGGGGGGCACCCGCTTCCCCCCAGGTATAAGCGGCAACGAAGAGGCGGCGTTCCCGGACTACTAATGTGGTGGGGAGTGGGCACCACGAACCACGCGGTGGCCCGACCCACCTCAAGGTCCTAACGGGTCGCGAGGCCCGGGCCTCACCTACGCACCGCTACACGCGACCCTCTCCAACTGCGCAGGCCTGGCTTCACCCGCCAGCTCCCGACCTGCGCGCCCCCACCAGCGCCACCTTACCTGCCCGGCGTTGGCAGAGAAGGCGAACATAAGCGGCAGCCCAGTCCCCAGAACGCCTTCTTCCTCGGGAGCCGCTGCAGGAGCGCCCAGCTTTCCCACGCAGCGGGGCGATCCGGCGTCCACGACGGGACATCCGCGCGTGCGTGCGTGCCCCTCCTCACGCCGCAAGCGCGGACCCTCAGGCTGGGGCTCCTGCTGTTCGGGATGTGGCGAGTGGGGCCGAGCGGAACCGAATGGGGCCTGGCGGGCCAAACGGGGACGGACGGAGGAGCGGCGGGCCGGGCGTTGCGGCGGGGAAGGAACACCCCGCTGCCCCTTCGGCCGGGTCTCCATACCCAATACACCGAGTCCTGGGAACCTGCGGCAGGAGAGGCCGCCCGCAGAACACACGGGGTAGACAGGAGCAAGTTGGCTGGCTCCCAGGAGCACACCTTCTCCACGCCGCCGCAGCTCGCCGCCCAACGCCGCCGCCGGCAGCTCGACGCCCGCTGCCGCCGACCGAAGTCGCCGCTGGCCGCCGCCGCAGCTCGCCGCCCGCTGTCGCCGCCGCAGCTCGCCGTCCGCCGCCGCCCGTCGCCACCGCCCGCCGCGCCCTCGCACCCTGACAGCAAAGCCTAGCCGACTGACCGCCAGTCGTGCACCCCGCGAACATGGGGTAGCAGAGGACGCCCCAGGCCGCGAGGAATCGGTAACAAATCCAGGAGTTCGCACGCGCAACCCCCTTCCTACCGCAGACCGCGACAGCAACGCAAACGCCTCGCGGGAGCAGGCCATGACCTGAGGGCCGGTCGGAAGTGCTCCCGGGCCCGCATTCGCTTCCCCAAAGCCGAGTAAAAGCTGCAGCAAAGAAACGGGGTTCAGGGACTACTAACGTTGGGGAGGGGGGCACCACGAACCAGGGCGGCCGCCCGCACTCGCCTCAGGGCCCTGACTGGCCGCGCGGTTGGGGCCTCACCCACGCACTGCCAACCCATGAGCCTCTCTAAACGTGCAGTCCAGGCCCCACACGCCGGCTCCCCGACCTGCACGCCCCCACCAGCGCCACCTTACCTGCCCGGCGGTGGCAGACAAAGCGAACATAAGCGGCAGCCCAGTCCCCAGAACGCCTTCTTCCTCGGGAGCCGCTGCAAGAGCGCCCAGCTTTCACACGCAGCGGGGCGATCCGGCGTCCACTACGGGACATCCGCGCGTGCGTGCGCGCACCTCCTTCTCACGACGCAAGCGCGGACCCTCGGGCTGGGGCCCCTGCTGCCCGGGATGTGGCGAGTCGGGCCCAGCGGAACCGATCGGGGCATGGCGGGCCAAGGGTAGACGGGAGGCGTGGCGGCGGGTCGGGCGGTGCGGTGGGGCCGGACCACACGGCTGCCCCTCCCGCCCGCTCTCCATAACCAATGCCCTGAGTCCTGTGAACCTGCGGCAGCATAGGCGCCCCCAGAACAGCACACGGGGTAGATACGAGCAACTTGGCTGGCTCCCAGGAGCACACCCTCTCCACGGCGCCGCCGCCCGGCGCCGCTAAACGCCGCCCGCCACCTCAGCCGGCCAACGCCTCTGCACCGTGACAGCAAAGCCTCGCCTCCCAGGAGCAGACTGACTGCCAGACGTCCACCACGCGAACATGGGGTAGCAGAGAACGCCACAGGCCGCGGGGGAATCAGTAAGAAATCCAAGAGTTCGCACACACAGCCCCCATCCCACCGCACCCCCGCGACAGCACCGCACTCGCTTTGCGGGAGCAGGCCATGGCCTGAGGGCCAGTGGGTGTTCCCTGGCCGACCTGTGCCCTCCCATCTCCTGGGTGGTACGCGCTTTCCCCCGGGTATAAGCGGCAACGAAGAGGCGGCGTTCCCGGACTACTAAAGTGGTGGGGAGTGGGCACCACGAACCACGCGGTGGCCCCGACGCACCTCAAAGTCCTAACGGTTCTCGAGTCCCGGGCCTCACCTACGCACCGCTACCCTTCCAACTGCGCAGCCCGGGCGTCACCCGAAGGCTCCCGACCTGCGCGCCCCCACCAGCGCCCCTTATGCGCTCGGCGGCGGCAGCGGAGGCGGCGGCAAGCGGCCACCCAGACCTCAGGCCGCGTTCCACCTTGGGAGCCTCTCAGGAACACACAACTTCCCCACGCTCTGGGCAGTTCGGGAGTCCGCGCCGGGGTATAGGCGCGTGAGTGCGCGCCCCTCATCCTGCCGCCGCAAGCGCGGACCCTCGGGCTGGGGCTCCTGCTGCCCGGGATGTGGCGAGTCCGGCCAAGCGGAACCGATCGGGGCCTAGCGGGCCAAGCGGGGACGGGCGGAGGAGCGGCGGGCCGGGCGGGGCGGCGGGGACGGACCACCCCGCTGCCCCTTCGGCCGGGTCTCCATACCCAATACACCGAGTCCTGGGAACCTGCGGCAGGAGAGGCCGCCCGCAGAACACACGGGGTAGACAGGAGCAAGTTGGCTGGCTCCCAGGAGCACACCTTCTCCACGCCGCCGCAGCTCGCCGCCCGCAGCCGCCGCCGCCCGCTGCCGCCGCAGCTCGCCGTCCGCCGCCGCCCGTCGCCACCGCCCGCCGCGCCCTCGCACCCTGACAGCAAAGCCTCGCCGACTGACCGCCAGACGTGCACCCCGCGAACATGGGGTAGCAGAGGACGCCCCAGGACGCTGGGGAACCAGTAAGAACTCCAAGAGTTCGCACGCACAGCCCCCATCCCACCGCAGCCCCGTGACAGCATCGCACCCGCCTCGCGGGAGCAGGCCATGACCTGAGGGCCGGTCGGAAGTACTCCCGGGCCCTTCAGGCGCCCTCCCACCTCCCGGGGCTGCATTCGCTTCCCCAAACCCGGGTAGAAGCTGCAGCAAAGAAACGGGGTTCAGGGACTATTAACGTTGGAGTGGGGGGGGCACTACGAACCACGGCGGCGGCCCGCACTCGCCTCAGGGTCCTGACTGGCCGCGCGGTTGGGGCCTCACCCACGCACCCTCAACCCGTGAGCCTCTCCAAACGTGCAGCCCAGGCCCCACCCGCCGGCTCCCCGACCTGCACGCCCCCACCGGCGCCCCGTTACCTGCCCGGCGGCGGCAGCGGAGGCGACAGCCAGCGGCAGCCCAGTCCCCAGACCGCCTTCTTCCTAAGGAGCCGCTGCAGGAGCACCCACCTTCCCAAGCTCCGGGCAGTTCTGGCGTCCGCGCTGGCGCATTCGCCCATGCGTGCGTGCGCGGCCCTCCTTCTCCCGCCGCAAGCGCGGACCCTCGGGCTGGGGCTCCTGCTGCACGGGATGTGGCGAGTGGGGCCGAGCGGAACCGATCGGGGCCTGGCGGGCCAAGCGGGGACGGGCGGCGGAGCGGCGGGCCGGGCGGGGCGGCGGGGACGGAACATCCCGCTGCCCCTGCGGCCGGGTCTCCATACCCAATACCCCGAGTCCTGGGAACCTGCGGCAGGACAGGCCGCCCCCAGAACACACGGGGTAGATAGGAGCAACTTGGCTGGCTCCCAGGGGCACACCTCCAAGCCGCCGCAGCTTGCCGCCCGCCGCCGCAGCCCGCAGTCGCCGCTGGCCGCCGCCGCAGCTCGCCGCCCGCGGCCGCCGCCGCCCGCGGCCGCCGAAGTCCGCCGTCCGCCGCCGCCCGTCGCCACCGCCCGCCGCCGCCCCCGCACCCTGACAACAAAGCCTCGCCGACTGACCGCCAGACGTGCACCCCGCGAACATGGGGTAGCAGAGGCCGCCCCAGGCCGCGAGGGATCGGTAACAAATCCAGGAGTTCGCACGCGCAACCCCCTTCCTACCGCAGCTCCGCGACAGCAACGCACCCGCCTCGCGGGAGCAGGCCATGACCTGAGGGCCGGTCGGAAGTACTCCCGGGCCCTTCAGGCGCCCTCCCACCTCCCGGGGCTGCATTCGCTTCCCCAAACCCGGGTAGAAGCTGCAGCAAAGAAACGGGGTTCAGGGACTATTAACGTTGGAGTGGGGGGGGCACTACGAACCACGGCGGCGGCCCGCACTCGCCTCAGGGTCCTGACTGGCCGCGCGGTTGGGGCCTCACCCACGCACCCTCAACCCGTGAGCCTCCTCAAACGCGCAGCCCAGGCCCCACCCGCCGGCTCCCCGACCTGCACGCCCCCACCAGCGCCCCCTTACCTGCCCGGCCGCGGCTGCGGAGGTTACGGCAAGCGGCAGCCCAGTCCCCAGACCACCTTCTTCCTCGGGAGCCGCTGCAGAAATGCCCAGCTTCCTCAAGCTCCGGGCAGTTCTGGCGTCTGCGCAGGCGCATCCGCGCATGCGTTTACGCGCGTGCGTATCCGCGCGTGCGTGCGCGCCACCCTCCTCCCTCCGGAAGCGCGGACCCTCGTGCTCGGGCTCCTGCTGCTCGGGTCGTGGCGAGTGCGGCCGAGCGGAACCGATCGGGGCCTGGCGGGGGGCGGGGCGGTGGGGCATTAGCCCTGGGACAGAGGGAAGAGGGCCGTAAGAGTTAAAAATAATAATTTTTTTTATTGATAATTTTTTCGTATAATAAAGATGAAATATAACATTTTATGTTCATGCCATTGTATCTTTGGACAGATTATTAGAAATAGGATTCCTGAATTTATAAGGTGACCGTGTGTATACTTTCATTAGGTATTGCAAAATCCCCTCCATAGAGTTGTACCGTTTTTCATTCCCATCAGCAATGCTTGAGAATGCATCATTATTTAGAGGCTGGCCAACAGAATATGTTGTCAGACATTTCATTTGTTGATAATTTGGTAGCTGAATAATGTTCTTGCAGTATATTATTTTGAAATCCTTTATTATAAGGATTTATAGGTTTAAGCTTTTTTCATATATTTAAGGGTCACATTTATTTATTTTTATGTGAAAATACTACATAAATATCATTAATGTTTGTATTAATTTGTTGGCCATTTTCTTCTCAATTTTTGGAAGTGTAAACAGAATTGTAAAGGAATTAACTTTAGGCCGAAGGAATGTTATTCTAGCTAGGGAGTCTGAAATAGAACAAAGAAAAGGAAATTAAAGAAAGACATCCATGAACAAAGCAAGTAAACACTATTCAAGTCACACTTCATAGTAATAAAATGTCTTGTGATTAAATAAAATATAATTAAAACATGAAAACAGCAGAAAGGTTGGAGTGGTAAATGCATTGACATTGATCTAAGGTCTTTGTTAGCTAAAAGGAAAGCAAAAGATTGAATTAAATTTATATGTTGAAATGTTAACAATGCTTAATATAAATTATAGGTTAACCATTAAACAAACAGAGTGTATAATTTTGAATTTAGTGGAAGGGAATATAAAACTGAGTTCAATCCCCAGTACCTCCATTAACAAAACAAACAAAAATCTTTTTTAAAAGTCCATAAAAAATAGATATATTTGAACAAGTAAAACTTGATAATATTTACTGCCCAAATGCCCTCACTGATGGAATTCTAAAGGTTATACTTCACAAAAATAAACTGATCTCAGCTGAAGATTTGAGGGAAGCAAGGGATCGAGAATAAAAACAAACATCTGTTTATAAAACAGGAATGACAGTGTCAACTTTCTTGACATTAAAAATTCAAGATAAAACTAAAATATGCAATCGGTTGTGAAGTAACAAAATGACCATTAAAACCATATTGAGATACATTCATATCAATGAATTTTATATTTAAATTAAAATATAAATTAAATCTTAAGATAGAAAATATAATAAAGTACTAATAAGTGGTTGGCAAAATTATATCTGTCAAATATAAAGAAAAATAATATTGAAAATGCAAAAGTAATATCAAGACAAAGGAGATATTTAACAAAGTAAAGGGAAACGTGCATGACGATGAAAGGCACACTTCTATAAGAAAGAAACTTGTATGAACAAACAATATAGCAGGTAAATAATGCAGAAGCAATGAACATGAAAGAACAGATAAAAAATGAAATTATAAAGAAATATCAATACATAAAATTTGTACTCATACATATGCATAACAAAATATAATTATGGATATAGACTAATTGATTAATATAACCAACATGTTGAATTATTTATGTGTTTACTCAAAATCTATAGCTGTTTCAAGAAGTATTTTTCCCCAGTTCAATCTTCTGCTTCAAATCTCTACTATACAGCTCAGATATATAAATTAATCACAAAGTTGCAAAAAATGAGTATCTTGGGCAAAGATTTGAATTGTGTTATTAAGATACCATGTTGTCCCTCCAGCAGTTAAAATGTGTATTTGAGTTGTTTTCTTGGCTTTGAATCTTATATTTAAGTACCTATCTCATTCCTTTTTATTTTTTACATTAATTGGATACCTGTCAAATTCTTAACTAGATTTTTAATAAGGTATGTTAAAAATTTGAGCATTTTCAAAGGCAATTTACCTTTTTTAACCTGTTTTATATTATTAATGTAATTCTGTGATTCTCTTCTAAACCCCATCTACATATACCTGTAGCAATATGCTTATTACATGTTTCCTTGTTCACTAATCTTCATGGTATCATGAATCAATGTAAAATACACTCTGATGCTCATAATTAAAAGCATTCACTTTATATTAAATTGATCATTCCCTGTGCCCCTCAAAAGAACACACTTTCAATAAAATATTTATTATATTTGTTGTTTTGTTAAGAGTAAATATTAAAAGAATATGGTTGGGGTGAAGGGTTAGTGTTTAGGATATAAGGAGTTTAGTGGTGAAAATACAAGCAAAAGAAGTAAAACTTCATCCGGCTCATTAGATACATACATAATATTCTTGGCCCATGTATGTATATGTTTATGGGCCAGGAGTTTGCAGACTATCATGGTAACTATGAGGAAAGTAAGAAAGAAAGAAAAGAAAAGAAAAGAAAAGAAAAGAAAAGAAAAGAAAAGAAAAGAAAAGAAAAGAAAAGAAAGAAAAGCATAAAGGTGTACCTAATGATGACTGGGCTTCCTTGGAAAGGGAACAGAGAACTGAAGACAGCGACAGTCTCCAAAAACACATGAGAAACGTTCACTCTTGTTTTGTACATGTTGTTTCCTTCTGTACCTGTACTGTATGTAAAATTAAGGGAGAAAGGAAGCAGAAATAAAAGGGAAAAAAAGGAAGGAGAAAAGAAAGGAACCTGGCCATTTATTCTTTAAATATATAGCTAGTATTATCTTCTGTGAGCCAGAGATCTTTCAGAATCCCTCTTAGGACTCAAAGACACCTAAATGGCAGTTCTCTTCCGAATGCTCCTAATCCTGTATCTCTGTAGCTTTATAACAGTAAAGATGGTCTCAAGCAGATACAAATCAACTCCAAAATCTAAATGTATACAAGGTATACCTGTAACAAATTATATATTTGCATATATATATATTATATATATAACATATATAAGCATACATGTAGGTATATACTCAGACATAATGTATATGTAGATATTTTTTAAAGAGATATATCCCCTAAAGTTTCTTCAGAACACTGTATTCCTTTAGTATGATTATGTTGGAAAAGACCTCTAGGCTCTAATAAAATAACCAGGGCATTCCCAGGACAACTCCAGTACAAACTTCAATCTAAAGGGTAAGAGATCCTAAGACACACTTTTCCTAGGATTTCTGGTACTAGGGTTTTCATTACTTGAGAACAAACTGATAAGTCAGCCACCAAAGCTTTTTTAGAATTGCCTTGAATGTAACCCAAAGAGCCCATAGATCTATTCACTCCATTGTCTAACTGTAACTTATTTTGTGTCTGTTATGTGCCAGGTTCTTGGTGAACAGCTGATCTGCCTAACTGAATAGTACAACAAACTTGCCTTCTGTCAACGTATGCACTAGAGTCAAATGGACTCAAAGTCTATCTTTCCTGAGACTCAGGTGTCATAGCAAGGAAAAAACAAGAGCAAAAATCCATCTACTCCCACTTTTCAGCACTCCTGGCACTATATACAAAAGAACTCAACATTAAGAGACCTTGTTTCATATAATCCATTATTGTCAATATCTTCTTCTAATGAAAGATGGAAAGTTGATACCAGAAACATTTCTATAACTTTATACATTTGCTATTTTTAAGCTTTATTGACTGTATCCTATTTTCAAGATTGTAAAATGACCTGAACCTTTCAAAAGATTCAAAATAAAAAAGCAACTATAGATATCTCATTTATTTTTCATTTAAAAGTATCTTTTCTTCTTCAACTTAAGATTTCCTTTCTTTATGCTTTATTAGTTAAACACACACACACAAACACACAAATACAAATATTTTGAAGCAATATCTGTGTGTATGTTTTGTAATAATGAGAGCAACTTAATTATCCACAGTAATTGAATGAAAATGTTTAATTCTTAAAAAATTGTATTAACTCAAAAGGCAAGTCTTTTTCTTTTACATTATATCTTTTTGACCCAGGGAATGTCATTTAATCATTATTACTCAAGCATATTAGTAATTTATTCTTTGACATTTAAAATCATATTAATAAAATAATTATTTATTAACTCATGAAAGTGTTTTACGTACCATGAAGTTTCAAATAATATAGTTTTCCTGGAAAGAATATATATTTTAAAGATAAAATCCCTGTCCAAAGAGGTATTTTGATATTTGATACTCAATCAACAACGCATAAAGTTACTTGGATGTTTATGCATTTTTAAAATGATATTTTAAGTGGAAACATTGCAGAAACTTGCAGAAGCATTTTCCGTGTTTCTCATTTTAAGAATTTTGAAATTTTTCTATCTAGAGGTAGATGCTTAATTACTGATTATTATTCAATCAATATGTTCTTTATACAACCACACACAAAAGTTCACTTTTCCAATTTTCTATCATATGAACCCAGGTATGAATTTCTTTAGCTGGAAATAATTTTATAAAGCATCAGAAAACTGTTTAAGATCATTTAATGTTACATTAAGATTGGACCACATATCTAAATAAGATGCTGGTGGAAATTAATTCAATCTAAGTTTTACATGCTATTAATTAAGTAAATAAAGCATCACGGTAGAGTCTTTTATACATTGTGTATTGTTGTCTATTGTGCTGCACAAAATTTAAGTTGTGGATTCCACTTTCTTCTATTATTTAAAATTCAAGAATGTCATAAAAATACATATGCCATTCTTTCTAATTAAAAACTATGCATATTTCATTAAGACGTTCTTATGACTTGCCTGGATTGCATGTTATGACACTCTTAACTGAGAAGGAAAGGCCAAGCAGATGACACAGCACACTTAAACATTATCCTCTGTGGATTTGCCCACATTAATCATGCTCTTTATGAACCAAGAAGACATTCTATAATATTAGTTATTGTGGCAGTTTGAGAATACTATAAAAAAGTGAATTATTAGGCTTGCCTATCTTTGGAGAAAAATTATTTTATTCCAATAAGAAGCATAAACACAAAATGATACTGACTTTCCTGTCCGCAGTAACCCCACCCCCACCATCTTAGCAGGCCCTCTCTTTGGGGGAAAGATTAAATTATCTTATTAGTGCATTTATTATTATCTTTTACACATTCAATTCACCAACCAGTGAAAAGTTGTTCATTGAGACTGACTACACTTAAAAAGCACAAATAGAAATATATTATAGTTAATCAGTCTATCTACCCACCTGTCTATTTTTTCTCCCTATCTCATCTTTCCTTCTCTCCCCCCACCCCCACCTTCTCTCTCTCTCATACACATACACAAACCACATTGCCTGTGGGCAGTTCCGTGTCCTTCCCTGGTCCCCTGGAATCATGGGTTGTTCCAGTTCCCTAGTCTTGCTCTGTAACATTACCCGTTCTTCTATCTGTGAAATCTATTCTCTCTGCACTTGTCTCTTTTACTTAAGGGCATTAAAACTCCCTCTTTGTAGGTATACAGATCTTCCCTATTTCTCTGCTGAACCAAAAAAAAAAAAAAAAAAAAAAAAAAGAAATCTAAAATATTAAAAGTCATTTAATACCTAGAGCAAAAAAAGTATCTTAAAACAGGAGAAAGTGAATAAAACATTGATGAATATAATATTTGGGAAACTCGAAAGCTGAGAGGTTGGAGAACTGTACAGCTAACGATGTTAAGATAGATTTCATGTCAATAGGGTAAAGATTAAATGATTTTATGAATAATAGTTAATCTGGAAATGGTTAATAGGATTATGTAAGCAAAATCAGAAAGGACTGTAAGCCTAACTCATTAGAATAATAGGACAAATTATCCTGGCATTTGTTAGATCAAAGAATAGAGACATGGCTGATGATTAAAATATCACAGCACAGGATTGCATTATGAATATGGTATTAGACTTACAGCAAAAACACTCCTACAATAAAATCTTCATGGCTTCCAAAATAATATTTTTTTCTCCTAACTTTCCACGTTTGCCCCTTTAGACCTCTTCTCACAGGCAGATTGTGTTTGCATGGAGTTTATGATTTGCTAATCACTCTTTTTTTTTTTTTAATCAAGTTCTTGTCAGTCTTTAGAGAACATGATTTAATTTGGTCATTTTCATGTTCAGATGTACCTGAAAAGGACTGGCTTACATTCAACTCATTTAAATAGAAGTTGTGAAAAATCTGTGGAATAGGAGAACTGTTTTCCAAGCAAAATAATTTAGAACGTACTTGTGATAGCTGGCAGCTTATTTTTTCCATCTAAATTTATAGACCTAAATCTGAGTATTAGGCAGACTTTCATTTATTTCACATCCAGCTATGCTTCAAGGATTTGGAATCAATTCTGCATAGTGTGGATCTGAAGGAAAACATGATCCCTGAGATGTAAGATACAGCAATGACAGTCAATTTAGATTTATAAAGTGAACAGAACAAGAAACATTACAAAATACTATCATGTAAAATTGATAATTTTTGCTAATTTTTCAAACACAAAAGTGTTACATACATTGATTTAAAGTGAAGACATACAAACAAATTAAAATATACCAGAAAGTTTTGATGTATGAGCTGGTGACTATGAGACTGATATTAATAATTTGCATATGGACAATTAAGAATTGACTGGTTGGTAAATTTTATAAAATACTGGAAAAATCACAGGATTTAGAGTCCGTATTTAGAGACCTGGATTTCAAATTCACTGTCATCACTTACTACCTATGCAACTTCAAGCATTTTGCATCAATTATCTTAACTATCAAAAACCACACCAAAAGTATACCTACCTCATGAAATAGTTGAATGGGTTAACTAATCTACAATGCATGGCAGCACATTATAATTCCTAAAGCTTGGTGTAGTTGTGTCTGGGCTTAAATGTACTTTTCACGCTTCCTCTTCTTTTACCACAATGACATGTCCCCATGTGCATAGGTTTATGTCTCTCTTACTATACAGAACTACAGAGGAAATTAATGTACTATTTATTTATTATGTATATGTATATATATCTATATTTGTATCTTTAAATTCACCTTATTTTTAGCTGTTATAAATAAACATATATGCATACATGTACACACACAGACATGTATACACACACATGCATTCACACACACAATATAGTCATAATATGCTGAAGAGGTCAACTGTAATTCCTAACACAAGCACTAATAAAATACAAAAAAAAAAAAAAAGAAATGGAAATTTTAAAAGAACAAAAATGGCACACTGCAAAATAAAATTAAACACAAAAAGGGAGTAATAGAAAATTTGAGAATCAAGAAAGGTACAATATTTAGAAAACAATTAAAAAATGACAGAAGTAAATCCTTTCATTTGTGTAATTACTTTAAATATAAATGGACTAACTGCTCTAATAAAAAAACTTAGACAAAATGGACACCCAAGACGGAGGTTATTCATCAACACGAGAAATGAACATCAGCCGAAGATACGTAAGATGGTCAATGGCAGTTGAAGCCTTTCCTGGAGGAGGGTTGGCAGTTTTATATTACATCTGAGATAATTTCCCTGCATTAGGTGGAGACACAAAGTGTATTGCTGTCTTTTAATCGGGAAGCTTAACGTGGTCCACGGTGGCCGACAAGCAGTGGGTTGTGCTGTTCTTGTTCTACGTCAGGTTAGCTAAGCCGTAAGCAGCTTTCTTAGCGTTCCCTTCCCTTTGTGTGTCTCTAGGTTAGGGTTGTTCAGAAGAGAAGTTTACACCTGTTGGAGAGCAAACTGAAGGAGCCGTCCTTTGGCTGGGGGGCTGTGCTACAGCCGTGCACGTTGTCACTGCCCTGCACCCTCACGCCGTCAGTGTGGAGAAGCTGCTCCTCCGGCGCCCGCCGGCCTCCACAGGGGGTCCAGCCCTGGGCCAGGCAGCTGTGCAGCTCCATCCTGCTGCCACCGGTTTCTTCCACAGGGAGAGACACAGGCTCCAGGTCTTCCTGAAGGCTTTCAGATGTTATTTAATGGGTTAGATTTCTCCTGCTTAAAAGGTTTTTTTATTGTGGTAAAAGAATAGGATTTGCCCCTAAGAAAGTGTACCATGTCAAACCTTTCTACGGGTTTTGGGGACAGTAAATACATTCATAAAGTGCAATCACGACCACCTGTGTCTCCATAACTCTTCCCATCTTTACGTGTGAAACCCTATGCCCGTAAACAACAACCCCCCGTTCTCCCCCGGCTGCAGCCACTTCTGTATTTTCTCTTTCTGGGAATGCGGCCACTCCTAATCGCTCACACAAGTGGAATCGCACACGATTCACCGTCTTGCCCCTGGCTCACGGTACGCGATCCGATGTCCTCCAGGTGCCCCCGTGCTGTCACACACGTCACAATGTTCTTCTTTCTTCAGGGGCAGTACTGTTCCATTGTACGCTTAGCCCATATCGTGCTCATCTGTCCATCCACGGAAGGACACTCGAGTTCCTGCCTCGTGGTAGGTATTGTCAACGGAGCTGCTGTGCAGTGGGTGTTCAAGTGCCTCTTTAAGACCTGTTGTATGTTCGCTCGGGTTTATTCTAAGCAGTGAGATTGCTGCAAGTGTGGTAGTTGTTTCTGAAATTTCTTTGAGGGGCTTCCAAACTGTTTTGCACAACGGTAATGCCAATTTATGTTCTCACCAACAGTGCACAAGGGTTTCTTTTCTCCACATCCACGGACACCACACACGGACAGCAATCCAGGTATTCAAGGCTCAGACTGGCAGACGTTCCCCTTGGAGGGCGGGAGGAGGGGGGACCTGGTGGGGGCCCAGGAGCGCAGTGGGGTGGCATCCCAGGGGGTGTGTGTGGGTGTGTGTGTGTGTGTGTGTAAGATGTGGATGGGGGTGCGGGCAGGAGAGGTGCGACACTGACAGGAGTGTGTCGGAGGTCTTGCCCGGGGCAGGGCCCCGAGGGGTCAGGAGCAGCAGGAGGCTGACCTCAGGCTCACACCGGTGCTGACACAGGGGCTCAAGGGAAGGCGTCGGCCACTTCGCTTCCAGGGGCCCAGGAGGGGTTGTGCATGGGGGACGCGCTGTGGCCTGGTGTTGCCCCAGGGTCAGGACGGGGCCCTCAGGCCTGGTGGGGGGCAGCTGTTCTGGGACTGATGCTCCTCAGGGACCCGTGGGGCCAGCCCGGTATCGACCGGCCTGGTGTCCCCGTGGGAATGTCTGGCTGGAGGCAGATCCGTGGTCCAGGGGATGGAGGTGAGGGGCAGGGCCTGGGACCGGGCAGGCTGCAGGGACCATTGGCAGGTTCAGCTTGTTGGTTAGGTGTTCCGTCCAAGGGAAATTGCGAGTGGGGGAGACCCCCAGGATGGTTTCCGGAGCCCCGATAGAGCCCTGGAGGCAGAGGGTGCCCAGTGTCCTCACGCCTGGCAGGGTCCCTGAGGGCCGGCGATGCGCCTGGACCCGGCTGCCCGCCCCCATGGCCTCACCGTCTTCGGTGTAGAGCACAGTGGGGCAAGTTGTCCCTTTCCTGCATAAAATTCTCTGTCTTCCTCTGTCTCTCTGTCTGTCTGTCTGTCTGCCTGTCCCCCACAGGAAGCCGGAATGGCCCTTTCCAACGGCCCTAGGGTGCTGTGGCTTTACTGACAGACACTCAGTGCTGGTCCCTGCTCCCCTCCAGGAGCCTGTCCTGCTGGCCTCCCCTGGGGCCGTAGAGCCAGACTCGGCACATTGATTTCGCCCCCCCTTCCCTGACACACTGAAAGGCTCACACAGACACTTGGACAATGTCCAGCCGCCCAGGGCCGCGTCCCGTGGGTGACTGAGCTCTCCTGAACTGCTGACCTGGATCGCCCAGCAGAGCCAGCCCCGACCAGGCGCTGGCCTCCATTTCCTGGAGCGTTTCCTGCGAAGGGCAGACAGCTGTGACTCCTGGGACTTGAGACTGTTCCTTTGAGATGGAACCACCAGGAGGGACTGGAGCTCAGGGTCTGGCCTCCCGGGAGGACCGAGTCCTGACTCCGTCCCTGCACCCTTGGCAGCCGGTGGGCACAGTGGCCTTCACGCTCCTCGACCTGGGACGTGCTGCTCCAGGACGGGAGACAATAATTTCTGTGGTTCCAACCCGACTGTGGTGTGTGTTACAGCAGCCGTGCTGACCAGGCGTCCGACACCTGGGACTTGCTGCTGACTCCGCGCCCCCAGGGAACCCCAGGGATGGGTGTGGTGGGGGGAGAGCTGGGGCCTGGGGCTGGGAGGGTGTGGAGGGCGGCCAGGCTGTGGAGTCACCAGGGGAGGGGCCGCAACATAGAGCGATTCCCAGAGAGCTATGGAATGGTAAAGGATGCTTTATTGTCTGAACAACCCAAAACATGACAAGCCAGAGTCTCCCAACAAAAAACCCAAACCAAAGATAAACAGCGCAGAAAGTTCGTGGGCTCCAGACGTTTAGAAAGGATGCACAGCTTCCCAAGCCAGGCCTGCCGTGACCCCTGGCTGTAGCGCGCCCCCCATCCCCTGCCACCACCCGGCAGTGGGGCCTGCCCCTCCCCATCCAGGGACAAGACAGGAGAGGCCCAGGGGTCTCGGGCCGGGACGCCAGGCTGTCGGGCTCCCTCCTCCCGGGGCCCGCCTCTCACCCCACCGCCCAGTGCAGGGGAGCTCCTGCTGAAGGTGTCTCAGGCCGCTGGCCACAGGGCAGGCTGGCTGCGGCCACTGCCCTGTTTTGCCAGTGTCCCTCTTGCTCTATCCAGCGAGGCTGTGTCCTGCCCGTGGGGGACCCGGTCACCAGGCCCGTCTCTGGGAAGCTGGAGTGGGGAGACCTCACCCCCTTCCTGGCAGGCCTGGCTCCTGTAGGGGCCATGGGCCCGGGCCCTTCTCAGAGCTGAGTACTTGGCTGACCGTTGATGGCACATCCAAAAGCCTCCCTGCTGTGAGACGTTGGCCAGGGCTGCGTATGTTCCCACCAAGGATCTGACACAGGCGCCTCCCCTTGGGGACCCTGCTTGATGACCAACCTGATGGTGTCCACAGAGCAATCCCTGCCCACTGCCCCGGGATGCCAGCCTCCTGTTCATCCAAGGGAACCCCAGGGTGCCCCGGGCACTCCCGGTGAGGACAGGCAGACCCCTCGGCTCAGGTTGGTGGTAGCACCTGCTGTCCACTTGGTCCCCTGAAGGTGGGCAGGGTGCAGGGTGTGGTCGGTGGTGGCCGTGAGGTCGGAGGATGGAGGTGCGGGTGAGCACGGCCGAGAGATCAGAGCTGGCAAGGCAGCGGGCGGCGTAGTGGCTGAGCAGCTCGGAGTGATGAACGGGGTACCTCTGGGGTCTGGGGTGGCCGTGGACACCCCCAGAGGGCACGCTAGGCCCCCTGCCCGATCACGTTTCTGTGGTCTGGGACGATCGTCCGCTTCAGCTCCACCACCGAGGAGGAGATCCACTTCACCTGCAGGGACGGCGGGTGTGGGCACAGCCGGGGCCCTCGTGCCAGCTGCCCGCAAGGACCTGGCCTCCCAGCCCGGGGACTGCCGGCCGCGAGAGTGCTCAGGTGGGGTGGCGTGAGGACTCCATGGGCACAGCCAGGGACAGGGAGGTCCCGACAGGGACAGAGAGAGACAGTGAGAGAACAGAATGAACTGGAGAGACAGAGGACAGACAGTGGACGGAAAGGACAAGAGGGGAGAGTGAGGAGACAGTGACGGGACTGTGAGGGGACAGGGAGGGACATGGAGGAACAGGGAGTGGACAGGGAAGGGGCACTGTGCGGGCGCTGTGTGGGGACAGCAGGGACAGCTGGCCTGGCCCGCCCACCTTGAAGAGGGTCACTGTGGCGCTGTAGCACACGCTGAGCAGGAAGAGGGTGATGAAGATGGAGATGGTGGTCCACAGCCCGTCCAGCTCCCCGCTCTGGGCCTCGGCACAGCTCTCCTCCTCCAGGAGTGGCTCTGGACAGGGACGGGGTGGTCAGCTCTGTGGCTGCCCGTCACGTGCCAGGGCAGCGTCAGTGGTGCCTGGGGATGGGTCCCTCTGTGACAGGGTGGGTGGGGCACTAGGATCCCCTTGGGGGGCTGGATCAATGGTTCCCTGAGGTCAATCCCTGGGCACCGACCTCGTGTCCCCCATTTCTCCCGCTTGGGCCTCAGTCTTGGCCGGACTCCTTGGGCCCAGATCTCGGCCTGGCCAGTGGGTGTCCCTCATCCTCTCCTCTGCGGTGCCTTTCATGGGGTCCTCTGGGGAGAGGGTGCCCTGACCCCTGCCTTCCCTCCCACCGGAGGCCAGGCCTAGACGGCAGGGGCCTGCAGAGCAGGTCTGTGGTGGGTCCTACTGCAGGGAAGGGCGGAGGCAACCTTGGGGTGTCCCTGTGTGCCCGAGGGGGTGGGGTGGGCGTGCTAGGGACCAGTGGGGTGTTGGGTCTCTGTCTGTTGAGGCGGGGGTGCGGGTGTCCTGGGGAGAGGAGGGGTGGGGGTCTGAGCTGGCCAGTGTGGTCAGAGTGTGGTCAGTGCTGCTGGGGCTTTGACGAGTGGGGACCAAGCTGGTGTCCACAGAGGGTTCATGAGACCCGGCTCCAGGCTCTGGTCTGGCCCCGGGCAGGTACCCCGTTGAGGACCCAGTGAGCAAGGCTGGCTTGTGTGCACTTGTGTGGTTGTGCCCTTGTGTGCAGTTGCACAGGCACGTGCGTGTGCGTGAGTCTGCAGGTGGACGAGGGGTGTGCAGGCTGGTGTGCTCCATGAGAGGGCTTGTTTCCTGTGAGCCTGGGTGAGTGTCCCCTCGAGGTTACAGATCTGGCCCCGAGCACCTCACCTGCGGGAAGGTAGGGCCTGATCTCCGTGTGACCTGGGAGCAGGAGGCCTGTGCCCCCATCGCAGGCCAGGCGTGGCTCCCATGTTGACAGGGTGTCAGCACGTGGACCCTCGAGGCCCCGGGGACGGGAACTGCGGGGACTAGGACCTGCCACTGTCCCACAGTTGGGCTTGGACAGAGGTGGGAAGAACCGTGCACTCATTTCCGTGAGGGTCCCTGGGAGGCTCTACACACTGCAGCCTGTGTAGGTGCTGGCCGGACCCTGGACCCTGGGGAGCTGCTGCCTCTGGCAGAGCCCCCTCTCTGGCCTCGGGCTGCTGCCTGCCTCCGTTGGCACCAAGTTTGTCCTCAGAGCCTGGCCTGCCCCCGCCTCCCGCAGGCCCGGCGAGCGCTGGAGCTCTGCACGGAAAGAACCATGACAGTGTTGCAGGGCCCCAGGGAGGTACTGGGTGTTTTATTTCATGCTGGCCCGGGAGGTATGTACACAGGGGTGGGGCTCAGGCGTCCCCGCGGGACCCTGAGAGCCTCGGGGAGGGGGGTGAGGCTCATTTACCCGGAGACTGGGAGATGGATTTCTGGGTGGAGTGATCTGTGTAGAGCCTCGTGCATCACCACACAGGTGAAGCCTTCTCCCCGCTGCCACGTGTTCTTTCCCACCGAGAGCTTGCTGTGGAGGAAGTAGGTCCCGTCGTTGTCCGGCTGGGGCAGCGTGGTGGCGTAGGCGCCCTCTGACTCCGGCCGCCCGTTCCTCTGCCACTCAGCGTCGATGTCAGGTGGGTAGAAGCCTTTGATCAGGCAGGTTACGCCCACGGTGTCCTTGGCCAGGTCTTCCTGGTGTGGGGCCAGGGTGTACACCTGCGGCTCCCGGGCCTGCCCTGTGGGGACAGGTGTGTCTGCGAGCATGGCGGTCACTCCGAGCAGCCCCACAGGACCCTCCCACGCCCGTTGTCCCTCCCACCTTTGGCCTTGGAGATGGTCCTCTCGATGGGGGCCGGGGGAGCTTTGTTGTTGACCTTGCACTTGAACGCCTTCCCCGTCAGCCAGTCCTGGTGCTGGGTGGGCAGGACGCTGACCACGCGGTACGTGCTGTTGAACTGTTCCTCCTTTGGCTTTGTCTCCGCCGTGTGTACCTCTGTGTCACCCACGGAGCAGCTGAACTCGATCTCAGGGTCTTCCTTGCCCACGTCCACCACAAGGCACGTGACCTCAGGCGTTCGGGTGATGGACAGGATGTCCTTGGGTTTCGGGGGGAAGATGAAGACCTTGGGCCCTCCAAGGAGCTCAGGGGCTGGTGGGGGAAACAAGATGTGGGTCAGCACCTGGACGGGCCTCCTGTAGGGCACGTTTCCCTCATCAGGCGGGGCCTGGTGTCTGGTCACTTCCTTGCGATGGAGGGTGTAGCCTGGCTCCCTTACCTGGGCATTTGGGACACTGGGAGCTGGGGTCTTCGCTGTGGAGCGCTGCAGAGAGAGCAGATGGGGGGTTCCTGTGGGCGGGAGATGGCCCTGGGTGGAGTTTAGGTCAGGGACAGGTTGTGGAAGGTGCACATCGGCACCAGTTCTGTGGGTTAGAGTTGTCCAGCCTGTGCCCAACTTGAACCTGGTGGAAACACCCAGAGGACCCCTCACATGGCCTGGGAGGCCTTCAGGTGAGGTGACCGCATCTCCTCTGATACCTTGGGCAGAGGTCACCATCCTGGCATGTGGTTCGAGCCGGGAGGAGGGCTGACCTCGGTCCTGTCTGGGAGTGGACGCCCTCCCTGAGGCCTGTCCTCTTACCCACATGCTTGTCCGCCTTGGTGCTGCTGACCGGGTGGGCTACGTTGCAGATGAAGGTCTTGCCGGCCGAGCTGCTGGCGGGCATGGTCGCCAAGCTGCTGAGGGAGTAGAGCCCCGAGGACATGAGAATGGACGGGAAGGTGTGGATGCCGCTGGACAGGGCGCCCGAGTTCCAGGTCACCGTCACCGGCTCAGGGATGTAGCCCCTGACCAGGCAGCCGAAGGGCACCGTGGAGCCAGGAGCGTCCCCGCATCCAGCAGTCGGAGGATAGACCGATGGGGCCTTGGTGGAGGCTGCAAGAAAGTAGGCCGTGTGACCACCGGGGCTTCACCCCTGGGAGGGTCCGGGCAGGGTGTCACGTGCCCAGGTCTGGGCACCCCTGAGCCCAGCACCCACATGCTTCCAGAATGCCTGCAAACCAGCTGGCCGGCAGGGCCCTCACCACCTGGGGCCTCGTGCCTCTGCGGCTGTGGGTCAGAGCTGGGTGATCACCTGGGTGAGAGCCCCCCAGGTCCCTAACCTCCTGCAAGTGCCTGGCCTGACTGAGCCCTGTGTCTGGGTCCTGACCAGTGCTGCCTGCTCCCGGCCAGCGTCCGCTGGTCCCCTGAGCTCACCGTCCTGCTGCCCCAGCCCGGCCCTGCCCTGGGTGAGCGGGCCTCTCCTTGGCGTGGTGGGCCTCCACCACCCAGAAGCCTGCTCGTGGCCCCTTGCCTGGCCTGCTCTTTGCCCTCCGGGCCCGTGTCGACTGGGTCAGCTCTGCAGCCAGAGCACCTGGGCCCTGGGCCCTGGGCCCTGGCCCCCCTGGACCCTGTCCCTGCAGGCCTCCTCCTCGGCCCCTCCCCTTTCATCCCTGTGGCCTCAGCCCGGCTGCGACACTCTGCCTTGGGGAGCTCCGGTCCCTCTTCTGGACCTCCAGCTGCAGCCCCTCGGCTCACTTCCCCCTCCCACCAGGGCCTCTGACCCCACCCCAGCTCGTGGCTCTCAGGTCCCTGCTTTCCTTCTGCCCTTGTCCTTCCTCAGTCCAGCTCATCCTTCAGCACAGTTTGGAGCCCCACACTGCCCCCACCTTCCTCTCCTGTTTGGTGCCAGCAGCCCGGGCCCATCCCTGGCCGGGCCTGTCTCCTCTCACCCTGACCCTTGTGCTCTGCTCCGGCTGGCAGCCCAGCTCAGGCCCTGAATGAGCCCTGCGTTTTCCTTCCCTCTGCTGGGTCCAGGGTCTGTTTCACCCCACCAGGCTATAGCATGTCCACCCCTCCTTTCCCATCCCACCACGGGCCCTTGAGCCCAAGGACTGGGGCCCATCGGGTCCCCTCGGGGTGACCCCTCTCCTTCATTCCCACAGAACTCCCTTGCCAGGGAGGTCTCTCCACCCCAGCACGCCATCCGGCCAGCCCCTCAGGGGGGCAACGAAGGGGAGATCCCACCTCAGGGACGGGAACACACAGAGGGTCCCGGAGGGACAGGGACACACAGAGTGTGAGGGGCAATGAAGGGGACACCCCACCCTAGTAACGGGGAGCCACAGAAGGTCCTGTAAGACAGGCAGAGGCAGAGTGTAGGGGGGCAATGAAGGGAGATCCCACCTCATGGATGAGACCCCACAGAGCGTCCAGGAGGTCAGGCACAGACCGAGTGCATGGGGGCATTAAGGGGAGACCCCACGCAGGGATTGGACCCCACAGAGGGTCCAGTAGGGACAGGGACAGGGTGCAGTGGGGCAATTAACGGGAGACCCCAGCTCAGGGATGGGACCCCACAGAGGGTCCAGGAGGAATCGGGATAGACAGAGTGCAGGAGGACGATGAAAGGGAGACCACCACCTCATGGAATGGACCCCACAGAAAACCAGGTTTGACAGGGACAGAGAGAGTGCAGGGGGGCAATGAAAGGGAGACCCCACCTCAGGGATGGCACCCGACAGAGTGTCCAGGAGGGACAGGGAAAGACAGAGTGCAGCGGGGCAACAAAGTGTAGATCCCACCTCAGGGACCCCACAGAGTGCCCAGGTGGAAAAGGGACAGACAGTGTGCAGGGAGGAAATGAAGGGGAGACCCCACCATAAGGACCCCACAGAGGGACCAGGAGGAGCAGGGATAGATGTAGTGCACGGAGACAATGAAGGGGGGACCACAACTCAGTGATGGGACCCCAAAGAGGGTCCAGGAGTGCCAGGGATAGACAGAGTGCAGGGAGGCATGAAGGGGGGACCCCACCTCATGAATGGGACCCTACAGATTTTCCAGGAGGACAGGGACAGCCACAGTGCTGGGGGGGGAATAAAGGCGAGAACCCACTTCAGGGATGGGACCACACGAAGGGTCCAGGAGGGACAGGGACAGACAGGGTGCAGGCGTGCACTGAAAAGGAGACATCACCTCAGGGTCGGGTCCCCACAGAGTGTCCAGGAGGACAGGGAAACATAGAGCTCAGGGGGGCAATGAAGGGGAGACCCCACCTCAGGGACAGGACCCCACAGAGGGTCCAGGAGCACCTGAGCCTGCACGGCGGAAGGCAAGCTGCCCAGGGGTCGTGCTGCCCACCCAGCACAAGGATGAGGGAGCCCTGGCAGGGGCTCGCCCACACCAACAGCGCTGGTGCATCAGAGGCCAGTGGAGCTCAGCTGGGCTGCCAGGCCTTCAAGGAGCGTGTCCCTATCAGTGGGCAGAAGCCTGCCCCGGGCTGCACTGGGCTAGTTGTGCCAGAGACACGTGGCTGGCCTGGGTTTCCGAGAGCTCGGAGCTGGCAGTACAGGGGCTGCACACCAGCTCCACTGGCTACAGGAGGGGCGATGGGAGCCAGGGCGCAGAAGGTCAGGACTAGGAGCCGAGGGCTGGGAGCAGGTGGGCGCAGAGACGCAGACCAGCACCTGGAGGGAACTAAGGAACAGGGGAGACTTCTGGGGGCCCAGGGAGCAAAGAAGAGGCTTAAGGTACCCAAGGGCCAGCAGCACTGCTGGGAGGGGACCAGGGTGGGACAGAGACTCTGCCAGGGGAGAGCTGCCCAGAAAGGGAGGGGCACCTAGCAGCTCCAGGGAGAAGGGCCCAGGAGCAGAGCAGAACGAGGCGGGTGACCTGCGGCAGGTCAGAAGGCAGGGGCTGCTAAGGGCCAGCACCCCAGGGACAAAGCTCAGGGAGGCCACAGGTGAGCAGGAGACTGAAGACCAAGAAGGCAGGCGGCTTCTCAGGAACATGGAGAAAGCAAGTAGAACATGTGCGGGTGAGCAGGGGCTGGGAGGGCAGGGCGGCCGCTCCAGCATCTCCAGGACGCAGGTAGGGCTTGTGCAGGTGGGTGGGGGCTGAAGGGCACAGGGCTAACACAGGATTTCAGGAAGCAGGCAGAGTTAATGCAGGTGGACAAGGGGCTGGGAGGGCAAGGAGCTGACCCAGGAAATCCAAAGAGCAAAGCCAGTCCTGGGAAAGAAATTCCCGGACTGGATCTGAACTAGGCTGAGGGCTCTGGGGCCGGCGCTGTTCAAGGCCTGTAGCTCCAGGGACAAGGGTCAGAGAGGGTGTAGGTGAGCAGGGGGCTGCACCAGGAGGGCAGGGGGCTGCCGCAGGAGCCCGGGGACATGGCAGAGAGTTTGAGCGAAGGTCTGAGTAGTTGAGCAGGCCCAGCTGAGGGCTCCTGGGACAGCAGGACCCTTGAGCCCCTGAGGGGCTGGCCGGATGGCGTGCTGGGGTGGAGAGACCTCCCTGGCAAGGGAGTTCTGTGGGAATGAAGGAGAGGGGTCACCCCGAGGGGACCCGATGGGCCCCAGTCCTTGGGCTCAAGGGCCCGTGGTGGGATGGGAAAGGAGGGGTGGACATGCTATAGCCTGGTGGGGTGAAACAGACCCTGGACCCAGCAGAGGGAAGGAAAACGCAGGGCTCATTCAGGGCCTGAGCTGGGCTGCCAGCCGGAGCAGAGCACAAGGGTCAGGGTGAGAGGAGACAGGCCCGGCCAGGGATGGGCCCGGGCTGCTGGCACCAAACAGGAGAGGAAGGTGGGGGCAGTGTGGGGCTCCAAACTGTGCTGAAGGATGAGCTGGACTGAGGAAGGACAAGGGCAGAAGGAAAGCAGGGACCTGAGAGCCACGAGCTGGGGTGGGGTCAGAGGCCCTGGTGGGAGGGGGAAGTGAGCCGAGGGGCTGCAGCTGGAGGTCCAGAAGAGGGACCGGAGCTCCCCAAGGCAGAGTGTCGCAGCCGGGCTGAGGCCACAGGGATGAAAGGGGAGGGGCCGAGGAGGAGGCCTGCAGGGACAGGGTCCAGGGGGGCCAGGGCCCAGGGCCCAGGGCCCAGGTGCTCTGGCTGCAGAGCTGACCCAGTCGACACGGGCCCGGAGGGCAAAGAGCAGGCCAGGCAAGGGGCCACGAGCAGGCTTCTGGGTGGTGGAGGCCCACCACGCCAAGGAGAGGCCCGCTCACCCAGGGCAGGGCCGGGCTGGGGCAGCAGGACGGTGAGCTCAGGGGACCAGCGGACGCTGGCCGGGAGCAGGCAGCACTGGTCAGGACCCAGACACAGGGCTCAGTCAGGCCAGGCACTTGCAGGAGGTTAGGGACCTGGGGGGCTCTCACCCAGGTGATCACCCAGCTCTGACCCACAGCCGCAGAGGCACGAGGCCCCAGGTGGTGAGGGCCCTGCCGGCCAGCTGGTTTGCAGGCATTCTGGAAGCATGTGGGTGCTGGGCTCAGGGGTGCCCAGACCTGGGCACGTGACACCCTGCCCGGACCCTCCCAGGGGTGAAGCCCCGGTGGTCACACGGCCTACTTTCTTGCAGCCTCCACCAAGGCCCCATCGGTCTATCCTCCGACTGCTGGATGCGGGGACGCTCCTGGCTCCACGGTGCCCTTCGGCTGCCTGGTCAGGGGCTACATCCCTGAGCCGGTGACGGTGACCTGGAACTCGGGCGCCCTGTCCAGCGGCATCCACACCTTCCCGTCCATTCTCATGTCCTCGGGGCTCTACTCCCTCAGCAGCTTGGCGACCATGCCCGCCAGCAGCTCGGCCGGCAAGACCTTCATCTGCAACGTAGCCCACCCGGTCAGCAGCACCAAGGCGGACAAGCATGTGGGTAAGAGGACAGGCCTCAGGGAGGGCGTCCACTCCCAGACAGGACCGAGGTCAGCCCTCCTCCCGGCTCGAACCACATGCCAGGATGGTGACCTCTGCCCAAGGTATCAGAGGAGATGCGGTCACCTCACCTGAAGGCCTCCCAGGCCATGTGAGGGGTCCTCTGGGTGTTTCCACCAGGTTCAAGTTGGGCACAGGCTGGACAACTCTAACCCACAGAACTGGTGCCGATGTGCACCTTCCACAACCTGTCCCTGACCTAAACTCCACCCAGGGCCATCTCCCGCCCACAGGAACCCCCCATCTGCTCTCTCTGCAGCGCTCCACAGCGAAGACCCCAGCTCCCAGTGTCCCAAATGCCCAGGTAAGGGAGCCAGGCTACACCCTCCATCGCAAGGAAGTGACCAGACACCAGGCCCCGCCTGATGAGGGAAACGTGCCCTACAGGAGGCCCGTCCAGGTGCTGACCCACATCTTGTTTCCCCCACCAGCCCCTGAGCTCCTTGGAGGGCCCAAGGTCTTCATCTTCCCCCCGAAACCCAAGGACATCCTGTCCATCACCCGAACGCCTGAGGTCACGTGCCTTGTGGTGGACGTGGGCAAGGAAGACCCTGAGATCGAGTTCAGCTGCTCCGTGGGTGACACAGAGGTACACACGGCGGAGACAAAGCCAAAGGAGGAACAGTTCAACAGCACGTACCGCGTGGTCAGCGTCCTGCCCACCCAGCACCAGGACTGGCTGACGGGGAAGGCGTTCAAGTGCAAGGTCAACAACAAAGCTCCCCCGGCCCCCATCGAGAGGACCATCTCCAAGGCCAAAGGTGGGAGGGACAACGGGCGTGGGAGGGTCCTGTGGGGCTGCTCGGAGTGACCGCCATGCTCGCAGACACACCTGTCCCCACAGGGCAGGCCCGGGAGCCGCAGGTGTACACCCTGGCCCCACACCAGGAAGACCTGGCCAAGGACACCGTGGGCGTAACCTGCCTGATCAAAGGCTTCTACCCACCTGACATCGACGCTGAGTGGCAGAGGAACGGGCGGCCGGAGTCAGAGGGCGCCTACGCCACCACGCTGCCCCAGCCGGACAACGACGGGACCTACTTCCTCCACAGCAAGCTCTCGGTGGGAAAGAACACGTGGCAGCGGGGAGAAGGCTTCACCTGTGTGGTGATGCACGAGGCTCTACACAGATCACTCCACCCAGAAATCCATCTCCCAGTCTCCGGGTAAATGAGCCTCACCCCCCTCCCCGAGGCTCTCAGGGTCCCGCGGGGACGCCTGAGCCCCACCCCTGTGTACATACCTCCCGGGCCAGCATGAAATAAAACACCCAGTACCTCCCTGGGGCCCTGCAACACTGTCATGGTTCTTTCCGTGCAGAGCTCCAGCGCTCGCCGGGCCTGCGGGAGGCGGGGGCAGGCCAGGCTCTGAGGACAAACTTGGTGCCAACGGAGGCAGGCAGCAGCCCGAGGCCAGAGAGGGGGCTCTGCCAGAGGCAGCAGCTCCCCAGGGTCCAGGGTCCGGCCAGCACCTACACAGGCTGCAGTGTGTAGAGCCTCCCAGGGACCCTCACGGAAATGAGTGCACGGTTCTTCCCACCTCTGTCCAAGCCCAACTGTGGGACAGTGGCAGGTCCTAGTCCCCGCAGTTCCCGTCCCCGGGGCCTCGAGGGTCCACGTGCTGACACCCTGTCAACATGGGAGCCACGCCTGGCCTGCGATGGGGGCACAGGCCTCCTGCTCCCAGGTCACACGGAGATCAGGCCCTACCTTCCCGCAGGTGAGGTGCTCGGGGCCAGATCTGTAACCTCGAGGGGACACTCACCCAGGCTCACAGGAAACAAGCCCTCTCATGGAGCACACCAGCCTGCACACCCCTCGTCCACCTGCAGACTCACGCACACGCACGTGCCTGTGCAACTGCACACAAGGGCACAACCACACAAGTGCACACAAGCCAGCCTTGCTCACTGGGTCCTCAACGGGGTACCTGCCCGGGGCCAGACCAGAGCCTGGAGCCGGGTCTCATGAACCCTCTGTGGACACCAGCTTGGTCCCCACTCGTCAAAGCCCCAGCAGCACTGACCACACTCTGACCACACTGGCCAGCTCAGACCCCCACCCCTCCTCTCCCCAGGACACCCGCACCCCCGCCTCAACAGACAGAGACCCAACACCCCACTGGTCCCTAGCACGCCCACCCCACCCCCTCGGGCACACAGGGACACCCCAAGGTTGCCTCCGCCCTTCCCTGCAGTAGGACCCACCACAGACCTGCTCTGCAGGCCCCTGCCGTCTAGGCCTGGCCTCCGGTGGGAGGGAAGGCAGGGGTCAGGGCACCCTCTCCCCAGAGGACCCCATGAAAGGCACCGCAGAGGAGAGGATGAGGGACACCCACTGGCCAGGCCGAGATCTGGGCCCAAGGAGTCCGGCCAAGACTGAGGCCCAAGCGGGAGAAATGGGGGACACGAGGTCGGTGCCCAGGGATTGACCTCAGGGAACCATTGATCCAGCCCCCCAAGGGGATCCTAGTGCCCCACCCACCCTGTCACAGAGGGACCCATCCCCAGGCACCACTGACGCTGCCCTGGCACGTGACGGGCAGCCACAGAGCTGACCACCCCGTCCCTGTCCAGAGCCACTCCTGGAGGAGGAGAGCTGTGCCGAGGCCCAGAGCGGGGAGCTGGACGGGCTGTGGACCACCATCTCCATCTTCATCACCCTCTTCCTGCTCAGCGTGTGCTACAGCGCCACAGTGACCCTCTTCAAGGTGGGCGGGCCAGGCCAGCTGTCCCTGCTGTCCCCACACAGCGCCCGCACAGTGCC
Source organism: Camelus bactrianus (assembly GCF_048773025.1). NCBI lineage: Eukaryota > Metazoa > Chordata > Mammalia > Artiodactyla > Camelidae > Camelus > Camelus bactrianus. The sequence goes on from NC_133558.1 coordinate 40,229,830, forward strand.
CCTTCCCTGTCCACTCCCTGTTCCTCCATGTCCCTCCCTGTCCCCTCACAGTCCCGTCACTGTCTCCTCACTCTCCCCTCTTGTCCTTTCCGTCCACTGTCTGTCCTCTGTCTCTCCAGTTCATTCTGTTCTCTCACTGTCTCTCTCTGTCCCTGTCGGGACCTCCCTGTCCCTGGCTGTGCCCATGGAGTCCTCACGCCACCCCACCTGAGCACTCTCGCGGCCGGCAGTCCCCGGGCTGGGAGGCCAGGTCCTTGCGGGCAGCTGGCACGAGGGCCCCGGCTGTGCCCACACCCGCCGTCCCTGCAGGTGAAGTGGATCTCCTCCTCGGTGGTGGAGCTGAAGCGGACGATCGTCCCAGACCACAGAAACGTGATCGGGCAGGGGGCCTAGCGTGCCCTCTGGGGGTGTCCACGGCCACCCCAGACCCCAGAGGTACCCCGTTCATCACTCCGAGCTGCTCAGCCACTACGCCGCCCGCTGCCTTGCCAGCTCTGATCTCTCGGCCGTGCTCACCCGCACCTCCATCCTCCGACCTCACGGCCACCACCGACCACACCCTGCACCCTGCCCACCTTCAGGGGACCAAGTGGACAGCAGGTGCTACCACCAACCTGAGCCGAGGGGTCTGCCTGTCCTCACCGGGAGTGCCCGGGGCACCCTGGGGTTCCCTTGGATGAACAGGAGGCTGGCATCCCGGGGCAGTGGGCAGGGATTGCTCTGTGGACACCATCAGGTTGGTCATCAAGCAGGGTCCCCAAGGGGAGGCGCCTGTGTCAGATCCTTGGTGGGAACATACGCAGCCCTGGCCAACGTCTCACAGCAGGGAGGCTTTTGGATGTGCCATCAACGGTCAGCCAAGTACTCAGCTCTGAGAAGGGCCCGGGCCCATGGCCCCTACAGGAGCCAGGCCTGCCAGGAAGGGGGTGAGGTCTCCCCACTCCAGCTTCCCAGAGACGGGCCTGGTGACCGGGTCCCCCACGGGCAGGACACAGCCTCGCTGGATAGAGCAAGAGGGACACTGGCAAAACAGGGCAGTGGCCGCAGCCAGCCTGCCCTGTGGCCAGCGGCCTGAGACACCTTCAGCAGGAGCTCCCCTGCACTGGGCGGTGGGGTGAGAGGCGGGCCCCGGGAGGAGGGAGCCCGACAGCCTGGCGTCCCGGCCCGAGACCCCTGGGCCTCTCCTGTCTTGTCCCTGGATGGGGAGGGGCAGGCCCCACTGCCGGGTGGTGGCAGGGGATGGGGGGCGCGCTACAGCCAGGGGTCACGGCAGGCCTGGCTTGGGAAGCTGTGCATCCTTTCTAAACGTCTGGAGCCCACGAACTTTCTGCGCTGTTTATCTTTGGTTTGGGTTTTTTGTTGGGAGACTCTGGCTTGTCATGTTTTGGGTTGTTCAGACAATAAAGCATCCTTTACCATTCCATAGCTCTCTGGGAATCGCTCTATGTTGCGGCCCCTCCCCTGGTGACTCCACAGCCTGGCCGCCCTCCACACCCTCCCAGCCCCAGGCCCCAGCTCTCCCCCCACCACACCCATCCCTGGGGTTCCCTGGGGGCGCGGAGTCAGCAGCAAGTCCCAGGTGTCGGACGCCTGGTCAGCACGGCTGCTGTAACACACACCACAGTCGGGTTGGAACCACAGAAATTATTGTCTCCCGTCCTGGAGCAGCACGTCCCAGGTCGAGGAGCGTGAAGGCCACTGTGCCCACCGGCTGCCAAGGGTGCAGGGACGGAGTCAGGACTCGGTCCTCCCGGGAGGCCAGACCCTGAGCTCCAGTCCCTCCTGGTGGTTCCATCTCAAAGGAACAGTCTCAAGTCCCAGGAGTCACAGCTGTCTGCCCTTCGCAGGAAACGCTCCAGGAAATGGAGGCCAGCGCCTGGTCGGGGCTGGCTCTGCTGGGCGATCCAGGTCAGCAGTTCAGGAGAGCTCAGTCACCCACGGGACGCGGCCCTGGGCGGCTGGACATTGTCCAAGTGTCTGTGTGAGCCTTTCAGTGTGTCAGGGAAGGGGGGGCGAAATCAATGTGCCGAGTCTGGCTCTACGGCCCCAGGGGAGGCCAGCAGGACAGGCTCCTGGAGGGGAGCAGGGACCAGCACTGAGTGTCTGTCAGTAAAGCCACAGCACCCTAGGGCCGTTGGAAAGGGCCATTCCGGCTTCCTGTGGGGGACAGGCAGACAGACAGACAGACAGAGAGACAGAGGAAGACAGAGAATTTTATGCAGGAAAGGGACAACTTGCCCCACTGTGCTCTACACCGAAGACGGTGAGGCCATGGGGGCGGGCAGCCGGGTCCAGGCGCATCGCCGGCCCTCAGGGACCCTGCCAGGCGTGAGGACACTGGGCACCCTCTGCCTCCAGGGCTCTATCGGGGCTCCGGAAACCATCCTGGGGGTCTCCCCCACTCGCAATTTCCCTTGGACGGAACACCTAACCAACAAGCTGAACCTGCCAATGGTCCCTGCAGCCTGCCCGGTCCCAGGCCCTGCCCCTCACCTCCATCCCCTGGACCACGGATCTGCCTCCAGCCAGACATTCCCACGGGGACACCAGGCCGGTCGATACCGGGCTGGCCCCACGGGTCCCTGAGGAGCATCAGTCCCAGAACAGCTGCCCCCCACCAGGCCTGAGGGCCCCGTCCTGACCCTGGGGCAACACCAGGCCACAGCGCGTCCCCCATGCACAACCCCTCCTGGGCCCCTGGAAGCGAAGTGGCCGACGCCTTCCCTTGAGCCCCTGTGTCAGCACCGGTGTGAGCCTGAGGTCAGCCTCCTGCTGCTCCTGACCCCTCGGGGCCCTGCCCCGGGCAAGACCTCCGACACACTCCTGTCAGTGTCGCACCTCTCCTGCCCGCACCCCCATCCACATCTTACACACACACACACACACACCCACACACACCCCCTGGGATGCCACCCCACTGCGCTCCTGGGCCCCCACCAGGTCCCCCCTCCTCCCGCCCTCCAAGGGGAACGTCTGCCAGTCTGAGCCTTGAATACCTGGATTGCTGTCCGTGTGTGGTGTCCGTGGATGTGGAGAAAAGAAACCCTTGTGCACTGTTGGTGAGAACATAAATTGGCATTACCGTTGTGCAAAACAGTTTGGAAGCCCCTCAAAGAAATTTCAGAAACAACTACCACACTTGCAGCAATCTCACTGCTTAGAATAAACCCGAGCGAACATACAACAGGTCTTAAAGAGGCACTTGAACACCCACTGCACAGCAGCTCCGTTGACAATACCTACCACGAGGCAGGAACTCGAGTGTCCTTCCGTGGATGGACAGATGAGCACGATATGGGCTAAGCGTACAATGGAACAGTACTGCCCCTGAAGAAAGAAGAACATTGTGACGTGTGTGACAGCACGGGGGCACCTGGAGGACATCGGATCGCGTACCGTGAGCCAGGGGCAAGACGGTGAATCGTGTGCGATTCCACTTGTGTGAGCGATTAGGAGTGGCCGCATTCCCAGAAAGAGAAAATACAGAAGTGGCTGCAGCCGGGGGAGAACGGGGGGTTGTTGTTTACGGGCATAGGGTTTCACACGTAAAGATGGGAAGAGTTATGGAGACACAGGTGGTCGTGATTGCACTTTATGAATGTATTTACTGTCCCCAAAACCCGTAGAAAGGTTTGACATGGTACACTTTCTTAGGGGCAAATCCTATTCTTTTACCACAATAAAAAAACCTTTTAAGCAGGAGAAATCTAACCCATTAAATAACATCTGAAAGCCTTCAGGAAGACCTGGAGCCTGTGTCTCTCCCTGTGGAAGAAACCGGTGGCAGCAGGATGGAGCTGCACAGCTGCCTGGCCCAGGGCTGGACCCCCTGTGGAGGCCGGCGGGCGCCGGAGGAGCAGCTTCTCCACACTGACGGCGTGAGGGTGCAGGGCAGTGACAACGTGCACGGCTGTAGCACAGCCCCCCAGCCAAAGGACGGCTCCTTCAGTTTGCTCTCCAACAGGTGTAAACTTCTCTTCTGAACAACCCTAACCTAGAGACACACAAAGGGAAGGGAACGCTAAGAAAGCTGCTTACGGCTTAGCTAACCTGACGTAGAACAAGAACAGCACAACCCACTGCTTGTCGGCCACCGTGGACCACGTTAAGCTTCCCGATTAAAAGACAGCAATACACTTTGTGTCTCCACCTAATGCAGGGAAATTATCTCAGATGTAATATAAAACTGCCAACCCTCCTCCAGGAAAGGCTTCAACTGCCATTGACCATCTTACGTATCTTCGGCTGATGTTCATTTCTCGTGTTGATGAATAACCTCCGTCTTGGGTGTCCATTTTGTCTAAGTTTTTTTATTAGAGCAGTTAGTCCATTTATATTTAAAGTAATTACACAAATGAAAGGATTTACTTCTGTCATTTTTTAATTGTTTTCTAAATATTGTACCTTTCTTGATTCTCAAATTTTCTATTACTCCCTTTTTGTGTTTAATTTTATTTTGCAGTGTGCCATTTTTGTTCTTTTAAAATTTCCATTTCTTTTTTTTTTTTTTTTGTATTTTATTAGTGCTTGTGTTAGGAATTACAGTTGACCTCTTCAGCATATTATGACTATATTGTGTGTGTGAATGCATGTGTGTGTATACATGTCTGTGTGTGTACATGTATGCATATATGTTTATTTATAACAGCTAAAAATAAGGTGAATTTAAAGATACAAATATAGATATATATACATATACATAATAAATAAATAGTACATTAATTTCCTCTGTAGTTCTGTATAGTAAGAGAGACATAAACCTATGCACATGGGGACATGTCATTGTGGTAAAAGAAGAGGAAGCGTGAAAAGTACATTTAAGCCCAGACACAACTACACCAAGCTTTAGGAATTATAATGTGCTGCCATGCATTGTAGATTAGTTAACCCATTCAACTATTTCATGAGGTAGGTATACTTTTGGTGTGGTTTTTGATAGTTAAGATAATTGATGCAAAATGCTTGAAGTTGCATAGGTAGTAAGTGATGACAGTGAATTTGAAATCCAGGTCTCTAAATACGGACTCTAAATCCTGTGATTTTTCCAGTATTTTATAAAATTTACCAACCAGTCAATTCTTAATTGTCCATATGCAAATTATTAATATCAGTCTCATAGTCACCAGCTCATACATCAAAACTTTCTGGTATATTTTAATTTGTTTGTATGTCTTCACTTTAAATCAATGTATGTAACACTTTTGTGTTTGAAAAATTAGCAAAAATTATCAATTTTACATGATAGTATTTTGTAATGTTTCTTGTTCTGTTCACTTTATAAATCTAAATTGACTGTCATTGCTGTATCTTACATCTCAGGGATCATGTTTTCCTTCAGATCCACACTATGCAGAATTGATTCCAAATCCTTGAAGCATAGCTGGATGTGAAATAAATGAAAGTCTGCCTAATACTCAGATTTAGGTCTATAAATTTAGATGGAAAAAATAAGCTGCCAGCTATCACAAGTACGTTCTAAATTATTTTGCTTGGAAAACAGTTCTCCTATTCCACAGATTTTTCACAACTTCTATTTAAATGAGTTGAATGTAAGCCAGTCCTTTTCAGGTACATCTGAACATGAAAATGACCAAATTAAATCATGTTCTCTAAAGACTGACAAGAACTTGATTAAAAAAAAAAAAAGAGTGATTAGCAAATCATAAACTCCATGCAAACACAATCTGCCTGTGAGAAGAGGTCTAAAGGGGCAAACGTGGAAAGTTAGGAGAAAAAAATATTATTTTGGAAGCCATGAAGATTTTATTGTAGGAGTGTTTTTGCTGTAAGTCTAATACCATATTCATAATGCAATCCTGTGCTGTGATATTTTAATCATCAGCCATGTCTCTATTCTTTGATCTAACAAATGCCAGGATAATTTGTCCTATTATTCTAATGAGTTAGGCTTACAGTCCTTTCTGATTTTGCTTACATAATCCTATTAACCATTTCCAGATTAACTATTATTCATAAAATCATTTAATCTTTACCCTATTGACATGAAATCTATCTTAACATCGTTAGCTGTACAGTTCTCCAACCTCTCAGCTTTCGAGTTTCCCAAATATTATATTCATCAATGTTTTATTCACTTTCTCCTGTTTTAAGATACTTTTTTTGCTCTAGGTATTAAATGACTTTTAATATTTTAGATTTCTTTTTTTTTTTTTTTTTTTTTTTTTTGGTTCAGCAGAGAAATAGGGAAGATCTGTATACCTACAAAGAGGGAGTTTTAATGCCCTTAAGTAAAAGAGACAAGTGCAGAGAGAATAGATTTCACAGATAGAAGAACGGGTAATGTTACAGAGCAAGACTAGGGAACTGGAACAACCCATGATTCCAGGGGACCAGGGAAGGACACGGAACTGCCCACAGGCAATGTGGTTTGTGTATGTGTATGAGAGAGAGAGAAGGTGGGGGTGGGGGGAGAGAAGGAAAGATGAGATAGGGAGAAAAAATAGACAGGTGGGTAGATAGACTGATTAACTATAATATATTTCTATTTGTGCTTTTTAAGTGTAGTCAGTCTCAATGAACAACTTTTCACTGGTTGGTGAATTGAATGTGTAAAAGATAATAATAAATGCACTAATAAGATAATTTAATCTTTCCCCCAAAGAGAGGGCCTGCTAAGATGGTGGGGGTGGGGTTACTGCGGACAGGAAAGTCAGTATCATTTTGTGTTTATGCTTCTTATTGGAATAAAATAATTTTTCTCCAAAGATAGGCAAGCCTAATAATTCACTTTTTTATAGTATTCTCAAACTGCCACAATAACTAATATTATAGAATGTCTTCTTGGTTCATAAAGAGCATGATTAATGTGGGCAAATCCACAGAGGATAATGTTTAAGTGTGCTGTGTCATCTGCTTGGCCTTTCCTTCTCAGTTAAGAGTGTCATAACATGCAATCCAGGCAAGTCATAAGAACGTCTTAATGAAATATGCATAGTTTTTAATTAGAAAGAATGGCATATGTATTTTTATGACATTCTTGAATTTTAAATAATAGAAGAAAGTGGAATCCACAACTTAAATTTTGTGCAGCACAATAGACAACAATACACAATGTATAAAAGACTCTACCGTGATGCTTTATTTACTTAATTAATAGCATGTAAAACTTAGATTGAATTAATTTCCACCAGCATCTTATTTAGATATGTGGTCCAATCTTAATGTAACATTAAATGATCTTAAACAGTTTTCTGATGCTTTATAAAATTATTTCCAGCTAAAGAAATTCATACCTGGGTTCATATGATAGAAAATTGGAAAAGTGAACTTTTGTGTGTGGTTGTATAAAGAACATATTGATTGAATAATAATCAGTAATTAAGCATCTACCTCTAGATAGAAAAATTTCAAAATTCTTAAAATGAGAAACACGGAAAATGCTTCTGCAAGTTTCTGCAATGTTTCCACTTAAAATATCATTTTAAAAATGCATAAACATCCAAGTAACTTTATGCGTTGTTGATTGAGTATCAAATATCAAAATACCTCTTTGGACAGGGATTTTATCTTTAAAATATATATTCTTTCCAGGAAAACTATATTATTTGAAACTTCATGGTACGTAAAACACTTTCATGAGTTAATAAATAATTATTTTATTAATATGATTTTAAATGTCAAAGAATAAATTACTAATATGCTTGAGTAATAATGATTAAATGACATTCCCTGGGTCAAAAAGATATAATGTAAAAGAAAAAGACTTGCCTTTTGAGTTAATACAATTTTTTAAGAATTAAACATTTTCATTCAATTACTGTGGATAATTAAGTTGCTCTCATTATTACAAAACATACACACAGATATTGCTTCAAAATATTTGTATTTGTGTGTTTGTGTGTGTGTGTTTAACTAATAAAGCATAAAGAAAGGAAATCTTAAGTTGAAGAAGAAAAGATACTTTTAAATGAAAAATAAATGAGATATCTATAGTTGCTTTTTTATTTTGAATCTTTTGAAAGGTTCAGGTCATTTTACAATCTTGAAAATAGGATACAGTCAATAAAGCTTAAAAATAGCAAATGTATAAAGTTATAGAAATGTTTCTGGTATCAACTTTCCATCTTTCATTAGAAGAAGATATTGACAATAATGGATTATATGAAACAAGGTCTCTTAATGTTGAGTTCTTTTGTATATAGTGCCAGGAGTGCTGAAAAGTGGGAGTAGATGGATTTTTGCTCTTGTTTTTTCCTTGCTATGACACCTGAGTCTCAGGAAAGATAGACTTTGAGTCCATTTGACTCTAGTGCATACGTTGACAGAAGGCAAGTTTGTTGTACTATTCAGTTAGGCAGATCAGCTGTTCACCAAGAACCTGGCACATAACAGACACAAAATAGGTTACAGTTAGACAATGGAGTGAATAGATCTATGGGCTCTTTGGGTTACATTCAAGGCAATTCTAAAAAAGCTTTGGTGGCTGACTTATCAGTTTGTTCTCAAGTAATGAAAACCCTAGTACCAGAAATCCTAGGAAAAGTGTGTCTTAGGATCTCTTACCCTTTAGATTGAAGTTTGTACTGGAGTTGTCCTGGGAATGCCCTGGTTATTTTATTAGAGCCTAGAGGTCTTTTCCAACATAATCATACTAAAGGAATACAGTGTTCTGAAGAAACTTTAGGGGATATATCTCTTTAAAAAATATCTACATATACATTATGTCTGAGTATATACCTACATGTATGCTTATATATGTTATATATATAATATATATATATGCAAATATATAATTTGTTACAGGTATACCTTGTATACATTTAGATTTTGGAGTTGATTTGTATCTGCTTGAGACCATCTTTACTGTTATAAAGCTACAGAGATACAGGATTAGGAGCATTCGGAAGAGAACTGCCATTTAGGTGTCTTTGAGTCCTAAGAGGGATTCTGAAAGATCTCTGGCTCACAGAAGATAATACTAGCTATATATTTAAAGAATAAATGGCCAGGTTCCTTTCTTTTCTCCTTCCTTTTTTTCCCTTTTATTTCTGCTTCCTTTCTCCCTTAATTTTACATACAGTACAGGTACAGAAGGAAACAACATGTACAAAACAAGAGTGAACGTTTCTCATGTGTTTTTGGAGACTGTCGCTGTCTTCAGTTCTCTGTTCCCTTTCCAAGGAAGCCCAGTCATCATTAGGTACACCTTTATGCTTTTCTTTCTTTTCTTTTCTTTTCTTTTCTTTTCTTTTCTTTTCTTTTCTTTTCTTTTCTTTTCTTTTCTTTTCTTTCTTTCTTACTTTCCTCATAGTTACCATGATAGTCTGCAAACTCCTGGCCCATAAACATATACATACATGGGCCAAGAATATTATGTATGTATCTAATGAGCCGGATGAAGTTTTACTTCTTTTGCTTGTATTTTCACCACTAAACTCCTTATATCCTAAACACTAACCCTTCACCCCAACCATATTCTTTTAATATTTACTCTTAACAAAACAACAAATATAATAAATATTTTATTGAAAGTGTGTTCTTTTGAGGGGCACAGGGAATGATCAATTTAATATAAAGTGAATGCTTTTAATTATGAGCATCAGAGTGTATTTTACATTGATTCATGATACCATGAAGATTAGTGAACAAGGAAACATGTAATAAGCATATTGCTACAGGTATATGTAGATGGGGTTTAGAAGAGAATCACAGAATTACATTAATAATATAAAACAGGTTAAAAAAGGTAAATTGCCTTTGAAAATGCTCAAATTTTTAACATACCTTATTAAAAATCTAGTTAAGAATTTGACAGGTATCCAATTAATGTAAAAAATAAAAAGGAATGAGATAGGTACTTAAATATAAGATTCAAAGCCAAGAAAACAACTCAAATACACATTTTAACTGCTGGAGGGACAACATGGTATCTTAATAACACAATTCAAATCTTTGCCCAAGATACTCATTTTTTGCAACTTTGTGATTAATTTATATATCTGAGCTGTATAGTAGAGATTTGAAGCAGAAGATTGAACTGGGGAAAAATACTTCTTGAAACAGCTATAGATTTTGAGTAAACACATAAATAATTCAACATGTTGGTTATATTAATCAATTAGTCTATATCCATAATTATATTTTGTTATGCATATGTATGAGTACAAATTTTATGTATTGATATTTCTTTATAATTTCATTTTTTATCTGTTCTTTCATGTTCATTGCTTCTGCATTATTTACCTGCTATATTGTTTGTTCATACAAGTTTCTTTCTTATAGAAGTGTGCCTTTCATCGTCATGCACGTTTCCCTTTACTTTGTTAAATATCTCCTTTGTCTTGATATTACTTTTGCATTTTCAATATTATTTTTCTTTATATTTGACAGATATAATTTTGCCAACCACTTATTAGTACTTTATTATATTTTCTATCTTAAGATTTAATTTATATTTTAATTTAAATATAAAATTCATTGATATGAATGTATCTCAATATGGTTTTAATGGTCATTTTGTTACTTCACAACCGATTGCATATTTTAGTTTTATCTTGAATTTTTAATGTCAAGAAAGTTGACACTGTCATTCCTGTTTTATAAACAGATGTTTGTTTTTATTCTCGATCCCTTGCTTCCCTCAAATCTTCAGCTGAGATCAGTTTATTTTTGTGAAGTATAACCTTTAGAATTCCATCAGTGAGGGCATTTGGGCAGTAAATATTATCAAGTTTTACTTGTTCAAATATATCTATTTTTTATGGACTTTTAAAAAAGATTTTTGTTTGTTTTGTTAATGGAGGTACTGGGGATTGAACCCAGTTTTATATTCCCTTCCACTAAATTCAAAATTATACACTCTGTTTGTTTAATGGTTAACCTATAATTTATATTAAGCATTGTTAACATTTCAACATATAAATTTAATTCAATCTTTTGCTTTCCTTTTAGCTAACAAAGACCTTAGATCAATGTCAATGCATTTACCACTCCAACCTTTCTGCTGTTTTCATGTTTTAATTATATTTTATTTAATCACAAGACATTTTATTACTATGAAGTGTGACTTGAATAGTGTTTACTTGCTTTGTTCATGGATGTCTTTCTTTAATTTCCTTTTCTTTGTTCTATTTCAGACTCCCTAGCTAGAATAACATTCCTTCGGCCTAAAGTTAATTCCTTTACAATTCTGTTTACACTTCCAAAAATTGAGAAGAAAATGGCCAACAAATTAATACAAACATTAATGATATTTATGTAGTATTTTCACATAAAAATAAATAAATGTGACCCTTAAATATATGAAAAAAGCTTAAACCTATAAATCCTTATAATAAAGGATTTCAAAATAATATACTGCAAGAACATTATTCAGCTACCAAATTATCAACAAATGAAATGTCTGACAACATATTCTGTTGGCCAGCCTCTAAATAATGATGCATTCTCAAGCATTGCTGATGGGAATGAAAAACAGTACAACTCTATGGAGGGGATTTTGCAATACCTAATGAAAGTATACACACGGTCACCTTATAAATTCAGGAATCCTATTTCTAATAATCTGTCCAAAGATACAATGGCATGAACATAAAATGTTATATTTCATCTTTATTATACGAAAAAATTATCAATAAAAAAAATTATTATTTTTAACTCTTACGGCCCTCTTCCCTCTGTCCCAGGGCTAATGCCCCACCGCCCCGCCCCCCGCCAGGCCCCGATCGGTTCCGCTCGGCCGCACTCGCCACGACCCGAGCAGCAGGAGCCCGAGCACGAGGGTCCGCGCTTCCGGAGGGAGGAGGGTGGCGCGCACGCACGCGCGGATACGCACGCGCGTAAACGCATGCGCGGATGCGCCTGCGCAGACGCCAGAACTGCCCGGAGCTTGAGGAAGCTGGGCATTTCTGCAGCGGCTCCCGAGGAAGAAGGTGGTCTGGGGACTGGGCTGCCGCTTGCCGTAACCTCCGCAGCCGCGGCCGGGCAGGTAAGGGGGCGCTGGTGGGGGCGTGCAGGTCGGGGAGCCGGCGGGTGGGGCCTGGGCTGCGCGTTTGAGGAGGCTCACGGGTTGAGGGTGCGTGGGTGAGGCCCCAACCGCGCGGCCAGTCAGGACCCTGAGGCGAGTGCGGGCCGCCGCCGTGGTTCGTAGTGCCCCCCCCACTCCAACGTTAATAGTCCCTGAACCCCGTTTCTTTGCTGCAGCTTCTACCCGGGTTTGGGGAAGCGAATGCAGCCCCGGGAGGTGGGAGGGCGCCTGAAGGGCCCGGGAGTACTTCCGACCGGCCCTCAGGTCATGGCCTGCTCCCGCGAGGCGGGTGCGTTGCTGTCGCGGAGCTGCGGTAGGAAGGGGGTTGCGCGTGCGAACTCCTGGATTTGTTACCGATCCCTCGCGGCCTGGGGCGGCCTCTGCTACCCCATGTTCGCGGGGTGCACGTCTGGCGGTCAGTCGGCGAGGCTTTGTTGTCAGGGTGCGGGGGCGGCGGCGGGCGGTGGCGACGGGCGGCGGCGGACGGCGGACTTCGGCGGCCGCGGGCGGCGGCGGCCGCGGGCGGCGAGCTGCGGCGGCGGCCAGCGGCGACTGCGGGCTGCGGCGGCGGGCGGCAAGCTGCGGCGGCTTGGAGGTGTGCCCCTGGGAGCCAGCCAAGTTGCTCCTATCTACCCCGTGTGTTCTGGGGGCGGCCTGTCCTGCCGCAGGTTCCCAGGACTCGGGGTATTGGGTATGGAGACCCGGCCGCAGGGGCAGCGGGATGTTCCGTCCCCGCCGCCCCGCCCGGCCCGCCGCTCCGCCGCCCGTCCCCGCTTGGCCCGCCAGGCCCCGATCGGTTCCGCTCGGCCCCACTCGCCACATCCCGTGCAGCAGGAGCCCCAGCCCGAGGGTCCGCGCTTGCGGCGGGAGAAGGAGGGCCGCGCACGCACGCATGGGCGAATGCGCCAGCGCGGACGCCAGAACTGCCCGGAGCTTGGGAAGGTGGGTGCTCCTGCAGCGGCTCCTTAGGAAGAAGGCGGTCTGGGGACTGGGCTGCCGCTGGCTGTCGCCTCCGCTGCCGCCGCCGGGCAGGTAACGGGGCGCCGGTGGGGGCGTGCAGGTCGGGGAGCCGGCGGGTGGGGCCTGGGCTGCACGTTTGGAGAGGCTCACGGGTTGAGGGTGCGTGGGTGAGGCCCCAACCGCGCGGCCAGTCAGGACCCTGAGGCGAGTGCGGGCCGCCGCCGTGGTTCGTAGTGCCCCCCCCACTCCAACGTTAATAGTCCCTGAACCCCGTTTCTTTGCTGCAGCTTCTACCCGGGTTTGGGGAAGCGAATGCAGCCCCGGGAGGTGGGAGGGCGCCTGAAGGGCCCGGGAGTACTTCCGACCGGCCCTCAGGTCATGGCCTGCTCCCGCGAGGCGGGTGCGATGCTGTCACGGGGCTGCGGTGGGATGGGGGCTGTGCGTGCGAACTCTTGGAGTTCTTACTGGTTCCCCAGCGTCCTGGGGCGTCCTCTGCTACCCCATGTTCGCGGGGTGCACGTCTGGCGGTCAGTCGGCGAGGCTTTGCTGTCAGGGTGCGAGGGCGCGGCGGGCGGTGGCGACGGGCGGCGGCGGACGGCGAGCTGCGGCGGCAGCGGGCGGCGGCGGCTGCGGGCGGCGAGCTGCGGCGGCGTGGAGAAGGTGTGCTCCTGGGAGCCAGCCAACTTGCTCCTGTCTACCCCGTGTGTTCTGCGGGCGGCCTCTCCTGCCGCAGGTTCCCAGGACTCGGTGTATTGGGTATGGAGACCCGGCCGAAGGGGCAGCGGGGTGGTCCGTCCCCGCCGCCCCGCCCGGCCCGCCGCTCCTCCGCCCGTCCCCGCTTGGCCCGCTAGGCCCCGATCGGTTCCGCTTGGCCGGACTCGCCACATCCCGGGCAGCAGGAGCCCCAGCCCGAGGGTCCGCGCTTGCGGCGGCAGGATGAGGGGCGCGCACTCACGCGCCTATACCCCGGCGCGGACTCCCGAACTGCCCAGAGCGTGGGGAAGTTGTGTGTTCCTGAGAGGCTCCCAAGGTGGAACGCGGCCTGAGGTCTGGGTGGCCGCTTGCCGCCGCCTCCGCTGCCGCCGCCGAGCGCATAAGGGGCGCTGGTGGGGGCGCGCAGGTCGGGAGCCTTCGGGTGACGCCCGGGCTGCGCAGTTGGAAGGGTAGCGGTGCGTAGGTGAGGCCCGGGACTCGAGAACCGTTAGGACTTTGAGGTGCGTCGGGGCCACCGCGTGGTTCGTGGTGCCCACTCCCCACCACTTTAGTAGTCCGGGAACGCCGCCTCTTCGTTGCCGCTTATACCCGGGGGAAAGCGCGTACCACCCAGGAGATGGGAGGGCACAGGTCGGCCAGGGAACACCCACTGGCCCTCAGGCCATGGCCTGCTCCCGCAAAGCGAGTGCGGTGCTGTCGCGGGGGTGCGGTGGGATGGGGGCTGTGTGTGCGAACTCTTGGATTTCTTACTGATTCCCCCGCGGCCTGTGGCGTTCTCTGCTACCCCATGTTCGCGTGGTGGACGTCTGGCAGTCAGTCTGCTCCTGGGAGGCGAGGCTTTGCTGTCACGGTGCAGAGGCGTTGGCCGGCTGAGGTGGCGGGCGGCGTTTAGCGGCGCCGGGCGGCGGCGCCGTGGAGAGGGTGTGCTCCTGGGAGCCAGCCAAGTTGCTCGTATCTACCCCGTGTGCTGTTCTGGGGGCGCCTATGCTGCCGCAGGTTCACAGGACTCAGGGCATTGGTTATGGAGAGCGGGCGGGAGGGGCAGCCGTGTGGTCCGGCCCCACCGCACCGCCCGACCCGCCGCCACGCCTCCCGTCTACCCTTGGCCCGCCATGCCCCGATCGGTTCCGCTGGGCCCGACTCGCCACATCCCGGGCAGCAGGGGCCCCAGCCCGAGGGTCCGCGCTTGCGTCGTGAGAAGGAGGTGCGCGCACGCACGCGCGGATGTCCCGTAGTGGACGCCGGATCGCCCCGCTGCGTGTGAAAGCTGGGCGCTCTTGCAGCGGCTCCCGAGGAAGAAGGCGTTCTGGGGACTGGGCTGCCGCTTATGTTCGCTTTGTCTGCCACCGCCGGGCAGGTAAGGTGGCGCTGGTGGGGGCGTGCAGGTCGGGGAGCCGGCGTGTGGGGCCTGGACTGCACGTTTAGAGAGGCTCATGGGTTGGCAGTGCGTGGGTGAGGCCCCAACCGCGCGGCCAGTCAGGGCCCTGAGGCGAGTGCGGGCGGCCGCCCTGGTTCGTGGTGCCCCCCTCCCCAACGTTAGTAGTCCCTGAACCCCGTTTCTTTGCTGCAGCTTTTACTCGGCTTTGGGGAAGCGAATGCGGGCCCGGGAGCACTTCCGACCGGCCCTCAGGTCATGGCCTGCTCCCGCGAGGCGTTTGCGTTGCTGTCGCGGTCTGCGGTAGGAAGGGGGTTGCGCGTGCGAACTCCTGGATTTGTTACCGATTCCTCGCGGCCTGGGGCGTCCTCTGCTACCCCATGTTCGCGGGGTGCACGACTGGCGGTCAGTCGGCTAGGCTTTGCTGTCAGGGTGCGAGGGCGCGGCGGGCGGTGGCGACGGGCGGCGGCGGACGGCGAGCTGCGGCGGCGACAGCGGGCGGCGAGCTGCGGCGGCGGCCAGCGGCGACTTCGGTCGGCGGCAGCGGGCGTCGAGCTGCCGGCGGCGGCGTTGGGCGGCGAGCTGCGGCGGCGTGGAGAAGGTGTGCTCCTGGGAGCCAGCCAACTTGCTCCTGTCTACCCCGTGTGTTCTGCGGGCGGCCTCTCCTGCCGCAGGTTCCCAGGACTCGGTGTATTGGGTATGGAGACCCGGCCGAAGGGGCAGCGGGGTGTTCCTTCCCCGCCGCAACGCCCGGCCCGCCGCTCCTCCGTCCGTCCCCGTTTGGCCCGCCAGGCCCCATTCGGTTCCGCTCGGCCCCACTCGCCACATCCCGAACAGCAGGAGCCCCAGCCTGAGGGTCCGCGCTTGCGGCGTGAGGAGGGGCACGCACGCACGCGCGGATGTCCCGTCGTGGACGCCGGATCGCCCCGCTGCGTGGGAAAGCTGGGCGCTCCTGCAGCGGCTCCCGAGGAAGAAGGCGTTCTGGGGACTGGGCTGCCGCTTATGTTCGCCTTCTCTGCCAACGCCGGGCAGGTAAGGTGGCGCTGGTGGGGGCGCGCAGGTCGGGAGCTGGCGGGTGAAGCCAGGCCTGCGCAGTTGGAGAGGGTCGCGTGTAGCGGTGCGTAGGTGAGGCCCGGGCCTCGCGACCCGTTAGGACCTTGAGGTGGGTCGGGCCACCGCGTGGTTCGTGGTGCCCACTCCCCACCACATTAGTAGTCCGGGAACGCCGCCTCTTCGTTGCCGCTTATACCTGGGGGGAAGCGGGTGCCCCCCAGGAGATGGGAGGGCACCGGACGGCCAGGGAACACCGACTGGCCCTCAGGCCATGGCCTGTTCCCGCGAGGCGGTTGCGGTGCTGTCTCGTGGATGTGGTGGTGGGATGGGGGCTGCGCGTGCGAACTCCTGGATTAGTTACCGATTCCCCCGCGGTCTGGGGCGGCCTCTGCTTCCCCATGTTCGCGGGGTGCACGTTTGGCGGTCAGTCTGCTCCTGGGAGGCGAGGTTTTGCTGTCAGGTTGCGGTGGCGGCGGTGGACGGAGGCGGGCGGCGTCGGCGTGGAGAGGGTGTGCTCCTGGGAGCCAGCCAACTTGGTCCTATCTACCCCGTGTGTTGTTCTGGGGGCGGTCTCTGCGGCCGCAGTTTCCCCGGACTCGGGGCATTGGGTATGGAGACCCGGCTGGAGGGGCAGCGGGGTGCGCTGTCCCCACAGCCCCGCCCGCCCCGCCGCCACGCAGCCCTTCCCAACTTGGCCCACCAGGCCCCGATCGGTTCCGCTCGGCCCCACTCGCCACATCCCGAGCAGCAGGAGCCCCAGCCCGAGGGTCCGCGCTTCCGGCCTGAGGAGGAGAGGCGCGCACGCACGCGCGGAAGCGCCGGCGCAGATGCCGGATCAGCCTGGAGCCTGGGGAAACTGCGTTCCTGCAGCGGCTCCCGAGGAAGAAGGCGGTCTGGGGACTGGGCCCTGGTTCGTGGTGCCCCCCTCCCTAACGTTAATAGTCCCTGAACCCTGTTTCTTCGCTGCAGCTTGTACCCGCGTTTGGGGAAGCGAATGCAGCCCCGGGAGGGAGAGGGCGCCTGACGGGCCGCGGAGCACTTCCGACCGGCCCTCAGGTCTTGGCCTGCTCCTGTGAGGCAGTGGGATGGGGGCTGCGCGTGCGATCTCCTGGATTAGTTACCGATTCCCCCGCGCCCTGGGGTGGCCTCTGCTTCCCCATGTTCGCGGGGTGCATGTTTGGCGGTCAGTCTGCTCCTGGGAGGCGAGGCTTTGCTGTCAGGGTGCTGGGGCGGTGGTGGTCTGCGTTGGCGGATGGCGGCTGTGGGCGGTGGCGGGGAGAGGGTGTGCTCCTGGGAGCTAGTCGACTTGTTCCTCTGTATCCCGTGTGCTGTTCTGGGGGCGGCCTCTGCTGCTGCAGGTTCCCAGGACACATGTCTTCATGTCAGTCTGTTCCTTGTAGGAGGATGCAGTGAGGTCAAGGGGCAGCATCAGCGGTGGGCAGGGACTTTCCCAGGACCCGGCCCTGGCCCAGGTAGCTAACTCTCTTTTCTTTTGCTTCCTGAGTTGGTGGGTGTAACGGCTTTTGCATTATAGGTTATTTCCAGATGTTGAGCCCAGGTTTCTGTGCTATACAGAAGAACCTTTTTAAAAAATCTTTTATGTGTAGTGGCTAACATTTGTAAATCTCAGACTCCCACCCGATTTCTCTTCTCACCCTCTTTCCCTGGTAACCGTAAGATTGTTTACTAAGTCTGCAAGTCTGTTTGTGTTTCGTAGGTTGAGTTCATAGTGTCTTTTGTTTTCGATTGCACATATGAGTGATACGGTATTTTTCTTTCTCTTTCTGGCTCATTTCACTTAGAATGATGATCTCTAGGTCCATCCATGTTGCTGCAAATGGCATTTTTACCTTTTCTATGGCAGAGTAGTATTCCATTGTATAAATACACTGCAGCTTTTTTATCCAGTTGTGTGTTGCTTCATTTAAGTTGCTTCCATGTGTTGGTTATTGAGTATGTAGTGGTGCCGTGAATACTGGGGTGGAGCTATCTTTTCGGATTGGAGTTCCATCTGGATATATACCCAGAAGTGAGATTGCTGGATCACAGGGTAAGTGTATTTTTAGTTTTATGGGGAATTTCCAAACTGTTCTCCCTAATGGCTACACCAAACTACATTCCCACCAGCAGTGTAAGAGGGTTCTCTTTTCTCCACACCCTCTCCAGCATTTAGATTTATGAACTTTTGAGTGATGGCCATTCTGACTGGTGTGAGCTGCTAGTTCACTGTAGTTTTGATTTGCGTTTCTCTGGTAATTAGTGATATTCAGCATTTTTTCATGTGCCTGTTGGCCATTTGTAGTCTTCATTGGAGAAATGCTTGTTTAGGTCTTCTGCCCGTGTTTTGATTGGGTTGTTTGTTTTTGTTACTAAGTTTTGTGAGCTGTTTATATATTCTGGAAATGAAGTCTTTGTCAGTTGAATCATTTACAAATATTTTCTCCCATTCTGTAGGTTTTCATTGAGTTTTGCTTATGGTTTCCTTTGCTGTGCAAAAGCTGATAAATTCAGTTTGGTCCCATTTGTGTGTTTATTTTTGCTGTTATTTTTATTGGTTGGGTAGACTGCCCTAGGAGAACATTGCTGAGATGTATGTCAGGTGATGTTTTGCCTATGTTTTCTTCTAAGAGTGTTTTGTCTTACGTTTAAGTTTTTAAGCCATTTTGAATTTGTGTGTGTGGTGTGAGGGAGTAGTCTAATTTCATTGATTTACATGCAGCTGTCCAGTTTTCCCTACACCATTTGCTGAAGAGACTGTCCTTACTCCATTGTATGTTCTGGCCTCCTTTGTCAAAGATTAATTGACCAAAAGTTTGTGGGTTTATATCTGGGCTCTCTGTGCTGTTCCATTGATCCATATGTCTGTTCTTGCTTCAATACCATGCTGTTTTGACTGTAGGCCTGTAGTGTTGTGTGCAGGCTGGGAGGGTTATTCCTCCAGCTTCATTTGTTTTTCCTTAGTAATGCTTTGGTAATTCTGGTCTTTTGTGATTCCGTGTAAGTTTTAGGATAATTTGTTGTAATTCTTTGAAAAATGTCCTGGGTAAGTTGATGGGGATCACATTAAATCTGTAGATTGGTTTGTGCAGTGTGGGCATTTTAACAATATTAATTCTTCCAATGCAAGAACATGGGATGTCTTTCCATTTCTTTAAGTCCTGTGAAATTTCCTTAGTCAGTGTTTTGTAGGTCTCCACATAGGTCTTTCACTTCTTTGGTCGGATATATTCCTAAATATTTTATTTTTTTAGATGCAGTTTTAAAAGGGGTTATTACTTTCATGTAAAGATACGCCACTCATTTCTGTATGTTGATGTTGTGTCCTGCTACCTTGCTGAATTCTTTCATTAGCTCTTAACAGTTTTTGTGCGGAGCCTTTAGGGTTTTCTGTATATAGTGTCATGTCACGTAATGATACGTAATGACAGTTTTACCTCTTCTCTTCCAACTTGGATTCCTTTTCTTTCTTTTTGTTGTCTAACTGCTGTGGCCAGCAGTTTCAATACTGTATTGACTAGAGGTGGTGAGAGTGGGCATCCCTGTCTTCTTCCAGATAGTAGTGGAAAGGCTTTCAGCTTCTCACCGTAGAGTATTATGCTGGCTGTGGGTTTCTTATAAATAGCTTTAATTATATTGATATATGTTTCCTCTGTACCCACTTTGGTAAGACCATGGGCTCAGTGCAGTCATGGGGCTGGGAGGACGGTAGCAGCAGTGGCTGCGGTGGTGGGAGGAGGGCGGCTGCCCCTTGTGAGCCAGTCATTTGCTCCTGTCTCCCCTGTGGCCTGGCCTGGAGGCAGCCTCTGCTTCCCCAGGTTCACTGGACCCATGTCTTTAGGTCAGTCTGCTCCCAGGAGGCTGCCGTGATGTGGTCACGGGGCAGGACTGTGGTGTTGGGAGTGAGGCTGCCCTATGCAAGCCCTTGGATTTACTCCCATCTCCCACGTGGCCTGGCCTGAGGGTGGCCTCGGCTGCCCCAGGTTCCGCTGTAGGTTTGTCCCGAGGCCAGCCAGCTCCCAAGAGAGGGGCGTGGTGCAGTCAGGGAGCAGGGGACAGCTGGGGGAGGGGGCCTGCCTTGTAGGAGCTGGCCTCTTTGCTCCAGTCTTCCTTCTGGCCTGGCTGGGGGGTGGCCTCTGCCACCCCAGGTCGCAGGACACACGTGTCCCAGTCTGCCTGCTCCTGGGAAGCGGGCGTGTCATAGTAGACATGGGGGGCGGGGATTCTGCCCTGGAAAATTTTGACAAGACAAATATTTTTGCCTTTACCACTGGCTAAAAGAAAAAAGAGGGAAAAATAGGAAATAAAGAATGAAAAAAATGGAAAGGAAAGAAAGAAAAGAAAGTTTTGTCATACAGATCTATTTGCAATATAAACTAGATATTTTATACTTATTATATTTCTAGTTTGTAGTTTATGTTATAAGCTAATAGTAGCAATTTACCAGAGGTAAGAGAATATGTAAATTTATTCTTGTACCTTCACATTGTGGAATAATATAAAGTGGAAAAGATAAGTCAAAGGTTGCTCTGGTGATAGGAATCAAGGTTAGTATCAATTAGTAATGTTTTTTACAAACTATAAGAAGGGAAAAAACTAAGCAATAAACTGTTTTTTTAGGCATTTATGTCATTTTTTCTCTCTCATGGCTTTTGGAACTTATACAGTATTATGTATTTACCACACGTATTTAATTTACTAAGGTCTTAAGTTGAAAAGTATTTTGATCTTTGTTCCAAGCAAGAAAGGGAATTTAGAGTCCTTCAGTTTTGATCTTCCTTTTCCTGGCTAATATATCATTATTGTTAAATATGTTATTTTACTTTTTTAATCCCAACATACTGAACATACTGTGTTTTATGTACATACATACTGTTTATTTAGATTTACCTATAAGTTTTCATTCCTGTCTGGGGTCATTGATTTTCCTGAAGCACATCTTTTAGTATGTCCTATACATGTTCAAATATAGAGATCTTCTGATGATAAACTCTTGATTATATTTATCTATAAATACTTGCCTTTTACTCTCAATGTTGAATAATTTTATAAGATACAAAATTCTAAGTTTATCAGTATTTTCCCTCATTCCTTTGTAAACGCTGTTCCAATGTCCATTAGCCTTCATTGCTGTTGAGAAGTGTGCTTTCATCTTAGAATCTGTTCCAATTTGGTGTTCTGTATTTTGTCTGTGGTTCCTGTGAACATCCTTTCTCTTTGGAATGCTGTAGTTTCACCATGTAATGACTTGTTCTGGACTTGTCCTTACCTTCTTGGGATATTTTATGTATTGCAGACTTTAGAAGCATGCCCTCCTTTTTAAATGAGTTTTAGAAATACCTGAACTGCTATCTCTTTAAATATTTTCTCTAATCTGTTGTCTAAATGTAATCCTGTCTGTGATCCCAACCAGAGAAGTTTTGTAACTTTCTTCTGTCCCACAGATCCTATCTTTTAATTCTTTAATTTTCTCAGTTTTGTCTAATCTGTGGCTTCACCCATCAATGTAACTTTCATTATAATTTTATTTTTATTTTCTGTAAGTTCGATTTTTTAATGTTTGCTTATTTCTCCTAATTACTCACTGATCTATAAGTTTGTAATTTCGTTTTGTTTTTAGACACTTTTTTTTTTTGCTTAGCCATCTTTCAGTCTACGTATTCTCACTGTAACAATTTCACCAGCTAGAAACCGTGGGAGCTTAAATGTATTTTTTATTTCTTTTATTTTGACATAGATTGTCTTTCCTTTCCCATATGTTTGTTGATAATGTATATGAGGTCAAGATCAATTTCACCCTATGGCAACCTGAAGTGTCTACATTAGTGACTGTTTTCTGCAAAAGTAGCTTGCTTCTTTTCTACTGGGAAGAGGCAGAACGTAGCTCATTTCAGGGCAACCACCACCTCTAAGGGGCTTCATTTCTGAGTCAGTCTACAGATCAGGTATTCTTCTTAGTTATTTGATAACACAACACACAAACACACACTGTCGTGGCGGGTTCCTAGGTGGCCAGGCCAGCTCTGCTGCGTGCTTGGCTCTCCAGCCGTGGGCTTCTAACATGGACACTTTTAACTCTCCCGTCCCTCTTCCCTCTGCCCCAGGGCTAATGAAGACGGTCCCTGCACCCACCTGGGCTGAGCCCAGGCCATGCACACAGCCCACCGCCTGCAGTCTATCACTCAAGTAGGCCCCCTGGCCGCTGCAAGTCTGCGTGCCCAGTACCTCTGCCCTAGGGATCCAGATCACAATCCGGGCCATCAACCACACAAGCCCACAGGCCAGTGGCGGGCAGCCCGGGTCCACCCTGACCTGCTGGCTGAGACGAGTCACAGGGCGCCGGGGTCAGGGCGCCCGGGTGGGAATTGGAACCGCCTCCAGCCCAGCCTGCAGAGCCCTGTGGCCTCGGACACTAGCTGTGCAGCCACACACTAGGCCTGCTCCCGCGTAGGCTGGTGGCAGTCACTATGGTGACCCTAACCCAGACTTCCCTGCCCCATCCACGGGGTGAGTTGTGAGGGGGTCAGCACTTGGATCGAGGGAGGAATCCCGCGGTGGGGGGGGGCAGGCTGAGGGGTATGGGGCCAGTCAGAGTGGAATTGGCTTAGCTGAGGGGTGAGGGGAACCATCTCTGGATGTTGCGGGTCCTGCAGTGAGGCATGAGGCGTGAGCTTGGGGTGTGGGGGCCATAGCGAGGTGGTGTGGGGGCGGAGACTTCCGTGTGAGGAGGAGCCTCCTCTTGGGGGTCACGTCGGAGACTGGGCCTGACCGGCGGTGTTGGGGGGCAGTAACGGGGAGGGGGAGGCGAGTAGGGGGAGTGGGGCTGGGGTTTGTGGCCTGGCCCGGGGCCGGTGGTGGTTCCGGTTGAGTGCAGTGACCTGGTCTGCGGCGGACTCGGGCATTGGGTATGGAGACCGGGCCGGAGGGGCAGCGGGGTGGGCCGTCCCCGCCCCCCCCCCGCCCCCCCCCGCTTGGCCCGCCAGGCCCCGATCGGTTCCGCTCGTCCCTACTCGCCACATCCCGAGCAGCAGGAGCCCCAGCCCGAGGGCCCGCGCTTGCGGCGGGAGGAGGAGGGGCGCGCACGCACGCGCGGATGCGCCGGCGCGGACGCCGGATCGGCCCAGTGCGTGGGAAAGCTGGGCGCTCCTGCAGCGGCTCCCGAGGAGGAAGGCGGTCTGGGGACTGGGCTGCCGCTTGCTGTCGTCTCCGCTGCTGCCGCCGGGCAGGTAAGGGGGCGCTGGTGGGGGCGTGCAAGTCCGGGAGCCAGCGGGTAGGGCCTGGGCTGCGTGGTTGGAGAGGCTGACGGGTTGGGGGTGCGTGGGTGAGGCCCCAACCGCGTGGCCAGTCAGGACCCTGAGGCGAGTTCGTGTGGCCGCCGAGGTTCGTGGTGCCCCCCTCCCCAACGTTAGTAGTCCCTGAACCCCGTTTCTTCGCTTCGTTTCTTGGTTATAGAGAAGGACACGGAGACGGTGGAGTAGAAGGACACAGAGCACATTCACATTACATCTACATGTGGAGCATATCTCACTGGAGAAAAATGGAGACTGGCAGAGAGACTCCTGCACAGCCAAGGCGCTGAAGATAGGTCCACGAGGAGTCACGAAGGGATGGAAGAGAGGTTCTCGATTTGGAACGCAGCCTCGAGGAGGGGACCCGGGACAGGGAGACACGTCATGGCCCGGAGGTCTTCCCTGGGGCGTGGGCAGCTTGAGAGCGTTAGTAATAAGAATGCTAACCAAGTTAGGGAAAAGAAGAGATGAAAACAGTTTGAAGCTTTACAGGGACCTGGAAAATATAAAAAGAGAACCCCTCACCAGAGGGCTACAGTAGCTAAAACTTAAAACACTGGAAGGGGCGAACAGGAGACTAGGTGACACCGGAGACCCCACGTGACCTGGAAGACAGAACCATGGGAATTACCCAGTCAGAACTACAAAAGGAAAAACAACTTTTTTTTTTTTAAAATTGAGAGCAGTTTAAGGAATCTATGGAACTACATCAACTGTCCTAACATTGGCATGTTCGGGCTCCCAGAAGCAGAAGAGAGAGAGAAAAATGTTGAAATCGTACTTAATGAAATTATGGCAAAAACTCAACAATCATGAAGAAAGAGAGACATTTCCAGGCGTAGGAATCACACAGTCCCTAGCAAACTGAACCCAGAGAGACCCACACCAAGACACGTCACAATTAAATTGGCAAAAGTTAAGGATAAAGAGAGAATTCTGAAGACAGAAAGAGAACAACAGAGTCACGTACAAGGAACTGCCACAAAGGTAGCAGTTGATTTTTCTGCAGAAACTCTGCAGACCAGATGGGAGAGGCATGATCTATACAAATGCTAAATGGAAAAAACCTACAACCTAGGGGATGTCACCCTGGAAGATTGTCGTTTAGACCTAAAGGAGAGACAAGAACTTCTCAGGCAAGGAAACCCTGGAGCAGTTCATCAACCCTCAGAGACATGTCAAAGGTCTTCCTGGAGGGGAACACACAGGCTATTGCAAGACGCAAGAATTTACAGCAAAGGCAAATCCCACTAAGAGGCAAATTAAAGCCTGAGGGTCATCAACTAAATAAGCAAAAGATTAAAAGATAAAATACATAAAATTAACTGTGACTGCAGTAAACAGCAGTTCACAGGAAGAAGTAAAATATAACATCAAAAAAAAAAACGGGGGTGGGTCACAGAGGAAACAAACAAAAAAAATCAGACACGTGAAAAGCTGCTCACATTCCTAATCATTAGGGAAATGTAAATCAAAACCAAAATGAGACGTCACCACGAAGACTACAAATAAGAAATATTGGTGAAGAGATGGGGTAAACGGAACCCTTGTCGCTGTTAGCAGGAGTGCAAATTGGTGCAGCCTCTGGGGAAAACAGTAAGGAAAATCCTCAGAAAAACTAAAGATAGAGCTATCACACGGTCCAGCAATTGCACTCCCGCGTATACATCCGAAGGAAACAAAAACAAGAATTTGAAAAGATACATGCACCCCAAGGTACATAACAACTGTATGAACAAGAGTCAGCATACGGAAGCAACACGAGTGTCTGTCGGCAGGAAAATGGATAAAGGTGGTACGATGTATAAACACGACGGAATAATGCTCAGCCGTGCAGAAGAATGATTTCTGCCGTTTGTGACATTGGTGGTTCTCTACAGTATGAGGCTTAGTGAAGTAAGTCAGACAAAGGCAAATGCTCTAGGATATCACTTGTATGTGGAATCTAAAAATGAATAGAAGTGAATAAATGTAACAACAGGAAAACAGACACACCGATAGACAGATCAAATTAGTGGTTACCCGTGTGGAGAGGAGAGGGGGAAGGGGCTACGTAAGGACAGGGAATTAAGAAATACCAACTACTATGTATAAAATACATAGGCTACTAGGACTATTGCACAGCACAGGGAGTATAGTCAGTGCTTCTAATAACTTCAACTGGAATGTAGTCTCTAAAAGTATTGAATCACCATTTTGTATGTTGTCCACCTGAAACTAATATAACATTGTCAATGAAGTGTATTTAACTTAAATGTATGTATATACACAAATTCATATCAAAATAAGAAACCATCTTCACATTCCACCCACCACACTGGGGATCAATCATGCTTCTCTGTGGGGCGTGACTCCGAGACATTGGGCCAAGAAGAGGACTCAGGTTACGAAAATGGACGTGGCTCCTGCCCCGAGACACACGAGGTCTTGGGACGCTGGTCCAGACTGCGTTCTTTCTCTGAAACTACCTTACGTTACAGAAGGCTCATTTGCTGTCCATGAGGCCTTTTCCACATCAGACAATGACTGAGCCCTGTGTGAACCCAAGGCCTTCCAGGCCGCTGTCCGTGGTCCTGACTCAGACTAGCCGGCTGTTTCAGCTACTGTCCATGGTTCTGCTTCTGCTGCTCTGCACGGGGTAATGATATTTTTAGATTAAACAGACTTTGCCCTTTTAGGGTAGTTTTAGGCTAACAGATATGTTGAGCAGAAAGTCCACAGGGTCCCACAAATTCCAGTGCCCCACACATACGCCCAGTTTCACCTATTATGAATATCTTGCTCCAGTGTGCTACATTTGTCAGAAATGATGACCCAGGTTAATACCTTATGATTAACTGAAGTCCATAGGCAACACCATGGCTCACTATTATCTGCACAATTCTATGAGTTTTGACAAATGCATGATGCCATTTGCATCCAGAGGCCCCGAGGCTGCTGTCCATGGAACTGCCTTGATCAGGTACACTGTTCAGGCTGCTGCCCATCGGTCCACCATTTCAGTAACACAAAGTACAACTTCACTGCCTTGAAGACCCTCTGTACCTCACCTCCTCATTTCCCACCCCTCCCACACAAACTCCTGGCAGCCACTCATCTCATTGTCTCCATAGATGAGCTCCTTCAAATACCGTGTAGTAGGAATCTCACAGAGAGTATAACCTCCTCTGGTTGGCTCCTTTCACTAAGCGATGCGCATTTTCATTTCCCCATGTCCTTTTGTGGCTCAATGGCTCATTTCTTCTTCTTTTTTAATGGTCATTTCTTACTTTGGGGGACTATGGGAGGGTAATTCATTTTTCTGAATGGAGATACTGGGGATTGAACCAAGGACCTCATGCATGCTAAGCACACGCTCTATCATTGATCAATACTCTCCCCCCATTTCTTCTGCTATTAACATCTTTTTTAAACAGCTTTATTGAGATGCAATTGATACACAAAATAAATGCATATATTTAAGGTACATCTGAGTTTGCACATATGCAGACACCTGTGAAACCATCATTAATGTCAAGGTAGTAAATATATCCATTCCTCTAAAAGTTTCCTTGTGCTTTGGGTTTATTGGGATGGGGGGAGGAGCACATGTCTGTGAAGAACATTTATCACGAAATCTACTCTCTTAACGAATATCTGGGTGCATAATGCAGTGTTGTAAACTGTAGGCACAACGTTACACACAGAGCCTCGGAATAGAACTCATTTTGCATAACTGAAAATTTATACCTATTGAATCACAGCAGAATCAAAGAATATCGCCACAAAAAATCAATGAAGCACAAAAGAAAGAAGCAAGAAGGAATAGAGGAACAATTTAACTACAAGACAGACAGAGAACTATTAAAAACAACAGTGATAATAGGCCTTTCCCTGCCACAATTCCCTTAAATGTAAATGGATTAAATTATCAGAGCAAAAGATATAGAGTGGCTGAGTGGATGACAAGCAAGGTCCAAATCTGTGCCATCACAAGGGACTCACTTTAGGTTTAAGGACACATGTAAGCTGGTCATGAAGGGATGGAAAAAGGTACTCCATGAAAAAGGCAAACGAAAGGAAGCAAGGATGGGTACACTTGGACAAAATAGACTTGAAGGTAAAAACAGTCATAAGAGACCCAGAAGGACGCTATACAATGATGAAAAAATCAATTCTTCACAAACGGCTTCGTCCTTTTTATTCTGAAATCCTATTCCACTGTCTGGATGCATCCACTCACCTACTGAGGGACATCCTGTGCACATCCACGTTTGAATTAAGCTATGAATAAAGCATCTGTAGACATTTATAAACCATAAACATCGCTGCACAGATTTGGGGTGGACATGAGTTTTCAGCCCATTTGAACAGGTGAGTGTCTAGGAATGCAGTTGCTGGGTTGTATGGCAAGATTAGGTTTAGATTTTGGAGAAACTGCCGAGCTCTCCTGCAGATGGGCTTTTCCGTTTTGCACCCACCCGCAGCGGAGGAGGCCTCCTGCTGCCCCACACCCTCACCAGCGCTGGGAGGTGCCGGGTTTCGTTGTTGCTTCTGGACGTCTACCGTTCTAACAGATGCGTGGTGGTCTTACTCGTTTTCAGTTACAGTCTCCAACGACGTAGGATGTGGAGGAAACTTGTGCTTCCTTCTCTGCATCTGTGAGTCTTCTTAGGTGAGAGGTCTGTCCAGGGCTTTTAGTCATTTTTAACTGGGTTGTTTGTTTCCTTGTTGCTGACTTTTAACAGTTCTCTGCATATTTCGGACACGAGTCCTTTATCAGATATGAGGTTTGCAAATGTGTGATTCTCCCGGTCTCTGGCCTGCCTTTCATTCTCTTGACAGTGTCTTCCACAGGCAGGCATTTTCCACTTCAGTTAAGTTCCACTAACTATGTTTCCTTTTCACAAAGTGCGCTTTTTGATTGTACCTACAAACTCACTGCCAAAATCATCCCTCCAGTTGGTGCTCCTGACCGGCTGATCTACACGTGCCCAGGAAGAAGGCCTGTCAGAGACTGCCCGAGGGTGGAGCAGTGAGGCGGGTGGCTCCCACAGTCTGAGGGAGGTACAGAGCGCCCCACCTGCGGAGAGGCTGGGGCCAGCCTCCCGGAGCTCATTCCAGAGGGAACCACAGGCCGTGGGCTGTCGGGATCATCTGAGCTGACCATGCCAAGCCTCCCGTTCAGGATGACAGCCCACACCAGCCACTGGGGTAGGCACTGCAGGGAGAGGCTGCCCCCACCTGAGCCTCTTCAGTGCCTCTAGAACATTCTGTCACGTGGAGTCAGATGGAGCCGAGTTCCCATGGTGCTGTAAAGTGGACTTGGGGGTGAAGTGTCACAAGACCCCTGGGTTGCTGTGCAGCCCACACCTCTAGGGATGACTGTGGTGAACATGGAAGGTACTGGTCCCAGGCTCCTGAGAGAAGCCAGCCCACGGGGGACACGTCCTGTGGCGAACACGTCCTGTGGCGCACTGTGCAGGGCTGGGAGCCTGAAGGATTCCACCTACCTGGCTCAGACACCCCCACTCTGCCCAAAAGGCCAGGACAGCCTGAAGCTGTTCTGGGATCCAAGGGTGGTGACTGAGGCCTGGAAGCTGGGTCAGAACACACCACTTTTTCTTCTGTTGCCAAAAGAAATGGGAGGTTCAGAGCAGTAATGCTTGTCCAGGGCATCCAGGGGGTTAGGGGAGTAAGCTGCAGGCGTGGCATCTGGTTCAAGGAAATGTCTCAAGCTACGCGAGGGGCCCTTCAGTTAGGGACAGCTGGGCCTCTGTGTCTGTGGGAGATTGAACCCAGGGCTCCCTCAGACACCAAAACCCGCTGATGCTCAAGCCTCTTCTGTCAAGCGGTGTAGTGTGTGCACGTACATCCTCCAGGCACGTTCTCCAGTAAGGGTTACTCCTCCCTAGGCTACTTATGACCCCTAATGCAACGTCAGTGCGATGTGAATAGTTGCCAGTGTGTGGCCAATTCCAGTTGCTTTAGGGAATATTCTGGGATTTTGGGGGGGGGGGTTACATATTTTTAACTCACGGATGGATGCTTGGATGCGGATATGGCAGAGTCGGATGGCCAAATGCACTCATTTTTATTAGCACAAGATATCAGCCTTTGAAAAGGTTTCTGTTCTTTTTTTAAAAAAAAAAATTTTTATTGAGTTATAGTCATTTAACAATGTTGTGCCAAATTCCAGGGTACAGCACAGTTTTCCAGTTATACACGAACATACATATATTCATTGTCACATTTTTTTTCACTGTGAGCCACCACAAGATCTTGTATATATTTCCCTGTGCTACACAGTATAGTCTTGTTTATCTAGTCTACATATGCCTGTCAGTGTCTCCAGATTTTGAAATCACACTCTGTCCCTTCCCACCCCCTCCCCACTGGCAACCACAAGTTTGTATTCTATGTCGATGAGTCTGTTTCTGTTTTGTATTTATGTTCTTTTATTTTTAGATTCCATGTATGAGTGATCTCATATGGTATTTTTTTTTTTCTCTTTCTGACTTACTTCACTTAGAATGACATTCTCCGGGAACATCCATGTTGCTGCAAATGGCGTTATGTTGTCGTTTTTAATGGCTGACTAGTGTTCCATTGTATAAATATACCACATCTTCTTTATCCAGTCATCTGTTGATGCACACGAAAAGGTTTCTATTCTTAATCAAATTCCCCTAAGCCCCACCACGTCCAAGGCAGGCCCCAAGTTCTATGCTGATGAGCACAGGCCTCTGTCCAGTGTTACCGAGCTGGCCTCAGACTGGATGCATCGCCTGGTGGTCACTTCAGATTTACGGCCCCCACTGCCCATCCCAGGATCCGCACATGCACCCAATGGCCTGCAGAAGCCAGTCGGAGGTGGGCAGAGGGGACCAGGGGGTACTGCACATCTGTGCTGGGAGGACCGTGGTGCACTGCAGAACTGTGCTGGGAGGACAAGGATGCGCTGCAGAACTGTGATGGAGGAGGCACTGCAGATCTGTCCTGGGAGGACCAGGGTGCACTGGAAATCATCCACAGGAGCCAGTACAGGGAGCCGCCTGCTCCCTACACACCAGACTTCCACAAAGTCTGACCTCTATTGTCGGAGGACACATGGAGGGCCAGCGTCACGGGTGGTTAAAGAATTTATCAAAGGCCAGGAGGAGTTCAAGAACAAAGGAAAGTTTAACAGTTACGCTGCTACAGTGGGCCGCACAGACGACAGGTGCCCGCGTGTCCACCGAGTGGGAACGTGCAGGGTCTTTTAAGAGGAAGGGGCTGTGAACACAAAGGGACTAGGGAACAGCCTTCTGACTGTCTGTAAGTGAGGTGAGAGGCTTTGGTTCTTGGGGGGATAGTGGATTTATGACTCCCGTAAGATGGAGACGTGGGCTGACGCCAGCAAGACCGTGGGACTCATGACTGATCAGGGGAGACGGGCTGAGCCACGTCGGCCTGAGCTGCGGTGAGGCTGGTCGTTTCCCAGGGCTGTCAATTCTGCCAAGGCAGACACCCGCCAGGAGTTTATCTTCTGAGGAGGAGCAGGCAGGCGCCGAAGGGCTGGAGGTTTGGGGGCACAGGGCCTCGGCAGGCACCAGCTGCCACTGGCTCCGTGACCGGCAACAGCTCAGAAAGCCACGCAGTCTGCACAGCCCTCCTGTCGCCAGCCAGGAGGGGACCAGTGATGACCACGCCCATCATTTTGTCCCTGCGTCCGACTTAGGACCCACAGGGGGAAGCCGGACGTGCCCCCAGCCGTCACAGGGCCCCCTTCTCGCCCCTCGTCCCGTTTCTCCAGGTTCACAGCCCCCATCAGGCACCCCTGAGCTCTCCCTTTTTCCACAAAGAAGCTGTCCATACACAGAAAATATTTTAACACATTAACATATACATCGTGTACTACGCATACCTGTAGTACGTGTGTCTGTCGCAGACCTGCATGTGTGTGCAGTAACACCCAGCAGCACTCACACACGATACAAGCACCGAGCTCCCCCGGCCCCTCCCTGCCTGGAGGCCTTGCAGAGCCCGGGGACGGGCGCAGACTCCCTGGCTGCAGCAGCTCCGAGAACCCAGCCTTTGCCTGTCCTATTAGAGTGCCCGCCACACCCTCACCAGGGAAGGGAGAGGTGCCCACCAGGGCTAGGAGGACAGGAGGGCTCAAGTTAAGGCCTGGTACCCTGGTCTGCAGTGGGCCATGTTGGCAGCATCCCTGTGGGAGGCAGGGAACAGGTGACCACCAGGACTCCCACTGCCCCCTGGGGTCCCTGGCACCAGTTGCCCCACCCCACACACCCAATGAGGCGCCTCTGCTGCGCCTGGACTCCCCCAGGTCATCTGAGACAGCACCCACCCAGAGAAACGGGAACTTCAGGAAGCAGGCGGTGCCACCGGTTTCAGTCCCGTTCTTAGTGTTCGCAGGGTGGTGGTTAGGGGGTTCACACTCCAGGTCCACAACTGAATTCCTAGGAAGTTCAGCTACCACTTCCTAGAAAGTGGGGCTGCGGACAAAGCGCCCAGCCTGGAGGAGCACAGGTGCCTGGGACAGAGCAGGGAAGGGGAAGGGGTGCCCAGGGGACCCAGGCTGCACGGGAGCCACCTCCACAGCTTCCGCCTTCAGTGAGTGGGGTCCAGGAGGGACAGGGACAGATGAAGCGCAGGGGGGCAATGAAGGGGAGACCCCACCTCAGGGAAGGGACCCCACAGAGGGTCCAGGAGGACAGGGACAATCATAGTGCAGGGGGGCAATAAAGGGGACCCCCCCACCTCAGGGACAGGAGCCCACAGGGGGACCATGAGGACAGGGACAGACAGAGTGCAGGGGGGCAACGAAGGGGAGACCCCACCTCAAGGACTGGTCCCCACAGAGGTGCAGGAGGGACACGGACAGACAGAGTGCAGGGAGGCAGTGAATGGGAGACCCCACATCAGGGACGGGTCCCCACAGAGGGTCCGGAAGGTCATTTACAGATAGAGTGCAGGGGGGCAATTAAGGGAAGACCCTATCTTAGAGACGAGACCCCACAGGGGGTCCAGGAAGACAGGGACAAGCAGAGTGCAGTGGGGCCATGTAGGGGAGACCCCACCTCAGGGGCGGTACCCCACAGACGGTCCAGGATGACAGGGACAATCACAGTCCAGGGGGGCAGTGAAAGGGAAACCTCACCTCAGCTACGGGAGCCCAAACAGTGTCCAGGAGGAAAGAGACGGATAGACTGCAAGGGGGCAATGAAAAGGAGATCCAACCTTAGGGACACCACAGAGGGTCCAGGAAGACTGGGACAGACGGAATGCAGGGGGGCAATGAAGGGGAGACCCCACATCAAGGATGGGAACCCACAGAGGGTCTAGGAGGGACAGGGACAGACAGAGTGCAGGGGGGCAACGAATGGGACACCCCAACTCAGGGACACCACAGAGGGTCCAGGAGGGACAGGGACAAACAGAGTGCAGTGTGGCATTGAAGGGGAAACCCCAACTGAGGGTCACCACAGAGGGTCCAGGAGGGACAGGGGCAGACAGAGTGCAGGAGGCAATGAACGGGAGACCCCACCTCAGGGACGGGACCCCAAAGAGTTTCCAGGAGGATAGGGACAGGCAGTGTGCAGGGGTCAATGAAGGGGAGACCCCAACTCAGGGACCCCACAGAGGGTCCAGAATGGACAGCGACAGCTGGATTGAAGGGGGGCAATGAAAAGAGACCCCACCTCAGGGATGGAACCGCACAGAGGGTCTGCTAGGGACAGGGACAGAGTTCAGGATGTAATGAAAGGGAGACCCCAACCTCAGGGATGGGACCCCACAGAGGGTCCAGGAGGGACTGGGACAGATAGAGTGCAGGGAGGCATGAAGAGGAGACCCCATCTCAGGTACAGGACCCCACAGAGGGTCTAGGAGGATAGGGACAGACAGAGTGCAAGGGGGCATTGAACGTGAGACCCCACCTCAGGGACAGGACCCCACAGAGGTTCAAGGAGGGACAGGGAAAGAGTGAAGGGTGTAATGAAAGGGAGACCCCCACCTCATTGATGGGACCCCACAGAGGGTCCAAGAGGAAGAGGGACAGACAGAGTGCAGGGGGGCAATAAAGGGGAGAACCCACCTCAAGGACCCCTCATGGGGTCCAGGAGGGTCAGGGACAGGTAGAGTGCAGGGGGCAATGAAGGAGAGACCCCACCTGAGGGACGGGATCCCATAGAAGGTCCATAATGACAGGGACAGACCGAGTGCATGGGGGCATTTAAGGGGAGACCCCACGCAGGGATTGGACCCCACAGAGGGTCCAGTAGGGACAGGGACAGGGTGCAGTGGGGCAATTAACGGGAGACCCCAGCTCAGGGATGGGACCCCACAGAGGGTCCAGGAGGAATCGGGATAGACAGAGTGCAGGAGGACGATGAAAGGGAGACCACCACCTCATGGAATGGACCCCACAGAAAACCAGGTTTGACAGGGACAGAGAGAGTGCAGGGGGGCAATGAAAGGGAGACCCAACCTCAGGGACCCAACCCTGAGGTGGGTTCTCCCCTTTATTCCCCCCCCCCGGCACTGTGTCTGTCCCTGTCCTTTGGACATTCTGTGGTGTCCTGTCCCTGAAGAGGGGTCTCCGCTTCATTGCAACTTGCGCTCTGTCTGTCCCTGTCCCTCCTGGACCATCTGTGGTGTCCCTGAGTGGGGGTCTCCCTTAATGCCTCCCACAGAGGGTCCAGGAGGGACAGGGACAGAGAGTTCAGAGGGGCAATGAAGCGGAGACCCCACCTCAGGTATGGGACCCCACAGAGTGTCCAGGAGGGATAGGGACAGAGTGCAGGGGGGCAATGAAAGGTAGAAGCCCATCTCATGAGGTCCCTGCTGGATCTAAAATTCTAGATCTCCTGCTGTACTCACTATAATTTCCCCTTCTGTCTTGATAGACTACCTCATCTGCACTTTCAATCTGTCAAGGGACACTTATTCTGAGTTGCCAAAGGCTTCTGCACCAGGTGAGGCTGGGAGGAGGCAGCAAGTAAACAATTATAATACAAGCATGACAAATGCTCTGACAGGAATTACATACAGAACATGTGGGATCATTGAAGAGGAGAAGTCTAAATCAGTCCAGGAGGTAACAGAAGGTTAGGGAAGCAATGCCAGAGGCAATGGAGTCTTCAAAGGGTTTTAAAGCCAGGTAAAAATGGGCAATGAGAAGGTGGTGAGAGACACATGCAATGAGAACAGTATGTTCAGAGCTGAAGGCACGGGGTAAGAGAGGGGAGACACACGTGCCAAACTGCAAGTAGCTGGATACCTGCAGGCTGAAACAGCACGTGTAGGGGTGGGCGGAGAGGCAGGAGACAAGGCCGTAGTCAGGTCATTCTTAATGCCTCTCTGTCTGAATTTCCTCCTGAAGGCAAACAGTATCCATGAATCCTCTTAGGAAGGGGCATGACAAAGGTACAACTGTGGTAAGGGCAGTGGAGATGGGGAAGAGAGGAAGGATTTGTAGATATGTAGGAGCTGGTACTGCCAGCTCACTGGCTGAGTGGGCGAGGTGAGGGAAAGGAAGGAATTTAGGAAGACTCCCATGTTTCTGGCTCAGCAGATGGAGAGATGGGCAGGAAATCACGGCATGAGGCAACGTGAGCAGGGAAAGGGCAGGAAAATGGAATTCTAGATGCACATGGAACATTGTTAGGTGGCTAGGGGAGGGGGGAGGGGGGACGTGTGGCTAAGTAGACAGAGACACGGGATATTAGAAGAGAGTGGGCAGAGGTGCTAAGCTGCCAGCCTGCTTCCATCTTCACTGGCAAGAAGACTGGTCTTCAAATCAGAAATGGCAGAACAAACACAATAAAGAGAAAAGTGAAGCCCCAGATAGGTGAGGTGAGAGAAAGAGAGTATCTAGTCAATTGAAATGATTTCAAGTCCCCTGCTTAGGTGAGTTACACACCAAGCCTGCTGAAAGAAATCGCAGATGTAATCTCGAGACACGACTGGTAGACT
Source organism: Camelus bactrianus (assembly GCF_048773025.1). NCBI lineage: Eukaryota > Metazoa > Chordata > Mammalia > Artiodactyla > Camelidae > Camelus > Camelus bactrianus. Next base: position 40,265,162 of record NC_133558.1, read on the forward strand.
TCAAGAAATTGTGGAGACTATAAGACAAGAGGAGGACAACTGTTTTCCAGATTTTCAAAGTGAAGAGAAAAAGACTATAATGGGAAATATTCAGAGAAGTTTCACACCATTTATGACAAAAATTCTAGAATGGCTTATTACATAGATAGCTTATAATTACTTCAGTTAATGCACACAGCTCAGAAGAAGCAAGGAGCGGGTGTTGTTTGCTATCTGATGGAAGTCTGTTTGCACTGGTAGTTTGTCCAGACTGATTGTGGCCTGTCTCCTCTCCCTTCCTAAGCACAAAGTGAGTTGTCTGGCCTGCAGTATGAACTCAAGCTTCTCTATCTGTGATTTGTTGCCTGTGGTACTCAGCCTGTATGTGGCCCTTTATGAAAACAGACTGACAATTTAAATAAAGAAATTCAAAGTCTGAATTCTCCAAGAAATCCAGCATCACCTGTCTGGGTACCCCAGGGAACCGACAAGCAGCATTAACCTCTGTAGTTATTAGCCTAACATCAGTAAACCTTTGTCTATTAGAATCCTACTACCTTATTTTTTGGTGCTATTTTTTTCTTTACACATACTCACTTTAAAGTGAGAACAGGAAACAATAAAGCAAATGTGGTGGAGCATGATGGGGGGAAGGCAGCCTTGTCTTACCAACATGTCTATTCCTGGCAGGCTAAGATACAATGTAAAATATGTACATTAAAATATATATGTACACACACACACACACACACACACACACACACAACATTAGTCTTTCAGAGACCTTCTTAGAACCTTAAAAAAACAAAAAAGGCAGCCTATTCAAGACCCAGATGGCTCTCCTGAACTAAAGTAAATCCCCTGGGGGATGTCACCAGTCTCACATTTTACAATTATATGATCATACAAATCAAGCAATATTGGGTTAAAGTTCCCTTCATAAAACAAAACAAAGCAAAACATAATGAAAACCACAACCAAAATCCAAGACATGAAGACTAATATTAAAAAGACCTTTTAGAACCAGGTCTCATATTCAGATCTGTTTGGTTAATATACAGTCATTTATTAAAGCTGAAAATGATTTTTGACTCTGTATAACCTCTTTTGACATTATCCTGTTAAGTCCCTAGCCAATACAAAGTGAGACTTGACTAGGAGGTAAGCTATATCCAGGGTGAGGCCCTAGTCCTCTTCCTCCACAGGCCTAATCCAGTCCCTCCACCAGTCTAATTTTGGTGCATCTCCTCACCAGAAAATCCAAACAAGCACCTTGTACATCTTTGTCCCTTCCTTTCCATCCCCCTTCTTGATATTTAGAGCAAAGAACAGAAGAGTATCTTCACTGAAATTGCTGGGATCATCAATGTATCAAAACATAATTGCACGTGTGTTCCATTTTAAAAGGAATGAATGAAAAGGAATCTTCTTACCGTATTGACCCGATCATGTATGGCTGTGCCAGCTGAACCACAATTGCACCACTTCCTAGCTGATGACATGTGTAGCCAGAATCCCAATCATAATTCTTGGTGTCCCCGTTCAACAAGGCATTTCGGCTCTGACTGACTCCTTCAATCACACTGGCACAATCGGCAATTGTTGCAACATTCTCCATGGGAACTGTGAATCCAACACAAGATTCAGCATCAAGATAAAGAAGCCAAATATATCCCAATAGTGTGCTATGAACAAAATTAATTACTATCAACGATAAAACAGAATTAGAGCATCTTGATTATCTCAAGTCATGAACACATTTTCCACACCCAATAGCTTTTTAAAAAGTTGAGCCTAAGGTTGGAATGAACCAAACCACATATAGTAATCAGTCCTAAAGAATTTTATTATAAAGAAACATGATATACTATAAAATACAGAATGCATAAATACACTGCGAAATATTACTACAATGGGAAACCACACAGTAATTGAGATTAATGAACTACAGCTATATACAAATGAGTGAATCAAAAAACAATATTGAGTGAAAAAAACAAGACACAGAAAAATATGGTGTATGAGTTCATTTACACAAAGGTTTTTAAAAAGGCAAAACTAAAAATTTACTCTGTTTAGGAATACATGCATAAACACAAAACTAAAAAGGAAATTCAGGGAATTATTACACTAAATCCAGGATTATCTGTCTGGGAAGAGGGGAGATGAAATCTTGGAGGGGCCGCAAAACTACAGGTCTTGTTCTATTCTCAAGCTAGGCAATAGGTACACAGACACATGTTTTATCAGTATTCTCTAAAGTGTACATATTTATTACACTTAATTTGTTTAAAGTAGCTTGATATATATAGATTCAGTATTTCAGAATTCACAAAGCAGGAAAACAACCCAGGACATGGTATTAATCCCTTTTCAGAATATACAGTTGCCTTCAGGCATGATTCATTTCCCATTTTTATTTGTTTACTATTCTGAGCATTTCAACACATATGCTTGTCTCTTTGTTCATGAACTGCTGTATTTTGAAACACCAGCTGTTTTGATTCTGAGTCTGTCTATATACATCAACCTGTTCATTTATAAAAGTCTAGGGTTTCCACAAAATGATAGCTGTCCAAAAATGATGTAAATTCTCTAAACACTGAGAAGAGAATGATAAGAGGTGAGGGCCTTTTAAGTCCCTTGGGACCTTTTTCGTGCATTTACTGGTGCTGGGGTTTTCTTCAGACATTTAAGTTATTTTCCCCAAATCTACAATTAACCTTAGCTACTCTCATTCAAGACTTGCAGCTTACTTTACACGATTTTTAAGTGGATTAAAAAAAGACAATTTCTCATTAGATACATACTGTATTTTCAGTAATAATATATTCTGTGAAAAGAGAGAAGGTGAGAAGTACTACTATCATGCCAAAACATTTCTTACTTTCTAATGATGTGGAAAATAATGTTCCACATATCTTCTAAGCAACGTGTTTATTTTCCAAAGTTGGGCATGCCTGTACTTGAGCCCTCATCTTATATACCTTCACTACTTGCTTTGTTTCCTGCAGATGAGAACAGCCATCCACAGATAAAGGAGAGAGAAAGGAAATGAAGAAGGGAGAGGGGATGGATTTTCTGCAGATGAATCCCTTGACTATGAAGCTTAACTCCAAAGCAACAAGCAAAAACATTCATGAAATAACCTGTGGGGACAGTTTCCTGGCAGAGAAGGGGCTTAGAGACAAGTCCTCCATGATTTCGAAAGGAGAAGAGATAAAGGACTATGTTTAGAGGCTAAGTCATGGTACCTCTATTTCATGGAAAAGGGGAAAAGGGGAAGTATTCTGTGATTTGGAAGAGAGAACTTAAGGAAGTGGCATAAGATACACAGTAAACTGAGCTGAGACATAAAATCATACTGTAGGCAGCCTTAGGCTGCAGTAACAGTCTCCATTCTCCCAGGTGCTTAAATAGCACACATTTATTTTTCACCCACCCTATGCATTCACTGATGATCAGCAAGGTGGCTCTGAGCACCGTATCACTCAGGGAACCTTGTGACGGAGGCTTTGTAGTGACATGTGCTTCCTTAATCACAGCAGCAGTGAGAAGAGAGTGAACTGGCTCTTAAGACTCTTCCCCCAAAGCAACACACATCACTTTGCTCACATTTTTTTATTAGCTAAGGCAAGTCACAGGGTCTCACCTAACTTCAAAGGGAGTAGGAGAGGGCTACCTTGCTCTGTGACCAAAAGAAGGAATATTTGGCCAACAATATTAACATCTACAACAAACATTAAACCAGGCTGCAGGAACATTCAATGGACAGATAAATCTAGTTTAGTTGCGTAAAGTCTATAAAATATTTCAATGTATAAATATACCAACGGGACATTTGGATTGTTACTGCTGTTTTGTGATTACAAACAAGTGTCTTCTTGTGCACACAGGTAAGAGTTTCTTCAAGGAATGTATGAGATGTGTGTGTGTGTGCATGGATATATGGAAGTGGAATTACACTCATGGCTGAGTCACCCCACTGGCAGGGTGCCAATCCTTTTTCGGTTAACGTATTAAAAGTTAAAATATTTAATCTTCCCCTTTAGGATTTGCGCTTTCCCTCTCTTGTTTATCAGTTCTTTCCTACCCCAAATTCATAAAGATATCTTCCGATATTTTCTTCCAAAAGTTAAGAAGGTTTGCTTTTCACATTTGGCTCTTTAATCTGTTTAGGATTTATTTTTGGTACCCTATGAAATACAGACCCACTTTCACCTTTCGTTCATAAGGTCAGCCAATTTCCCCAGCACCATTTAGTGAACAGTCCGTCCTTTCCCCCACCAATTCGTTACTTTAGTCACATACGAAGTTTTCATACGTATCCACATCTCTTTTTGAGATCTGCACTGTTTCCCTGATTTGCCTAGTCTTCTGCCTTTACCACGCAGCTTTCCTTTTTAATTGAAGTAACATTGTGTTAGTTTCTGGTGTACAGCACAGTGATCCAATTATACACATATATACGTACTCTTTTTCATTATAGGTTATCATAAGATACTGAATACAGTTACCTGTGCTATACCATCTATTTTATATGTAGCAGTTTGTGTGTGTTAATCTCAAACCCTAATTTATCCCTCCTCCACCCCTTTCCCCTTTGGTAACCATAAGTTTGCTTTCTATGTCTGAGAGTCTGTTTCTGTTTTGTAAATAAGTTCATTTGTCTCATTTTTTTAGATTCTGCATGTAAGTGATATCATATGATATTTGTCTTTCTCTGTCTGACTTACTTCGCTTAGTATGATAATCTCTAGGTCCATCCATGATGTTGCAAATACCATTATTTCATTCTTTTTTATGGCTGAGTATTATTCTATTATTTATATATACCACAACTTCTCTATCCAGTCATCTGTAGATGGACATTGGGGTTGTTTCCACGCCTTAGCTTTTGTAAATAGCGCCACTCTGAACACTGGGGTGCATAGATCTTTTTGAATTGGAGTTTTCTCCAGACATATTACTATGCTGCTTTAATTACTGTAACTTTACATTATCTTAAAATCTGCTAAAGTGAACACCTTTCCTCCCTTTCCTTCCCCTTCTCCTTTCTTCTTCAAAATTACCTTAGATATTCTTGGCCCTTTCAGGGAAAATTTTCATCTTGTTTTAAGTTTTCAAGAACACTGGCATAAAATTATTCACAAGTATATTCTCTTTACTATTCCAAATATCTTATTTGTACCTTTTCTTTCTTTTTTGATCAGTCCTATACATGTTTGTCTACTTTATTAGTATTTTCAAGAAACCAATTTTTGATTTTGCTGATTCTTTTTTTTTATTTCCTACTTCACTAAATTCTGCTCTTTTTATTATTTCTTCCTTCTAATCCCTTGGATTTATTCTATTTTTTTCTAAATATCTGAAGCAAATGCTTAACTCATTAATTTTTCTTCTTTTCTAATAAAAGCATTTAAAGCTAATATTTTACCTCTAAGTCCTGCTTTATCTTTATCCTTTAAGTTTTGACATACAGTGTTTTGAAGAGTACTGGTGAGGTATTGTGTAGAATGTTCCTCAGTTTGGGTTTGTCTGACATAGTGTTTTAAAAGTTGATCGCATCTAAGGATTTCTAATTTCCATTATGATTTTTCTTTGATCCATAAATTATTCATAAGTATGTTTTTAACTTTTTAAGTTATCTTTTTGTTACTGATTTTAAATTACATTGCAATATGGATAAAAAAGTGTGGTCTGTATGATACTGACTGTAGAATTTGTTAAGATATGCTCTTTTGTGTCCTAGTACATGGTTAATTCTTATTAATATTTTACATGTGCCTGAAGAGAATGTGTATTCTCTAATTTGGGAGGTGTATGGTTCTATATATATATTTACTATATCAAACTTACTGTGTTGTTCAAATTACTTATATGGCTACTAATTACTACTAGGAGAAGTTCATTTAAATCTCCCATTATGAACAGATCTATCAATTTCTCCTTATAATTCTGTCAATTTTTGCTTTATGTATTTTGAGACCATGTCATTTCATGTATATCATTTTAGAATTACATCTTACTGATGGAATGAACCTTTCTTCATTATGTAATATCACTTTTTACTTCTAATAATGCCTTCACCCTAAAATCTACATTGTCTGACGTCAAATAAATATAGCACTTTTATTTCGGCTACTATTTCCTTAGTATCACTCTTCTACTTTTCTGGTCTCTTGTAAATAACATATAACTGGGCTTTTGAGAAATTCAGTGCCCTTTGTCTTTTAACTGAAAGATTTATATGAGTTACAGTGTTATTACTGATGTACATTAATTCACTTTTATTTCCTATTTAGAAGTTTTTTTTTTTCTGCTGCTTCCTCCACTTCTCTGTCCACTCTGTTCCTGTTTTCTGATGGATTAAGTTTCCTTTATTTTCCCCAAGAGCTATCAGCTATCTTTATTGATTTGGTTTTGAAGTTATAAACTCTAATTCTACTCTTTTACTACATTTCAGACGTGTATACCAGACTTAACAATGTTTAAAATTAAAAGTCACATACTCCCTTCTCCTGAACAATATAAAGGATCTTAACACTTTCATACAAATCACTTGCCTCCTGGCTTGTTATTCGTATCTGACATTTTAGTTCTACCTTGTTTTATACTTTCTCAATCAGTCATTTTTAAAAAATCATTATTTCATAGTCAAAGCTTATTTATCCACATTCACCAATTTATTCACCATTACTTTTTTTTTTATATTCTCCTTTCTTCTTGGTCCAACTTCCTTCTTTCTAAGACACACCCACCAGAGCTCAGCAAAATTTTTGTTTGAAAGTGTATTTTGCCACCGCTCTTGAAAAACAGTTTATTTGGGTATAGCACTCTAAGTGAAAAGTTGTTTCTCCTCAGCATTTTCAAGATATTATTCCACAGTCTTCTGGCTTCTACTGTTATGTCTACTAAAGTCTGCTATCCTTCTGTTATAATTTTTTTCCCTCTACAGTTAATTTTAAGGTTTTCTTTTTGTTTTAGGTGTTTTGCAACTTCACTATGTTGTATGTAGATGTAGATTAGATTTATCCTGCTCAGGACTGAATAGGAGCATGTATGGCTTTTATCAAGTCTGGAACATTATGACCATTATTTCTGTGAGTATTGATTATCCTTCATTTTCTGTTTTAACTTCTTCTAGAATTCCCAGTAGAACTCTGCTGGGATTTTTCATTCCATTTTCTATATTTTTTAACCTTCCTTTCATTTTCCCCCTTCTTTTCCTCTTTTTGAAGCATTCTGGTTAATTTCTTAAAATTACTATCTGTGTTCACTAATTCTCTTCAGGTGTGTCTCATCTGCTATTTAACCTGTCCGTTTAGTTTTTAAGTTTCACTACCAAACAGAAACTACCCAGTATTGAAAATAAATGAACTGGAGTTATGTGTATCAACAAGGGTCAATCTCACAAAGAAAGTTAAGAAGAGGAAGTCAGAAAAATACAAAGGGTATAATTCCATTTCTAATGTTTAGTGATAGACACCTAGTGAATCTCACCCACGTGGTGAGATTAGAAAGGAGAACTGGGAAACAGTAAACACTAAAATTCAGATGAATGGTGACCTCTGGATAGGAAGGCAGTGAGAACGCACCTAGGGGAGGAACACACAAAGAGCTCTGAAGCTTTGGTAGTGTTCTGTTTCTCCGGCTGGGTGAGTGTTCCTGCTCTCCAAACTTTACATATATGTTCCTTATATTCTTTTGCACAAATGGAATATTGAACAAAATTTTAAAGTTCTACATATTTTAACTGTTTTTATCAAAACCAGAAAGACGCAAGTGATTTCAGGGGGTTTGAAAGAATAAATCTTTGGGGATTCTTTTGAATGCTGATGCCCTCTGTAGTATCCACTGGGTCTTAACTGCAGTCTTTGTTGACTCTCCCTGAGCTTGTCAATTTCCTCCTAAGCTAACTTACTGCTTCGCAATTTCATCCCTCGATAATCTGATTTTAACTAGTGGTCAATTAGTGCAGCAGCATCAGAGACAATCACAAAATCATTACTGATATGGTTCAAGCTCTTTGGGAAACAAGGCTGGGATAAGCACTCAGAATTGCTTTTCTAAAGACGTATTTATAAATGGGTTTGCTAAAGAAGATTCTTTCAGTCTCCAACATTTTCTCTAAGCAAAACTGCCCTAGCAATATCACCCTCTGACCCTCTGGAATCTTAAGGTAGTCTAATGTATGTTATATTAAAGAATTTTGCCTTCGTAACAAAAAATCCCGTATCTATGTGCTGGAGAACAGTATTCCATAGTTTCCACTTTGATCTTGACATAATTGTTCATTAATGTTTTTCAGCGAAAGTCTGGATATACAAAGGGTGCCCAACAAGATAAACACAGACACATCTCAACAAATTCACAGAGATGGACTGTATTAGTCCATTTACCCCAACTCCACTATTTCCTTTCAGGAAATAGCTTTTGCTAAACTCTACTAGCAACTAGTATTTACTTCATCAGAAATAAAATCAGAAGATCACCACTTTTCTCATTCTCATTCCTGTTTTCTTAATAATGAGTCAAATTAACAATATAATGACCAAATGAAGCCAAAAGGCTGAAAGAAGAGAAGGATAGGGACCTGGGCACAAACCCTGTGGATAATGACTTTCTGTAAATAACCAAGATGAGACCATCATTCCAGCACTGTGCTGATTCTTAACATCCAAATCAGTATCTCAATCTGATCTAATTTGGCAATCAGAGATTTATAAATGTGAGTTTCATAGGAGCAGGAACTTTTGTTTCTTTTTTTTCACTGCTTCCCAACTGCCCAGAAACAGTGCCTAGCATATAGTGGGTATTAAATAAATATCTGCTAAATGAATGAATCAGAGCTGGAAAATCACTCCTATGTAGGTTGTGACACTTAACCTTGCTTAACATAGCTCCTTACCCAAAGCTAGAATGTCTAAAAGTTACTGAATAAAGCAGAAAAAAAATTGCTTTCTCAGGGAAAGTTTTCTTAGAAAAGTAAAATATGATCAATCTCTGGGTCCTGACCTAAACAGTAAAAAGAAAAACATGCCCACTGCAGAAGAGCTGCTTTAGAAGCATACGCACACCTTCAGCTCTCTCAACTTCTCTTCACCTAAAAGTTTATGCCACATACTGCAAGTTTGGTTATTCATAGTAGACTAAAATATTTTCTCATGGAGAAACCATTTGGGGCAGAACAGGAGGAAGAGGAGGAATGTACATAACAATTACGCTTTTAAAGACTATAAATGCTCTTTTATGCCTGATGGTATCCTATCTGCTTTAGTCACACTAGAGGCGTCCTCACAGAAGAGGTTTGACCCAGATGTCACAGGCCCCTTCCTCCATTTCAGCAGGAAATAATTCTGTTATTAATTCTTCTTCCTAGAAACACAAACCTCAGCCTGGCTAGTTGGACTGCCTAATAATTACTCAATGGTTTGGATAAGTTCTGTGGTGTTTTTTCCTGGGAAAAATTAGAGACTGATTCTAACTGACTGCAATGCACAGAAGGTGCCATACTGTTTCTCCGTCTCGCAGGGGTCGGGCCACTCCCCACTTGAATGTTCATTACCGTCTTTCATATGCGTCTGATAAACTTATTAAAAACACCATCTGGATGGGACTCAGCTTTGTGCTGTATTTCCAGTCTTCCAGTTTCCTCCCTTGTCCCACTGGGAATTTCTGCCCCAATTTGTGTCACTTTGTTTACAAAACCATCCTGCCAAAATCCAGCATCCTGAGTCTGTGTCTTTCTGGTTTTCCTTTGCCATTCTTCAGCTACATACCTATTATTACAAAAGCCTGTGCTAGGAGCAAAGGCAAAGGGGAAGTGCCTGAGCAGAAATTACTTTTCCCCCTCTGTACAATAGCAGTTCTGCTCAGACGAATTTAATTTGCTGCTACTGAATGCAAAAGCTGCATGTTAACAAAGTGTATACATTCTGCAAGTGTATGAATATTGGGATGACTCAGACTGTGGGGAACTGCAGAAAAAGTGATTTGAAAACAATTTTACTGTTCTCTGTTCTTACGCAGCACCAGGGGTGGCCAACAATCTGCCCGTAAATTTAATTCAGGAGTAATACATGTTTTAAAAGGCAGTATTACTTCACTAGGACATGACCTGAGCGCCACCTGTACCAGCTATATTTAAAGATAACACTGACATGTTATTTAACTGTCTCCAGAGATCACCTTTGAGAGGTATGGGGAAAAACCCACTTGAAGCAGATTTTTAAAAAATGAAATAGCACTTAGCACTTAGAGGGGACTGTCATCTTCAAAAACAGTGCTTGTGTTGGGCTTCATTCAGTGTTTCCTGGCTGTTTTCAGGACAAATTCTTTTCTAACAGCGCAGTGGTTCACACAGTCATCAGGTGCTTAATAGACTCAGACTAGATTCTTTTCCATTGCCAAGAGTTTCAGAGATACAAAGTATATCCTTCACAAAGACACCTAGGACAGTAGCTTAAGGCCACACATAGATATTCCCCTATACAGACCTACACTTTTTTAGAAAGAGGAACTCACCCCCTAGGGGCCCATTCCTAGGCCTGCAGAGGAACTTGCTGCTGAGCAGGCAACCTTCCAACCCGGCTGAGATCCAACCTCCTGTCAACCTACTCTACAGGAAGAAATACTCACAGCTGTTACGTCTGAACAGCTGTAAAAGAACAACAGCTAATTGGAGCATAAGCCTGTCTTCCTTGAAATCTATCAAAAAGCTACGGAAATGCATTCTGCAACACTGGCTACGAGTTACAGTAATTCCTAGTTTTAGCCATCAAGTTAAAAAAACCGTATACTATATCGCTAAAGAAAAACCCTTTATAAACACTTCCTTCCCCAAATTTTACCCCAGTTCCCAGCTCTGTGAAAAGCCTGCTTCCTAACATAACTGCAAAGGACTCAGTAGTGACCACCTCTCCATATCTGCTGTGCGAAGCCCACGGGAAGAAACGAGACCATGCCTTCTGAAGCAGGAGCCGCATTTCTCTGAGCCTCTTTCCCTTTCTCCTGTTCTCACTTCTGTCTGTTTCAGTTAGTATACACCTCAGCGTTCTCATCATTCCTGTTACAGCGCCAGTTCTGACATTGCCAAGGTCGCCCAAATCACACCATATCTTGAGATTGCAAGGACTTTTGACAATTACGCTGGGCTCTATTTAGCCAGTGACAGGAAGAGTTAACACCTTTCCAAACTTTCAGTGTGGCTTTCCCTCCTCCCAAAATATGCAAACTTTATAACTTCATCAAGCTAGAGCACCAAACATTTCAGAGAAAATGGCAGTTTTCTAGAAGACGAAGATGAGAAATCAGAGGTGGCTATTCCCAGGAGCAAAGTTGAGATGGGGGGTCAGGTGGGGGCTGTGGGTCTCAAACGTGCAAGTTCACCAGGATCAGTGAATTCTCTCTTACCCTGGGGCCTTTGAGAGAAAGCATGTTCCAGAACCGACTGCTTAGGAGGTTTACTCTCTTTGTGTAGTTTTCAAACTCCAGCATTCACACTGGAGGTTTTAGCTGTGAAAAACTTCAATTCAAAAAGACCTTCAAGCATCAAGCATCAGATGTTTAACACCAGTAACCACTGCAGTGTATCAAAGAGGGATTCACTCTGCAGGCAAGGCCCTTTAAATTTCAGACAAAGGAATTTCCAGATGTAAGAAAAAAGATATCCCAAACATTCCGTTCTGTATTTGAACTAAAAGGCAGTATCTCATTGGGGTGATGCTTCCCTTTTTCTCTGGACATGATGTGTCAGAGAAAGAGAGTTACATCTGCCCCCTGCATCAGGACAAGGTATTCAAGCTGAGGGAAATACCTAACATACAGAGAGTCATTGAAATCTGTCTTGCAAGTTTTGGAAATGGTTTCTCAAAAAATTTTTTTAAAGTTGTAATGTGAAGGGCATCTTTTCTATGAGTAGTATCATAAGAGTTCTACATGGATTTATTTTTCCTTATGTCCTAAAAGATGCTGAAATCAACAGAGTTATTTTTGTTCCATGTTACTGGCTGAAAGGTCTTGTCAGGCCACAATTCTGTGACTCGAGATAAGAGATGTCACCATAGCTTGAGGGAATATTTCTCATTCATGTTAAGCACAGAACAAAGGATGTCCAAAGGTTTTTAAAATGTCCACAAAAGAAGTTGTGGTTTGCAAGGAAATTTTTGACATCCTTTAACAAAATAGAGCTTTTCTCTTTTTCTTTCTTTCTTTCTTTCTTTTTTTTTTTAATTTTAAGCTGGAAGATGCATCTGATTCAAACTTTAACAATTTTAAGTCAGAATGATTCTGGGATAATGGCTAACTCTTGAGTCTTAAGATCCTGAATGATGGTCCTTTAACATTATCAATAAATGTAAAATTTGAGTTTCTACTAACAATAGTTATCAGCAGTGAGGCATTCAAACATTAGTGGAGTTCTGTACATTTTTACAATCAGATCTGTGTCCAGTATGCTCCTAAAATTCCACTTTGGCAGCAACTTCCTGCAACAGACTTTGGAGGCGGAGAGAAAAAGGTTGGAAATGACACCAAACTTACAAATATCTTAGTTCCCACAAACCATCCTGGATTGAGTTGTCTGGGAAAGAAAGACTCTCTGAGAATCTCAAGGGAGTGTGACTGAAATTTAGAAGAAACATACCAGTAAATGTGAATGTTAACTTCTGAATATTGAGCTCTCAGAATGGAGACTCTAATCCAACCCCACAGGACGCCTGAGGGAAAACTTGCCTTCCTGGGCTCTCCCTGTTTTAGCCTGGGGGGGGCCAGCCCAGGGCTGTGGGGAAGTTGAGCTATCCCCTGGGGGAGACTGAGGCTTTGCCTCCCCAACAGGTAAACTGGGGGTCTCTGGGGAACTTTGTCTACCTAGCTTCAAAGACTGACAATCAAAGTCTTGCAAATGACCTGGAACAACTTTATTCATACTCCTCAGTAAAGGAGTTATCAGAAAAAAAACCTCAGCAACACATACAATTTACACTGCCTTCTGGAGGCCAAAATTAATCTAGATTGAGGCAACAGAATCATGTTTTCCAGTAGACTTACGCTGTGTGATGGAAAGTTTTGTGTAAAATACAATAAAAGGCAATTTAAAAACCACCTTTTGCTACTATTTTCAATTAATTATTCTTTTAATGGTTTACACTTAGTGCTTTGGGAAATGAAAAGTGGGTCCAAGTATTTTTAAACAGAGCTTTATAATAAGCATGTTGGTAGCTGTCTTATTTCTGAGTTCTAGCTCTCTTTGCATCATGCTATGTACTTAATTCTGAGAGGGGAAAAATGTCTGCTCCTCCTGCCTGCCCACAGCTCAATCGTCCACTGGACAAGGCAATGGACTGGAAGGCAGGTACCTGAAAAACTCAGTTCTGTAAGCCGTTTCCTACGCAATCTCGAGGAGACCACTGAACTGCCCCATAACTCAGCTTCTTTACCCATAAGGAGAATAAACCCTTCTCTCTACCTTCTTATGAATATTGAAAGAATAAATTAGATCGTGTTTACAGAAGCATCTTCAGATTTCCAGAGAATCATAAGATCCAGGCTTGGTACTTCCCTAACCACGAGAGCCAGACCTTTCTCTAGATGGAAAGGGTGGTGAGACCAGCATTTCAGAAATCTGGGTATTACCCAAGAGGGGAGATGTTTATTCTCATGAGCCACCCTGTAATTGTCCAAGAATAGGTGGCAGGGGAAGGAAGAACCAATAACAATTCTACTGACCAGCGAAAAAAACTATTAGCACCTGCTAGTGTAATATGCAGCTGGCAGTTTCAGAATAACCAAGAAAGCAGTTCCTTCTGGTCGATATTTGCTGGGCACAGCAATTTCTGACCTACTGAATCAGATCAAGATCATCCGAGTCATAAGACCAAAGGAGGCTCTTTGCGCTAACAGTGCAGTGGCTGGGGATCTCTTCTCATTAAACAAAGGGGTCTGCCCACAGTCTGCCTTCTAGGACAGTCACTGCTTTGAGGTTTCAAGAGCCATCACAACCGAGTGAACAAATCAAAAACAAAATACATTTTAAAAAAAATCAGACATAAATAGGCTTACAATTTATCAGTGATATGGACAGTGATAAATGCTACGTGGGTGCTCTACTCTTCCTGGGGGAAGTCAGGAGGGGGAGCAGGGAGAGAGGAGAGAAGAGGGAGAGGAAAGGTCCTCTACAGTATTTAGATGGTCTTCAAATGTTCATAATTTCCTTAGGGTGTGCTCATTGCCAAGTTGACAGATGTTGCTGGAAAAACCTGTACTACTCTGAAGAAAGGCTAACCTTTCCAGAGTGAGTGAGAGGGAGGGAGACAGCCCATCCATTCAGTGAAGAGATGACATTCAACTGGACAGCAAACTACCCTTAGCATGCTGGATCTTTGAAAGGCTGTGTGATAACACTGCCAAAGAGAACAGTCCTGGGAGAAATCTCATTTCACCATGGTTTTCCTCGCCATGAGCTTAAATTCGTTTTTAAAACTAAATTTTAGATGCCTAGACAAGTAAATATTTATTCATTATTTATTACTTTTTTAAACTACGAAGATTCCGAGTGCTAAGCTGCATAACGCTCGCCTAAGAGAAGTCATAAGTGTTTGCCCACTTTTTCATTCACTCTTCCTTGTACTTTATACACAAAGAGAAATGGGTTCTTCAAAGCAAACTGTCAATGATTTTACTCCAGACTTCCCCACTGGGTGCAAACATACATCCCTTGACAATTCCTAAAGAGAGCCTTCCAACAGAAGACTGAAAATGCTGAGGATTAATTTAACATAGTAGTATTGAGAAACAGACTCACAGACCCAAAAAACAAACTTAGAGTTACCAAAGGGGAAAAGGAGTTGGGGAGAGATAAATTAGGAGTTTGGGATTAGCAGATACTAACTACTATACATAAGATAGATTAAAAAAACAAGGTCCCACTGTAGAGCACAGGGAACTACATTCAATGTCTTGTAATGGCCTATAATGAAAAAGAATATATGTATGTAAAACTGAATAACTTTGTTGTACACCAGAAACTAATACGACATTGCAAATCAGTAAGTTTTCAATAAAAGATTCTGTTTAAATTTTAAATAAATAAATATATTTTTAAAATAGTGGTTTTGCAAAGCTTCAGTCCTTTTCCACCAAATAAGAGAAGAAAGCACATTAGGCCTTCCTTGCTTGAGATCTTCAGCAGTAGGTCAGCCAGTGCAACATCAGCATTTGAAGTGCTAAGAGCTGGGGCTGGGGCAGGAGGAGAAGCCGAGCGTGGCCGGACCCCTCTTTGAGCACACACTGACTCTGTCCTCTTCCTGAGGGGACTGCACCTCCTTTTCACCTCCAGGGTCGTTCTCTTGCATTCAAAAATCCATGCACTCTTGCTCATCAGTGGGATCATAAGTCATTTGTTCTTGTGCCCTGGTTGCACTCAGTGTTTTTATCAGGAGAAACTCACCTAATGTCCTCGTATGAAAGGCAGATTACCAACCCACCCATTTAAAGATTAACAGTAATGTGCCACAAAGAAAATTATACCTCCAGCATGAAAACCTGCAACTGGGGGACCATTTTACAGGATCACACTCATTTATATCAATTATCTTGTTTATCAAAGACAATGAAACCCAAACTGGCAGTAAAAAGGTACAGAGTGCACTATGAGGAATAATTAGGTCTCACCCTCCCAGAGGCCAGAGCCATTTAGCACTTCACTTTGGGAGGTGATGTTTACAGTATCTGTTTTATAACTCTCTCCACATTAACTTTAAAATGCCAAAAGCAGGCAGTTAATTGTTTATTATACAAAATGTCACATATGTAAAATACTGAGATATAAAATTATTATAACCATCTACTGTAAGAAATTCTGCCTTTTAGATTTTATAGTTTGTCAGTCTCTGGATCTCAGCTTAACTATCATTATATGGACTGTGTATGCCAGGTAGTCACAGTCTGATGAATAATCTTCTCTGCATGCTCTGTGTCCTCAGCCAAATGAGAAATAAAAATAACATATGAAAATTACTACTACAGTTTAAAGTAACATGTACTAAGAAGAATGAGAGAGGTCTGAATAGCAATATCAAGTGTTCTGATTTCATTCTATCTCTGAGAGTGAGATTCAGAGACTCATGATGCAAAGCTTACTGAAGTAGCTTAAACTGATGAGACTGAGTGTGCCCCGCCCAACTTCTTTAAAACCACTGGGTGCTGCCACCAACACCCTGTGTCTACCCTAGAATCTCTCCATCATGATACTCCATACCAGCAGGAGAATTTCTTTCCTATCACCTGACAATTTGCAGAGATCAAATCCCTTCTCTCTGCAATCCACTATTCCAATCTTGCCAAAACTAACTCTTAGGGCAATTTCTTTGTCTTTAGGCTCAAAGAACCCAATTCCCCTCTAGAGCCATACAAATTAGACAGACAGGAAGGAGAAGAGTGCGGCAGGAAAGACAGGAGGAAGTAACATAAAGCATCGTGTTTCTATGGGGAAGGAAACTAGAGTCCAGTAAATCAGCTGGGGTGGGAGGACTCTAGGAGGGGTCCTTTATAACCCATTAGGTACAGCTTATACACCAAAAGTTTTGTGACTAAAATTTAATAAAACAAATGAATAAAAATAGATACCAATTGACTATGGAACCCCCATTTCAGTCCATTTGGAAAACATACCATTTTGTGCCCATAGTAGGTTAATCCCTTCTGACATCACTGAGCTCTTGGAAACATGTGAATCTGCTTGACACCCACACAATCAGTGACGCACTGGTGAGAAACTCACAGCCACGGTAGCTCATCAAGTCATCACATTTATAGTTAAAAAGGAACCTTAAGGACCACTTAGTTCAAGGAATAGATCATTTACATCTTACTAAATATTGATCCAGAAAAAAGTAGGGAAAGCTTCTCAAGTCATTTTAATATAACTTTGGTTATAAAATTATTTAGAGACAGGATAAGAAAAGAAATTTATAGGCCCCAAATGTTAACCACTACATATAAAAATAGATAAAAAAACAAATTTCTTCCATATAGCACAGGGAACTACATTCAGTATCTTGTAATAACCTTTAATGAAAAAGGATATGAAAACAAACATATGTATATATATATATATATATATATACGCATGACTAGGACATTGTGCTGTACACCAGAAATTGACACATTGTAACTGACTATACTTCAATAAAAAAAAATTTTTATAGGCTCACTTTCAGAAAATAGGTCTAAAAACTCTAAAATAATTATTAGCCAACAAATCCAATAATTATTTAGAAAATACATATGTCCAAGTAGTAATTATCCTAGGAATGCAAGTATGGATCATGATCAGAACATCTACCATTTCAGTGGATTAAAGAGTGATTTTGAGCAAAGGAGTGTTCCAATAAGATTACTCCAGCCGGAGCGTGGAGGACAATGAGGATTAGAGAGGATGCCGGGAGACCCATGAGTAGGCAGATGAGGGCAGTAGTGAGGAGACATGGTGGAGGTTTCCTCTAGGGTAGCAGCAGCAGCAGTGGCAAACCAAAACATGGGTAATCAGAGAAATGCAGGTCAAAACAACAACGAGACACTACTTTAAGGCCATCATAATGGCAAAGAGTAGGAGAACATATATGTTTAGTGTGGGTGTGGACACGTGGAGAAACAGGGCTCTCATGCACTCCTGGTGGAGGGAGCACAAACTGGCACTGCCCTGCAGAAAGGCAATCTGGCAGCACGGATCAAAATTAAAGACGTGCGTGCTTAGACGTATGTACTTTAGTACACAGGGGTCGTGCATTTGAATACAGGTCTCAGAAAAATCCTCACGCAGATACAAAGGAAACGGAAACACAGAAATTCACTGCAGCATTGTTTTTGAAAGCAAGAAGCTGAAGGCCACCTAGGGCTCCGTCGCCAGGGGGGTGCATGAAACAGGTGAGAGAGCTATTAACACTATCTACCTTACAAGACTTTGTGAAGGTTAAGTGATTTTATGTAAAGACCTTAGTGTCTGGCAAATAAGGGCTACCTAAATTCACTAAAAATATATTCAGAATTATTATGATGAAATACTGAATAACATTAAGAAATAATGATGTGTGGGTCATAAAAATATAATATTAGATGAGAAAAGTCTGAAAAGGAGTAAGACTTCTAGCATAAAAACATTTTGACAATTAAAACACATACACAATCCCATAACGTTACAGATTTTCCAAATACGTGTGATCATTGAGGACACAGTCAAACATATTAGAGATAGTCCCGCGGGGAGGGGAGCAAGAGTGGGGCTCAACAGAGATGAAGAAATATAAATAAAAGAGGAGGCCTTGCTTGGACGATGTACCATGACCTAAGGTAAATGATGAACACAACCATCTACACCAAAAGGACACTTGTTCAAAAAGAAAAGAACAGATCATTAGGTTAGTTTTTTTCATTTTATAGCTGAGAAATTGGAGGCTCAGACAGATTATGTCTTACTTATTACACAACAAATCAGCCGCAGAATGGGAACCAGCAACTGCATTGATCTTCTGGTCCTCATCATTCCTTCCTTCCACCTGTCTGTCCATCATCTGTCCATCTACCTACCCAGCAAACATTTACTGAATATCGGGATTCCACATGCTGGGAGTACAGCAGTGAATAAAACAGACACAGTCCCTTCTATTATCAAATCACATGAAACAAATGTAAACTTACAAATGAAACTAAGTTCTCTAAAGAAAAAGCCCCAGATCTATCAGCATCATACAAAGAAACTTTAACCTACACCGGGGGTAGAAGGTCAGGCAAAGCTTTTCTTCAGAAGTGACATTTAAGCTGAAACTTAAAGGATCAACAGGAAGTTGCTGAGATAAAGGGGGTGGGGTACGATGAGGTGAGGGTGAGGGTGAGCAGAGGGCAAGAAGCATTCCAAAGAGGGTGGCAAGTGCAAAGCCCTGTCCTGTGGTCAGGGAACGCACGGTGCATTCCAGCAATAGAAGGGCAGCTGTGGCCGGAATGCAGAGAGCTACATGGGGACTGGTACAGATGAAGTACACAGGCACCTGATCATGCAGGGCCTGCAGGCCACGGTGATGATTGTGAGCTTTACCCTAAGAAGGTAGAAAGGCTCTGAGTGATTCTGAGCAAACGAGTGTCCCAACAGGAGCGTGGAGAACAATGAGAAGGACCAGAGAGGATGCAGGGACGCTGCTGAGCAGGCAGGCCTGACAGCAGTGCAGGGGAGACTTGAAGGGGGGTGCGCATTAGGGTGGTAGCAGCAGTGGTGGCAAGAAGGGAATAGACGTGACATTCGGAACATAGTATCAATATAAAAGTTGTGTCTATAATATAAAAAATACCCTGATGATATATATTTTAGTGTGCTTCCACAGCTCACTGAGGTTTCACCGGGGTGTGCTTCCAATTTTCTATAACAGGCATCTACTGAACATTAATTCATCAAAGGATCACTGGGAAAAAGAATAATAATGCTCTTGGGGTGACAGGTTCCTTGGTTTTGAGCAAGAATGAAAGAAAATAGGGCTCCAAGCCCTTTCTTAAACTATCATTTGCCACCAAAGACCATTTCTCTGCTGTCCAGCTCCTCCGGCTATTAGCAAAATGGTAGCCACCCAGTCAGGATGGGGGCGGGGGGGGGCGCTTCGGGGGAGGTCCACTGCCCACAGCGGCGAGACTTGCCTGCACTGCCGACAGTTCTCAACTGAGGACTCAATCAATTCATACTTAATATTTTACAGACTCATTTCCTGAAGATTCTAATTTGAACATTCTAACACCTTCTGTGCTTTTACATCTCACTTGAGCCCCTCACTTTTACGTTCCACTTTATCACCATTTTAGTTGATTTCATCACAGCTTCATGGAAAACTTTACCGACGACCATTTCCTGCCATTATGAGGGCAGAACTGAAGTAATCCTCTGCTTGAGTACCAGGTAGTTTTTATGATAATTTTACCACAGGTAATGTTGTGATTTTTAAGTACGTTTCTCTCTTGTAGCACTGTACCGATTCCTGTCTTTAAAAGGATAAGTATCGAATGCAGCTATAAAAGAAACATACTCATCGTGACAATATTAACAAGCCAATAAGTCCAAAAAGATCGCTGTGTCACAGACTGGCTCACCTACCAGGCCCCATACATCATACAATCACTTAATTTTACTCAAGTCGGTGACACGCCCAACCCCTGTTATGCTGAATTATAAGGCAGGAAAATGCCATTAAGGTTTAGACAGCCCCTTCCAAGACATTTTATACAGCAGTCTGCTGCAACAGCCTCCAGATTCCAAAGGTTTCATGTGATGCATGGAAACCACAGCCCTCACATCACTGTTTTAATAAATAAGTAATAACATAAAGCCCATTGAAATCTTTCCTTCCACTTCCCTCTTCCCATCTTTAAACATCTTTCTTGGGATGTAAGTGATACAGTAAGCTGCACACAGTTGAAAAGTACACTTGGATGAGTTAGACATGTGTACACTCATGAAGCTATTAGCATAGTCAAGATAACAAATGTTTCCATCATCCTCAAAAGTTCCCTCATGCCCCTTTGTATCCTCCCCAGCCCCAGAGAAGTGTGGATCTGCCTTCTGTCACTATATATTAGTTTCCAAGATCTAGAATGCTTTACAAATGGAATCATACAGTGTGTATATAAATATATACACTCTTCTTTGTTTGCCATCTTTTATCCAGATTCTCAAGGACTCTTCGTTTACTCAGTAGAATCATCAGGTGAATCACTATATTCCCTACTTAACCCAGAAACAAGGCTTTTCTTGACTTAGTGGGCTATATTTGGGAGCAAGTGGGGTTGTTGAGGTGCATGCAGGGCACTGGTGTAGGCTCTGCCCACTCTGCCTTGTCTCTCCCTTAAGATAAGCGATGTGGAAATAGCTTTATTTGGTAAAGAAACATTAATTTTCTTCTGATTTTAAAAGTAACACATATTCACTGATGAAAATGTGTAAATACAGAAAAACACAATAAAAAACATAAAAGTTGCCTGGAATTCCACCACCTAGAAAACCTCTGTTAACATTCTGACATTCTTCCTTATGTTCTTTTTTAATGTGCTGTTATGGACTGAATGGTGTTCCTCCCAAATTCATATTTTGAAGTGGTAATCCCCAGTACCTTAGAATGCGACTGTATTTGGAGACAGTGCATTTAAAGAGGTAATTAAGATTAAAAGAGGTCATAAGAATGCGGCCCTAATCCAGTATGACAGGTGTCCTTACAAGAGGAGGAGACGTCAGGGATGGGGGTGCAAGGAGAAAAAGCCACAAGAGAACACAGTGAGAAGATTGCCATCTGCAAACCAAGGAGGAGGTCTCAGGAGAAACCAAGCCTGCTGACACCTTGATCATGGACTTCCGACCTCTAGAACTGTGAGAAAATTAATATCTGTTGTTTAAGTCACCCAGTAGATAGTTTTTTTTTTTTATGGCAGGCCTAGCAAATTAATACATGCACATCTACAAATATATGCTACCTTTAACTTTGAAAAACTGGCATCAATCTGCCTATAAAGATGGTATCTTACTTCTATTTTACATTATATTATGGGGGTTTCCCTATGTTATGAATGGGCTATACAGAACTTCTGATATGTTAATGTGCCAGAATTTATTTCATTATGCCTCCATTGTTAGACATTTGTAGTCCTTCTCCTTTTTTGGTTATCATAATAAACAAATGTGCTGAACATTCACGTAAAAGAAATGTTCTTCCTGAAGATTTCCTGAGGATAAATGATTAAAGGTGGAAACAGTAGATCAATGGGTATTTTTTAAAATACATAATACATATTACCAAACTGTCTTCTTTTTTTTTAATTTTTATTTATCTTTTGTAGGGGGAGGTAATTAGGTCTATTTATTTATGTATTTTTAGAGGAGGTACCAGGGATTGAACCCAGGACCTTGTACATGCTAAGCATGTGCTCTACCACTTGATCTATACCTTCCCCCTCCTCAAACTGCCTTCTAGGAATCTTGTACTATATAACATGTCTCAGCAGTATATGACACCGCCCATTTCATGACAGCCTCAGCCATACTAAGTATTTTCATTTAAAACATCTCTGCCAACAGGATTTAAAATGAAACTTGACAAGATGATTTTCAAGTTCAATGGAAAAGAAAATCTGAAAGATTAGCTTAGAAAATTTAGAAAAAGAATAGCTATGAGTGTGGATTGACAGTAGTAGACAGCAAAATAGATTCCAGAGCTGCGGTTATTTTAAATGATGTGACAGAATCTATACAGATCCATGACACATGCTATTTTAAATCAGTGAGGGAAAGGATGAAATAATCAACAAACGATTTCAAAACAACTGTTTACATATTTTAGAAATAAGGGTAAACCCCGACCTCAGACCAAACACAGGATGCTAAAAACCCATACACAACAATAAGGAAACAACAACCAACCACTGACAACTCCTACAGAGGAGCATATTTTTATATTTTGGGCTGAGGAGGGAGACTCAAGGCAAGTCACAAAATGCAGAAGCAAGATAAGAAGTGACTGACAGATATGACCAAATCAAAATGAAAAACTTTTGTACAACAAGGACATCATAAACAAAGTTAAAAAGTAACTAACACACTGGGATAAGATATTTGCAACATACATAAAAGACAAAGAATGAACATACATAATTTACAAATTAATAATAAACACAAGCAATAACAAAGTTGACGAAGAATATGAAGACATAATTCATGAAAAAAAGAAATGGCCAAGAAACATAAAAAGATACTCAAGTTTAGTAACAACTAGGCTAATGCAAGTTAAAAAACAAATTATTTTATTTTAGTGGATGTACTTCTGTATTGTTTGCTTTTTGCTGAGGAGTGACTGTTGTATTACTCATGTAAATGAAAGTTTTTAAATTAAAAATATTTGCCAATAAAACGAGCCAAAGGTGGTATTTTGTTTCAGTTTGCATTTCTTTGATTATTAGTGAGGACGGCTCTTTCAAGTGTATTGATTGCTGTGTTTCTTTTTCTTTCTTTTTAAATAAATGTTTGTATACGTTTCCTATTGGGGATTCATATTTTTTTCTTACTTATTTGGGAAGTACTTCATATATATTAAAGACAATTAGTCCTTGTCATATATGTTGCAATTTTTTTCCCCCAGTTTGTTAAACACCTTTGAATTCTGTTTATGGTTTCTGCCTTTGCTTTTATGCTGAAGAAGTAGTTCCTCACCTTGAGATCAGATAAATACTTACTAATAGTTCTCTACAGTTCTTTTGGAGGAATGTAAAATATAACTCTTAACAGGAAACTATTTTGGTATAAAGTGTGAGGAAAATCTCGTATGTTTTCAATTATCAACTGTCTCAGCACCATTTGCAACATTACCCTTTTCATTCTCAACGTATGTGAAATGTCATCTCTATCTTGCACTATCTTCTTACATATACTGGGATCAGATTCAGAGTTTGGATGATTGCTTAATTTATCTACTAGTTTCTTCTTTCATTAATGCCATAATATTTTAGTATGTAGTACTAATTTTAATACCTCGTGGTTCTAGACTTACTGTTTTTCTTCTTCATTTTTTTTTTTTTTTTTTTTTTTTTTTTTTGGTGGAGAAGGGATTTCCATTTATTTACTCTCTTGGAAAAAATTTTAAAGAACTTAGTCAAAGTTGTTGTTGTTTTTTTTTAAAGCACAAATGGGATTCTGAGTAGTCCTACATTAAGTTGGCAGATTAAGATGTGTAGAACAACTGTCTTTACTATAATTAAAGTTTTCCATCCAGGAATATGTCTTTCCATTATTTAGTGTTCTTAAAGATTTAGAGTTTCTTTACATTAGAACCTGTGGATTTATTAACTTTATTCCTAGGTAGGTATCTGTTGTTTGTGTGTCGGGGGGGAGTTAAAAACTCCTAGCAGAGCCCCCTGGCATGCTCCCCTTACAGCCACACTGTTAATGAGCTCATGTCATCCTTCTGCCTCCCACCCTTGTTCCTGATTCTCATCCCATCTCCAGTAATATAAGGTGGTCAGGGATGGGTGATCCTTGGTAAAGACAGCTAGGGATGGACTAGGTGTAAAGGAAAAGTATGGCTCATGAATTGTTACTAGGTATTATACAGATCTTACTGCTATTATGAATAGAATTTTGCCATTATACTAACTAGTTATTGGGTGTACGTGAGAAAACCTGGTTTTTGTATATACTATTGCATCTGGCTATATTCCTTAGAGTTCTTATTAGTTCTAGTAGTTTTCCAGTTCATTTCCTTGGGTATATTACCGTATCACAACAGCAAATAGTGATATTTGGTCCCTTTCCCTCAATATATCACACATATTTCTTGTTCTTTACCTCCTCCCCATTCCCTCTTTCCTCCCTACCACTCCTAAACTTCTAGTGCAATGTAAAACAGAAGTGGTAATGAGGGCCAGCTACATGGGCGTGCAATCTGTGCTTTCAAACAGGCCCTGCACTCAAAAGGGACCCATACTTAGTTTAATGCTCCATTGTCCTTGCCTTTAAATTCTTAATAATCTTATCTTGGAACTTATGTTTTTAAATAATGTCTGATGGGACAATGGAGCAAGCCCACGAACAGAGGTGGTGTGCAACATACGTGTGTTCACAGTTCCCTGTGTGTGCAGTGCTTACCATGCCCAAGCACAGAATCCCAGTGGACCCACAACATGTGCAGCATGAGTGAGGCTCAGAGCAAGGACGAGGCCAGGGCGCCTTGACTCTGCCTGAGTAAGCAGGGCTGCAGACAGCCTGGAGAGGCCACCTTCCCTTCCAACCAGAACCTGCCTCAGATGGAGAAAAAGGCAACAATGTTCCAAGAAGCACTAGCAACCCAGGAGCTCTATCATACCCGTTTGTACTCTTGTTACTTCTATTACCCAAATGTTTATGCTGAAATTGGTGACTTATGCTAAAAGGAAGAGCAACTCGATTCCTTTTCCCCTCAGTCCTTCCTTACTAAGGAAGTTTACTGAGTAAACCAAAAGTACAGAGTTTTGGTAGAATGTGTGTGAATTAAGAAGTGAAATAAAAACAATTTAGTGTTGTGCAGAATGTCCAGTGTTCTGATAAAAACTAAATGCATACACGTGTATGAGCTACCAAACATGTACTGTGTAATTTTGGAGATCCTGCATATAAGATAAAGCTCTTATATTTGCATTTAAAACCACCATTGCACAATATAGAGACGAATGATAAAGCTCATGCTAACAATTTAAAGGTTTAATTTTTCTTTACTTAGAATGACATTAAACAGCAAATAAAAACACTATGCCAAGTGAAGGACTGAAAAAGAAAGGAAAAAGCTCCCCCCCCTTTTAAAATCTTCTTAAGGGCACTTTTTTCCTGCTCTTGAACAACGGGCTCCACATTCCCATTTTGCACGGTGCCCTGCAAATTAGATAGCTGGCCCTGGGAGCAATAATGGGGTTTTCTGTTTGTTTGTTTTAGGTTTTATTGGAACCACCTCTGATTAAACCTCACTATTTATAAAATGGGTTATTATAGAATTGTTACTGATAGTAAAAGCTACATGTCTATCAAAGGTGACTGGCTAAATAAACTAAATTACAGCACCACTATTCAATACACACCCAAAAAGAAAAAGCATGGGAAAATTCTTTTTGTAATGGTAAGGAAAAATCTCCAAAACATTGTTAATTTTAAAAAGATACATATAAATACGTGCTACATTTTTTAATAAAAGGGGGGAAATAAGAATACATACTTGTATTACCTACTTACAATATCAAAATAAAAAATTACCTACCCAGTTTTGGGGTAGAGATTGGGGTACTGAGTTAGCGACCAGGCCAACAAAATTAGACTTTATGTCCCCTTGGCTGCCAAAGTACCTTTCATAGTCAGTGCTAGAGAAACACCTTGCCCGTTTACAACCTGGCTATTTACAAAGCCAGTCTGAGGAGAATCACGGTTTGTGAGAAGGTGAGAGTGTTGCAAAATGTTGGACACATGCTCTGTGTCCCATTTAACAACAAGCTGTGCACATTTACATCTCCCTGGGCACCCTCCCATCCCTCTCTAACAAGGGTGTATGTAAGCAGGATCCAAAAAATTCAATCCTGTAAAATGTACATGTAAATTCTACAAAACAAGAGCAACAAAAACATTTTCAGGCAGTCTTTATTCTTAAATAAACCAAACAACAACAAAAGAACAGGTATAAAAAGATAATGAAACTTAAATGTGCACAAAAGGACCACATACTAAACTGAGAATCCTAAATGACTGTGAGGAAGTCACTTTCTAAGCATTCCCCCACTCTCTCCTCCACATAAGAACTATAGCCCATTCTTGTTTGAGAACATGGGCTCCCCACGTGAGAGGCAAACTGTATTACATTTCTTACGCATTATTGTGGGATA
This sequence comes from Camelus bactrianus, assembly GCF_048773025.1. NCBI lineage: Eukaryota > Metazoa > Chordata > Mammalia > Artiodactyla > Camelidae > Camelus > Camelus bactrianus. The sequence continues at coordinate 40,291,556 of NC_133558.1, forward strand.
TTTATTTTATCTGAATTTGTCTAAAACTCTTAAGATCCTGTGAGAAAATAATGCTTAATCTTCTCCAGGGAAAGGGTGAGAGACTACAAATAACTTAACTCTTATTCCAATGGCTGCCTACTCCCTCTCCTTCAACCGGATGCAAAGTGGTCCACTGCAAGGGGTACTGGCTTTGAAGGGGTCAGAAATAAATAAGCCTTTACACACTGACCTTTTTATGTGATTCTCCCCTAACTCTTCGCCTTCTTCTTAAGACTTAAGGACCCTCACCACCTCTATGGCGGGCGTGGGGGGTGGGGGAGGTCTTCCCTGACACCATCCCCCAACTCAGGCTAGATACTCCCGTTTCCAGTGTTCCACAGCATCTCCTGAATCCTCCCAACAGATGACTTATTTTACTGTGTTGTCACCTTCTATTTAAGTGTTTTTCTCCTTCATTAGCTCATACGACCCTCCAAGGCAGAAGCCGCACCTGTGCATCTCTCTATCCCCAGTACTAAGATACACTTGGCAGCCTCTTAATAAATGTCTGCTTAATGCCAAGTAATTTACAGTAGATAAAGAAGTTGAGTTTCACTGACAATTAGAACCAGCCTTAATATCTGGTTAGAGAAATAGGCTGGGAGAAGCAAAGCCTCTTGGTTGAGACTAGCAGACTCAATAGTGCCATTTCAGAAAATGTTCTGAATTAAGGTCTTTAGGGCCCGTCTGCTACTCCAAGTTTGCTTCTTTGCCACATTCTAACACATCCACCCGCTAGGGAACTCCCTCACTCCCAAAGCTGTTTCTGCTCCAGAGGACACTTATTTTTTAAACACAGCTGCAAAGCATATAAGTCATATCCCTAAATTCAGCGGATGCCAAAAGCCACGGATTTCCAACTCTGTTTACTTTCCCAGGACTTTACAGAGTTCTAAACACACTTTCAAAATACTTTTAGATGACAGTAGCAACTACAGACTACCTATTCCTATTTCCTGCCTCCAGCTGGGAATGAGTACCAGCCATTTTTGTTGCTATGCAAATTAGCACATTTGTCACACTCTGTACTGTTTACTAAATTCTTCAAGGCCCAGCTCAAACTACCAGTCTTCATGAACCTTTATCTTACTAGGCAAGAAAAAATATTGTTTTCCTTCACAGCCCAACCAAACCTCTAATCTTTCTCCGCTCTCTGCTCGTGCCTCTGTCTCTTATTCTCCACTCTGCAGACCCCTGTGCCTTGCCAAGGGGCTTATTCGAGCTACTTTGAATCGGATGGTAAATCTCCTGGTGGCTGGAGCCCCTTTTACACTTTCTGCCTCTGCACTCATCATCTGTCTGTCTGACTTCAGCTGCATTCACTCCCATGCTCTACACTGTACCTCAGAGGCTAAAACTCCATAACTACATTTCCCAGCTTGGTTTTTGGTGAAGTTCTACTGTAGAAGAAACTGGTGAGAGAATGGAAGATGGGAGGAAGAAAGAACACATTTCTGTCTGCTTCTGATGGTGCTGTAGGAGCACAGCAGCCGACGGACGTGGGATCCGGCGCTCCCGCCAGGACAGCACAGTTCCTGGTGGCGGCAGCGATAGTGAGGTCATTGACACAACTCCTGGGCCTGCGCCGCCTATTTTGGTTGCCCTACAACAATTACTAACAAGCAAGTAAAATAAAAAAGCCACGAGCCTTCCTGGATCCATGCTGGCAGACACAGAGGTAACACTTAACTGCCTACAGCTGGTAATGGAAACTTTTTCTTATTCTTTGAAAGGGTTAAAGAACCTTGAATTTTGAGCCTACAGCACCATGCTCTAGCTACTCTCTCTTAAGCAGAGGCAGAGCAAGGATAAGAATGGAAAGGGGCTTATGAGAGCTTATGGCTTCCAGAAGAACCAGGAGGCCTTAGGAACAGAAACCAGTCTCACGTAGTGCTAAATATCACACTCTAACATCAGTGTAGAGCACTTACTGCTCCCCAAGTCTTAGTAAAAGCATATTCTCTATTCATCCACAAGACTCATAGGAAGAGAAGAGCCATTTAAAAAGGAAAGAAAGAAATGCAAATGGCCCTAAAAATATGAAAAGATGCTCAATTTCTCTTATAAAAGAAAAGCAGTTAAAATTGTACTGGGATAACATTTCTCACCTATCAAACTGGCAAAAATCCAGAAGCTTGACAATATGTTCCACTGGCAAGGCTGTGGGGAAATGGTTGTTATCACACACTGCCAACGAGAACTTTAAAATGGTATAATCCCCATGGAGGTGAATTTAGCAATATCTAGCAAAATTACAGGTGCATTTACCCTTTGACCAAGAATTCCCTCTTCTAGGAATCTATCCTAAAGGCAATAAATAGCACAATTTGTAGAAGCAGAGGACTGAAAACAACCCAAATGGTTCATCAATAGAGGACTGGTTCAGTAAACCATAGTACATCTACACAAATAAGTACTATGAAGCTATTAAAAAGGGGTAAATAAATAATACCCTTCTATATAACTAGCTCTAGGACAAGTGTTAAGTACAAGAAAGCAAGGTAAAGGAAGTACATAGAGCCAAGTACGCTACCAATTTAAGAATGGCGGGGAGGATACAAAATATAAATTACATATGGATTTACTTATTTTCCGTTTTTAAAAAGTATAACCCAAAAAAACTAAAGGGGAAAAAGAAGTTATCTACTGGAGTAGAGGGGACAGGAATAGAAACTCAATTTCTCTAAATACAACTGTTCCATAGATTTGATTTTGGAACTATCTACATATTTTACATAGTTATAAAACAAAAAAATCTTAAAGGCAATCATTAAATATGAAAGCAAAATGGGGCAAATGAATCTATCTGTACACTGAATAGCAACATGACCATTTAGAGAATTATTTTAAGTGACTTTAAAACACAGTAACTTTACTGTGTATCTCTAGTGGGATGTACCTTAAGGATGCAGAAGATAACTGCTAAAATGTTAAACTATTTTCAGTAATCATGTGGTTTAAGGTAGTAGTAGTAATGTAATTCTGAAACTATTTTGTATGTACTGAAGAAAAAGCAAATAAACTATTGTGCTCTAGCACTAGTAACCGAGATTTTCAGTATGGAAAAAAGGAGATGAAAGATCAAAAGATTAAACAAAAACTTTGTGTACTGAATTTTAATTAGAAATGTCGGCATGCACTCTAAGTGCATATATTTCACCTGTTAAATATCTGACATACAAATAAGTAAATAAATACATGTGCATGCATTTCCTATTTCTGTCCACTGAAAAGGCCTAGGAACAGTGATCAACCCAATCGGGAGTGCTCAGGTTGAGGTTTCCAAATGTTATTTCTGACTTAAAGGAACCAGGGCTTTTTGCAGAAATGGCTGATTCCAGATCAGGGGCAGGAAATACACAAGGTGAACCTGGCGCATCGCGTCATGCCACAAATCAAGGAAGTACTGGGCCCCTGAGATCATCAGAAAGACTCAAGAGCCAACATGAAGAAGCTAAGATGGGGACAATTTTAGTATCAATAAAAATAACTGCAAGTTATTAAAAGATGTCCAATTTGTTTAATCCAGTGAATTCAAAATGATACATTCTCCCCTTTCTCCCCTCACCTCTGGCAAGACCTCCACAAACCTCACTGGTCACCTTTCAAGCCAGGTAACCATCTCTTTAATTTGAAACGTAGTAAATGAAAAGAAAGAATAGAGCATTTATCCTTCTTTTCCTAGGCAAACTGCAACTCAGTATTACCAAATGCATGTTCAGGAAAGTTTTCTCTTTCTAGTTACTAAATGAACAAGGAATAACAAGATTAGAATATAACCATTTTGTAATTCAGATTATGAAAGAATAAATCTAGGAAATAATCATGAATGGATGTGAATAGCCAAAAGAGAGGGGCAACCAAAGATCTGTGCTTCTTGACAGACATATACTATCACCTACAGAGCATTCTTACAAAAAAAAAAAAAAAATCTTGAATCAGATGAAGCCTATACCAAACTACTAAATTACAAAAAATACAACAGAGGAACACATTTAGTGTTACCATAGCGTTTAATCACCAAAATCTAGGCTGTTAGAAACTCTACAGGACAAAAAGTTAGTTTCTTCAGCAAATAAATTATAATGGGGGGGGAGGGTGGGAAGAAGAACACAGAGATAGACATGTGGAAGGGAACCTACAGACTTAAAGAGATTTAAGAATCATAACAGCTATTTATTGATAGTATGGACCTTATGTGAATTCTGATTTAAATAACCTGTAAAAACACATACACTGACTCCAGACTTCGATTCAATGAAGAACATCTGAACACTGACTGCGTATTTAACATTCATAAGGAATTATGGTTCAATTTTGGGGCATTATAATGATATTGTGATTATGGCTACAAAACGGAGGTCTTAGTTTTACAGATACATATTGAAATATTTATGGACAAAATGATAAAGTGCCTGGGATTGGCTTCAAAATAATCTGATGGGGAGGAAGTAGGTAGTACGTAGATAAAACCAGGTTGTCTGTGAGCTGATAATTCTTTAAGCTGGGTGGTGGGTACTGTTCTCTCTCCTTGAATAACTAATTGGGTATTCAAGGAAATAAATTTAAACATAAGATTAAATGAAAAGGAAGTTTTGGTAATTATTATGAAAGAAGTGGAGGGATCTGGCAAATGGCATGTACTTACCACAAAGCAGAGTGCCAAGGCGAAGTAAATGCGTTCTCTGGGAGGCTGAATGTCTAAATAGCAGTGTTATCTCTTCTAACGTTCCTTCCATGCATCAGCTGCAAGACAGGTTAGAGCTTCCGACAAATGCCTCCTAGCAAACAGGAGACAGTCATCACAGGCTGACTCTCCCAGGCAAGAATGTATCCCAGCACCGTCCAGAAGCAGCCACCAAATGAGAAGGGGCTACGGTGGCAGCAGCAGATGAGGTGGCAGAGGTGCTGTGGGTAGAGTCTGACACCCAGATCTGGTCCGTGTGGCTGAGGTGGGGCCCATTCCCAGGGACAGACGACCCCACAGGCCTCCACAGCTTCCCCATGAGTGTGTACAGGTGAAGCAGCATGAAGGACGACATGCTGGCAACAAAAATGTGAAAGAAAGCCTTTGGTGGAAAAAGACTGAAATCTTACAGGGCTAGTGCAGTTATTTTTATTTATGTTTTTTCTGGCATCACTGTATGTTTTAAGTAATAACACTACAATCTGATGTTTAAAAACAACACAAACATTTAAAAATTTTAAGGCTTATGAGGAACGTGCTCCTCTAATCAGAGCAGCCTTCATAAGCACCAAGAACTGTGACAGAAAGAAGTTCTGAGCCTCGAAACATACAAGTGAGCTTGATAACCTACTAGTTATTCACGATGACATTATTTTAGTTTTACTTTTTTCCTCCATGAAAACCTGGAGTTTCTATTGGTGGTTCTCAAGGAAGGAGTACATATTTCATAGGAAAGAGGAAGTAGTAGGCAGCTACAACTTAAAAATTACTCCAGGTGATTCTGACATACACTGTGCCTGCCCCCACTAGTGGACCATTCCTTTCTTGCAGATCCCTGAAGAGTGGCCGGCTGAGGCCTGTGTGCAGCCAAAGTGCACCTGAGATCATCAACACGGAAAGCTGGCCGTTACTATTTCAAACACCACTGTAAACTCAGCAGAGCTGCCCTGTCAGACAAAGAAAAATGAAATCCCCCCCAACTCCCTGTCCACTCACACCACCTCCCCGTCCGCCCAGCACAGGGGCAGCTCTGAGCTGTGAAGATATTTGTAAAAGGAGGGCCAAAGGGGATCCCACCGTAGGTCATCAGCCTCCTTGCACCACTGCTCCCACTCAGTGGAGGGACGGTGACAGGCAGTGACAGTGCAGGGCTCTTTGCAGTCAAACTGGTGAGCATCACAGAAACAGGACTGAAGAAAAGGGAATGAAGGAAAGTGTTTGACCAGACACCGAAAACACTTCTTGCATCTCTGCAATCTTCCTTCATCTCCTGACATGCCTGAGACTATTATAGCTTCTGATCGTGCTGACTAACTCAGTTTGGACAAAACATACAGACCAACAACAGCATCTCTCACTACAACTGATCCTGGGTTTCATTCCTGTGATGGCCTTTCATGCCATATAGACCTGTTTCTTTGATAATTACAGTGTCCACAAACCTGCTCTTCCTCCAATAAGAAGGCAGAGGCGCCTTCTATGAGCATGTTCAAAATGCAGTGCACTGGGCTGAAATGAATAGCCAAATGCTGTACATTCTGTGACTTTGAAGGTGGTTTGGTCTCTAAGATCCTCCTCAGTAAGGTCGCCCCTAACTACACAACCACACACACGGTGAGTGAGGCCTGCAGTGTATAAAACAACATGAGCAGCAGGTGGAGAGAAGTGCCCTCCCCATATCCCTTCATCGCACAATTCTATGCTCCCACAGAATTAAAAGCCTTGATAACACCAGGGAATGCTTCAGCACAGTTAACTTTCAACTGACTTAAAAGTCATAAAGATTACCAATGTTTGTATTTCATATTAATAATTATACCCATAGAAAAGTTAAGACAAAGAAATTTATTTTAGATGAGCTCTAAAAGGTTCTCTATATGTTGGGACAATTTCTACGCCTGCTACTTTGTTAATATTACTCTCCCAAATTTCCCTAAGTAAAGGATTATGTTAGGACACGGAAGGTGTGAGGAAAATTGAGACTTTTGACCATTCAAAGAACCAGTCACCATTTGAAAGTTACACTCATCTTTCCCATTCGAGTTTTCACCATGTTTCTAGAACATGGGTCAATATGTTCTGCACCACAACAAGAACAGGACTTGCGAGGAAGAGGAGAAATGAGTCCCTTTGTAAAGGTGCAGAGTTGTACTTTACATACACCAAGGCGCGGGCATCTTATCCCCCTACTTGAACACAAAGAGTCTCTTTTCAAAGAAAGCTGCAGTAAAGGCACAGATTCAAGGATCTAATTGGTTAAACTATGATCTTTGCAGGAAATGAGCAAAAACCTGCGGGCATGGATAAAGCAGGAATAACCACTCATGGCATCTAGAATGCTGAGACCTAGGATAGGTTGTACATAGTGCCAGGTTAAATACTACCTAAAACAAAAGCAAAAACAACATAACAGAAAACAACCAAATAAACAACTAAACAAAAATTGAAAATACCCTTTCAAAGGATCAGCCAGGCAGTATTTTCCACAAGATAACTTAATTTTCACAATGACAATTTAGTTACTCCGGTCTTATTTAAGTTATATGCAGGCATTTTCCTGAGGTGGATCTGGGTAAATAGGGCAAATATGGACTGCTGTGTCCACGAAAAGGAGATATTCTCACAGCTGAGCACACCATTTGCATCAAGTCAAAGGCCAAAATACCTGCATAGGTTTGGAAAGTATAAACATTGGATCAATATTACACCGACTTCCTCCCTGATCTTACCTACCATTAAATATAGAAAAGCCTTTGGTATGAGAGGCTTTGCTCACTCTCATAAGCATTCTCCACACAGCAAATCTGAATGAATCACTGGAGCATTTTCCATTCTTGACTACTAGTACAATATTTATATTCTTTTCAGTCTACTGGAATTATTATTTTGACTACTTCTAAAAATATTAAGCCCTCTCTTATGTCACTCAGCCATAAGGCATTCAAATCAACCAGAGTTCTTAGTCAAAGCTAAGAGGAGGACTAAGATGAGTTAATGGAATAACAAAATATTTGAAGATAAAATGCCTAAGTGCATACAAGAAAATGTAATTGTAACACTTACCTATCAGCCCCTTCTCCAGAGTGAAGGTTTTGTTTGTAAACATACATTCAAAAGCCACAATGTGGAAAATCTTGTTCACTGTGTTATGAGTTCCGACTATTCGAATATACCTGGGGATAAAAAGAAAAGAAAATTTGTAGGAAAAAATAAGCTTCTATCACAGCCAATCCAAATATAACAGAATAAGATACACTATGTAAACATACAGTGTACCGAAGTATGGACTTAAAGGAGACTCTGAACTTGGCTTTAGACCCTGTACCTGCTCTTGAGGGCTAGCTCCAACTGAGCCTGGAAGAATTATAGCAAAATTAGGGAGGTACCACTTTCCAGAGAATTATGTAGAACTTACATTTGGTTTACCTAGAAAATCAAAGCAGGGACTATTCAGCTCAACCCCTGGACGTCAGTACCATTATATGTCCATGAGACATACACTGGAGAATAACAAACAGCTTCTATCCTCGCTTTGCGGTTAGGACTGTGCCTGTGCATAGGTGCACAACATACACAAAATCAAATGCTTTCCACCTCAATGAAAGCTTTCATCCATTGGAGGCAAGTGCATGAAATCAATACTGCTTTCTTGTTCAAAGGAAAAATCCACAGAAACTACTGAAAACCACTCACAGTTTCTTGTATTTTAATATTGCTCCTAAATCCTTGTTAGGAAGTTAACCCTATATACTTACGCCAGCGCCCCTACTTGACTGCTGGGAAGCCTTCTCCTGACCAGAGGAAGTGATCTGCAGAGGTGACCCAGCCTGCCTGCAGCCTCCCTCCTGGCCACACGGATCTGGCTCCTGCACACAGTGCAGAGTTTCACGGGGCAGGTCTCAGGCATCTCAGCCTGTTCACCCTCTGTCTCCCTGGAGGCTTCACCTCCGACAAACAAGCATTAACCTTGGAGTGGCTTGCTCCTTTCACTCTCCAAAGGGACCTGACAGTTCACAGGTTAATGAACAAACTTATTCTTCTGAGTGTCACACAGTTCCACAGGGAATGTAATCTGCCACACACAGTCTAACTGGAATTCAAAAGAACCAGAGAAAAATAACTAGATTAACTGATAAAGCTCTCCCAAATTATGAACTATGTGCTCTGAAGGCTGGGGCATACTAAACAAACAGATTTCAATTCGAACGTGACAGACTGGGCAAGGTTTTTGTAACATCTTCCCTCAGCTGTGTAAAACAATCATCAACTCAGGTGATAATCATTTTACTTTTGAGTTAATTGCTGTTCACTAATTCGGTAATTTCCTTACATTTTTCATCACTCCAAGTTAACTGCATGATGTAAATGCTGTTTTAAAAAACTCACATTAAAGAGACTCTATTTGGGGGTTTTGTATCATGGGCTACTTTCCCTCCTGTTTCTTCAAGCCTGAATCTCACCACATCCCCTGTGCACCTCGTTTAGCCATCTGCTCTCTGACATGAGCCAAATGTCCATCTTCATAACCAAGATGAAGGCTCTCTCCTGCCCTGGTTGTTCAGTGTGCCCATGCCCACTGCAGGGAGACACCGCTCTTCCTGTGTGGAGAGAGTCAGGGCAACCGCTGAGCTCACCAGAACCCTTTGGGTGAGGAGGACATTGGCCCTGATCTGTTCTCTCAAGCCCTCAAGGCAGACAGAAGGTGCTGATTTTATGGGGTTTGGATGCGTGGGTGGGGTTTCATGTAAAACGAGTCTAAATGGTCTGGGGAGAGCAGGTGTGTTGCTCTTTACTGTTGGCAATAACAACCTCTCTGGGCTTTCTGGAACGGAAGGGGTGTGTTAAGCCTGGCACCTTGGCCTGAATCTAATTTTGTCCATTTCCTTAAACCCACAGGAACTCGACCAGCATAGCATTTTCAACTGCACATGGTCGTGACAGTCTGAGTGCTGCTGTCTGCAACCTTGGAGGGAATGGAGGGAATGTGGTTTGGTGGAATTTGATCAGATCATTCTCCTGTTCCTGAGGTCGAGTCTCTCAAAGGAGAGAGAGCTCTCCTAATGCCGAAAGGGAGAAGAGCCAGGAACTGAATAACAGGGCCTTTTCCATTGGCAGTTCTTGAGGTGAATAATTCGGTCTGACCATGCAGTAATGTTCCCTCCCCCACCTTTTTTTCTTTTTAAAATATTATATGGAGCTAGGCTCTCCACATTTAGATAATAACAATTTCCCAAATTTTACCCTGGTACAAATATCAGGAATGGGAAAAAATATGGCACCTTCCCCTCCCTCATCCCCAATTATAGGAAACTGAAAATAAAAAACTGTACTGGAATACATTTTACAGCCTTAATGATAGTGTTTGTGATAACTAACAAGATAATATATATGATTGCAAAAGCACTGAGAGATGCCTCCAGATAAAAAGTTCTATATAAATGAAGATAATGTTATCTCTGCTGCATAATCCTGAGGTCAAATTAGCAATTCACCACTGTACATCACACTTCTTGATTAGCCTGTTTTATGTAATGCTCATAACAAGTTTAATTATTCTAGTTCTACAATACTTTCTAAGTCTCCATAAAATTATAGCCTAATTTATAAAAGTGGTATAAAGGCCTTGTTCAAATACACATTTAAAAAAACGGTTTAACCAAGTCACAAGAAAGAAGCCATGCTCCTTTTCTCCAGCAAGGACTTGTTTAGCATACAACTCTGTCCTTTACTAAGGATCTTGACTAGAAATGGCAAATAGGCTTCAACTAACCCCCTCCACCAAATCTGTGACTGGTAGGCAGCCTGGAGCTCTCTGTTAAGAATTCAGGGACCCTGCCAGCTCAGAGGAAGGAGCACCCAGACCCATAAGCAATGTCTAGCAGGAGAAGGAGGCAGCACAGGTATCATCCTTATTCAGGAGCAGATTTCCTTAACGGGGCTCACAATAGAGCAACCCAAGGAAGAAGAGAAGTTATCACATCCAAGCTATTGAAAATTCAAGGGAGGGGGATGGGATAGAATCCCCCCTCCTTTTTTTTTTTTTTTTTTTTTTTGAAAAACAAAGCAAAACTTGCTTCTGGGTTATAACACCTAAACAGGAGAAGCAGATACCACATTTTCTCTGTCCAGAGATTATGAATAAGAGGTAAAGCTTACACTTAATTTTTTTCCTTTCAACATCATCTCTCCAAAGCATACTCAGACTCTGATTTAACCTGGTAACAGGGCAGTGGCAGCTAGTGACATCTTCAGTGTGCAAAGAGGAGCACTGCTGAAAAATATGACAGCTATGCTTTGTTCTCTCTGAGGTCCTCAACAGCAGCTCAGACAGTTGGGAGAGAATTAAAACTTAAACAGTGCTGAGGAAGGCAGATATGCAAAAGATTGGCCATTTCTGATGAGGATGAATGCTGTCCACACGAGCCCTGTGTAACAGCCTGTTTCCAATATTCTCCTCCCTTCCCTATGTTAGCTGTCTTCTAGTCACTGACAATGCCTGGGTCCAGAACACAGTTCAGTACAGGATGTTTCAATGCAGAAGTTTTAAGGAACTATAATACTGTAGGTGAAAAGAGTCTGTCTTCTTTAATAAAATGCCCTCTGAGGATAACACTCTAGAATTGAAAAGAACTATAGAGTTCTGAAGTACCTGCTTTAGTGTCTCACAGAATCAGGTTTGTAGCCCAGCCGCATCACTTAATTAGCTGTGTCACTTTGGAAAAATACGTGTTAAACCTTCTTGAACTGTAGCTTCCTTCTCTATAAAAGGAGGTTAGTGACACAAACCTTATAGGATATTTAAATGAGATAAGGATTTAAGGTGTGTAATGCAATGCTTGGCAGAGTAGGGTGTCATTAAATAGAAATTCAAAGAGTATGTTGTCAGATGCAGAGGTTCTTGATTTGGACTTCAAGAACGCTGGTTGTCCAGGAGAGTATTCCTAGCCGTAAGTGTTAAAGTGGTGAAGAGGGAGGCCCAAGGACAGACTTCAAGAGCGCAGGCAGGTGCTCGCCTGTCTTCTAAGGGCCCCACAGTGCAGGTCTGGGCTACAGAAAGAAGCCACATTCTGAATGCAGATTTCCTGGCTCTACATTGTTTCCTGCTTTAAGCCCCTAGTCTTCAGAGGTCTGTTTAAAATGTTCTTGACCCGACTCAGCTACGCATAAGGAAACAGCGTGAGAATCTTCTGCCCATACGTGGTCCAGTTACCCACATCCACAGAAGAGTTGCTTTTTTGCACAAACCCTGAAAGTTTGGTGTTTTAATTTATTAAGAAAAATAGTACTTCTTAACAGAGAGACAGCATAATACTGTGACCTAGAAAAATTCTGCCTTGGAGATTTCACTGTATTCTCTGCCTGTTCTGGGAAGGTACTACAAATTCCTATTCTTAACCTATCTTTCCATCATTTCTTGTCAGGATGCTACCAGATTTCATTTCAGAGTCACACAGAATACATCTTTAACAAATGAAAGAAAATACAGAAAAACAGCAACATGTACGTCCCCACTTTAAACCCCTGGGCATTCTCAAGTCTCGGTATTCTTTAGTCTTTAGCCTAATTGTGGTTACAGCTAATCCTTAACCTTTGTCTCTAGTTATACGATCACCTAACTTCCGTACTGAGCAGGTTCTACTACAAGATAAAGTTGAGTTTGGTAACAGATATTTAAATGAGCTCTCAAGGGATCAACTAAAGCCAAAATCCATCAGAATTTTATTCTTTGGTAAACAAAGTTTTATTCTCAAACTGGACTTTACATTCTTAGGTTAAACAAAGACTCTTGAGAAAACTAGAGTCAGACTAGTATCCTTAACAGCACAAGAAGGAATCCTTAACATTTTGGCTCTTCCTCTGAGGTAGCCATGGAGAACTCTGAGGAGAAAAGCTGTTCTGTGCTGTGGCCAGAGGCAGTCACCTGACAAGAACTTTTGCTACAGCGTTTACTGGGGACTTGGGACATGTGGAGTTTGGATTCATTATTTCCACGATTTCCTATTTGACCTTTCCTTTCAAGGAGATATGAAGAATGTACATAAATACTTCTCTAGCCCAAGAAGCAGGTAATGTCTGTGGGTTTCCCCAGTACGACGTTTTCTTCTAGTTCTGGGTACAAGGTTAGTGCTCTTACAATCAAACCACAGACTGGAGGGGAAAGTGGCTTCAGGTCTTGTTGCTAAGGCAGCGAGTGGAAAAGAGTTTACTGCCAGAATGACAAAAAGCTTCTAGAAAAAGCATGTTGCAACGGAACAGATTTGTTACTCTTAGAAAACCTTCCCTCTGGCTGATCTGTGGAGCTATAGATTCTCCTCTACTGACTTTAGCAATGGGCCCCAGCAGCATTTGCTTATTTGGGAAAGGTTAAACACTCTGTGTCCAGAGTTAGCCTATGCAGAGGCTACTGTCTCAGAGAACAGCCCTGATGTTGTCTGGCCATTAGCCCTGCAGAGGGAGCAGTCATGTTCCAGCAACTCCACTACTCAACCTGAAGGGCAAACAAAACAAGAAGTCGTCTTGTATTTCAGAGAAAACTGATCTTATACAGAACCAAGTATGCAGAAGGGATAAGACTGGTAAATAACTACTAACACATCAAAACCCAGTGTGACCCAAAACAGAAAATCACTCCAACATTAGAGATAAATATCTAAGTGTTGCTTTTTATTTTGGGGAGATGTACGTTCTGAATGGAGATTTTCCCCCCTACCCCTAAATGTAGAAGCTAAAACCTGCCGTAATAATATGCCTTCAACCTATGAAATCAAATCTCATGAAAAGAACTTAACTATAATATTTATTTACATAAGTCATATGAAAATGATATAACATGAAAATTTACTTAATTCATTGATATTTCCTGCTTGCACATTTACCAGTCAATAGCTCTTGTAGGTATACTGGGCAAATCTGCTATTAATGGAGATGTAATAAACACTCGGTACAAGAAATTGTGCCAAGTACTGTGAGGAACAGACCAGAAAGACGGGACATAAACCATCTGAAGAAATTTATAGTGCATTTAGAAGGCATGACTAAAACCCATCAAACTATGATTTTTGACAGAACTGACTCGAAAGAATGACCCAGGTTCTAGTCAGAGCCTCATAATGCATTAGGCATAAAATTTGGGGCAAGTTTCTTAATTTCTCTGAGTCTCAGGCTCCAAGTTGGTAGCAGTGGTAAGAAGATGTAAGCGCATCTGACCTAGTCACATATAGCAGCCTAACCTTAAAACACCAAATTTAGCAACATGAACTTTAGAAGTCCTCCTTGTGAACTACTTTTGCTTTGAAGAGCAAAACAAAACAAACATGGCTAAAAGAGAAGTAATCCCCTCCCTGCCAAACACACACAAATGATCACTGACTCACCCAGCAAATGCTGGCTGAGTATTTATTTACCACATGCCGGCTACTACTTGCAGGGTGCTGGGATGTGGGATTGAACACTACAGATAAAATTTCTTCCCTACATTTCAGGCCAGTCAACAGGCAAAAATTTAAAAAAGCAAGTAATTAGCCACTGGCTGCTAGGTGATCTATTTAGCACAGAACTTTATGGACAGACTTGCTAAACTGGAAGTATAAACTGTTGTAAAACCTCTCCCTGCAGGAATAAAAGAAGGGTCAAATGGGAAGGTATGACTAGCCCTGCCTGAGAATATGGATACGGTGTAAATGAGCCTGCGATGTAGATATAGTACACCTATTACAGATATTTAGCAGGACATAGGCAAAAATTTAATTAAGTAGGTTTCTTAGGATCTGGAAAGAAGAACAGATTTGAATTTCACAGGAAGAAATATCTTATTTATTTCATGGTTTAGTTTTCTTTTTTTTCTGCTTTTTTCAGATTATAATAGCCAAGCGATTATAGAAAGACAAAATGGGAAGTGGAGGACATAAAATGAAAAATGAATAAGGGAGAGAGGGAGGGAGACAGGAGGAAGAAGAGAGAAGAGGGATAAAGGGAGAAAAAGATTATGAATATGAATACACCAGTCCCTTCTTCTGTCTCTGTTATGTGCTAATGTGAACAAATCCCCATGTGTGAACCAATTTTATTACTCAATAAAACATTTGAAACCAACACAAAGTATATTTTAAGAAATAGAACTAAATTACCAAAAGTTCAACATTTGCATTTTTTCATTAACTTTTCCCCTGGCCCAAGATGCTGGGAGCAGGGGGAGAGAATTTCACCAGTTCTATCTTTAAAATGGCTGCATTATCTTTTTCAGTTTATCCAATAGGCTGTGCGTTTCCACGAATATAGACAAATGAGTCTAATGGAATTGTGCACTAGAGAAAAAGCAGAAGAGAATTAAATTTGTTAGTTTCCCTATGAATCTGTAAGAACTCATTTGGAAACTATGACCTGTAGCAAGCCTGCTTTGGGATCATGGTGGCTAAGGGAAGTTTCTCTCTTTTTTTTAACCTAGGACTATGGTGGGGATATGCCACTTATTGTAACTTAAATTTTTAAGGGCAGGAGGAGCATCTCCTTTTTTTCCTATAGAAATAGGAAAAGAAGCAAGGAAAACAGAAGGAGAAAGAATTTGCATCTCCCTGAAGAAAAATCTAAGAATCCTTCTAAGAATGTATAAACAGTTGACACACTGAGAAATAAGACAAGAATTGCCCAAGATGGTCAGAGTAACAGAAGTGAAAACGGAGTGCCAAGTCAAGAGAGTAATAAAGAGAACACAGGGAGTAAGGAAAGCACAAATCTTCACTCCAGGCCCCTGAGAAACTAGCTCTGGGATTAAAATAAAAGCTACCAGCTTCTGAACACTTCCCATGTGACAGCCCCTGCGTGTATGACTTCCTTCCATGGAAAACTCACACCTCTACACTCGCAGAATCAGGCGGGAGATTTCAAAGCTCAACAGAACACATGTTCCTCAAAGCCTCTGCATTCTTTACCAGCTATGTAAAGAAACCTATGTTCCAGGCAATAACAGCTCCTCAGAGCTGACTGACTAAAATGCATTTGGGGGAAAACAGCTCAATGCAGAAAAGCCACACACTTAACACCTCCTATCCCCACACAGCTTCGGTGCTCACAGAAAATTTCAGGGACCATAAAACTTCCCTTGGGGAAATTCTGGACCTTTACCTAGAGAACGGATCAGAAAAAAAAAAAATCCAGAGATTTACTTAGCACATAATTCAAGCATCAGTGTACCTATGTATACAGCTATCAACCAGAGGCAAAGTAAACAAAACTAATAGTACGGAAAACTTGAGAGAAACACTCACACCAACAGCACAGGAAATGCAAACGATAACAGAAGAGAGAGAAGTGCTTTTGTCTGGGGTGCCAAAACTAGTACAGATGTGCACAGTGTTCTGTATCAGGGGCTGTTAAAGGCAGAAGTGCATGACTCATTTCACCTTTAGAAACCCGTGCACTCCAGTTTCCAAAAAGCATGAAGGATTATTAATCTCAGCACTACTGGTGTAAGAGATTTTGCTGCTAAACTGTCAGTGTGTTTGAACTTGAACAGAAGCAAAAGAGAAAAAGCAAGATGCTCTAAGTGGCATTATTTGATGATCTAGAGTCTGCAGCTGACAGCAGGGGGTGAGCAGACACAGCGTAAGTTCAAAACTAGCAGTCTGCCCAATCACATTCAAAGACATTCTCCCACACTCATGCCTTTTGTGTCAGGAGTCCCATGCACCATGAAGTTTTGAGGCCTGTCCCCAAACAGTATTTCTGCTGGATTAGTAAGCAGGTTGGGGGGTGGAGTAGTTTGGCAAGGATTTTTTTACTCCTCCTCCCCAAAGCTTCTTGAGAGTTCAACCATTCACGACCTAGACTTTACTGGTACAGCATTAGTGCCAAGCCAGTGATCAGAAAGAAAACGTCAGAAATTCAAGGAAAGAAAAACTTACAAGAGAAATGCACATCAAGTAAAATGCATACTTTGTAAGAGAGGATTTATTTTTTTTAAAAAAAGGAGATTCTATTATATTACTAGTAGTCATTGCTACTGCTGTCGTGTTTGGACCTCTCATTTAAAAAAAAAAAAAACAACAACTGGCTTACCCTATTTCTTTTCCTTCTTTTACATTTTTAAAATGCCTTCTTTAAGGCATTTTTACATGTACATAGTTTTAAAAGTCAAATAGCCTATAAGATTTATTGTGGAAATTACTCCTCCCATGTTCCATTTCCTCCTCTTCCCAGAGGCAAATGTTTTTACCTGTTTTCATGGATTATTTTAGGATTTATCACACATCTATAATTATCATGCTTTAAATGCTACTTCTTGGTTTTTCAGTTTTAGGCCCATCTACTAATCCACTACTATGGAAGACAATTTTTTAGCCCTCTCCTCCATATGAACCCTTTTCTATCCCCCCTTAGACTGTATTGCAATTTTGGTTGAAATGACACTCAGTGTTTACATTTTGATTATGTAAACATTATTTACGACTAATGTATATGGAGTACTTTCCCTTCCTGTACAGTTTTTCTTCCCTACTAAGAGTTAAAAATAGCCTTGATTTTCCTTTTGCTTAGTTTTGTATGTACTCAACACTAATTCACCTCTTCTCTCCCAATTTTACGTTACCTCAACCAAAGCTCCTCTCAAACACTCTGACACCTCAGGCAGGTATTTCTAGCAATTTATTCTTCTTAAAAGTCTTCCCAGGCATTCTGGCTGTTTTCAGTCAAGTCTGGTTGCCCTCTAAGTCTGATGCTAGCTGTCATCTTGGGATGTCTTCACCACAATTCTAAGGATTCCTTTCACCACTTTCCTGTGCTGAATTGCCCCTGTCCTGTATCATGCAGTCTTCTTTCTTGGTTTATTCTCCCATTTTGGTGAAGAGCACCTCCAATAGCTTCCTGAGTAATGGTATCTGGGAGGTAAAAATTTTAAGGCTTCGTTTGTCTAAACATACGTTTAGTCTACTTTTGTATTTGACTAGCAGTTTGGCTGGGTATATAACTTTAATTTGAAAGAAGTTTTCTTTCAGACCTTTAAGGTCTAATTCTATTGCTTGTCAATCTTCTAGTTTTGCTGTTGAGAAATCATATCTGATCTGATTTCTCTCTTCTTCTTTCTTCTTTTTTTAAAAACTATGTCTTGCTCTGGAAGAATGTAGATATTTTCTCCCCATCCCTCGTATTATGAAATTTCATGATGCCTTGGTGTGGGTCTGCTTTCTTCCACAGAGTTGGGTACTAGAAGACCTCGGCAATCTGGAAATTCACGTACTTCAGTTTTGGTAATTTTTCTTGAATTACTATTATTGACTTCTTCCCCTGGATTCTCCTAATCTCTCTTTATGAAATTCTTACTTTTGGATATTGGGCCTCCTTACCTTTACCTGCACTGTTATGTTTCCTTTATTTGCCATCGTTTTGTCATTTTTTCCTACTTTGTGGGAGAGCTCCTCAACTTTATCATCTGTGCTCTCTACCGAGTTTTTCATTTCTGCTTTAATATTTCAAATTTATAACTGTACTTCTTATTCTCCAAATGTTCCTTTCTTCTGGCATCTTCTTCTTGGTCTAAGATTGCCATATTTACTCTAATTTCTCTGAAGATAGCAATGATTTTTTTTTTTAAGTTTTCATCTCCCTATATAGATTTTTTCCTGTTTGTTTTGTGTTTAAATTTTATATTAGTTTTCTCAGATGTCTGGTTGTCAAGAAGGCTGTCAGGAAGGAACCTAGACATAACAAAAGGAAATCCTGAGAATATAGTTTCCTGAGTGGGTGGACTGTCAAGAAGACCTCACTTTCCAATTCTTTAGCTCTTCCCTCTTGGACTGATCAGATTATCTAGGAAGATGTTTCTAATCCTCTGCATGGAAGATACGGGCTTGACTACAAGAGTTTCAGAAGTGGTAAAACAAGGAGAGGGTGTTTGTCTGTCTGTGTGTGTGGTATTACTGAGAGGTGGAGTCTAAGCATCAGACGACTGACGCTTCCTAACTTTCTCACCTGTGCATGGTTTTCTGGTTTAGGGACCTTTTGTTTTATCTTCTTCAGAGAATATATTTCCAAAGTCAGACAAAGACAAATACTGTATGATCTCGCTTATATGTGGAATCTAAAAAAGCCTAATTCATAGAAACAAAGTAGAATGGTGGTTGCCAGGGTCTGGGAAGTGAGAGAAACAGGGAGATGTTGGTCAGTGGGTACAAACTTCCAGTTATATGTTCTGGGGAATCTACTATATAGCACAGTGACCACAGTTCACAAAACTGTATTATATACTTGAAAGTTGCTAAGACAGTAGATCTTAAATGCTCTCACCATAAAAAAAGGTACTTCTGTGAGGTGATAGAAATGTTAAATAAACTTATTGTGGTGATCATTTCATAATATATATGTATCAAATCACCATATGTTATACATCATCATGTCAAACTTACACAATGTTACATGTCAATTATATCTTAATAAAACTAGGAAAAAAAGAATAAATTTCCAGTTTTCTATCAGAGTAGGAGAGAAGCAGTCAAAGTTCTGTGAAGTAGGGGAGTGAAGCTAGAGCCCTTGTTTCATAAGCACAGTTAACCAGTCCTTCTCATTTTAGCCCCTTCCTACCCACCTCATTCACTGCAGCTTCAAAGGTGCCTCGTGCCCCTAATACCTAAGCCTTTGAGGATTCAGTGGCTTAGGATTCAGTTTTATTGAGCCCATTAAATCATTTACCATTGTTCATCTGCTTTACAGCTTTCTTCTCCATTTTTTACTTCCTTTTCCCATTTTCTTTATCCTTACTGATGAATAAGTAAAAAAAAAAAAAATCCCTTTACTGTCATTTTAGTAGGATCTTGTTCTAAATGATGTGAGAATTGATGTGCATTCATTCTGTCATCATTACCTGAAACTTTAACTATTTTTCACAAAACTATGACCATGCCTGTGATTATTCCTATAAGGACAATGATTCAATCAAGGATCTTTGCTGGACTTATGTCTGAGACCTTGGGTCTTCCAGGATGCTATGGCCACAGGGTAAACCTCGAAAACTGTCTGGTACTTAGGACAATAATATAGCAAATAATGATCATTCCTCCTCATCTCCTTCCCTGTCTTCAGCCTGAGGGATGCAACTCTTTATTTTTTTCTTGTCCTGAAATAATCTTTCACCTGTTGCTGCTTCTCCATCCCCCTCCTTGTCCCATTCCTTCTACCACATCTTCAAATGGCTGTCTCAGATTATTCAGCTATTTTATCTCCTGACCTGGGTTTTCACTAATTAAAAGTCCAAATAGGGATGTGTCCAGACAGTCCCATAAATTATTACCATTCTGCAGAAAGATTTCAAATCATTGAGTGATTTTTGTTAGCCACAGTCTCCCCCATTCTCAAAGAAGGGAGGTGTTAATTCCCACTGAGTAAAAATAAAATGATTCAGCTCATCGTCACACTGAAACAGCTGCACAGACAGCACTGGCTGCTCTGTTTATCTAAATAACTGTGGAAAAACACCATCTCCTCCCCTTCCCACTCTCCAGAACAATCACCCTGCTCCACATGCAGATGGGGTGATTTAGACTCTCTGGAGCACAGACAGGCTTGTCTGGTGTTCTTCCTGCACATTTGTGCTGCACCCTTCCCCTGCTGCTGTTGCATGACCCAGTTGGTTCAGATAACAGCTGCTGCAGGGGACCTGACTCAGCTGTGGGTCGTCTGGAGGCTCCCCAATGCCCCAGCCCAGCCTGTTGCATCTAAGCAGGTCCATGGGAAGTGGGTGCCGAAGTAGAAGAAAGTACGTACTGTACATACTCTTTAATCCTGGAGCTACTGCAGCAGCAGCAGCAAGAGGAGAGGGGGAGGAAGAACAAAGAAACACCTCACAGGCACGGGGAGCAGGGCGGCCAAGGGTTCTAAATCAGACAACTGGAGCACAAGATGCAGGTGGAATAGGAGGAAAGCTTTCAACAAGGGTCCGTTCAATTTTACTGCTTACTCCAGGGAGTCCAAGAAAATTCTCAAGTTTTTGGTTTTTCATTCAGTGAGTCAGGATTTAAAGGCAATAGGAAATGATTTCCAACTGACTGTGAACTTCCATTTGTTAAGCTAGGGACAGTTAAGCACACAGATGACCAACCATCCATGGGACTGGGCAGGGTTTAGTACTGAAAAGTCTCACAGGCCAAGAAACCACTCCATCTTGGGCAAACCAGGACCGATGTTCATCCTCCGCCACCATCTATTTCCCCTTCCGGGGCTTATGTGGAGCTGGGCTGCTTTCATATTCTGCTCAGCACCTTCCTTATCTTCCAGAGCCGCTCCTGCCACACAAATGCCCTTCAACCTCTATCACGCACAGTCAAGCAGACAAGGGCGAGAAAAGGCCATTCTACGTTTGACCCTCAGTGGAAAAGGGAACTGTGTGATTCAGAGTTCTCCCAGCTTCCTTTCTGGAGGCCCTGTCGGAAGCATGAGCCTCCTAGTCCACACCGGTGGATCAAAATGATCATGGCAGAAACTGAAAACAGCGCTCATCTCAGTGTCTGGAGGAACAGTGCATCCCTCAGTAACTTTAAAATGCTGAACTCCAAAACGAAGGAAACCAAAGAAAACTCAATTACACAGAGGCTGATGATTCAGTGTGGGGATTACTCAGGCTTTCTTCTCTGCTCTCCCCTCCCTCTGGTCCCAGTCATTAGGCCATTTCACTGCTCATTAGCAGGGAGGAAGGGAAAGGAAAGGGAAGGGGGGAGTTGAACTAGCTGATTTTTCTATTTATGAGCAGGTTTCCTAGGGAGGGCTTTCCAACTATTGGCTCCAGAGGCTCTTCAGTGGGGAGAGAAGATTGGGAATTAGGGGCTGTGCCACCATCTATTGATTTTAATCATTTGGTCTCTCTTAATTACCAAATAGAATGAATTGTTGGTCCACTGAATGGCTAGCAAAAATATAAATGTTAGACACAAAGGAAAAAAAAAATGACTAGTTAAGCCACACAAGATCCTATCTTTAAAAAGAAAAAAACCCTTTGACAAATACCATAGATAACTGATAATATTGCCAATTTACAAAATAAATATAATTGGATGATTATATATTATGCTTTAGAAATGTTACAGCTTACATTAAAGAAGTCTCCCAGTTTAGATTAAGTGTGAAATATCAATTTGAGAAAGATACCAGAAAAAGCAATTCAGTTTTGAAACTTAACTATTCAAAGCCTCAGTCTCATCTGTAAAAGGGAAAATAATAGTACCTAACTCGGGGGGTTAAATGGTGCATGTTAGGTGGCGGTCAGTGCTTGACCAGGCACATACTAATTGCACAGTAATTGGTAGCTAGCATATGCTGCTCAAAAATGTTAAATGACTATAATAGCATCCATCATTTAGCAATTTTTTATCAAGCAGTTACTATATTCTGAACACTGCTGGGCACAAGAAATGGAAACAAATATGAATATGTCAATTCCTAAAAGGTCCACTGTTCTAATGCAGACAGGTAATTATAATATATGTAAATAAGTGTTATTATACAAATATCACACAAAATAGTATAGTAGCACAAAGGAATGAAACCTAATTTAGGCTGGAAAGATTAGAGAAGGCTTCCCAGATGTGATCACCGAGTACTGAAATATGCGTGAGTGATGCCAGGAAAAACGTGCAGGGAAGGAAAATCCAAGGAGAAGAGTAGCAGCAAGTGCAAAGTCTAGAAATGCAACACACTAGAAGGCTAGGAAGACTGTGGGCAGTGGAACTAAGTCTAGACTGTACTCCGCTGGAGCAGAGATAAAAATGGAGGCACAGGGTGTGGCTATGACGAGTACAGGATGATGCCTAGAGGGAGACCATAGAGTCAAGAGAAGGATCTGTTTTATTCATTAGTCAGTAGAAGCAATTTGAACAAATTTAAAAACTGCAGGGGCAAGAGCTATGAGCAGAGAGGTAGAGGTGGCTGTTTTCTAACAGCCTAAGGGTGGAGGGGGTTCTGACTTAAGGGTACCCCTTTTCCAGTTTTAACGAGTCAGGGTCTTCTTGGTACCTGTTCAAATGTCAAGGGGGTCTGAACTGATCGTTCTTAACCCCGGCTGCCGATCAGAATCACCTGTCGTCAAACATAAATTAAAAACACATATTTCAAAAGCAAAGATGAATTACACTGGGGTTAATACTGGTCTGGATTACAGGACTGCTGCTCCACTTTTTTCAGTGTACCTCCACTTATGTTGCTGGCTCATCACTAGCAAATTCTATTATATGCCCTATGTTTGACTCACGGGTCATTCCTCAATGTTCTTCAGGCGTCCATGCCCTCCTAATGTGGTTTCTGCTCCTGGGCATACCTTTCTCTCCTTACTCCCTTACCTGTCCTGCAAAGCCCAGCTCAGATGGCACATGCTTTATGTGGTCTCCCACAAGAACTGACTTACGGCAAGAAGCAGTAATTTGCAACTGATTAGTGCTCACATAACTTCTATTATACCATGTCCCCCTTGTAAGATAGTTGAACATGCACTTTTCAGCCTCCCCTACTGGGCTTTGATCTTTCTGAAAACAGAGACTTTTTCTTATTTTCCTTTTCAAAGCACCGAGAACAGTGTCCAGTAGAGTGCAATGAATGTCTTCAAATGTTTACTAAATGAAAGAATCAGTGTGGATAAACAAAAGGTAATTATTATAAGAAGTGCATTTAAAAATGTAAGAATTTTAAAAGACTGTCAAAGTTCATCAAAGCAAATAATAATTATGTGAAATTACTTCTTAGAGAAGTATAAATTACTCCCAAAAAGTAAAGGACAAAGAATTTTCCAGGGGTATCATACAGCATATGAAACTAGATTCTTATGTCTTGGTGTACATAAATCTCAATTAAGCACTATTTCTTTTTTCAAAACTTTTTTCTTTTTAATAAGGTAGCCAGATGCTGGGGGGACAGTTGCAGGAGTGAGGTGGAAGGATTTGATGAGCACAGCAGAAGAAAGGAAAAATACCAGTAAGTTTTCTAAGTGACAACCGTCAGCAGGTTGGAGAACTGCTTATCAATACAACAGAATTAAATAACCATGGTATGATGGCAGAGTTGCTCAAATATCATCACAGAGGAGAGATAAAAGTTCCTCTCCAGAAAGATGATGATATTGATACCTGGCTTCCACTTATAGGAGTGTCAGTAATAGGAGAGAGTGGCCCGGAAATGACAGAATTGAATGATTTAAGAGAAGAAGAAGGTAAAATTAAAAAACTCAAAACTATCCTGCTTATTGCTATGAGAAGGTGTATACTGCCTACTTCTATGGGATTCATCAACATCTGTCTTTTAGAAAGTTACTCTAACTCTGAAAAATCTGCATTGTAATAATCCCCAATTCTATTGTCAGGATTATGTTTACCAGGAATACTCTGGGCAGATACGACGGGAGAAACAGAAAGGGAGAAGATAAAGTTATTCATGTAATCAGAGAAGTACAAAGAGAAGACTATAAGATGGCTTGAGAGGTATATTACTAGGAGTAATGGGAAGAAATTAAGCAAACGGCAAAATTAGGTTGCATATCAGACATTCTCTCAGCATGATTTTTACTGCAGTGTGAAAGCATCTTCTGGAATAATAACGCTAATTTTAATTTAATCTTAATAAAATGCTCAGGTTGCTATAGACTATTAGGCAGCAATTACAACCTTGTGAGCTCTGCCACCCTTTTCTCAGGTCTGCTGCAGCACAGCTGTCCCAGGGAGCAATAAGGCCTTGCAAATCCTGGGCACTCTGGGGTTACACTGGCCAGGTAGAAGATAGAAGGCCCATCACTCAAATCATTTAAAATTGGACACAACATTAGAGAAAATGCAATGGAGCTGAGTGGGATGAACTAGAGAACCTAATGTAGCATTAAAAAAAAAATAGCATTCACTGGTGCCAAGGGACATTTGGAGGACACTGTGTTTAAATTTTGGACTCATTTTGTGGGAATGAGTGTCAACTGTCCTTGATCTTGCAAGCTGATTCTACACACAGGAACTCCCTCCTAAAAATATTGAGAAAAGCACTGACAACCTGACAAGGAAGAGTTTATATCTTCAGCTTACAAAATAACTTCCTTTTCTTTCTTCTTTGGTTCAGTGATGATGATGTCATCATGCATCTGTGGTTTGTTATTTTTATATGGACACAAAATCAGACAGAAAATACATTAAAGTGATGTGTAATTTTTCATGCAAATGCTTTCAGACTAACAAGAGTTGTTGCTTTATGATTAAGAGGAAATTTATTTGCTTTAAATATTTATGATAAAATATTTAGAATTAACATTTAAGCAATTCAGCCCACAAGATAAAAAAACTTTGCAGTATTCCTTGACTGACCTTGGCAGCTAACATATGAGGCATACGTAACCTTAGCTGTAGAAGGACTTTATGTAATAAATCACATCCACAAATAGCAGTCAAGATGGTTTTGTTCCTAGTTCTGCCACCAAACCCAGGTAACCTAGAGTAAATCCTTTAACCTTACTTTTTTTCAGCTCTCCTAACAGGATAAAATGAAAATACTGACATAACACAGACTGGGAAAAAAGCTAAGCCAAATAGGTTAATGAATAAGACAAGGTCCCATGGATCTGGAGAAGTGATGGATTCTCTCTATTCTGCGACTTCTCCCAAAGAATCCTCAAAATCATTCAGTAAGGTACCAGTTTTGTGTAAATGAATTAGGCCCCAGGAAGATGAAATCCTACAACAGACATTGAGGGAGACCGAACAATCCAGCCTCCAAAGGTGTTTTCAGGACTGTGCTAAAGTGTAACACTTAGAACATCAAGGCTAATGTCAAATGCTCATAACACTAACAGTATAATTATGACAAAAAGGGGGAAAAGCAAGCAGTTAGCATTACTGAGCACTGAGTCTATGCCGGGCACTATACTAGGCACTTAACCCATTTTAACTCAGCAAATCCTCATGACTGATGACATAGGCACCATCACTATTCCCAGATGAGTACCTGAGGCACAGCTGTAGTGTTTAACTAACTTGCTCAAGCTCACAAGCTGGGAAGTAAAGAGCTATGCTTTGAGGAAGGCTGAACACAAAGGCTATGTTTCACTGCTTGGCCAGCACAGAACAGTGACGGCTGCTGAGTCACAGGTTTCCTTTTTTTTTTTTTTTTTTTAACTTAAACTTGCATTTTGTCCATAAGTCCTAGGCAGGCCATAGACCTGGGGGCTAATCTGCATAGCTTTGGGAACAGAACTAAAACAAGAGGTAAAACTCTGACACCCTTCTGCTCATGCCATCCAACTAGCAGGAGTGACAGGCTACTGCAACTGATGAACCAATCCCCAAAGGCTGAGCCAGCCCAAAAGTAACATTTCTGTCTGCTCCTTAATAAATAATTTTAGACAAATTATTAAAAAATAATTTCTGCTTTTAAAAATGGAAGAAAAGACTGCTCACAAATTAGACAACTGCTAGTTTCCAGAAACAAGGTTCAGAAGAAACAACAGAAAACAGAGATTTTCATTTCAGTGTTAACTGGAGACCTCTCACTCAACAGGAAGAGGTTAGGTTGAAACTTGATTTTCATCTTTGCTTCCTTAAGGGATATGGTTCTTTAGTGCTTAAGGGTGAGAAAATGCCAGCTTTAGTTCTTCAGAATTAAAAGAAGAGTATTTGCTTCACATGTGGATAGGTTTGATTTACCAAAATGTAAAAAAACTTAAAAGTTAATTTTTTTCGAAGTTATTCTCACTTGTCAAGAAAACTCACAACTTTATTTTTGTTCCCCCAGGTTTCTTCTCTTTTTTTTTTTTAACATTTTTTATTGATTTATAATCATTTTACAATGTTGTGTCAAATTCCAGTGTTCAGTACAATTTTTCAGTTATTCATCACAACTTTAATTTGCAAAATAAGCATCCCTCTTCCTTGTCTCCATCGTGGCAGTAAGTGTATCCTTGGAATGACATGCAGACATTGCTTGGCAGTTTCCTTCAGCATCTTTTCAAGGAAAACCTTTTCCTGTCTACAGATTAATTCTGACAGGTATCGGGAGTCACCAAGGAACCACTTCATTTCCCCAGCACTATGGTGCCAGTCAGCTGACACAAAAAGCAGGTTCTGAAAAGGAGAGCTGTCCCCAAAGCACATCAGATAAAGCATGTGTATACTATACACTTCATTACAGGGCAGAACTGCAGAGTTTATGTAAAGCAGAGGCCCTTAAAAAAGACAGAATGATTAGTTTATGAATTTAAACCAAAGGATGTATTTAAAATAAAATATTTTGGAAGCTGCTAAACATTGAACTAAATAGTTTCCTAAATAGTTTCAAGCATACAACTGTGATGGATCCCAATTTTAAAAAGTGGAAAAGAATGATAAATATAATGGTGATTTATCTTATGGGCCTTTTTTGGAAGAATGAAAAATTAAAAAAAAAAAAAAAGACTCAGCTTTGTAACTATTCACTAGGAGTGACAGGAAGAATGACCCTTCCTCCCAGTGATACATGAGCAGGGTCCTATGTGTCCCGTGCCGTTGTATCACAATCTCACTGCGTCTGGTCGTTGGTAAGGTGAGCACAGGCAGCATGCTCTCACTGTCCTGGCTGATAAGAGCTCCATTTTCAGTAATAAGGCTTCAAGATGAACAGGTTCAGAGGGCCAAGTTGTTTTTCTTGAGGTGCACAAAGCAGACACTCTATGAAAACCTTCACCCACGTATGTTTAAAAATATGAACACTTAGAACAAGAGTTAATGCAGACAAATGATTTCTGACTTAATGAACCACAGTGGCCAGAAACCCACTGATCTTGCTTTCCCCTTCCAAAACTTGCTGCTCTCAGCTCTGGCGTCAAGGGTGGCCAATAATTTATGTTAAAATAAATGAGATGGTTAGTGAAATCTGGTTAATTTGACCATCTTTTTCTAATAAGCAACTCATATAAGAATTAAGATCGGGGATGTCCCTAGTATCTTACATAGTGAAGTGGCAGTCTCTTGATACTTTACAGGCACTCAGGTTTTCTTGAAAAGGAGGGGCTCAGAATGTGATTTCTGACATTACACTGTCGCACTGGCTCGTCTCTTAAATGAACTGCTGCTTTTATTTTTTTAGAGGAAGGCAAGCTCCTCAAAGAGAGTACAAGGTCCTCTTTCAATTCTGTAAAACTACTCAACATTTAGATCTGGTGTCACGTACACAGTGAGGGCTCGACAGATATTCATTCAGTGGAGACAATTACTAGCTATTGAAGTAGAGGTAGAGAAAAGGCCTAAGAGAGTATAATTCTTGGAAGCTTCTAGCAATCCCAGACCACAAATGGTACTTTCCTTCTCAGTCAGCAGTCAGGGTTAGTAGCCATATCTATTCATGTGAAAGACTGGTTTTTAAATGTGCTCCTAACATTAGATAGTTGTCACAGTTATTATGTACATCATCTTGAAGGAGTGCTGTACCAGAAATGGGAAAAAAAAAAAGACCCCTTTCTGAAAAATGCAATGTTTTCCCTTTATCCCCTGTATGCTCAGTAAACTTAGCGCACTGAAATGTAACTTTTCAGAAGGTATACATTGGATGTGTGTGTGGTGGTGATGATAGTGATGCGATAATAGAAAGGAGGAAAAGGTATGGTACAGTAGTACTGCTGTCAGCAATAAAAACTATAGATTCTCTTTGTCCTCAGCTTTTAGATGCTGAGAGTAAAAACGATGAGAACCTATGGCTCCTCTCAAACCACACCACTGTTCTGCACCTTTCATCCATTATCACCTTCCTAAGGAGCCCTTTAAGACATTTTCTTTCTTATTGCTCCTGTGAATTTTCGTGCCACAGACATACAGTATGTGTTTATATACTGTATACATATCTGCCCTTTACACATAAAAAGAGCGAGATTTCTTTTTTGCCCTCTAAAAATCAGTTTTCACCCTAGGGGATAATACTGCCCTCTTTCAGAATGCATGCTCAGCACCAAAGCTCCTTAGCCACTTTTGATTCATGGATCCCTTTTAGAATCTGATGAAAGCTACAGACCCTTTCCTCATCCCCACCCACAAAACATACGTACAAAATTTCATACACAATTAGAGCATTCGTTAGAATCCCTGGAGCCTATTCATGGGCCCCAGCCTAAACACCCCTTCTCTGCATGCTCTCCTGGGGTGACTGCATATATTCTTTTCCTTCTAACAACATGCTAAGTATTCTTGAATCCCAGTTCATTCCTTAAGCACACATGACCTTCAGGATAAAGTCCTAGATTCCTAACAGAGTCTCCAAGTCACTTGATCCTCAAGTTTCATTTCCATGCCATTTCCACTCCTCACTTGATGCCTGACTATGATCAACGGATGCATCTCATTCAGCACATTGTGCAGCTTCTCATTCCTACCATTTCCTCTGCCTGAAACATCTTCAGTACCTTTTCCTCCCTTCTGCACCTTGGGAAGTAACTGGTCTAAAAATGTGAGTATGGTAATACTCACAGAAAAAGAGAGGCAGGTAATAGTAAGAAATACTTTAGGCAAAACTGGGGCTTTCGCCCTAGTGCCCTTCTGGTACTGAACTACCCTGTCCTCTTGGCCATGCTCTTTGGTCACCTGAGAAGCTGAGCCAATTAGATTCTATTTCCAGGAATTTGGAATTGGCATCAGTGTTCTAGCTAGCTGGTTGATATTTCTTGAGTTGGGAAGAAATATAAATCTGAAATCAAGGCAACCATGGTTGGTGACGTATTCTCGCTGAAGAAGAGAGAGTCTGTCTATAGAGAGAAGCAGTGGTGAGACAGAGGACTGTGCATCTCTAAAAGCACAGCAAAGATAACACCAGCTCATGACCACTTTCCAGGACCTATTTTGGTCTCTAATGAGGCCTGACCACATTTCCTTCCTTGGTCCCATCAGCAACCCTTCTCGTATCCTGATTATAAATTCCCAGTTTATTTCAGCCAGTCTGAGTAGATGTCCCTTCCCTGCAATCCAAGGGACTTGACTATGTCAGCGTTAGCAGAGAACCGACACCCAGTATGGAATCCAGGCCGCCCTTTTTGTTTCATAGCCAGTACTACTCACTCATCTTTCCTCTTTGAATATATTACTTTCTGTGTAAATGGGAGGGCGATCATATTAAAAGTCATAAATGTACCTCATTTAAATAAACTATCCAAGCTTCAGTGCTCAAAAAAACATAAAACAGAATTGAAAACAAATGAATCTTTGCTTTGGGCTTTAAGGCTTATGAATTAAATCAGCTAATAATCAGACCTGGAAAAACATTGGCTTCCTTCCCACAGTTGTTACTATAGAATTATTTTAAAGAATCAATAGAACTCACTAACCTACATGACTTTCTGGTACCTTCACTTTCCAGTTTACTCCAGAACTTACTGCTAATTACTGTAGGTCTAAGAGAATCCACACATAAGTGACCAAAGACATAAATTACTTACAGGGCTATTCATCTGCAATGGACATCCCATCAGATTCAACCTTGTAAGTGTCATAGTTATTTTTAAATCAGATTGTATTTTATAGGAAATAAGAAAGATGCTATAGCAGCACAATAAATTCACACTAACAGCAGATCTGCTTTTCATTGCAACAAATGTCTCCACTCTATTAAACAAGTACTGAAATTTGCCCTTAACATGCCACAGAGTCACAAGTTTCCCTGGAGATGTTCTGCAGACTTGCAGGTGTCTGAGGCTAATGGCCTGGTGTGGGACATTTTTAAAATGCCCCCACGCCCACGTTTCCATATGAAAAATGAGACTCTCTTGGATCTGAAAGGATTTGCTCTAATCTAAAAGGACCTTGCTCCTGGCATTTATTTTTCTTGTCTGAAACATTTTTTATTCTCTGCTGTGATCCATTTTGTCTCTGCAAGAGAACCATGTTTATCATCCAGGACTTATCGCATTGCTCTTGCTGACTGACTGAGTGGTCAGCAAAAAAACAAGTTGATGAGTCTAGGATGTGTGTACTTGGCAGCCCCCCACTGCTTTAATGGATCTCAGCAGTATTAGTTTACTGAAAGGCGATCCAGTCTGTCTGGGACAATTTACCATTCCACGTATTGTGCACAGATGAGACCTTTTATTTTGTTAGGGTTTAACTTTGGCTTTCTCTCCAAACGACAGAAAATTTTAAACTCTGAAGGTGTTCCAATAATCAGGCAGCAATGAATAAAATCAGCCCAGTGTGGCTGTGATGGATGCTAAGACTACTGAGGATAACCAGATGATCACCAGCCAGGAGGAATGGGGGAGACTATAGGCCCTCCTTCCCAGGATCTCATCCAGCACGTGGCAGACAGGCTTGTTCTGCCCAGAGGTGTTCATGAGACACAGATCTGTGCAGAAGCATGGGGTGAATGAGATGGATGACTTCTCAAGGTCACGGCCAATGCCATGATTCATTAATGTCAGACAGGCTGCAGCTCTGAGCTGTGTGTTTTCCTAAAGCAATAGACTCTACTGTCCACCTTCCGTAAATAATAAATCTCTCAGCTTCCCAGTCTTTCTGTAATCTGAACACCAGCACACTGAAAATAATGTAAACAAGGTTATTAGCTCACAAAATGAGGCATGCATTCACAGTGAATCCAGTAAGTATGATGTGCCTGATCATCTTTCATGTCTCCAAACTGTTATATTAGTATTTTACCTGTGACCCCAACTGGGAAAATTAATAAAATTAAAAAATTCCTATACCTTTTATGGCCTCAATGTCTATTTCTAATTTTTATGAAACTGAAGGGGAGATTTGTATATAGTTTTGGATGACCCAGATAAAAACAGAAGACAATTTTATCCACAGATGAACAACAGCAACAAATCACAACACTTCAACATGACAGAAGTAGATTCAATTAGATGTCCTCCCCTGAGAATCCCTCAGGAAAATGCAGTGCACACAATTCAGCATCTCTTGGGCCAGAAGCCACAACAATGAGACAAGCGTCTCTGGGCCTTGAGTGACAGATATTCAGCCTTATCTTCGGCTCACCCATAACCCCAAATCTAAAGTGATTAAAATTTAAATATCACCAAAATCCCTGGGAAATTGTATCTTCGTATAAACTGCCAGTTTATTCTCTTCCCACATGGAGTCACACGCATTATTAAAAGACACTAAGACTAATCACAGTATGATGATGTACACTAATTTGTCACTTCCTCAGCCTATTTCTGCAGCAGAGAGCTGAGCTTTTAGTGGGTTGGTGTGGACTGACATAACCCATTTTCTAAAAATCAAACAGGCTACAGCAGCTAGAAGAAAAGTCTGATCCATCATCAATCTACAGATCCTTGAAGGAAAAAAAAAAAAAAAACACTTTAAAGTATGAAGCAGAACAGGATAAAACCCATCCGTATTTTCAAGAAAAACAAATTTATCATTTTCTCTGTGGGTTTTCTTTTTTTTTTAGGGGATACGTTCTTGACCATGGCCCACCCATCCAGCGGTAGAAATTCCTAGAAGAGCTGTTCAGACTCCTTGGCTTTTTCCTCTGTCCCCTCCACTCAGGCCACAGGAGCCTCCTTCTAGTCTTCCTTCTAGCAATTTTCCCAAACCTGACATGATTTCGACCACGTTCTACCTGTAATACATCCAAATGCCTTGCCCTCTAGTCAAAAGCACCTTATTCTTGCCATAAAACAAACATAGCAAAGATCTGTCAGCTTCTATGAAAAACCTTAAGCTGGACTTCCTTCTCTACCTGTTTCTTTCTCTGTGTTTCTCTCCACCACACCCTCTAGGTTTCCCTGGATGCCTCGTGTGCGTGTGTATGTGTGTGCATTTCTTTATCTTTGGAGGAGGGGTGCAATTAGGTCCTTTTATTAGCTTTTCTGAGTTTAAGGGCTGCTGGCTATCTGTGCGGTGACCAGCACCAAGAACTTAGAGATCATCATTTGACAAGGACCATGGTGTTGGTCCTTGCTGGCTACTTTCCTCAGGAAGCTACACAGCCACAAGAGATCAAGAGTCAAATGTGTCATTCTGCTGATTCCAGAAATTCCCTGCACACCACTGAAAGTAATCTAAAATGAGAAAAATTCCTGTGTAAACTTTGGACATTAATAGGTTTTAAGTTCACTGAATAGAGGAATCACGATTAAATCATCCTCCTATCTCCCACTTTTTTTAGTACATTATTTAAATATCCAATTGGTGTTGAAGGAAACTTACTGTAACTGTTTCCTTTGTAATAAGACCATAAAATATGCACTTCAGAAAAGCATTCTGCTATGTTTAGTGTTGGGCAGTACATACAAAGTTGTTAATACCAGTTTAACATTTAGGTCTAAAAGTTAATACTTAAAATCAAAACTAGAGAAAAAAATAAAGTAAGCAACATTTACCTCTTCCATGCTTCAATGCTTAGCATCTTTCTGAAAAATAAGCTTTTTGAATAACAACATTCAAACTACCCAAAGGTAAGAGGAGATAGCACAGAAAAGTGATATTCTGTACTTTTCTGAGCTAGATTTACTGATACTCAGAAATGTACAAATTATTATAAATACCATTATTTTAAAACCCAATAAATTATTTAAACTTGTATACCCTAATAAAAGAACTGTCTCCCTGAGACTTTTCATTTTTGGCATAATCATCAGAATGAACAAACTGATTAATGTTTTAATTTAAAATAATTTTTTAAAAAAGTTATACATGCATGCACACAGGTATCACCCTCCTCAGTGCATACATGTACACACACAACACACACACATGTAAACGTATACCCAACCATACAAAGAGAACTAACCCTGCATAGAAATCAGCATGAAATCAGTATCTTTTATGTGGCCCTGAAAGCACTGCCAGACCTATGGATACACCTCCTGTGTCTTAGAAAAGTGTCACTGGCTTTTTTCCCCCTGACTATAGTGACAAGGAAAGGGATTCAGAGTAAGCAGTGACATTTTAGTGATCTTTGGAACACAATGTCCAAAAACCACAAGGCAGGCTCCAGGAGCAGCTGGGATGTGATAGCCATCATTTGAGATTTGAGGGAGGAAAAAGAGGCTTACAGTTGTCGTTCATGAGTTCTTGCCTTTAGGGCACAACTATGGACTGAAATACTTCCCAATATTCTTTCTGTCTATGGAATTCTAAGTCCCTTGATAAAACCAAGACTGAAGGAGAAGTCAGGAGGAGAGATGTGCCAGGACCAGGTAAGTACAGGAGAGTTAACAGATGGAATGCTTTTGAGTTGTCCACATGAGCTCCTTCTCAGAATGCAAAGCACTGACAATTTAATAATGAAACATAAATTGGTTAAAATTGTGTTCAACAAGAACTGTGGAAAGGCTTATTTGGATAACTGAACTGCTGATATCCTGCTTTTTATTAGCATCAAATATTTACTGAGCATTCATAAGACACATGCTACCGTGCTAGGAGGTGGCATTAAGAAGTTTTAGTTAGAAAAAAGTTAGGAAGTGTGTGCTGTGAAAGTGTTTACAGTCTTCTAGGCAAGTTCAAGTTCAAGCTAACCACTGCATCAGTAACTACAGAAGATGGGAAGTTGGCAAGCACCTACAATCAGAGCTGAGGCTGGAAAAAACGTCTTCCAGATTGCTGTCTAGCGCTGCTAACCATAACACAAAGGGTTACCAGATGTTTGAACTCTGGCAACACTATTAGACCTTTTCTTACTCAGAGGAATTTAACCATTTGAATTATTGAACAGACTTCTTAAAAGAAGACAAGGTCTGCAGGAAGGGCAAGTTGAAAAATTCAGCCATGCTTGAGTTGCTAGGGATGAACACAGACACACACACACACACACACAGCGCATACTGAGCAATTCTAGCTCTTTTAAAATAGAAGTTGTATGTGCTGGACATCAGTTTATTACTCAACTAAAAATGTAAATTTGGACTTAGCTAAAACTTTCCCAAAGCAATTAACCTTGAGCTGACCAAAAAACTGTGTAGAAATAACTATGACAGGAAACTCAAGCCACGCTTGCAATCTCATGCCTTTCGTTCAATACAACCAGAAAGCATACCCAAGGTCCGGGGACAAAAAGCCAACTCCAAATTATCCCATGCTGCTTAATGAGCATGGGAATCCACAAAGGAAAAGTTCTTTTTTAAAAAGCAGAAGTTAGATGTTATACAAAATAAAGAAAATGTAGGGAAAGCAATGCATGTGAAGAAAATTTCAGAGAGAATGATTCAAGCAGAAAGACTGAAAGAGTGAAGCATGTAGAGTTTGGCCAGGGGCTGACTCAGTAGGGACCTGCTCTCCACAAATAATGTTAAAGGGTATTCTAAGGATGAAGAGGGCTTTTTTTTTTGGTAATATCTGTTAGTGTTCTAGGAGACAGGAAATTGAGGAGAAATAGGAATGAAGTTAAAGGAAGGAAAATGTATCCTTAATGTCAGAACTTTCCTACAATGTATATAATATAAATACCATGTATGAAGGTCAATGTATAAAATACACACACTTTAAATGATAAAGGAATGTATGCAGATAGACATTTAAGTTAAATAGAATGAAGGCTGTAACAAAATTATTCTAAATCCAGAAACAAGGTCTGTGTTAACTCTCTCTGATAAAAGGGATATCATTATATAAATTATTAACCACTAAGAAACCTCCTAATACCCTACACATCAAATTTTATTGCCATTGTGTCCAAAGAAAATTGGAGACAAGCTGATGTATTTTGATATCATTCATTTTACCTAGTCTATGCATTCTGGATACTCAATAGCTCTATATGCTTGTTACCTTATATTTGTCCTTCTTGGAGTAGTTATAATGACAAAAAGCTACCCAGTACCTTGGATAGATTGGATAATCAGAATTACAATGACTGCCATCTGACTATACTGTGTGTCATAATTTCCTTAAGTGCATCATGTTACTCATTGACACTCACTCTCCCACCCTGCCTTGCACCAAAGATTGCTCTCCAAGGCAGAGATAAGTTTCTTGAACAAAGTTAGGATTATCTAAACCAGTTTCTTGAGTTTATGTATGAGGTCTCATATTTCATCAGGTTCACTTACTTGAATCTACTATATATTTTTTATAACCATCTTATTCTGTTCAGAAAGTACATAAATTTTTGGCTGAACTTGTTACAAGTCTGTTTTGGTGTGTAGATAAATGAAAAGTAAACACTCTACATAATGATTTCTTACTCCTTTGTAGAAGACTCACTTTAGTATGTAACTATATACTGCTGCTTAATACACTCTTTTCAGAAGAAACCATGTCAGACACGGCAAGGCAGCTACTCTGGGATTAGTACCAGTGTTTCCACTGGAAACAATTACTCATAACAGAATGAAATCATCCTCTCTAGGGATGAAGGGACAGACATTATTATTATGGCACCTTTTAAGAATATCGGAAACCAATGATAGTATACCACTGTTACAGCTGAGGCCAAAGCAATCTATTATCTACAAATGAGGAACAAGACTTAACCTCTACTTTGGTTTTCTGTTTCTCACTTTACTATGTATTTCATTCTCGGATTCATACAAATTAAGAACATGCACACATATATACACACACTTTTATTAGATTCACTCAGAACTCTCTCTCACTCACTTTAATAATTCTGGACCCTCCTGGGAATTTTGACTTACAATATTTGAGAAGGTTGTAAAGATGTTTCTTTTTTTTTTTTCATAATCATGTTGATCTGTTTTATTAATTTTCTACACAGTACATGTAGAATTTTTCATTTTAACAGAATTACTAAATTTTTAAATCTATGAAACAATATATAATCAATAGGGTAGTATAAGGAAGGATTATATTAAGTTCTTGTTAAAAAAGAAATCTTTAGATTATTTCTTAGAGAAGATCTTTTAAAAGATATAGGCATGACTTTCCTTTCCAGTAACATAGCTGATTGTAAGTGTAGAGAAACCTGTCCTCATGATGAATATCTAAAGATGATGAATAAAATGTATTTTTTAATTCTTTTAGAAGCATGGTTAAGTTGGCAGTAAAGTACAGGAAATAACTGGAGGCAAGAATTAAAAAAAAAAAAAAAAAAAGAACCATTCCCAAGGATGGGCAAGTCACAGAACTGACGTTTGCTCTATGGCAGGGTAATCATGTAATTTATTGCCCAAACCAGGACACTTTTGTAGTATAAATAATTCAGCTGTAACAAACTCATACTTTTCCCAGCATACCAAGATATACATCACCCTACCCTGAGGTTATTTGCTGATCCCTAGAAGCAGTTTGAATTTTAACAGGCCACATGTGTGTATGGGGAAAGAAGACAAAGTCTGGGTCTGAACATAGTGAGATGTTGAGCCAGAGACTCCCAAACAAATCCCAAGCTCACAAAGGGTGACACTTTCAGTAGTGAGAGAAAGAAAGGAAGAGAGAGAGAGAGAGGGAGAGAGAGAGGAGAGAGAGAGAGAGAGGAGAGAGAGGGAGAGAGAGGTAGAGGGGAGAGAGAGAGAGAAAGGAAAGAAGGAAGGAAGAAAGAAAAAAAAATCTGTTTTATAAAGGAAGATAGCTTTGTTTAACTGGAACTTGACTCAGTAGAACAGAAAAAATATTTTTCTTCTTTTTCATATATTCATATATATAGAGGAAGAGAGAGAGAGAAAAGATAAAAATTCCTTTGAAAATTTCTAAGCGTAAGTTAACTTTCATTCAGGTTTCAGGCCAGAATCCATACAACCAAGGTAGCCTGAAAAACCTGAAATTAAAAATCAAGTTTTAAATGATGTTTGGTTGGCAGACTGCTCTTCAGTGTTAGAGATAAGCTAACTGAGTCATCCTTGGAGGAACACACTTACATGTAGTTCTCAAATAATTCCCACAAAAAATTTCCAAGGAATATAAGTCCATAATAAAAAGAATCATTAAAAACAAGAGGAAAAAGCCTCAGTGAGTCAGTCAGCAAAAACAACAAACAGCTAATCAGACTATGCTAATACTGTAGACACTAGAATTATCAGATAGAGAATATAAATGTACATGTGCAACATATTTAAAGAAAGAGGACACTGAAAGTATGATAATGAAACACAAGACTGTCAAAATTGACAAAGCATATTTAAAAACACACACACACAGTACTTAGAGGAATTTTTAAAAAATGTAATCTGCAAAGAAAATCTAATGAATAATTTAATTAGAAGATCAAAGACAGTTGGAGAAAATCAACAAAAAACAAGACAGAGCTGAAGAAATTACGCAAAATGCTACATACAGACACAAAGAAATGGAAAACGTAAAAGATAAAGAAATATGAAGATCAGAGTGAGGACGCTTAACAAGTTTCATCTAATCAAGATTCTAGAAAGAACAAATATAAAGCATGAGAGAGAGGCAATATTCAATGCGTATCAGATGAGCATTTTCCAGACTACTGAAAGACACTGATCTTCAGATAAATCCCAAAGAACTCCAAACAACACAAAAGAGAAATCCATCTCTAAATACACCGTAGTGAAGATGAAGAACATCAAAACCAAAATGCAGATCTGGGAAGCA
The DNA here is from genome assembly GCF_048773025.1 of Camelus bactrianus. Classification (NCBI taxonomy): domain Eukaryota; kingdom Metazoa; phylum Chordata; class Mammalia; order Artiodactyla; family Camelidae; genus Camelus; species Camelus bactrianus. The sequence continues at coordinate 40,329,707 of NC_133558.1, forward strand.
GCGAGAGGAAAAAAAGACAGATTGTGTGCAAAGGCTTATTAGACCAGCATTTTAGTTTGGTATAGGTTTACAGTCATTTTCTTTTTATTTTTATCAAAAGAGCACATGCATATGATTTAAAACGTCAGTTAGCACTAAAAAGTATGTATAGCAAATACAGCTTTTTCCATACTCACCCCTCTTCATTCAGTACAGACTCCATCTCTAAAGATTATGACTCCACTCTTTTAGCTTTTTCTTCAGTCATTTACACATATCTATAATTTTCTATGTGGTATTTCTTTTGATTAATCACTTGTAGTCATTTTATATTAACTTCCTGTTACGGTCATAGGTGAAAGTTCAGCTCCCTTACACTGCCATTCCTTTCTCCATCCTCCCAATGTAGTTATTTTCGTAGATAAGAACAATAATGAAAACTATGCTTACTGAAATATACAGGGTGATGGCACTGAAAATGGTGGTATAACAAACTCCAGGCCTCTATTAGTTGATTCTAAAATCAACTAATGAGCTGGTTAAAAGTGTTAAGAGACAACTTCTGCAGCACTCTGGAATCTAGTCCAACCACTAGGGGAAGCCTGGGTGAGGAAAAGCAGCCGCTGCCGCCAGAGAGTGCTACGATGTTTGAAAGTGCCCACGTACTGTCCCGCACACCTCAGATGGACAGCAGCTCACTCCTGGTGCAGATCCCTACTGCCAAAGGAAGCAATATGGACCTTGTTCCAAAAGAATTGTGGTGGTGGGTTTCAACCCACCTGGAGATACCTTTAAGGACTGGCACAAGGGTTTGCCCTTCTTCTGCCAACTTGGAACATTCCCAGGGCTCAGATGGTTTCCTCAGTGGCTTACTTACCAAAAGCATTTAAAGGTGCGATTAATGGCCACAGCAGCTTGGGGCAAAAGACAACAGTTGGGACAAATGGTAGACAGACTGAGAAGGAAGAGATTTTTAAACAAGATACATGAGAGACTTTAAAAAGTTCTTGCCTATACAAGGGAACAGAGGAGGCAACAGGTATTCTCAGGGCTGGGAGCATGCTCAGAGGGGTCTGCAAAGCCCCTAAACTTTCACTCTGGCTGGCCATCAGGCTCTGTGCAAGCAGGAAGTAAAGGCTAAGGCAGAGTTGTAAACAACCTGGCTAAATGCTGAAGCAGTCCCTCCATACAGACCCAATCTGGGAGAGGCCTCTTTTCTTTTTTTCTTTTTTCTTTTGGCTCTAAGTGGTTAAGAAAACTCTGTCAAAACATTAACTGACCACTAAGCAAACAGAACAGTCTTCGTTGGCCACACACAACTAAAAATACACCTTAAAAAAAGTAGTTTAGAAAAGTTACTAATGAGCAAATAACAACAATCTATAACAAGCAGTAACAACAAATCCTGGGACGGGGGAGAATGGGGGGGAGAATCTGATTTTCAGAGTTGTTACATTATTATAATATTCAGAATGTCCAGTTTTTAGGAAAAAATTATAAGGCATACAAAGAAACAAGAAAGTATGTTTCATTCACAGGAAAAACAGAAATTAACAGGAACTGTCCAAGAGGAAGCCCAGTACTGAACTTATTAGACAAAGACTTTAATCAGAGCTTGTAGGCTATAGCTAATGTGAACCTTGTTATAGGGAAATCTATAGTTTAAAGTGCTTATATCAGAAAATAAGGAAGACTGAAAATTACTGAATTAGACATATAATCAATCTGTTGCTATTACTGTTAAAATTGTCAGAAAAACAAACAGCAGGAGAAATTAGAAAGAAATAAGGATAAGAGCAGAAAATACTGGGACAGAAAACAATGACACAATACAGAGAATTAGAAAACCAAAGCTGGTTCTCTGAAAAGGTTAATCGACAAAATTCCAACAAGATGGATCAAAAATAACAGAGAAAGAGACAAATAAACAATATCGGTCATGAGAAAAAGAATAACTGCAGATGCTAAAGAAGTTAAAAAGAGAAGAAATTAGGAATAACTAAGTGAATATATTTGAAAACCTAGTGGAAATGGACAAATTTCTAGAAAAATATGAATTACTAAAATTTACTCAACAAGAAATAGAAAACAGAGTGGCCCAATAAACATTAAGATATTTAATTAATAGTGAACAGTCTTCTCATTAGGCCCTGAAGGTTTTACAGGTGAGTTCTATCAGACATTCAAGAAACAGATAATTTAAATATTATCCAAGTTCTTTCAGGGGAAAGAAAAATAGGTAATACTCCACAGCACACTTTATAAGGCTGATAAAGCTTGAAACAAAATCAGGTAAGAAAGAAAAATGCAAGAAAATTCTAGTTTACCTGACTCATAAATACAAGGCAGAACTAAACAAAATTTGGCAAAACAAATCCAATGATGTAAGAAAAGGTAATTCATCATGACCGAATTAGGTTTATTCCAGGAATACCAGGTATGTCTCACATTAGAAAGTGTTACAGAAGAACTCATTTTGTTAACTTTAAACAAGAAAAAACGTATGATCAATTATTCCCTGAAAATGCATTTGATAAAATCCAACACTATTCAAAAATTTTAAAACCTCTTAGCAAACCAGAAATGTAAGGCAGTTTCCTTAACCTGATATATGACAACTAATAAAATCCTATTAGCAAATATCTTTTTTAGTGGTAAAATAGAAGCATTCCCTTTAAAAAAAAAGAAAACATGTATGAGAAAGATGACCACCATCATATTTGCTGTTCAATATTATCCTGAGATCCTGAGAGAAAGAAAGAAAGGGGGGAAAATGAAATTATTATCCATATAAAAACCCTTGAAGAGTCTACAAGTAATTATGATAAATGAGAGTTTAGTAAGGTTGCCAGATGCAAGATCAAAATCCAAAGGGCAGTTGCATTTCTATACATTTAGAAATAAATGTGCAAAATATACTGAATTAAAATATACTATATACAATAGCAATAAAAATATGTTATAACTAGGCATAAACCTAACAAAAGATATGCAAGGTGTAGAGAAATTGTAACATTTTACTGAATGACAGTAAAGAAGACCAAAATAAATGGAGAGTCACATCATGTTCATGGATAGATGCCAAAGGTACCGGTAATGTTCAATCGCTTAAATTTAGTCATTAGTAATGCATCTTCATTAAAGAAAACTCATTATTTAAAATGTACATAAACAAACAATATATGCACCCTTGTCGTTCATGGCATATTTAACAAAAATTTTAAAGTCCAGGTAATAATGTTTTAAAGAAAATTTTAAAGGGATACTCTTAAAGAGGTTTTTTAATTTTTTAAAAATCAAATTTTACAAGTATATTAAGTGTTTAGAAAACAAAACTAAACAAAACAAAACAAAAAAACCACATGCACATACACACAAACGCTTTTGCACACAACATTCCATGACAGTGGAAGGACTAGAGTAAAATCAGAAGGTACAATGCAGACAATGGCAAAGATGTTGAAGTCCAATGGAAGGCCTGGGTTGACAACTAGGAGGATAAATAGGGCATATGGACTTTGAGTGAAATCTGGCTCAAATCCAAAGATGACTGAGTGGGCTAGAGCAGAGACAGTGCCTTTTGTATTGGACAACTGGCGAGCAGCCCAGGAACGTGGCATCTCTCCTAAGACAAACAATATCCCCCTTTGGCAGGCAGACATTATAGGGCTCAGTGGGAAAACCTTAAAACCTAATTTTAATGGCAGCATATAAAAGGCACAGAGACTAATTCAGTTGCAAGGTAAGTGCAAAATTAGAGTATACTCTGTCCTTAAATCTCACCTTACAAGTTTCCTTTTTCTTTTAAGCTTGCAATTGACTCTTTCTGTAAAGTGTCTTATGATACTATGAATTAGACTATATAAAAATAAAGCACATTGCATTATATAAAGTTTTACTGCTTCTCTGCTATCACATCAAATGTGCTTGATTCTCCAGGCATAATTTGTATATCTTTAGACTCGCTGAATAGTTTTCACCTTATGAAGAATTCAATAAAATAGTATTAAAAGACACAAAGATTGCTGTCAGATATAAACTCCTTCTTACCTTTCCTCTGAGCCTAGGCCTTTGGCAAATGGTTCTTTTGGATTTGCAAAATGCATCTCCCCAGCAAAGACCTGCTTAGCTCATACAGAAGTTAGACCAGTTAGCATTTACAAACTGGAATAACCATATCCAAAAGATACATATTAACAGGTTTTCACAATTAGGTTTCCGAAGAGTCATGTAATCGATAAGAAAAATCAGCCCCAGAAGACAGGAAAACAATCTGGGTATACTTGATGACTTCTCAATGACTTCAAATGTCACAAGACAATGCTTGAATGTTGGGCCAATAAAACAGAAAAACATTCCTAGGATAAAAGGCCTCCAGGCTTCACGGGGACTTTTGTCTCATCTTGTATGCAATATACTTACAAAAATACACTTGTTTCATATCAAACCTAAATGTTCAGGGCCTCAGTTATCAGCTGTTTGACTTCAACCTCACCTTTGGAAGGGTGTTAAAAGCCTAAGGTCTGCTTCAGTGTCATTTCTGGCATCTGAATGTATTCATGACCAATGATCATGTGACAGATAGGTTCCCATTTTAAAATCTAGTTAACATAACAATCAAGGTAATATGAACAAGGTAAGTCATTTGGACTTACAGTTAATATCTGGTTATTCACTCTCAAACAGAAGTGAGCATGCTAGATGCAACCTCATGTGAAAAGCTCCTTCTGTACTTTTGATATTGAAATCTTATTCGGCTGAAGTTTAAATTTGTATTTATTATTGCAAGAGTAAAATGCTACAATAATAATGATTATTGTAGGAAATTACCGATTTTATGTACAAAATTATTAATTTTATGTACAAATTAATTATTAAAAACTAGAATGGTCAAATAAATGGGAAGTAGATTAATACTGCAAATATTAAGAAATAGTTGATTTGCTAGACACCTTTAGGAAGAACATTATAAGCTTTTTGAATCAAATATCCCTAAATTTAAAAAAAAAATACCAGCCCAACTATTAGAGATTAAATAATATCATAATTCTAATCTTTATAACATTATTTAGTAAAGTATTATTCATAGCACTAAGCAAAGACTCCCTAAAGACTTAATATTAATTATCTTGTTCCACAGAGGATATGAGTTTCAAGAAACAATTCTTCAGAAATTTTCAATGATAAATTTAAGGTCGATGTCAATTTTGCCACCTCAAAATTTCATAATAGGAAAGATTCCAAAATAACATGTAATCACATTCATGATAAATGATTTTCTATTTAAATGGAATAAATATCAAAGGAAGGAAGAATACAGAATTAGAAAAAAAAAGAGTTGCTCCAAAATATCTTGCTCTTCCTCACAACTTCAGATGAGAGTGTTTATTATCATGCAATATAGTGTTCACAGATGATAGTGCTGAGAATTCTGGCTCCTACAATATTAGCTCGAATTTTAAAATCCTGACTACTAAAAATAAAATAAAATTATAATAGAATGAAGGACTTAAGAATTTACTCTTGGACATTCACCTTATTAGGAATTTCAAGTTAAATAATCAAATCACATTTCTTTTTCAACTACTATAATGTTTCAGAATAAAAATCTTTATTTGTTGGCAGTGGGGAGAGATTTTATAAATAAAAGGATCATGTATGTAATATGCATTATTCAGTAGTGGTATCTGGTCAGTGTGACAGACTATGAGTAATGGCCACAAGATATAACATATGGATTTAAGAGAAATCTCCTAAAAGTGTATCATTTACTCTGTTCCATCTGTGCCCAGAAGAGAAATCCAAACAGATAAGCTACTCCACTAAATGTATAATTCAAATACATTTATGCAGAAACATCAAGGAGAAGAAGAGTGAATTCACAGTGTCAGACATTTGTGGCAAAGAAGCCTGAAAAGCAAGAGAGAAAAAATAATGGTTTGTTTCATTAGTATTCCATGCTCTCAGAACTAGGTAGCATCACTTTGATTTGAAATGCATGTGCTCACCTCACACTGATAGGATGTACCAATTCCACCTTCTCAGATATCCTTTCTAATCACAGTCCATAGGGCCATGGTCTAAAGTGAAATGTAACCTCCAAGTGAAAAACATAAAATGATGGAAAAAGTATTTCCCTCACTCAAGTGAAATCTGGTTTTATGATGTTCTTGTTCAAGAGACATCTGTTAGCATATTTGAATTTAAATGTTCAGATGTGCACTTTGTGCCAAGAAAATGCTTCCAGTATAAGTGCCCTAACAACAAGTCTGCTTTAGTAGAACAGCTTTGAGGTTCACAGTTTAATTGGCTGGAGCTAGACTGCGTTGCTGCAGCTAGGGCCCCTCTCCTATTTGACTTGTACGATGATAGCAGCATCAGCTCTTCAACGTTTAGGGGCTGTTTTGTCTTGCTTTTTAAGAAAAGAAAAAAGGAAGATGGCATAACTTAGTACCTACATTAGCTGTTAGGATTACAGTCTACTCAGACTTTTATAATGATTTGTTTTACAGCTTTATGTTTTTCACTGAGGAAAAGGGAACAAAGATGCTTTGGAGTAGTGAGCTATTTGGGTATTTTCTGCACATGGTGTATTAGCTCTTCCCTGTTCTCTTCCCTATATTACTAGAGTTCATATCGACTGAAAAGCAACATACTAACTAAATTTAGTGTGTTTAGAGATTGGATACGGTCCTTTTCAAATGAACTGTGTTGAAAACAGCAGTTCTCATCAATCCTTTGGCAAATAGTTTTTTGTATATGTATAAAACCACCTATTCTGTTTCTAATCTTTATCCTTGAAATGACTATTTCAAATAAATACTAATATCAAAAACCCAAGAATCATTTAAACTGAAACTTAAAGTTAAGCCTTCATGACTTCTGAAATAGTAAAATGTCATCTTAAAAGCTACATTTTTGAAGCGGTTACATAAATTGTGTTTTATGATGCATTGCCTTATCCTTTCTCAAGGAAAGAATCTGAGTTGTGTTAGAGCACAGGTTTTATACTAGCAAAAATTTTTAAACAAAGGGGGAAAATGACAATAGTACAATAATAATTTTTTTAGGACTGTGAAATGTACCAAACTCTCCATTTGATCTTTTCACTGTCTTTAACTGGCTGGAAATCTGTGATAATTTATAGCATAGAGATTAATTAATAAAGGTGAGGATTTAATAAAGAATCTTTTTAACTTATTTTCACCACATTTTAAAGACATATATCTAGAGCCAAATTGCTTCCTCTTCCTCTTGCTGGGAAAGTTTCATTTCCTTTAACTCAATACATAAAATCTGCACCTTTGTCTGCCAGAGAAATAAGCTCAAGACGCAGTCTGTTTCATGGCTTGATACACCACAATAAATTCTTAATGATACGTTACTGCACCAAAAAACAAGCAAATGCAATCCAAGTTCTTTGTGCATTTCAAAAAGGGGCCAGGAAATTTAAAAATACTCTTCTTCAACTCTTCAACATCAGTATCACCACCAGTAAGCATGTATTGAGCAGCTGCACTACACTTACAGCCCCACGTTGGATGTTGTTGGGCGTTCACATTCATTCACAGCCGCCTGTGCTTTACAGTATACAAAGATTTTATGAAAAATATGCAGTAATTAATCGCCACCCTTTTCCAGAACCAATCACTCCAATACAGAAATATCCAAATTGATTATTGTCAGATGATATATAAAGAAGTGGCACAAAAGGTCAAGAAGACTAACTTACTTGGAAAAAAAAACATTGAATAAAAAATTAGATGTCTTAATTTAGTATACGATAGCCTTAGAATCCTGGCCACTATGAATATTAAATTGCACCAGAACAGCACATTTTACAGGTTATATTTTCTCTCTGGCTTCTGGTGCCTCAAGCTTCATGTTAGTGATTTATGATGTATAATGTCAGTCAAAACTCTTAATAAAAATACAGCTTTATGTCATTCAGTTGGGAATAGGATTTTTTCCTTTCTCTGTAGGGTCCCACATACATATTGAATATATTTTAGTAGTAATTACGAAGTATGAGGTTATAGGGCCGTCACTGACTGTCATCATATGCCACTCAATCTTCTTTCTGATGGTACAAATGAATTCATTGGAAATGCCTTTCTGCTGGTACCATCACATATTTGAATGTTGCAGGATAAAAGAGCACAGAGGCTTTCATTCCCCCCAAGAGGCAGAGACTTTCAGAGATTTTTCACAGTCCAATTGTATCAGGCTCTTTGACAAACCTATCCTTCCTACACAGGTTCATCTCACACATGTTAGTTTCTATCATGTGGTCAAAAAGAGTGGTTTCCAAAGCGGGGTGCGTGCACTCCGGAGGATTGTACGATTATGCTTCACTGGTTACAAAAGAAAATAACTATAACTCATACTGCCATTACCTTATTGTATACTTTTAAAATGTCTATGTTTCTGTATGTTTTATAACATACATAATAACACAGGAGTACGTGTATATAATTTATAAATAAATATACTTCTACCGGGGCACCCACTTGAAAATCTTTTTTGCAACAGCTTTAGTAAGATATATTTCACATACCATACAATTCACCTATTTAAAGAATGCAATTCAATGGTTTATAGTATATTCACTGAGGTGCACAACCATCACCACAATCAATTTTAGGACATATTTATCACCTCAGAAAATAAGCCTATTATCTTTTAGCTATCAGCCTCCCCACTACCCTATCTCCTCGGCCCTAGGCAACCACTAATCTACTTTCTGCCTCTATAGATTCGCCTACTCTGGACATGTCATATAAATGGAATCATATAATATGTGATATTTTGACACTGGCTTCTTTTACTTAGCATGATATTTTCAAGGTCTATCCATGTTGCAGTTTGTATCAGTACCTCACTCCTTTTAATGGCTGAATAATATTCTATTGTACACCTATTGCACATTTTGTTTACCCATTCATCAGCTGATGGACATGAGGGTTGTTTCCACCTCTTGGCTACTGTGAATAATACTGCTATGAACATTCATGTTTAAGTTTTCACATGGACATATATTTTCCTTTCTCTTGGGTAAACACCTAAAAGTGGAATTGCTGGATATAATCCTAACTACATATTTAAGTTTTTGAGGAACTGTCAGACTTTTCCAAAAAGTGGCTGTACCATTTTTACATTGCCACCAACAGTTTTGAGTGTTCTAATTTCTCTACACCTCTGTCAACACTTGTTGTTAGACTTTTGATCCTAGCGACCCTATGGGACATGAAGTGGTGTCTCATTGTAGTTTTGATTTGCACTGTGCCTTGATAACTAACGATGTTGATCATCCTTTGATGCGCAATTTTTTTTAAACTAATAGTGTGCATGATCAAAAAGTTACGAGACCACTGGTAAAAAGTTCCTTGGCAATTTCAGGGGCAGTTATCCAATGAAAACCCAAGAAAGCATTCTGAAATAAAGATGGTAGCTCCTATTCAAGACATTTAGCTCTTCATGGACAAGAAAAAAGGAACAGCCACAGATAACATACAAATCAAGCCAAAATGCATAAGAAACCTGTTGGGGAATCAAAGATCAAGCAGATGTAGACTTTTAGACACCACCTCCAAATCAAGGATGTTACACAACTCTGAGGAACACACAGAAATTCACCCTCACTGTTGCCACTGCATAAGCTGATGGCTGGCTCCACACTTATTAAAAAGACGGGGTGGCAGCAATGTTTTAGTTATTTCCTGAGCACGCCAACAACTGTCCGTGAAAGGCAACCTTAGTGACAACTCTGACGGAAGCACTTTATAAGAAGCAAGCATTAGAGGCCACTGTCTGTGTCTGTGTAAATAGCTTTCCTTAGTACGGAACAGAAAGAATTACACAGACTTTTAAAAAACACAGCAAAATGAAAGCAATTTAAAGAACTGTCTTTTTTTGGCCAAAATTATATGCACTCTGTATTTTGGTATTGTGGGACAACAGTGACAAGTCAACATTTTTACTTAGCAAAGTTACTTTTGGAAATTGCACAGGTTGGCAAAATTCAAAAGCCTGGGAATTCTTGCTTTAGTAGATGCCTTCCACTCCATAAAGGACCTGTGGTCTTCCTAACTAACTCTACCCATTCCTGCTTTTATGTGCTTGTTCCTGCTGTTTTCCCAACCCTGGAACACCAAGTTTTCATATTCCACCCATTTTTAAAGACCTCACTTATTTTTCAGTGAGTTAGTCAGTTTGTCAGTTTACTCAAATATTTACTGAGGACCTAAGTGGAAGGCACCAAGCTTGGCTCAAAGAATTAGGAGTGTGTGCACCAAGATGATTAGCTCATGCACCATACTCTCAAGGGTTTTATATACTATGCTCTCCCTCAAGTCTTCAGTGATAGACTGATTAACAATTTCTGAGTCATCATCTTAATGGAATAAGGGGCCAATTTAAAATCAGAACTGCTTTGGAAAATCTAGCACATACAGGTCACAGTACCTACTACAGGAAACAGTCTCTTAGAGAAGGCTTTAAATAGGAAAGAGGGCAGTAATAAAGGTTTACACCTTAAGTCAGGTCAGTGAAGCAAGCAGAACTTCCTATCTCCCTAAATCTAAGAACTAATGTCAACAAATCTTCTGATCATTTTACCAAGAAAGAAAATGCTCTAATGATTAATTCTTTTTTTTAAGTAATCCTTTTTATACCTCTAATACCAGAGAGGTGGTTTCTGAATAAAAAGTCTCTTGTTTCTTTTTTCACAGACTTTCTCCCAATAATCCTCACCCTGCTGAATTTAATTGCCTTGGCAATGCCAAAACAATGTCTGATCCTAATAGGTCAGCATTGATCGCTCTAAACCAATTGGTTCCAAGAAAATGAAGTAAAGGGAAAAGGCAGGTGGCTCTGGAAAAGGCAGGTGGCTCTCGAACAGGCAGCCGGGCTTTTGCTCCTCTTACACTGCCTTTCTCATTAAACAGTAGCTGATCGATTGGCAACTTGCTCAAAACACACAAAAACTATTCATCACTTTTGACACAGACCTGTTTTAACAGGTCACTCAACTCAAGATTTGGAACCCCAGACAGTTTATTCGTGGGTCTCATCACATTCTTCCCACACAGATCTCTCTGGAGATCATATGGAGAAAAAAGATGACACATCATCCAAGCCACCACTACCTGGCAAGGCACCAAGGAAAACCCTGAGTGGCTAATCCCACCTATGAGTCTAGGAGCAAGGGCTTCCCAGGGAAAGGGACCTTCTCCCAGAGTCTAGATTCTATGGCACAGTAAAGGCAGTGGGGTGAGGAATTAGTCTTGGTGATACCAGCAAGTGAAGTAAGCAAAAATCTAAAAATATCGATTACCAAAGGGAAGGGGAACAAAACAAGGTCAAAGAGGGACAGGAAAGGCAAAAAATTAGAGAAAACACACACAGGAAAAGCATAATACAGTCATATTGCACCACTTTGGTTGGCTGGGAAGTAAAAACTAAGGAAGAGAGCAGACTAGGAGTTTTGTGAGATGGTCTAGGGAGCTACCTCTCTGCCAGAATCAATGAGTCTCTTATGTTTGGGGCAACAAGACTCTGATCACACGACATACTGCTAAGCACTGCTAAGGGATGTATCACCCAAACTTGACTGAACATCAATGCCAAAGACGACACTCTAGGCACCTTACATAAGGTATCCTGTTGAGCCTGATGCCAATCTTATGAAAAGTCATTCCTATCCTCATCTTACACATTAAAAAAATAAGATTGAGAAATATAAAGTAACTTGTCCAATGACACAAAGCCAGTAAGAAGGGACAGTCAGAATCTGAACATAGTTTTGTTCAATTACAAAGTCCATGCCCTTTTAATGAACCTGTAGTAGGGAATTTGAAAATGAAAAAGCAAAAAACAAATACAGAAACAACTTATAAATTATAAAAAATAAATAAAAATATAAAATAAGATAAATTTTAAAGGAAATGAAAAGAGTAGAAGGAATACGTAACCACATTTTATTTACCAGGTTACTGTTCTCATCCCGGTGGGTTCTTGGTGACTGACCCCAGTTCTACATATTCTTAGGGGAGGAAGCAGGGCTGGCACTGTTGACAATAAGCCTTCCTCCCTCTTTCTGCCTTTCTACATAGCTAGCAGGGTAGCTGAAGAGAACTGGCCTTGAAAGTAATCGAGGTCAGTTTTCTCCTAAATTTCAAATCTAGAAACAGAAACAATTTATTTCAATTTACATGTCAGTAAATAATTCCTTATATTAAGAGAATTAAGATCTAAGAAACACTATTCACTTCTCATACAATCTGAAGCTTCACCATAGTTAGTCAGTAAAAAGCATTTATTAATATATTGAATTTATTCACCATTCACAAAGCACCTCCAAGTTCAGGGTACCAACTCAGCCTGAATAAACACTATTATAGTTATTAAACACAAATATCAGTTATCTGAAATCTTACTGCAATGCTGACTTATGGAGAAATATTAGCAATATTTGAAATAAATCATCAAGAAGTAAATTTTTGTGATCAGATTTACCACTAATGTCAGAACTGTAGAGATGCTGAACCTCTCAAGATCTTTACTCCATTAAAAAGAATAAGGGAAAAGAGAGAGAAGGAGAAAGGGACATTTATTAGGGGCCTATTATCTGCTAGGCACTATGTTATACCCTGGGATACAGAAATGAAAAGACCAGGGCACTGTTCTCCCAGAGTGCAGAGTGTAGCAGAACAGACAAGATTTTATTATATCGTCCATTCATCAGTCACCCATCACTTCCTTTTTCTTTCCAACCAACAACTATTTACTGAGAACCTAGAATGTGCTGCCAAGCATTGTGCTGGGCACTGGAGACACAACAATGATCCAGAAAGACATGGTCTCTGTCCTCATGAACTCAGAGTCTAATGGGGGAGACAGGCCAACAAATAGGCAACTATGGTAAAATGCAGAGGTCCTGCAATAGGAGAAGGAGAGAGTACTCTAATAGTATGGAATAAGGGTGCCATTGGTGTTAGAGCCAGTAGGGCGGGGACTGTATGGATAAGAAGGATGTTTCTTACAATAAGTGACATCAGAGGTAGAAAAGCAAACAAAAAGAAGAGGAACAGAAGAGAGAAGTCCTTTGGGTAAGAGAACAATATGTGGGAATGCCCAGAGACAAGTCAGGGCAAGTCAAGGCATGCTGGAGGGACATGAAGAAATTCAGTCGATGTGTGTAGTCAGCCCCCAATGGTTGTCTTCTGTTATTCATGTCCTTGTATAGTTCCCTCCCATACCAACATCCTATTTAACCAATAGGGTACCAGTGATATGATGATATGTGACTTCTGAGGCTAGGTTAAAAAAAAAGAAGAAAAAAAAGAAAACATTGTGGCTTTGGCTTTGCTCTCTTGTAGATCACTTTTCTGGGGGAAGACAGCCACCATGCTGTAAGGACACTCCAGCAGTCCTCTAGAGAAGCTAATACGGAGAGAAACTAAGGCCTCTCCTAACAGCCACTGTTGACTTGCCAGCCATGTAAGTGGCCACCTTTAAAAGTGAATCACTTAAGTCTAGTCAAGCCTTCAGATGACTGCAGCCCTGACTGACACCTTCACTGCAGTCCTGTAAGAGATCTCAAACCAAAACCACCCAGCTAAGTTACTCTCAGATTCCTAAGGCATAAAAACTGTGAGATAATGTTTGTTGTTCAGTCACAATATTTGGGGTAATTTGTTACCCAGCAGGTAAGTAACACAAATAGCATTCAAGACCGGAGGGAGGTGGTTGAGCTAGAAAGGTTGGCAGGACCAGGTCAAGTAAAAGTTTGAACTAATGGGTGTTGGACTTTATCCTGAAAACAATGGGGAATCATTGGAGGTTTTGAAATAGGGAAATGATAGAGTCAGGTTTGCCCTTAGTAAGAACACCTGGACGTGAACAAACAGACTGCAAAGAAATAAAGCAGAGTCGAATGCTCAGTCACATATTGGATGCAAACTTTGTGTTAATTCTAAGACTCTCTCAACCTCCTCCAATTTTCTCATTAACCGATGCTGAGTCGCTTTTTCACTTGCAGATTTGGATAAAATATCATACTGCTTTCTGCTTAGAGGAAGTGCAGAGAAGTTTGATTCCCATGGGGTGAACCTTGATCAATGGAAAACAGGAGATACGTGGGAACTATGTCTGCTGAACAATCTGCTGTGTGTCTCTGCAGTAGTTGGCCAGCATGGTAATGCACTGCACCACATTTTTCCTTATCTGATCTTTACCCTCACCATTTTTTCCTTTACCCTCACCACTCTGGGCTGGGACCTACCAAAGACAATGCCAGCACATTAATCCTTGCTTCAGGCTCTGTATTTTATAGCTATGATATTTAATATAGCTATAGCCACTAGCTATAGGTGCCTATTTAGAGGTAGAAATGTGGCTAATCTAACTTGAGATGTGCTGTAAGTATAAAATTCACATTGATTTTTGGAGACTTAGTATTAAAAAACAGAATTTAAAATATCTCATTAATAATTTTATATTGGAAAATGTGTCATATATGACAATGAATGTTATTCTCAGCCTTAAAAAAAAAAAGAAAATCCGTCATTTGAGACATGAATGAACTTGGAGGACCTTATGCTAAGTGAAATAAGCCAGACACAGAAGGACAAATACTACAAGATATCAATTATATGAGGAATCTAAAACAGTCAAACTCATAGAGGCAGAGAGAATAAAATGGTAGTTGCCAGGGGATGGGAGAGGAGCAACAGGGAGGTATTAGTCAAGGGGTATAAGTTTTGGTTATACAAGATGAATAAAACCTGGAGATCCACTGTACAGTTTAGTCCCTACTGTATACAATACTGTACTGCTATACTTAAATATTGCTAGAGAGAGTAGATTGTATGTTATGTTTGTATCATCATCATCATCACCATACCAGTAACAACAACAATAATAAAGAGGACAGCAGAGAACTTTTGGAGGTGACAGTTATATTTACGGTGTAGATTTTGGTTTCATGGGTATATATATACTTATTTCCAAACTCATCAAGTTGTATATATTAAACGTGTACAGCTTTTATGTATGTCAACTGTATCTCAACAAAATGATTTAAAAATATAATAATTTCAAATGCTGATTACATGTTGAACTGACTATATTTTGGATATAATGGTTTAAATAAAATACATTATTAAAATTAGTTTTGCTTGTTTCTTTTTATCTTTTTTGAGGTAGCTATTAGAAAATTTTAAATAACATATATTTCTAATGGACAGCACTATTCTAGAAGGCCTGGAATAATATAGTAAGCAAGAAAAGGGCAGCTAGTTGTTGCAATGGAGATGTAAAAAGAGGATGAACATGGAAAGGAACTGCATTAGAAAAAGTTGCCATAAATGAAATGACCAGATGTGGAAGAGGGAGGAATGAAAGATGATGCCCAACTTTTGTGATGGGGCAACTAGGCAGTCTGTCCCTGAGATAGGAACACAGGAAGAAGACCATGTTGGAATGTAAGATTAGTTAGCCTGACGCATTCTGTTGTGATTGGAGGTGCTACACAACAAGTTAATTACGACAATGAAAAAGAAGAAAGTTGACAGACAACTGAACAGTTGAAAGTTGAAAGACAGTTTAACATTATCTTTTTATTTCAACTGTACAAGTCTGAACAATTATCACTTTTTCCCTAATTTATTCTCATATACCCTTTTGAAAAAGTAATTATTTTATTTTAAGGCTGGGAAAAGTGACTTGCCCAGAGTCACTTGCTCCTCAGTTCACAGTCTTTCGTCACCACACTACTTTTGCTACTTTCATTCCATTGTGGTTTCTAAGATGAAATACATTTCACAACACTAAGATGAAAAAACATTAGTTTTTACTAGGAAAAGGTTTGTTTTTAAAATAAATGGTGTCCAGAAATAGCCTTCTCCAGTGTTCCTTATGATATAATAGCATGTCCTAAGGTGGGAAAAATTTGCAAACACTTTGCAAAACAGTGAGAAATGACTGTCTCAAAAGCCAAATGAATTTCTGAACAAAAACTAAATTAAATCCATTATAAAAAGCTTTTCAATGGACCACATCTAAATCCCACTGACTTTTTAATCTTTCTAGACTTTAATATAATGCATATAATACTATTCAGATTTAGAATATTTAGAATATCTGGAAGTAAAGCTCTAAATCTTAAAACTGCATATTAGTTGAACTACAAATACTATATGCATATAATCACACAAAAAACAAAGTTGCTATTGAAAGAATGCTGGATTGGGGAGTCTGAAGACTTCAGTCTTGTTATGCCACCAACTCATTGTGCGAACTGTGACAACTTACTTAACCTTCCTGAGTGTCAGTTCATTTGTCAGTAAAGTGAGGTCACTGGTGAGCCAGTAAATAATTAAAATTCCCTATATATGCTCACCAACCACTCTGGATGGGTTTGATTATCTAAGGCAGAGACTGTGAGTTGCCTACCCCAGAGTCTATTTTTTTCTTCTTCCTTAGTAAAACCACCTTGATTTAATTTTTGTAAGCTAAGCACATAGCTGCCTGGAGTAAAAACCCACATTTCCCAAACTCCATTGCAACTAGCTACAAGTAACCATTTGACTATGTTCTAAACAGAGATGCAAGAAGGAAGATGTAAAAAGTCAAAACAACCAGGAAAGGTCCTTTAAAGTTTCTGACTCAGCCGAGAAATTCTTTTGCACTTCTTCCCTCCTTCCTTCTGGCTGTCTGGAATTCTGTCATGACAGACAGAGTTTCAGTAGCCATACTGGACAAGGAGGCAACCCTGAGACAGAAGCCAGTAGTCATGATGGCAGAACAGAAAAAAGGAACCGGATTTTCATGTTTTCATGGAATCACTGTATCAGTCCCAGAATGCCTATATTCAATCTTTTTTCACACAAAGATATACTCTTGTGTGCTGCAGTCATTGTTATCTTGAGGATTCTCTTATATGCTATGCAACTGAATTTTAGCTGATACAGTACCCTTTCTATGTGCTTTCATAAAACCCTACATTTCCCTCATTTTAAAGCTTATTACACTTGTACTATAATTGCTTGTTTACCTGTCTGTTTCCTCAACTAGATTTTAATTTTGGTGAGGGTACCACTGTGTCTATTTCATTTGCTGTTGAATCCACAGTGCCCAGCACACAGTAGATAATAAATACTTGTACAATGATTGACTACTTTCCACGTAAGAAAAAGAAGAAAGAAGAAAAGACAAACTGAAAGTGTGATAATTAATGCTTCTAGGTATCTGTCTGTTTCGTAGGGTTATTGGAGGACAGAATAAGCCAACATATGTAAAAGCACTGGATAAGTTATGAAATATACTACACAAATGTGAATAATACTATAAAAGTGAGAAAAAACATATTACCATACCTCCTAGTTATACCAAAGCCATTAGAGTTGTTGAGCAATTTCTTTTTTCTGCAAGCTTTCTCCATTATGGGACCATTCTAAACCTTTACCCCTCTTCCAAAGCACTCTACCCAACCCTTGCCCCATTCACTCTTAGAGGTGACTTGACCTCCTACTTCACAGAGACTAGAGGCCATCAGACATGGTATCTTCCAACTCTCCTTTTCTTTACATCTCCTCGTTCTTGTCACAGTTCCTTTCTAATGAACATCTCTCCATTTGTGTTCCTGACCCTTCCCTGTCCCGCTTCCTTCACCAATTCCTTCCTTCATCTGCCCTATTAGTTATTCTTTCTTTCTAGTGTCTTTAACAGCTCTCTCTCCACTAGCCACTTCCTCTCAGACCAGATCCTTAAACAACACACCTGTTTTCGCCCTATTTACTTTGTAAGCAGTCATTCCCCCTCTCCTTCCCTTTGCTATCAAACCTGTTGAACGGACAGTTCATACGTGCTGTTTCCACTTCATCATTTCAGACTTGGCGTCTCGGTCTGTCCTCGTCCTCCCTTGCTCTGTTGAAACTGATCTCAAACATCACGCATGTCCTCCTAAAGGCCAACCCCACGGCCTCTTCGGTCTTTATCCCACTTGACAACCTTAGGAGCATCTAGCAGGATAAACCATGCTTTCTTCTCAAAAGCCTTCTCTCCCTCCCTCCCCCTTCTGTAACACTCTCCCTAGTCCTCTGCCTGACTGACCATTCCTTCTCAAGTGCTTCTGCACCTTGTCCTCTTTCATTTACCCCAACGGTCATTCCCTAGATATCATCGCAAATCTCTTATTTCAGAAATGCACTCTCCAAGGCTAACTCACTTATTCCCAGAGCGTCAACTACTTTTAAACAAACAGGTTTATTTGGCTTTCTGAGTACGAAAGTATTCATGCTCATTGTAACCGCTTTCAAAAAACTTTTTTTAAGTATCTGCTTTGTGACAGGCTTTGGCTGGGATTCTCATGTGTATTATCTATTTAATCCTCACCAGAATCCTGTAAGATAGGCAACTACTATTCCTTCTGCCCAGAAGGCTTCTTTCCCATTTTAAGCCAGGCTAACTCCTACCATACTTCAGACAGGGCATGTTCTCTGGAGTGACTTTCTTCCTGACTCTCTTTCCAGATCAGTAAACCTCGTAACTCTCTCTCATAGCATTGTGTAACTGTGCTCTGCAGGGTTCATCGCTGTTAGTATTTATATGCTTTGTGTTTGCCATGTCTGACTCTTTCAATAGACTAAGTCCCGTAAAGAGAGGATCCATGTCTTTTTTATTTACCATACATGATCAGCAATATATTTGTTCAATATATGAATTAACTTGTATTAAGTGCTGAAATAGAACATGAAACGGTTGTCTTTTTACTACACTCCAAGATTCCAATCTTTATATAACTAACTTCCCTCTACTGCCCCAATGAATGCACCATCTTCTCCCACCTAATTTATTTTCCAGCCAATGCCATCATCATTTACTCAGTCATTAAAGTTAAAAATCTCAGTCATCTTTCATTTCTTTTTCTTTTTCATTCTGCATGTATAAGTGGTTTCTTGATTGTACTTTCAAAATGTCTCTCAAAGCCATACCCTTATCTCATCTTCTCTACTGCTCCTTAATCATCTTCTATTGGGAGAATCTCCCGTCCTCAGGCTCTATAATGGCTCACACATTCCTCCTGAAGGATCTCTCTGAAATTGAAATTCCTCAAAGGAGGGAGAGAATCACCACTGTACAAAAGTAAAATGATCAACCCTGATAAGAGACAAGAATTAGAGACCTAGGTAATATTTTCATGTTACTTAATCTACTGTCTGGCTTTCAGACTACAGCTGTTATAAATTATTACACAAAGCCAGTATGGTCTAGTGGTTAGAACAATGAGATTCTGGGGTAAGAGATCTGGATTCAAGTCCCAGCTCTGCCACTTATTTATTAAGAGTAGGACTGTGGGCAAAGATCTCTCATTGCAAAATGAAGATAGAAATGAGTATTAAATAAGAATAATTCAATGTGACACACATAGCTTACTGAATGATACATAATGTGTTATGTATATGTTAGCTATACGTATTTTCATTCTTAAAAGAATCCCAAAGACTACAATGAGCTTTACCTATTGATTCAAATACATCTGAAATTATAAGAATATATTCTTAAAAGTAGCTATTATAATCAGTATACAAAAATGAGTTATATTTCTATACACAGGCAATGATGAATATGAAAAAAATTAAGAGCACAATTTTATTTACAATAGCATCAAGAGAATAGAATACTTAGGAATAAACTTAACAAAAGTGCAAGATTTACAGACTGAAAACTACAAAATATTATTTTAAAAAATTAAAGATGACCTAAATAAATGGAAAAACATCCTGTGTTCATGAATTGGACGATCTGATAACATTTAGACGGCAATACTCCCCAAAGAGATCTACAGATTCAATGCAATTCCTTTCAAAATCCTAGCTGGCTTCTTTGTAGAAATTGACCATCTGATCCTAAAATTCACATGGAAAGGACCCAAAATAGCCAAAATAATCTTGGGAGGGAAAAGGTACAGATCTCATATTTCCTGATTTCAAAGCTTACCTTCCTGATCTGAAACCACTGTAATCAAGATAGTGTGGTACTGGTGTAAGGACAGACATATATACCAATGGAATAGAACTGAGAGTCCAAAAATAAACCCATACATATATGGCCAATTGATTTTTGACGAGGGTGCCAAAATAATTCAATGGAGGAAAGAATAATCTCTTCAACAAATGGTGTTGGGACAACTAGATATCCACATGCAGAAGAAAAAATTGAGACTCTTACCTCACACCGTATATAAAAATTAACTCAAAATAGATCAAGCCTAAAAATAAGACCTATAACTATAAAACTCTTAGAAGAAAACAAAGTGTGTATCTTCATGACCTTGGATTAGGCAATAGCTTCTTAGATATGAAACCTAAAGCACAAGTAATCAAAGAAAAAACAGAAGAACTGGACTTCAGAAAAATAAAAAAGCTTTTGTGTTTCAAAGGACATTATCAAGAAATTCAAAGGACAACCTATGGATGGAAGAAAATATTTCCAAATCATATATCTGGTAAGAGTCTAGTATCTAGAATATATAAAGAATTCTAAAAACTTAATAAAAAGACAATAACCCAATTAAATAATGGACAAATAAACAAAGAACAAACAACTCAATTAAAAAATGGGCAAAGGACCTGAGTAAGACGTTTCTCCAAAGAAGATAAACAAGTACTTAACAAGCACATGAAAAGATGCTCAACATCATCAGTGATCAGGTAAATGCAAATCAAACCACAATATGATACCATTTCATACCTACTAGGATGTCTATAATCAAAATTTCTGATAACAAATGTTAGTGAGGATGTTCAGAAATCACAACCATCATACACTGATGGTAGAAAGGTAAAACATTTTCACAGCTGTGAAACACAGTCTGGAAGTCCCTCAAAAATTAACCATGGAGTTAGTATATTACTGTGCACTTCCATTCCTAGGTATATACTCAAAAGAACTGAAAAGAGATGTCCGCACAAAAAGTTGTATATAAATATTTACAACAGTATTACTTATTATAGCCCAAAGATAAAAAGAACCCAAATATCCAAAAATTGATGAATGGATAAGCAGAATATTATATATCCATACCATGGAACATTATTCAGCCATAAAAAGAACAAAGTATTGAAACATGCTACAACACAGATTTACCTTAAGTAAAAGAAGTCAGACCCAAAAGGCTACATATTGTATGATTCCATTAATATGAAATGTCCAGAATAGACAAGTATACAGAGATTATAAAATAGATTAGTGCTTGTCAGGAGTTGGGGGAGGAGTAATGGGGAGTGACTGCTCATGGGTAGGGGGTTTGTTTTGGGAGTAGTAGAAATGTTACATTAGATAGTGGTAAAGGTTGTACAACCTTCTGAAAATGGCGAATTTTATGCTATGAGGATCATATCACAATAAAAAATAATTTTTAAGAAAGGTAGCTAATATAAAGCTATTCCATTAGAGCTTCAGCCCATTTTCTCCCCTCAGTACTCTTCATTTACTATAGAACAATTTTTTGTGAGTCTTTTATATTTCAAAACAGTAGTAGACCCGGTTAGTTAAACTCAAAATAAATAGATAAAGGAATAGGATAGACAAATTTGCGTCTTATCCAGCACAGTTCCAAAATAGAGGTTGCATTCATTACTTACAGCACAGTGAGGACAATGGAAGAAGAGTCAGATATTTAAAAACTGAAAGCTTCAGCCCAAAGCAAGTTAATTAAAAACAAACAAGCAAAAATGCCACACTACCAAACACACACCCCCTGAGACTGCCTCGCATGCATGGGATCTCATTCTGCCAAAAACCAAATTCAAAACAAAATACCAAGATTCTAGGGAGGGAAAAGCTCAAACAAGTAAAAGCACTTCTAGTTGTTACCAGCCAATAAGGGAAAATAAACAGATGTGTTTCATTCCAGACTTGCTATTATCAAATTGGCCCTGGCCAACAAAACGGGATAAAAGTGGCACTGTTTAACTTCAGGTGAGAAGGTAGAGCTCAGATCCAGAGTGTCCCTTACTTGAAACACTTTCTATATCTATTAATTCTCTTTTCTAATCTCTTCAAATTAGTGCCCTGACCCCTTTCTTTTCAGTGTTTTAAAATTCATACTGGGAAGTGGCTTAGGCAGGAAATATTGCTATAATCACTAAGGCTTTTAGTGCTTATTGTAAATCGTTACCAAGTGATCCTTGTCAGATTCACACATCTAAACAATCAGCAGGAGTCGAAGTCACAACGTAAGTTTCAGGAACAGATAACAAAACTGCCTGATGGTTGTGGCTTTGGCTTGCACAATTCTAGGAATGTACTGTGAATGATCTCTGGCTTCTGTCCAGAGTGCTAAATAGAAAGTCTTTGTCTGAAGAAGGGCCTGTCCCCTCACAACTGACCTGGGCAGGGCTGTCTCTACATGTGTATCACCCACGTTGAACCTTTTTAAGAAAACAGATGCCCTATAACTGAAGATAATTTGGAAACTGGCACAACAGTTAAAAAAATAAATCCAATTGGACAGTTGTTGTAGGGCTCCTGCCAACTTCTGGTTTCTTGCCATAGAGAGTAATGATTCCTGTCAGTCACTTAGAAAAAGAATAGCTTTTCCAAAAGCCAAATCTCCATGACCTAAAAACAGCAGCCCTGCATCAGCACATAAAAATTCACAGGAAGGTGGAAGTCTGAAAAATCAGATTCAAATTCAGAAGCTTAATCTCTGATCCAATATTGAAGCTATAATGAGAAATAAACTGCAAAAACAAATATTAATTATTTTATTGGTTCTGTTGTTTAAAAAAGAAAGAAAACACAGCTAGTGTTACATTCCCAGTGTACTTCAAATTATTTTATCAAGATTTGTCTATCATTTCTAAAAATTAAGTATCTTCATATAAACAGAAGTTAGTGTAATCAGGAAATGTAGCCATAAAGCCTACTTGAGTTTCTACTTTAATCACAAATATTTTAGTGACTTCTAAGCTGCTAAATAATTCGGCATTTAGACTAATCTACATGGCATGTGTGTGTACGAGTTACAAATTAAATTTTTAAAAGCATCTTGCGGGGAGATAAGAGTTTAGCAAAGATGCTGGGGAGTGGGGTGATGTATGGGCGTCTCAGAGCTCAACAGTGCTGAGAATATCAAAGGGCTATGGGTCCAGCAGAGAGATATAGTAGTAAGTTACCCTTCAAGTGGGCTAAACCTAGAATCTGAGCTTAGATGCAACAGGCATTCATAGATCCTTAGGTTAAGGGCAGAGGAAGGTAGGGAAAGAAATTCTTTGCAACTCTGAGGGAGAGGGGTCTAACACCTTCTTACAAATCATTGACTCCAAAATAGCTAACATTTTAGAGTCCCAGAAAAGAGTAACTATAATGAGCATCAGCACAGACCAAAGGCAAAATTCTTTGCCAAGCTGTAAGTACTGTTGAAATTTTGAACCTACAGTTTGAGAATTGATCTTTTAAAATTTCCAAATTCTACTGACTATCAGCAAATTTAAGCAAGTCCCACATCACACTGTATAGGAATATACATTCATTACCATTTCATTAAATTTCTTTCGGAACTAGCACTTGGAAAGGTCTCTTAGGTTAGGGAATGAAGTTTTCTTACAGTAAGGACGTGGCACTCCCAATTCCAGAGTGTTTAGTGGTAGTAGAAGAATTGGGAAAGTAATTTTCTGATACCCTTACCTTCAAAAACAGTGTCAGAAGATTAAAGGCCTGATGCTGAATGTGTGACCTCATTAAAATAAATTACATTGGGGGAAATTAAAGTTTCTAAATGTATTATATCACCTGTAATCAATAATCGCCCTGGTGAGAGAGAGAAGACAGGTAGTCTCATCACCTTGTTCAAGGAAGCTTAGTGACCAGTCTGAGGAAGATTCACACAGCTAGTAACTGGCAGAGCCAGGTCCAGAAATGAAGTCTTCTGAGTCCGTACTCCTTGTTTTGTTCCTGCTACCTGACTGCTTTTGTAAATAAACACGCAAATGATCGGAAAGTGAACAAAGAGAGAAGAGAATAAAAATCCATGTTGCATCTGAATATTTCTCAAGCAGATTTTAATTTTATTTTCCTAAAGGCCTGGAAAATGATTTAGTGACCACACTTTGACTGTTTAAACTTTTATTTTCATTTTGAATACAACTTGCAACACATCTGTTGATCACATAACAAAATGAAATTGCCAGAGATTAAGCAATGAGTTGTTTTCAGTAAATTTCAACATTTGTTCCCAGGCCAATTCCAATTCAGCTTTCAGAATGAGCCCAAACCGAAATGTCATTTCTGAGCAGTAACAGAGGAAGCTCTTTTGGTGGGAAACCAATTTTGAATTGTGGTCCTTCAAAATTTTGTTACATTAAATTTTATATTAATTATCAGGTATGTTTACCCTTTCTAATGCCTGGTCACAAGCCTGGCTGTGCGTGAATCGGGACACAGTTCTTGCTGTATGCAATATGTGGCACCCCCTTGGCGTAGTCTGGTTGAGGTTCTGAAGAATTTTGGCCAAGAATTTAAAGTCATTTTCTCAATGTGTTTGACTTCAGTTCTAATTTAAACAAAGGGAGGTAGGCTGGGTGGCTAAGTGTGGGGAAATATGCAGGATAAAATCAGTAAAAGGATTGTTTTCAACAAAAAGGAAAATATTTTATTTTCCCAGGATATGTGCACAAGCATAGATTTTCCTATACTCATGTTTACAAAGATAATTAATAGGAAACCTTGAAAAAAAAAGTATGCACATGACTATCAAAACTAGATTCAATTAGAAAACTAACAAATTTCATGATGCTTGCCTACCCATCCAGATTGATTCAAGAATCCCTGCATTCAAAGACCTGAATGGGCCCACTCTGATGTAGGATCAGATGTATGATCAAAGGAAAGCTGCTTTCTTCTTGGAGGTAACTGATTTTCCCCCAGAAAAGGAGTCCCAGTGAAACAGCTAATAAATAACCTAAAAGTAATTAAGCCTTTTTGCTCACTCACACTTAAAGGCCATCATCTAAAACCTTGGCATCTAAGTAGCGAGTGAACACGCTTTCCTGTGGTGGCCCAGAGATAGGAGAGGTAGCCAATTTATGTCACTGCCAACTGGGAACGTCTCTCTCCGAAGGCTGTTTCTGACAAGGCACTGTTTAGTTAAGTAGTGATGACGCCTGAGCATCGCAATGCAACAGCCTATATATTTTCCAACTTTTTTTTTTTATGTTCTCACGTCCTCTTATTCCTTTTGCCCACTTATTCTAATGCCCAAAGGTTAAATGCATTGAAGGTTAAAGACTCCAAAGCTTTGTAATATAGAAGGGAGATGAGCCTACCAAAGTTTGTTTTTCTTCCACCTGGGTTAAAATAATTTTAAGACAACTGCATTCACACTTTGGCCCTGTGTCAAGAGATGTCATGAAGGTCATTATGTCTACCTATTAGCTCAACAAGAAAAATTCCTGAAAAACCGTTTAATATACAAGCTATAAATATACTCCAAAGAAAATAGCTTCTGTGCAGAATCCATAAAGAAAAGAGAGACATATGCAAAGAAGGGGCAACAGATTTATTTATTTCCTAAGTCTTGCTGAACACAGGACTTCTAAATTACTTTTGTCTTTACCTCTTTATCTGAAACTAAAGCTAAAGGTAGGGGCATTTCTACCCCCTCTCCCTACCCCCAGTTCATTCTCAGCACATACAAGAGCCCAAATCAAGAGGGAAAGTGATATGAAATTCTACTGCTTTTGGTACTACTGCAGGTACTGGTGCTAGAGAAAAATAGATATCCAGACAACTGCACAGCAGAGAAAGAGCTGATGGCCTATACTGCAAAGTGAATTCCCTTAATTCCCTAAAGGAGCTTAATCTGCAACACTATGGCATCACTTTCTTGAAACTGTCTATAAAGGTTTAATATGTGTTAACTAGTTTTGAAATAGAAAAGAATGCATAAGATAGAGTAGCCAGACATTTTTTTAATCTATGAAAATATTTCTAAAATACAGAAAAACAGAAGCTCATAACTCCTGCTTACTTTTCTGATTAAGAATTTCTTGAAAAGGCTACCTCTAGGAAATGTGACTTTATGGGTCATTGTGTATGTGCGTGATTTCCTGAGTATAAAACCAAAAGTAAGACTTAACTCAAACTAATTCGTCTAGTTATCTCCTTATACTGAATCCAGTTTCATAATTACTAAGTTCTTAAACTAAAGTATTATATTTTCTGGGCTATAGCACATAAATGAGTTTTTTATTAACAAACACTGTCATTTTCTTTGCTTTACAAAATGAATGAGTTAAAAAAACACCTAGGATTTTTACTTGAATATTTTTGTATACTTGATAAAGTCCAAAACATCTTTTTATCTTGGAATTAAAAATGAAAATTCTGTCAATGAAACAGTCTCAAAACTTAAATATTTTATTCTGTAAAACTGAAAAATTATGCTGCACAGGATTTAAAAACTACTAAAACATTTCTTTCATCAGTAAGAAAATATTAAAATGTCACCTGGCCATATTATCTACTATGAATTAAATGTCTTCTACAAGGATATTCTTCAGAGAATGTCTCTGAATTACTAACTTAAAGATCCAACAGTATTCAATGGTGAAAAGGTCATTTCATGAAATCACATATGATTAATGAAAAGGGTTCCCAGCGTATTTCTCCAGCCCCACCTTTCTCTTGAGACTTCCTGTCCACATTCTAACTATTGGCCAGCTAAGCCCTTCGAATTCAACCTGGTCCAAATTGAGGAGCAACATGTATGAGAAAGAACATGGCATAAAAGTAGACTTGAGCAAATGTTAAGACCTACTGTATTCTTGGAGAGGAAGACTCAAAATCATAAAATACTCTACTCCCTAATTCTTTACAACATCTTGACAAAAACATCATCACTCTCCAGTCCCCACCCCACCCCTACCCCCACGTAGAATTAGAGAAGTTGATTATTAGGCTAATTTGGAAGAGCAAATTAGCAAAAAAAGCCAGGAAAACCTTGAAAAAGAAGAGCAGATATTAAAACATTTTATAAAGCCTCTAGAATTAAAATAATATAATATGGGCACATGAATAAACAGCTCAATGGAATGGCATAGAAAAGCCAAAATATAAAACCATATTGCATATGAAAATATATGCATATTATACAGTAGAGTTAACCTCTCAGATCAGGAAAAGACTTTTTAGTAAGTTTTTCACACCATACACAAGGGCAAATTCCCAATAAATCAGATTTAAATATAAAAATGAAAAATATTAAGTACCAGGAAAAAAAAGTAAATTCCCCTACATTCTGAGAGTGAAGAAACATTTCCTAAGTAACTAAAATCCAGAAACATAAAGGAAAAGATTAGTAGATTTAACTACATAAAAATAAACAAAATTCCACATAGTAATACAAAAACAAAAACAAACTCCACAAGCAAAAGTACAAATAAATTGAAAAAAAATCATCAAATTAACTATCATACACAGATGTTAATACTCCTAATGTACAAAAGAACTCTTATAAATAAAGAACTAAAACTCATGTAGAAAAATGGGAGAAAGAACTGAGCAGAGTTCACAAAAAGAACTACCAAGCATCCCTAGAACATCAAAGTATGTTCAACTTCCCCTGATAAAAGAAATAAAGATCTCTCATCAACTAGGTTTCCAAAAGTTTGAAAAAACATACTCTGTTGGCAAGGCTGTGGGGAAACAGGCTTCTCCTGTGTGCACTGCATTTGAAGGGACATTTGGGGGAGGGGGGACGAGGTCTTGCTATTACTATGTGACAGTGTATTATGGAATCAGCAGCCATTGGGGCTATATGAAAAAATTCACAGCTGGAAATTTTGTAAGTTGCCTTAGAAATTCTCAGTCTAGCCCCCTGCATACAGTGGTATATGGTGGGTGTGTACAAACCCAAGGGGCAACTTTTCCATGGGCTATACAAAGTAGTTCACTCCCATTGGAGCCATTCAATGTATGGCCCAACTATCAACTACCTAGCCCTTAAGAAATCATTTCTTCCTACCAAACTTTTATTTTGATTTGAATTAAGTTTCTTCCTTCCCTCCCTTTTCCCCTCTCCCTGCCTTCCTTCTTTTCTTTTCCTTAACTATTCCTTCTGGGAGGACAACAATATCCCCCTTTTTAAAAAGCCTTCTTTCTCAAAGGTAGACTCTTCTCCAAGGCACAGGGCTTAAAGTAGGAATGGCAAACTGAGATGCCCATGTGAGTGGGGAGGACGAGAGTATCCTGGAGAATGCACACTAACAACCACTGTAGTCAGGGGCGAATGTAGATCTGGTGTGGACAAAGTTTCCTATTTTCCAAGACTGGCTGGTGATTTGGATTTTTATGGGAAATTTCACAATTTTTAAGAGCTAAAATCCAATTAAGATTTCTTTACACTGTACAAGCCAAGCAAAAATGCCACTGTTTAGACCTCCAGCTTGCAAGCTTTATTTTAAATATTTTTTCAGGGTACTTATTTTTTTTAAACCAATTAATCATCTGGATTGTTCTTCTCTAGATCAGCCAATTACTCATCACTTGTCAAAACACAGAGATCAAAAGAGGACATGATTTTCTAAGAATGTGATGGGATTGTGCACAGTGTGACATCTTAGTTTTACTCATCATGTTCCTGTATAAGCTTTCTAGGATCTCATTCTTAAAAAAAAAAAAAAAGAAAGTAATGTATCATTCTATGCTGGAATTTGCCCACAGTCACAAAGTCACTTTTTAAAAAATTATTATTAAAGAGTTCAGATTAGAAGCCAGCTTTTTTGATGCCTGATTCAGCCCTTCTGTGTGATTCAGACTTACTGTGTGAACTTCAAGAAGCTTTCCATCCACAAAACGGAATAATATAGAGTTTACCTGATGGGGCTGTTGTGAAAACTGAATGTTCTGCTATCTGTAGTGTAGGCATCTGTACAATGCCTGGCTCATAGATAAACTTACCAGACAAAGGGACTAATACTGTCTTGCAGCTACTACGCCAGCTATATGCATGTTTAACATTCACACAATACAGAATGCCCCCAGAAGTTCCATCAAAGTTTAAGTTTTTCACTTATTATCTCCTCTTTTTGTTCATGGCCTGTCTATCACTGAAGGAGACTTAACAACTGACAAAATTTGCCATTTGCAAAAACATGGTCATTGCTATTCAGTGCCCAGTATTTGTCAAGGTGCTAATTTTAAGTGGATTGTTTGATATGTTATGATATCCTCCCTACTATCTGGAATAAGAAGACATCTGTAATTCCTGGGGTCATCCAGGAGCTATTCTCTAGTTTTTAACAGCTATCTTTTGTGCTCCATGGCATCTCAAAAATAATAGCTAACAGTGGCTCTACCAATAAATTTTACTAATTCTTTGAATAATAGAAGATGCAAGTCACAGGGCC
Organism: Camelus bactrianus; assembly: GCF_048773025.1. NCBI lineage: Eukaryota > Metazoa > Chordata > Mammalia > Artiodactyla > Camelidae > Camelus > Camelus bactrianus. The sequence goes on from NC_133558.1 coordinate 40,359,100, forward strand.
CTGCTGATCTGAATTCATCATTTTCCCCCAACCATTTATTATTTAAAAAAAAATTTTTTTTTCTCTCAAGCTTATATCTTCCCTCTGGTTACTGCTCTTTCTCTTTTCTTTCCTTCACATCAGTCTCCACATTCCCTCTCCCCATTTATTCCTCAGTGTGCTGCCACTGGCCTGCTGCCCCCACCACTCCACTGGACCTGTTCAGGTATTTTCAGTCCTGCTGACTGCTGTGCATTCTTCTGCGACACCATTCTCTCCTTTTACTCTTCCCGCTTCTTTCTATGCCTGTTAACAGTATCTTTCTCTTTCATGTATGATCCTTTACCTTTATTTTGCCCCTTAAACACAGGTGTTATCCAAAAGTCCCAACTGGCTTTCTCTTGTTTTTACTCTATATATCAATCCTAGGCTATCTCATCTGTAATCATTACTTTAGTTACTAACCTTAAACTAAGAACACCCAAATTAATAATCACTAAGCTTCAGGCCCACACTTCAAACTGCCTACTGGACATTTCCCCTGGAAGGTTCCACAGGCACTTTATTTTTATTTTTCAATTGTTTATTGAAGTATAATTGATTTTTACAATTTTAGTGTTTCAGATGTATAGCAAAATGATTCAGTCACACATAATACATATATATATATTTTTTTCTTTTCAGATTCTTTTTCACTATATGTTATTACAAAAACTGAATCTAGTTCCCTGTGCTATACAGTAGGTCCCTGTTGTTTATCTATTTTATATATAGTAATGTTTATCTGTTAACCCCCAATCCCTAATTCATCCCTCCCTGATCTCCCCACTTTGGTAATCATAGTTTGTTTTCTATGTCTGTGAATTTGATTTGGGTTTGGAAATAGAATTTGTATCATTTTTTTTTTTTTAGATTCTACATATATCTGTCTTTCTCTTTTTGCTTTACTTTACATAATATGCTAATTTCTAGGTCCATCCATGTTGTTGCAAATGGCATATTTCATTCTTTTTATGGCTGAGTAATATTCCATTTGTGTGTGTGTGTGTGTGTGTGTGTGTGTGTGTGTATTGTGTACACACACACACACACACACACACACTACCTCTTCTTTATCCAGTCACCTGTTGACGGACATTTGGGTTGTTTCCATGTTGTGGCTATTTGTAAACAGTGCTGCTATGAACACTGGGGTGCATGTGTCTTTCCAAATTACAGTTTTCTCTGGATGTATGTCCAGAGAAAACCTCAAATACCTAAGATAGAAATTATCAACTCCATGCTCCCACCCCAAAGTTTTTCCTTTTTTTTTTTTTTAACAATTGCACCACTATTTTCATAGACACTATGTTAGAAAGAGCAATGCTCCATCTTAAAGATGTCCATGTCCTAATCCCCAGTACCTGTTACTGGCAAAGAGGAACTAAGGTTGGTAATCAACTGACCTTGAGATGGCGAGATTATTCTGGATTATCTGTGTGGGAGCAATGTAATCACAAAGTTCTTTAAATGAGGAAGAGGAAAGCAGAGATCTGAAGTAAAGCAGAGATCTGGAGTAAGAGAGATATGGTATAAGCAAGAATCAACCAGCCATTGCTAGTGCTGAAGCTGAAAGGGGACCATGAGTCAAAAAATGTGGGCAGCCTTTAGAATCTGAAAAAAGAACAACAAAATAGTTTCTCCCCTAGAGCCTACAGGAGGGAGCACAGCATTGGTGACACCTTGATCTGAGCTCAGTGAGACCCATTTCACTGGAACTGTTAAGACAATAAATGTGTGCTGTTTTTGAGCCAATAAGTCTGTGAAAACTTGTTACAGCAGCAACAGGAAACTAATCCAACATCCAAGGCAGGAGCTGGAGAATTACTCTCCATTTCTAGTAAATTAATTACTCCCTAAATATTACTGTGTTTATCACCCAAATAACTTGCAATTTGTCTTTTCACCCCCATTACCATAACCTCATCCTGTTTTATCTAGGCTATGATCACAGGTTCCCACTGTTTTTTTCTGTTTTTAGTTTGATACTTTCATCCAACTTCATTCCTATCCATTGATACTTGCTGCCTATCAGAGGACTGTCCTCAAAATAAAAATAAATAAATAAAAAATAAAAAATTTAGAAAGCATCCCTCCCCTGATCATATTTCTTCAAATGGTTCCTCAAGGAGTTCAGTAAGAAGTACAACACCCTAGCAGAGCCTATAAAGCCCTATCAGAAAGGAGACTGGCTATACGGAGCATTAAAACATTGCTGGGGATTGAACATTGCTAAAGTGTAAAGAGATGTAGGAAAACTACCCGGAACAGAATCCCAAAGCACCAAGCACTGATCAAGGCTGGGAGAATACCCTGGGATGTAGGGAGGCTGGGGAGGGGTGAAAGCCCCAATTCTTGGGTGGCATGGATAGGTGTTGACTTGCCATCTGAGAAAGGTCTATGCCTTTACTTACAGAGGATGGCTGGAAGGCTCTGCAATCTGGGACCCAGTCACCAGAGAGCTAAGCCCTTTTCCTCTATAGCCCTCAGGCTTTCTAAAGTACTATTAAATGAGTGATTACTAGAAAGAGTATCAAATAACTGGTCTGCCCAAGACTTGGGAGCTACCCTGTCGCTCAGTCTGCAACACTCAGGTTCTGCCCTTTGCTCAAGCACCCTTTGCTCAAGCACCCTTTGCTCAAGCACCTCATCTACCCCTAAGGGCAGTTCCTACAAGGCAGTGTTTGAGCTAGCCCCACCTGGCTGAGTTAGGTGCCCCCTCTGGACTGCTTCTATTGTTGCATGTCTCCCACTGAGATGTAAGGGTTGACTGTTTTTTAATCTATTTCCTCTGCCTAGAATGTAATCTTTTTGAGGGTGAGACTGTGTATTATTCACCTTTTGTGCCGCAGCACCCAATAAATTGTTGACAAGTAACTAGTATTCAAACATTTATTGAATAAATAAATAAGTATGTGAATATTAGTTTTAGTTGACTTTTTCATTTTCCCACGAGTCACATTTGTTTGGAATAACTGATCATCACAGCTTACTCTTCTCCCAAAGAGGAAGATGGAAAAAATGGAAACCTTTTAAGTCATTTATCAGCTTTCTACCTTGGGAAAAGAAAGCAGCTGGACAACGTACCCTAGAACTCTTGCCTGCTATCATTGAAGAATGTTTTTTTCTATTATCATTTATGTCTTGCTTATGGCCCATAAAGAGTCAGATTTAGCTGTATTGAAAATTTAAGGGAAAAATATAAAGGATCTTGATGAAACAAAAGTGTTGCTATGAGATGAGCCTTCCAAGGGAAATAAATTACACAAAATCACTGTTTCTGACTCTAAGTATAGGGAGAAATACATTTCAGGTTGCACAACTACCATGTAAATGTGTTAAGGCCCAGATGCAGAAATTGGCCTAAATGTGTATAAGACTGTCCACTTACAAATCAGACAGTCTGGACGTATCTACCCAAGTGTATTCTGGTCCTTCTCTCTTCTCCATCTCGATCACTCCCAGCGCCTCCCACTCCTACCCCTAAAAAGAGTGGGAGTGGGAGGTGGGGAGGAAGAGACAATGTATGTGTGTATGAGTGAGCTAGTTAAGTTTCTTGGTTGCTATAGGAGATAGGATAATCCCCAAATGGAGTCCGAAATTTCCCAGGCCCGTCTAGAGTAATGATTTGCCTTCTTATGGTGGTATTTCTCAACATGTTTTTCATTATCATCCCCTCTATGGAGTTTTGGGGGGGGTTTTAGAGGTTTTTCCCCTTAATTCCTCACTCCCTGCCCCATATGAAATTTTAATAGCATACCTATAGATTTCCTTATTGTATATAAATATTTGTGCTTTACACATAAAGAGTAAGATCTTTTTGGTCCCAAGAGCCAGTTTTCACCCTATAAGGTGATATTCCCTAAATGAGAATGCAAGGTTTAGAGGACAGAACCACTAGCCTTAAGCTTGGTAGGCCAGCGATCGCTAAGCCCATCCCATTCTTATAAAACAGTTACGCATCTACACTTAAGGAAAATAGTTCAAAGCATGGAACTTACATTTATATAAAAACATAGCTATTTTTTTCATTCATATATTTCAAAATATTTTTAGGTGGCAATCCTGCCTCTTAAGATCTAGTGAGATGCTACCTGGTTTAGTTCCAGTGATAAGACCCCAGGTTCTCTGCTCCCCCTCCCACCATCCTGATGCCCAAGGGAGGTTGTGAATAGATTTAATTTTTGCCTGCAATCTCCATTCCAAGAAGGGCTATAGAAAAGGATCAAGACCTTTTCATTAGCTGATTTATCTCTTTGGAGCCTGGTTATGGGCAAAACTTCCCATATCCATTCCTATTACCAAGTAAGCCCCATCAGTTCTAGGGTCAGGGATTTTAAGTTCTTGAAGAATCATACTTTCAAATGATGAATAAACAAAATGTGGCATATCTATATACTGGAATGTTACTGGGTCACAAAAGGGAATGAAGTACTATCGATACATGTATCACGCTACAACACGGATGAACCTTGAAAACATTGTGCTAGGTGAAAGAAGACAGTCACAAAATACCACATATTATGCTTCCACTTACATGAAATATTCAGAATAGGCAAATCTATAGAGACAGGTTAGTAGTTGCCAGACACTGGGGATGCGGCAGGTGACTGGGGAGGATGATAGCTAAAGGGCATAGAGTTCTTCTGGGGCCAGTAAAAATGTTTAATTGTGATGATGGTTGCACAACTCTGTGAATATACTTAAAACACTGAATTTGTTCTTTAAATAGGTGAACTATATGGTATATGAATTACATCTCAACAATGCTATTACCAAAAAAAAAAAAAGGTAGTGTTTGTAATTCAGAAATGTTTTGCACTTATGAGACCCTATGAGTACTCATAAAACTAACTATACATTCTGAAAAACCATTAACAACATTTCATTTCCCTGACAAATGTAACTGAGAAGAATTTAATCCTTTTAAGCTTTTAATTATTCTATAAGTAGAAGGCTACAAGACTAATACAACCAATTTTGCTACTAAGATGAACACAATTCTGCACCATTACTATTGTGACAATATCCAGGAATTTCATGACTCTGTGAGAATATTTTTCTTTAATCACTTTATAAGAGTGACCCTGCACACAAGGACCAGTTTAAAAAAAAAACAAAAAAAAAACAGGTGGCACCCAAACGTGATGTTGGGCAGGGGACTCTGCTCAGTCACTAGCTAGGAAGCTCATTGGCCCCCGTGGAGCCACATTAGCAGTGACCCAAACTTGTACCTCAGGACAGTCCCTGGATCGTGGACCTTTGTGAACACCTCTGACTTGTTAAATCCAAGATTACTAAGAGGTCAATGGTAAGGTTTTATCAAAAAGATGGTGTACCATGCAATCTGTGACTGCTACAGAAAAAGGTTTTAAAAAATAATGTTATATAAGAAAAAGAAAAGCACAAAATTTTAAAAAGATCTTATAACTGTCAAATATAGCAAAACAATTAAAATATTACAGTGGTACGATCAGATGAAACTTAAAATTCTTATTTCTTTTTAGTGTCTTAAAGTGCATTTAATGATAAAAATGTTTTAGAAAACATTTACAGTTTTAGAAGGCAAGATTATTTAGATGGCAAAGTTATTTTATTCATTTGGTTTTGAACATATGTTTTGGTTTTAAACTTTATATCTATCTTTTAACAATTTCCTTTGTACATACATACATCCCAGGCTGCATTACAGATGGGAGAGCACATCTCAAAGATGTCTTGCTGCTGTATATTGACCTCGGGATAAAGGCACCTGGAGCAAAGGATTTAAGTGCTTCATAGAAATACGACCAGTTATAACAATGCTATAGGTTTAACGTTTGCATTCATGACCAGATAAATGGATAAGAAGTAGACTCTGTTGAATTTTAAGATGACACTAAACACTAAATTAGCTAGATGCTAGAAATTATGACTAAAGCCAAACTGTCAATGGAGTAAATCACTAAGTTCATTATGGCAAATAGAGAATATGTCCATAAAGCAAAAGACACAAAGAAAGAAAGAAATGAAAATGGGGAGTACAAATATTAAAGGACAGAAATCTCAGTCAAAAATATGCATGTTTGCCTCTGAAAATAATGATCAATAGCTCTCAGTTTCCATTAAGGATCAGCGGTAAAGGGCTCAGAATGCAATCCGAGGGACTTAGGACAACTGATAAAGAGACAACTCAGTTGGTTAAACAAAAAATGCCATTGAATACAGCTGTCACATCAAGTTAATTTTCTAAATCAGAGGCTTTCAATGGGGGTAGTATCACTCTGGGATGTCTTCTAGAAATTGGTGGGAACACTTTTCCTTTCATTTCTTCTTTATGCCACAGCCAGAGCATAATATTGATTTATTCCAATTCCTTTTCATTGTGATATAGCTCACATAGAGAAAAATGAATAAAGTATAAAGCTATAACGCAGCCAACAGCTGTAAAATAACCCCCTACCTAGCACGCCCCTTCCCGAGAAGTCCTGATAGCTAGTAAAGAAAGTCTTTCAACCCTGTTCTCCTTCATAGGTGACTTTGCTATTTTTGACCCATCATATTTCTTTATAAACTTTAGAATCAGCCTATTAAATTCCACTAAAAGAACATTTGGGGTTATAGTATATTGATTGTTTTTAATTTTTATTTTTGTGGGTAGGTTATATTTTCTATGAATTTTATTTCAGGGTGGTAAGGGCCACTGCATAATATTTCTTATAAAAAGGGAATGTTGGGCCTGTTAGAGATAAGAACTAATGTTTTAAATGAAATAAGGATGTGGCACTTCCCGCTGTTGAACAGGGATTTAATATTCCAAGATGAGATCTACTGCAGAAAAAAAAAATTCACTCAAGAATATGAGAATATTCTCATTTGAAAACCCTTCTGAGATGTCATAACTTGCCCATCTAGTTATTTTACACAGGGTTTTCTAGGCATAGGTATGCCTTGATAGCCTTTAATGATTTCATTGAAACCTATTAACTCCTTTATAAATCATTATAAGATGACCTAAGGACACACATACTAATGCCAGACAGGGCATTGTAAATAAGTTCCTCATGTTTATTCTGGCAACTAAAGCCAAAATGGTCAACACATTTGAACTCCACGAGGTCAAAGGATAAGAGTTAGCATGGGGATTCTGTTAAATCATAAATAAAAAATGATAAGTCAGATAATAAAATGGGTTAAAATGTTTTTGGAATCTTAAACATTTAATCCAGACCTGTTGGCCTATTTATCCAAGTTGAATGAATACTTGTATTTTTAAATCCTTCATGACACAGTCCATGCCATGTTCAGCACTTGTACTTACTGGCTGCATGACCTTGGACAAGCTACTTGACCTTTCAGAAGCCTGGTTTCCTTATCTGTAAAATGGAAATGATGCTGACATTCAATTTTCTGTATAAATCACTAGAGATGAGTATGCAAAGCATCTAGGAGCTAGATACCTGGGAGGAACTAAGTAAGTGAGGGACATTAGTATTACTTTTTATACTTAGTGATCGACTTGTGAATGAGTGAATGAATTTCAGTGGGTTATGTCTCAAAAGCATTTGCATTTTAAGGCTTTTACTTCTAACTGTGGAATGAAAATCTTTGTCTCCTTTAAAGGAACTTCAGACCTCTGCAAGCAGATAGCACAGTCCATTCAAAATTCATCCCACAAGGTCATACTGTCCATTCAGTTTATAAGCAAGAAATTCTGAAGCAGTTGAGAAATTTTCTGCAATACAGGATAAATGTAATATTGCCCAACAATTGGCTCGATGACAAAGCTCCAGCTCACTGTAAATTTTCTGTCAATTATGGACCACAAATATTAGGCAGATTTCCCACCCTACTGGGCTTGAATCAGAATGAGTTACAAAAGTTTCCAAAAGTTAATCTATCTTCAAAATATAGAGATATTTTCTACTGGAAGTATTCAGATTATACTAGAAGACAGTATGATGTATAGAACAAGCAATGAACTTGCAGCCAAGAGAAGCGGGTCTTCATTTTCATTCTAACACTTGTAACATCAGTGTGATATTAGGTAGTATGTTAAATTCCTACTGATTTCATTGTTTTGTCTAAAACTGAGAAGGATAACTTATCATCCTTTAAGCTCCTGTCAAGCTCTGAGATTCTATGTGAAAGGTATATCCAAGGTGGGGGAATGGGAGAGGGAATTCCAGGTTGTTCCTTACAATCACATGGTATTTAATGGCAAGCCCACCACAGACGCTAAACCTGATACAATCTGTGGTGCCTTTATAAAAAGGAGGGTCAGGATGGAGGAGACGAGAGGCTGTCTAGAAGCTGCCACAAGCCTATTTCTGGGTGTAGCAGGAAATAATGAAGAATGTCTGATGTGGTACGATGTCTGGACTAAGAGACAGAACCATCTTCAGCACTGCCTTCAATTCCTGGTGCCCCCAGATTGCCAGGTAGTTTCTCTATACTCTGCATCCTACATCCCATGCTGGGATGACCTCTCCACAGCTGCACCATGATGCTCAGGTTGACTCTCCTGGGACACTGAACCTCTATCCCTTTATGGACAGTTGGTGCCGAGACATAGCTGCATATTAAAATTACCTGAAGAGCCTTAAAAAAATACTGATGGCAGGTCCACCCAGCTAATTTAGTCAGACGCTCAGTGAGGTAGGATCTAGGCATTGGGATTTTGCAAAAGCCCCCTAAAAGATTCCAGCGTACACTTAGAGCTGATTAAAGTGCACACTGGGGAAGCTAGAGCAACCACATATGCATGGATTAACCAAGCACAGAAAAGAGATCTCCCCAGAAGGGAGCAGAGGGAATCCTAGACAAGTACCAGAGTTCTGTTTTTCTAATCTGTGTGTCAAAGTATTTTTGTGTGTGTTTATGAGTACACAAAAATATTGGATTACACTGGTCTCAAGAAAAATTGTCAACAGTAAAGATAATTATAGGTATAGGGAGGACTAACAGAAAGAAGAGAAAACACACAAAGATCTACTTTTGCATATAAAAGAAATGCTAACTGCATTCTCTTAGGTCAACCATCGTCTATTTGACTAATTACGATGCAACACAGTAATGATAAGTTACGTTATTATTATTACGTGTTTTGCGTTAACTAGAGTAAGTTTTATTTGATTACAAGATTAAACTGTTCCTGTTCACTTAACCTTCATAGTTTGTTACTCCAGAACAGTCTAATGTTTGAGGGAACATTGCTCCTGGGCCCTGGGATGTGTTAATGTTCAACATTTGCATAAGTGAAGGTACTTCTCTATATTTGCATAGAAAGAGGTAATTAGGTCCCTTCAAAGGTATGGGGAACAAAGAACATCTACTTCCAAGGTTAGAGGTTCTGGGAAGGGTGCTTTGCAGAGGGTGGTGGGGGTGAAGGTGGGCAGAAAAGATGGGGCAGGAAAGACTGAGATACATTCCCGATATTTAAACATCAAGAGGTGCTTCACAGAGGACTTTTTAAAAAGGGACAGAGGAACCTGAAGTGATAACTTCTCTGCAAGAGTTGGGCGCTTGGGAAAAAAAGCAGCAAGCAAGGAACAGCCCCCTTGTTCAAACGACCTCTCCCCTCCTTAAGCCCCAAAGACCTTTGTACCCTCCTCTGTGTTAAAAACTCCTCAATCAATGCATTCTTTTGGCGCATTCTGAAGGTTCTTGAAGGACAGAACCTGACTCATTTCTCTTTGCTTTCCCATGTATTCCCAACACCAAGAGTATTTGACATAAAGCTCTCAATAACTACCATTAAATGAATGAACTGATGAAAGGTTACTAAATGACTTAAATAATACAGTTTATCCAGTCATTGCGATGACATTCATTAGACTGTCATCTACTGCGTTAGTTCTCTCCACATGCCCAGTATGTTTTCACCTGGTTTCTGAAGCCCTTTAGTCAGGACAGAGGCTAGAGCAGAATCCTGTGCTACTTCACTAGAGACCAATGTGAAGCTGGGGTCACTGATTCAGGAACCAGCACTTCTGAATGTAATCTCACCACCTTATCAAGTGCCTTGCACACATAGGGACGCGAATATTAGCTCATCCTTTGTCTTGTCTAAAAAATGTTACAAGAAACTCTATCAAAAACTTTGCTGAATTTAAGATACACTATGTCTATAGTATTGCCTTGATTTTCCAACAAAACTCTAAAAGAAAATCTATTTATTTGAGAATAACTTATTTTTAGACAATTCAAATTGGTTATTAGAACTATGCATTTTTCCCTAAATGCTCATAAACCATCAGGCTAATCACTAGTTCTACAATTTTGGCAAGGATAAAAATCAGGTCTACTGCTATCTGTATACAGAATTTCTCCTTTTGGGGGAAAAAAAATCACCTGCATATTAGCCTTCTAGCTCAAAATCATGGTGAATGAAAACTCCAAAATCAGGTCTGAAAGTTCTCTGAGTCCCCTGAGATGTAATTCAGCAAGATCCTGACATTAGAACTAGTCTAAAGCAGCAGATATACCTTTGCTTTTCCTTTCACTCTTTTACCCACCCTGGGCTTCAATTTCTTCTCAACCATGTTTGTTTTTCCCTTTCCTGTTTAAAAGCCAAACTCCTTACTGAAGAAAATGGAAGAAAGATAAAATTTTAATAATTCTGTTTTATCATTTGTAGCAAATATCAGATCATCTTTGCTATGTGAGGACTATCCCTTCCTTATTTTTTTCCTTATTGTTCAGAATGTAGCTTTGAAATTTTTAAAAATCCATTTTTGTTGCCTATAGCATTTGTCTAGATCCTCAACTCATTGTGAGTATGTCAAGTCCTCCCATGTCTCTCTCATTCCCAGATGACTTCACATTATACTTCATTTAAAAAGGTATGCATTTAACAAAAATTACTGTCATTCCATCCCCAAATCTGCCACCTTACTTCGCCTGTGTCCATGATCTGCCTTCCCTCCACTCACAGTGGAAGATGTATCTCTGTTCCCTTTCAACGTCTCTGTTGGATCATACACTTTTTTGACTACTCAAGGACTTTGTTCTTATAATTATTCCCTTTTTCTCTTATATCAAAGGTTTCCCTCTCTACTGAATCATTCCAATTAGCATACAAATCTGTTTTAATACTCCCATATTAAAATAACCTGCCCTCTCTAGCTATGGCCCCACTTTTCCCCTCCCCATTCTCTCCAGTCACTCCAATAGGGATTTCATTCCCACCTGCCCACTGAAATGGCTCTTGTCACAGTTACCACCTTTACCTTATGCCAGATCCATCGGTCAGGTCTGAGCTCCCTTCTACTCTTACTTTACTTTCAGCGTCATTTGGTATGACCACCTTTTTGTCTTTATGCCACACCCCTCAGGTTCCTCTCCTGTCTCCTGACAGCTCCTTCTCAGTTCTTTGCTGATTCTGCCTCTTCTTGACCTTTAAATATTGGAGGACCCTATCCCTCAGTTCCTGCCCCTCTTTTCCCTCTTCTTTTTTCTCCCCATAGGCAATCTCATCTCATCACATGGTTTCATATACCCACCAATATATCCACCAATATGCTGATAACTATCAAAGTTTACCTCCAGCCTTTACTTCTGTCCTGAGCTCCAGACTTACATGTCCTATTGTCTATTCAACATCTCACTTGGATACATACTACTACTACTACTACCACTACTGATAATAACAATATTAAAACAACAGTAGCAGCAGCAATAACTAACAGTTACTGAAAAATTAACATGTATACAATCCCATGTTAAGTGCTTCAGGGGTATTAATTAGCTTACTTTTCACATCAACATAGCATAGGTATTACCATCACCATTTTACAGATAAGGACACTGAAATAATTTGTTCAATATTCCTTAGCTAGTTATTGTCAGAACAATGTATTTCAAAGTTAACATGGCTAAAACAAAACTTGATTTCCATTCCTCAAACCTGCTTCTCCCCACGGTCCTCCCTACCATCGTGCACCTACTTGCTCAAAGCAGAAACTTCTCTCCCCCCTTCTCTGCATCTATTCCATCAACAAACTCTGAATATTTCCTGGATCGGACATTCAAAGTGTTCCATTTCCACTACTAGCACTCAAGGCCCAGCTGCCGTCCCTTCTCCTCCAGGCCATGATCTCTCTGCTTCCATTCTTGTCTGTCTACATCTCCACTCCAACAAGAGAAAAATATTCTTCTTAAGTTTTTAAACAGTTGCTTAAGATATTCTAATAACATGCCATCTCACTTGGAATACAACTCAAACTTCCTGACAGAGCCTGCAGGGCCCCACAATCAGGCACCTAACACATCTCCAGTTCACTTACTACCCCATTCCCTCTTCCCTTCTGGTCCCTGAACACACCAAAGCTCACCCTAACCTTGCGGCTTTTCCAGAGTACTCCTTCTGCCTGAAATGCCTCCCCCGAGACTTTCACTTACTGATTCCTTCCTGTCTTTTAAGCTTCAGCTAAAATTTTGTCTTTTCTGGCTACCCCATTTAAAGTTTCCCCATTCCTCCACTATGCTTTATTTTCTTCTAGCATTCATCATACCTGAAACTGCCATGCTGACTTAACTGTTTGTTTACAGTTTTTCTTTCCTGTACCATAAAATACATGCTCCATAGCAACAGGGACCGTATCTGCTGGGCTCACTACGTATATCCCTCATGGCTGGAGTAGTGAGTGCCTGAGTGCCTGGCGTTCAGTCATCACTTGTTGAACGAGCACATCCAAAGTCAGAGAGCTTTCTCTTCTGGTCTCCCTCCAGCAGTAGTCTGCATTTAGAAAGTCTGTGATTACACATCAAACTCTATTTTAGTTGTTTCATGTATGTATGTATGTATGTATATGCATGCATACAGGGACAGAGATAATATATATAGTAGATACAGATAAGGATATAGAAGCAATATCTGTATCTCTCCACATAGAAACTTTTAGAGAATAGGGAACATGCTTTTTTTTTCCCCTGTATCCCAAAGTCTCTAGGAATACATACAATGCTTAATACAGGTTTGACTTGGTTTGTCACAGCTAAGGAGATAAGTTCCTTTGGCTCACTGTTAGCCCAGAGAAACGCTACCTCCTCAGGCTGTACACACAGCTTTACCCTCAGCCTTTCACAAACATGAGACACAGAAGACTATTAAATCTGATTTTAGAAAAAGAAAAAAAATCTAGAACACACTAACAAATAAAAACAACTGATATTAAGAAAAGAAGTACCCCATAGATCTCTGTCTTTCTAATAATACATTGAGGCAAAGGAGCATTCTGTTAAAACCACAAATCTACGGGAATTCTCTTTTTTGTTTAAAAATATTATATCTATTGTATTATTTAACTATTTTATTTTGACAGAGGAGAAGTAATTAGGTTTGTTTATTTTTAGAGGAGGTACTGGGGATTGAACCCAGGATCTCGTGCATGCTAAGCATGTACTCTACCACTGAGGTATACCCTCCCCCCTGGGAATTTTCAATATTAACATTCTGAATGTAAAGTTAACAATTCGGAGCAAAATCATCTAAAGCCATAAGTCTCTTAGTTATCTTGAACCTGAAAGTGATACAGAATACCTTCCTAGTACTGATAAGTAGACAAATAAGAGACATCATTTTATTAAGGGTAAATAACAAGGCTAAGTGTTAAAGATTCCTGCTATAGCTAATGGAAGTAGTAGAGTGAGGAATATCTAAAAACACATATTCCAATTTCCCATACTAAATCCAAATCAACCACTCATGCCCCTCTCCAAATACTTTACTGTTCAACATTGAAAGGAAAGGCTATAGAATCTTCTATAACTGAAACCGATGAGTCAATAGCCATCCAAACTCTAACTTGTATATATATGTTAAGATCAATATTGTCATTCGTGGAATTTTTCATTTTAAAAAAGGGAGCAAGACAGGCTTGAATGTCTCTCTCCCTAGCTCTGCAGTTCTCCGTCAGCAAGAACCAGAACCTCTATGTGTGTAAGTCAGCTGTTGGCATTATTCAAGTCAGAGTGAGCCCCTAGTAGTATCTGTAAACGGGAAGTGCTATAAATCGCACATCTACAACAATGATAGTTGTAGTCATAGGAGTACGTATGTGTGCACCTTCCTCAAGATCCAGCTTTTTCTCTGACTTCCTGTGATACCTAAAGCAAGCCAGTTTCTTCTATCCTCCTAAAGATGCAGAATAAACATGGTATCAAAAAGGGCTGGGTTAATGACAATGTACACCATGCTAATGTATTAATCAATACAAATTACAATAAATCCGAGGTTTAAGGAGTAGGAGTTCATAAATGCAGAGTCAACTATGCCAACCGGTATATGTTTTAAGACTGAAAGGTTGTGGTGACACAAAGATAGATGGAGAACAGGGATAATAATGACAAAGCGCCCTGGATGTGTCCCCTGCTCTAGGGTAGCCGTGGGAGGGTGACAGCAACTCCTTAGAAGACGGGAGGGGGTCCCAGTCAATTATCCTGCCCCTAGTTTCAAGGCTCTGAGGCTTATCAACTGCAGTTATTTGTCAGCTCACAACAGCCTGAGGAAGAAGAAATATAGGAAGATATAAATACCTTATTTGGATTTGTGTCCTTTTCTCATTATTATAAATTTTTACTTCTATTCACTGAAAAGAAGTGTGAAAATATTATCTGTCTTTTTCTGGGTTTATTGTTATTTCTTTGAAAAAGAATGACATGTTAGAAGGACTATGAAAGCTGTAATACCCATTCCGCATGTTTTCTGAATCAGTCATCTTTAATCTTATATCCAAGACATTTGTCTTACTTTGCAATGCTCATAAAACGAAGGTTCTAGGCTTTTGTTCAGTAGGCCCAGTTCATGTAGAGAAGATGGTTTCATTAATAACAATTACAGGAGAAAGATCATACTGAAATGTATAAGATTAACCTAGAATACAAATTTAAAGCTTGGGACAATGTTCAATAGGGATCTCTGTACTTAAGGTTTGGAAAATTAGCAATTGAGTCTCTTCTCTGGGTGGAGATAGGAAGAAAACAGGGAAAAGGAAGCAGAAAAGGCAAAGGGAAGTAACCTGTGTTGAAAGGTGACATGTCAGACCCAGTCTCAGATTTTAAGAAATTTTTCCAAGCTCACACAGCTAGATGAGTGTCCAAAACTCAATGATCTCTGGGAACAGAGATGGAAGGACATGTTCACCCTCACTGACAGCACTAACTCTGAAGTTCTGGAACATCTGTAGAAAGATATGGCTTTAAGAATGCTGCTACCATCTTATCGCTCTATGGCAATTTAGTACCTTAAAAAAAACAACAACTGTTTTCACATAATTTGGACCCTCAATAGAAACAGCTGAATGGGGAGATGATGACCACCATACAAGGTACAGACTGGGCTCTAAGAGACTTTCAGAACTAAGATGGCAAGTAGGTAACTCCAGTTCTTCCGGCAGGGCCACGGAGTAATGGACAGGGCATGAGTTCAGAGGGGAATACGTGAAAAGCACTACTCAAAACACTTTTTATGTACTACCAGTAAGACAATATTTTCAAATAAACTCTCCTAGGAAATAAACCATTTGGTCATTCAGGTCTCAATCAGTGGAAGAGATTCCTTCCTCTGAAAACTACAAAGGAAGAGAAGGAGTTCATGCTTTCGATTTTTCCAGGTATGTTTACTGAGTACCTACCATGTATGTAGATTTCCCTAGATCCTGGGGAGCTTCATTTTAGTGAGAAAGATACAATAAATTAGACAAAATAAATTAGTAAAATACATATGGTATGTGGTGCTGAATGCTACGGAGAAAAATTAAACAGTGAAAGACATAGGCACTTAGAAATTTTCAAAATAGGGTAGTCAAGGGAGATCTAACTGAGAAAATGGCATGTGAGGGAAGACCTAAAGGGGGTGAAGAGTTGGGCCATGCAGACATTGGCCAAAAAAAGCTTCCAACAGAGCGAAGAGCAAATTCAAAGGTCCTCAGGCAAGAGTATGTCCTTCATATTTAAGGAACAGCAAGGAGGTCAGTGTGGCTGGAGTGGAGAAAACAAGGGAAAAGAATAGTGGGGGGAAAAAAAAAGTCCAAGAGGTAATGGGACACCGTATGCATGGGGCCTTGAAGGGTGCTCCAAGAGTGAGGACGGGGTTTGAATAGGGTTGGGGCTATTGAAAAGGTGAGAAAAAAAATCAGTTCTGGAAATATTCTGAAGGTAGAGCTAATAGAAGTCACTTACCAATAGATGAGGCCGACTTTCTGGCCTGAGCCGAAGGGTGGAGTTGCTGTCTATGAAGATATGGAAGACTGCAGGAGGTGGGGGGATCTTAGCAGCTACCTCGGGAGTGTGACTCTGTTTATGTTACATTTCAGATGTCTATGAGACATTCAAGTAAAGGTGTCAAGTAAGCAGTTTAATTTATGAGTCTAGAGTTCAAGGGAGGCGTCTGGGCTGGATGTAAAAAACCGGGAGGCTCTAGCCTAGAAGTGGTTTAAAGCTCTTGAGCCTGGATGAAATCGCCGAGAGTGAGAATAAATAGAGAAGGGAAGAGGGTCATGGACAGAGTGCAGGACTCTCCAATTTTAGAGGTCAGGGAAACAGGACAACTGGCAACACACACACAAAGTAGGAGCGGTCAGGGAGGTAAGAGGACAACCAGAGAGTGGTGTCCTGGACTCAAGTAAATGAAGTCAGCAGGGTATGATCAACTGGACCAAACGCTGCTGGTAGGTGAAGAGGACAAGGACTCAGAACAGACCAGTGGGCTTAGCATTGTGGAAATACCCAGCGACCTTGACAAAGGTAGGTTGAAGATGTAGTATGAGGGGAGGAAGAGGTTTAAGAGAGACTAGGACAACTTCTGGACAACTTTCTTAACACTTCTGGAGTGTCAAAGTCTCTTGGACAAGCCATCTAAATTCCTTCCATCAAGTCCCTTCCAAATTATAACAAGACAAGCAACATTAGTGTTAATGAAAGCTAACATGCTACTTTTAGGTTATAGCAAATTTATGGCATAATAGACACTTTTTAATGTGCTGAGTGTCTACTTGATAGTTCAATAGGGTCTTACGTACTATACATACTAAACATTTATGCATATTTTATACAATTTTTAAAGGATAATATGGTATAGTGGACAGAACACTGATCAGGGAGCCAGGAGATCTGGGTTCCAGTCCTGGTTCCTCCTTTAACTTCCCATGTAAATTTTGGAAATTGTCAGCAGCCCTGGGCTTCTTTACTAACTGTAAAATGAGTGGGTCAGACTAGATCATTTATACGTCCTTCTGCAACCTTAAAATTATGACTTTCAGCAAGTTTAGGGCCTAAAGATGTTTTACTTAATGTGTCTTTGTTCTTCCAATTTATCACTAGCCAAATCTACAATTTTTTTGGACACTGGCCTAAGTTAGCAAAGTAATTTACACTCACATTTTTCCTATAGAAAACTATAATCCTCTTTATTGTATGAGTCCCAGAAACACCCTGTGGAGAAGTGGAGAAGCCTATGAAGACAACAAAGGGAATTATAACCCCGAGGGTAAAAACTACCATTCTGAAGGACTCAGAGCTAACACTAAGGTAAAAGAGAAACCTCCCGAGGAGCACAGAGCCCTGGGCCAAGTGATCCCAGGCCCAAAGGGCTGTGGTGCTGCCCACAGCTCAAAAGGGGTCAGGTTAGAGGCTGCTTTCTATTCTTCTTTGGTGCTAGTGGCTCCTTTGGATGTACCTAGCCCCTCCCCATTTCTTTAGATATCCCCAGTTTGTTGTTGTTGTTGTTTTGTCTTTTTTAGGGGGAAAGGAGGCTGCAAGAGGTTTCTGAATCAAGATTCCTATCTTAGATGCTATAGGAAGTTACAGAGAGGCAAACCTATCACCTCCATCCTCGGGGACACAGAGAAGGAAGCAATAGCTAACATTTATTAAGATTTACTACATGCCAGATCTATTCTAAGTGCTTCCCATATAGTCCCTCATCATTCCTGACAACAACCTATGAAGTAGATGATGTCAACAGTCCAGTTTTACATGTGGCATGAACAAAAGTTCAAGTTATACAGTTACACACCCAAAGTCATACAGCTAGGAGAGAACCCAGACAGTCAGGTTCCAGAGTCACTCTCCTAAGCATGAAGCTTTCTTCCACAAAACTCCTCAGAGAGGGTAAGTTCCTATTTTAAGGGCCCAGGCAAAACCACAGCAAGACAGAATGGCTTCCCAGTACTGGAATGTATGGAAACACGTATTACAAAATCATGGCACTTTCATAATGATGGTGTTGGACAGTAGGCTTTTTTTTGTTAGACTCAATTGTTTTTCTGTGGGGATGAGATTTAGTACGTAATAGACCTGAATTAATAAAATAACAGAGTCTTGCTGTGCATATAAAATTAAAAGTACTGAGTTATCTCGAGGGGAAAAAGTTACCCACGCTAACAGGATGCCATCAGAATTTTCACCTTATCTGCTCTGCTCAGCAACAGAGCCCCTTCCCTATGAAGAAGAGTTGAAGGGAGTAATGCAGAACAATCTCACTTGTGATACAGAATAGAGAAGTAGCAAGGCTTTTTTTTAAACACTGTAAGGAGCTCAAGCTGGACAGGGTCATCCTGACTTCGGCTTTGTACATCAAGTCACTGTTTCCTTAGCAGGAGAATGGACTGTGGTGATAGGACCTTGTGACGCAAAGGGCTGCATTAACAACTTCCCAAACAAGACTGGACAACACTTCTATACTGACTTAATCAGAGAAAAAGACTCACGCCTCTGTGAGGAATACCAACAGACTGAAACCCTCGTATCACAGACTAAGGATCTATAGGAACAGAAAAGTCATTACATAAAACGCTTTAGATTAGTCTAGGTTGATCTTGTATCTTTGTGAGAATGTGTTTTTCCCTGGCTCAACTTTCCATGGCTCAGTATCTAGAGATGTGTCACCGCCTAGCTGGTCACTTGTTTCTGGCAAGTGTCTTCACGTTCACATCCCTGTCACCGTCTCACCCTCCTGTCATCTGGGCATTTTCCACTTCTGTTTCCCACTTCCTCCTCCATTCTTCCTCATTGTAGAGAACAGCAAGCACTCAGCTGCTCAAGCCAGCAGTCAGGAAACTGGCCTTAATCTCTCTCGCTCTCTCACTCTCTCGCTCTCGCTCTCACTCTCTCTCTCTCTCGCTCCCTCTCTGACTCCCATACACACATCCAATTAATCACTAAGTCCGAAACCAACTTCCTTTAAAATCCCTCAAATCTATTTACATCTCCCACCCTTGCTACCAACACCCCAGTCCCCTAAACTGGCATCTCTCACAAAAATAACTATTACAGTTTTCTTATCGGTCTCCCTGATCCACGACTGTTTCCATCTAATCCAGTCTGTACACCTCTGCCAAGACTGGTTTTTAGACATACAAATCTGGTCATGTCATTTCCTGAGTAATGGTTTCCTCCGTCTACCAGCCTGCAACCACGCGCAGCTCCTGCCCCTGGTCTGTGGGTCTGTGCGCTGCTCCTGACAGACTTCCCTCACCACCCACCTGCTCCTCAGTGCTGGGCTGTTTCCCCCTCCTGTCAGCCTCAGCTCCAAGAACAAGGAGCCTCCACTAACCCTCTTAGAAGATGTCAAATTCCCTGACTATATGGCTCCACTGGACTTCCCAAGCTTTCCTTCAATGGCTGTCTACTCCACAGGAACAAAAACTCCAGGAGAACAGGGACCATGCCTGTCTCACTCACTCCAGCAAACTCCCAGGAGCCTAGCATATCACCCAACACACTTAATACATACTTCTCCAATTTATTCCAGCATCATAACAGAACTATGGCTGGAAGGAAGTTTCTTGGCCAGCTAGTCCAGCCTCTGCCTTGATTTTCCTCTCTTAACCTTGGGAGTCTCCATTAGGCATGGAGAACAATGATTTAAGAAAATGACTTTCTGAGGAAAATGGTCTGCTGTGAAAATGCTGAAGTACCAAAATGCCTAGTAGTTAAAAGCTTGGACTCTGGAGCCAGATTACCCAAGTTAAAATCCTGGCTTTGTTACTTACTAGTCATGCAACTTTAGGCTTCTTGCTTAACCTCTCTGTGCTTCAGATTAAACATTTATAAAATGTGGATAAAAAATAGTACATTTTTCATAGGGCTGTTCTGAGGATTAAATGGACTAAAATACGTAAAATGCTTAGAACAGGGCCTGACACAGAGAAAGTGCTACATTGGTGTTAACTACCGTTACTACTGCAGGATTTTACATTATGTGTATGTCACAATTTAAATGTTAAAATGGCTTTATGGAAACAGTCTGGCTTGCCAAATACAGTGCTAAAGGCTAACCTCTCAACCCCAACCCATACAGAAAAGGTAACTTTTCACTAACTAAAGTAAGAGTCATTAATTTATTCATGCTTGTATCATTATTTCTACTCACTGATGTCTGCATTCAGCTCTCCTCCCCTTCAGGGCATATGGAAGACTGAATTTCCTATTCCTCTGTGGCTGGATGGGGCGAAGTGAATTGTGAGTGGAAGTGATCTGTGTCATGACTGAGATGGAAGATTTAACTGCTCAGGTGAGACCCTGAGGAACTCTCCTTCCCTTGTCTCTGAGATCATGAAAGCACGTATTGAAATGGAGTCTCTGCCAGCCTGCATCCCTGAGTGACTACAGTGAGCAAAGCCCCCTGCCAACAGTCATTAAATTTGTTGTATGAGTGAGAACAAGCCACTAAGAATTCGGAGTTGTTTGTTATCACAGTATAACGCTGCCTATTCTTACTGTTACAATAATATCTGCAGGTTATTACTTTCTTAAACAATCCATAGGTAAAAAAAACCTAGAAAGGATTCTTTGGTCCTCTCCTTTTCTTTTGATCGCCCCCATATGTGACCAGCATTCAAGCTGCAGAGTCTAATAAAAGGCTAGAGGAAGTCGAAGTTTACCAAGAAAGATACTGACCACCTAGCAGGTATGAACTCAAAGTAAGATATGTTGTCCTGATAGTGTGATCCAGCAAGACCCTCCTCCTAGTTACTCTTTCTAAGATTATCATTTCATTACTCTGAAGTATCATACATTCAAGGAATTCTGGAGATTCTATTTTAAAAAACTTTCTTAAAATAGGTGTTTTAAAAAATCTTTTGGAGTTATCTGCATCATCATACTTTCTTCTTTAAATACAGACACTTAAATAGAAAAAGAAAACTGAATAACTATATATTGAAATAAATAATAGCAGCAGATCTTGAAACTAATGTATGGAATTTATAATTCTAGAAGCCATTTGTATTGATACGGTTACCACATAATCTGGTGAGACGGGTATGTCAGGAGGGACAGATCTCTTGGCTAATAATTGTATGTATGGAACATCATGCTAAGCTCTGTTGAAGAGGAAAGAAACTTGGAAAACTCTGTTGTAGAAGCACACAATCTAAGCGGTTAACTGGAAGAGTGTTTTCAATGTCAGTAACGCAGTTCCTCTCCCACCTGACAAAGACGCCTTGCTGGCACTCCCAGGAAAGTTCTCACTGAACCCAAGGGTAAAACATTAGAGCAACACTAAAAGCAAGACACCTGCGTGGTGAAGGCTCCACCCACATGGCTCAGGTACCTGGGGTAGTGTGTCTACCTAGAAGAAGACAAGGCACATTCAGTCAGTGTGAACCTTCATCAGAGACTGACCACAGAAAAGCAGCCTCCTTAAATGCGCCCTGTACTTCGCCACATAGATAATCAACATAAAGCAACTACTCTTGTAAGGATTTGTTTAGCGTCTGTCTCCCCAGCTGGCAGTGAGGTGACTCTGTTAGTGGACTGCTTTTGCCCACCTCTGATACCTACATT
Organism: Camelus bactrianus; assembly: GCF_048773025.1. NCBI lineage: Eukaryota > Metazoa > Chordata > Mammalia > Artiodactyla > Camelidae > Camelus > Camelus bactrianus. The sequence goes on from NC_133558.1 coordinate 40,380,886, forward strand.
TACTGAGTGCCAAATCTCCACCAGGCGGTAAGCACATCTTTACCTTTATGATTTCAATTAATCCTGGACTCAGTGAGGTAGGGTCTAGTATTAGCCATATTTTATAGATAAGGAAATTTGAGGCTTAGAGAAGTAGCTTACTCAAGGTCATACAGCTGAAATTGAACCCAGGTCGGTCTGATGCTAAAGCAAGTGTTCACTATACTACATTAAATTGCTAGGCAGGGTGGAATCAGTCCTACTGAAAAGTCCTAGGTCAAATTAAACAAGGGATGGCAAAATTCCTGTACACCTGGCTAATTAGAAAGTCTGAATGATCCTTTAAAAATCCTTGGTTTAAAAAAAATCAACAACAATAACTCTTCCCCATGTAATTCATAGTTTTCTTCTTTATTAATGGCAATTTTACAACTCATCAAAAGAACTGTCATTGCTTGGATTTTTGCCAAGAGAACTCAACGGCAGTTTTTTTTTTTTTCTTTTCTAAGTAAATGAAAATATATCAAGCTCTATAAAAGCTGATGAGTACTGAGATAAAATGCTGCAGTAGAGTGAAGACTCAAAAATCCTGCTGCGTTGTTAATGGGAGTATGTATGACCCATCAATTAGAGACAGTGAACTTCGTTCAGTGTATATAGCAATTTGTTACAACTCAGCTGTCAATTTTGGGATTAGAAAAATAGGAAGAGACTCAAGGGACTTTTCAATCACCTGGCATAACAAGCAACAAACAAAAGATGTTGCGAATAATTCAGCAAAGCCAAAAAGAACCTAAAACGCCAGTCATATTTGGAAACTGTGATTGGGTTCATGGAAAGCCCACTGGCATCCTTATTCTAGAAGGAAAATACCAGCGGGAGAAAAAATGAACTGTAACAGTCATCAATAAGGTGAGTGTGCTGCTAGAGGGCAAGAAAGTGGAACAGCTCGAGGGTGTTAAATACAGATCTGAACTGTGACACAAAAGAGCTAATTTCTAGGCATCTTTTCTGAATAATTAAGATTACAAAACAAGAAAAATTATTATATGGCTTCCTTAGGAAAAAGAAAAAACACTATTCCTCTCTCCCCTTTGCCCTAGCCACCAGCCTCTTCATTAGAAGAAGGCTATACGGTATAGTTTACCATGTTAGAAAAATACCCAATCTTAAAACAATTCATACGTTAGCTTTTCTTGGGGAAAATTCAAAGAAGTTGGTGGGATGAAAACCAAGTTAAAATTGCAGCCATAGGAGAATGAAACCTGCAGGAAGATGGGTGAACATTTTTTGGTCCTGGTTCAACAGCTTTAAAACAGACTTCGAGACCTACATTTACATAACCCTCCAAAAGACAGTTTATGATTTAAATTCAGCTTGATCAGCTGCAGCTCTGGTTAACTTAAGCCCAGAGCCCAAGTCTAAGAACTTCTTATCGCAATCAGAGAGTGCCAAGGGCCACACAGGAGGAAGACAAGGGATGGACATGAGTAACTCCGCTCTGCCCCTCAGCCGAAGCCCCTCCTCCACCACCCAGATTTTCCAGGGCTGTAGTACACTCTGCCCTCCCCAAAAGTACCTGGAAGGAGATGAAAGCTCAGATAAACTCTCTGACACATGCAGAATTCTTAACACATAAGGAAAGGGAAGAAGAAAGAGAAGGGGAGGGGAGAAAGAAAGCCACAAGAGGGAAGAAGGAGGTAAGAGATGTATATTTTTATAAGTCAAGATGGAGAGTAAAATTACGCATGGGGGAATAAAAGGGACAAGAGCAGTATTCTCCTTCATTCTGTTACATCCCCAAATTAGCAGCTGACAAGCCCCAAGCACACAAGCCAGTTCCAGTCCCTTTCTTTTCTCAGTGGTATACAATCTCTTAATAAAGGTTATTCCAATCAACCCTTTGTCTCCATGTTTCCATTACAATATTTATGAGGACCATATGAAAAATAATTGATAAAACCACATGGCCCACCTGGATACTATTCACTCACAACTCAGAGACCATGCAGTAATAATGTTTAGTTCTGGGTGCTACACTTTACAAAGGTCACAGAAAAACTGGAATGTATTCAGAAGCAAGCGTCCAGGACAGAGAAAGGACACAGAACCAAACCAGTGAGGATGGGATGTGTTCAACCTACAAAGAGAGGTCTTCTGACACTAGAAGGGCTCTCATTTGGGAAAAGGCCTATTACTATGTTCTGTGGCCTCAAGGAAGGAAAGCTAAAATCAGCAGATAGAATAGACAGACAAATTTCAGCTCAATAAAAGGAAAAACTTTCTTAGCATGGCTATTCAAAGACAGAATAGGCAGCCTCAGAGGAGAGAGTCCCAGTTCCTGCAAAGGGTAGACAAGCACTTAGCAGAGATGCTTAAAAAGGAGTTTAAGCATTGATTGAATGTTTGGGACCACGTCAGTGTTTCTCTAAATGCAATTCAAGGACAAACAGAATTAGAACCATCTGATATGCTTACTAAACAGACATAAGTAAGAATGCACGTTCCTGGACCACTCTCTAGGGTTTATGACTCAGGAGAGGGAAGTACCTGGGAACCTGCATTTTAACAAGCTCTCCAGGAGATTCTGACGTACACTGAAGCTTGAGAACGAGATTAGGTGACCTCTGAAGCTTCATTTTTCTCTTATCCACTATTATCACTTGGGCTCTGCAAATAGTTTCCTGCTTTGATCATTTATTTTTGTTCATGTCTCACTGAAGTTTCACTAATCCCTTCTTTTTGTCTATTGAAAGCCTACCCACCCCTTCAAGATCCAGCAAATGATAAATGATTTCTGACTTTCCAACCAAATGTGTGATCCCTTATTACTCTAAACTGTATCGCTGCTCTATACCATACCAGTGGAACGTGTTATAAAATGAAGTTAATACATACTTATATAATATAAATACTTTGAGGGAAAGGTCTGTGTCTCCTTCCCTCTTTTATCCTCTTTACCTAGCACAGAAGTTGGCACACACTGTGTTATAAAGATAAATTTAACAAATATTTGCTAAATGAATATCTTGTACCGTGGGTATATTGTGCTTACTTAAGTGTAAGCCCTGTGAAGGCAAATGCTCATTTCTAGTCATTGTGGTCCTAGCCCAGTGCTTAAATAGACCAGAAGGTCTGATAAACCTTGAAGCAAACTAACTGATGAGTAACAGCCATTTTCTTTCTGGGTTTTTAGGTAATAAGGGAGTTTTACAAAAAGTTGTCTCATCTAGCACCCGCCATCATTTCTCATAACTCTCAACTAACTGGCCTTACATGTGTATGTCAAACATGTTTGAAAATGGCAAATACTGTGAGATTCCTCAAAGATAGTAATGATCAAGACTTGCAGAAGAGAAGCAAAAGAAGTAGCAAGCTCCATTTGTAATGCACACGGATGCTGACCACACATGAAGACAACAATAGTCCCCAGGAGCAGCCCAAATGTCATCTAAAAAACAGTATCATTAGTCTTTCTAACTCATGGAGGTCCTTGTTTCCACACTTATCCTCAACATTGGTTTCTGTCTTCTGACTACTTTATGTCACCAGCCTATGGTGGAAACCAACCCTCGCCCATCCCTGTTGCCAGCTAGTGCCCTATTTCATTCTTTCTTTTCACCCTAAATTCACTGGATAAAAGGTCTACCATTGTGTCCACTTTTCTAACACAATTTACTCCGGACATTGGGTGCAAAGTTCCCTTGATTCATCTTTGATGATTTCTCTTACATCCGTCTCACCTCTCCATTCCCATCTGGTGCCCATTGCTATATATGAAGCTGCAACCTGGAAAATTAGCATTAAGCTCTTAATCGCCAAAACTAACGGCCTTTGATCTTTGGGTTTGTAAAAGCATTAGTTCATGTATCTGAAAAATTACATACTGTAGTCTACTTGAGGAGAGGAGGCCTACATATATAAAAATGTAAATATTATAAGAAATACAAATTTTTAAAAATCTTCATTTTTTTCAGAAGTATCTGTCAGTGTAGAAGATGCTTTCTAAATGAGGGTGTCACTCCTGGTTCCATCGTCTAATCTCTGTTCCCTTTCTCCATTGTGTCCTAAAGATAACAACAACAATACTATTACCACTAATAGTAGCATCACTAATTGAGCCCACTAAGCTAGGTACTTCACACATTGTGGTTACTCATTATAGCAACCGTGATATTATTTTTGCTATTTTTAACTGAAGACCTTGAGGCCCAAAAAGGTCAAGTAACTCAGTCTCTAAGGTCATATACCACTATACTATGGTATCTCTTAATAACACTGATGGCTTCAATTATTTTTATAATCATTTCCAAACTTTCAAATTGATAAGTGTATGAAAAGCCATGTTCTAGTAAGATAAATCTAGTGGTAACATGCAGGATGGATTGGAAGGGAATTAACTGGAGGCTGGGAAACCAATTAAAGATGTAATAATTTAGGCATGAGTCCATAATGGCCTGCACTAGGATGCTGGCAAGGGGAATGAAATAAGAGAAGGATATGAGAGAAATTATGAAAGATGAATCAAAAGAACTTGGCAACTGCTTAAACATATGAAGTAAGAGAAAAAGAATCAAAGCTGACTTAAATTATAAGTCTGTGTGACCAAGAAGCAACATGAACTGAAATAGGAAAGACAGGGTAAGATCAGACTTCGTGGGAGAGGTAATGATAAGTTTCTTGCTATAATTATTCAAAGTATAACAACAAAGTGACCTAGATAAAGGAAGGTGATCACTTGAGAATACACAGATCTTTTAAATAAGAGTAAAAATGTCTCTCTGCTTTTCCTTAATGTGGCACTAAAACTAACGAAAAGAACTTCAATTCACATAGTCACATAAGAACACTGATCTCTGACTGGAGTATATACCCTTGTGTTCCTTGCATGCAATCCCTTTCTTTTCTCAACTTGTAAAAAAGTGCAATGCCTGCAAATTCCAACACCATTCATTCAAAGGAGATGGTTAATAGGTCTCATCTGTTTAGCTGGAAAGCGTAAAACAGGTCCTTCACAAGAAGACCACAGACAATCATTTGAGTGAAAATGCATGCAAAGTAACAGATTAGTGATAGTTCTACACCAGCAGGGCTTCACGGATCATTATTTTATACTGACTACTAACAGAGTTTAGTATTAGAATTTGAAAAGGGACAGAAAATGGAAAGCTCTCCCTGCAGAGTTGATTGCACCCTTTCAGCTGTTGTGGGTTTCATTGCAGATTTCTACTCCAAGGCGTTACTCTTTGTTTTATTTTCAAAACGTGGCTCATACTTTTAAAATGGCTTTCTGGGAAACCTCTACATTTGCATGAATTCAAATGAAACTCTGTTCTCTGTCTGCTGTCATCGTTCTGTTCAGCAGCTTGTTACATATTTTATAGGGTTAGAACGTGATTAACAATCGACTGACTCCTCTACAGCATTCCATAAAACAACAAAATCAACAGTAAGGCTCAGCAAAGTAAACATCCAGAGTGCTTTTAAATATTTGGTTTTATCGTTTTTAAATGACGAGTTTTAAAAGAAATGCTGTGATGTAGATGAGGATGTAGCTACGGTACCACCCTGTGACTGAGGATAGCCTGATGACTAAATTGATTCTGTATGAAGAATGTTCACCACTTAGCTCTTCAACATTCTCTTATGATATCCACTGGAACATCAAATGTCCCCCTGCATATTGCATATCATCCCAAATGGAGAGAGAAGATGATAGAGGAAATTAAAACGCTAAAGCTGCAATGACTGTTATACAGATAAATCAAGTTGCTTTTTGGAAAGAGAAGACATCAGAAAATGGGATAAGTTTCAAATGATGCAGGAATGTTGAGGATGCTTTCCAAATTCAACCCTGTATTATACACACTCATGAAACAGAGTGATACACACCAGGTCACACATCAATAGGACAAAAAGTGGTTTCCTTTTGTTGAGGGAGATAATAGAAAAATAAATGCTTGGAAGTTTTCAAAGGGAGATCTAAAGGTGCAGTGAATAATGACTCCAATATACTTCAAAATGGAAATTCTTCAAGCAAGTAGGTCTGGGTTTCAAGTAATTAACCTAACATTTACACAATGGATTGTGACAAAATATAATGAAGTTAGAGTACAAAACACTGTCTGATAAATGTTAACTCAGTGTCTTATATCATCTGGTGGATACAGCTGTTTTATTAGAGATGAGCATAAGGTATTAAAAATTGGAGGAAATACAGTATATTATGTACCTTCTTAGTGTGGTTATTTTTTGGTTAAATAGTTTAAAGTTCACATATGAAATGCTGAATGATAATAAAGCACTGAAAATCATCCCACTCTTAGGAAATTATAAGTTGAAAAAATATCTTTCCACAAGTAGTTTTAAAAAGCATCATTCCTATAAAATCGTATCTTGGAAATAACAGAAGTTCATGATTAGAAAATAAAAACCTAATTCATTAAACAAAAGCTAATGAAAAACGAGAAGAATCAATACAGCATTACCAGCTCAAAGAACATCATTGTCATATGGCCTGCCTGAGGGAAACCAACACTTCCTGTAGCTAGATACCACTTTTCTGGGAAGTAGGTAAAAACTGAAATTTGTTGGCCTGGCAGTAAAGAAACCAGCATGATGAGACAAAAAGACAAAATCAAGTTTCACCCAGTACTTAGAGAGTAATGTCCACAGTCTTCCTGTTTTTAAGTTTCTTTTAAAATTAACAAACACTTAAACTCACTCTCTTCGGTGTACTGTTCTATGAATTTAAAAACTGCTACCACAACAATCACAGAACAGTTCCATCACCCACAAGCATGCCCTTGGCTGTCTCTCTGCAGTGAGACCCTCCATCAGCTTCTACCTTGGCAACCACTGATCTGTTTTCCATTGCTGTAGTTTTGCTTTCTACAAAATGACATACAAATGGAAATCATACGGTATCTAGCCTTTTGAATCTTGCTTCTTTCACTCAGTATAATATATGAGATTTACCCATGCTGTTGTGTCTGTCAGTAACCTGTTTCTTTTTTACTGCCAAATAGCAGGCCATATTACGGATATACCATGATTTGTTCAGTTGTTCACCAATCGAAACGGTACTGGGGTTACGTACAGTTTCTGTAAATTATTAATAATGTTGCTATAAAAATTCTTTTTCAGGTTTTTGTGTGACATGACTGGGTGGAACGGCTGGGTCATACGTAGGTATATGTTTAACTTTATAAGAAACTGCCAAACTCTTTCAAAATGGCCGTATCATTTTGCATTCCTATCAGCAATGAATGAGAACTCCAGATGCTCCCCATCCTTTCCAGGACTTCACACTGGCAGTATTTTTGCTTATTGTATTTTGAAAGTCATTCTAATAGGTGCATGGTGGTATCTCATTGTGGTTTTAATTTGCATTTTCTTCATGATTAATGATGTTGAGCATCTTTTCATGTGCTTATTTGCCATCAAGATATCTTCGATGAAGTCCTTATTTAAATTTTTTGCTTTTTTAAAAAATTGGGTTATCTGTTTTCTTATTGTTGAGTTTTGAAAAGCCTTTGTACCTTCTGGATACAAGTCCTGTGCCACATATGTGACTTGCAAATTTTTCTCTCCCTTATAGTTTTTTCCACAGCCTCTCAAATATTAGCTTTTATTTACCATTCCCCTGGCTCAGTTTGTCAGTCTTTCACTGAATTTTGACATGCCATTATAATAATCACTTTGAAGGAAATAAATACAGTATCATGAGAAAGACAGGGTTAATGGGAAGGGCTCTCTGAAAAGGTGACATGTGAGCTGAGATCCAAGTGATAAGAAGCTGAAGGGAAGAGACAGGCAGAGAGGAAAGCAAGGCAAACATACTCCGGTGAGAAAGAATTCGGTAAATTCAAGGAAAGGAAGGTAGGCCACCATGGCCAGAGCCCAGTGAGAGGCAGAAAGAGGCATGTGATGAAGATGAAAAAGTAGAGGCAAGGACCAAACCATGTAAAGCCTAACAGACCTCAGAGAAGTTTGAAGGTGAGATATCATTGAAGGGTTTCAAGCAAAGAAGGTAATTCAGCCTTCCTTAACTTTAAGATTTGTCTGGCTATCACATGAAGAATTAATTGGAGGAGTAACAAGAAGACCAGTTAGGGGTCACTACGCTCCAGGCAAGAAATGATGTTGGCCTCAACTGGAGTGGTGGCAGTGCAGAGTAACTGCAGTAGACAGATTCAAGATGCAGTTCAGAATTAAAACTACCAGGACTCTCCAGTCGGCTGAAGTGTGAGGAACAAGAAAAGCAGAAGAATCAAAGATGACTCCTAGGCTTGGAGACCAAGATACAATGATAAGTGATAACAGTGCCATTTACTGGGACAGAGAAGAGCTGACTGGAGGAGTGAAAATCGTGTTCTAACTTGGGATATGTTAAGTTTGAGATGTCTAAGAGATACCCAAGTGGAGATTTCAAGTCAATAGTTGGAGCACAGTAGAGAGGCCTGGGCCAGAGAGATAAATTTGAGAACCAGAAGCATATCCATGTATGAGAAAGGAAGTATAGGTAGAGAAAACAGAGGAGCTCAGGATAAGGCCCTTAAGCACTTCAACATTATACTGAAATATCAATTTCCATGTCTCCCTTCCCTAACTGGCCTACAAGTTCTTCAAGTGCACAGATCATGTCTTTTCCATAACCGTATTTAACAGATCTTGCTGCCTGATACTTACAAGTACTTAAAAAGTGCTTGTAGAACTCTGATAATATGTAGGGGAAGATGACAGCAGGATTGCAAGGTGAACTGGAGTAGTAAACTCTAAGGAGACTGCAGTCCAGGAGTGGAAGCTTCAAGTGCCAGACTCTGCAGTGTCCGTGATGGACAATTAATATTCCAAGCAAAAAGGGGCTCTTCAAAAAAGCAGATTAAAATATTTGTTTTCAAGTAAAAGAAGTTGTTTTTTAACTGAAACTTTTGTGAGGATTTTCTTTTCTACTATTTTTTAGTTTCCTATCTGCAAAATAATAATGTTTTACTATTATAAAAAATTATGTTAACTGTTAAAGTTAACAAGTTAACAGGTCAGATGACTAGGCTAAATTGAGACAGAATGTCTTTGGATTTGGTGGTCTGAATATAAATAATCTCCCAGGCATTCCTAAGAATGCAAAGAGACTCTACTAGTCCTTGCACTGTACCCTAGATTCATTCCCTATTTGGTTTGTCCTAGGAAAAACCTAGGAAGTAGCCTAAATAAAAGTTGAAGATAATTCTATCATGATGTAAGATTTCCCTCCTCAATGGTTTAGCTTTATTGGAGGGGAAGGCAACATTACAACTCAGCCAAAACTGGGACTGAGTGATTCCTAACAGGAGAAAGTCCTAACCAAAGATGGCTGAAACCACTCTAGCTGTTTTCAAAATACATTTTGACTTTTCATTTTAGCCACCTATTTCTACACACACACACGCACACACACACACACACACACCCTCACTTTGTGGTCAGAAGCAAGGTCATTTTGACTACCTGGAAAATAGAAGCTGGCAATTTACTATTTATGTGAATAATGGTAAACTGAAGAATGTACTGATTCTCTTCTGCCCCTTCTTCCCTGTTAACAAATGAGAATACACAAATGATTCATGTGACTTTAAAAGCCATCTTATAAGCATCTTTACCAGTTGGATACTTTAATTATTTAACATTAAAATTTCTATTAAAGGTGCTATTTCAAAAGTGTCAGGCAAAGTGGAGCTCAAGTTATGTAAAAATCTGACCATCCTTCTGTAGCAAAGACATTTACTTATCACTGACTATCCATGGACTATCCCCAGCCCCGACCTAGTTCTTCAGCTACCATGCAGTTAGGTGGAGCCGTATTAGTAATTCTGGCCAATGTGCTGTGAATGAAAGAACTTGTCACTTTTTATGCTGAAAAAGGCTCATGGGTGTGACTCTCCAACTCTCCCTTCCCCTTTTGCAATGACCAAGGAGGCCACATGTTCCAGCTGGTACAACTATAAGACAGTGGAGCTTTTATCATTCTCTGTCCCTGAGGGACTATGTGAAACAGAATATCTAACCTACGGTAGATGTGTAACATCAACAACAACCAGATATTTCTTATGCAAAATTACTGAGACTTTGATGTTGTTACAACAGAGCTTAGCCTATCTTTATTAATACACCTTCACAGTGGAAACAGTTGAAAGCCACATTTATAATTACAGATAAACTGGAGGAGGTAAGTTCAGAGACAAGTTTTAGTCAAAGAACCCATTTCACATGGACAAATGTATACTTAATTTGCAAGTATAGTTACTTGCAAAGAATAATTCTTTTAAAGTAGAGGTTAGCACGTAGTCTTTGATTTTAAAAGAACCGTTCTATTTCTTATTGTTTCCTCCTGAGTTGGTTTGTGTATTGTGGCTTCCAGAATTCTACGGACAGAGTTATAGCTTTGTGTGGTCTCATTTGTTTCATCATCTTGAGAGGATCATCTCAAGCTAGCTTATGGTATAGGTATCAACTAAAAGTCCTACTGAAACAGCCTATTTCAGAGAGAGTGGGGAGTCAATGCTAACACAACTATTTCAGAGAGATAATCTGCTTGCTTACATTTTTAACACATAGTTAACAGACTTCTCGTTAGAAACACTAAACTTCCAAGGATCTGCATCTAAATTTTATACAGTAAGAAAAAGCAAGTGATCTTACATCTATCTGAATTTCCCCGTTTTTAAGTTTTGTGTTGTCTTCTTTCCAACTTAGAAATATCACAGCAATCATTAAACAGTTGGATCCGAGAAATGATAAAACCAGACTGCCCCTTATGTCATTTCTACCCAGGAAGCTGACAACACATTGCTATTTGTTTTTTTGGTTGGTACCATTACTCTGAACATCATTATGCACACTGCAGTTGCGTATTTATGTCTCCTTCCAAGAGAAAAGAAAAGAGAATTTACTAGTGTAATACAAGAACAATGAAGCACTTCAAACTAATAGCTAATGAATTTATAATAAACAAGAAGTGCTTCTTCACTTACCATATAGACACTCAGCTAATCCTCAGACTTTGTTACTAATTAATTCATATTTGGGGCTTTTTTTTTTTAAGCTAGATAACTCAGTAATTGATGAAATCTTTCATTTCTGTCACAAAACTATAAAAGTAATTAAATTTTGTGCTTTAGGAAATCACCTCCCTAATCCTGACTAGGACTTTCAGTCTCATTCTGTTCACTTTCTGGGGTGAAGGAAATGACACAGTAAATTTTATAGCCACATACCTTGTTGTTTCCATTAGGAATACCTCAGGCCAGCTGGACCCACACTTAAGTCCTAAAAATTTCTTCCAGCTTGGTAAAAATTCTGAGCTTCATAATTCCATTTCCTTTTTAAAGGAAACTGGTGTTACTTGTTTTTAATAGCTTTACTGAGGTTTTAACTGAAACAAACAATATATGTGAAGAATAAAATTTGGTAATTTTTGACATATGAAATCATCACTATAGTCAAGATAATTAACATACTCATCATCCCCCAAAGTTTCCTTGGGCCCCTTTTAATCTTTCCCCTTCCCACCTCTGTTCCCAATCTGTAGTGGGTTTTGGCACTATACATTATTTTTAATTTTCTGAAATTACCCCCATCCCAGGCTTATTTCACTTGTTAATGGCGCAAAGTTAAGAAGAATGACTAATTACAAAGAGCCAATCAGGCTTTCCCAAATAATACAATCACTTAAGCTATAGCAAACCAAATAATTTCCTTGTTTTGCTTCCATGTCTCCTCTATAAAAACCTTGCCCCAGCTCCTGTCAATGGAGCACTCCTAACCACTTCTGGTTTGCTGCTGCTCAATTGGAATCTGTTTGCTCAAATAATTCTTCAAAAATGTAATGTACTTAAGCTTATCTTTTAACACAGTCAACATAGTTATTTCTAGGTTCATCCATGTTGCTGCACGTCTCAACAGTTCATCCTTTTTTATCAGTGAGTAGTACTCTATTGTGTGGATGCATCACAATTTACTTCTCTATTTATCTGTTGATAAACATCGGAGTTGTTTCCAGTTTTTCCTATTACAAATGAAGCTGCTATGAACATTCACCTGTCTTTGTATGGATATATGCTTTCATTTTCCTTGGTAAATATGTAGTCGTGGAATGTCTGAGTCAAACGGTTGGTTCATGTTTCACATTTTTAAAAGTTGCCAATTTAGGAATTGCCAAACTGTTTTCCTTTACAGTTATACCAACTTTACACTCTCATCAGCAGAGTTAAGAGTATGAGAGTTACAGTTCCCTCACATCTCCACCAACATTTGTTATGATCAAGTCTTCTAATTTCATTTTAGTTTTAATTTGCATTTCCCTAATGGCTAATGACAGCAAGCAGTTTTTTCATGGGCTTATTTGCCATTCATATATCCTGTGTGGTGAACTATATCTATTGAAATCTTTTCCCTTTTACTCTTGGATTTTTTTTCTAAGTTATTGAGTTATAAGCATTCTTTATACACTCTGAACACAAGTTCTTTATCAAATATGATTTGCAAATATTTTTCCCCAGTTTGCGGCTCATCTTTTCATTGTCTTAATAGTGTCTTTAGAGGAGCCAAAGTTTTTACATTGGATGAAATCTAATTTGTCAAAAAATTTTTTTTGAATGAATCAGGCTTTTGGTGCTATATCTAAAAAACCTTTGCCCAAGCCAAGGTCATCAAAGTTGTTTTCTTCTAGAAGTTTTCTAATTTTAGTTTTTATATCTGGATCAACAATCCTTTGAGTTAATTTTTATCTATCATACAAAGTATGATTTGAAGTTCAATTTTTTTTACATATGGATATTCATTTGTTCAAGCATCATTTGTTGAAAATGCTTTCCCTTCTCCACTACATTGCCTCTGCACCTCTGCTAAAAATAAGTTGTCCATAATTACATAGGTCTACATCCAGACTTTCTCTTCTGACAGATTTGATCTGTCAACTTTTACACCAATACCACACTGCCTTGATTTACAGTAAGTCTTAAAATTGGGTACTGTTAGAAAAACCAATTTTGTTCTTCTTTTTCAAAGTTGTTTTGATTAGTCTAGCCTCTTTACATTTCCATATAATTTTAGAATTTCTTCAAAAGTACCTGCTGGGATTTTAACGGAGACTGTGTTGAATCTATTGATCAATTTGAAAACTGACATCCTAACAATATTGAATCTTTTGAACTGTAAACACAGTATCTCTCTCCATTTACTTAGATCTTTAATTTCTCTCAACATTGTTTTGTAGTTTTCAGTGTCTTACATATCTTTTGTCATTTTTCCCCTAAGTATTTCAAAAATTTGTGATGCTATCGTAAATAATATTGTTTAAAATTTTTTTATTACCAATTGTTTATAGATACTATATAGAAATACAGTTGATTCTTGTACAATGATCTTGTATCCTGCACCCTTGCTAATCTCATTTATTAGTTTTAGTGACTTTTTTGAGGACTTCACTGGATTTTTCCACATAGATGATGATGATGTCTGAGAATAAAAACAATTTTACTTCCTCCTTTCCAATCTAAATGCCTTTTATTTCTCTTCTTGTCTTATTGCACTAGCTAGAACTTCCAGTGCAATGCTAAATGAGAGTCATGAGAATGAACATCCTTGACTTTTTCCTGATGTTGGGGAAAGCATTCAGTCTTTCACTTGTGAGTACAATAGGCTTTCCATAGAAGCCCTTATCAGTTTGAGAAAGTTCTTTTCTGTTCCCAGTTTGCACAAAGTATTAGGAATGGATGTTGGTATTGTTAAATTTTTTCTGCCTCTATTGAGATGATCACATGATTTTTCAATTTTAGTTTGGTAATCATATTTAACTGATTTTTAAGTGTTGTACTAGGTTTGTATTCTTGTGATAAACTTCACCTTATTATGATGTGCTTGTCCTTTTAATGGATTGTTGCAATTTGCTACAATGTTAAGAAACTTTTAATCTGTGTTCCATGAGGGAAAGCTAGATATTGGTTTGTAGTTTTTTTAATTATGTTGATACAGCATCTTTATCTTTGTCCATTTTGGTATCAGGTCTCACAGAATGAACTGGGAAATATTTCCTTTTGTTCTAGTTTTTCTAGAAGGGTTTATGTAGGATCCGTGTCATTTCTCCCTTAAATGTGTGGTAGAATTCATCGGTAAAGCCACTGGGCCTGGCATTTTTTTTTGTGAGAAGGTTTTCAGCTGTAAATTTTAATTTCTTTAATAGATAAATGGCTATTCTGGTTATTTATTTCTTCCTGAGTGACTCAGGCAGTTTTTGTCTTTCAACAAATCTGTCCATTTCAACTAAATTGCCTAATTTATTAGCACGGAATTGTTCATAATATTCTTATGATTCTTTTAACATCTGCAGAACCTGCAGTAATGTCAAATTGATTAAAACTCTGAGCTCCAAATTTCTTTTCCCTCTTGAAGGTGGCAGTGTGGTTTTTTTGTTTGTTTTTGTCCATTTGTGCTCTTGAACTATAACTTCAAAATACATTTTAATAGATATAATTCATAGTTATAAAAATGTATAAAATATTTTAATTGGGGTATATATGTCCTCCATAAATAGTTCAATATTTTAAAAACACAAAAACCACTATAGGAAAGCCAAAGGCATAGATAGGTGTGTGGTAGGGTACTGCTAAGAACCCCAAAGAAAGGTCACACTGAATAAACAAAACTAGAAAGAAATTCCTGTCATTCATTTAAATATCTGGCATTTTCTAATCATATTCTAAAGAAACTAGAAATCCTTCAAATCTAGAACACTCCTAACACCCAAATGAGCTATATTATTGGTAAATAAAAACACCAAAATTCAAGAACAATAATAATAAATCTACGCATAACCATACATACATACAGAATCCAGTAAATTTCAGTCGATAATCAGGGAACACTTACATTAGAATGTACTAATGAGAAAGTTGATTAAACTGAAATGCAAATACAGCTTTTCCTATTTGTGGTCTTGAATTTAAGGGGGAAAAAAGACTACAGAATTGGAAAAAGTTATTAAGACTTGAGTTTTAAAAAAAAGTTATTAAGTTATTAAGACAGTTTCCCAAAACCACAGAGAAAGCTATGGAAAACAAGGATCATTCTACTTTTGCCTCTTTTGTCTTTGGTTTCCAGGAAGTGTCAGGCCCTTCTTTTACCTCAAAGTTTCTCCCCTTCGACCTAGGAAAGAGTATGCCTGTCTCTTTCACAAGAACAAACATAAAACTATTTATCTGTTTCTGAATTTATGTAGCTCCAACTATTAGCATCTCTGTATACAAATTCCTCAGTTATAAATCCAAGGTAGAAATCTCAGAAATTATCTTCACCCTACCAACACAGTATCAGGCCATGACACCAACTTAGATATTAATCAAAAATACTAGGGACAGTTTAATTTAGGTAAAAGAAAGTTAGAGTTACAAGAACTTGACAGGCAATTTCTTCCATCCACGTCCATAGCCTCAGCTTGTGCAGGGTCAACCGAAAACCTAATCTGCCCCGTGAAATACCACTCCACATTTTCACCCGCCTGTTGGACAAGCCACCTCGATATCCTGCACTTCAGCTTCATCATGTCTAAGAGATTCATCACCTCATCAGAAGAGCTTTCTCCTCCCTCGTCTTGATTTCTCTGTTCTGATCATCTTTGACTACTATACATACTCACTCTCCAATCTCTTCCATTTAGGGAGGTTCAGGGTGGGAAAGGACATAGTTAGGAAATGGCAAGCACATTTCAGGGATAATCAGGGAGAAATTCCTAAAAATTATTTATATTAGGCCTTGAAAGATGCCTACAATTTTTCAGACAGAAGGACTTAGTATAATTACTTTTTAGGAAGCCTTCTCTGATTATTTCTGCAAATATTGGTTTCCTTCCCCTAGACTCCTACAGCATGTATGTCTGTTATCCCTTAATACATTTTATTAGAGTTATTTTGCATCTGTCAAATTGTAAGCTCCTTGCAGGCAGGAATCATGTTTTATTCTCTTCTGTAACTCTAGGATTCCCTAGGGTAGTATTTTAAAATTCAACTCAAAGAGATTGAACCCTCTCTACTATAAGCAGTACACCACTGTAGGCCCAGAGAAGATACCCAAACATTTGAATGAACAGCACAATCTTCGTATGTAAAACTTTAATAAAAGAAATTTGTATGTAGAAATATAGCTTCCGTATTCCTCCTTAGAGGTTATTCGACTACATTTCAATAAGCAAAATATCTCCTACCTTTACTTCCCTAATAACTATCCAAAATATTTAACTATGTCTGACTGCATAGGAGAAATCCCAAGGATGAATCTGGGACTCAGATTATCAAAGCAAAACAAAAAAACAAAAAATCAATCCCTCTCTTAATAGGGAAATAAAATATCAACATTTTCAGGCTTATTATTCTTGTTTGCATGTTTTTAGAAATCCAAAGCTGCATCCATGGGGTAAAGAAAGCTTATTCAGAAATGTTGGATGAGTGGCCAAAAAGTAAATAGTCTACATGAGGCAAAACTAGTGGCTGGCTCAGCTCCCATCTTGCACTGACTTTCAACAGTGCTTCCAGGTCCCTCATCTCCAAATAACGTCTCTCAGCCCTGCTTGACCATGTACCCAGAGGAGTATGGAGAAGAGGGATGCAGAGATATCCCAAAGCCCACTCTTCAAATATCCTACCTAATTTGTGGCATCACAACCGCCTCATCTTTTGAGAAAGACCTTGTTAGAAGACCATCCGATGACAACATGATCATTTCATCTGTGATTTTAATTTAGATTCTATAAATGATCCCTCAGTTTTCACCTTCAACTATTATTAACTGTATCTTTAGCCACATCTTTGCCCCTTCAATAAACTCTCACACCCACTTGCATTTATTACATGCGACGTACTCTTTCACTCTTCAGACACTTGGAAGTCGTGCGAAATAATATAGTATTGAACTCAAAACTGTCCAGGTTCACCAGAATTTAGAATTACCTCAAAATTTCATTATTGGCAGGAAATGCTACAAAATACTTCCTCAGAAATCAAGATATTAATGTAATACCCTATAAACCAAATTGTTTCACCCAATACCAACAATTTCCAGAGAGAAAGAACAGAGAGTAAAATTTATCTAGTAAGGGGTACATTTCAATTCCTTATTAAAGACATAAATATGTTTTGTTGCCAGTAATCTTTAAGGCCTCTGTGGACTGTGTACTTTGTGGTTGTTAAATGGGCTTTGTTTTCCTTTCTGTAAGAACAGAAGAAATAACCAGGGAGGGAAAGAAAATGACAAAGTGAAAAACCTGGCCAAAAATGCAGTCTAATTTTCACATTTATCTTCCTACCCAGCACAGGCCTAAGTCGAAATGGGAGGCCAAGCTCAGATGGGAGGGCAGCCATGGTCCTGGGCACAAAATCTCCATGTAGCCAAAGGATGTCCTGGTCTCGAAAATCAAAGCTTCCATAGGTTGAAGATGGGATGGATTATAACTGAGGGAGTTGCAGGCAATGCCCTGTGGATATAAATGCTGGTTAGGGAATGCTCATTTTCTTGTGAACTCAGGAAAAAGCCTTTTTTTTAGAAAATCTTTATTACTCAGATTCTATCCCAGTTTTTCTTAATGATCTAGTGGTCAGCTTTTGAAAAATGCTTTATCATTTTAATGTGAACATTTTTGAAGTTTCTAAGTAAAACATGACCAAGAGAAGCGTTGGTGGGGTTTGTGTCTGTGTAGAACAAAGTGATGACAGTGTGACAGCAGAAGCCACTTAAAGGCATGGTGAGCAGCACGCTGCTGCTAAAGCCCCCCTCACACTCCGTCTGCCCTCAGAAGAGATGAGCTTTGGAAGACCTCCCGCCTCAGTCCAACAGGCCAAGCAAAATGCCAGTTGAGTATCAATTAGAAAGTGCCACCTCAGAGGCTTTAAAAATCACATTTAATTATATGATTCACTGCTTCTTCTTTAACATGCATTGAACAAAGTAGTAAATTAGAAAGAGAGCAGTTTTCCAAGATTCATTTGCTACATTAAAACTCTTCGGGAGTTGTTTATAAAAAATCTTCATCACAGATGATGGCTTCTGGCACTCGTGGGAACCGTGTAAGTACAGGATGGTAAGCTTCTTACCACAGTATCACTATTTTAGGAGCAAAACCAATGGCCTTAGTTTTCTGCAAATGTATTTCAAAAAAGTTGTAAGACTTTCCATTTATGAACCTGGCTGTCAATTCTCAATATACCCGTGAAAGATGATAGAACTTGGCTCTGATGGCTTAATTGGCGCTTACTTCAGTCTGGTGTTGACACACAATCACCTTTTCAACTGGTCAACAAGTACCAACTTTGGATTCACCAGGTGATGCCCAGTGGCTATGCTGTTATCAAAGGGAGGTGGATGAAGTCAATGCACAGGCTGCCTCATTCAGGGAATCAGACCAATCAGGACATCAGGAACAAAACAAACTCTTATAAATGGCATTGAATCATAATGCATATCTAACTTTCTCTCCCTCAGTTTTACTAGTGAAGGGCAGGATTAGCACTCAGAATTGAATACTTTGAGGTAACCAAGTCTGCGTGACTTAACTAAAGGTTCCTCAAAATGCAACTAAAGGTTCCTCAAAATGACCCAAAGAAATTCTTCTGTAGTCTTAAACCTCCCATTCCCTAAGTTATCTCCAGCTCAAAGACACTAGCAAAACAAAAGCAAAAACAAAAACAAAAACAAATGTCATTCCTTGGAATTACATTTCTCTACTACCAGAAGGAAGATCCAACTTAGATTATTTCTGGTCTATTTAATAAATATTTTTCAAGGTAAAAACATGACCACTAAAGCCATGATTGCCTCTCTTAAGCTGAATATATTTGCAGTTTCAATTCTCTATAAACCACTTAGAAATATGGAGAATACATGAAATAACAGAGCTTCCCAGAACATTCTGCAAGATTCCACTTTGTCTTTGTAGAAAACGTAGGTAGGGTGTGTAGATTTTCTGCAAAGCACTCTGAAAATTCCATAAATCCAATCCTGCAGGGATTTCACTTTTCTGTAGTCTTTCCACCGGACTTGAGTTCCTACCCCCTCTAAATATATGCTGCAATACCAACATTTCCATAGACAAAGCACTGCACACTAATAAAACACAATGCTGTTTACATACAGTGCAAATATATAACATATTTTTCACGTAGGTTATGAGCAATATTTTTAGATGGATGGAGCCTGCAGTGATATTAGTAACAAACTTCTACTGTAAATTAGTGGCCT
This sequence comes from Camelus bactrianus, assembly GCF_048773025.1. Taxonomy (NCBI): domain Eukaryota; kingdom Metazoa; phylum Chordata; class Mammalia; order Artiodactyla; family Camelidae; genus Camelus; species Camelus bactrianus. Next base: position 40,400,128 of record NC_133558.1, read on the forward strand.
AAATAGAAATTTATGTTCCATAAAACCCAGCACGAAACAATAAGTTAGAAATATTTAAATAACGTTTTACAGAGTGTTAAGCAGCAAGTACAACTGTGTCGGGCTGAGTCGGTTACCGAAAGGGAGAGCTGGGCACTGTCATAGAAAGGTGCCCAAGCAGCAAAAGACAACACCTTGGTCTTTTAAACAACTTAAAAAAAACTATGTATGACCTCAAGATTGCACCTGTCTAATAGCTCAAGGGTAGTCTCAATCTTGAAAACAAAGAATAACCATCTGGGCCAGGGATAAATTTTATAACCTCTATAGACACAAGGCCAAAAGGCACCTATATGAGATGGAATTTGGTTCATATTTTCATTAGTTTCCTAAAAATATGCTAGGTCTATAATGTGAAGAAATGAGATTATATCTAGGTTTGGCTTTCTAAGATCTTAATCCTGCTTAAATCATAATCAAGCCCATTCTTGCATTACTCACATTTCACAGGGCAGACTTTCTATTATTTCTCAGGAAAAAGCAGCTTCCAATTTAAATTTATCTCTGCAATTTTGTGAAATACCAAGACTAAACACTATACTCAAAATCTAACATTATAAGCCTGATACTATGGTTGGATCCCAGTGAGGATGTGAAAACACTCCTCAAATTTGTAATTTGTATTTTTTTTCCAGAATAATTGAAGTGGGAGTGGATGGAGGGATTAGGGCAGGGAACAAAGAGTAAAGTTCCAATGTTTTTTCTCCTCCAAACAGAACAGGAAGTGTCAGGGTTTCAGTAATGGGGGTGGCAGAACGTCGGGTCTTTAAGTAAGACTAAAATGATGGCTTTATTCTTTCTATTTTTTCATCTGCGATTTAGAAGGATAAAGGTAATAACTTTTTTTTAAAAGGCTTCAGGGCCTCAATTTAAAAAAAGTTCTCTGATTCATGAATAATAAAATAAAATAAATACACAACAGATCTGGAGTAAGGCTTTACTTTATTACGACAAGAGACTGGTGTTGGCATGCTGGATTCACCCAATGGGTTATCCCACTTACCCCACTTCCATCCTTAAATTCCACATGCCTAAAACTGGAGTCATCATTTCTCTCCTAATTTGATGTAGCCTAGCCATTTCTGTCAATGATACCGTTATCCTACCGACCATCTAGATTAAAGTCCTCATTCATCATGATTCCTTTCTCTTACCCTCAGAGCTAACATGGAAGCTCAGTAAGATTATAAACTCTAAGAAGCCTGGGGCTACATCTGTCTTACGTACTTTTCACTTATTCTTTCACCTCTACCATGTGACAAGGACGGTGACAGGGACTAGGGAAAAATGAACAAGACAGTCATGGTCCCTGCCACTACAAAGCTTACAGGTTAGTGGGGGATCATACGTTAAATAAACACACAAGTAAAAGTGCTTTAAAGAAAAAGACCTGGGTTCTACGTGATGACTCAGATAAGGGGTGGTGGTAGTCAGAAAGGATTCTCTCAGTCAGCGAAAACTGAGCCAAGACTAAAAGGCAAGTCTGGGGAAGCTGGGGGAAGCCTAGGGGAAGAGCAATCTGGGAAGAGAGGCAACATGTGGGAAAATCCTTGGGTAGGAAAGAACTTGGCACATTTAAGAAAATGCATTAAAAAAGGCCTGTAAGGCTGAAGGTAATATATGGACAGTACAGTGGCCATATTAAGATGTTGGATTTTTATCCTGGGTATAATGGGAACCCTACAGAGTTATGTGCACATACTAGGTGGAAAATAAAGTGGAACCAGAGTGTAAACAGGGTAACCAGTTAAGAGACCACTGCAGTAGTTACAGAGAACTGACAGGGACTTAAACTAATCCAAGCCAACCTCATTCCCAGGGTCTGATGAAGCTCCTGCCTTACATAAATGAACAAATCAGTAAACAGGTAACAGCGTCAGTCCTTACAGTCTTCTTCCAGGACGCTCCTACCTGTCCCAGGGTAGAGGCAGCCTCCAGTCTTTTTCTAAGGTACAATTGCACTTATTTTCTAAAGTCAAATGGTTAATCAACAGCATGATTAAAAACTTTAGCTGGTATCTAATGTCTACAATTTAAAGTTCAAACTCCTCAAATGCCACATAAAATTCTATATGAAAGGCGAAGTGTAATTTTTTTAAAATCTCAAATAATTACATAATTCATATATAAGAGTAAGTAAAAATTTATATGTAAGAATATTTATCACAGTACTATTTATAATATCAAAACAAAAACAACCTATATGTGCTTCAATATAGGAAAAGTCAAATTATGGGAATATCTATATAGTGAAATAACATACAGTGCTGAAAAACGTTTTCAAGGAATATTTAATAAAGTGGGAGAAAGCAATACAACACAAACAAAAATAGGAAATAAAACATATATAATATGAAGTTCATTTTTGAAAAGAATACACACACGTGACTAAAAAGAAATAGGTCAAGGTCAAAGTAGTGATCCATAGATTGTGAGGTTATGGGTGATTTTTTTACTTTTTTAATGTTTTTCTAGTTTCCCAACTTTCTTTAACAGTCGTATTTTTTTAATTCTTAGAAAAATCTCCTAGTAATGGCTACATTTAAAAGGAAGAACCTTCGGCCTAGCTCCTCACTGTGCCCCAATCACAGCTCATGAGTCTGTGATTCTGTTTCCCACGGGCCCGCCTGCACCCCTGCCTGCACACAGCACACTCCCGCTCTGCAGCTCTGCAGCTCTGCAGCTCTGCAGCTCTGCGGGCCTCCCTTAGTATCTCAACTCTTGCCCCAAACATTTACTACAGAGAGCACTTATCTGACATATAACTCATCATTTTCTTTTCTGTGCCTTTAGCTCTCACTTCTCTGTCAAATTAACTGTTTTCGTTTCTTCATCCTTCCCCCAGCACCAAGCACAGCATTCTCTATCGAGGCACGTAACATCTGCTGATTGCTCAGAATGAAGTTATTCTATACAGGGGCCACTACTCGGCCCTCAGAAAACAGGCGTGGCCATGATCTCCTGGGTCCCTGATACTTCTTGGCCAAAAACTGCTGCCATACTTCCCCCTTTGAATTACAGACAGGAAGGGCAGGGAAGAGACCTGAGACAGAGTCTAGCTCAAATATCAAAATTAATCAAAGAGAAAACTGAGTTCTAAAAGTACAGAGACACTCTCTGCAGGTCCCTGGGAGAGGCAGAGCCAGGCCTGGGGACGCAGTGGCTCACATTCAGTGGTCTTCTTCCCAGACCACTCTATGGCAATGACCTCTTCGCAGAATGTAAACTGGCAAACAAGTTTGGAAATGTCCATTTGATTTCTTGAATGTCCATTTGACAGGCTGGAGAAAATTAATTTGGAACTGCCATTGCGTTTTTCACTCTGTTTAATACAGATGTCGAATATCAAAGATTCATTGAAAGTAGTTTTAAAGCTTAACCATTAGGCACTTTAGAATTGTTTTCAAGGCAGCACAGCACAAAGGCCAGAATAATCTGTGCCTGAATTCCTCCCAGGGATATAAAATTAAAAGCATAATTCAGCATATATCTTTCCTCCTACGATGAATGAACGCAGGCCTGAGTGAAGCCAGGGTGTGTGATATGAGCTTATGAACCACCATGGAAAGGATGCTTTCAACCACTCCAGGAAGAAATATTAAAGTCGCCGATGAATAATTATTCTGATAAAGCACTAAGATCCTGTGAGGTTAGGCTATGATTTAAGCTGACAGCTTTGCTTATAAACACTGGTTCTAAAAAATACCGATTAATGATTCATTTGAATCCTTTTCTGCTCTGATACTGTCCAGATTCTGGCATTTCATGTCATGACATCGTCTTTTACCACATAAACTTCACTTTTATCAAGGCAAAGAGTAAAAAATACTTTCAAGTGAAAATAATACAAATAACAAAGGATCTATTTTACTGTTGTGAACTCTGACAATTTCCTCTCTGCATTAAAAAAGATAATAGGTGTCAAACCAGTTATTACAGCACATGACAGCTTCAGACTAGAGAGAGCATATCCAGCTCTATATTATCCAGTATGGACACACGGGAAAAGAGCAAACAGTTTTTCTAACAGATTTCTCTGCCTCAGTGCCAATATGGCAAATAATTGTATGAAATGTTATTACTCTACCTGACTTTCCCTTGGAGCTTTTAAATAGAAATTTTGTCAACTGATTTTTAAAATATGCATATGGAGTTGCAGGGTAGGGGCAGCAACACCACTCTGAAGGGCCCTGCCAATGACATGCAGGCTTAGGTGAGATGATGCCTGGGATGGGTGGGGCATTGACGATTAATAAGGGCTGAGGATGGGGGATACACGACAATGACAGATGTCTTTCCTAAAATGAAAGAGCCCCTGAAACGGCATGAAGTCCACCGAGGCAGAAGTTGGAGAAAGGAAAAGAGAAACCTTAACCTGTGCTTTCTTTCTCTAGTCATTGGGGATGACAGTCAAAATTAGAGGAGAGTACAGCAATTTAGAGGTAAAAGGAACAGAACAACATGAAGTTGTTGAAAGGTGGCAACATTTTTTAGAGATGGAGATCAATTCATTCCACCTAGCCTGTCTGTCAGCTCAACTGTCATAACAAAATACCACAGACTGAGTGGCTTAAACAAAATATTTGTTTCTCACAGGTCTGGAAGCTGGCACGTCCAAGACCAAGGTGCTAGCCAACCTGGTACAGGCAGCCTACCTTCTCGCCGTGTCCTCAAGTCACAAGGAGAAGAGCAGGGGTGCTGATTGCTGTTCTTTTTCTTATAAGGACACTAATTCCACCCTCATGATCTCTGCTAAACCAAATTGTCTCCAAAGCTCCCACTCCAAATACCATCACACTGGGGGTTAGGGCTTCAACAGACGAATTTTGGGAGGACACATTCAGTCCATAACTCAGCCTTTACCTAGTACCTACTATGTGCTGGATATAAGGTCTGAATAAATTGAATAGACATGCCAGGGGCAGAATCATGCTTATGATAAGATGCTCAGAAGCAAGACTGTATTTCCCTTTATACCCCCAAAAAAGCTTGTTTAGCGAAGTTATCTTTATCTGAAATGTCTTTAAAGCCCGTGCTTTGTATTGACGTCCACACTGCTTAGATAAGACCTACTTTAACTATTGCCAGTTCTCACATTTTACTGATCTACTAAGCAGTATCTATATTTGCTGATTTTATTTCCTGTCACCCTAATGTTATCATAACTTAATGCTATCAGGTTATAAGAAGGACTCAGTGCTGGTTATAGTTAAGAAAGCGAGGATGAAAGCAATACTAACTGGGGATACTTGTTTTTTGTAAAGCCTCGACAGGAGGTCTTCTTATCCTGGAGTCATTTAAGTTGACTCAAACCTGGCAAAGATGCTACAAATACATCAGGTAAAGACATTAGTAATCTTCTGTCAAAGCAGCCTGATATAGTGGAAACAGAATCCACTCAAGGTCTTCGGAGTCAGGCAAACCTACTTTTGAAATCTGGCCCCATCGTTTTTTTTTTGTTTTGTTTTGTTTTACAGTGTGACCTCTCTGACCTTCAACTTCTTCATCTGTAAAAATGAGAATACGCCTACTGCACAGGAATGCTGTGCAGGATTAAATGAGACGAAAGCATGTGCAAGTGCCTGAGAGGACGTATCCTGTGGTCAATATGCTGTTTCCTTTCTGTTCCTTCAAATGCCTTCTAGTAGGTAGGGGTCAGAGGTTCAGAAAGTTTATGACCAGTCTCTGCCTGAGTGTGTGTGTATGTATGAGAGGGGCTGTGTGCAGAGGAAGGTTATATGTTTGTGAGTACTGTGCTTTCATGAGCCTGACCATCTTTAGAATATTTTGTGTTTACTTTATTGATTTGAATACCATATTAATTTACCCACATATATCATCTGACACCTCCATTTACTGGTCTTTTAGGCATCTCCAGGCATGTGGGTGCTTGATAAATAGTCTATTAGTATGATTTGACTATCTCTATCCACTCTCCCTTTTTTTTTTTTTTTAAGAGAATTCCATGGCTGGCAGTGAGGATGGCTCCAAATCTCATCATTCATTTACAACCACTTTCTCCCCTCTCTGCATCACTGAATCTGACTCTGTTCATTCCCATACTCTGCTTAAAGGACCACCTTTGGTCTCCCTTCACTGAGCAGAAATATGGACAGGCAGACAAAGCAGAAGACTAAGGAAGGGAAGAAATGTGGGCCCCTTAGCTCCTGGATGGGCTCTGACCTCTTCACTCACCTTCCAACCGTGTGAATCTATTTCAGCAACTGCAGAGAAAGGCTGAGGAATCCTGATTTCCTTGAAGAAGGGAATGAACAATCAATAGACTACAAATCGGAGGAGACTTTGGAAATTACAAGAGACGTTGCTACTATATAATGACTAAGTTGCCTTGGTATGTCTCGTGGGCTAAAATTCCATTTCGTTTTCATCATACATAAAACCAAAATTATAGCTCCAAGAAGAGCTACAAGTTGTGTTCCCTTTGGTCTATCTGAGATCCCAAATAGTATCACATTCTACCTGAAGATGTGCCCCTGAAATAAACTGACAATGCTTCAACTATCTTGGCTGCAGGCAAAGACAAAATAAGAGTCTCAGGAGTTCTCAAAAAGCTCGAAAAGTTCTCTCCAAACTATGTTGTTACCAGATGGAAACTATAAGAACACAACCAAAACTATGAGTAGAGATTTCCCTGGGCTTTGTTCTGGCTATAAGATAGTTTCCAAATATGCAATGAGAGGTAAGTAGAAGCTGACAGGGGCCCAGTGTGGAACACACCAACATGATCATCGTTCAGACACACAACCCAATCAGCCCCCACCCTATCCCATCCCAGCTTCCCATACACGCAGGATTACCCAAACTCTAGTTAACCTAGCAACGACCTTCCTATTTCAGTTTATCTGACAACTTACAGTGTAATGGGAAAAAATGGAAAGATAGAAAGGAGAGAGTATAAAACGAATACTGTCCTTCATGTTAGTAAAAACATCAATTGCTTATATGACAAATGTGAGGCAGTGATTAAGCTGACAGTCCAATGGCAAAATTATTAAAATCTTTAGCGAAAAAAAATCACACTTCTTCACAATTTCCCAGCATTTTAATAGCCCAGTCAAGACCTGAATCATTACTGTAGAAGAAAAGACTCCCTTTCTGGACCGCATCTGTGTGTCTGGGCCACGGATGCTACATTACTGCTCGATCAACACATCCTGGAACAAGAATTTTCCTTCCCAAATCCAAACTTATTCAAAATCCTCCTGGGAAAGTAAACTAACACATAGGCATCTCCTGTGGTGTAAAAATTCTCTTCTCTTATGGCAGTTGCCTTATGCTTAAACTCAAAAATGCCTTTCCACTTGTATCAGCTTCTCTCAGATAAAAGGAAGACAGAAGCCAATGGCCCCTTGAGTAAAATCCCATTGAGCAGGGAGAGGCAGAATAGAAAGATTTAATTCTAACATGAGGGGACCCCATGATGATCAGAAAGGGAGAGAAGGGTTACGGCACATAATCCGGGAGATTCAAGTACAGTTAGAGATAAATAGTTTCCCAAGGTGTGCAAGAATCTAGCTTTCTTTAAGGAGACAACCATGGCTTCATGTAATTCAAATTAATTCCTTTCTGTGGCACAGGGAACTATATTCAATATCTTGTAGTAACTTATGGTTTAAAAGAATACGAAAATGAATATATGTATGTTCATGTATGACTGAAGAACTGTGCTGTACACCAGAAATTGACACAATACTGTAAACTGACTATACTTCAATAAAAATATATTTTAAAAATTCCTTTCTGAATGAAAGCTGAGTAACAAAGACAGAACTTGGCGAGGTGGCATAGCACAGTGAGGGAATATGGAATTATATTCCCAGTTGATACCTGGTGAGATGTGAGGTCTGGTCAGCTCAACGTAAAATAAAATGAGGCTGCACGACGGAAAGCGTTTTGAAAAGTCCATGGGAAAGATGAAGGTAGCATCTTAATGAATCTGGAGAGAATGAACTCTGTGGGGTGGGCTGCTCTGATTGTGACCTTTCTCTGGCTGACAGCCTGGGAAGCGAAGAGACAGGATGGAGAGGCCAGCACCTGCCTCCTTCCCCCACAAGGAGGATGGCAGCATCATTTGCCAGCACCTGGAAGCTGAGAGAGCGCGCCAGCCTGATGTGGAGACTGCCCATCCATTTCAGGCAAGAGAGTGAAAAGTGAGAGAGAGAAAGCTCCCAGTACCAACAGTGGTGACCTGGGGTCATGCGGCAAGGAGTTATAAAGGCATAAAAGCTTCCTTTATTCAGATGGTGCCTTTCAGGGCAACTCATTTCCTGATACTTAATGCAGGCAGTGAGAAGAACAGTGGGGTTGGCTATAACTTACAGTACGTCACACAAATCCGGAGTGCCCACGGAACATTAATTTCAGGGCACACACTGAGATTACGCTCTTACAACCAGCCTCTTTGCCAGGGGCAGCTTGTAGCTCAGAAAGTCATGCTTCATTTAGGATGTGCTGTATAATTTTGAAGGGGAACGTTAACTATTTTGTTTTGTTGTGTCTTTTCCCCCAATCCAAGCAGAAAGCATTTGGGAAAGAGCTACATATGCTTAACACATTTTCTATAAAGTTGTTCTCGTTCACGTTGGCAGACACCTGTTTAGGTCACGTCTCTTGCACATCTACTCTTGTTCTAAACACACAACTTCCCCTGCTACTGAGATCCCCACAAGCAAACTGACCTTACTGGGATGTGCTCTTCTCCTGTGAGTTTGGGTCTCAAGTTTCTCCTGAACCTAGAGCTGTGCCTTCTACCACAGCATACCAGACACTAACTCATCCCTACTCAAAGGGACTGTTAAAAATCCTACCTTCTTCCAAGTGGTAGTGAGGTGGTCCCTGTTTCTTACCTTTAGCTACTCCTCAAGCTCTGGTAATCAGTAACCATTCAACTTTAAAAAGAGAAACCATATTAATTTTTCTAAGTAATGCAAACATTTGATTTGATTCATGCTCTCAAGTTACTTTCCTTTCTACCACATATTTGTGTAGCTGTTACATGAGTCCTTTGTACTGAGGTAGCTGTCATTCCTTCAACTCAGTTCCTGCCAAACTGAGCTATGTCTGGAGATACGAAGATAACTGCTCTTGTTGAAGAGATGCCAGTTTAGTGGGAAAGACAGACATGTAAACAGATCTGCATGTGAGATACATGGCTTGCAGAGGGAGAAAAATATATACTGCACAAATAAATCAGTGCAACAGCACAAAAAGATCTAGAGGGTCATAATATACCACAAAGATCCAGTGAAATGCAAGGACTGTGAACATGAAGGTAATACTTGGATTTCTATCTCATTCAGTCTACATACTCTGCCTTTCTATCTGCTGCAGGGTTAGCCTCGTCCCTACCTGAAGGCAACCTTCCACTTGAGCCCCCGGGGCCAGTCCCTCTCTCATATGAGGGACATGGCCTTGCAAAGATCCACTCTTCTGCACAAATCCTCCCTTCCTGCAAAGTCAATCCCATGTGCATAGGCGCTTACCTTAACATTATCCTCCCTTGACCTTGAGTGCCCTCTAAGCCTCTTTGCCTTTTTTCTGCTTCCCTTCCAAGCAATACTACTCTCACCTTCTACGTTTATTGCTCTCCCATTTACCTCACCCTCCATTCTCTCCTCCTACTACTCCACTAAATCGGCTCTTAGCAAGGTCACCAATAAGCTCCATCTTGCCAGATGCATTAGTCACCTCCTGTCCTTCCCTGTCTTGTGTAGCACGTGCTGCCCCCTCTCGTCTCCCTACTCCCATATTGAAAGACACTCTCCCTGTTTCCTTCCTGTCTCACTGGCAGCTCCTTCCCAGTTTTCTCTATTTGCTTTTTCTTGCCTGCTTAATCCCCATCTCCCCATAGCGCATACACACAGCAGCTAGAGTGATCTTTCAAAAATACAAACCAAGTTATTTCATTTCCTGATTTAAACCCTCCAATGGCTTCCCATCATTCTTAGAATAAAGTCCATACAAGAAAGTCCTGTAGTTCCTGGCTCCTGCCTACTTCTCTGCCCTCATTTCTAGCCACACCTTCTCCCAACACCCCGCAGACTGTCCACCACCAGGTTTTAGACTTACATTACCTTTTTCCTGTTCCTCAAACACCCCACTTCACAGCCTTCACCACTGCTGTTCACTAGCCTAGAACACTCTTCTCTGAGCTCTCTGCATGACCAACCTCTGATAATTCAAGTCTCAGCTCCACTGACTTGCTCACAAGTGGCCTTTCCTGATCCTCCTGCCCTAGTGTCCCTTCCCTAAACTCAGTCACCTGCCAGCTCACCACCCCTCTCCAATTTCTTCAAACACTACGGCAAGTGTCGTATTTTTCTTCACATCTCACCTGTCTACCTCTCCTGCTGGAACCCAACCCCAACAAGAGCAGGGACTCGGTTTTGCTCACACTGTGTATCCAGCTCCACGCACAGTGCTCAGTACACAGTAGGCACCCTATAAATATTTACTGAATCGAAGAATGAAACGATGATGAAATCCCTGTTTAGGACACTGTGTTGAGTTCTATGTGCTTCAACTCCAAGAAAGGCACAGGAAGGATAAAGCTGAAGCATAAAAGTAACTAGTGCATAGGGATATCAGACTTATGGCAAAAGGTTAACAGAAATAGAATTAATGAGGAAATATTTTATTTTCATTCTTCAAGGGATCATTACAAGGTTTTTTTTTTTTTTTAACGTCTAATGAGGATTAAATAAAAGGAAATGGACTACACATTCAGTAGATTGAGTTTAAGTTCTGGAATAGATGAAATGTGGGTTAGTGATGGCCACACTTACTGAGACTGACTACTATTTAAGATTATAATTAGTTCCTGAAGAAAGCACTGGTTATGCTTTTTTAAAAAAGGATAATAATAATCCTGTATCAACTGAGTGCCTCTTTTGTGCCAAGAGCTGTGCCAAGACTGTGTTACAAGTCTGATCTCCTTTGACACTTGTAACAACCCTATGAAGAGATACGTAGTACTACTGCCCTCATTTCAGAGATGAGAAGACTGAAGCTTGGCACAGCTAACTAACTTGAAAAGGCCACACAACTGATAAATGACCAAGTTGGGACCAAACTCAGATCTGTTTGACTATAAAATCTGTGTTCCAGACCACTATGTTTAGAAGGGAGAATGTAAAGCACTGGCTATAGCCCTGCTAAAAGCATGAGGGTTAGTTTTGTTTTGTTTTGTTTTTTAATCTTAGGATTCTAAAATATTTTCAGGGATATAAAGAACATGCTATAAAGAACAATGTGAAACAGTCCCATAATACAGATCGTATATCTGAGCTTTTGGTTACCCACACATTTTATGAACTGGATAAAATAATGTGCTTTTGGTTACCCATTATATAAATTCTCTCCTTTCATCCTGAAGGAGTACTTTATTTATAGTTTGAAGAACTGTCTTAGAAATACGAGAAAAGAAAATCAAGTTTGCAAGTATCAACAGGTATGACAAAATAATTTCTCTTTCCTCTAAAGTTATGAACAGAGGTCGCAGATTATGGCCTGCGAGCTAAGAATGAATTTTGCGTCTTTAAAAAGGGTTGTTTAAAGGAAAAAAAGGAGACGAAGAACATGCATGGAGACTGTGTGGTTCATAAAGCCTAAAGTACTCACTCCCTGGTCCTTTACAAAAAAGTTTGCTGACCCCTGGTCTAGAACTTAAAAATGGATGCAAAAGGATGAAATAGCTGTAATTGAGAATAAAATACCTGCTAAGAAAAAGCAACCCCCTAGAGGTTCAGAAAGTATCTTTAGAGGGTTTGTTTGACCATGGGCAACAAAACTTCCCAGAGTCAGATTACAAAGTGCATTTGGTCTCTCAGCTTAGGATCAATGAAATAATATAAGGGGGCATAAACAGGAAAGGAGAGTGCTAAAGAGCTTGGGGAAAGAGCGGAATGATCCAGTTTTAGACCTGCAGGGGGGCTTATAGGTAGTAGGAATCAACACCTTCACTCAGTAAGTGAAGAAGCCCCCCAGGGGCTGGGCAGTGGCTCCTTCACACAGCATAGGTAGGTCCTGGCTCTCTGCATCACGTGGCCTTTGCTACAGAGACACGCTCTGCAAAGTGAGGAGCAGGAGACAGCTTTTTAAAAGGTCAGACAAGAACCAGCAGATCTGCAAAGAACAGGTGATCTGAAAATGAGGTCTCAAAGTCCTCTTATAAAAAATGTTTTTCTTTTTTTAATTTCAAAAATAACACATTGACTACAGAAATGCAAAAACTTTAAAGAAAAGAATAACCATTCATAACCCCTCTATTCAATGATAAATATTTTTAAACATTTGGTGTATCACCTTACAGCTTTTTAAAAAATGCATATATATACATAGATCATTTTAAAAATTAGAATATTATTTATTTTAGCACCTTTTTTGCTCCCACTTAACTTGTTACAAGTCAACTTGTGAGCATTTTTATATCATATAAAATTCTCCTAAGAGTTTTGATAGTTGTCTAATTCCACTGTATGTATGTATCATAACTGTTATAACTAAACAATCCTTCCAGAACCAACATGTATGAGAAAATATTTTACCTCACCCTTGTCAACATGACCATGAGCATAATTCAGAATAGTCTCCCATTTTGATAATCACAAAATGGTTTCTTTCTGTTTGACGAGGTTGATTTTTTTTTTTTTTTTTTGCATGGCCATTTATTTATTTGCCTTCTGTGAATCCTCTGTTCCCACTGTCACGTGTTCTGTTTCCAGTTTTCTTCTGGGGCACTCATCTGATTCTTTTAAGAGTGAAATACTAAATATTCTAACCTTTTTTTCTGATATAAAATTTGTATTTTTTCCACTTTGCCATTTGCCTTTTAATTTTGTTTTTAATTTCAGAAACGTAGCATTTCTGTCTAGTAAAATCCCCTGTGTTTTGTTCTTTGTGATTTTGATAAAGAGCAGCAGTAGCCCAAAGTCGATGTGGGGCCATGTAAGGGACGGCTAAGGATCTACCTGTCTCAAAGCAGTGGCCAGTGTAAGTCTCCCAAACCAGCGCAGCCTGCAGAGGCTGTGCCCAGCGGGGACCAGGTGGACAGAATGCGCAGGGGGAAGGCCACGGGCTGGACCGAGCCATGAGACCAGGCTGCCAGTCCCGGGCTTGCTGCGCGCTTGCTGCGCACTTGCTGCGTGTGCTTAGACGAGACCCAGTCTGTCCGAGTGCCACAGACCCCGCCTGCAAAACGAGAGGTGTGGACACTGCGACCTCAGAAGATATGGCCAGTTCCAAGGTTCCTGCTTATTTGACATGTGAAAGGAGGAGACTCAGCATTAGATGTTGAGGGCTAGTTAGAATCCACACCCTAGAGAGACCTGTCAATGAGGAGAGTGAAAAGGTGAGAGACGGCGGCGAAAGGGAACACCTGACAGGAGAGGACTATCGCCCTCTCGGTGTGTGTCATGTCAGTTACAGAAATTCTTTCAAGAAGTCAGCACGATCCATGGGGTCAGAGGCAGAGGAAACCAAAGCTGAAAAGGGCTCAACATGAGTGCATAGCTCTTTCCCAGAGGAGTCACCAGGTAACCTGGCTGCAGTTTCCTCTGAGTCAGCTGGGGACTGTGAATGCTGGATGTGGGCACAAAAGCCAGAAGGAAAAAAAAAACCCAAAGGGACTGGGATGAGAAAAGGTGGTCAACATTGTGAGGTGAAAGAGAGAGGAGGTGTTAGGAGGGTCTCACTAAGAGAGCTCTCTGAGGTCAGGCTTGGATTGGATCATCAAGAAGGGACAAGAGGCTGAAACTCAAGCATCTGAGAAGAAATGGTCTCAAGAACAGGCGGGGAGGGTTGTAGTGGAGATGAAAGTGTTGTCGCCTGTCCCTGTGAAGGAACCGCAAACGCAGTATTGGGAAAAATAATACATGCCCTGAAGTATTACGATGCTGGCAGGAAAGACAGAGTGTTGGTTACATAACGGCAGGGCTGTGGGGGGGACCAACAAAGCCCGGAGGCCAAGTCACATAACACACGAGAAGTCACACTAAGTGAAAGCCCTTACCTTTATGTGGTAACTAACTAACTAACTGACTAGTATTTATTCATGGGTCCGTAACAAATATTCTTTCTTGCGTAACATTAAGTGATAATATTGGTTTGTTTCCTTCACTGTATTGCTACTTTAGTAGTTATTTATCTTTTTCATCTTAGCACTGATTGAAACATAAAACGTCTAGGAAATATGTCCTACTTTATGGTTTAATTTAATCTTAGCAGTCAAACACTGATAATACTGCATCTCTTAAAGAAATCAGCCTATCTGTTATCGTACACCAATAAGTACTTTAAAGAGAGAAAAAAAAAGAACCTCATTCTCAAGTTGAGAAGAGAAGTTGCAAAGCTAGGAGGCAACAAAAGAAGAGAAACAAACCTTGATCCCCGACCTGGCTGAAGGAGGCTTCTTAAGAAAATTAAAGAGCTACTTCCCTGTGTTTCAATGATAAAGGATGCCTCACTCACCTGTTTACTTTCCTCTTCAAGCCTGTTTATTGTCTTCCATGTAAAGAAGAAGAAAAGAGTCACTTCCCCCTTCTAAAAACACAGAAGGTAAAAACTATACTGTAAATATAGGCTCAAAATTCTCAGTAAATTAAAACTCCATTATTGTTCAAACTCTGTCTTGAACAAAGCTGGAAAAAGACTAACCAGATCCCATTTTACAGATGAGAAAACTGACACAGAAATAGCCTAAGCAAGTCAAGAACACACAGGGAAACAATGGTCAGCCTTCCAGCGCAGGCCTCTCCTGGGATCTCTGTTCACAGTTCCCCGTCGTTCAGGGTTCACAGCAGCCTTCAAAGGAGGAAGGGAGGGGAGGAAAAGAGCAGGAAACAGCTCAGCCCCAGCCTTACACCATACTGCTGCGATCGTGAAAAAGTAATTTTAATTTCGGGGTAGCTCTGTTTTCTTCACTATAAAATGGGGTTGATATTTACATCTATTCCCTAATACAATGTTTGGAAGGATCAAATGGAGAGAAAGGTTATAAAGTACTGAACATTCTTGTCATTTATGGATTTAAGAGAATGATGCAACGAAAATAATAATTTTAAAACTTACGTCACTGTCATTCATTAATTTCGTAAGTTCATCTCCTAGAACTGCTATATAGCATATTTTTAAGAATAGGCATTTTTTTTGTTTTAATTATTTTGTTTTGCCCAACTGAGGTAACTAGTATGTATGTATACAAGCATATACACACACAATGTTGAAAACATATATATAGATTTACATCTATGTGTATATAAAACAGACATATATAATGTTTAAATTTATGATAAGGAAAATTACAGTGTTACACAAATATAAATTCTTTTAAAAATTGTTGGTATACAAATAAATCAGACCCAATGTGCATTTTGCTAATGAAATTAAATAAGACTACATTTTGCTCATGAAATTAAATTTAAACTTTCAAGTAAAGATTTTATACACAAAATAAAATAGTGTCACTGCATATAAAGGATTACATGATGATATAAATACTGTGAGAAGGAATTGACAAATTCTGTTTATAGGGTTTTTTTTAAACCAAAACAACATTTTTTTCCCCAAGACAACAATTCTTATCTAGAATTTAACCTAAAAATAATGAGATGCTTCTGCATTTTTAACCCTTAAAAAATTGCCCAGGTTGCAGGCAAAACTTCCACAGAGTTTAGAATAACAACAAAGCATGCGGTGACCTAACAATTACTTTGAATAAAGAACATACATCAACAACCACAACGGGTAAAACTGTTCCTTCCTCCAGTATCCTGGAGGAGCAACGCTTAACGAGAAAGAATTATTCATGCCTACAAGCAGAGAACTGTAATGGGCAGTTTTAATATAACACATCACAGCAGGACAGGCAAGCTGCCAGAAAGGTGTTACCTGGTTTTGACTTATACTCATCTGATTTCCAAGACTAGACTAAAGCTTTGAAAACAGCAGGGGCTTTTGGGTTTGTTTTTCGTTATTACAGAGAGTCAGTGGCAACAATAGCTGTGTTGATGGGGTCTTCAGGCAGGAATACTGAGGTTCCACCATTTCCTGCTGAAAATGAGTTCTCACTGACTGCCGGGACTAGTGATCTCAACACATGCTTCCATTTTTCTCCCTCTTTTAAAGTGCTATAGGAATTCTGTGATTTCAATCATTACTACATTCATTTTGGAACAACAAAATACTAGGAAGCTCCTATAATAATGCATTGCAAAGACAAGTTTTCGGAGGGAAAACAATCTACAGTTCATCAGTTTTGCTACCAACTGTGACAGTTGGTATACTGAAATCAAATTAACTGCAGAACTAGCAGGGAGAGGGTAGACTGTGTTGGGGGCAGTGAGGAGGGCTGAGGGGAGATGAGCACTGAACTGAGATCAGCCTGGGCCAGAGGGAAACTTACAGTCTGATCATGCAACAAAGAGGGTAATTGGTTTTAGTGTTCTTAACTTCAATTAGTCACATTAATTAATGCTAAAAACAATGTTAGCAGTATATTATTTTCATCTAGTTAAATAAAGGATTATACACATTTGAGTAAATTACACAGCATTAAACATTTAAATAACTTGAAATGAAGCCATTACTGTCATTCAAACAAGTTTCTACAGCTAAAGGCTGAATGTTAAGTATGAACTGATTTGGCATTACAAGAATATAAATCCTTTATCTTTCAGTGAGAAGAACAAATGAAGAGATTTGATGACTTCTGACTTGAGTAAGTGGTTTGCAGTAGAACAGCGCCCTCCCGTGGTCAAAGGCTCAAATTTCCTTTACCAAATTTAAAGTTTGTTTTTTTTTTAAATCCAATTTGTCCCTAAGAAATGTTCTAAGGGGGGGGGAAGCAAAGTAAAAGCAAAACCTACATGGACAGACACGGTTGCAATGATAAGTGAACTGTTTTCTATAAGCCTATAATGATAGCTGGGATGTTAGCACTAGAATGGTATTAATTTTTATGTGTGAAAATCTAAGCTCTAGAGTGAGATTATAAACATTATGGAACCCTATTTTGTCTGTTATACAATTATAGTGAGTACATACAGCAAGTTCAAAATTACAGAAATGCCTTTTACTCATTTTTCCCTGTATGTGAACATTTCTGTTTTTAAATAACAGTATAAAAGGGTCATTGTATATATATATATATTTTTTTTATCATTACAATGGATGAAAGGGATCCAAAGTTAAGGGCTCCAAATATTATTCTGAAGAAGTAGGGAGATATTTACCCTTACAGGTTATCAAAAAAGCTCCCTTAGGCCAATCTATAATACTTCCATTCTTGAAAAGACATTGATTTCTCATATGGAAAGGGATTATAATTCTATTTATAACACCTGAAAACATGAGTTAAATGATTATAATCTTCTTGGTTTTCTACTCTGTCAATTGCAAGGTATGAAAGCACTGCCCCAGACTCTACAGCAAATAGTTACTAGATAGAATAAGGTAGTTATTTTCAAAAGAATAATAATGATTATCTAATTTTTTTTTCTTCTTCTGCCTCTCTGCAAAGCAAAAAGTTTTGAACCTATTTTTGAAAGGATTGTTCATTTCATTAGAACCAAAAAAGCAACTCAGGTAGTAGAGAGAAATGACTTTGGGTTTGGGATTTTGACTTCACCACTACAGAGTAATAAAGGAAAATATCTCTGTGCCTTAGCTTCTTCTCTACAAAATGGAGATAACTGTTACCATCTCATGGGAACCTTGTGAGGAGTCAGCATAAGATGCAAGCAGAATACTCAGCCCAGTGCCTTGCACTCTAGCAGATCCTCAAGGAATGCCATTCCCATCTCTGAAAGAATGCAGAAGACCTATTCTCTCTAGGAGGACTAGAACCAGGGTTAGGAGATACAGAGTCACATGGACGAATCAATAAAACCCAATTTGACCACGCAGGTAGATTTGAAGGTGGTTAGGACAGCAAAGAGGAGGAGGAACAACAGAGCCCCACAGGGATGGTGGCTGAGAGACCATCTCAGGGGTGTGCTCGTGAATAAGAATGTCTTACTTATCCCATCTTAATTACTTTCATCTGTTTCTCTCTTCATAGTGAAGTACTTAAAGCAATGAGGTGGTGGGAGATGGTATGGGAGAGATACTAAATCTTTTCCAGAGAAGATGAGTGCATGTGTGGTCTGAACATGCATTTTCAGAATCATAATAAAATAGACTATATTTGCAAAGTAGGCTCCCAGCCCTTTGTGATCATGAAAACAAAGCAGTTGAACAGGCTTGATGTGAAAGTGATCTATGCTGTATTCTGTCACTAGCAAGAGCAGGAAAAATGCTTGTGGCAAGCAAACAGAGCCCACTTTCACACTGATCTCATGTGACTAAAGTTAAAAAAAAAAAAGAAGACATTCTTCTAAGACTGCCATGGCCTTGATTCTTTTGTTACAATTCTTACTTTTTAATGGATATTTTAAATAATATTAATGGCAGTGTAAGATTTCTGAATACATCAAAAAGGGCATGCATGAGCTTTAAAATGTTGAGAAACATTTTTTTAAAGATGCAAATCAGCTTCAGAAAATGAGAGGGTAAATGGGAGAAAGGGATCAAGGGACAACTTAAAATTCGGGCTTTAGGCTAATGGTCACGCCAATTAAAATGCAAATGGATAAGGCGCCGAGCTTTTGCCAGCTTGCCAAGCACCCGGATGACTTACTAGTGGCAACAGCCATTATGCCTTCCCCTTCTGCATCAGTGTCCTAAACAATGACCTGAAAGCTTAGGACAGTTGATGCCAGTCCCCAAAGTGGGCAGGGCCTAGCAACACAGACACACACTCTAAGATCCAACCTGAGGGCGGAAACTTTCAACCAGGACAGCAAAGGTCCCTCCGATCAACATGGGATATCTCACAACACAGAGCTAGGACTATCTAGCAAGCAAATGACAGATGGGTCTAGATGCATAAGGTAAAGGACAGAATTGGTTTTGGTGACTCTCTGAATATTCATAGAATCTATAAAAGTCCAATCCTTTTAAGATGCAGTCTGTTAGAAATGAATATGCAACTGTACCAAATAAAAACACTGTATTGCTCAAAATGGACACATGGAGGGAACTTTTCCCACCTCCCATTGCTGTCATATACAATTTCTGGATAAAGTATTATCTGAACTTTGTATTGATTTGTGATTTATATTCTCTAATGCAGGCCCCAAATTATGAGGTTTTCAAACTGCATTCCCTGTTTTATCATTTCACCCATCACAGAAGAGACGACATTCAGTAAGATATTTCCTAAGGACAGTGTTAGACTGGCTTGCTCTTCAAAATGGTCAGGATTCCTGAACCTCACATGGCAGCAGCATGGGATTCCCTTCTTCAAGTTTCCCAGTTCATTACGTAGAAAGAAAGAAGGAGAGAGAGGGATGGAGGGGAAGGGAAGGAGAAAGCAGGGGAGAGGAAAAGAATAACATATTCAGTAAGAAAGAACTACTATCACAATGACTCAGATCTGTTACAATGAAAACAATCACCTGCTAGAGGATCTCCAAACCTTGTTGTTATAAAACTCCAACCAACTAGCTGAGCAACCACTAAACAAACCACTAGAGCAAGCAAAGGCTTCAGACCTGGCTCTTCTCTCAAGTCCTTGGCAGGGTGGAAGGTATTTTTTCAAGTCTTAAACAAGTTTGGTTAGAGTCAAACTGTAAGCAACCAAGCGAGAGGCAATAGCCAGGTTTATAGAAAGAGGCAGTCAACGAGGATAACCTGCGTCAGGTATGCTGAAAACAAATGGATTTGAGGCTGAGGTGTCCCTTAGTCTTAACAGTGCTGTTTTGAAATTTTGTTGGCTCTACAGGAACACTGATATGAAGTTACTTTCATATTACTATAAATCTTCAGTAAGATCAACATTGGAGTGGCTCCCAACATAGTATGAAAGACAGAAATCTGGTCATTTATAAGGGTGGTCTACTGTATGAATTTGGCTGCCTCGGGCACCTATAACATCCAAAACCAAATTCAGCCTATCCCAGTTTTTTCCACAAGGAGGTTTTTGCAGAACTCACATGAGGTATTAAGGACCAGTCACAATACCAGAACTAGTCTGTCATCCACACTCCATATTCATGGAGAAGAGAATGCTACGCATACTTCTAAATAGCAGATTGTGCTAAATAGGTCTGGGGAACATAAGCTGAATTTCTGTCATTATTTAGAGTCACATATATTTCAAAATGTGTATGGCTCTATTTTGTTCTATTATCTAGCAACTGACCCCCCCCAAAAAAGTACAGCACAGGAAGCAACCGCAAAGGTTAGAAGGGGTGTGGCGGCCAGGAAGGGCCATACACCCATCTGCTCGCAGCCCGTGGCCTGAGCTAGTCGCAGCAGCAGACCCTGGGTCATGTGAGGGGACACGGAACACAGCTGATGAGCACCGCAGCTTCTGCACAGCACCCGATTTTCTACATCTTTGATCCTAAAACTCAAGAAGCCCCACATCATTCCTCTTGCAAGCTTTACTCTCGGTCCATAATAAGGATTCCTATCTATTGTCTCCTTTAGTAATTTTCTCCCATCACTATACTGGGCCAGTTCTTGGCTTCATGTTGATTTTCTCACAAAACCAAATCCAAAACGGATGGGACCCTAAGGATACAAATTCCACAGAACAAAAACCTGTACAGTCAAGTTAAGCCCCCACACGTTTTCCTCCATACCAACTATGTTCCACATTTTTAAAAACACACACACGCTAATGAACGATCTAGCATGTTTGGAATCTAAACAATGCGTGTCAGCAACGGCCAGAGATTCATCTCTTACACTCGGCCCTCTGCCGAGCTTATTTTCTGTCAGCTTTCTTATTTTCTCTTTAATTTTGCTAAGTGAACACTATTTTGACAAGGGGTTAAACAATACACAAAAAGCAGACAGCAAATATTAACGAATTAAAGCACTTCCGTCTCATCCCCCTCAGAGCACTGTGCCAAGTTCCGCGCGCTCCACGCTGCGGTCTCAGGAAACACTGCGCCCAGGGACCGCCTGCTCTGCGCTCAGCGCACAAATCACTTTGACTGTGATCATGCGCATTTATCTTTATTTTTAAAATCTCCTCATTGTTGCCAATGGCACTTGAACATTATTATTACTAATCCAGCTACTCCTAATAATAGTATTTAAGTAACTTGTCATCTTGGGACCTTTATAGACAATAGCTAATTAATTGTCAAGCATTTAATGTAACAGGATTCTAATCTCCAACCTCTGAAGCAGGGTATTTTTTTGTTATAATGGTAAAACTTTTGTTTGAATTGCTTACTTATGCAATATATATTCTCTATCACCTCAATCCTAATTTTTACATCTACTTTGTAAGTAAAATAATCACATGCTGAAAGACACAGACAGTACTTCTCACAAACAGTAATGAATCTCCTGCGAGTCCTTTTATTCGCACTACAATAGACTCTATATTACCATGCAGAGAAAAACAAAACAAAACACCATAGATCACTTCCCTTGTTTGCAGGATATGCTCACAGGACTCTGACAGGAACAAGAACCTGAAGGTGCAGCATGCTTTGTCTCAGGAGTGTGAGCAAATACAAGACTCTGCTGACATCTTGTTCCTGCTTTCAGACAACCAGGTATGCTACCTATGAACTGTCAGAACAGCTAAATAAGTTTTCCTGTCTAAATGTGCCCACATTCTTTTCGGGGACCTCATCTTAAGCTGAAGTCCCTATCTTAGTTGAACACTGTGGTAACAATTTCTTGACTTGCAATAGTCATTTCAAATAAATATTTAAAAGGTGTAAACACCACCAGTTTTATCTGCTAACCTTCCCCTCACATACATACCATACCTACTTTCCATGTGACAATGCAAATGGTCTGAAGCCTACAGAAAACAGAAAGGTGTCAAAGAAAGAGAGATAGAATCCCTTTCTTGGGCCTTTAATGAGGTCTCCAGAGCCACAGGCAAACCAATAACAAATTGTACTTTCCACATATTGGGGAGGAGAGAAAAAAGAAAAAAGGCAAGGAGGGGGGTGAGCTTGTCATCTAAAATTAATAGAACTTAGCCATGCCAAGAAAACACTGGTAATAAACCCTCCCCATCTAAATTAGGGGTTTCATACCATGAAAAATAAATTTATGGCAGTAATTTCATCTGGGTTTTTCAGGAAGTGCTTGCTGATTTTCTCGTGCTCAGTAGAAAAATCCCCAAGGAGCAATACAGCCTGCAATAAGGCAGACTTCTAAAAAGATACCATTTAATTTCTCACTCCTCCCCTTGCACTATTACCACACTTCCACTTTTTCTCTAACTCAGTATTAACTCTCTCAACACAGTCCTCTTCCATTAGCTCTCAGCAGCATCTCACAGGGCAGGGGAGACGGGCTCAATCTGCAAGTGCCCGTCCACTGCTTTTGGCAAGACAAGTGCAGGTGAAGAGAACCAGAAGGCCCAGAAGCACAGGTATCTATCTGTCTTTGGCTTTTCTTTATGACACCCAGCCACCTTAATTGAAGGCACCAAATATCTTGATGGCTTCAAAACAACTCTATCACGCAGCACCTTTAAGACTGGTGACAAGAAGTGATGAATGACTTGTGAGGGGGGAAAAATCGCACACAGAACATGGTCTCCAGCCCATGGAGCATATGTGGCGGGGGCAGCCACACAGGCCAGGCACTGAGTTATGTGCAAGGGTTTTGCAAATCCCCATGGACCTGCAGATCAACTGTATAATGTATGAAAACACAGACACAGTATTTGTTTTCTAATGTCCACAGATAATGCCGTGATGATGAAAACAGAAATTTCTTAAAAACCCTAACTAAATTCACCGTGGCTTTTTGTCATTTTCTCAATGAATGGATGCTATAAGTAAAAGAGCTAATTCACAATCCTAAAATACTTTTTGAAATCAAAGAGCATTTTAAGGCTGAAGAATATAGGGAAAATTGGCATGTGCTAGTATTTTCAGTGTTTTACATTCCGGCACATGGTAGGCACTCAGTATTTGCTGCTGTTGACATTTTTCTTAGCCCTTTTTGATCTTTTTTTCTTTTATTCCAGTCCCTAACAGTTTACTTCATTGATTCATCTTATCTCATGGTGTACAAGAGCGCAGCACTTCTCAAAGTATGGTCTAGGGACTCCTAGGGGTCCCTGAGACCCTTTCAGGAGATCCGTGAGGTCAGAGCTTGTTAATTCTAAGAAGTTACTTGCCTCCCGTGTATGTACAGAGGCTGCACGACCTGTGATATCACAACAGACTGAATGCAGAAGCAGATACGAGAATCCCAGCTGTCTTCTATGCATTACCAGATATTAAGGAGATTTTTCAAGGCCTCTGTGCTCACTAAATTTATTTTGTTTTGGAAAATATAGTTATTTTCCATTTAAAATGTTATTTATATTGATATTTAATTTATTATTACATTTTAAAACAAACATTGATAGATATACCTGTATAAGCAAAAGCTCTTTGAGGTCCTTAATAATTTTTAAGAGTATAAAGGAGTCCTAGAAACAGAAGTTTGAGAACTATTGTCATAGAGACAGCAATGTCCTGATGTCCGTGCAGAACCTAGTTTCTATCTTCAGGAAACCTACTGACCCCCAGAGGTGTACAATCAGAGGCTGGACACTTACCGGGTATGGATGTTCAAAGAGGGATTCAAATGTGTTGCATGGCTGGACCAGCTGATCCCCACAGTCCCTTCTAACATGAGATTCTACAATTCTACCTTAGAGGGAAACTAAGGAAGCCTCCTTCCAAAGTTGTGGCTACTGATATGGAATATGAGTAATACTTAATGCACCTTCATTTTCCAACCCACAAAATATGAGCATGTTAATGGGCAAATTAATATTTTTCCATGGTTGTATGCTCTTCAAGTCAGTACAGTATTTCCAGCATTTTGAATGCAAGGAGACTTGTAAGTTTTGCTCATTGGGTTCTTTTTTGCAAGAAAAGCTCTCTCCTCCATGTCGAGCCTCCCACAGCTTTCAAATCTTGCAGCACAGTACCATTCACTCTGGAGGGAGAGAATGCTAGCACAGCACCACTTAGAAGAATTCACTATATTCTCCAAGAACGTCCTTGTGGCCAAGTGGTAAGGTCAACAGCAAGGTAAACAAACAAAGGTTCTGCTCACAGAAACTCTGAAGGCCAATAAATTCATGCCAAATCTGTAGAGACGCACGGGATATCTTAACCTTCTGTACAAGTCTTGCGCTTGCACGGGATGGAAGCAGGACGGCTTACCCCTAATGAGCATACGATGCCCACAGAAGCCGGGAAGCTGTTTAGAATACATGGTGTCGTATCAGTGAAGGAAAAGAACTTTTAGAAAATAAAATAATCATACTTGCATAATTTGATTCAATTCAATGAACATTAACTGAGTGCCTGCTATGGTCCGGTATTTATTCCAGGTGATCATGAAGAGGAGATAAATGAGACATAGCCTACTGTCTAGGAACTCAAACCCTAAAAGGGAAAACAGGTAAATCACTGCAACACAGTGCGATGAGAGATATAAAAGTAGGTGTTAAATACCATGAAAATGTAGATGAGAAAGTAATTAATTCAGCCTGGTGGGAATAAGGGAAAATAGATATGACATACATAATGAGAAGGGAGGGGCGGAGAGGTTTATGCCTAACTCATCATCTCCAATCTCAGCTGAACCCTCAGCATCTTGGAATGTGTCACTTCCACCTTCCGCAGCTGCCAGTCCTCTCACATCTGCTCGGCAGCGGTTCTGCCACCTTCTGCAGAGAAGAGAAGCCCCAGCCTTCGGCTGCCCAGTCCACAGCTGGGCCTGCTGCTCACCCTCCTCTCCTCTCTGAGGAGGCCGAGGCTGGTTTCTCGGCTAAGACTCTGCGTCCCTTCTATTCTCCCTGGTCAGGAACCTCTGCTGGCCAGCCTTTCCCTTTCCAATCCTCCCTCACTCCTGATTGCTTATCACTCGCATTTAAACATGCTCCCCTAGCAGCCCTCTCAAGAAGTGGCTTTTTTCTCTCTCAATGACCCATAAATCCCAGGGCCAGAACACAGAGGAGGAAACAATACTCATTCCCCATTACTACTCCACACAGGCCTCTTCATTCTGCCCATGTCTCTGATTCTCTACGTTCTCCCAAAGCTCAAAGCCCCACCCCTCCCTGCTGTCACCATTATCTACCAACTTCACTCTCTTTTCACTTAACTGAAAACCTGTACTCTTGGCCCACTTCCCATCCACCTTCACTCCTGTCATCATATGTGAACCAGATGTACACTACGCAAACAGTATCTTGGCCTCTCAGGTCCCTGATAACCTCTTTCAGGCACCCTCCTTCCACTATATCTCAGAGACCCAAATCCATGGGCAACTCGTTGACTTGGTCAGTAGAAATCATTACCCATGCCACAATTCCAAATCCAAACACCCCAAAACCCAACACCCCTTCCCCACCTTTCCTGTTCATTTGTTCTAGTATCTCCATTGCTGAAAATTCTTTCCCCTCATTGAATCTTCTAATCCACTGATTCTGTCACAATCTCACAACTCCCTTCTGTCCCCCCCGTCCAGCTTATATTTTATGGTCTATAATAATCATTCCCTTGCAGAGTACCCTTACTTCCCTTGTCACTCTCTTTTTCTCCATCATATTTGCTTGGCAAACTCCAACCCCAGTGACCCCAGATATCCGCTTTCTGAATTCAAACTGAAGTAACAGTATATAGCTAGAGAAACCAAATAATCCACCTACATTTTAAATTCAACATAGCCTAGCAATCGTGCTATACACCATTTTTTACTTTCTAGGATCTATTTCATATGTTGAGCTTTCCAAGTTCCTCCTTTTCAACTGATAATTTCATATCTTATTTCACTGAGACTGTAGAATGTCATCTTACTATCATCAAAACTACAAAGCTATGGGCATCTAAAATCGTCTTCTCCTTCCTCCCCATTACAGCGGAGACAGTGTACTTTTCCTTATCAAAGCCCAGTTCCTTCACTTGTCCTTTAGACCCTATCTCCTCTCGCCTAGTCAAGGACTTTGTCTCTTCAGTTAGACTCCCTTTCCCTGAATCACCTATCTCTCATAAATTGCTGGTGAAAATTGTGAATTTTTACAGTCTTCTGGGAAAGTAATTATCAATACCAGCTAAAATTACATAAACTACATAAATCCTTCAACCCAATAAGCCCATTCCTAAAATCTCTCCTATACAAATATACCAGTGTGTTAGGATGGATACACATACATACATGGGGTGCAGGCAGGAGGTGTGGAATGTACACTATAGCTTTGTTTTCAAAGGCAAAAATGAAAACAAAGCAAATGCTCATCGATAGTTAAAGGCTGAATAAATTACGATAGAACTATACCACGGACCTTCGCACAGCCCTTAAAAGAAAGATTTAGATCGATTCCAATAGATCCAGCTCGACCGGTACAGCTCTACTTTACTTGCTTTCACTCATCTTCCGTCCCTACCACAACACTAAATATGCTTTTGCAGTGGTAACCATTAATCTAGATGATGCCAAGTCCACAGCCACTCTTCTGACCCTATTAGAGCCATCTAGCGGAGTTCCTTACTCCCTTCGTTACTGAAACACCCTTCCCAGCTTCCATGATACCACCTTCTCCTGAGTTTCCCACTTCATTAGCTGCCTTCTCAATTTTCTTCGCAAGCTCTGTCTCTTCCTTCTGACTTCTAAGTGTTGGAGTTCCTCTGGGCTCAGTCCTACACCCTCTTCACAGGTGATTTTGTCCATTCTCATGCCTTGAAACACATCTGTATACCAACAACTCTAAAATGTCTACCTATAGACCAAACCTTTCCTCTAACTTCCACTTACCTACATTCAATTGCTGAGTTAAAAATCTCTCATATGCAATTGAACTTAAGCATGTATAAAATGGGAACTTTTAATTCTGCATGTCCTCCAGCCCCAACTGGCACTGAATATCTGGGGCCCTCTCAGTTCTTCCCACTTCAGTATACGGTGTCACCATTTATGCAGACACTAACCTGACACTGAAGTGCTGTCTCTTCTGTCCCTTGACCCTTCAGATATTATCAGCCAAACCACGCTGACTGTATCTTCACAACATATTTCATTAGCCGTCCTCTTCTCTCTACCTCCCCTAATCCAAGTAACCATAACAGATCTCCCTGCTTCTGTTCTTGTCCTACCGCCATTTGTAACCCATTCTCCACAAAACCACCACTGTGACTTTTTAGAACTTAAATCACATTGTGTGATCCTGCTTAAAGTCTTCCAATGGTGTCCCACTGTTCTTGAATGAAACACAAACTAATGCCATGAACACATGACCCAACTCACACTACTCTCCCCAGCTCACTTCACTGTGGCCACAAAAACCCTCTGTTCCTGCTGGTTTCTGGAACACACCAAGCCCCTTCCATCCCAGGGCCTATGCATCAGGTGCACTCTCTGCATAAAATACCCTTTCCTAGGCTCTTTAATCCCTGTCTCCTTCCCATCCTTCGGATCTCAGTTTTAAAATGATGCCTCCTCAAAGAGGCCTTTCCGGACCACACTGTTGTAAGTATTAAGTAGGTCCCTCTGTTGTTCTCAGCCACAGCATTCTGCTTATTTCCTTCATAGTGCTTCTAATTATTATTTGTTTGTTATTTAATTATTAAGTAGCTGTTCCACAAGAATGAAGATCTACTCTCAGCATAGAGCACAGAGTCTGGCTCACAGAGGGCCTTTAATGAGTGATCACTCTAGGAGGGAATCAGAATAATCACATTTCTTTTATCTCAACAATTCTTCTTCAACCCCTCTGCCTCCAGTTACCACCCGTCCATCCTATCTCTCTTGTCTCAAACTTTTTGAAACAAGTGTCAACTCATAATTATTTTTTCCAGTTTATCGGTATAAAACTGACATATAACACTGTATTAGTTTAAGGTGTACAACATGATGATTTGATATTACTCAGGATTATTTTATCTCACACCCTTCAACAACCCACTTCTCTCCATGCCTTGAAACTGATCTTTCTTGTTATTAAAGCAAATAAATATTTCTTACAGACCTCTTTATGTCATTTTACCCTGCTGATCACTCCTTCCTTCTTAAAAAAAATTCTCTTGCCTTATATGACAATTAACCCCCCTGATGTTCCTCCTTTTACCACTCCTTTTCAATAACGTTGGTGTCCATAGGTTTCCAACCCAGACCTTCTCCCTTCTCTACACACACTGAATCACCTCATGCACCCATACAGTTACAGTTACTATATATGTGCAAATGTCTCCCAAATCTTTAGCCCAGATCCAACTCCCATGCTTCATACCCTATGCCTAACTGCCCAGTTGACCTCTCTACTTGGGTGGCCAACTGGCCCCTCAAACTCAGTATGTTTAAATCATCTTGGTGAATGGTACCCTCCTCCATCCATCCACTGAGCCCAAGCCAAGAACCTAGTCTTTGACACATTGATGTCTCTCATCCCACAACCCCATGCCAACACATCTACTTTTAACCAAGGTCAGTATATTCTAACAAACAAATATTGCTTTAAACTGTCCACTTCTCTGAATCTCCACTGCCACTATCTTGATTCAAGCCACTGGCATTTCTTCCCTAGACTTCTGTAAAAATCTTCAAATTCTATTCTTATCTCCTCAAAGCCATTCTCCATAGAGCAGCAGGATGATTACATAAAAAGAAAACAAATCTTATATCACTCCACTATTTAAAACCCATCAGTGGTTCCAACTGTCTTCAGGATAAAATTCAGATTTCTTAACCTGGCTGACAAAGCCCTGAAGGATCTGGACCTTGCTTGCTTCTCCACTCTCATTTCTCACTACTCCTTGCCTTGTCTTCTAATCTCTGACCACAATAAGCTACCAATTTCCCATGCTTTCTCTTCTTGCAGTCCATACATGTTATTCCCAGAAATCTAAGACAGGCTTTCACCTTCCACTTGTACCCACACCGTCCTCAGCCCTCCACCAAGCCTGATCTTTTAAGATGAGACCAGGTGATACTCCCCGATACTGACCATCCGATGGCCTCACTGGAGAGAACTGTAACTGCCTATTGACCTACCCGCAGTCCTACCTATCCACCCCCAGAACAACGGGATCAGAATCTCCAGGGCAGAGACCCTGGTGTCTATACTTTTTTAAGGCTTACATGTACAGCTAGTGCACAGCCAGGGCTGAGGAGAACTGCTGTTAATAACTCTCCTTGAGGACAGGGGGCATGATATTTACTGTTACAGCCCAACACCCAGCAGAGTGCTGACCCATGGAAGTTACTCAAATATGTGATGAAGCAAAGAAGGGAACAGGGCAATGGGTGAAAGGAAGGGAAGAACGAATGAATTTAAAATAACCCTTAAGAATGGGTTTGAATGTTCTTCCACACGTGAGCAAAAGGATGTATTACCAGGAGTGCAATCTTTAAGAACAAAGTTTCTATTCTGCTTTCAGGATTACTCCATTTTTCTTCCCTACAGTTAAACTACATTCTCTTTGCATCAACTCTAAGTAAAGAATGGCAGCTAAGGTATGTTAGGCCTAAAAGGTTCAGTACAAATCAGCTTTCACATCTATAACACTGTATGCTCCGCCTTCTTGACCTTATAAATTCTGGCTGGAAGGGCACAATACATAGAAGAATGCCAGCCATTTGAGCACCTGCACTCTCTTCCAAATGCAGAGTGAGAACTCCTGAAAGAAAGCAGTGGAGTGGTTAAAATGGTTCTGAACCTTTCAGAGAAAGCAATAACTACACAGTGCTTTAGTAGCAAGCATGCATAAAACATAATAAAATGGCACAGAATTAATACTTCTCAAAAGAAAAATCTAATAAAACCCTGAATTTGGAGAAGAGGCATTGTACAAACAGGCAGAAACATCTTTATATCTCCCTGGTTGCTCTGAGTTCAGCAGCCTCAGTACATATTTGTTGAATGAATGCCTGATGGATGATGAATGAATATGGTTCTTAAAGGATTACTCACATTTTCCTCCCCTGATCAAACAGCCAGCTACTCTTAGCCTCATGTTTCTTCAAAAAAAAAAAATTTACCAAGTGCCTAAACCAGCTGGTAATGTGCTAGTACACAGCATTCAGAAAGAACCATGTGGGCTTGGCTTCTGTGTCTCAAGAGCTTATTGTACAAATCCCACTGGTGGCACTGTCTGCAAGCACCAGCACCAGCACCAGCAAACAAATGTGCATACCACACAGCCCAGCCATGTTGCCTAAAAATGCTATGTTCTTCACGAGGGCGTAAATTTTCATGTATACTGCTCCCTCTGCCCAAAACAACCTTCCCACCTGGAAAATTCCTACTCATCCTTGAAGACCTAGATACACATTATCTTCTTAGTAAAATATTCTCCGAATTCCCCCCAAATAAGCATTTTCTCCCATGTTCTTCGTCCACAGTATTTTGTAAGTACACTAAGTGCATCTGAATCCCACTTGAGTTATGATTAAATACATATTCATTATGCACAATTCAAAGTATGAAGGGAAACCATTCGCTTTTTCACATCTGGAAAATCTTTATATGGAAGAGTAAAGAGTAAAGATTTCTGTGGAGATGACAGGAAGGCTGTAAGGTGCAATTCTGGGAAAGACTTGACATAGATGTGTACAAGTAGAGGAAGGTGAAGGAAATGGTCTGGGGTTCTTTTCAAAGCTCAGAGTGGGGATTCTGTGCTTGATCCTCAGGGCAATGAAAAACTACCACTAAGTTTTATAGAAGGAAAGGAACAATATGGTTCATATGACCCATTTAATTGTGGAGTGCCCGTGAAACGTGTACACACCAAACACCATATGGTGACTAGCAATTAGGTGCCATCAACTGAGAAGACCCACAGGAAACTTCCTCTTCCAGTACACTGTGAGCTGTTTAAGAACAGGGATGCAGGTTCCTTCCCAACTGTATCTCCAGAGCCAAGCAAAGGGCTGGACTTGCTTAGTGAATTGAAATGAATTCCTCTGTAACAACTTTACATAATAGGCTCTGTAAAATCTTCACCAGATTCTGTAACAGAGTAGAGTTGTTGCTGGGAGGTAAGCTATTTTGCCTGACCCTTTCACCAGAAACAAAACAAAACAAACATAATTCTTTTAGAGGAAGTCATCAGTAGTTAAATAAACTTCAGGAAATATCTTCATCACCCTTACGAAGTGAATTTTTAATTCTGAAGGGGTGGATTTAAAAAATGAACCTATACCATTATAAAGTATTCTTTATATAAATATGTTTAATTAACTATTACACTGGTAGAATTTTGTGGTTGTACCCTAATGCTGAAGTTTATGTTGAGCATTATGATACATGTAATGTAAAAATAACAAGATTTTAAAGTGTGTACAGTCTAAAAGCCCTCAAATTAACAAAAATATAACAAAGATCCAGCCAAAAAGCTATATTATTAAGTCCAGTGGTTCTTGACTGGGTTGGAACGTACACTCCAGTTAAAAATTCTGAGGAATTCATAGTGCCTCTCCTTTAACCCAGTGCCTAACTATGAACCCCATTAGAGCCCAGGGAACCTTGGAGTTTATCTGGCTTATAGAATTTTTCTTATCAGGTTGATTTAATAAGAGCATGTTTTAAGAAGGGCTCCCATCTTGGTTTAAAGGTTCAGTGGTGCTTTCAACGACTCTGATATACATGGAAGAGAAAAAATCCTCCTTGGACTGACGTTAAAATCAAATTAGGAGTACTGCTCATAAAAATGACCCTAAGGAATGATTCTGCTTTGGAGAAGGAGATTAATATGAAGACATACACATATACATACCTATTTATAGCCCTTCTCACAGTCTATTATTGATTGTAAAACTATCAGGAGAGACGGAGCAGACAAGCAGAAGTACCAACGCCACCAACTAGACATTCAGATACTGGCTTTTTGGGGGGGTGGGCAGGGGTGGTGGTGTTGTCTGTAGCTCACCAGCACCAGTGCAGTGCTCATTCAGATGATATTTCTATTTCTGAAGCCTTACTAACATATCCCATGTTCTGAGATGCAGTATATGAGCCTTGACTGTAGAAACAAATTGCCAGCTGTCTCATAAAGGACAACCTCATTTAGTATAAGGCAAATGCTCGCACAGAACAAAAGTAAATAAAGACGGCTACACATACTCTAGTCTTCAAACTGGAAAGTGACAGTGATGAGAGAAGCAGAAGAGGGAAAAGATTAAACACGAGGAACAGCTGCCACTAATAGCAGACTACCCGACTAAGCAGTCTGATAACACAGTGCAGCAACAATGCCAATTAAAACTGCTGGTGTGAAGCTCTAGGTCCAGACATCTTCAAACTAAGGAAGCCACAGGAGTCCAACCAGTCCACCCTCCTGCTATCACATAAGGCCACACTAAGTCCAGATGAGGAGTGATCTATAAACGGCAATGTTGTATAGAAACACATGGAACTGCTGTTATTTTAATACAGGTCTCTTCTTTTGGTTATCAATTTACCAAAAGTCCCAATTCCTTCTGCATTTTTCATTACTAATAAACAAAGTTGTAGTTGCTAATATTATTGTTATTATTATTATTTTACTTTTTATTTTCTTGAAAACCTTCAAACAGTATGTGCTACCTAAACTGAGTATCTTGTAGGTATAAAACATAAATGAAATATGTAGTTTATATGAGAATGAAACATGAACAAGGCCTACCTCACTTCCATCCATAGAATGTCACGCATACCTATCAAAATTCTCACACATCCTAGGAGTCCCCATATCTTCACAGAACCAACTACTCTTTAAAGGTTAAGGCGGGAAGGAGAAGGAAATGGCTGGCCTTTCCTGACAAAGAAGGAGGGCTCGGTGATGTGCTTTCAATGAGCAGAATAAAAGAAAAGGGTTTTAAAAGGGTCAAAGAGAGAGCCTGAAGAGAAGCTTAAATGTCTGACTTCACCGCCCACCTTAAAAAGACTACTTCATCCAACTGAACTAAAATAGATCACTACTAGCTATTAGAGAACCACCTAAGAAAGAAAGGATTTCTACAAGTGACCTCTGGTTACCCTTCAGCACTACAGCCCTTCCAAACAAAGGCACCAGAGTAAACGCAGCCAAGAAGAACCTAACATTTATGTTTTATGATTTTATTTCAATTTTTCATATAATTTTTAGTAGACCTACTTATGTGAATGTAATTTAATTCTAAAGTATTTGGGAAATACATTTAGTCCAGTTGTGCCTGAAAAAAGGAAAGAAAAAGTAATTTTCCAGTTTTACAGATGCTTCCAGAGTTCTGTCTGAAGATGGATTAAGCTACAGTTACTCAGCTGCAGAATATTACTTCTATTCCACAGACTTTGTATATGAACTATTAAATCCATTAGATCGATAGCAATTCCTCCCACCTACTCTTAAAGAGCTGATTTAATGAGAACATCATTTTCTCATTCAAGGCTTTCTTTCTTAAGGGAATACAGTCCTATGTGAAAACAGTCAACATTTCCTCTTACATCGACAAGTTCATATAAACAGAGCCTGCGGCAGGGCAATGAGGCAAAATGCTGGGTGGTAAATAAGCGAATTTATTTAAAAGACACTGTTATGAAATTTGAGCTTAAAACTGGACTTAACTTTCAAAGGTTAAGATAAAAGAAAACCAACATTAACCATTCCTTTCTCAAAAACTCTTCAAATGACACAGGCACTAGTGGCATCACAATATAGAAAAAGGAAGTGTTCTTTTATTACCAAGTGTAGAACTGTTCACCATCAAATATTTCAATATTCTGTCTTTCCACTCCCCTTCTGCAACTAAAAGATAATAGTGGAAAGAAATTTACCCTTTTGTTCTTTGTGGACCTGCATATTCATAGAGATGACAGAGACATTATGTCGTTGTTCTTGGTTTAGACAATATGAGCAATGGAAGCCTCAAGATACAGTCACCAGCACTAAGCTCTCTTTCTTCTCTGAGCCTTTATAACATGAAAAGCATAGAATAAATCATAAAGTGCTACTTAACACACCAAAAATTAAAAATGGAGGCAGAGGGTGTATCAATGAGCATTGTCTCACAAATGTAGTTTCAAAGATAATTGGTAATGTTCTCTTTTTCCAAAGAAGTGAGGGTTAAATATAGTCACTCTGTACAGAGACTGATGATCTTCAGGATGTGTAAATTATACATTACAGTTACATAACAGACTAAATCACAGTCATCAACAAAAGAACATTTGGCACAATTCTTGAATTTTTATGATTCTAGCTCATAAGTAGAGCCTCAAAAAGGAAAAAATATCCCACCTTAAATCAGCCTTACAAGCTAGCCTCACAACTCATGGCCGGTAACAAGTGTCCAAGGCGAATGGAAGAGAAAGGAAATCATCCTCACTGGACTAGAAAATGGTATGGGGAAGGGGCTTTTATTTTCATGGTTATCTTAAATAAAGCAAATAACACTCAGTCATTTCACTAATTTAAAAAAAAAATAGGAAGAAGAGGGTCAACTAACCAGATACACGTAGAACTGTGTGTTTTAACACCAACAGACCTAATGTGACTTTATGTCCCTGGGTTAAGTCCAGACACTTAAGTCTGATGAAAGAACACAGATTCTTTCAGAACATTTTCAAAAATCTGGACAGATAGCACAAACTAAAGACTGGCAAAACATTCTCATGTTTTCAATGCAGCTCAAACAGCTACACAGCCCCACAGCTTCATGCCAGTGCCACTCACTGTAGGCAACTCAGGACGGGTCAAGAGTGCTCAGATAGCGACATCCGGGAATGTCCAAATGCTTGCCTCAGTTCCTATGACGACCCAGAAGCCGGAAGTCTCCTCAGACTTACTAAATGAATCCAATTAACGTTTATCTCTAACAAGCTCATGTGGTACTCCCCCAAACCAAAACAGCTACCATTACTTTACAATACCTATTAAGCAATCATAGTGATCTCAGTAAAGTACACTAATTAGGAAAAAAAAGAAGAGAGACAGATCCTAACCCAAGAAAACAGAACATACAAAGAATGCAAAGACCAAACCAACTCAGAAAGGACACTCCTTCCTTCATTCAAGCAGATTGTGCCTCTCTTGCCACCAATCCAACAGGATCTTCTCTCTGCATTCTGAATAAAAAGCAAAAATTGTTCTCTGAAAAAAAGCTGGCCTTGTGAGAACTTTTAGAATTCAAAGCCAATACTCAGAGGATTTCCAAGTGTCTAGAGTTCCAAAGAAATCATCAATCTTGATAAACTTGGAAAGACTGGACTATCTAGGTGCCCAGAGTCACTCCACTCAGCTGTGGCCATATTTCAGAATGATGATGAAGAAGTCAATGTTAACCTAGATCCACA
This sequence comes from Camelus bactrianus, assembly GCF_048773025.1. Taxonomy (NCBI): domain Eukaryota; kingdom Metazoa; phylum Chordata; class Mammalia; order Artiodactyla; family Camelidae; genus Camelus; species Camelus bactrianus. The sequence goes on from NC_133558.1 coordinate 40,435,523, forward strand.
ACAACCAGCGTGATGTGTGGGCTCTGGAACTGTGCCAACACTTCCTATAAGAGATGCCCAGACCAGAGAGGAGTAAAAGATATCATAAGAAGATAATCTTAAACTTTATAGCCTTGAATAGCAAAAGCAGTTTCTGGTTTACTTTCTGCAACTAATCCTTCCAAGTAACTAAATATGAAAATAACGCTATAGCAAATAGAGTTCAACTTTAACCTCCTTTGGTGTAATGGGACACAAGCCTGTGTACCTTCTCAAATACCTGCAACCACCTCCATGTGTATCTGTCTCTTTCTCTCTCAGGTGGTGCCTCATCCAAGTCACTTTGGATCTAGAGGAAACACCACACTGCAGGGCATGGATCTAGCACCCTAAGTAGCCGCAGAGGCCTGGATAATGCTTTTGAGTGCAGAGTTAGCTCCCCATGGGATAAACGTCCATCAACCAGAAACTGGAGTCAGGAGGAAACTAGACAGATAAATTCCCCCTTTTCTTTCACTTTTCTAAGGACTACTCCAAGTCTAGTTCCTCACTGCAACCCTTTCAGAGAAACCCTATTGGCAAGTGAACACATCTGCTGAGAGACCTGCTATGTCTCCTCACAGCCTGTTGTGAAGCAAGAGCTAGTTCTACAATACATCAAATCAATTTCTTTGCATCATTCTTCCCCCCTTACCCTTACAGACCTGGAACTGCACCTTTCAAAGAGGGCATCAACACTTTAATCCTTGCTTCAGCATCTGTTTGCCAGAGAACCTAGGCTTAGACATTAGGCTTACAGGAATTGCAGATGAAATTAAGATGAAACAATTAAAATGCATATTTTCAAAATACAGTAAGAGTCAAAGACTGATAAATCCCAGGAAAAAGTAGGAAAAAATATTGAGCACCTACAATCTACAAGACTAGGACCAATATATAGTATCCAATGTCACTGACTGAGATAGTATTCAGGCAGAAATAAAAGTCACACACAGAATTTTTCCAATGCACCCTCCTGCCAACAACTTCCGAGGACAAGATCAGGCATTTTCATTAAGCACTAACGTTATGTAATAGGTGCTACCTGTTTCCTATACTTCCTTCCTTCCTTCTTACTAACAGAGCCCTGATTGTATCAGCATCCATCCCTCTCCCATGTGGAAAGGGGAGAAATGACTCATCCAAGGGTCAATCTCATCCATATGTCACTATGGTTCCAGTATCTTAACCAGTAACTGATTTGAGTTTGTTAATATCAATTTGTTCTGGCCAATAACATATGGAGGTCTGATAGAGGGCTTTGGGAAAGGTTTCTTAGCTCTTTTGAGGGACAGATGGGAAGAGATATTATTGCACCTGGATGTTATGCCTAGATGTGTAAAAGCCATCTTATGACCATGAAAGGATACAGTCTAAGGACAAAGCTGACATAGAAATGATGGCAGAGCCTTAAGACAGAGAAATCCTAGGTTCTTTACAATGTCATTAAGCCACAAATTAACCAACCCTGAAGCTGGCCAATCTCTGTACTTTTACACAGGGAAGTATACATACTTATTATTTAAGACTCTTTGAGTCAAAGTTTCCTATTACTTGCAGCTAAAAGCACCTTCACTGGTGCACAAAGGATCTGGCTGGTTCGAGAAGAATTTGAGTATCTAACATCACACACCATTGTACAAGAAATACCGTTAGATTTGAAGAGTGGCCTTTGCCTTCAAGAATTTATAATCTATTTTTAAAGACATATAAAGCATGTAATACATCAATTAAAGAAAAAGATGATGAAGCACAAGTACATAGAGTAAAAAATCATTACTGTGGGACATTAGAGGCAGCTTTCTAAAGGAGACAAAATCCGTACACATGCTTTTTGTACAGCATAAAAGCATGTTGTCTGAATTCAATTAGTGTAATTCAACTTCCAGGAAGCTCTCTCCTATAGATATCATAGTTCTGTCTGCCCAGCATCCTCTTACTTGTGGGAAATGTTGCTTAACTTTGAGCTCAGGGATGGGCACCAGACCCAAAGTGAGCTAGTCAGAGCAATTTCCTGGGATTTCTTTCAATCTTAAGATCATAAAAAGTGAGTCTCATAAGAGTTGAGGGTTCCAGGTACATGAATTTATCAAAAGTCAGCAAATGTAAATTTAAGATTTGTGAGTTTCTTTGGATGTAAATTTTACACAAAAAGAAAAAATGTTAACAAACAGTAAACTCTAAGTTGATGATACACATGCTGAAGTATTCAGGGGAAAGTGTACTGATGTCTGTATTTTACTTTGAAATTTATTTTTTAAAGATGCATTGATGAAACAGAAACAGACTCACAGACAAAGAAGACAAATTTCTGGCTACCGAGGGGGAAGGGGAGGCAGTGGAGGGATAGATGGAAGTTCGGGATTTGCAGATACTAACTACTATATAAAAAATAAACAGCAAGTTCCTACTGTAGAGCACAGGGAACTATATTTGATACCTTGTAATAGCCTATAATAAAAAAGAATATGAAAAGGAATATATATGTATGTATAACTGAATCATTATGCTGTATACCAGAAATTGACACAACGTTGTAAACCGACTATACTTCAATTATAAAAAAGATGCATTGATGGGTAGCAGGATTGACAGATGAATAGATACTTGACAAAGCAAGTATAACATACTTGTATAGTAAAACCTTTTGTTTGAAAAACTTCAAAAAAAAAGTTTGGGGGAAAAAAGCTTAAGTCCCCCTCTGCTGGCAATGCTGTGAGCTACAGCTCAGGACCATCTGTGGTCATGTTTCCCGGGGCATGAAGGGAAACTGTTTCAGAAAACAGACATGCAGAAAGAACCAGGAACAAGGAGTGGAGGGGTTTTGAGGTATCCGAGTTGCCCCTGGCTCCAGCTACATCCCTGTCATTTCAGCAGTTACCTAAGCCAAAAAATTATGCTTTCACCTAAGGCAGTTCAAGGTGGATTCCTGTCACTTACAAACCAAGGAGCCCTGATAAATACACTAGCCTAAGGTGATAATAAGAACTGCAGACAAAGAAAGATGGCCACTATAGCATTACTTGTAAGGACAAAATACAGAAATCACTCGCTCATTCAACAAAAGAGAAATAGTGAGATTTATGGTGTATTTGATGACATGAAATAATACTCAATAAAATTTTAAATGAAAATCCCACAAAGTTATATAACTATTCATGTGTGTATACATACAAACATTATGATACAATTTTGTGAAAAGAAAAAATAATCTTAGAAAAAAGTTACATGAAAATGTGCAAAACTGTCAACATTGGTTATCTCTGGGTTTAGAATTATTAATGTCCAAATGTATACTTTATTTTCTAAGTTTTCTTCAGTAAGCATATATTACTTTCAGAACAACCAAAAAAGAAGTCATTTTTAGAAAAATCACTGCTATTAAAAAAGATTTTTTAAAAAATATATCTTATGGCTTGCTTCCCAAGCACCATTTCTACCATAAATGTTCTAAATCTCATAAATGTTTGAAATCTTCCATTCATTCCCAAGGACTGAGAAGCAACAGCCCCATAGTTAAGATCATGATCCATGAAGTCAGACTCTCTTGGTTCAGATCCCCAGTACGCCCTTACAAAATGTATGTTTTGGGGCAAATTAATTAATCCTTATTGCCTTAATTTCTCCATCTAATGAATGGGGAAACAGTACTTACCTTACAGGTTTGAGAAATAATTGAGATAACACATGCAAAATACTTGAAATGGTGTTTGGCACAAAGGTAGATGTAAATCATCGTCATTACCATCCTCGTGAACACCTTGTCTGATGATCCTGTTTCCTCCCTTTGTAACAGAAGTTTACACATCAGGTATTATCAACTCGCTCATTTTCATCTCCTATTTCTGAATATCTGTATTTACACCTAGGCTGTCTCCTTCCTTTCAGTCACACCTTTATAGAATGTTTCCAAAAACCGTCTAGGTGTCTAGCGCTGTCCTGGGCACAAGACGCCACTGCCCAAGAGTGTGGGCCGCCTCCTTTCTGAAGTTAAGCCCACAGGCTCCATCTTACCCTTCCCATCTGCTCGAGCTCCTTGCCAGTTCATTGCACCTCCTTCTCCCAAATCTTTAATCTCTCCCTCTCCACTGGCTTCTCTCTCTGCCTGAAAATCTTTATCTGTATCTACTAGAGCCACCATATATTTCTTCTTCCTTTCATATGCATACTTCTCAAATGAAAGACCCCAAACCTGGTTTCTTACAGTCTACTGAAACTTCACTTACCGAGATTACTAAAGGCCTTCTTATTGCCACACACAGTAACTATTTCAGGCCTCATTCTGTTTGTTCTGCAGCCTCTAACCCTGCTGACTGTGCACTCTGTTTGTTTCTTTAATGCAAGCTGTTAACACCACCCTGGTTTTCTCCCGGTTCTTTGGTTGCTTTGTCAAACTCCCTTCAACCCAAGGACTGGGCCCTGCTCTTCCTAGTCTCTCTCCCAAAGCTTTTGACTCTTCCCATGATTCAAACATTAGCTCTAAGGAGATGACTGCCCTATTTCCAACTCCAGCATTCACTTCTCTCCTGGGTTTGAATCCTTCATTTCCAACTACCTGTCAGGCATTTCCAATTAGCCTTTCAATCCACACACGTCTGAAAAATCTGGTATTTCACCCACAGACTGCTCCCTATTCTGATCTTCCCTCTGTAGTTAAAGATAACAAACCAGAGGAGAGTACATACTAGGTAGGAGAAAAATGGTCAGAAAATAAAGGCGGGCAAATCCTTTCAATCTCCATGATGACGACTGTTGCAGACATTTCCTTGTTGCCATTTTTACTGTACACATCCCAGTTCAGGCCTGCACCATGGCTTCAATGTCACCTGCCACCACTCTCACCATCTGTCTCCACCAATCCAGCAGACTACCTCATACCAAAATGAAAATAATGCTTGTAACCTACCACCCACAAAGAGTAAATCCAAACTCCTGACAGTTAACATTGAAAGTCTTCAAGAGTTGGGCCTAAGTCTGCCTTTCTGCCCAGCATTTATATCCTCATGTTTCAGATAACTCTGAACTCAGTGTCCTCTACAAATCTTATAGTCTCCCTGCCTTGCCTGGACAAGCCACACCCCTCCACTCCTGTAAGTGTACCCAAATCCCCTCTTTCCTTCAAATCTCAACTTAATCCACCACACAACCTTCCAACAGCATTTTGGTGTACAGTGTTTTTCACTATTATTGTTATTGTTATTATTATTATTTCATGCTTACTATATACCAGGCACTATTCTAGTGTGTATACACACACACATATATATAAACTAATTTAATTTAAATCTTACAATAACGTTATAAGGTGGGTACTGTTATTATCTGCATTTAACATATGGGGAAACTGGGTCACAGGAAAACTAAGCAACTGTCTAGCCTTGTAACTTGTGAGTAGCAGGCCTACACTTCACATCCAGGCAGTGTAGTTCCAAAGTCTGTGTTCCTAAACCACTATGTTCTGTTGCCTATCTGGAATCCTTCAGCAATTCTGACTATACTATACTGCTCACTTGCAAATAAGCTGCTTTGAGACATTTATTCAATTGTTAGGAGGTGACAAGACATATTTATGTCTTTTCTGCCCAAGTAGACTAATTACTTGGAAAATAAGAGGTGAACCTTCACTACTTAGATTTCTCCAGTTACTAATCACTATCAATAAATGCTAGTTTATAGATTAAATAAAAATATAAGAATGTGACAGAAATAAAAGTATCTAGTCAAGATTTTAAAATCTGGGCAGTGACTTCAAACCATTTCCAGGTATAGATGGTTTGTTTTTTTAAAAGCTGGTTATTGGCTGAGTTTCCATCTCCAGATGATAGAACATAACCATAAATATGGAATAGCAAGAAAGTTTTTAATGATTATATACTATGAAATGCTATAAGACAGGCTGAGGAATTTCTTCTCTTTAGAATCCCTAAGCGCAAAAATTGCCTAGGAAAAATTAAGTAGTCTTGCCTAACATAGAGAAATGGATTATTATTAGAATAGTGAGTGCAAGTGCACGGCAAGACTTAAATCAATGTTTATTTAATAAATGGATGAGCCACCTTGACCACAAAAGTATCTAAGTTGTCTTCTGCAGAACATGATTTGTATGCAAAGCTACATTCCAGTAAATTTAACATTATGAATCTTTTGAAAACTCTACACACTGACTAAATAACATGGGGTTATTTAGTTCTACCCATTCAGAAACTAGTTTTAGTTTTGGCATAGCTGATACTTATTTTGATAGTATTTAGGCAAATATTTCAGTTATTTCTTAAAGCTACTCTTGCTTGATAAACATTATAAAATAAAACCACAAAGAGATAGTCTTTGCCCTCCAGCCCAAATTCTTAAGACTCATGATGGAGGCATGAGTCATCAGAGATCAGAATAATTCATTCCTCCCCTCCCTGCCTCCTTTCCTGTCTATCTGGAGAGGGTAGTAGTATCAAACAAGGGCAAGCAAGTTGGATCTGGCTATCTTGTCAGTGTCCAGGTGATCAAGCCCTTAGAAACAGACTTGCTCTTAGTAAAATTAAAACCATAGTAGTCACTAGAATGATTTACTAATTTACAATAAAAAATATTTTGTCACAAGGGTAAAAGAATACATGGTGGCATGATCAGTATCTTCCACCCCTGTATAGTTAAACCACTTCAGTAGAAGTCAAAATCATAATTGGAAACTAATTTCCTAGAGAATTAGGAGGGAATATATCACTATGATTTCCAACTACTTTTCTTTAAATCATAAGAAATCACTTTCACAGAAGCCAGAAATAGCTACAGATGGCATGACTGGTGCATTCTCTCTATGTACAGAGAATTGCATGGGAATCAGGAAGGTGTTTAATGAATCTGGATTCCAAAATGGAGAGTTAGGTTTCAAATGAATAAAGCCATCAGACTACAACAGCCTTACTGCTGGGACTAGAAACAACCCCTCCCCTATAAGTACTTGGATATTCTCACTCAGAATTGTTCTCAGTGAATTTCCTTTTATTATCCTTTCACAAGTGGCCAACAGGCCTTCTGACTGACTTTTTTCCTTTTTTTTTTAAGATATACAAATACACACAGATTATCAAAGACTACCGCAGGGCAAAGAGCAATTCTATCAATTTCTGCTGATTTTGCAGATCTAATGTATCAAGTTAATCTTCCATTTTAAGACAAGGGCAAACATATCCCTTTCATTTTTATTATTTTTGAGAGGTGGGAATGGGGGAAGAGTTAGAGAAAAGTGCTTCACTTTGAAGTGACACTGAATTTTATGTTGTGAACAAGGAAAACATTAGATATAAGATGAAGTGGCAAGCCTTCAAAACTTGTTCTCTCCTCTTCAACAAATTTTAGCTGGCACGTGGCTACCCAACAGAGACTATTATTTCCCAGCTTCCCTGGTGTGGCCAGGAGCTAAGTTCTCACCAACAGAATGTGAATGTAAGTAATGAATTACACTTCCAACCTTTGGTCTTGATACATTGGGCGTACACTCCTCTGCCAGCATAGAGTCCACCAGAGGAACCATGGAAGTCACATCTAAAGGCTGGCAGAGCCACTTTGCAAGCGTGAGTTCCATGAGGTCATGAGGGAAAACCTGCTTATCAGCCCTCAACTGTTAAGGGAGAGAAAAATAACCTATTTTTATCAAAGACATTGTGTCTCTCTGACACAATAGCTTAATCTGTACCCCTACTGACACAGATATGGATAAAATTAAATATCAGAACTGCATATGTGATCCTATAACCACTCTTTGTAATTTCATAACACTGAGGAACCAATTTGGCAGGAAAAGTCACCAGTATGAATCTATTTTTACATACTTGATGCCTAGGAATTCATTAGTTTCTTAAGATAAAAAGCAATGGCTGAGTCCATAATATTAAACCCAAAAGATGAGAAAATTACAACTCACTTTGGGGAAATTAAGGGCTTTCTGAGGAACACATGTATTGTCAACGCTAACAGTAAAAAAGCAAATGGGAGTGGGAGGAGTGGGAGAAATGATAAAGTATTCACTGTGATTTTAACTCTGAAATCCAAGTACATTTTAGGAGTGACAGGTGTTATCTACGTAATATTCTTTTAACATTTCTTATATGTAAGTAGGAGAAATTCTGATATCTACATCAGTTTTTTAATCTAAATTCACTGAATCTACAGCCTTTTGTTTACCAACTCTCTTTAATCACTTGTACCATATTTAACTAATACTGACTATTAATGTCAACAACTAACATTATTTTAACTAATATTTATATCCTAATTCAACTGAATATTACCAGCATCAGCCTTATTTAAATGTATTTATTCCTCTAACCAAACGAACTCAGGGCTAACATTAATTTCCAAGATGGGTAGAAGTTAAGTAAAGAATCTGAGACTCTGCTGCCTGAATTCCTTTAGGACACATGGCTGGTCTTGAAAGTATTTATAACCAGATGACCACTGTTCCATTCAAGAATTATATTGTGCCACAGCCAACTTTTGATTATTTATGTTAACCAAAGGCAGAAGCACAGATGATCAAAAACAATCTGCAAATCACTTCTAGTTGGCTTTGAAATATCTGTTAATTTTTTAAAGAGATTTATTTGATTATATTTTTCTCAGGATAATATAAAAAATGACTTGCATTCCCTGGGTACAAGCCAAGTGATGGGAGCACACCTGGTGGCTAGATCAATTCAGTGTGGGTATAAAAATTCACCACAAATAAAATGGAAAGCAGACCGATTATAAGAGATAAATGAGACTTGACTGCAGGTATTAAAAATAAGATATTTAGAAACACAAATCTGTTTTAGACTCTGTATGGAATTACACTTACAGAGGTGCAACTAAAGAAAAATTTTGTGCTGTATTAGAGTTCACAAGCTCAGGGAAATAAACATTTCTAGAAACCTCTTGGCAGTTGGACTGCCAGTCTTAAAAGTTTCTCATAGACTAAACGACAGGGATGTTGAAGCTATCGGTGCTTTCCTCCGAAAAGTCAGGTTTCCTTATTAATACCTATAATGAATAGGACACATGGACCACGTACATTGCTACATGTGCTCCAAATTTTAAAATGGGTCTCAAATCCCTTAGAAGTCAACAGTATAGTAGGGGCGCAGACACCAAGAGAGGAGGCACACAGAGAACCAGGATTTTCTTTCACTACCTCCCCTGTGCCAGTGTGTCAGAAAACCTTCTGGCTTGGGTCAAATTCAATTTTCTGACTTTGTTCAGTGCCTAAGAAATTTCTGGCATTTAGTAAGTTCTAAGTAATAATACACATAGTGGAGGTATAATAAATCACTATGAAATGCTCCACAGTGGGGCCCATTTAATGGATTAGGCCAGTAATCCAGGAGCCATATTTTTGATAAATTGGTTTGTATTACAATAAACCTTATTGTATTACAACAGATTCACTGACTTACAGCATGTTACACACTTGCAAATCCCGAACCTATAAAAGCATTTGTTTTTTATTTAAGATTTATAAAATCATGTCTATCTTAAGATGCCTCCAGGCATTCATAGGGTATAAAAGCAGATACAAAATTCTAACTAAAAGAAAAGCCAGGCTCTGTTCAGATTTGCTTTTGTTCTTTTTTAAAGTTCTAAACAAAAGCAGTATGTCTTATACCTGAAGGTCAACCCAAAGGGCCAAGTTTATAAAGATTTATAAAATAAAAAGGCTATCCCAAGAAAACACTGCTATCTCTGGACACTAAAGACTTGGGCCAACTAGCAAGAGAGCTTTGGTGGTGCCTCACTGGAAGCAAGTGTTAAGATACCTAAAGGTTTAACTATAAATTTTTAAAAAATAAAATCACTACTCTGAATTTAACTCCAAAGCAAAGCAGAGCTGTGATGTATCTCCTGCTGTGTTCTATGATGCTAAATGCTAGAATGGTGACACTCTGCACACAGCATCACCCTCACTTGGTCTGAATTGAGCAGGTCTTTTCTTCCCTTCACATACATTCACAGCTTGATTAGAAAGACGGTAAGTCAAGAAAACACAATAGCTGTCTTAATGTTGGACAAAGGTGAAATAGTAAATAGGAACTTAATGACAATGTTTCTGGTAATCTCAGGTGAAAGACTCCTAAAGTGAAGTGTGTATTATTCATATTTAATTTTATTTTTATTTTCAGACCTCCACACTTCCCTCCTCCCATATAAAAAGCATGAAAAAAAATCACAAAATGGATGTCAGAATAATAGAATGTTCGAACATATATTATTACTGAAAATAGATAAAAACTTTCTCAGGTTTTTTGTTTCCTTGTTTTTAGTATTGTATTACCTGTGCTTATACAATGCCTTGCATACTGTAGGTGCTCAAATATTTGAGGAAGGTGGGAGGAAGCAAAGGAAGGAGGGCAGAATCCAAACAGCAGAGAATTTTTTAAGTGAAACATGGACATTAAGGCCAGCTATAAAATTTTCATTCTGGGATTGACCCCCACCCTGAAACCTCTATTTGGAATTAGTCAAAGCCCAGTTTTCTTCCTCTGTTCCTTGTATTTATTGCCTCAAGTAGGAAATATAAATTTAACTATTTGTTTAACCTATAAGTTTATAGAGAGCGAGAGTGCACAGTGAGGGAGAGCAGAGACGGTTATCAAGGGAACAGTTATGACTTAAATGCTGGACATACACCCTCTTCTCTACTCTCTCTCAACCCTTCACCTGAGTTGAGCTCATCTACTCCCATAGCTTCAACTCAACTGCAAGTCAGTAGCTCCCAATTTATCTTCAATCAGGATCTGTTTTCCATGCGCCAGTCCCATATATTCAACTCTCTCTGGAAACCTCCATTTGGATAATTCACGGGCAATTCAAACCTGAAAAGACTCACTACTAAATGCTTAGTCTTACTGCACGCACAAGCTGCCTTTCCCCAGATTTCCCCACCTCAGTAAACTGACCGCCATTCACCCAGCTGTTCATGCTGGAAATTCAGGGCCAAGAATGAGGCCTCCCTCTTCTGCCCTCCCGCCTGCATCTCGCACATCCACTCTGTCATCGCGTCTGTTGTTAATACTACCTTCCAAGAATGTCTCAGTCCCTTCTGCTTCTCCGCATCCCCACCGTCATCATCCTTATCTAGAGGTTGCCAAGTGTTATCTATGGGACCCTATCCTACCTGTATGGCTGTTTCATTTAGCCCACAGTATTTTCATAAACTATTTGGATCCATGGTGACATTTATAAATTGAAAAGTTTAACAAAACAATTTAGATTCCTGGCCTCTCCTGGAAAAGTAAAAGATCTGGCAACACTGGGCGTATAATTCCACTTAGTCTACACTAGGTGGGCCTCAGGAGACGCTACACCTCTGCCCTCTGGTTTCTCTGCCAGCCACCTCTTCACTGTCTACGAACACTTAGGTCAAAGGAAAGTTGCCATTTTATCAGTGTAGTTTCAGTATTATTTTGTTTACATGGGTCTGCTGCATATTTTTATACTACCTGACCACTGAAAGCAAATGAGTATGTGAACCCATTCCACTACAACTTCCCATTTAAAATATGAATCAGATCATGCTATTTCCCTGGTTAAACTTTCTAATGACTTCCAACTGACTTAAAATAGAAATCTAAATGCTTCCCCTCACCTCACATCACCTGTGTGATCTAGCCTGCCCAATTTCATCTCCCGCCACTCCTCTCACTCACCATGCTTCATCTGTACTGTCCTTCTTTCACTGTCTTATTCCCAAGCTTGGAAGGCTCTTCTTGCAGACAACCACCTGGCTGGCTCCTCCTTGCCCTTCAGGTTTCAGCTCAAATGTCCCCTTCTAAAAGGGTCTTCTCTAACTATAGAATATAAAGCAGTGTCTCCTCATAACTCCCCTCCATTTTCCGTCACCTTGTCTTATGTTCTTCACAGCAACCATTGCTTTTTAACATTATCTAGCTTATTTATTTACCTATTACACACACCACGCTTCTAGAATGTAAACCCCATCACAGTAGGAACCACAAATGTCTTATTTGCTGTTGTAACTCCACTACTTAGCATTAGTAATAAATATCTGTCAGGTGAATAATATACCACCAAAATAGCTCTCGCAACTTTAGATGGGCTCAGTCAACGCCCATTCCCAACCCCCTTCTCGTTTCTCATAATCTAGAGGCTAGCCTGTTTTGCAGTTTGGAGTGCCACGTAACACAGTTCAGTCATTCAATAAATACGTACTACAACTGCTCAAGGTACTGGGATCAAACAGTAAAAACAACCCTGTCCTCAAGGAGCTGATAATCTAGTAGATAGAGTCAGACAATAAACAAAATAAGTTAGTAAATAATACAGTATATTAGAAGGAGCTGAAGACTGAATTTAAAGTTGTGGGAAAGGGATATACGGAGTGTGGTAAATGTGTGTCAGTGAGTGTGTGAGTGTGTCTGTGTGAGGACAAAGAGGTGGGCTGCAATTTTAAACAGAATGGTCAAAAAAGGGGCCTACTGAAAGGGTTAACGTTTTGGGAAAAACTGGAAGGAGGTGAAGAAGGGAGCATTCCAGGTACAGGGAACAGCAAGTGCACAAGTCCTGAAGTAGGACCTCGTCTGGTGTGGGCCAGCAGGAAGGCCAGTGTGGGAGAGGCAGAGTGACAAGGGGAGAGAGTTGCAGGAGGTGGGATCTGGGATGTGGGGGCAGCCAGATCCCGTAGAGCCTTGCAGACCTCTCAGGAACTTTGGGTTTTACTCTGAATGAGATGAGGATTTACTGGAAGGTTCTGAGAAGATTTTGACTTATGTTTAAAAAGGTACACTTCTCTGGGCTTATTAGATAATAGTGATGGTTGTACAACCTTACGAATAGACTAAAAATCACTGAATTGTACACTTTTTGAAAGGGTGAATTTAGAGATATGTGATTTATGTCTTAATAATTAAAAAAATAAAGAGCACTCTAGGGGCTAAGAATAGAGTATAGGAGCACAAGAGTGGAAGCAGGGAGATGAGGGATTAGGCCACTATAATAATCTAGGAGACGGTGGTAGTTTGGATCAGGGCAGATGCAGCAGGTTGAGTGAAGAGTGGTTCCAATTCACAGGGACATATTTTGAAGACAGGACCAACAGGATTTACTGATGGATTAGACTTGGTACATAAGAAAAAGAAATGCAAAGTGACACAAAGTTCTAGCCGAAGAGCTTTCCTGACACAGGTGATACAGGTGCTGCTCCTTCCTGCCTGCAATACTGACAAGGGCCTGGAGGCTGAACAGACATCCGGTGTCTGAGATTTGGAGACGTCATTTGGAGATAAGCATGAGGGCAATGCCAACATATGAAGAATATCAGTATGGAAAGGAAGAAATAGCTTGGCTCCAGAGGCATTACTGTATTGTACACCAGACCGCCAACCTCCAGATGTGCTATGCAAGAAGTGTAAGCACCCTGATTATTTAAGCTGTGCTCAGTAGGGCTTCCTGTGATTCGCACTAAAATGCATTCTTAACTGAGATACATAGTAATCTTTTAAAAAATACACTATGTTTTGTTTTGTTTTTACCATTTTGACCATTTTTAAGTATATAATTCAGTGGCATTAAGTATATTCACTAGGTTGTACAATCATCACTGCTATCTACTTCCAGAACCTTTCCCATTATCACAAAGAGAAAATCTATACTCATTAAACAATAACTCCCCCATGCACAACCACCTTGAGGCCCTCCTAAGCTCTACTTTCTGTCTCTATGAATTTGCCTATTCCAAGTACTTCACTCTAAGTGGAATAATACAATATTTTCCTTCTGTGTTTGACTTATTTCACTCAACATACAACATGGATGAACTTTAAAAACAGTAACATGTATCTGAACTTCATTACTTTTTAAGGCGTAACAGTATTCCATTGTATGAACAGACTATATTTCATTTATCCATTCATCTGCTGACAGATACTTGAGTTGTTTTCACCTCTTACCTACTGTACACTAACGTTCACAGCACCATTGTTCACAGGTGTCTGAGTCTCTGCTATTTTGAGTATATACTCAGGAGTAGAATTGCTGGATTACAGAGTTTAACATTTTATTGTTTGTTTAAATTTTTTGTACATATTTTTAAACCAAAGCTCTTAAATAAAAATTTTTATGTGTTTAACTTTTTAAGGAACTGCCAAACTATTTCCATGGCAGTTGCACCATTTTACATTCCCACCAGCAACGCACACGGGTTCCAATTTCTACACACCCTTGACAATAATCGTTATTTTCCTTTTTTTTGTTTGTTTGTTTGCTTTTGAAAACAGCCATCCTATTGGGCGTGAAATGTTATCTCATTGTGGTTTTGATTCACATTTCCCTAATGATGCTGAGTATCTTTTACTGGCCATTTGTATACATTCTTTGGAAACATGTCTGTTCAAGTCCTTTGCCCCGGGTGATCTTCTGAAAATGCAAACCCAGTAAAAATTCTTTCAGAGCATCTCCTTGTTCTCGAATGAAGTTCAAAATCCACATGACCTACAAGGCCCTGTCTAACCTATCCCGAGCTCCCTACCCCAGCTTCACCCCTGTGCTCCTTCCCCTTGTCCACTGCTCTACCTGCACTGCCTGACTCTGCCTTTCTCAGTTCTTTGAAGCCTTTTCCCTCTCCCTATTCCTGGTTACCTCTTTGTCATCATTCCTCAGGCCTAAACTTAAACATCATTTCCTCAGGGAGGCCCTCTTCTCCTTCACTGCTCTTACGTTGTGACAAATAAAATGATACAATTATCTATGTGATTGTTTATTGTCAGTCAGCTTCAGAATGTGAGCTCCTTAATACCAGGGACTTTTTCTGTTTTATTACTATTATGTGGCACACATAGGCTTTCAATAAATATTTGTGAAATGAATACATGAATGAAGTTTTTTTCCATTGTGAAAAATGTGCTAAGTTCTAAGAAGTTTAGAAAAATTCTTCTTAGCCACAAAGTAGTATTTCAAATTTTCAAATTTTGCAGTATAAATTATATAAAATATTGTTATATTCCTATTTTTGATAATTATTTAGTTACCTCTGATTCAGTATTGTTTCTTTGCAACAAATCCACAAGTATAGTGGCCTCTAGAAACACACAGAAAACATTTATGTTTTATTTTTAGTAAAGAGTTACAGAAGTATTTCAATTTCACTCGTTTTCACTCCACAAAAATGGTATAGATTTTCCAGGCTGAAACAATTCATTTCCCTTTAATTTACACACTTATCTGTGAAGGCAGCATGAAGTATGCCTTAGGAATCATCTCTCTTCGAAGCCTATTACGTATGCTTTGTAATTTACTGGAAATTGAAATCATCAGTAATCATTTCTTCCTTTTCTCTTGTCAGACTATAGTCCTTTTTTTAGAGCATTCTTCTCAGGTTTTTCCAACACATTTTTTTTAAAGTCATCTTCCTTTTTCTTCTAAGATGAAAATATGCTTACAAAGTTCAAAAATTTTAAATAATGCATTCGGAGATGACACTTTAAAAAAAAGAATAGTGCAGTTTCAAAGCCAAATTTCTTTTTTGCCCCATTCTGGGGTTTATCTTTCCCTAGAGATATGTAAATGAGTAAAGAAGCAAGGTCCATACATAAAAAGAAAACGGTACACTAAGATGTCTACCTGAAAACTACACCATAATTCAAATACTGTTAAGGGTCATTGCCAACATGTTTAGGCCAGGAGCACAATCTACCTTTAAATTGTTGTAACCTGCTGAAAGGGATGAAAGTTTGATATAGTATTCCTCTAAAGAGATCAGGGTAAAAAGATGAGCAATAAATCCATAAGGAATAGATATGGCCAGGCAGACATTATAGAAATGGCACCAGGAAAAATCAGTAACTGCAGAAAAGGACAACAGAACCCATGGGTAAAAGGGACCTGTAAATTCTAAGGATTTAAGATCTTTTGGAGGATTTTCATTGGATTGGGCTGTTTTTCCAAAAATCTAGCCTCTCAGTTAAAAAAAGAGAGAAAGTTATCTTTTTAATCAGAAGTTCATAATATTTTTTAGAAGTAACCCACAGAGTGACTCCTTTTAATGCTTCGTGCCATAAATGTGCCTGGCACTTCACAGTCATTCATAAAACATCCCTGGGTATTCCAATGAGCTATCAAAGTTGGTAAGATAAAACACAATGCTAAGAGGGTTGTCACAAATCCCAGTTATTTACCTGTAAGATTTTATGAAGCTCTATCACCTCAAGTAGCTATTATGGTTAAATGGGTAATGATGTAAAACACCCAGACTGTGATGGCACAGAGAAGCACTTGAAAATGTGAGCTAATCTTCTTTGTGCACATGGCGCTGCCTCAAGTCCTAGGAAATGTCGTGTCTCCAAACTGACCCTCTTATTAGCCTGCTGTGGAGGATAGTATCTTTGGTCCCAAACAGAGGCTGGCTCAGTATTTCTGCATCCTATTTGAGCATCAGAAAGAAAGCAAGATTTTAATAGGTCCTAACTTAGGCACTGTCAAAGTAAAGGATGAAAGAAACCCAAAATGACAGCTGTCAGGAGAGGGGGAAAAAAAATCTAAGGGTAATAAGTAGGTTTCGGCAAAAGTAACTTTTCCCAGACAGCTGATATCAGAAGTGACTATGGAGCTAAGCCTCCAGAAAGTACGGAAACACAGCCCTATTTCTTTCACAGTTAAACTTCTCAAAAATGTTGTTTATACATCCTGTTCCCAATTCTTCTCTTCTCTTCTGAACTTACTCCAATCAGGCTTTCTTCCCACCACACATCTAAAACTTCACAAGGGCATTTACAAACTCCATGTTGCCAAATCCAGTCGTCCATCATCAGGTCTCATCTAACGTGATCTCTCAGCAGCACAACACAGTGGGTCACTCCGTTTCTTGGCTTGCAAAACACTATCTTTCCCTGACTCTGCTCCCACCTCACCAGCATTTCTTTCTTGGTCTTGGGTGCTGGGTGCTGGGTGCTGGGTGCTGGATCCTTCTTCTAACCTCAACCTCTTAACACTGGTGCTCTCATCCGGTTTCAGCTTTAAGAAGCATTGTATGCTGGTAACTCCTAAATTTATATATCCGACCCAGACTTCTCCCTTAGACTTTAGGTACATATTCAACTGCCTATTCAACATTTTCACCTGGACATCTAAAAGGCATCTCGTGTCTTAAACGTTCAAACTGAGCTACCCTGAAACATACTCTTCATAGTCCTTTCTCTCACTTACTGCAATTCCATCCTTTCAGTTGTTCAGGTAAAAGACCTTGGGGTCATCCTTGATTCTCTCTTTCTTAGCCCACATCAAACCTATCAGCCAATGCCACAAGCTTTACCTTCAAAATATATCAGACCCCCAAGCATTTTTCCCTACCTTCACTGCTTATACCCTCATCCAAGCCACTGCCACCATCTTTTGCCTTAATTATTCTTGCTATCCTTGCCCCTCTGCAGCCTATCCCCCACCCACAGTTAGATGGATCAGATCACATGATTCCTCTGCTCAGTACCCACCACTGGCACCCCATCTCATCAACCAAGCCCCACACAGTCTGGGCCCGTTTCCTCTCAGTCAGACACTGTCTCATACTACTTTCCCTTCTGCTCTAGCTCGAGTGGCCTCTTTCCCATTTGTGGAGACACCAGGCATGTTCCCGCATCAGGGCCAGCTGCAATTCTGGCAGCCTGGAACACTCTTTGACCACAATGGCTTGTTCCCTAATTTTCTTTAGGTCATTCCTCAGATGTCACATTTATAAAGAGGCTTTGCCTGTTTGAAGTTACAAATCCCATCCCATAAATACCTTAGTCCCTCTTCCCTGTTTTACTCATTTATTTGTTTATTGTCTGCCTCTTCCCATTAGAACATAATCTCTATTAAGACAGGCATTTTTGCACAATCTGTACTTTGCTGAATCCTTAATGCCTACAATACTCAGGCTGTTCAAAGTAGTCTGGGAAATCTTCATAGGGAAGGCAATGCTTAGGCATCCATCACGTGGGATGAAGTTCATTCCAGGGAAAGGATATATTATGTTTAAAGAAACAGAATAATGAAGTAATATAGTATACATTTGGAATCTAAGTAGTTTGGTTTTGGTTGGCTTATGGTTTCAACAGGAAGTGAGACTAGAAAAACAGGTAGAAGTCTAACACTTACTAAACATTTATTATATGCCAGGCATTCATTTATGCTGTTTCTAAGCAATTTAATTCATCATAGCAATCCTTCTTCTACAAAGATGCCACTATTGTTATCGCCATAATACAGGTGTGTAATCTGAGAACAGAGAGGTTAAATGACTTAGCCAAAGTCACTCAGCTAATAAATGGAAGGCAAATTTAAAGCCAGGCAGACTGACTCTAACCATTGTACTATACTGACTTTGTGCAAAGGATCTTGGGTTTCATTTTGTGGTAGACAGAGAAACCACTAAAAGGTTTTATGCTGAGGAATAACATAATGAGTTTGCATTTTAGAAAGATGACTTACAGCAGCTTAAAGAATGGACTAGCAAAAGGCCAAGAGAATAAGCAAGGTCTAAGCTAGAGATGTTGAAGGCAGGATTCAGGGAGTAGGGAGACGGAGAACAGATTCTAAAAACACTCAAAACGTAGAAACTAGGAGTTTTGATAGTGGTGTGACTGAAAACATACAAACTCCTGCTCTGCCATTTACCATTCTCTCCAAATACACTTACATTTTAAAAAAGAAGAAATAAAAAATGAATGAAAATCAAAAGTATTATTCTATCATTAGTTTAGCACCCAAGCACCACAAACCTACTAATGCCGGACTAGAGTATTTGGCTTAGGATCAAGAAGTAATGAAGGGCCTCTATCTTTCCTTAAATTCAGTTCTATATCTTGAGATTTTCCCATCTTCAGACCAACCACAAGTACAGAAACCTAAAGCAGTGTCCAGCACACTCAGGCTCACGTACAGGGAGAACAAGAGAGAATGACAATGTGATGATCATGAGGTGAGTGCCTGGGTTACATGAAGTGATGTGATGTAACTTATAATATGGAAGGAGGACCAGAAAGAGGCCTAGAAAGAGAACATGATAGCAGAACTACCCATGGAGGCAGGAAATCCTCAAGAGGGAGAACAAGATGGCAAGGCCAGCCCGAGTCCAAAGATAAAGGAAATGAAAGAAGACATTATGGCTGCATGATTATTTACTATCCACCAACCTCACTCACTGATAAATATAGCCAATGTCCTAGATTCCAGCCACTAAGATGAGCATGCTATTGATATATTAGAAAAAGCCACCATCCACTAAGTGTGATGAAAATGAAGGGTTAAAAGACAAACAGGACCACCATATCATGGTCTGTCAATCTGAAAGTCTAGCGAACTCCAAGACAGTGATGAGGGGACTGTAATTTTCATCCAATATCAAATACATCTGGAGGGGGCAGGCTGGTCACTGAAACAGATCCAAGAAAAAAAGCTGTCACCTCTGGAAGCTTCAACTGAATTCTAGCATCTTTAAGGTTGAGAATTTTGAGTGTTGGAAAAGAAAAAAACTGGATAGACTTTATACTTCAGTTCCTAATACTAGGTAACAGGTGGGACACGTGGCCTCTCTAGAAGATCAAGGACAAAAAACTTTTACAAAGGTTCTGGACAATGCAAATACTGCGTGGTATATGTACTAGCAGATAATAATCCTTCAACAGTTGGAAAAAACAGAGATAATAGCAAGACTTCCCATTAGTAATCCAGCTAAATGACACAACATAAAAGACCTAAGACTGACTACTAAGCTACGGGGAAGAGAGCGTTCTAAGTTCAGTGGATTTCTAGACTATTTCTAATACTAGGCATATGGAAGACATTCAACGAAATATGCTCTTTACTGGTTTAGTCTTCTTAGCATCAATTCTTCTGCTTAAGAGGCTTACCCCTCCCCACACCTCATACCAAATAATCCCTCAAGAGAAGCCCATTAGTCTTATCAAGGAAGTGTACCCTTTTTTTTTCTTCCAGAGAAGAGGTAATTAGGTTTATTTCTTTATTTAGTTAGTTTTTTGATGGAGGTACTGGGGATTGAACCCAGGACCTCATGCTTGCTAAGCATGCACTCTAACACTTGAGCTATGTCCTATCCAAGGAAGTGTATCTTTTGATCACAGAAAATTAATGATTTCAAGACAGCCTACTTGTCTTTAAAAATATATTATACTAAACAAAATGAGGCTTTACTAACAAATACACAGAGAACACAAAAATGTAAAAAACGCCTCCAATTATGCCAAAACCCCACATATCTGACATTATTTCCTTTAGAATTCATTTGGGCAGAAATGATAGAACAACAACAACAAAGTCTGCTTTAAAACAATTCTGTTGATGCATGAATTTTAAAAGATTTACATAGTATTTAATTTGGTAATTTGATAAAATAGAAAATTAAATCATATGCAACTTTCAACTTTTAAAATTTTACTTCAGGTTCAAAGTCACTTTTTTGGGTATTTCATACATATGTAACTGTTTCATATGTCACAAAAGAGTATTTTTGCTTTTCATAAACCCAACTGTCTTGTAAGGAGTTTAACTGAGTGCTCCCCCAACTGGACCATACATTCCTTGAGGAGTATATCCCAGCTCCTAGAAGGTAAACTGCATAAAACAAGAGTCCAACAAATAGTTGTTGAATGAATGAATGATGTTGCCAATATGCGGCTCAGAATAGTTCCCTTGATCTAGGGGTGAAATCTTAGCAGGAACATGGAATATTTTATAAATATTGATTAAGTTTTGGATAGGACCTGGAGATTAGCAGAACTGCTCTGCCTAACAGAGGGAGAAGAATTTGGAAGTTCTAAGGGGAAATTCCGGAGCAGAAGGTAGCCAACAAGCCTGGGCTCTCAGAGCCGGAATTGTCCAAGAGGCAAACACCGACAGCAGCACTGTAGGGAAGGCCAGGAACCTGCCTGTGCTTCTCCCTCCTCCACTGCCACACCCTCCCTGGCCAGATAATTCCTCTTAATCTTCACCAGCTCCCATCCCTGAAAAAGGCCAAAGCTCTCTATTAAATATTCTCCAATACTTATACCTTCTTTATAGCACTTATCACATTAGAATTTTACAACAATTTGTGTGCCTGCCTAATTACCTGGCACCCTTACTGGTCTATACACCCCACGAAAATGGGAACCTGCCTATTTCTTACGCATCTGTGACTACCCAGCACCCAGCACAGTGCCTGACTCATTAAATACTTTTCAATGAAAAATAATACCTAATACAGATTTTTAAAGGCATTAATAATGGATGGATAATGTTAAACCTTTCCTTCTCTCTCCCAGTGAGAGCCTCAGAAAAGTCTACATCAGTCTCTAATGCTTCTGTTGGAGAGGACTTTATTGGAGGAATCAGACAGTGTCTTGAGTTTCATATCTGGGACAACATGATACAACACAACTTTGGCATTTAAAGAGAAAAGGGATCAGAGGCCAGAAGAGCTATGAAGAATTAAGTCCTGGGACTGGGATTTCTCAGATAGCCTAGGAGAAGTTTTGGACTTTCAAAACCATGGAATTGGGAGATCTGAGGTACTCTTACCTGGACTGCAAGGGCTGGAAGACTCCAAATGACCCCTGGGCTACACATATATAAACTAGACCCTTAAAGGCTCACTTAAAAACACAGATCTAGGCAAGAAGAATATTACCTATGAGCTTCAATGGAAGGAATAACAAAAAAAGCGAAACTCGATAGAAGGTTAAATAGTAAATTAAAAACAAATTATGTTCTTAATAATATTTCATACCCTTATAAATACTGTAAACTTACAACAACGGAAACTTTTTTCAAATTCTGTTCTTTCAGGATAATTAAAATACATTATTATAATAAAGGTTACATGACTGTTCATAAATCTTCTTTAGTCATCAGATTAAATTATCCCAAGAATCAATCAATTAATTAATGAGCTAAGTCAAGAAACAGTCACTGAATGCCAACTCTGGGCCAGGCACTGGACTAGGAATGGGAAACCATCAATTATTCAGTCTGCTAAATGTAATTCCAAACAGATGAAATACTTCTGTAATTTTATAATATTACATAACACATTGCAGTTACAGATAACTTCATTTCAACACGCTTCCTGAAACTACTATATATGTGACACAACGCAAGGTGTATGTGGGACAAAAAGATGGCCAAGCTCTGCCCTGAAAGAGTGAGTGCTCCAATACATACATTTAAAAATTTTCTAAATAATCCAATCTAAGAGCTTTATACTTATAAGTTAATTGGATGGAGGTTAAAAAAAACTGAAGAAAATACATCAATGTATCTACCTGTTTTCTTCTTATAACAGATGGTACAGCTTGATGAAAATACATTCTTAATCATACTAATAAAAAGAAGCCATATGGCATTGAACCTTTTCAGCTCTAAGAAGGTGAATCTCAGAGTAAAATCCTTGGACAAATATGAATTAAGATTTATGGTTAGCATGATATATGAGCTACATGATTTGCCATAAAGAGGAGAAGGAGCCAGTCCCATGTGTCAGACTTTTCAGTGAAAAGCAATCCCACAACTATTAAGAGATTCATGACATGTCTCTCACACAGGTACCATAGACAACTCCACAGATCCTGCAATGTTTTGTCCCCAGGTCAAGGAACTTATCTAAACCACACAATGACTAGTTCAACCCCTCTCAAAGGGACGAACTTTTCCAATAAAAGAAAAATAAATGAAATGCCAGCTACTTTAAATCAAGCACTTAACTAACGTGTTGCTACTTAAATTGCACAGATCAATATTCTGGCCTAAGTTCAAGGGAAGCATGAATGTAAATGGGGGTCCTAATGAATGAGCTCTATTTGGAGAATAGCTTTAAGATAAATACATTACTTTGCAGGTCTCAAAAAAAAAATCTTCTGATTTTGCTAAGAACAGGGCTTACATGTTGTTGGAAGTTACTAGAAAATCAACTATGCATTGTAATTTCAATTGATACACCTTCTTTACATATATTTCAAAACCAAGACAATACTGAATTCTCTCTCACACTGACATTACCCTGGGGTATTCCACAGACTTCAAGACTTTGAAAAAAAAATCCAAAAATGAACATCTCCAGAAATAATGGGCATCCAGAACCGTGACTTTAGTGAAAGCAGCCAGCAGGGCACATTAGACTCCACTCTTGCTGCTGCAGCTGGGCCTGCCAAGTCTGTCAGTGGGCCAAATTGAGGCTGGTAAACTTACAAATACGTTTTTCTTTTCAAAAGGATTAGGAGCCTCCAAAATACATTCATCTTGAAGTCTGAGTAACATTAAAGCTATGGGCAGTGCTACTAAATAGGAACAAAGACTTCAAAAACAATACTACTGCATTCCCCTCAACCACCCCAAACTGGGAATCTTTACTTATGTAATTGATTTGATTTAATGAGTGACGTGAAGTCCTTTCTCCAAGACAGAAGTATAATCTGCTGGTTAGCCATTCTTTTAAAAGAGACTATTGCTTATCAAAGTTCTGTTTCTTTGCATCACTGGTCAGAAGACAATTTTACTAAGGATGACACCCCTACGTCTAACTCACCACACCAGTTTTTGTTGCTGCTGTTCATTACCAGCATAAGCGGAGAGGAATGGCATATAGATACATGAAACACATATATAAGCATTACAGGATGTCCTCATTATTCAAGGACAACAGTTATCTAAAAAGGACTTTTTAAATCAATTCACTTAAAATAGAGATCAAAATTTCACACTGAATGTGGGAAAAAGGGTTTTCATTAAGTTAAAAAATTAAGAGATCAAATATAAGTGTATTTTATCTTCTATGTAACAAAATTTGAATAATAAGTGCAACTACATACAAACCAAAGTAGTAGCAGTAGTGGTGACGGCAGTAGTAAACAATTATTACATATCTTTTGATACAGTTTTTCAAACATTTTCTAACTTCCCTGGCATAATTATAGCGAAAGAGATTCTTCCAAAAATACCTGAATATCATGAAATTTCCCTTAATTTTTAATAGTCAGATCCTTCTCTTGAAATGCCTAACATGTCATTATTTTGGTGGATTTTCTCTTCTTCAGTTGTTCACTGGTCAACGCTGCCAGAATTTCGTTGCCAATGGCTCTGCGTGCAAGTCTGGCAGCAGTTCTTCAACATCACTCTTCTTGGTTTTATTCAATTTTTATCTCCTGTATTTTTGCAAAATCTGCCATTTGACTTTGCAATCAAGTACGATGATTTTATATCTTTCCAACAATCAGTGAAACATTATAACTAAAAGGATGGGCATGAATAGTACTCAGCAGGGATGAATGTTTGAGTGGGAACAAATTTTACATGTGGACAGTTCAACAGTGAACATTTTTATATTATGATGACTTCTGTTTCCCTCAGCAACCTTTGTGCCCACATGGTATGAGATGATAAGTAGTCAGATAACAAGGGTACCCATATATAAAAGGCCACAGTCATCATAGAAATACTTCTGTCTTCAGGAACTAGAAAAGTTTCTCAGGGGACTAGAAGCATATCCCAGAAGCACATACTAACATTCTACATTTTCATGTTGCCTGCCTGCATATCCCATCAGCACAGTATAAACAGACTGAATAAAATGATACCTAGTACGCATCTCACCCTTTGGAAATGATTTTAATCTGGCACCACTCACTAAGCATAACAGCAAAATTAAAATCTTGACTTATTAATTCAAGCATCCAAATTTATATCTGGCAGCTGCCAGGATCTGGATCTACTGAGGGGACTAAGTGCTTTTAAAAGATTAAAAAAATACGTAGCATATGGACATTATCCTATGAAGTGTGTGTGTGTTTTGATCATCCTGCAGTAAAAGCTATTCTGAAGTCCAGAATAAAACAATTTTTTAAAAATCTTTGAAGATTCACAAAAAAAACAAAGATAATGCCACAACTTGATAGAGATGGAAAGGACAGTATTACTGTGTTTTAAAAAACCTTTAGAGTCAAACAGACCTGGGCTTCAATCCCAGATATTGCCATCTAGCTGTGAAATTGTAAGTTCATTACGCTCTCCAAGTCTCACTTTTCTCATTTGTGAAATACAATAGCTGGACAATAATGCTTAGTTCCCAGGTAAGACCAAATGAAATACTTAAAGTGTGTGGGAAGTTGAGGGTATTACCTATGCTACAAATCATATCTAAGCTAATAAACAACAACTTCCCTCCTTCTTCCAGGCATTATGACAGTATATAAGCTTCCAAAAGTCTCTGATGAGGCTTCATCTGTCTATCAAAACAAGGTTATGATATCATTATGTGGACTTTGTTAGAATCCCTTGATAAAGACAGAATTATATACAAAACTTCTAAGAAGCAATGATGTCGCACACCCAAGCACATATCTGCCAAGTCTTACATCTAAAAGGGAAGATGTTATTTAGATATATCAATGGGTTCTTTCCCAGTGACATTATATGGTATTACTGTCTTTGAAGCTAGACATACATGTGTTAAAATCCTAGATCTTTCTGGTTTTGAGATCTCTGGCAAAGCACTTAACCTTTCTGAAGCTGTGTAAAATGATAATAATCAAACCTATCTTCAAGAGCTGTTTTAAGAACTTAATCTTGTTCTTTAAGCTGTTTAGGAACATAAAACAATTTATGTAAAAGTACCTAGTACTCAGAAGGCATCCATCTTATCACCAACACTCCACAGATAATGTCATTTTAAAAATAAGACATCTACAATTCGTATTTTAAAAAAACAAACCCAAAATGTTCCAAGGATCAATATGTGATTCAGAGACCTTCAGACCGACTCAGATTCTGCAGGGTATGTTTTAAAATACATTATGACAGCAATAAAACACATTCCTAAGGTCTGTTCCTAAGATGTCATATCTATTGGTCATTTCTTCTCAAAGATGACAACATAAATAACAAACCGATGAACTCAATGGGATAACAGTCAAATAATGAGTACTGTTCAGTGACAATGTTCAAAATAATCTCTCCAATGACCAAGCAACTGGCAAGTCTGCAAACATTGTATCATCCTTCTAGATAGGATGTGGGCAGTGGCAATAAGCACCATCTGGGCCATATTCTGTTTCAATTAAACCTACTGCTTTTTCTTAGTTTGCTTTCTTTCTAGATTCTGGGCACACACATAGGTTTACATAACTTTTATATTTAAAGATAAGCCCTAGGATCTGTTTTCAAGAACTGTACGAGAGTCAGAAAATAGCTACATCTTGTTCATAGTTAATAGTCATGTCAAAAAAGCTGTTTTCACATCCATTTTAAAATGGCAGTGGTGGTCAAGGCAGTGGTACCAACATAAGACAAAAACAAAAAGCAGAAAACAGTACCTGGATGTGAGCAATTATTATTACTGTCCAGGAGCAGTTTTCTCTAGACTCCTCTTTTGGGTCTTTGCAGTCTTCACTTTCTTGCCCCTCCCATCTTCTAATGCACAGGACTAGCCCAACACCCACTCACCCCTCAACCACTTATTTCTCTGAACCTAAGCAACTGAATTTCACCAAGGAAAACCACACCAGGCAGATGGACTCACTACTGACAGATCATGCTGACCAGTCTCAGTCAACCTGGCCTGCATGATACAGTTTCCCCAAAAGCACGTTCTTCCACTGTCTGCAACACCTTTTTCCTACCTTTCTCCAAGCCACTCAAACCTCCAACTTCCCTCTCACGCTCAGCTGAGGATTTTGTTCCATTCATCCTAAAGAAAAGAGAAGCCATCACACTGGCACTCCAGTCTGGAATCGGATTAGTCTTCTCTTTCTTTCCTCCTTCCACACAAAATTAAGTCATCCCTTATTTCTTTGACTATCTTTTTATTTCCCTCTTCAACTTCCCTACTGATCTCCCTGCTTCTACTCCCACCGCCTCAATGCAGTCCCCACAAAACAGACAACGTCTTTTAAAAACTTAGATCAGATCATGTCACATGCTTGCTTAGCACCTTCCCAGGGACTGCACTTTCAATAAACTACAACCTCTTTAATGTGGCCCCCCAGGGTCCTGAACAACCTGGTAATTACCCACCTCCTCCTCTACCTCACCACTGCTCTCCAGCCACACTGACTTCTTTTTATTTCCTTACACAGGCCAAGCTCTTTCCCTTCTCAGTGCTTTCCTATTTGTTTCTGCTCCAAACACTTTCCCCTTTTGTCTTTACCTACTTAATTTCTAATCATCACTTAGGTCTCTACTTAAACATCACTTCCCTCAAAGACCTCCCCTGGCTTGTCCGACTGAAACTGCGTTCTGCTTTGGCACTAATGCTCACTTTTATTTCTCCTTCTTTGTATTTATCATAGCCTATGATTCTTCCTTTACTTGTCATTATTTTGTTTAACATCTGACTCTCCTACTAAGCTATAAACTTCAAAAAGGGAGGGGATGTACAAGCTTCTGCACAGCAAAGGAAACCATAAGTAAAACAAAGAGACAACCTACAGAATGGGAGAAAATTTTTGCAAATGATGAAACCAACAAAGGCTTGATCTCCAGAATATTGAAGCAGCTCATACGACTTAATAAGAAAAAAACAAACAACCCAATCCAAAAATGGACAGAAGACCTAAACAAGCAATTCTCCAAGGAAGACATACAAATGATCAATAGGCATGAAAAAAATGCTCAATATCACTAATTTTCAGAGAAATGCAAATCAAAACTACAATGAGGTATCACCTCACATCAATCAGAATGGCCATCATTCAAAAATCCACAAATGACAAATGCTGGAGAGGCTGTGGAGGAAAAGGAACACTCCTACACTGGTGGTGGGAATGCAGTTTGGTGCAGCCACTGTGGAAAACAGTATGGAGATTCCTCAAAAGACTAGGAATAGACTTACCATATGACCCAGGAATTCCACTCCTGGGCATATATCCAGAAGGAACCCTACTTCAAAAAGACACCTGCACCCCAATGTTCATAGCAGCACTATTTACAATAGCCTAGACATGGAAACAGCCTAAATGTCCATCAGTGGATGACTGGATAAAGAAGAGGTGGTATATTTATACAATGGAATACTACTCAGCCATAAAAATGACAACCTAATGCCATTTGCACTGACATGGATGTTCCTGGAGAATGTCATTCTAAGTGAAGTAAGCCAGAAAGAGAAAGAAAAATACCATATGGGATCACTCGTATATGTAATTTTTAAAAAAAGAAAGAACATAAATACAAAACAGAAACATTCTCATAGACATAGAATAGAAACTTGTGGTTGCCAAGTGGGAAGGATCGTGAATGGACAGACTGGGATTTGAAAATTTGTAGATACTGACAGCCATATGCAGAATAGATAAACAAGATTATAGTGTATATCACAGGGAAATATATAGAAGATCTTATGGTAGCTTACAACACACAAAAAAGAATATATGTATGTTCATATATAACTAAAAAATAGTGCTCTACACTGGAATTTGACACAATGTTGTACAATGACTATAACTCAGTTAAAAAAAGTTTAAAAAACAGAGAAAAATGCACACACATAATAGAATATTAAACAGCCATTGGAAAAGAATGATATTTTTGCCATTTGTGACAACACTGGTGGACCTGGATTGTATTATGCTTGGTGAATTAATTTAGACAGAGAAAGATAAACATTGTATGTGTTCTCTTATATGTAAAATCTAAAAATAAAACAACAAATTAATATACCAAAACAGAAACAGACTCTTAGGTATAGAAATAAACTATTGGTTCCCAGAAGGGAGAAGTATGGGTAGAAAGGCAAAGTTAGGGAATGGAATGAAGTAAAATCTACTAGGTATAAAATAAATTAGAAAGAAGAATGTTATGTACATTACAGTGAATATAGCCAATATTTTATAGTAGCTTTCAACGGAGCATAATCTGTAAAAATATTTTATCATTTTTTGTACAGCTGAAACTAATATAACATTGTAAACCAACTACAATTCAAAACAAAATAAAGTGAAATAAAATGGTAAAAAAAAAAAAAAAAAAAAAGGGAGGGGATGTATGTTTAAAGCTCTCCACTGCAACTCCAGTACCCAGCACGGTGCCTGTCATGTAGCAGGCATCTGATAAGTATTTGCTGAATAAACAAAGAAAAAAAATAGTTTTATTTCATTTGGGAAGATCAAGGAAGATTTCCTGAAGGAAATGGCATTTTAGCTTACTAAATGAAGGGACAAGATTTCAGCAGTAGAGATGAAAGAAGAACATTTCAGAAAGAGGAAATTGTTTGCAACCAAATGTTTGGTACTAGTTAGAGATGTTGTAATTCAAAATCCAAAACAATTCTGGCACCAAGTGTAAGATAAAAATCTCACTAGAGAAAAGTGAAGCAGATGAAATAGCAAAATGTCACCATTTATTTCTTAAGTAATAATTCTGCAACTAACTCAGACTGGCTCCCTCACACCTTCTCTCCACCAATGTCATCCACTTCCCAGCCTCCTAGGTTCTAAACTTTGAAGCTCTCTTTCACCCCCCCCTTATTCAATCATTTACCAAGTTTGACTGGTTTTTCCTTTGAAATGTCTTTCACAGCTATCCTTTTTCTCCATTTTAACCAGATATCCTAATTCAAGCTCCCTTCACATATGGAGTTACTACAACCTTCTCTTAAATCAGGGTTTCTCACCGTTGGCACTACTGACATTTTCAGCTGGATGATTCACTGTTTGTTGTAGGGGGCTGTCCTTTGTTGTAGGGGGCCGTCCTGTACACTGCAGGATGGTTAGCAGCACCCTTGGCTTCTACCCACTAAAGACCAGTAGCACTCTTGACTGTGACTGCCATAAATGTATTCAGACATTGCCAAATGTCTTCCTGGGGAGCAAAACCACCCCTGGTTGAGAATCAGTTTCCCAGATGGCCCCACAGGAAAAGCTCTCTAAAATTACCCAATCAAAATTCAACCCATCCTTTCAGGTCAACTCAAATTTCGTTTTCTATGAAAACATGGATGCTTATCAACAAACAGATGCACAGTTGTTTTACTTTACAAATAATCAAAAATTTGCCAATAAAACAGATGAGAGACCATGGTTTACTTACCAGTTTGACAAAAGATTAAGAAATAATGATAACGCCCACTGTTGACAAGGATGTGGGGGAAAAGTACTATCATAATCTGCAGGTGGGAATAAACCAGTACATGCTTTCTTTGGCATTTACCATTGTTTCACACTTGAAGACGATCTTACCTTTTCACTCTACTTATATGAAGAGATAATCAGATACGTGTGCAAAGACATATCTCTACGACTGTTCTATAATGGTAAAACCGGAAACATTCTAAAAGTCCCCCAATAGGGGACTAGTTAGGTAAACATCAGTGTATTTAGAATATTGCGCTATTGTCAAAAAGGATAAAGCAGATATTTGTGTACTGACATGGAACAACAGCCATAATGAATATACGTATGTGCAAGGTTTCAAAATAATGTGTAGTATATGAAACCATTTTTATAAATAACATGTTTATGTATGTTTACACACAGGAAAGACTAGACAAATGTATGTTAAAATATTAACACAATTTCTATATCCCAATCATATTTTAAATGTATTAAATTTCTCAGTTTACTTAAGGCAGGCTTATATATTTATTTACTACCTTTATTTCAGGCAAATATTCTGAGTTGGAATATTCTGTTCTGAGCCATTTTTACCCTGGAGAAATCAAACGGTAAAAAGGAAGTTTACAGAGAAAAATATATTTGTGTGCATTGCAGCTTACCGGTGTGATGCACCCATGAATCATACTGAAAATATGCCCC
Source organism: Camelus bactrianus (assembly GCF_048773025.1). Lineage (NCBI taxonomy): Eukaryota > Metazoa > Chordata > Mammalia > Artiodactyla > Camelidae > Camelus > Camelus bactrianus. The sequence continues at coordinate 40,466,299 of NC_133558.1, forward strand.
TTGAAATCAAGAACACAATGTTTATACAAAGAATGTTCCCCGAAGTTCCCCAATAAAGAAAAGTGTTTAATCAAAATATTTGTTGACAGCTGGTTAGTGCTGATTCTAAAGTAGAAAAGAAAATCAGTGTCATTGTAGACTTCCGTTTTGTGTACAACAGCTGATTATGCAAATTAGCCCAAAATGGAGACTCATTATCTGTTTTACACTTCAAGTGCGATTTTAAGCACCATAGGTATATATGCACACACACATCCAGAACACACATATATTTCAACAAACCATGCACATCATCTGTTCAAACCTGGGAAACGCATGCATGCTTCTACAACATTAAATGGAAGGCAGATGGTAGGCACTGATCAACAGAAATAAAGTGAAATCCTTCTAAATCCTGCTCCCCCTAACATTCCTTCTAATTTTTTCTTTGGAAAGATAACAAGCAGTTCTTCATTACTGTTGATTTGCAACTTCAGAATTACAATAGGCAATGCAAAAGAGGATTTCAAAGAGAAAAAAATGTCTTTTAGTACAGATTCTCTTTTATAGTCTTAGGCAGGAGATAACACTAACTTTGAAACTCACAGCTTACTGTAGTTTTATCAGTATCTAATGTGTAAATTAGCTCTTTCTATAACTGGAGGTTTAGCTTTCAAAATACGTAATTACTGATCATTTTAGCCTGCATCACATTTCTTTTGCAGGGTGAAATGAACTAAAACAGCTGTTACATCCTAATAGCTTCGTAATGTGCATAGAATTTCTATGACTATTAGAAATTAAACCTACAGCTTCCTATCAGGCAGAATATATTCATGTGTATATACGACCCACATTATATGGAAGAATAATTATTAACTTATGAAATTGTAATTTGAAACATAATGAAGTAACGATGCTAGAGAAAATATTGCAACTCTTAAATGAGGTCAAAGCTGCTGGTCTACATCGATCGGTTTCCCCCACCTTTCCTCACATCAATAAAAATACTTTGGACCAAAGGAAGTCCAAGTGTTCATGCTACCACCATTCCTTGCAGGGATCGAGCCCTCTATTTTCATACTGGGAGATGAATTTTTAAAGGTGAACCAAGTCTGGCACTCTGCCCAGAATTCCTGGCAGCCGACAAGCAATCTGGTTTTACTTCTGGTCCACTGTCGCCTGAGCTAACCTTGTATCTACAGAAAGCACTCTGATCTAGGGAACTTATACCATTTATAATGATGGCTGAGAAAGCTCTGATGATTTTTATTAACCGTGGGACTTGTACATACAGTTCTCTTGAAGCATATTTTCAGTGGAGAGAATAAAATATTCCTATTTCCTAGTATCTCCTTCTAACATTGGAAATAACAGCAGTGTTAAAAGGATTTTTTCAGGAAAAAGTGATTATTATCCAGGCACCTGCCTTCAGGGATGTTGGAGGGTTAAAGAGATACAACAAGATATCTAATGAGCACCTACTATCAAAGAAATATACAGTGAGGTCTGGGAACCACAAAATAATTAGAGAGGTATACAAGATATATTATGTAACTAATGGCTAAATTGGGTGATTCGAGATATAAATGTTATGAACGGTCAGAGCAATCAATGCTAGGCAGTGTGGGGTAAAATTTGAATATACACAGGCCTAACTCTCCACTGAGAGAATTATTAACTACTTAGCCAGTATCTTTTTTAGATTAAACCATTTTCAAAATTAACAGGATTGGAAAATAACTATGTAATTCACAAATAAATCTGTGTCCAAGTTTTGTATTTATTTGTTTTATGCCTCCAAGATCTAGTAGTCCTTCCTTCCTCTCAGTCTTCTGAAAAGCAAAGTCAGTGAAGCTTTACTCCACTGATGTAATCTTGTTATTCACTCCAGAAGCTGGGATCTCTGTGGTCCTGGAAGCTCCAGCACCATTTCCACTAATTACTGGGTTCCTGCTCCCAGTTCCATAGCTCACCTTTGCCTCTGCTCCCTATGCTGAAGGCCCATGGCTCATATTAAGGAGCCTGGAGCCCCAGATGGCTTTGTGTTCTACTCTCCTTGCTTTCTACTTGATGGACCCACAGTCCCATGACCAACAGTTCAGTACCTGGCTTTCTGGTTCAGGATTTCTTAAGTCCCAAATAACTGTTGGGAGAGATGCAGAGTCAAAACAGATTCTGAAAGGAGATCTTGAATAGGAAAACAGATATACTGATGTTAATTTCCTTACAGGCAGCATGTACCCAACAATGAAGTACCAACAAAAATGTATTATTTTTCTATGCAAAAGACACATGACTCAAATCCTGGCTCCCAAATGAGGGATTTTTTTTTTCTTCACTTCTTGGGAACTTTTACTATTCTCTGAATATTATTTGTGAAAATTAACCTAATTTATGGTTCTTCACAGGGAATCTAGTCTTGTTGAAAGAAGTTTAAGAAAATATGTAACTTTAACTAAAACCAAGCTCCAGATACCTGAAACAGTTTTACAGGGTCAAACAAAGAGAGAACTGTCAATCACATACAGTCTCTGAGCTTAGGGACATAGGTAGGAAGTACGGGCAGATAGTTGGTAAGTAGACGATTTTGACTGGTGAGACCAGAGTATTTTTGATAAGAACAAAAGATGAAGCTAGAGAAGAAGACCCAGTGATGGAGAGCTCTGGGTGAAGAGTTTAGATTTGGCCACGTCCACTGCAGATTCTGCCTTTGGGAAGAGAATACAGAGCATCCTTCCTCTCTTATTTTGCCTGCTCAACCCCTTGGTCCCTTAAGATTCAGTTCAAATCCTCTCTTCAGCAGGACCTCCTGCAACTCTGCTCTGGCATACCCTACACAGATCTTCATTATTGCACTTATTTTACTTTATCTATGTTTTGAAATTTGGCACTCCTATTATATCATGAAATTCTTGAGAGGAGCAACTGTGTCTTGTTCACCCTTTAATGCCTGGCACCTAAACTAAGTGCCTGCAATATAGCCAGTATTCAATAAATATCTGTTTGTTGAATGAATGTATGAATAAATAAGTCTGTAAGTAGCAGGGTAGTAGTGGAGAAAGAGAAAGGGGAAAAAGGATGTTTGATGATCAGCTAGGGAGTTACTATCTGAACTTGATCTTGGAACTAATCGCTTGGAAAGCAACTGTTACCACCACCAAATATAGCTCTTGCCCTTCCAGAATGAAAAACAGACAATGGCTGTTTGTGGCAGTAATAACAGGTCATTAGTGTTAATAACATCATCTCACATTTATTAAAGGATACTAATTTATATTCTAAAATTGTAAAATAAAATGCAAAGGAAAAGGACAACTCTGTTCTATTTTCTTATGTTCCAATTCCTTCACTACACACAAAAGCAGCTCAACATGTTATTATCCTTTAAACAAAATAAAATTAAAAAGCCTGGATTCAACTGAATAACTTAAACACAAACAGCCATGTCTCAAAGGTCTTACTGAATATAAAACACAGTGGATTTTTTTTTTTTTGGCCTATTGAGAGAATTCTAGGTGAAAATAATAAATACAAAATTCCTCAACTAAAAAAAAAAAGTAACTCAAGATGTAAAGGGATCATGTGAAGAGAAATTCCACAATATAGGAAACTTGTTTCTAAACACAAGTGAAGCAAAACAAATCAGGAGTTAAGAACATAAAGTTCACTCGGTAATAATATAGTCTAAAGTGATCTAATGGGGAACTAAGGGGCAGGAAAGTTCAAGGCTCTACTGACAAACTGACAAACCATAACTACAGAAAGGATTGCCACAACCCCTTTGAAGCAGGGACAGAAGGAGTGCAGGGAGACAATGAAGGAGAGACCCTACCTGAGGGACAGGATCCCACAGAAGGTCCATAATGACAGGGACAGACAGAGTGCAGGGGAGCAATGAAGCAGAGACCCCAACTCAGGGATGGGACCCCACAGAGGGTCCGGAAGGACAAAGAAAGACAGAGTGCAGGGGGGCAATGAAGAGGATACGCCACCTCAGGGATGGGACCCCACAGAGGGTCCAGGAGGACAGGGACAGACAGAGTGCAGGGGGGCAATGAAGGGGAGACCCCAATTCAGGAACACCACACAGGGTCGAGGAGGGACAGGGACAGACAGAGTGTTGCGGGGCAATGAAGGGAATACCCAAACTCAGGGATGGGAAACCACAGACAGTCCAGGAGGGACAGGGACTTAGTGCAGGGGGTAATCAAAGGGAGACACCCACCTCAGGGACAGGACCCCACAGAGGTTCCAGCATGTCAGGGACAGACAGAGTGCAGGGGGGGCAGTGAAAGGGAGACTCCCTCTCAGGGATGGGATGCCACACAGGGTCCAGGAGGGACAGGGATAGACAGAGTGCAGGGGGGCAATTAATGGGAGACCCCACATCAGGGACGGGACACAACAGAGGGTCCAGGAGGACAGGGAAAGGCAGTGCAGGGGGGCAGTGAAAGGGAGACTCCCACCTCAGGAATGGGACCCCACAGAGGGTACAGGAGGTCAGGGAAAACCAGAGTGAAGGGGGGCAATGAAGGCATACCCCTCCTCAGGGATGGGTCTACACAGAAGTTCCAGGAGGGACAGTGACAGAAAGAATGCAGAGGGGCAATGAAGGGGAGATCTCACCTCAGAAACGGGGCCCGACAGAGCGTCCAGGAGGACAGGGACAGAGTGCAGGGGTGCAATGAAGGGAAGAACGCAGCTCAAGGACACCACAGAGGGTCCAGGAGGGACAGGGACAGAGTGCAGGGGGATAATGAAAGGGAGGCCACACACAGGGACGGGACACAACAGAATGTCCAGGAGGACAGGGACAGAATGAGTGCATGGGGGCAATGAAGAGGAGACCCCACCTCAGGGACGGGACACAACAGAGGGTCCAGGATGACAGGGACAGACAGAGTGCAGGGGGGAAATGAAGGGGAGACCCCAACTCAGGGACACCACAGAGGTCTTTTATTTCTGCTTCCTTTCTTCCTTAATTTTACATACAGTACAGGTACAAAAGGAAACAACATGTACAAAACAAGAGTAAACGTTTTCTCATGTGGTTTTGGAGACTGTCGCTGTCTCCAGTTCTCTGTTCCCTTTCCAAGGAAGCCCAGTCATCATTAGGTACACCTTTATGCTTCTCTCTCTTTCTTTCTTCCTTTCTTTCTAAGTTTCCTCATAGTTACCATGATAGTCTGCAAACTCCTGGCCCATAAACATACATACATGGGCCAAGAATATTATGTATACATCTAATGAGCCGGATGAAGTTTTACTTCTTTTGCTTGTATTTTCACCACTAAACTCCTTACATCCTAAACACTAACCCTTCACCCCAACCATATTCTTTTAATATTTACTCTTAACAAAACAACAAATATAATAAATATTTTATTAAAAGTGTGTTCTTTTGAGGGGCACAGGGAATTATCAATTTAATACAAAGTGAATGCTTTTAATTATGAGCATCAGAGTGTATCTTACATTGATTCATGATACCATGAAGATTAGTGAACAAGGAAACATGTAATAAGCATATTGCTACAGGTATATGTAGATGGGGTTTAGAAGAGAATCACAGAAGAATTAAATTAATAATATAAAACAGGTTAAAAAAGGTAAGTTGCCTTTGAAAATGCTCAAATTTTTAACATACCTTATTAAAAATCTAGTTAAGAATTTGACAGGTATCCAATTAATGTAAAAAATAAAAAGGAATGAGATAGGTACTTAAATATAAGATTCAAAGCCAAGAAAACAACTCAAATACACATTTTAACTGCTGGAGGGACAACATGGTATCTTGATAACACAATTCAAATCTTTGCCCAAGATACTCATTTTTTGCAACTTTGTGATTAATTTATATATCTGAGCTGTATAGTAGAGATTTGAAGCAGAAGATTGAACTGGGGAAAAATACTTCTTGAAACAGCTATAGATTTTGAGTAAACACATAAATAATTCAATATGTTGGTTATATTAATCAATTAGTCTATATCCATAATTGTATTTTGTTATGGATATGTATGATACAAATTTTATGTATTGATATTTCTTTATAATTTCATTTTTTATCTGTTCTTTCATGTTCATTGCTTCTGCATTATTTACCTGCTATATTGTTTGTTCATACAAGTTTCTTTCTTATAGAAGTGTGCCTTTCATCGTCATGCACGTTTCCCTTTATTTTGTTAAATATCTCCTTTGTCTTGATATTACTTTTGCATTTTCAATATTATTTTTCTTTATATTTGACAGATATAATTTTGCCAACCACTTATTAGTACTTTATTATATTTTCTATCTTAAGATTTAATTTATATTTTAATTTAAATATAAAATTCATTGATATGAATGTATCTCAATATAGTTTTAATGGTCATTTTGTTACTTCACAACCGATTGCATATTTTAGTTTTATCTTGAATTTTTAATGTCAAGAAAGTTGACACTGTCATTCCTGTTTTATAAACAGATGTTTGTTTTTATTCTCGATCCCTTGCTTCCCTCAAATCTTCAGCTGAGATCAGTTTATTTTTGTGAAGTATAACCTTTAGAATTCCATCAGTGAGGGCATTTGGGCAGTAAATATTATCAAGTTTTACTTGTTCAAATATATCTATTTTTTATGGACTTTTAAAAAAGATTTTTGTTTGTTTTGTTAATGGAGGTACTGGGGATTGAACCCAGTTTTATATTCCCTTCCACTAAATTCAAAATTATACACTCTGTTTGTTTAATGGTTAACCTATAATTTATATTAAGCATTGTTAACATTTCAACATATAAATTTAATTCAATCTTTTGCTTTCCTTTTAGCTAACAAAGACCTTAGATCAATGTCAATGCATTTACCACTCCAACCTTTCTGCTGTTTTCATGTTTTAATTATATTTTATTTAATCACAAGACATTTTATTACTATGAAGTGTGACTTGAATAGTGTTTACTTGCTTTGTTCATGGATGTCTTTCTTTAATTTCCTTTTCTTTGTTCTATTTCAGACTCCCTAGCTAGAATAACATTCCTTCGGCCTAAAGTTAATTCCTTTACAATTCTGTTTACACTTCCAAAAATTGAGAAGAAAATGGCCAACAAATAAATAGAAACATTAATGATATTTATGTAGTATTTTCACATAAAAATAAATAAATGTGACCCTTAAATATATGAAAAAAGCTTAAACCTATAAATCCTTATAATAAAGGATTTCAAAATAATATACTGCAAGAACATTATTCAGCTACCAAATTATCAACAAATGAAATGTCTGACAACATATTCTGTTGGCCAGCCTCTAAATAATGATGCATTCTCAAGCATTGCTGATGGGAATGAAAAACGGTCCAACTCTATGGAGGGGATTTTGCAATACCTAATGAAAGTATACACACGGTCACCTTATAAATTCAGGAATCCTATTTCTAATAATCTGTCCAAAGATACAATGGCATGAACATAAAATGTTATATTTCATCTTTATTATACGAAAAAATTAAAAACAAGCATGTGGATGCAAGTAAAAATTCTGCTTTATACTTTTGAACTTGGAATCATGTATATATTTTACATAATTCAAAGTGAAATAAATAAAATAACCTAATATAACAATTATTAAAATTGAAAATAATGAAATGAAACCTATCTAACTATGTACAAACTTGGTGGCATAATCCCACTACGAGGAATCGTATTTGGGCAGTAAACCTACAATATTTTGGCTCTGTTGCTAGTAATGTATAGCCTGCAGTAAAAAAACAAACCTTTAGATAAATCTTAAGTTTCACATATTAAACTCATTATTTAAGTATTATGAATATGGCTATGTTGAAGTATTAGTATTCATGTGTGGGTAGGTAGATATCAGTAAATTGAAATAAAATGAATTAGTTACTGTGTTCCTTTTAATGTCATTAGGAATTAAGTTTTCAAGTGGAAAAGAGGTACAATTATAAAATCTAAGTAGTCAAATAAATTTTACAATGTTGAATTTCAAGGTTCTCTAAAAAATGCGTATTTCCAACTTTGTTCATTGAAGTGTCCTACAAGTAATGGTAACCCAGACAGACAAGCACTCCAAACACCCAGATAATAGTCTCTAAATAGAATTCTGTACAATTTTTAACTGTTATCTCCACAAATATTTGAAATATTATAACCTCAAATAATGGCCTCCATTCTCTCTCTCCCCTTCTCCTTCTGGAACTCTGACTAGATGGTTGAAACCTCACACTCTGTACCTCTTCATTTATCAGTAGGCTGAGTTAAATGCATCGCTTGAGTTTCACTGATCGTGAGGATGATTTGAACTTTTTGTCTGCAAAATGGCCAACTTGTAGATATAAAGTTTCAAACAATTATTTGGTTTTTATTCACTGTGCACTGACTAGCACCAAGAAAAGTTTTCAAGAAATCCTGAAATAAGAGATGGACTGATTTATTTTTAACTCTTACGGCCCTCTTCCCTCTGTCCCAGGGCTAATGCCCCACCGCCCCGCCCCCCGCCAGGCCCCGATCGGTTCCGCTCGGCCGCACTCGCCACGACCCGAGCAGCAGGAGCCCGAGCACGAGGGTCCGCGCTTCCGGAGGGAGGAGGGTGGCGCGCACGCAAGCGCGGATACGCACGCGCGTAAACGCATGCGCGGATGCTCCTGCGCAGACGCCAGAACTGCCCGGAGCTTGAGGAAGCTGGGCATTTCTGCAGCGGCTCCCGAGGAAGAAGGTGGTCTGGGGACTGGGCTGCCGCTTGCCATAACCTCCGCAGCCGCGGCCGGGCAGGTAAGGGGGCGCTGGTGGGGGCGTGCAGGTCGGGGAGCCGGCGGGTGGGGCCTGGGCTGCGCGGTTAGAGAGGCTCACGGGTTGGGGGTGCGTGGGTGAGGCCCCAACCGCGCGGCCAGTCAGGACCCTGAGGCGAGTGCGGGCCGCCGCCGTGGTTCGTAGTGCCCCCCCACTCCAACGTTAATAGTCCCTGAACCCCGTTTCTTTGCTGCAGCTTCTACCCGGCTTTGGGGAAGCGAATGCAGCCCCGGGAGGTGGGAGGGCGCCTGAAGGGCCCGGGAGTACTTCCGACCGGCCCTCAGGTCATGGCCTGCTCCCGCGAGGCGGTTGCGTTGCTGTCGCGGAGCTGCGGTAGGAAGGGGGTTGCGCGTGCGAACTCCTGGATTTGTTACCGATCCCTCGCGGCCTGGGGCGGCCTCTGCTACCCCATGTTCGCGGGGTGCACGTCTGGCGGTCAGTCGGCGAGGCTTTGTTGCCAGGGTGCGGGGGCGGCGGCGGGCGGTGGCGACGGGCGGCGGCGGACGGCGGACTTCGGCGGCAGCGGGCGGCGGCGGCCGCGGGCAGCGAGCTGCGGCGGCGGCCAGCGGCGACTGCGGACTGCGGCGGAGGGCGGCGAGCTGCGGCGGCGTGGAGAAGGTGTGCTCCTGGGAGCCAGCTAACTTGCTCCTATCTACCCCGTGTGTTCTGGGGGCGGCCTGTCCTGCCGCAGGTTCCCAGGACTCGGGGTATTGGGTATGGAGACCCGGCCGCAGGGGCAGCGGGATGTTCCGTCCCCGCCGCCCCGCCCGGCCCGCCGCTCCGCCGCCCGTCCCCGCTTGGCCCGCCAGGCCCCGATCGGTTCCGCTCGGCCCCACTCGCCACATCCCGTGCAGCAGGAGCCCCAGCCCGAGGGTCCGCGCTTGCGGCGGGAGAAGGAGGGGCGCGCACGCACGCATGGGCGAATGCGCCAGCGCGGACGCCAGAACTGCCCGGAGCTTGGGAAGCTGGGTGCTCCTGCAGCGGCTCCTTAGGAAGAAGGCGGTCTGGGGACTGGGCTGCCGCTGGCCGTCGCCTCCGCTGCCGCCGCCGGGCAGGTAACGGGGCGCCGGTGGGGGCGTGCAGGTCGGGGAGCCGGCGGGTGGGGCCTGGGCTGCACGTTTGGAGAGGCTCACGGGTTGGGGGAGCGAGGGTGAGGCCCCAACCGCGCGTCCAGTCAGGACCCTGAGGTGAGTGCGGGCGACCGCCCAGGTTCGTGGTGTCCCCCTCCCCAACGTTAGTAGTCCCTGAACCCCGTTCCTTAACTGCATCTTGTACCCGGGTTTGGGGAAGCGAATGCAGCCCCGGGAGGTGGGAGGGCGCCTGAAGGGCCCGGGAGTACTTCCGACCGGCCCTCAGGTCATGGCCTGCTCCCGCGAGGCGGGTGCGTTGCTGTCGCGGAGCTGCGGTAGGAAGGGGGTTGCGCGTGCGGACTCCTGGATTTGTTACCGATCCCTCGCGGCCTGGGGCGTCCTCTGCTACCCCATGTTCGCGGGGTACACGTCTGGCGGTCAGTCTGCTCCTGGGAGGCGAGGTTTGCTGTCAGGGTGCGGGGGAGGCGGCGGGCGTGCGGCGGGGGACAGCGAGCTGCGACGGCGGCCGCGGGCGTCGAGCTGAGGCGGCGAGGAGGTGTTCCCCTGGGAGCCAGCCGACTTGCTGCTATCTACCCCGTGTATTGTTCTGGGGGTGGTCTCTCCTGCTGCAGGTTCCCAGGACTTGTGGCATTGGGTATGGAGACCCGGCCGGAGGGGCAGCGGGGTGGTCCGTCCGCGCCGCCCCGCCCGCCCCTCCGTCCGTCCCCACTTGGCCCGCCAGGCCCCGATCGGTTCCCCTTGGCCCGAATCGCCACATCCCGGGCAGCAGGAGCCCCAGCCAGAGATTCCGCGCTTGCGGCGGCAGGAGGAGGGGCGCGCACGCACGCGCGGATGCCCCGGCGCGGACTCCTGAACTGCCCAGAGCGTGGCGAAGCTGGGTGTTCCTGAGAGGCTCCCGTGGAGGAACGCGGCCTGAGGTCTGGGTGGCCGCTTGCCGCCGCCTCCGCTGCCGCCGCCAAGCGTTTAAGGGGCGCTGGTGGGGGCACGCAGGTCGGGAGCCGGCGTGTGAAGCAAGAGCTGTGCAGTTGGAAGGTTAGCGGTGCGTAGGTGAGGCCCGGGACTCGGGAACCGTTAGGATTTTGAGGTGCGTCGGGGCCACCGCGTGGTTCGTGGTGCCCACTCCGCACCACTTTAGTCGTCCGGGAACGCCGCCTCTTTGTTGCCGCTTATACCCGGGGGAAAGCGTGTACCACCCAGGAAATGGGAGGGCACCGGACGTCCAGGGAACACCCACTGGCCCTCAGGCCATGGCCTGCTCCCGCGAGGCGGGTGCGGTGCTGTCACGGGGCTGCGGTGGGATGGGGGCTGTACGTGCGAACTCTTGGAGTTCTTACTGGTTCCCCAGCGTCCTGGGGCGGCCTCTGCTACCCCATGTTCGCGTGTTGGATGTCTGGCAGTCTGCCCCTGGGAGGCGAGGCTTTGCTGTCAGGGTGCGGAGGCGGCGGCGGTGGCGTGCGGCGGCGGGCGGCAGTGGGCGGCGGCGGGCTGCGGCGTCGTGGAGAGGGTGTGCTCCTGGGAGCCAGCCAACTTGCTCCTATCTACCCCGTGTGTTCTGGGGGCGGCCTCTCCTGCTGCAGGTTTCCAGGACTCGGGGTATTGGGTATGGAGACCCGGCCGCAGGGGCAGCGGGTTGGTCCGTCCCCGTCTCCCCGCCCGGCCCGCCTCTCCTCCGCCCGTCCCCTCTTGGCCCGCCAGGCCCCGATCGTTTCTGCTTGGCCCGACTCGCCACATCCCGGGCAGCAGGTGCCCCAGCCCGAGGGTCCGCGCTTGCCGCTGCAGGAGGAGGGGCGCGCACGCACGCGCCGATGCCCCTGCGCGTACTCCCGAGCTGCCCAGAGCGTGGGGAAGTTGGGTGTTCTTGAGAGGCTCCCGAGGTGGAACGCGGCCTGAGGTCTGGGTGGCCACTTGCCGCCGCCGCCGCTGCCGCCGCCGAGCGCATAAGGGGCGCTGGTCCGGGCGCGCAGTTCGCGAACCGGCGGGTGACGCCCGTGCTGCGCATTTGGAAGGTTAGCGGTGCGTAGGTGAGGCCCGGGTCTCGGGAACCGTTAGGACTTTGAGGTACGTCGTGGCCACCGCGTGGTTCGTGGTGCCCACTCACCACCACTTTAGTCGTCCGTGAACGCCGCTTCTTTGTTGCCGCTCATACCCGATGGAAAGCGTGTACCACCCAGGAGATGGGAGGGCACCGGACGCCCAATGAACACCCACTGTCCTTCAGGCCATGGCCTGCTCCCGCGAGGCGAGTGCCTTGCTGTCGCGGGGCTGCGGTGGGATGGGGTTTGCGCGTGCGAACTCCTGGATTAGTTACCGATTCCCCCGCGGCCTGGGGCGTCCTCTGCTTCCCCATGTTCGCGGGGTGCACGTTTGGCGGTCAGTCTGCTCCTGGGAGGCGAGGCTTTGCTGTCAGGTTGCGGTGGCGGCGGTGGACGGAGGCGGGCGGCGTCGGCGTGGAGAGGGTGTGCTCCTGGGAGCCAGCCAACTTGGTCCTATCTACCCCGTGTGTTGTTCTGGGGGCGGTCTCTGCGGCCGCAGTTTCCCCGGACTCGGGGCATTGGGTATGGAGACCCGGCTGGAGGGGCAGCGGGGTGCGCTGTCCCCACAGCCCCGCCCGCCCCGCCGCCACGCAGCCCTTCCCAACTTGGCCCACCAGGCCCCGATCGGTTCCGCTCGGCCCCACTCGCCACATCCCGAGCAGCAGGAGCCCCAGCCCGAGGGTCCGCGCTTCCGGCCTGAGGAGGAGAGGCGCGCACGCACGCGCTGAAGCGCCGGCGCAGATGCCGGATCAGCCTGGAGCCTGGGGAAACTGCGTTCCTGCAGCGGCTCCCGAGGAAGAAGGCGGTCTGGGGACTGGGCCCTGGTTCGTGGTGCCCCCCTCCCTAACGTTAATAGTCCCTGAACCCTGTTTCTTCGCTGCAGCTTGTACCCGCGTTTGGGGAAGCGAATGCAGACCCGGGAGGGAGAGGGCGCCTGACGGGCCCCGGAGCACTTCCGACCGGCCCTCAGGTCTTGGCCTGCTCCTGTGAGGCAGTGGGATGGGGGCTGCGCGTGCGATCTCCTGGATTAGTTACCGATTCCCCCGCGCCCTGGGGTGGCCTCTGCTTCCCCATGTTCGCGGGGTGCATGTTTGGCGGTCAGTCTGCTCCTGGGAGGCGAGGCTTTGCTGTCAGGGTGCTGGGGCGGTGGTGGTCTGCGTTGGCGGATGGCGGCTGTGGGCGGTGGCGGGGAGAGGGTGTGCTCCTGGGAGCTAGTCGACTTGTTCCTCTGTATCCCGTGTGCTGTTCTGGGGGCGGCCTCTGCTGCTGCAGGTTCCCAGGACACATGTCTTCATGTCAGTCTGTTCCTTGTAGGAGGATGCAGTGAGGTCAAGGGGCAGCATCAGCGGTGGGCAGGGACTTTCCCAGGACCCGGCCCTGGCCCAGGTAGCTAACTCTCCTTTCTTTTGCTTCCTGAGTTGGTGGGTGTAACGGCTTTTGCATTATAGGTTATTTCCAGATGTTGAACCCAGGTTTCTGTGCTATACGGAAGAACCTTTTTAAAAAATCTTTTATGTGTAGTGGCTAACATTTGTAAATCTCAGACTCCCACCCGATTTCTCTTCTCACCCTCTTTCCCTGGTAACCGTAAGATTGTTTACTAAGTCTGCAAGTCTGTTTGTGTTTCGTAGGTGAGTTCATAGTGTCTTTTGTTTTCGATTGCACATATGAGTGATACGGTATTTTTCTTTGTCTTTCTGGCTCATTTCACTTAGAATGATGATCTCTAGGTCCATCCATGTTGCTGCAAATGGCATTTTATCCTTTTCTATGGCAGAGTGGTATTCCATTGTATAAATACACTGCAGCTTTTTTATCCAGTTGTGTGTTGCTTCATTTAAGTTGCTTCCATGTGTTGGTTATTGAGTATGTAGTGGTGCCGTGAATACTGGGGTGGAGCTATCTTTTCGGATTGGAGTTCCATCTGGATATATACCCAGAAGTGAGATTGCTGGATCACAGGGTAAGTGTATTTTTAGTTTTATGGGGAATTTCCAAACTGTTCCCCTAATGGCTACACCAAACTACATTCCCACCAGCAATGTAAGAGGGTTCCCTTTTCTCCACACCCTCTCCAGCATTTAGATTTATGAACTTTTGAGTGATGGCCATTCTGACTGGTGTGAGCTGCTAGTTCACTGTAGTTTTGATTTGCGTTTCTCTGGTAATTAGTGATATTCAGCATTTTTTCATGTGCCTGTTGGCCATTTGTAGTCTTCATTGGAGAAATGCTTGTTTAGGTCTTCTGCCCGTGTTTTGATTGGGTTGTTTGTTTTTGTTACTAAGTTTTGTGAGCTGTTTATATATTCTGGAAATGAAGTCTTTGTCAGTTGAATCGTTTACAAATATTTTCTCCCATTCTGTAGGTTTTCATTGAGTTTTGCTTATGGTTTCCTTTGCTGTGCAAAAGCTGATAAATTCAGTTTGGTCCCATTTGTGTGTTTATTTTTGCTGTTATTTTTATTGGTTGGGTAGACTGCCCTAGGAGAACATTGCTGAGATGTATGTCAGGTGATGTTTTGCCTATGTTTTCTTCTAAGAGTGTTTTGTCTTACGTTTAAGTTTTTAAGCCATTTTGAATTTATCTGTGTGTGTGGTGTGAGGGAGTAGTCTAATTTCATTGATTTACATGCAGCTGTCCAGTTTTCCCTACACCATTTGCTGAAGAGACTGTCCTTACTCCATTGTATGTTCTGGCCTCCTTTGTCAAAGATTAATTGACCAAAAGTTTGTGGGTTTATATCTGGGCTCTCTGTGCTGTTCCATTGATCCATATGTCTGTTCTTGCTTCAATACCATGCTGTTTTGACTGTAGGCCTGTAGTGTTGTGTGCAGGCTGGGAGGGTTATTCCTCCAGCTTCATTTGTTTTTCCTTAGTAATGCTTTGGTAATTCTGGTCTTTTGTGATTCCGTGTAAGTTTTAGGATAATTTGTTGTAATTCTTTGAAAAGTGTCCTGGGTAAGTTGATGGGGATCACATTAAATCTGTAGATTGGTTTGTGCAGTGTGGCCATTTTAACAATATTAATTCTTCCAATGCAAGAACATGGGATGTCTTTCCATTTCTTTAAGTCCTGTGTAATTTCCTTAGTGTTTTGTAGGTCTCCACATAGGTCTTTCACTTCTTTGGTCAGATATATTCCTAAATATTTTATTTTTTTAGATGCAGTTTTAAAAGGGGTTATTACTTTCATGTAAAGATACGCCACTCATTTCTGTATGTTGATGTTGTGTCCTGCTACCTTGCTGAATTCTTTCATTAGCTCTTAACAGTTTTTGTGCGGAGCCTTTAGGGTTTTCTGTATATAGTGTCATGTCACGTAATGATACGTAATGACAGTTTTACCTCTTCTCTTCCAACTTCTTTCTTTTTGTTGTCTAACTGCTGTGGCCAGCAGTTTCAATACTGTATTGACTAGAGGTGGTGAGAGTGGGCATCCCTGTCTTCTTCCAGATAGTAGTGGAAAGGCTTTCAGCTTCTCACCGTAGAGTATTATGCTGGCTGTGGGTTTCTTATAAATAGCTTTAATTATATTGATATATGTTTCCTCTGTACCCACTTTGGTAAGACCATGGGCTCAGTGCAGTCATGGGGCTGGGAGGACGGTAGCAGCAGTGGCTGCGGTGGTGGGAGGAGGGCGGCTGCCCCTTGTGAGCCAGTCATTTGCTCCTGTCTCCCCTGTGGCCTGGCCTGGAGGCAGCCTCTGCTTCCCCAGGTTCACTGGACCCATGTCTTTAGGTCAGTCTGCTCCCAGGAGGCTGCCGTGATGTGGTCACGGGGCAGGACTGTGGTGTTGGGAGTGAGGCTGCCCTATGCAAGCCCTTGGATTTACTCCCATCTCCCACGTGGCCTGGCCTGAGGGTGGCCTCGGCTGCCCCAGGTTCCGCTGTAGGTTTGTCCCGAGGCCAGCCAGCTCCCAAGAGAGGGGCGTGGTGCAGTCAGGGAGCAGGGGACAGCTGGGGGAGGGGGCCTGCCTTGTAGGAGCTGGCCTCTTTGCTCCAGTCTTCCTTCTGGCCTGGCTGGGGGGTGGCCTCTGCCACCCCAGGTCGCAGGACACACGTGTCCCAGTCTGCCTGCTCCTGGGAAGCGGGCGTGTCATAGTAGACATGGGGGGCGGGGATTCTGCCCTGGAAAATTTTGACAAGACAAATATTTTTGCCTTTACCACTGGCTAAAAGAAAAAAGAGGGAAAAATAGGAAATAAAGAATGAAAAAAATGGAAAGGAAAGAAAGAAAAGAAAGTTTTGTCATACAGATCTATTTGCAATATAAACTAGATATTTTATACTTATTATATTTCTAGTTTGTAGTTTATGTTATAAGCTAATAGTAGCAATTTACCAGAGGTAAGAGAATATGTAAATTTATTCTTGTACCTTCACATTGTGGAATAATATAAAGTGGAGAAGATAAGTCAAAGGTTGCTCTGGTGATAGGAATCAAGGTTAGTATCAATTAGTAATGTTTTTTACAAACTATAAGAAGGGAAAAAACTAAGCAATAAACTTTTTTTAGGCATTTATGTCATTTTTTCTCTCTCATGGCTTTTGGAACTTATACAGTATTATGTATTTACCACACGTATTTAATTTACTAAGGTCTTAAGTTAATTTTGATCTTTGTTCCAAGCAAGAAAGGGAATTTAGAGTCCTTCAGTTTTGATCTTCCTTTTCCTGGCTAATATATCATTATTGTTAAATATGTTATTTTACTTTTTTAATCCCAACATACTGAACATACTGTGTTTTATGTACATACATACTGTTTATTTAGATTTACCTATAAGTTTTCATTCCTGTCTGGGGTCATTGATTTTCCTGAAGCACATCTTTTAGTATGTCCTATACATGTTCAAATATAGAGATCTTCTGATGATAAACTCTTGATTATATTTATCTATAAATACTTGCCTTTTACTCTCAATGTTGAATAATTTTATAAGATACAAAATTCTAAGTTTATCAGTATTTTCCCTCATTCCTTTGTAAACGCTGTTCCAATGTCCATTAGCCTTCATTGCTGTTGAGAAGTGTGCTTTCATCTTAGAATCTCTTCCAATTTGGTGTTCTGTATTTTGTCTGTGGTTCCTGTGAACATCCTTTCTCTTTGGAATGCTGTAGTTTCACCATGTAATGACTTGTTCTGGACTTGTCCTTACCTTCTTGGGATATTTTATGTATTGCAGACTTTAGAAGCATGCCCTCCTTTTTAAATGAGTTTTAGAAATACCTGAACTGCTATCTCTTTAAATATTTTCTCTAATCTGTTGTCTAAATGTAATCCTGTCTGTGATCCCAACCAGAGAAGTTTTGTAACTTTCTTCTGTCCCACAGATCCTATCTTTTAATTCTTTAATTTTCTCAGTTTTGTCTAATCTGTGGCTTCACCCATCAATGTAACTTTCATTATAATTTTATTTTTATTTTCTGTAAGTTCGATTTTTTAATGTTTGCTTATTTCTCCTAATTACTCACTGATCTATAAGTTTGTAATTTCGTTTTGTTTTTAGACACTTTTTTTTTTGCTTAGCCATCTTTCAGTCTACGTATTCTCACTGTAACAATTTCACCAGCTAGAAACCGTGGGAGCTTAAATGTATTTTTTATTTCTTTTATTTTGACATAGATTGTCTTTCCTTTCCCATATGTTTGTTGATAATGTATATGAGGTCAAGATCAATTTCACCCTATGGCAACCTGAAGTGTCTACATTAGTGACTGTTTTCTGCAAAAGTAGCTTGCTTCTTTTCTACTGGGAAGAGGCAGAACGTAGCTCATTTCAGGGCAACCACCACCTCTAAGGGGCTTCATTTCTGAGTCAGTCTACAGATCAGGTATTCTTCTTAGTTATTTGATAACACAACACACAAACACACACTGTCGTGGCGGGTTCCTAGGTGGCCAGGCCAGCTCTGCTGCGTGCTTGGCTCTCCAGCCGTGGGCTTCTAACATGGACACTTTTAACTCTCCCGTCCCTCTTCCCTCTGCCCCAGGGCTAATGAACACGGTCCCTGCACCCACCTGGGCTGAGCCCAGGCCATGCACACAGCCCACCGCCTGCAGTCTATCACTCAACTAGGCCCCCTGGCCGCTGCAAGTCTGCGTGCCCAGTACCTCTGCCCTAGGGATCCAGATCACAATCCGGGCCATCAACCACACAAGCCCACAGGCCAGTGGCGGGCAGCCTGGGTCCACCCTGACCTGCTGGCTGAGACGAGTCACAGGGCGCCGGGGTCAGGGCGCCCGGGTGGGAATTGGAACCGCCTCCAGCCCAGCCTGCAGAGCCCTGTGGCCTCGGACACTAGCTGTGCAGCCACACACTAGGCCTGCTCCCGCGTAGGCTGGTGGCAGTCACTATGGTGACCCTAACCCAGACTTCCCTGCCCCATCCACGGGGTGAGTTGTGAGGGGGTCAGCACTTGGATCGAGGGAGGAATCCCGCGGTGGCGGGGGGGCAGGCTGAGGGGTATGGGGCCAGAGTGGAATTGGCTTAGCTGAGGGGTGAGGGGAACCATCTCTGGATGTTGCGGGTCCTGCAGTGAGGCATGAGGCGTGAGCTTGGGGTGTGGGGGCCATAGCGAGGTGGTGTGGGGGCGGAGACTTCCGTGTGAGGAGGAGCCTCCTCTTGGGGGTCACGTCGGAGACTGGGCCTGACCGGCGGTGTTGGGGGGCAGTAACGGGGAGGGGGAGGCGAGTAGGGGGAGTGGGGCTAGGGGGTGTGGCCTGGCCCGAGGCCAGTCGTGGTTCTGGTTGGGTGCCAGGACCGGTGGGTGACCAGATGGGGATGTTAAGGGATGGAGACCCGGTGGGGGTGGGTAAGAGGGTGGGCCTGCCCGCCCCACCGCCAGGTCCTGCCCCATCAGCCTAGCACCAGTCCCCACGTCCCCAGCATTGGGAGTTCCAGCCTGAGCGTCCTTGCTGTGAGCGGGAGGAGGAGGAGCACGCACGCGCGCGGACGCACAGACTCGCTGACCTGGACCAGCTCGGAGCGTGTGAAAGCCGGGCGGGAGACGAGCGCTCCCGGAGCAGCTCCTAGAGGAGGAACGCGGCCTGAGGTCTGGGCGGCCGCTTGTCGCCGCCTCCGCTGCCGCCACCGAGCTGGTGTGGGGGCGCGCAGGTCGGGAGCTGGCGGGTGAAGCCCGGCCTGCGCAGTTGGAGAGGGTCGCGGGTAGCGGTGCGTAGGTGAGGCCCGGTCCTCGCGACCCGTTAGGACCTTGAGGTGGGTCGGGCCACCGCGTGGTTCGTGGTGCCCACTCCCCACCACATTAGTAGTCCGGGAACGCCGCCTCTTCATTGCCGCTTATACCTGGGGGAAAGCGGGTGCCCCCCAGGAGATGGGAGGGCACCGGACGGCCAGGGAACACCGACTGGCCCTCAGGCCATGGCCTGTTCCCGCGAGGCGGGTGCGGTGCTGAGGCGGGTGCGGTGCTGTCGCGGGGCTGTCGCGGGGCTGTGGTGGTGGGATGGGGGCTGCGCGTGCGAACTCCTGGATTAGTTACCGATTCCCCCGCGGCCTGGGGTGGCCTCTGCTTCCCCATGTTCGCGGGGTGCACGTTTGGCGGTCAGTCAGCTCCTGGGAGGCGAGGCTTTGCTGTCAGGGTGCGGGGGCGGCGGCGGACGGAGGCGGGCAGCTGCGGCGTGGAGAGGGTGTCCTCCTGGGAGCCAGCCAACTTGGTCCTATCTACCCCGTGTGTTGTTCTGGGGGCGGTCTCTGCGGCCGCAGTTTCCCCGGACTCGGGCATTGGGTATGGAGACCCGGCGGGAGGGGCAGCGGGGTGGGCCGGCCCCGCCCGCCCCGCCTCCACGCAGCCCTTCACAACTTGGCCCACCAGGCCCCGATCGGTTCCGCTCGTCCCTACTCGCCACATCCCGAGCAGCAGGAGCCCCAGCCCGAGGGTCCGCGCTTCCGGCGAGAGGAGGAGAGGCGCGCACGCACGCGCGGAGCCGCCGTCGCAGATGCCGGATCTGCCTGGAGCGTGGGGAAGCTGGGCGCTCCTGCAGCGGCTCCCGAGGAAGAAGGCGGTCTGGGGACTGGGCTGCCGCTTGCTGTCGCCTCCACTGCTGCCGCCGGGCAGGTAAGGGGGCGCTGGTGGGGGCGTTCAGGTCGTGGAGCCGGCGGGTGGGGCCTGGGCTACGCGTTTAGAGAGGCTCATGGGATGGGGGTGCTTGGGTGAGGCCCCAACCGCGCGGCCAGTCAGGACGGTGAGGCTAGTGCGGGCGGCCGCCGTGGTTCGTGGTGCCCCCCTCCCTAACGTTAATAGTCCCTGAACCCCGTTTCTTCGCTGCAGCTTGTACCCGCGTTTGGGGAAGCGAATGCAGCCCCGGGAGGGAGAGGGCACCTGACGGGCCCCGGAGCACTTCCGACCGGCCCTCAGGTCTTGGCCTGCTCCTGTGAGGCAGTGGGATGGGGGCTGCTCGTGTGATCTCCTGGATTAGTTACCGATTCCCCCGAGGCCTGGGGTGGCCTCTGCTTCCCCATGTTCGCGGGGTGCACGTTTGGCGGTCAGTCTGCTCCTGGGAGGCGAGGCTTTGCTGTCAGGGTGCGGGGGCGGCTTGGGTCTGCGTTGGCGGAGGGCGGCGGTGGGCGGCGGCGGGGAGAGGGTGTGCTCCTGGGAGCTAGTCGACTTGTTCCTCTGTATCCCGTGTGCTGTTCTGGGGGCGGCCTCTGCTGCTGCAGGTTCCCAGGACACATGTCTTCATGTCAGTCTGTTCCTTGTAGGAGGATGCAGTGAGGTCAAGGGGCAGCATCAGCGGTGGGCAGGGACTTTCCCAGGACCCGGCCCTGGCCCAGGTAGCTAACTCTCCTTTCTTTTGCTTCCTGAGTTGGTGGGTGTAACGGCTTTTGCATTATAGGTTATTTCCAGATGTTGAACCCAGGTTTCTGTGCTATACGGAAGAACCTTTTTAAAAAATCTTTTATGTGTAGTGGCTAACATTTGTAAATCTCAGACTCCCACCCGATTTCTCTTCTCACCCTCTTTCCCTGGTAACCGTAAGATTGTTTACTAAGTCTGCAAGTCTGTTTGTGTTTCGTAGGTGAGTTCATAGTGTCTTTTGTTTTCGATTGCACATATGAGTGATACGGTATTTTTCTTTGTCTTTCTGGCTCATTTCACTTAGAATGATGATCTCTAGGTCCATCCATGTTGCTGCAAATGGCATTTTATCCTTTTCTATGGCAGAGTGGTATTCCATTGTATAAATACACTGCAGCTTTTTTATCCAGTTGTGTGTTGCTTCATTTAAGTTGCTTCCATGTGTTGGTTATTGAGTATGTAGTGGTGCCGTGAATACTGGGGTGGAGCTATCTTTTCGGATTGGAGTTCCATCTGGATATATACCCAGAAGTGAGATTGCTGGATCACAGGGTAAGTGTATTTTTAGTTTTATGGGGAATTTCCAAACTGTTCCCCTAATGGCTACACCAAACTACATTCCCACCAGCAATGTAAGAGGGTTCCCTTTTCTCCACACCCTCTCCAGCATTTAGATTTATGAACTTTTGAGTGATGGCCATTCTGACTGGTGTGAGCTGCTAGTTCACTGTAGTTTTGATTTGCGTTTCTCTGGTAATTAGTGATATTCAGCATTTTTTCATGTGCCTGTTGGCCATTTGTAGTCTTCATTGGAGAAATGCTTGTTTAGGTCTTCTGCCCGTGTTTTGATTGGGTTGTTTGTTTTTGTTACTAAGTTTTGTGAGCTGTTTATATATTCTGGAAATGAAGTCTTTGTCAGTTGAATCATTTACAAATATTTTCTCCCATTCTGTAGGTTTTCATTGAGTTTTGCTTATGGTTTCCTTTGCTGTGCAAAAGCTGATAAATTCAGTTTGGTCCCATTTGTGTGTTTATTTTTGCTGTTATTTTTATTGGTTGGGTAGACTCCCCTAGGAGAACATTGCTGGGATGTGTCAGGTGATGTTTTGCCTATGTTTTCTTCTAAGAGTGTTTTGTCTTACGTTTAAGTTTTTAAGCCATTTTGAATTTATCTGTGTGTGTGGTGTGAGGGAGTAGTCTAATTTCATTGATTTACATGCAGCTGTCCAGTTTTCCCTACACCATTTGCTGAAGAGACTGTCCTTACTCCATTGTATGTTCTGGCCTCCTTTGTCAAAGATTAATTGACCAAAAGTTTGTGGGTTTATATCTGGGCTCTCTGTGCTGTTCCACTGATCCGTATGTCTGTTCTTGCTTCAATATCATGCTGTTTTGACTGTAGGTCTGTAGTGTTGTGTGCAGGCTGGGAGGGTTATTCCTCCAGCTTCATTTGTTTTTCCTTAGTAATGCTTTGGTATTTCTGGTCTTTTGTGATTCCATATAAGTTTTAGGATAATTTGTTGTAATTCTTTGAAAAGTGTCCTGGGTAAGTTGATGGGGATCACATTAAATCTGTAGATTGGTTTGTGCAGTGTGGCCATATTAACAATATCAATTGTTCAAATCCAAGAGCATGGGATATCTTTCTGTTTCTTTAAATCATCTTTAATTGCCTTAGTCAGTGTTCTGTAGTTCTCCACGTATAAGTCTTTCACCTCCTTGGTCAGATTTATTCCTGAGCTTTGTTTTTGTTATTGATGTGATTTTAAAGGAGAATTTAAAATTTTACTTTCCTTTTCTGATATTTTGTTAGTATAAAGAAATGCAACTGATTTCTGTATGTTAATCTTGTATTCTGCTACTTGCCAAATTCATGTATCAGCCTTAGTAGTTTTTGTGTGGAGGCGTTAATTTTTGACTGCTCCCTTGCTTTATGGCACACACTGACCTAGATTCATCATGTATTTCCTGCTCCTGACATCAAGCCAGGCAGTTATCCAAAGAGCCCTGGTTCTACATATTGTGAAATGATTTTGAGATCATGCTGGGTGCTGGAGGAAATCTTTCTTTAGGAATAGAATAATGCTATTTAAAATTGATCACCCATTTATACACTGGAGTAGAGTTTTTAAATTTAATTTTAGGTGGGAATGATAGTTAGATGCTGTTGACCACATGAAGTTTGTGAAGGAGATGTGGGCAAAGTTATCAAATTGGATAGAGATGGATTACATGACTCAGTGTGTAGTGTGATTGGCAGCAGAAAGGCACTTCCTGGGTTAGGTACATTCACGTGGAGCTTAATAGGTAAGAACATTCTTCGTTTGCTTCTTAATTAGATTTAGAGTTCCCAGAAATGAATGCTAACTATAGTTGATTTTTTAATTGGAATCTCTAGGCTCTCCTCCACCAAATTCTCCTTGTCACGTCAAGATTGGTGGTAAAGTTGGTGTGAATGCCTCAGTCATGACACCAAAATACAAGTTGGGGGGGGGGGTCTGTGACTCAGCCAAGTGTGGGGGTTGTGAAAGGTCATGGTACCTAGGCAGGAAAGCTCTTGGTGTTGGCTTCTCATCAACTAATGTAAACTAGGGCAGGAAAAAGAAGTACTAAGCAAACCTTATGATATAAAAATAGTGCCCTTGTGCTTGTCAGTGCCCTCTTGACCAGGAGCACCCCTGCTGTTGGACAGTCAGGTGTATTATGTCCCTGCAACTTGGGAGAATGCACCATGGAGAAGGCGGTGTCTCCATAAGTGTGTGTGTGACAAAGTCTAATGGGTTCGCATTGGGTATTTGGGGGAGATTTCAAGGAATTGGGGTGATCCTAAGAATGGATGTGTTAATAAACATTCCCTGGAGGACAGAAATAACTGAGTCAGGATGAGGTCATGATGGGCAGGGAAGCAGTCGGTCATACTCGCCAGGAGGGGATTGTAGTTTGGATTTGATTGGATGTGACCAGATGTGTTAGAGTGGTTTTGTTTTTGTCTTGATCTGTCACAGTCTCAGGCTGACTTTGTCTCATACTGGGGTTCTTTTTCCGTCAGTCCTTCTGCCAGATGGCCAGCTCCCTCAGTGTTCTCCCTTTTTATTAATGCTGTATAAAAATTTAGGACTGAGTTTAAGACTTGGAAACGTGGAAATGATGGGTGTGAATAACTGGAAACACAAAATTGTCCTCAGTGTATATTTAATGTGACATTGTTGAGCTTTCAAATCACACGGTATACAACGTCCATTTTAACACTTGCATGAAAAATAAACAGACGTGTGGTTTTATTTTGCCTTTGAACTCTTTCAGTGCCATTTTTTGCTTTGTTTAATTTCAGCCTTGTGGAAAGCCATCTTTGGGTCAAATAGCTTAGATTAGAAACGGCTGCAATGGTGGTGCTTCCCAAGTGGGCAGAGATTTTACAGTTTTTTAAGTTACTTAAGAACAAACATTTTAACATTTTATTTTGGTTTAACATTTTTCCTCACTTAAGAGATATTTTTAAGTTACTTAAGAACAAACGGCTTAACATTTTATTTTGGTTTAACATTTTTCCTCACTTAAGAGATATTTTTAAGTTACTTAAGAACAAACGGCTTAACATTTTATTTTGGTTTAACATTTTTCTTCACTTAAGAGATTCTTAAAAGCTTTAGAAATCAAAATAAAGATAAGTTTCAAAAATAATGGTTTAGAAGTAAGTGTTTTGAGTAGCTTTCACTAAACGGCAAGAAATATCTTACCGTTATTAATGTAATTTTTATTCCCTAAGATACTGAATGGAGTTTTTAGTTGGTGTAATTACAAATAAGCCTTCTTATTGTGGAAAATTTCAAACAGATACAAAGATAGAGATTATAGTATAATGAGCCTCCATGTGCCCATTACCTGACTTCAGCAGTTGTCAGCTCCTGGCCAAACTGTCCGTCCATGATCTCCTGCTTCCATTATTTTGAAGCTAATCCCTGATTGCCATCATGTGTTAGTTCATCCAGAAGTACCTTAGTATGTCTCTCCCAGAGAGAAGTTCTCTTTGTAAAACACAAAAAACCGTAATATACTATCGTGGTTAGGTATAGTTTTAATTTTAATTTTCAGTTTTTAATTGGTGAAAAAGATGTTCCAGGCAATTTCCATTCTGTTCTAGCTTTCAGTGTCAACGGGAAAGACATTACTGTCAACTTCCCTCAGCAGTCTCACTGGACTGGGCTCTTACCAGAAATGGAGTTGGTACCCAGTGTCCATCCTGGCTTTACACGAGTTTTGATTTTTATACTACTAGATTCACTTGGGAGGAATGGCTTTCTTCGGAATCAAGTTTAACATTTTCTTATCAACTCAATGGCTATTTTAAAAATAGGTGTGATCACTGTCAGATGTTTCCTATCAATGGATCTTGATTCAAATGCAGAAACTGATTAATTTGATTTTTGTGAAATGTGTTTCAAAACCAGGAAACACAACACCAGGCATACATTTAGCACCAGGCATACATTTAGCAGAATAAATGAACGAGGTATGGTAGAATGGTTATGTTCTCTTTCCTCAAAATTTATTAGGTAGTTATTGTGGAAACAGAGGTACTTAATTTTGGTCTTTAAAGCTCATACCTTAGTGGTCAGCACTGTACTGTGTGCAGAGTGAAACAGGAAAGATGGTCCTGCTGACTTTGGTGAATTGCTATTTTTTTCAAAGCAATGAAGGGGTCACAGGAACTAGAATAATGGGGTTTGTTTGCTTGTATTTCCATAAAAAAACAGTAAAAGGATCTCAAGAATGTAATATATGTTTTGTCAGATAGGATGTGAAATTGGAGAAATGGAGAGTGAGTCTTTTTATTGGTATGTGTTTTCACGACAGCAGAATGTATCCAACATGAAATTTGCCAGTTTGTTCAGTTTTAAGTGTATAATTAAGGGAATTTGCACACTAACCCCACTACTTCTAAACCCTTTTCACCACTCCAAATTAGGAAGGTATTCTCCGTTAAGGAATAATTCCCCATTCTTCCCTCTACCAACCCCTGGCAACCTCCAATCTGCTTTCCGTCTCTGTGAACTTGACAAGCCTAGGTACGTCTTATAAGTGAAACCACTCAAAATTTGATTTTCTGTGTGTCTGACTGACTTTGCACTGTGTTTCCAGGGTTCATCCATGTTGCAGCGTGTCAGAACTTCATTTCCTTTTGTGGCTGAGTAGTATTTCATTGTATGTACATACCACATTCTGTTTATCCAGTCATCTATTGTGGACAGTTGGATTGTTTGTACCTTTCAGCTCTTGTGAATAACATTGCTGTCAACATTGGTGTACGAATCTGTTTCAGTCCCTGTCTTCAAAACTAGGAGTGGAATTGCAGGGTCATTAGGCAGTTCTTTAACTTTGGGAGGACTACTAACATGTTTTTTACAGCGGCTGCACCGTTTAACATTTCTTTCAGCGGTGTATGAGGGTTCCAGTTTCTCCACATCCTCACCAACATTTGTTTCTTTTCTCTTCTTTCCCTTTTCTCTTCTCTTTTTCTCCCTCCCTTCCTCTTTCCCCTCTACCCCTCTCCCTCCATCTCCCTCTCCTTTCCTTCCCTCCCTCCCTTCTTTCCTGCTTTCTCTCCTCCCTCCCTCAGTTACATTAAGCCTCTTTTCCCGTGCTTTCTGCCACTTGCATCTCTTTTCTGAGGACATGTCCATTCAAGTCCTTTGCCCATTTAAAAACTTTTAATATTGAGGTATAGGAGGTCTTTATGTATTATAGACAGTAAACTTCTATCAGATACGTGATTTGCAAATATTTTATCCTATTCTGTGGGTTGTCTTTTCGCTCTCTTGATAGGATTCTGTGGTGCATAAAAGTTTTAAAGTTTAATGAAGTTTAATTTATGTTTTGTTTCTTTCGTTGTCTGTGCATTTGGTGTCATACTTACACTTCTTGTAGGAAACTATTACTAAATCCAGAGTCATAAAGATAAGATCCTATGTTTCTTTCTAAGAGGTTTATAGTTGTAACTCCTCAGTTTAGGTCCTTGAACCACTTTGAGTTAGTTTCTGTATATGCTGTATATAATGTAAGGTATAATGTGTAATTTTATTCTTTCGCATGTGTACCCAGTTTTTCCAACACTATTGAAAAGATTGTCCTTTCGCCATTGAATGGTCTTGGCATCTTTTCTGAAAATCAGCTGACCATAAGTGGAAGAGCTTTTCCCTGGGCTTTCCTTTCCACCCCGTTGGTCAGTTGCCTGTCTGTACACCAGCACCTCAGCGCACTCTGTGGTTATGACAGCTTCTGTAGGGGACTGTGTGACTCCTCCAAAATTACTATTTTTCAAGATTGACTATTGTCTGTTGGAAGTGAATATAAATTTTGAGATGAATTTTTCTACTTTTGTAGAAACAGTGTTTTGATAGGAATTGCATTGAATCTGTATATCACTAAAATTGTCGAGGGATGGCTTTCCATTTACTTAGATCTTTAATTTCTCTCAGCCGTGTTTGGTGATTTCAGTGTATGTCCTGTGCCTTCCTGGTTAAATTTATTCCTAAGGTTCTATTTTTCATGCTTTGTTAAATCGAATTATTTTTAAAAAGTTTCTTTTTGGAAGGTTTGTTGCTAGTGTGTAGGAATATACACTGCATACATACACTACATATTTTCAGCACATTTTGTGTATAGAATTTTTATCCAGCAACTTTGCTGAATTAATTAATTAGCTCTGACAGGTTTTCTTTTGGTGGAGTCTTTAGGGCTTTCTACATAGAAGATCATCTGTCTGTGAACTGAGATAGTTTTACTTCTTCCTTTCCATTTGGATGCCTCACGTTTCTTTTTCCTGCCTTGTTGCTTCAGTTGGATCTTCCAGCACTAGGGTGGATACAAGGGGCAAGGGTGGGCATCCTTGTCTTGTTCCTAAACTTAGGGGGGAAGCTGTCAGTCTTTAAGCACAGAGTATAATGTTAGCTGTGGGGTTTTCATATCTGATAGCCTTCAGTATTTTGAGGAAATTCTTTTCTAGTCCTAATTTGTAATATTCTCTTATCTTATGTAGGAGATCTGTGGGATCTGCAGAGCTCTCTCCTTTTCAAGGCTAACACCTTTATTTTAACACCTATACTTTATATTTTTTGATCAGCCTGCCATGAGTTTATCAATTTTATTAGTCTTTTCAAAGTACCAGCTTTTGGCTCTGAATTGCTGTCTCTCGTATCATTATCATTCCTTTCTTTTTCTAATGGAATTTAGGTCTAGATTGACCCCCACACCCCTCCATCCTTGAATTCTTACTAGCTCATCAATGTCTCACTTTTATCTTTTCTAATATGAATTTAAATATTTAAATTTATCTAAAAGCAAAGCTTAAGCTATATCCTGCGATACTGTTGTGTGATAATATCTCATTATCGTGCATTTGAAAGTATGTTAGAAATTCCAGTGGAATTATTTTCTTGCATTCATTGATGTTTAAATTTTCAGATTTGTCGGCATTTTCTACCTATCTTTTAATGATTTCTGCATTGCATTCAGATTATGTACCCCTGATTGACCTTTGACATTTTTTGAAACTTGAATACGATCTAAGACTCAGTGTATGATGGGGTTTTACACGTGTTGTATGCATGCCTAGAAGAGTGCCTCCTGCAGTTCTGTGGGGAAGTTAGTGTTTGCTTATTGTATCTTTTTCTACCCTTTTACCCTCACTCCTTCTGTAATCTTGTATTCTAGTTATATTTCTGGGAGGTTGTAAATAATTTGTTTTGTTTTGTTTTAATTCCAGTGTGATGATCTTTTGTCTTTTATTTGGATCTTTTAGTTATTTACACTTAAAGCAATTACTGAAATAGTTGTATTTAAATTGATCAACTTCTCAGTGATCTGTTTTCTGTTCTCCTTTCTCTATTCCATCTTCCTTTGGACTGGTAAGTTCTTCATTATTTAGCAGCTCCCTCACCATCACACACTTACTGGCTTAGAAGTCACACACATACATTTTTGGTATTAGTAGTTAGTCAAGATAGTAAAATACCCATTTTTAACATATCAAATCTAGTATTTACTATTTGTACTCTCCTGCTAAGCAATGTAAGGATGTTGGATCCTCTTAACTTCATTTACCCTCATTCTGATTATCATGTTTATTTACTATGTTTAAAAATTTTACACAGACACATTTTTAACAATACAGATGATTGTTGTTTTATGTAATCAGTATTTGTTCAGTTTTTTTCACATCCTTAATATTGTAGCATTTCTCTGTTCCTTTCTGTATCTTCCACTTCCCATCTGCCATCATTTTTCTCCTGCCTAAAGAACAGGCATGTCTCTGTGGTCATGAATTCTGGTTTTGCGTGTCTTCTCTTCTGAAAAATGTTTTTGCTGGGGCTTCTTTTCAGCACTTGAAAAGTCCTACTGTGCCATTATAATTCGGTTTATATTGTTTTTGCTCAAGTCAGCTGGACGTGTGCTTATTGTTCCATTAGCTCTTCAGTCTCTGTGTTTCCCCTAGGCTGCTTTTGAGCTATTCTTTTGTTTTTATCTTATACAAATTTTACACGTGCAGAAGTGTTTTTTATATCTACCTTTCTTGGGGTTATTAGAGCTTTAATTACTTTTCCAGCTTTTTCTGAGCTGTAATTGACAAGACATCGTGTAAGTCTAAAGTGACATGATGCTTAAAAAGTGGTGTGATTGTTACACATACAATTGCAAAATGAGTATCACAGTGAGGTTAATATTCTTTATTTGTTGGTTGTAAAGGTTCTGTCCCACACCTGTTAACACGGTTTGACCACCATTCAGTAGGACCGTCTGCAGTATCCTGCGGCAGTTCTGGAAAACAGCTGAAGCGTCGTCACAACAGTCAGCCAGGGATGCTGCCGGACAGCTGGTCGCGGATGGTGAAGAGCCTAAACGTATCCTCGTCCGTGAACCAGGCTTCTCGTCTCGTTGCCGGCAGCGCACCCAGCTGGCCGTCCTCCGGCTCACAAGGAAAGGTGCGTGCCCTGCGGCCCTGCCACACACACTCTGATTGGGATCACTTTACCTTTTAGAGCTTCAACATGAACTTTGAAAAATTAAGTTCTACTCTGACGGTACCTGTCAGTTCTCATTTTGTATTTTAGTTCATAATTAGTTTAAAGTTACAGAGCAATATGCCATCCAGTTTTTATTGTCAGAAATTTTAAACAGTACAGGTAACGAGTTTTATCTAATCGACCAAGAGACAGAGGGTGTAATAGGGTGTTTAGTTTTATGTTGATTCACTCCCCGGTGTGAAATGTACAAGCTCAGATTCGGCTTCTGGTTAGAAGTTTTTCTAATATATCCTGACAAATGTGTGATGATCTTTGGAAGGCTGTCGTAAGTGCACATCATCCAGACACGCAGGGTAGACCTGGGGAAAGGGGCTTTCTCCACCGTGACTCTCGTGTTTTCTATAACCCACTCTTTGATGGATATAAAGGGACCGCCCTAGATCAGGAGTCTATGAACACATCATTTCTGGGGCTTAGAGGGATACTTCCTTCTAATGAGCAAGTAATGGAATAGAATACTCTTGCTTCTGCCAGCTTAAAGGCAGAGTCTAACTCTAAAGCCAAATGATGTATTTTAAAAATCTTACTTGGACTTAAGCTTTAGTGATACTATCTTATTAGCTAAAATATAGCTGAATTTTACTGAGAATGCTTTTTTTTTAAGCATTGGATTCGTTTGGAGACTTTCCCCAGTGTTCTTATTCATAGATTAAAAATGACAGTAGATCCTGCTGGCAGTAGCTCCATGCTTTCTCTGGTGGTTGTGTCAGGGAACTGAATTCGTTTACTCAAACAGTATCTTCTATCCTATAATAAAAACTCCTTAGTCTGATTTGCTTTATCCTCCCTTTTTTTCTAGATGGAAATTCCCTAAATAACCTAATTGAATTAAAGACAGTCAACATTAACCCCGCCGACACCACAGCGTCCCTCCTGAACGACTGCACAGAGGTAGGTGTGTTAGATAGCGTTCCCGTCTAACATTAGATGGTTTGCAAGTGACAAAGGAGATGGCTTTCTTTTTTTCTTTTTTTAATTGAGGTATAGTCAGTTTACAATGATGTGTCAATTTCTGGTGCCCAGCACAATGCTTCAGTCATACATGAATTACATACATTCATTTTCATATTCTTTTTCACCGTAAGCTACAAGATAGAGACGACTTTCCTGGATCATTTCTATACTAACATGGAGCCCATTTTCCCTTGTAGTTAAATAATTGTATTTGTTTTAAAATTTGAGAGGTACACAGTTTGAATTTACTGCTTATCAGATTGGCTTGAAAAGAAAACAAAACAAATTTCTTCCTCACTAGCTTTAGTAAGAAGCGGGAGTAAAAGTTCATGGCAAAAGTCGTTGCCCGGTCAGAAAATCTGATCATTGCTAGCAGTTAGATGACATCAAAAGTAATTGTTTTAGCTGCCGTAACGGTACTGTGGGTATATTTTTAAAATGCCCATGTGTCAGTAGTGATATGTACTGAAAGTCTGAGACAGCATGCTGCCTGGAGTTTCTTAGGATGTGAGCCCTGTGGGCCGTACATTAATAATTGTCGAACTAGTTGATGGGGTTATGGGACCCTTTGTACTATTTTCCCTAATTTGTACATAATCCGATATTTTTATTATGTTTTGAAATGTATGAAGGCTCTGTGGCTACCTGACATCTAATCTCTTTCTTAATACATCTTGGTTTAAGAAAATTTTGAGACAAAAAGTTTGCAGTCATTCAGTAAGGCTGTCATGTTAGTTAACCATTTCCATGTTAGTAAGAGAATCACCGTGAGTCCCGTGCCTTGGAGGGACATCCTTGGTGAATCAATGACTTCTTTTGAAGGGAGACCCCACTCATGTGGCTGCATCAACCCTGCCTAGGATTTCCAGCACTTAAGAAAAGGGGCTCTGACTTTCTGCACATTCCGTGTCTCACACGTCCTGCTCTCCAGCACAATGATGTAAACATACTTAAAACACCACTGAACTACACTCGTAAAAATGGTTATATGGTAAGTTTTACGTATATTTTACTACAATAAAAATTTTTTATTTAAAAACTAATAATACTTAGCACAAAAGGCTTGTAAAATACATACCATACCACCTCCATAGGAAAACACAATTAGGGACAAATAAAAAAGAAAAGTACAAGGATATATATCAAAATATTAACAGTGCCATTTCAGATAGGAAAATTAAACATCCTTATTTTCCCTTTTAAATGATGTTTTTTCTAAATACAGTGTGTTTCTACATTAAGTATTTTCCTAAATTAAATTAAATTATAATTTTGGAACACTCAACTAATATTTACCAAATAGGCCTGTGGGCATAAATCTGTTCTCATTATTTTGAGATTCATCCACGTTGCATCAAAATTTACTTCTTTTCAACTGTTGAATAGTATTTTATTTATGGGTGTACTGCAGTCTGTTCCTCCATTTGCCAGTTGACGGACTCTTGGGTTGTTCCAATTTTGGGGCTGTACAAACAAAATTGCTGTGAACATTTGTGCACAGGTCTTAGATGGACATGCACTTGCACTCCTCTAGGGCAAGGACCTAGGGAGGAATGATTGGGTCACATGGTAGATGCATGTTTATCTTCTTAAGACACCTACAAACTGTTTTGCAATGGGCTTGTTCTAAAGCTCCTCCCTATTTCTGTCTCTACTTGGTACGGCCATTCTTTAGTTTTATCCATTCTTACAGATGTGTAGTGGTATCTCATTGTGGTTTTACTTTGCATTTCCCTAATGACTCATGAAGTTGAGCGTTTGCTTATTTATCATCCAGATACGTTTTCTGTTGAAGTGTCTGTTCATATCTTTTGCATGTAATTAAACCTAATTTTTTTTTTTGTTTTACTGAATTTTGAACATTCTTTATGTATTGTGGGTGCAAGTCTTTCATCAGATAGATGATTTGCACCTATTTTCTCCCAGCGTGGCTTGTCTTTTCATTCTCTCAGGTTGAATTTTAAAGGGTAGAAAATTTCAATTTTGATGAAGTCTAGTTGGTCCATTTTTATCTTTCATGGGTCGTACTTTGGATGTTGGCGTCTAAACAACCTTTGCCTAACTCAAGATCATACGGATTCTTTTTCTGGGTTTTCCTATGAAAGTTCTATGCCTTTTGACATTTATGCATATGTTTGAACTTGAGTTCCATTTCCTACATGGTGTGAGGTGTAGGTTGAATTTTATTTGTTTATTTTTGGTGTAGGGATATTCGGTTGTTTCAGTTGCACTTGTTGACAAAAACTATTGCTTCTCTAGTGAAAGAATTTGTCCTTTTGTCAATAATCAGTTGTCATGTATGTGTGGATCTATTTCTGGATTGTCAGTTCCGTTTTCATTGGTTTATTTTTGTGTTTTGATGCCAATACCATAGGATCTTGATTACTGTAGCTTTATAAAAGACTGAACTGAGGCTTTGCTAATTCTTTAGCTTTGTTCTTTTTACAGTATGTTTTGGGTATTCTAGGCCCTTAGCATTTTTCATACAACTTTTAGAATCAGCTTGTCAATTTTTATCAAGTAGCCTACTTGGGATTTTGATTGCATTGACTATAGATCAGTTTGGGACAGCTTCACAGCATTGAACCTGCCAACCCATGAATGTAGTGTTTCTCCCCGTTTGTTGAAATCTTTACTATTTCTCAGCAGCGTTTTGCAGTGTCAGGGTACAGGTCTTTTATATGTTTTGTTTTATTTATTCCTAAGTATCTCATATTGCTTATCCTGTTAAAAATGGTATTTTAAAAATTTATTTTATCCTTTGCTCTTACCTAGAAATATTCCAGTTGCTCCTTGCTAGTGTGTAGAAATAGAATTGCTCTTTTTAAGGACATTTGGATTACTTCTAGCTTTTGGCTATCACAAATAAAACCTGCTATGGGTATTCACGTGCAGCATTTTGAGTCAGCCTTCCATATTTTAAATAGCCCCCACTAGGTTTTGCTGCTTTTTGTTTCCTTGAGTTTTCTCTGTTGTTTATCTGTTTTCAGTTTATTGGTTTATATGCTCATCTTTCTCCTTGCTTTATGTTTATTTTCTATTCTTTTTCTAGTTTTTTGAGGTGAGAGTTTAGATACTGATTTGAGATCCTTTTCCTAATGTAAACGCTCAGCACAGTGAATTTCCCTCTCACCGCTGGGGTTGACATTGTTTTCGCTGAGAATTTGCTGTCATTCTTATCTTTGCTCTTCTGTACCTAACGTGTGTTTTATCTCAGACTATTTTTCGAATTTTCTCTTGATTTTCCTGGTTTTTATCTTCATGGTTTGTGTACTTGTTCATTATGCTTCTTGGATCTTGGGTTTATAATATTCATGTGATTTGGAAATTTTTCAGTCATTGTTCCTTCAAAAACTTTTTTCCTGTAGCTTTCTGTCTCCTCTCTTTTGGGAGGTCTAGTTTCATTAGGTCTCCTGAAGCTATCCCACAGAAAACTGACACTTTGTTCATGTTTTAACTTTTTTTTCCCTGTATTTCATTTTGGATAGTTTCTTTGCTATATCTTCAAATAAACTAGTCTTTTCTTCATTTTCTAATATGCTGTTAATGTTACCAAACTATTTTGGTCTCAGACATTGTAGCTTCCTCTCTAGCGTCTTTTTTTAAAGAGGTAAAACTCGTTCACTTGTTAACTGTTTGTTTTTATTGAAGTTTAGTCAAAAGTTATTATTTTAAAAATTTAGTTTTTTCAGTGGAGGTACTGGGAATTGAACCTGGGACCTTGTGCATTTTAAGCATGTGCTCCGCCACTAAGTTACACCCATCTCCCTCATCCTCCCCTAGAAATTTGGTTTGGGTATTCTATCTTCCATGTGTCTGGTTCTCTTCTTCAACATATGTAATACAGATATAATAAGTATTTTAATTTGCCTGCTGGTTGTAACACCTGTGTCAGTTCTGGATTGTTGAGATTTATTGATTTTTCTTATTTCTGAATCACAGATAGTTTCCTGCCTTTTTGCCCACCTGGTAACTTTGAGTTAGATGCTGTACATTGTCAATTTTACTCTGAATGTTTCTGGAGATTTTTGTATGTCTATAAACTTTCTTGAGCTTTCATATAATTAAGTTACTCTGTAGTAGTTTGATCCCTTTGGATCTTGGTTTTGGATTTGTAAAGTGGATTCAGACCTGATACTAGTCTGGGGCTAGTTGTTCCCAGCCACTGGGTGCTCTACTCAGTGCCTGGTGAACTGTGAGGTCTTCCGATCTGGCTGATGGGAGCAGGCACTATGCCAGGCCCTCTGTGCTCTCCCAACCGGTGTGCTGCAGCACAGTCCTTTCCTGCGGTTCTTTCTTTGGCTTTGGGCAGTGCCCTCTCATGTAGGCGCCCATCAGTTTCTGCTGCATCCTCAGCTGGGTGAGGAGGGTACCTGCACATCTCCAGGGTGCTCTCTAGGCGACTCTCTCCTCTCGCATCCTGTACTGTGAGCTTTGGCCATGTCGGGCTCCCCCACTCTGAGCCCTGCCTCCTGTGCCTGCTGAGACCACTGGGCTCCACCTGGTGCCTTCCCTCTGCTGAGGTCTGGGAACCCTGAGGGCAGTGAGCTGCAACATGTGTCCACTAGGACTGTGTATTGTGAAATCTTGTCGCTATTGTTTTGGATTACTTTTTGTCTTGCATTTCAAAGATAGCTAAACACACAGATAGTTATTGTGGTAGTGTTTTCACAGCTTATGTGTGTCCAGCTAAATTGTTGTAAGTGCATTCTGCAGAAGGATTTGCATCTTTTTGCAGCTAGAGTGAACCTTTGCTGAAAGTAGCTTCTTTAGAGAAGTATAAATTTTTTTAAGTCTGAAAGACAATAATGGTCCTGGTAGTCAATCTGCGAAATAGGAAAATGCGTACTGCAATGTGTTTTACAAATTACAGGAGGTCAAATTACAGAAATAGAACTGTAATGTTAAGAATTGAACCCAAACTTAAAGTAGTAACAGTAAACTCCAAATTTTTTGATTTAGGAAAAACAGTAAAACTATTTTCTATTCTGTACTTTTCAGAAATAAATGATTATTTTTATCTGTTTTTTTCTCGTATCATATTAGGTAACAAATAGATAGCCTAGTAAGTAGTTTTATTAATGACAGAGTATGATCACTGCTATCTAGGCATTATTGTTATAAATTCAAATGTTTCTCTTTTTAAAAAATGTCCCAAATATTAGGTCAACGTGGGACACAGGAGTAGCATCTTGCCACTGGCCAGGAAAGTTTGAAGACAGTCTCAACTTTGTTTCTGTCTCCCCCTGAATCTGAGATGTTGACATCATCGAAGCTTAATGCACAGCCCACCACTGTTACTACTGTAATAATACATTGTCATTTGTTTTTAAAAATAGCAATCGGGGTTTATAGTCAGCAGTGTTAACCATTTCAATGTTGTGAATCACTAAAACTTTAAAATGCAATCAGAACATTACGGACTGTAGGGAGTATGCGGTACTGGGGGCTGACCCTCAACATCTCCGGTCAAGAGACGCCCCCAGGTGTATTCATATTTGTAGCCCTCATTTCAGACAGTCTGCCACTCTTTGCCCCGGAAGGCTTGGTCATTCCTCTCCATACCTGCCCTCTCCTGTGTGACCCGCAATAAATGCTAGGATCTGGGTCATTTTTATCACCATGCTGCTGCTTCCTTGATAGTTTTGTTCCTGAGGCCGACTTCCCTCACCAGGTTGTGTATTAAGAGAGATTCTTGTTATCAGAGGCCTTTTGTTTCACCAGTTGGTATGTGTTGGGTGTTTTGTATGTGTCAGGTGCCTCCTGGCTACTTGTACCTAGATCTCTCCAAGTGTCTGTGTGAGCTCTGGGCTGTCCTGATTGTAAAGGTGAGGAAGCCAAGTCCTGACTTAAAGTAGATGTCTCAGTCTCCCAAATGCCCCACTCTGCCTCATCCCTGCAGAAAGGTCTGGATCAGAGCTGGCATCCTGACGTCTTCCTGCTTTGTCTCCCACTTCCTCCCATAGGTGGCTGATAATGACGTTGGAGCTCTGTCACCAACTTGGAGAACATAACCGCAGACTCACAGAGTGGCCGCCTGTCCTCCCAGCCTGTGATGGTGGAGAGCAGCCATCCCTGCACAGACACTTCCTCCAGTGGTACAGTGCAGATACCAGGTACTCAGGGCTGGTCCCAGTGAGGAGATGGGGGGCCCTGCCTGTAGAATAGCTTCATTTTTTTTGCCGTCGCGTCAGTAGAAGCAACTGTCATTGTTTTATAGAAAAGCTACAGAATTGCACAACTCCTTCCTTGGGTTTGATGAACTTGCTGGAGCACCTCGCAGAACTCAGAGAAACGTTTACTTATGTTTACTGGCTTATTGTAAAGTATAGGGAAAAGGATACGGGTAAATAGTCAGATGAAGAGGGGCACAGGAGGGTGTTCTGTAAACGTCTGTGAGGTCAAGGTGTAGGTGGTCTTGTTGAAATCGTCTGTACCTTTACTGATTTTTACTTGTTCTGTCAGCTGTTGAAAGTTGAGTTTTGAGATCCCAGCTGTAATTGTGAGTTTGTCTCCTTTTTACGTTTCTATCAGTGTTTCGTTTGTGTGTTTTATGTCTTTGTTACTAGGTGTGCATATCTTCTTGTTAACGTATTCCCATTTTTGTTTGACCCATTTTTCACTGTGAAATGCCCCTCTTTGTCTCTATTAACATTTGAGTCTAAAGTTTGTCTTGTTATGCACCTTTTAGTTAGGTCTTGCTTTTTCTTAATCCAACCTGATAGTCTGTCTTTTGGTTGAGATGCTTAGGCTGTTCACATTGAATGTAACTGTATAGATTTGGTTGGATTTACATCTGTTACACATACATTTGGGAATGTTTTTATTTTGCCTTCGTTTTTGAAAGATAGTTTGGCTGAATATAGAATTCCTAGTTGCTAGAAGTTTTTTCCTCTTACCACTTTAAATTTGTCATCCTACTGGTTTCTTGCATTCATTGCTTCTCAGAAGAAGTCCTAATCGTATTTTGTGTCTTTTTTCCTCTTGTGGCTTTCATGATTTTCTCCTTCTCTTTGGTTTTCAACAGCTTCAGTCTAATGTGTCCGAGATGTGGATCTGTGTTTATCCTGCTTGGGATTTGTTGGTTTTTGGAGCTGTAGATTAATATTTTGCATCCAGTTTGGTGTTTGGGGCTGTATCTGTTCAGGTACTTTTTCTGCCCCTTTTTTCTCTTCCCTCTTTTTTCTGTGGGGGTGGTGCAGAATTCCCACTGTGCACATGTTTGTATACTTAATGTGGTCTCCAGATATTTAAGAGTTTTTTGTTTTGTTTTAGTTTTAATATTTTAGTGTATTTTTAAAAACTTTTTTTTATTGAGTTATAGTCATTTTACAGCGTTGTGTCAAATTGACTTCATTTTTATTGTCTTTTTTCTTCTGTTCTCCAGATAGAGAGTAATAGAAATTGCACAGTCTTAAAATTGTATAGCGGTTCTTTTTTTCTGCCATTTCAGAGCCGCTGTTTTGTCCAGCTAGTGAATTTTTCATTTCGGTCATTGTACTTTGCACCCCCAAAACTTCCTTTTAGTGCTTTTTTCATTAAATCATTGTCATCCTATTTTCCTTTGTTACCATGTTTTCTCTGGTTTTTTGAACTCTTTGAGCATATTTATTACAGCTGCTTTGAAGGTGTTGTCTGCTGAATCCAGCATGTGGCCCATCAGAGTTAGTTTCTGTTAACCGATTTCCTTCCTGAGGACGGCTCACACTTCC
Organism: Camelus bactrianus; assembly: GCF_048773025.1. Classification (NCBI taxonomy): domain Eukaryota; kingdom Metazoa; phylum Chordata; class Mammalia; order Artiodactyla; family Camelidae; genus Camelus; species Camelus bactrianus. Next base: position 40,504,757 of record NC_133558.1, read on the forward strand.
TAGGGTCTTTGCATAGCTCATAATTTTTTATTGAAAAGCTGGACGTTATAGATTGTGATGTGTCATCTGGATTCTGACCTTTTGTTTTTAGGATCTGTAAATGTTCCTACAATTCTTTGACTGTTTTATATGTTTGTTTTGTAACACACCTGGAATTACTCTTTGAAACCTCTCTCGTGATGTCACATAGCTACTGAGGTCGCAGCTTCGCTTTTCTTTTTTCATTTTTGTTTTCTAGCCCGAGTTCTAATATTTGCTCTCTATCTGCTTGGCATAGCGCCCAAGCCTGCGGAATTTTCCATTCTGTGGGTGGATCTCTGCATGGGTGGGGCAGGGAGGCCGTGGAAGTCAGTGTTCTGGCAGTTTTCCTGTCTGTGTACCCGGCTCTTCCTGCACTCTTCATATGCACTGGGTCATCCGAGCCTCCAGAAAGTTCTCTCTGAGCTCTTCTCTGCTCTCTGACTTCCAAGGTCGTCTTCTCGCTAGATCTCTGGCTAGTTCTCAGGTCTGGGATCAGGGTGCCTGGGTGGGAATGGGAACCGCCTCCAACCCGGCCCGGCCCGGCGCGCGGAGCCCTGTAGCCCGGATACTAGCTGTGCTGGATCCCCTACTGGGGGCAGTCCTATGGTGACCAGAGCCCAGACTTCCCTGCCCCACCTGCAAGGAGAGGGGTGAGGGGGTCAGCTCTGGGTAGGGGTGCACTTGAGAGGGGACTCTGAAGTGAGGCGGGACAGGCTGAGGGGTAAGGGGCCGGTCCAAGTGGAATTGACCTAGCTGAGGGGGGCCATCTCAAGATGTTGAGTGTCCTGCAGTGAGGCATGAGGGGTGAGCTTGTGGTGTGAGGGCCATAGGTTGGTACCTAGCGGGGTGCAGTGTGTGGGCGGGGGACCTGGGTGTGAGAAGGACCCTTGGCTTGGGGGTCCGGTCTGCCACTGGGCCTGGCCAGGGGTGGGGGAGCAGTAACGGGGAGGGGGAGGCGCGCAGGCGGAGTGGGGCTGGGGGCTGTGGCCTGGTCTGGGCCAGTGGTGGTTCCGGTTGAGTGCCAGGCCCTGGTCTGTGGCAGAGAGAGTCAGGGCGTTGGGTATGGAGACTTGGCAGGGTGGGCCCGCCCCACCACCAGGCCCCGCCAGGCCCCGCCAGGCCTGACTCGCGATGTCCCAAACAGCAGGAGCCCCAGCCCAAGGGTCCGCGCTGCTGGGGGTGGGGGTGGGGGCTGCGCATGAGCGGACACGGGAGCGCGCCCAGAGCATATGGAAGCTGGGCGGGAGCCCGGTGCTCCTGGACCAGCTTTGGAGGAAGAAGACGGCCTGTGGACCGGGCCGTCGCTTGCCATCGCCTCCTCTGCTGCCGCTGGCGCCGGGCAGGTAAGGGGACGCTGGTAGGGGCCCGCTGGTCGGGAGCCGGCGGGTGAGGCCTGGGCTGCGCAGTTGGGGAGGCGCACAGGTAGGGGGTGTGTGGGTGAGGCCTGGGCCGCGCGGCCCGTTAGGACCCCGAGACAGGTTCGTGGTGCCCCACGTCCGTAGTCCCTGAACCCCATTTCTTCATTTCTTCGCTGCCACTTGTACCTGGGTTTGGGGAAGCAGGACACCCCCGGGAGATGTCATGGCCTGCTCTCGGGAGGCCGGTGGTGCGTTCACGGGGCCCAGGCGGTGGCCGCGGTGGGATGGGGGCTGCCCAGTGCGAGCACGTGGATTTGTTTTCTATTCTCCCCCAGTCTGGGCCGGGTTCTGCTTCCCCATGTTCGCGGGGTGCATGTCTGGCGGTCAGCCTGCTCCTGGGAAGGGACGCGGTGCTGTCAGGGTGCGGGGTTTGAGGGGCGGTATCCTCGGCGCAGGCGGCTCGGGGAGAAAGGTCTGCCTCTTGGATCCTGTTGATTTGCTCCCATCTGGGAGGCATCCTGTCCTGGGGTATGGCTCTGCTTCCTTATATTTGCAGGATGCTCATCTGGCGGTCAGCCAGCTCCCAGGAGGCGGGCGTGGTGTAGTCAGGGAGCAGGGGGCAGCTGGGGAGGGGGCCTGCCTTGGAGAAGCTGGCCTATTTGCTCCAGTCTCCCTTGCGGCCTGGCTTGGGGGAGGCCTCTGCTGCCCCAGGTGGGCGGGGGGCGGGGGCCACCTGACGGTACCAGCTGTCCCCATCTCACCAACCTCCAGTAAGTAAACTGGGAAATGTGTGTCCTGCCACTGGGGACAGCAAAGGGTGCCCACAAGCCAGGTGTTGGGGAGACAGGGAAGCCTGGGGCAAATCCAAAGGCTTCCGCAGGACAACCCTCCTCCCCTTGCCATTAGCTCTGTATTCTTGCTAGATTTTAAAATCTTGTCAATCTAGTGTATGTGTAATATTTCATTATGCTTTAAATGTACATATTCTTAATTATTGAGATTGGTGGCCTTATTATATTTGTTGGCGATTTAAATTTCTTTTGTGTGATGTGCTTGTTTGAGTCTTCTGCCCATTTTTCTGGTGGAATGTCTTTTGTCTTAATTGACCTGTAGGAGTTCTTTATGTAGCTAGACGTTAAGTCTTTCTGTCAGTGATACCTGTTGTAAATATCCTCTCTGGCTTTTTTTCTATGGTTCTTTTTAATAAAAACTTTTTTTCTCAAGTAGTCAAGTTTTTTCTTTCCATATCAAAGGAGAAGTTCTCCTATATTATTATCTAGAAGTTTTCTTTTTTTTTTCCATCTTTAAATCCTACATCCATCTGAAAGCAGTTTTTGTATATGGTTTGAGGTGGAGAGCCATCTAATTTTTAAAAATATGGATGCCTAGCTCTCCCAGCAGCAGTTATTTTGAAAGGTTGCCTTTCCCCAAGCTCAGCAGTGCGGCCTTAACATGAGTGTAGCAAGGGTCTACGTGCTTGGTCTGTTTTTCTGGGCCCTCTTTTGTTTGATCCTCGTCTCTACATCAGTACCACACTGTCCTAAATATTGTTGCTTTATTATAAGTCTTGATATCTTTCAGAGAGTATTGACTGTTCCTGATCTTTGATACTTCCAAATACACTTTAGAATCAACTTGTCAAATTCCACCCAAAAACGTTTTTAACCTTCTGATCTAATAGGGGTTGCATTGAATCTGTCATTCAGTGTCAGTTTAAATTGACATCTTTACATCGTGAGTCTTCTATTTAGTGACCATTTGGCATAACCGTTTATTCAGTTATCTTTTCTATAAAGTTTTAAAATTTTCTCTGTAGAGATTTTTCATCTCTAGATTGTTAGGTTTACTGTCACAACTGTATTTTTTTAGCACAACAGTGCTATTGTTAATATTAAAATTTTTTTATTTCTAACATGTGCAGTCTTTACTATAAAATTTTTTATGGAAGTCTTTTATTTCTAGTATGCTAACAGTTTTTCTCAAGAATAAATTTTATTACCTTTTCTCCCTTATATTTTCGTTATAAATGTTATTGATGTTAAATCACCCTTGGACTCTGGATAACCGTAACTTGATCCTAGTATATTATCCTTTTTATACATTTTGTGTTTTGTTTTTATTTAGGATGTTTGTATCAGTGTTCACGATTAAGATTCATGTGTGATTTTCCTTTTCTTTGTTATCTTCTGTTGGGTTTAGGTATCAAAATTTTGTTAGCCTTATACAGTGAGCTGAAGAAGTTCCCCTCTTTTCTGTTCTTTATGAGATTTAATGTTGGGAATACTTTTTCCTTAAATGATTGCTAGGACTTAGAGTGAAGCTGTTTGGGCCTAGAGTGTTCCATATGGGAAGATTTTTGACTATTTATTCAATTTCTTTAGTGGTTAAAAGTCAACGCAGCTTTTCCATTTCTTACATCAGCTTAGTAAATTATATTTTTCCAGGAATTTACCCATTCAGATTCTCAACATTAATTCATAATAGTTTCTTCTTAACATCTGAAGATCAGTAGTAACATTTTCTTTTTCATTTATGATACTACCTTCTCTGTTTTGAGATGTATAAAGTGGTATAAACTACAGTTATTTCTATCAGCTAATTATTACTCATCTACAAATACTATCATGAAATGACTAGATATATCATAAATTTTGCAGTCAGAATAACTTTTTATTTGGCAATATAATATGTTGATCTGTGGCCAATCTTTGCATTTTAGCAATAGAACATGCAATTGAAAAGGTGTAACAGTGTCACAGAAACCAAGCACGAAGAGAGTTTCAAGAAGAAAAGGAGAGCCAGTGGTACTGAGGAAAGTTCAAGGAGAGGGCAGATTGGAAGTCTTAGATTGGACACAAATAGGCCTTATGAAGAGTGGTCAACCTCTTAGAGTTACGACCTTAAGTTCCTTTCTTAAGATATTTCTGATTTCAAAACCCACCAGGCATCAGAAGTAAAATTTCAGAATTCTTAGCCAGAGAAATCACAGCTATATTCCTTTTTTTCATTTCTTTAAAGTTACGACTCTCAGATCAAGGGTGAAATGCACTGAGGGGAATTTGGGGAGGTGTTTTTTCCTTTCCATCCTGTAGGTGTCGTCGCCTACGTCCTGAGTGTTTACTGCTTTCATTTTCTAAGAATTCTGAATTACCTTTTATATCAAAACTGGGTTTTTCACATGGTACTTTTAAAATTTTGCTTATTTGCAATATGCCTTTAGTTCAAATTGAGACCCTGTGTTGAGGTCTCCTGAAAGGCAGTGCAGAAGCTCATGAAAATTTTGAAGGAGGTGATCATGCTTCACATCTGTGGAAATTCTGTTTAAGTTTAATGTTAAAGATCATTTTATCTTTGCCTTTCATTCCAGGAACTTGTGTCCCTGAAGCCTGGTAAAGCTGCAGAGCTGGTTGCTACTCACTTTTCTAAACAGATTGAAACAGTCCTTAAAAAACTTCAGGTAAATTTTGCAGAATATATTGGGAAGAAATACATAGTGGAGAGACAGTTATTGAAAATGTACTTAAGAACTTTTGATTGTAATCATTTCTTCAATTGATAGTTCCTTTTAATAGCAATTTCTGCACATTGTGTGTGTGTGTGGTGTGGGGAGGTGGAATTTGGGAGCAGTTGTGGGTCTCTTGAGTCTGGAAATGAGGATGCTTAAGAAATACTAACATGACCGAAACATTTCTGGAGCTGTGACCTGCACTCACCCTAGACATCGTAACCACAGAGGCCCCCCCGCCCCCCCCTCCATATCTTCTGCTGTAGTGGCTGCGACGGTATTGTTTGGGTTTCATGTAATTTATTCAGACTTCTGTCATCCTCGCATTGTGTTAATGATGACTAGAATTTTTCTTGGAAAATCTTAATTGGAATATAGCTGTATTAATGTCGAATACTGAGATGCTCAGTTGGAAGTACTGTATGTATCATGGAGCTAGTATTCCATTCACCACCACCACGGCACTGCTGGGAGTGTGCTTTGCTCGCTACCATCATGGCCACCAGTGGTAGAGATAGGGAATAGGACAGTGACAGGGACACGTAGCACAACCCAGGGTCCCCGCGTGGCAGTAATAGTAGTAGGAGACACGTGCGCAAGATGAAATCCATAGCAGTGTGTGGGAGGCAGCTGGCGTAAGAGACAGAGATACGGAGTTTATTCATTGCCATGCTTCATTTTCCCACTACTGTGCCCCCCCCACACACACAGTATGGTGGGCTCTAGGGGGCACAGATAAGTGTACAATGTTTTCTTTAATTTCTTCATACGGAGCAGAGAAGCACTTGTATAAGCACAGTACAGTGTTAAAAGCTCTACACCAGACATAGTAAAAAAGTGCTGCAGGAACAAGAGCAGAGATTGATAAGACTGTGAGAGAGTCAGACAAGAGTTCCTAGATACGCACGAACTGGGCTTAAATAATTGGTATCAGTTGTCTAGGCAGAGAATTGGGCAGGATTTCTAGATAAAGGGTCCTGGATGTGCAGAGACTTAAAGCACAAAGCGACATGCATTTTCAGAGGGTGACGTGGGGGCGATAGCAGAAGATGAAGCTATAAATATGTCGGGGGGAGGAGTTAGAAGTATAGAGACTCGAAAATAGGGTTTGGGGGTTTACAGTGAACAATTTAATATGTAAAGCTAAGAAATAATATACTGCATCTTCTGTGTGCTGGAGAATTACTAAGTGTTTTACGCAAGGGAACTATAGCATTAGATTCAGCTTAGAGAAAATTAACCCTGTAGTGTGAGGAAGACTTAGAGGCGCCGCCGCTGAATATTGTTACTGAAGATTGTTTTTCCACTTAAAGTGAGAAATACCGTGCTTCACTTTAGAAGGTCCCTGATGTAATTTGCAGTTTTACCTGGCCAAAAAGCAGTCTTGGTAACATACTTTTTACCTGTAGCCTTAATTATAGATGTGATTACATAATGCTTTTTGTTTCAGAGAAGATGTCCTTGTAAGTCAGGAATTGCTGCAAACGTCTCCGTGTGTCGCAGAGCCGTTCACTGAGCTGTTGTGTCCGTTGGGCCCCAGCCGGGTTACAGAGATGCTGCCAGGCCTGGAGTGCTGCCGCCTGGAAGAAAGCATTCAGGTGAGACCAGTGGTGTAGAGGAGGCAAGAGTCAACTTCCCTTAATCATTCACCATTGTATAAATGAGCAAAGGGAGACTCATATTAAATTATCTGCTTAAGTTTATACCTGGTCAGTGCTAGCACCTGAGATTAAACCCAGTCTGACTCCATGGCGCATGAGCTCCATTGCTGTGATAAATTTCTTCTGTGTTTATTCCAGTAAAATCAGAAACAGCACATGTCCATCATTGTTACTAGTCAAGGTTCACAGCCATTCTAGCCAACATGATAAATGTAGAAAAAGGAATACCATAAAAATACTGAGAGAACAAAACACGCTCTAGCTTGCAGGCACTGATGTCACATGGTCCTGCTGTGCCGGGACCTACAGGCTGAGTGGCAGCCAGGAGCCTTAGCACAGGCGTTGCCTGGATCCTCTTTTCCTTGTGTTCTCCTGTTTCCAAATGAAAATGAACGTGAGCGCACACGCGCGCGTACCTGTGTGTACGCATATACACGTGAATACACGTGAATTCTAGTCTGCGAGAAGCGGCAGCACATTCCCTGTTTGAAATTTGTTTTTAAGCCTCCATGAGGTCTCCTTTCCTCTGCTGTCAGTACTCCTGAAACGGTAACCTGCGTTTTCCACATGCACCTCCTGAACTGCCCACACACTTACAAATTTTTAATTATGAAATATTTCAAATGTATAGAAATGTACAGCACATCAGATACATGTATACCCACCAACCCAGTTTCATAGATGTGAACACTCTGCTGTACTGGCTTCTATCTTTGTTGTTTTGTCGTTTGTCTTAAAATAAAGCCCCCGTTACCTGTTATGTCCCCCTGAGCTTATCACCCACGTGAAGATGGGCAGTTTCTCCTTCCCATTCATGTTATTTTCCCTATATGTGCATTTATCTAAGGAACACGAGATACAGTTTTATATATTTTAAAAATTTGTATTAATGATATACTGTATATATCCAAATGCAAATTGTTTTTATTAATTTTTATCTATTTTTATATGTATAGATCTAGTTGATTCATTTTAATCTTTATACAGTAGCCTATTGACTGACCACAACATTATACACTGACTATACTTCAATAAAAAAAAAGTAAATAAATAAAAGCAGTCTACTGACTGACCCGCCGCAGTTCATGTATTTCCCTATTCGTGGACGTTCCGATTGTCTGCAGTCCTTGGCCGTTACAGACTGCTCCACGGGACACCTTTGTGCATATCTCCTAGGTACTCGGGTGAGGTTTCTCTAAGTAATGTGCCTTAATATCCCCGGAAGTGGGATTCTTTAGACAACAGAGTAGCTTAATTCCACTGGTTTTTGCCAAGTTGATTTCTTAGTTGTTTCCATTCTCCTCATCTGTGTTTTTAGTTTGCTGTTTTTCCACATCCTTGCATGTTCCTAATATTCAGACATCTTAAGCCTTTTTTTATTTGATGGAGCATGACACGTAGCCTTGTTGTTTTAGACTCTTGATTTCTGCCAGCTCTGATGGTTCTCGTTGATCACTCGTGACACTGCGTCTCTTTCCATGTGTTCAATGACACTTTGGGTTTTCTTGTCCCTGAACTATCTGTTCACATCATTGGCCCATTTTCCTAGTGAGTATTTGCCCTTTGTGCTGATTTCTCGAAGTTCTTGTTATTTCTGGGTTTCTGATGCTAAGTGCTCTTTTATGTTGGAGGTGCCTCCTTCCATGCTGTTATGGCGTATTTTTTAAATTCGTTTTCAGTGATTTCCATTTTAATTATCAGTATTTTCCTTTAAAGTTAAGTTTTTGTGTGTGTGACTTTTATTTCCATTCCTACTTTAATGGCATAAAGGATATCCTCTTATATGAGTTTTATAGTTTGACTTTTTACATTTTATCTGGAATTTATTTTTGTAAACAGACCCAAGAGAGGGATTTATATGTTTTTTCCATGTGGATGACTGATGGTCCACGTGTCATTTTATTGTCCTTTCTTCCCTTATTTTTAATGCCATATGCCAAACTCGCAAATATACATAGCTGTTTCTGCGGATTCTTTTCTTTTTTGGTCATTTTTCTTTCCTTATACTAATACCACAGATTTTGATGAAAACAGCTTTAGAATAAGATTTATTAGTTGAAAGAAAATTCTTCCCTTGTCATTCTTTTTCTTTAAAAACCTTTGACTGTTCTTGGCCTGTTACTATTTCATATCAGTTTAGGAATCACATTGTCACATACCTTTATAAATAATACATTTTCTAGGATTTTGATGATGAAATGCATTGAATTTATAGATTCACTCCAGGAGAATTGACATTTTATGGTATTGTTTTCACATGCAGGACCGTGGTTGCCTTTTAAAAATGCCCTTTGTGCTCTTTGGTGAGGTTTTATCACTTTATGTAATACCCTACTTGTCTCTTGCATATTTTTTTAAATTTGTTCCCAGATACTTAACACTTGTTAACATTCTAAAGGAAATTTTTTGAAATGACTTTTTTTACTTATTATTGTTGGTGCATGTTACTAAGTTTGGCATGTTGTTTTGTATCTAGCAACGAGGCTGAAGTATTTTTTCATTCAAATAGTGTCTAGATTTTTATTATGACCGTAATATTTTGTGAGAACCATGGTAGTTTTTTTCCTTTCCAATCTTACGCTTTTTTCAGCCTCCTGTCAGAGGTCTAGGAGCTCTGGGGTTTTATTGAAAAGAGGCAATGACAGTGTGCACTGTCGTTGATTTAAAAGTGAATGTGTCTACCATTTTGTATTAAATATGGCTTTTATTGTAGGATTTTGATAGCTTTTTTTTTTTTTTTTTATTAAATTACAGAAGTTCCATTCCCAGTTTGGGTTAGAGTGTTTTATATTGTTTTTATTTTTGTCAAGAACGGGTGCTGTGCTGCATTTTATCAAATGATATTTTTCTCTACTTACTGAGATGATCACATATTTTCCTTCTTTGATCTGTTAACCTGTTCATGTGTTATTTGTGCTTCTCTTTTTCCTTAGTAAGAAAGTATCATTCTACTTTATTAGTCTTTCCAAAGACTAACTGGGGATTTTTAAAAACCTCTGTGGTTTCTCTGTTGATTCTGTGACATTCTTTTCTGTACTTATTTTCTTTGTTTTATCGTAGCTTAACTGCTATTTCTCATTTACTCCCTAGAAACTTAGTTTATGAATTTTTACTGAGATCCCACAAGCGAATGTGTAGTGGTTTCATTGTCATTTTGTGTGTAGTTACACTGGTCAATTTCTGGTGTATATTATTATTGTTTATATATTCATGTTACCTTTTGTGTCGTGGATACACATAATTCAGGTTCACAAACAACTTTTAAAATAAAAAAGTAGAAAAAAATGAATGACCTTGGTTCAGTTAGAGTCCCAAATGGGCCACTCCAAGACTAGAAAGTCAAATATTTGCATGTTATACTGTAAAGTAGCATACTTGTAGGGTTTGAATTCCTGTTTTATTATCCAGGATTTTTTTTTTCCATTCTTAATAGAATCTTCTGACTCCGTGAACAAGATTTATGAAGGTTTGTCATTTTCTTTTTCCTAGATTACTCAGAAGTATCAGCTTCATGAGGTCACTGCCTAACTATTTGAGAAGAAAGGAGGTATTCATGGTGCCTTTTTAATAATGCTAGAGGTAAGATTTTACTCTCTGTGCTTTGTCATGTTTCTGCCTAGCCATCTATCCATTCATCAGTCCCATGTTTTTTTATTTGATGTGTAAAACTGTTAAGTTTTCATCATTCCATCTTAGTTTCTTATGTCTCAAAGTAAGTTGCAGACAGGGTACATTTTATCTGTAAGTATTGCTAACACATGTGTCATTAACTAGAGTTGCTTTCTCTGTGGCACTTTTTTGAGGTAAAATAACCGTACTCAATGCATAAGTTTTAATTGTGGCATTTATTGGGTTTTAACAAATGCATACATCTGTGTAACCCTAGTCCCCAACAAAATAGAGAACATCACCTTCAACCCAGGAAGTCCCTTCACAGTCAGTCCCCATTTCATCCCCCAGAGATAACCACACTTTGGGGTTTTTTTCATTGTGGATGAGTTTTGCCTGTTTTATGCATTCATATTAGTGAAGTCGTTCAGTAGCTACTCTAGTAGAATTCTCCTTTCACTCAGCGTAATGGTTTTGAGGCTTATCTCTGTCACTGCACGTGTCAGTCCTTGTGCCTGTTACTGCTGCGCACTGTTGAACTGTAGGAAGACAGCACCGCTTCACCGTTCTCCTGGTGACTGGCACCCGGGCTAGTTCCAGCTTCTGACTATTCCGAGTACAGTTGCTGTGACCACGCTTGTACGGAAATGCTCTCCTTCCCCTGCAGTCACTGCCAAGGAGTGGGGCTGGGATATGGCAGGGTAGGCATCGGTTCAGTTTTGTAAGCAATTAGCAGGCATTTTCCCAAAGTGATTGTGGTATTTCACGTTCCACCAGTGATGTATGAGAGCTGTGGTGGTTCCGCATTCTCGCCAACAGTTTGTCCTACCAGTTTTTCAAAAATTTTTTTCTATTCAATTGTTGTAAAATAAAATTTATTACCATTAAGTACATTCACATTGTTCTGCAGCCATCACCACCTTCCATCTGCAGATCTTTTTGAACTTCCCAAACTCATTAGGCAATTACTCCCATTCTTCCCTGCCCCTGGTAACCACCATTCTACTTTAGACTCTATGCATTTGATTACTCTAGATACTTCATATAAGAGGAACCGAACAGTGTTTGTGTTTGTTTTTTGTTTTTTGTTTTTTGTTTTTTGTTTTGGTGGTGATAGGTAATTAGGTTTGTTTATTTTTAGAGAAGTTCCTGGGGATTGAACCCAGGACTTGTGAACGCTAGGCGTGCGCTCTACCACTGGGCTATACCCTCCCCAGTATTTGTCCTCTTTGTTTCTAGCTTATTGCACTTAAACCATAAGATCTTCAAGATTTATCCGTGTTGTGGCACATAACAATTTCATTCATTTTTTAAAGCTAAGTAACACTCCACTTTATGTATACACCACATTTAGTTTTTCCATCTATCCATCCACGGACACTTGGGTTGCTCCCACCTTTTGACTCGTGTGAATAACACTGCTACGAACATGAGTGTGCAAATACTTTCTGAGTCCTTTCAATTTTTCGGGATATATACTGAGAAATGATATTGCTGGATTAAATGGTAATTGTATTTTTAATTGTCTCAGGGACCACCGTACCATTTTGCATAATGGCTGCATCACTTTACATTCTCACCGGCATTGCACCAGGGTTTCAGCTTCTCCACATCCTCACCAACGCATATTGTTTCCTGTTTTCTTGATGGTAGCCATCGTCATGGGTGTGAAGTGTTATGTATCAGGTTTTAAACATTGTCACCTAGCTAGGAATAGATTAGGGATGTCCTGTTTTTAATTTAAAAAAATGGTTCCTATTGGCTTCTTGTTTTTTTCTAGCCGTATGTGTGAAACAGGCCAGGAAAACTATTCCACAGAGCATTTGTGTAGGCTCTTACCCTCTTTCAGTCTCTGCATTACCCCGACATCTCTTTTTTCCCTTGCAATTTCTTTGTTGATGATATCATGAGTCTAATTTTAAAGGGTAAGTAAAAGTACTCGTGGCGTGGATAGGGAGTGGGGAAGCGGGAGGTCCTCCCAGGGAGTGAGATGGCCATTTGCAAAGGCACAGGGACGTGAAGAAATACGAGCTTGTAGGAGAGGAACCGGCAGCCCTGCGGGGGCACAACTGTCCATGTATAGGCAGGTCAGGCTAGAGACAGAAGTTAGGTCCAGATTTGGAAAGATTTTGTAAGATGTGCTGTAAAGAATTGGAACTGGTTATGATTTCACACAGGATCAACTGAAGGTTTCTAAACAAGGAGCTGATGTGATACTATGTTTCATAAAGACTGCCCTGTGGACCCTAGGAGGATCTATGAGAGGAGGGTGGGGAAGGGGGAGGGAACACCGGAAGCAGAGAGCACTTGGGGGGTACTGCAGTAGTACAGGTGTGACTCAGTGAGGACGTGAGCTGGGCGTGGCAGTGGTCGTGGAGTGAGAGGAGGTGGATTTGAGAACTTACTGATCATTTGAATGTGGTATGGGGTGAAGGAGAGGGGATTAATGATGACTCTGAACTTCAGCTTAACATGAGCCTGTGAGGAACCTCAGGGAAAGGAGCAGATTTGGGTAGAAGGGGTAGATGAAGATCAGCTTCAGCTTGTATTAAGAAGCCTTTGGAACATCAGTTAAGGGGGTGTAAGAATCCAGAATTCAGCAGAGTAGGGGATCCTGCAGCTGCGTGTTGAGGAGAGGCCACACCCGAGGCTGTGCACTATGGTGTCACGATAGACCTGTCATGTCCTTTTTATTCCCACCCATCCCTCTTTCTCATAACCCAGTATGAATTTTACTCCCTTACTGTAAGTTTGGGTTAATCGTAATCTTCATTGCTTTGCCTAAAGAACGTCATGATTGACTGTGGTGGCACAACGGAAGCGAAAGTGGGGCACAGTTGGTGATATTTGGTATTTTGAACCTGTTCCAGTGCAACTAGTGATGCTTTCTGTATACAGAGCAAGTCTCATCTAAATGACAGAGATCACTCTTAATAACTTTGTTGTTTCTTGGGTTTTATCTTTAAAATATGTTAATTCAGATATTGATGGATGAGAGATATAAAGTGTTCCTTTCACCTCCTAGAGACTGCAAAGCAAGCTTCCAGAGAGAGCACATCAAGATGAACGTCAGTTCTTGAGTATAATTGATGATTTGTTTTTCCGTGGACCCCACGTTTTAAAAAATGTTGAATGATAACTGTATCTGTTAAACAGTAATACATTGACCTGCATAGTTACTGTTCATCCACTTTAATAGTGATCCCAATTTTCTCTTTGTTTTCAAGGGCTTCTAGTAGGAAGTGAAAGAAACCGTTGTGATTTTGTGCTGCTAATTGTCAGGAGAGGTTGTTGTACAGGAACTTGGGTGCTCTTCACTGATCCTGATGAAGTTTTTGGCTATGTTTTTGTACTTGTGTTTTGGTTATTATAAATGAGGTACATACTACCCTAAAAATTACTATAATGTGCTGAACAACAGCAAAGTGGGCTTCTAATCAGTAAGTAGTAGCCAGTTTTTCTGTGTTGAATTTATATAATTTTAGCACAATGCAGCAAAGTTTCATAGTTTAGAATTTTAAGTCTGTCACAGACACATAGTTTCCATGATATTCCTTGATAATAAAAAATTACTGATTTTATAAAATTGTGGTACAATGTACATAACATAAAATTCACTATTGTAGCCATTTTTAAGTATTCAGTTCAGTGGTGATAAGTACATTCACATTTTTGTGCAGTCCACCACCATCCATCTCCAGAACCATGTCAGCTTCCCAAACTGAAACTCTGTGCCCCTTAGACAGTTACTCCCCATCCCTCCTCCCGACGCAGCCCCGTTAAGCATTCTCTTTTCTGAATTTGATTATTCTGTGTATCTCGTATAAGTGGAATCAAGCCACATTTGTCCCTTTTTGTCTAGCTTATTACATTTAGTATTACGTTTTCAAGATTGGTCCATGTTGTGGCACATGTCAGAATTTCATCCTTTTTGTTTTTTTAAATGGAAAGATAGCCAGTTTACAATATTGTGTCAATTTCCAGTGCAGAGCACAATTTTTCACTTACACATGAACATACATATATTCATTGTCACATTCTTTTTCGTTCTGAGCTACCATAAGATCTTGTATATATTTCCCTGTGCTATACAGTATAATCTTGTTTATCTATTCTGCATATGCCTGTCAGTACCTGCAAATTTTGAACTCCCAGTCTGTCCTTTCCCACCCCCCACCCCCTTGGCAACCACAAGTTTGTATTCTATGTCTATGAGTCTCTTACTGTTTTGTATTCATTTAATTTTATTTTTTTAAGATTCCACATATGAGCAACCTCATATTGTATTTTTCTTTCTCTTTCTGGCTTACTTCCCCAGGAGAGAGAGGGCAAGACGAGGAGAGGGCAGGCCCGGGGAGGGCAGGCAAAGGACATGGCAGGCCCAGGTGAGGGGAAGCCCAGGAGATAGTGGGGAGGACCAGGTGAGAGCAGGCCCAGGAGAGGGCAGGTCGAAGGGCAGGACCAGGTGTGTTCAGGCACAGTTGACGGCAGGCACAGGAAAGGGCAGGTCCATGAGAGGGCAGGCCCTGGTGAGGGCAGGACCAGGTGACGGCAGGCCCAGGTGACGGCAGGCCCAGGAGAGGGCAGGCCCAGTTGTGGGCAGGCCCAAGAGAGGGCAGGCAAATTACATGTCATGCTCAGGTGAGGGTACACCCAGGAGAGTGCAGCCCTAGGACAGGGAAGGTCCAGGAGAGGGCAGGCCTAGCAGAGGGGAGGCACAGGTGAGGGCAGGCCCAGGGGAGGGCCGGCCCAGGAGAAGTCCTATTAAACTTCCAAGAGATGACATTGAGAGGCAATGGGTATTTGAGTCTGGAATACAGGAGGGAGGTCTAGATTGGAAATAGCAGTTTGGAAGTTGTCAACTTGTAGAGAATACATAAAGCACTAAGGCTGATGGGGGCAGCAGCAGAAAGTAGTAGAGGCCAGAAGACTGAGCCTCAGGGGTGCTGTGTGCCAGCATTCAGGGGCTGGGACTGAGAAGACCGGCCAGGGCCGTGGGAGGAAATCAGAGCAGCCTGAGACCCGGGAAGCCCCGTGAGGAAAGGGCTTGAGGAAGTCGGGGAGAGCAGCGGTGGGAAGTGTGGCTGCCGGGCCGTGTGAGGAGAGGACTGAGAGCTCCCCGTGGAGTCAGCACCTGGTGGGTGGTGGGTGACCCTGTCATGAGCAGTTGCAGTTCAGTGGACATGCTTGCTTGGATGGAAAATGAGAGGAATCAGAGGAAGCCAATGGGAACAGCTCCTTTGCAGGGGCAGGAGGCGTGTGTGCCGGAGAGCAGAGAGATGAGCCGCAGCTGGAGGGTGAACGCATCTTTTTTTTTTAAGATGAGGGAAATAACGGTGTATGTTAATAGAAAAGATAGATTAAAAGGGTAAATTAGTAACACCACATTCACTTAGGTGAGGGGAGTTGCAGGTGACGGCAGGTGTGGGCCCAGAAATGCCCCTGAGTCAGCTTCAAAACACTTGCCAGGTTGAGTCCACTCAAGACCAGCTCCCAGGAGTGTCAGCCACTTAGGAGCTCTACCGCCCCCTGCAGTTTTGATCCTGGCAGGGCCAGAAACCATAATTAGCCAGCTGAGGGAGGAAGGATGGAGTTTGGCAGGAAGAAGAGGCCTGCCCTGCCTTCCCCACCTCCTGCAAGTGGTCAGCCAGCAGCGTGGCCTCGCTGAGTAACTGATGTGGTGCTTTCATAGTTACGTGATTAAAAAGTTGTCAAATGTTATACCATGCTCCCAAATAAATCTTTGATTGATTAAAGATTTACTTGGTGGAAATAAAAGCAAAAAATAAAATAAAGTGAAAGCGTGTAAACATAAGGCTGAGCCACAGAGCAGGGTCAGCAGACATGCGTAAACACGTTTTCATTTCATCTGGAGAGCGTGTGTTGGTTTCTCAAGTTTGTACTTAATGATACATATTGCCACAATCTCTGAAACCGTGAAAACAGCTTTTTGCTGTTTGCATCTGCTAAATTCCCTGGAGACTGGCTGGGGCCCAGAGGGATGTGGAAAGGAATGAACTGAGGGATAAGGAGATGTAGAGATGTTTGGTGGGGAGCTCTCTGGGGGACTAGGCCTTCAGCATCCTGTGGTTCCACCCCACTCTAACCACAGTTGCGTACAAACATGGCTTTCTCAGGGGCAAGCCTCACTTGTGGAAATGTCCCAAAACACTCAGCCACCTAGCACCAGCATTTGAAGGGAATCCAGTGGCCCACAAGCAATTGCAGGGTTTTGAAATGCCTTAGGCTCCCACGTGCGCACCGGGCACACTGGGTCTCCGGGCCTCTGTGCGCACTCACAGGGCCACTGGCTCTGGAGGGACAGTTGAGGGACAGTTGAGGGTCAGTGCTGTTGCTAGGCTACGACTGTTCCGGACGAAACATTCCGAGCCGCTGAGCTTTGCAGCCAAGGTGTGGCAGCGAGACCTCTGTGGCTCTTCTGTAGCGCCAGCGCTGAGATCGGGAGGCGGCAAGAGACCAGGAGGGAAGTGAGTGGTGTCGGAAGGCAATAAGCCAGATGAAGAAGAGACTTGCTAAATTCGTGAGCTGGGTGGGCTTCAGCGCCCGTCAGAGAGAGCGCAGGGTTTGTGAGAAGCCCGTGCCTGGGTATCATGTCCATAAGAGTGAGCTAAAGGAGTTGCACAGAGCCGCATATTTAGGTGCCAGTTGTACAGTGGAGGAGTTGCTGTCACGTAAGAAAAATGTAGACAGCAGAGACAGGAAGAACAGGTAACAGCGGCGGGGCGGGGCGGGCCTGGGAGGAGCTGCCAACTCTGGTTGTAAGACATGAGTTTTAAATTGCCTTCCCATGTCAGAGATGTTGAAGTGTGAGACAATGAGCATGTTAGAATCATTGAAGTACAGTGTTCTCTCTCATCCTTGCAGCAACAAAGTAGATACACTATCATTTTACTTAATTGAAATGTTATCTTTGTAAAATAGTAACGGTAACAATTACAGTATTACCTAACGATTTTTGAGCTGTTATTTTGTGCAAGGAACTGCCAGACACCTTGCATAGCTTTTCATTTAAGCATCACAGTGGGGTCCTGTAAGATAACTACTCCTTCATGCCCATTTTGTTGATGAGGAAATTGAGGCACAGACAGGCTAAGTGAGAGCTAATAAGGGACAGTGTTAAAGTAGAAGTCAGACCCAAGGTGAGCTGAATCTCAACGGCAAGCCCTTTCTATTCAAACAGGTAGTTCTTCCATTAATGTGGTGAGTAATAAGAGCTAATAAATACTGTTCTTTCCCCATAGAAAGAACTAAGATAAGAAGACTAAATGTTAGTTTTAAAGGGGTAGGAATAGCGTGCTGTTGAATGTTTACAATTACGTGAGTAACTGTATCTTTGAACTAGTACGCTCTAATTTCCTAAACAGTCCTCTCACGTTCGCAGGACTGCCCTACACTTAGCCTGCACCAGCGGCCAGTCATCAGTGGTGGCTCTCCTTATCCAGTGGAAGTGTGATCTGGGTGCTCGTGACGAGGAAGGCAAGACAGCTCTCATCAAGGTGTGTAGCAGCCAACCGTGTCCACGTGAGGTTGATTTGATTTAATTACTTAGAATAAAAATGAATTTGTTTTAAATATAACGAACTGCTGAAACTTGAGGAATGTTCACTTGGAATGCCTAGCACTTACAGTCTGTTTCTTGGCATGATACCAACAGGCTGTACAATGCCGGAAAGAACTATGTGTCACTGTCCTGCTGGAACACGGAGCTGACCCAAATCTTGTGGACGACCGTCAAAACACTGCTCTCCATTACGCCGTCTTGGCTGAAGATACGTCAATTGCAGCAAAGCTGCTCCGCTATAAGGCAAATATCGAGGCGATAAACAAGGTATAGCTCAACTGACTTTATTTACAAGATATTTGAAATACAGGGTCTTTTCTAGCTATGGGTGTTTTATTTATAGTAATATGTGTACTGAATACAATACATCAGGCCCTGTTATCATGGAAACAACTCCAAAGCCAAGGCCAGAGGCTAGAGGTAGTGCCCACAGAAAGGGCAGAGCTCTGTCTCCCAGCCAACGTCCCATTAGGAAGTGGCTGGGAGTGGGTGGTAGGCTCAGAGCCTACAGAAGATGAAGGCTTGCGGGGAGTGAAGTGATGGCAGGGGCTGGCTGCCTGCCTGGCGATGGGTGGGAGGAGGAAGGAACCCAGAACCCAGCAGGGGGAGCTGGGTGACTGCACCTGGGCAGGGGAGGCAGCAAGCCACAGGTCCTGAGCCCCCCAGGATCCCAGGTTCTCGAATCTGGGCGAGTGAGGTCAGGTCCTGTTTGACAGCCAGCCAGCAGGGGCATTTGTTTGTGCTGGTGGCCACATGGCCCTCCACGTACACCTTCACCTTGGGGGCTTCCACGCTCAGCCGGGTGCAGCTCCCCTGCAGGGCTGTGGCTGTGGGTGGGGAGCAAGTGATGGCGAAGCTGGTCCTCCTGCTTTTTCTCCTGGCTCTCCCTTGAAGATTTTGATTGAATAAATGTACTCAGGTCTAGACACAGGTATTTAGAAATACTTCCCTGAGATTCTGATACAACCCTTGGTTAAGGACTATTGAATGGATTCGTGTAATACATGTAAATTCACAGATCTCAAAAATAAGACATCTCTGGAAGAGCGGGGGTTTGATAGATGCTGCTGCTTTCAGTGCTCTGCTTTCCAGCCGTGTTAGCCTGACTTTTATCCGTCTCTTCCTCTGTGATTGAGGAGTTTATTGGCAATATTACTGGCAGTATCTATTGCCTGGAAGAATAGCTCCTTTTCCCTTCTAACCACTGATGATTCAGTGGCTCTCAGACAGTCTTAGAAACTTGCTTGTGGTGAGTGATTCAACAAGTAGAGTCGGACCCTTTAAAGATTTTGCACCTTTTGTTCCCATCCAGGTCATTAGGTCAACAGGGTTTTTCTGATTGCAATAATAGGAAATCATGAGCCTTCTTTTGGTTAAAGCTGTGTGACGGACTCTTGCAATATATCTGTTAGATTCAGTGAGCCCTAGCATAATCAAGATGACAGTTATTTTTAAATTAAAGTGTAATTGATTTACAGTGTTGTGATAGTTTCTGGTGTACAGCAAAGTGATTCAGTTATATATATATATATATATTCTTATTCAGTCATATATATTCGTATTCAGTTGTATATACATTCTTAGTTACATATATATTCTTATTCAGTTATATTTATTCTTACTCAGTTATATGTATTCTTATTCTTATTCAGTTGTATATATTCTTATTCAGTTGTATATATTCTTATTCAGTTGTATATATTATTCAGTTGTGTATATATTTATTCTTATTCTGTTATATATATTCCTATCAGTTATATATATTCTTATTCAGTTATATATATATTTTTATTCAATTATATATATATACAAATATTCATACTCTTTTCCATTATGGCTTATTACAGGATACTGAGTATAGTTCCTTGTAGTATATACAGTAGGACCTTGTTGTTCATCTATTTTATATATAGTAATTTGTATCTGCTAGTCCAAAACTGCTAATTTATTCCTCTCCCACCCCCTTTCCCCTTTGGTAACCATCAATTTGTTTTCTATGTCTGTGAGTCTATTTCTGTTTTGTAAATAAGTTCATTTGTATCGCATTTTTAGAATCCACATATTAAGTGATATCCTATGGGATTTGTCTTTCACTTTCTGACCTCACTCAGTATGATAATCTCTAAGTCCTTCCATGTTGCTGCAAATGGCATTATTTCATTCTTTTTTATGGCTGAGTTGTATTCCATTATATATAAGTATACCATGCAAGATAGCAGTTTTAAACATCAAGACCCATGACATTAGTAACAAATTGGAATTGTTTTAATAATTTAGTTTCAGCCATCTCATGAACTAATTATCCATTTGATTAACAATTGGGGAGAATTAGATACAGGTAGATTGTATTTTTAGTAGGCACTGGAAAAATTCTTGAAGCGGGTATTATGAGCCTTTGTAAAATGTATTTATTTTACAATATATTTTTTTAATTGAGGTATAGTCGATGTACTATAGTATATGTTACAGGTATACAGTTGAGTGTTTCACAAAATTTTAAGGGTTATGCTCCACTTATGGTTATTATAAACTATTGGCTCTATTCCCCATGTTGTGCAATACATCCTTGTACCTTATTTTATGCCTGATTGTTTCTACCTCTTAATCCTAATTATCCATTTGGTTAACAATCAGGGAGAATTTGATACAGATAGATTGTAGTTTTAGTAGGCATTGGAAAAATTCTTGAAGTGGGTATTATGAGTCTTAATCACAATTTTTATTACATGTTGGGGCCCAGTGTTTTTGTGTGTAAGACGTATGATTCTAAAGAAAGGCAAGGTTTTACATACAAATACTTGATTTATACCCAACTGTTTGGAAACACAGCAAACATAAAAACACAAGTGGGCTATAGACTAAACGTGGCCCCGGATATGTTCAGTTTGTCTCCACACATTGAGTCAACATTTCAAATTTAGGAGACTTGTGCAGAAATCTACACTTCAGATCTGGTCCCCCTTGAGCCCAGGCTCCTATGTGGTCTGCTCTGCAGAGGTGGCCTCTTCTTGGTGGGGCATGTGTTCTCCAGTTTGCTGTCCTCACTTGTGACCTTCACTTACTCGGGCCACCTATGTTGCCTCTGTAAGCATTTGAATTTACAATTCCTGTGGTATATTTTGGTATATATTTCGAGATTTTAAAGACAGTCTATATTAATTTATAGTCTACTTCATATTTTATAATAATCCCTTAACAGCGGGGTGGAATTTCTCAAGTTAGAATTTATAAGTTGGTTTAAGAAAAACTTTTTCTTTACATGGAAATAGTCATATTCCCATTGGAATGTCTGCAAGCTTTATGAGATTAGTCGTAGTTGTAATTGGATAGGTTATGCATGCTGCAGACAGTATGGTATCTTTCTCCTCAGCGTGGCTCCTTAGAGATGTAGTTGATTCAGTAGCTGAATGGTTCTCTCTGGAGCAGTGTTTAGAGTGTCGGGAGTAGTAGTTGAGCAGTAAGGTAACTAGAGAATGCCTGATACACACTGCGATAGAAGCGAAGGTTCTTGGAACCAGCAAATGTCTGAAGTGAGTTTCAAGAGAATGACTTCACAGGGAAACTTTCGAGGAGGTCAAGGAGGAACCTTTTAAAGAGAAGGAGCACAGAGGGGCAAGGAGGAAGGGGCTACTTTTTATTTACTTTATAGTGTATGTTTAAGTTCAGAGACAAGTTTTTAAACTCAGTTTTGAAATTTATATGTAATTTTACACATTGTCAACTGTTTTTACTATTTTACAGTATAAATACACACCACTTTTACTCGCCATCAGGGAGAACAGAGAAGAAATGGTCAAATTTTTGATAGCGAACGGGGCAAATGTACATGCAGTCGACAAGCTGCAAAGGTACAATAGTGTGTTCTCTCTCTCTCTCTCTTTTATTTTAAATCTTAATGTTGTTCTAAAGTAGTAACAGCCAATCAGAAAGATTAACTTAATAAGAAGAGGATTAACAGAATCAACACATCATCAGTTAGGTAGAAAAGCAATTACTCTGCCTGGTGTCACGAAGAACAGTATGCAGCAGGATTCACCTTCCTTTATGATAGTGACTGATGTTATTTGCAACCTGATTTTTTTGGTCATACGATCTTAAAATAGTTCAGGGGTTTCATTTTAGTTTTATTAGTATGGACTCTAGTTTTAATTTACCTTATGAGACAGTGTTGAATTTCTTCATTCTTTTATAATTTGTTTTAACCTCTTCTTGGTATATATTTTTTTCTTAAAAGATGCATATTAAACAAAGAGGAGTTTGTTTTGCTTTTTGGATGACTCTGCTTTAAATTACTTTCTTTGAAGGATACTGATGTTATTAGGTTATCACTAAGTGAGTATCACTAAGAGAGTAACTATTACCAGATACTGTGGGCTCATCAGTTTTTATCCTTTTTCATTTCTAGTACATTTTGATGTTGCTATTTTTAATTGATAATGGTAGAAGGAAGAAAAATAGCTTTAATTATTGAATAAACATTCCCTTTAAAGAAGACAAGTCATTGGTGGGTGATAGAGAGGAAAGAGCTGGGCTTTAGAGTCAGATGAGGTTGAATTCCCAGCTCTCCTGCTGGCCAGGTGTGTTACCTGGGGGACATGACTTATCACCAACCAGTATGCTTCCTGGCACGTAAAGGAGGGTCGTCGTACATCCTTCAGGGGGGGTTGTGCCTAAGAAAGTCCATGTGTAGATGTTCAGGTTAGTGCCGGGCACATGCTTCTCAGCGTGATTAACTGCAGCCGTGACTATTTTTATTGCCACTTTTATTCATATTACTGTTTTCAGCCTGCAAACAGCTTCTCCTTACCTGACCTCTAGCTGATTTTAAAGTATTATATTTCAGACGAGGGAAGAAATGGGGAATCCTTTATTTAAATCTTTACCTACTTCAGATAAGTGACCTCAGCATCCTTTCTTGTCCATCAGACGACTTTAAATTAGCAACTTCTACTATGTGCTACCCAAGTAGGACAGGAGGCTTCTTTTCTGCCCCTCCATTTTGGCCTTGGAGGTAATTTGCAAAGATGAGCACTCGAGCATGTAAATGGTCAGTTCTCCAGGGGTGGGCAGGATATTAACTTGGTAAAATAGATCAAATTAACTGTCTGAGTTGCACTAACTAAGTTCCTAAGGGTGAAGCTGTCTCTCTTATTTTAGATCAGCACTCATGCTTGCCGTACATCATGACTCACCGGACATAGTCAAACTGCTGCTTGAGAAACGTGTTAATACCGATTTGCTAGATGTACATGGATGGTTTGCTGGACGATATGCCTGTAATAATGGCTTTAAACAGTAAGTGTTTACATTAAAGTGCCAGTTATCTCTAAACTGAGGTTGGAAATGACCTAGCTGTTACTTGTAATGTGACAGGTGAGAGTTCCTAGTTGGGAGCAGGCACTTTGGGGATGGCAGTGAGACCCTTCACATCATCAGCTGGAAACCAGCAAAAGGCCAGACTAGTGAGATGGAGCAGTGGGCACAGGGCTCTTTATCTCGGGGTTCGTAAGACCTTTATCCTTAGGGTCCTACTGTTCTCCATTTCATTCCAGTGTAACCCCTATGCATGGGGTACAAATAATGTCACATACCTGATTTTTCTAACTAGTTATTTGGGTCTTGAAATGTCTCGTAGAGCAGAAAATCCTGCATTTTCCTTTGGGGACTTTCTCCTCTAATCTTCCTCTTGAATTTTCCAGGAACCTAAGGGATCCCCTAAGATCACAGTGACAGTCCTCTCCCAGAAGGCATTGGGGCAGGGCAAGGGCATTCTAATCGTTCTCTTGTTTCCCTTGATTCTGTTGCTGCAGCATTGGTACTAAAACTAGCTTTAACAGGATCTCCTTGGCAGCTGAGCCTGGGGTCTGGATGTTGCTGTCTAAAGACCTTTAATAAAATTTTAAAAGAAGAAAAGGAAAAAGAAACTGGTCCTGCAGTCGGGTCGTGATTGACCTCTGCTCCCGGGATGCCTGTGCTGATCCAGTTTGCGCGGTCTTCGTGGTGATCGACACGTAAACTTCAGCGTGACAGCTTTAGTTCTCATACATATGCTTGTATGAGGTCATATACTTATAAATAAGTTTAACTACAAGTTATAGTAGCTGAGGTGCCCTGAATTATAAACCACGAAGAACAGCTAATCACCGTAATTTGTAACATTTTCTGAAAACTGCCACATTTAAATGTTATACCTATGAAAGAAAACGCACATAGGGTTTTATTTGGGATTCTCAAATAGTTCCAGCATTTAAGTTCAGGAAGAAATTATTCCATTCTGCCACTAATTTTCTGAGCATCTAGGGGATACATTACCTCATTAAATCTTCGTAATACTTTTACGAGTATTAATAACTAACTGCCTAACAAGACAGTAAGATCCCAGTTTTATAAAGGGAGACTTTGAGCTGAAGAGAAGCAACTTTTCCAGGAACAAATAGCTGTTGGTTATAGAGCTGGGACTTCTGAGTTTGAGATACTTTCCATATGTCCGGCTCGCTCTAGTTAACTTACTGAGCTGTACTGCCCTCAGTTCATGACTACTTCACCTTACTTTTTTTTCTTTTTTAATTACACATGCTAAATTTAAAAGTTTGTAGATTGTACAAATTTGAAGTATATGGGACAATTGAAGTTTTGGTATTACCTCTGATATTGTCTGAAATAATCCAAGAATTTAATATATTTGATAATTGTTTTTCATATTAGTATTCAAGTAGTAATATTTATTTATCACTTTTTTTATACATAGCCTTTACCGACTGATTGTCGACTACAGAGCCGGAAGGATACCAAATACTCCCCCTCAAAATAGTGACCTAGGACAGAGTTCTGGTAATAAGTTACTGTTGTTGGGCCTACCATAGATAAGGAAGTAAGATTGAGGAACTTTTGGTAATGAAAGGGCAGTGATGAAATCCAGTGTGTAAATTTCATGTATGTTTTTGTTTTTTTAATTAATTTTTTCTTAATGGTCTAGTATTCAGAATTGAGAAGTTAATTGTAGGTAACTTAAAATCTGGGACAATATTGTCTGAAAAGAAATTCATTTATTTAGTCATGGC
This sequence comes from Camelus bactrianus, assembly GCF_048773025.1. NCBI lineage: Eukaryota > Metazoa > Chordata > Mammalia > Artiodactyla > Camelidae > Camelus > Camelus bactrianus. Next base: position 40,529,554 of record NC_133558.1, read on the forward strand.
CCCTGAAATCCCATATTATATCTTTGTGTAGATACGAAAAACAGGTTTTTTACTTTGTTGTACATTTCCTGTAACATTATAACAAGTTGGCCTTGTTACAGAACTGGATCTTTAATTTTTACAGCAAATGGATTACATTGGGTAAATGAATGCTAGTTATTGCATAGTGATTATGATTAGCCTCACTAAAAAGTGATTGTCTTTAAAACTGGGAGCTCGGCAATACCTTCCTGGTGCTATAAACAAATGGCCAACAATTAGAACTGCACAGCTGGGCCAGTGTGCAGCATACTAACAAGAGACTGTTTTTTAAAGATACCTAGTGATAGTGCAGAAGTCAGGAAAGCAGTGCCTTGTTGAGAAGCACTGATTACTTTTCGCATCATTACACCAACAAGGTCTCTCTTACCGATTTCATTCCTCAGAAGTGCAAACAATGCGACATGTTGCCTTCATGAGAGTCAGATGTTTTCTTCTCTTTTTTGGGATACTTGTCATGAAACTATAATTTTGTTAGAACAAGATTTTCTGTTGCCATTAGTTAAAAGATTGTGATAATAAATACTCAAATAGCACAACTCAGGACTCAACAAATTGTAATAAAAGCACAGAAGTGCTTCACATAAAAGAAAAAAAGTAGACTGTGTTGCCTAGGTGTGACCCCTCACGTGCTGTTCAGTCTGAACTGTATGAGGGCACCTTTAACTTGGTAGACCTTGATCAAGCAAAGAACTTCTGTTGTAGGAAATACAAAGATGGAATAGAGAGAGTTTTGGTCTTCAAGGTGCTCATAACACAACAGAGTTGTCCCTGGTTAACGTCTGTATTTTTTTTAACAGGACTTTCAAAGAAAACATTCTTATCTGTTAAGTTATCCACTTAACAGATGACTATCAAGTGTCTTTTAGGTACTAAGCACCACTCTGACGTTACAGAATGCAAACAGGTCAAAAGCACAGCTCCTGGCCTCCGGGAGCTTGTTACTGTCATCACCATTTTTATGATTGGCTTTACTTTATTCTGTGCTTACTGTGTCCCAGAGCCCACGGGGACTTTGTAACTGTCTTTATATATTTTTTATTGGTATTTAATATGTGCCAAGTACTTTAAGTCCATGGTGAGGAAAGAAGTTTTTTAAAAGTGGGTAGGATGTCAGGTAAGCCATGCAGAGCAAGTAGAAGTTTGCCAGGGAAGGAGGCAGAAGGGCAGTGTTTGGTGGGCGGAACATCTTTGAAGATTACATTTGGCAGAAAGGACAGCGGTGCAAAGGCTAAGATGTGCCAGTGAACTTTGCAGGATCTATGAGTTTCATGTTGGTGGTGCAAAAAGGATGCTGTAGGAATGGTTGGGAACGAGGTGACTTCCTAGCTCAGGCATGCTTCTGAAAGCCTTTCTAGTACTATAGAAAGGTGGAGGTCTGCTGAAGACCTTGGGAAATTTGTCAGAGTGCTTTCAGCTGCAAATAATAATAAAAGACCTAAGTAACAGTGGCTACAGCAACAGGAGTCAGGGTTGTTTAGAAGGTTCAGTGATGTCATCAGGATCCCAGACGCTGTCCGTCCTTCAGCTGTGAGGCTGCTGGTGTTTGATGTCGCCTTTCCTGATCTGCTGATTAGCAGCAGCTCCAAGCGTCATCTTCTCGCATGACAGTATCCGCAGGCGAGGAGGGCTGCTTCTCTCTGCGTGTTTTCTGTTAACTAGGAAGAAAGCAGAGATGCTTCCGGTAGACTTCCCCTAGCATCTTGTTGGCTGGGCTACATCACGTGCCCATTCCTAAACCAGCCACTGGGAAAGGAGATGTAGTTACTGTGATGACTGTAGAACAATCATTTCTCTTTACCTTCTTCTCATATGGGAGCAGAGAACATCCAAGGAAAGTTGCAGTTGTCCGGCAAAGACGAAGAAGAAATGGTTGTCGAGTTGGGAACCAGCAATGGCAGCCGCATGGATCCACTGAAGAATGTTGAGCAGAAGAGTAAGAAGATTCGATGTGAGTCTTAGGGTTTCCTGGTTATGACATAAAGCAGGGATGCACAAGCTTTTTCTGTAAAGGGCCAGAGAGTCAATATTTTAGGCCATGTGGTGTCTGTCACATCCACTCATGTCTGCCATTGCAGTGTGAAAGCAGCCCTAGACCGTATGTGAGCGAATAGGGATGACCGTGCCCAGATAACACGAGGCTGACAAAGCCAAATGGCGGGGTGGGTTTGTCCCATGGGTGTCGTCCAGAAACACCACGCTGTGTGAGCTTGACGTCAGTTTATGATGCTGATTCTACTAACGATTACCATTTTTTGTGAGTCTCATAAAGTTTGGTTGGGATTTTGGTCCCTGTAAACAGCAGATCATTTTAAGATATCAAATTTGGATAAACACCCCCTTTTTTTTTTTTTTGATAAATATGAAGGAGGGAAGTGGGTTTTATGCATTAATTACCTACCAGGAGTATACTCAATACTCACTCGTGTGTAGTCTCTAGGTGTGGTCCCAAAGGAATGCTTTTTAACAAAACATTGGTCTTATACTTCTAATATTCTGTATTTTTCTATTGCTGATATAGAATCTATTTTACTTTTTTCTTTAATAGCGGATTTAGTGGTTGAGTTTTCACCGAGGTATGAAGACATCTCCGTCATCGGGTAGGATTTTATGGATTTCTAAAAATCTGTTGACTAAGGGAACACAGAGGAAAGAAACAAGGCTTGTTGGGTGTCCTACTCTGGGTTAGACACCATGTTATATGTACTTGACATTTGTTACCTCGCACAGTCACCACAACAGCTTTGCAGAGTAGCTATGCTGTTACAGCTTACTGTTAGTTAATTAGGCAGCTGTGGTTTAAGGAGGGGACTAGTTGACCCATGATTCCATGGTTAACAAGTAGTTGACCTGTGACTTAACCATCAGGCAGGCAGCCTGGCTCCCAAATCTGCTTTCTTATCCCTCAGCATAGACTTTTGTCACTTTCGTTTGTTTAAAGAAATGAACTCACTCATTTTTGACGTGTATTTTTGCTCCAAAGTATTTCACCCAGACATGATGTTGATGATTCAAGGCCTCCATCGGACGGTGACTTAGATCTTGCTCCCAAGGTAAAGTGTTTTCTTGTGAAATGAGTTTTTCTGCTCTGAATTTAGTTTTGCATAGTATTTACTCTTAAAATTTAGCAGTGGTCTGCCTATCATTGTTTTATGTTTGTATTAGAAAGTTAGTCAGAGTAAACCATTTTATAAAAATATGACAGGTTGAATTTTTTTCTGTTTTTTACTTCGGTAAATACTGAAGATGAGGCTGAAGCAAAATGGACTAGAAAATAGATCGTGACAGGAAAACTGTACTTTGAAAAGTTTTCCCACAACAGAGGAAGTGTGAAGCTTGTCCAAGGATAAGGATTCTTTGACTTTTAAAGCCACACTGACGGCACTTGTATAATACTCGTGCCTCAGGGACATCTTCAGTGCACACAGCTACTTACTGTGATAATGATGGCCTCTTCCTGGGGCCTTCCAGTTCCAAAACTACGTAGCATGTATCTTTTTTTTTTCCCTTGGACACTTTTTATTTTGGTATCAGAGAGTTGTGAGGAAAGAGGGTTTTTTTTTTTCTTTATTTCTGTCTCTGGTTCTGCATTAAGACTAAAATAAAACAAGTGTCAAAATGAGAGATGATTATACAAACACAGCAGAAATAGTGGGGTTAAGTGAGAGCAGGAACTCTATAGTACAAATTATGAGAGAAATCATCTCAAATTCAGATTAAGAGAAGGAAAAGTCAGCTCATGGAAAAAAGTGCTCAGACTCTTCTGTTCTGATTTTATGAACAACAGAAAGAAAATTTGATCCTCACCTTTTTTCTTTTTGGTTATAGAAGTTTGTTTTTTAATTCAAATGTAGTTGATGTACAGTATTGTATGAGTTACAGGTGTGCAGTAAAGTGATTTGGTTATGCATATATATGTATATATCTAATTCTTTTTGTTTTCTTTTCCATTACAGTTTTTTTTGTGAGATACTGAATATAGTTCCCTATGGAAGTTAGTTTTAACTTGAAGTTACTTCTTTTTTTAGAAATCCTTACATTTAAATTAATGAAGTGATGTCTTATATTTAATCTAGCAAATTTTGTTTCTCCATTCTGTCCCCAGTAACTGAGTTCTAGTTTTCCATGTGACTTCTCATGCTGTTTAACACCTCGACCTTTGGCTCAGGCTGCCCTTTTTAGAATCCCCTTCACATCTGCTCTTTGCACTGGGTCTGTCTTTTAAGACACAGTCTGGTCTTCCCAGCATTCCCTGAGCTATTGACATGCAGCAAGTCTCTTCTCTCCTTTGTGCCCTTACTGTGTCTGTTCACTTCTGGTGTAGAGCTGTTGAATGATACTTGTCTGTGTTGATTCATTTTCATGTGTTTCTACTTCCCCTAGAATATAGAGCAGAATCTGTCTTATATATATTGCCAGCTTCTCCCAGGATAATGCCTATGATCTGATGGATACAGTAAATATATGTTGTCTTCCTGACTGATTGATTGAATGACCAAGTGTAGGAATATGATGTTTTCTGAAGTTGGATTTTTGTTACGTTTTGTTTTTTTATAGGAAGAAGCAACAAAGCCAAAAACTGGGGGAAAAGAGAACAGCACTTGGACTATTAACAGTGTTGTAAAGGAGCAAGCAGATCATAGGAAATTGATTTCTACTGACGGAGCACACAAAATTGGCAAAGGTGGTAAGTCAGTGAGCATCTATGGGTTTTCTTCTCTGCTTAAAAGCTAGTATGGTTGGAGGCGGGAGGGTATAGCTCAGTGGGAGAGCGCATGACTAGCATGCACGAGGTCCTGGGTTCAATTCCTGGTACTGCCATTAAAAAAAAAAAGAAAGCTAGTGTAAAAAATCTGAAATGTGTAGATCCAAATATGATATCCATTTCTTCTTAAGTGTTTTTCTTTTGCCATCTTCCTTCATAAATATCCCAACTACAACCAAGTTTTCTTCCAGAAAATGCTTCAACCCTCTGAAATTCTTTTCTGCCACTTTATTGACATATTCATGAATCGAGATAGACTTATATATATGTTTAAACTTCCCAGTGGTATGTGTTCTCATTAATGTATCTGTGACTGCATTTTGTAGATGCAACACCAGCATTAAGATTCAAAGAAAAGAAAGATGCAGAATCATCCTGGGTTTTTGAGGTACTGTCTTCTATTATTATTATTTTCAAATATGAGCATTGCGTGATGTTGAAACATAAATGGAGGGATGTTTTGACTTCACTTTCTCACTTTTGCATTTGCCCAGCAAAATCTTTTCCTCATTTTAACCCACGCTTAGTAAAGTCATTCCGTGCTACATGTCATACCACTGCAGAGCACTTCTGTTAATTTTCCAGACTCACCTAGTGAAACTGGTGTATGTAGTGCAAAAGCCAAGGCTTAGAAAGTCACAGGGAATCGATTTGGGTTCTGAAGTTACCTTTTCTAAAAACTAAAGAAAATAATTCTTGGTCAGCCTGTGACCAGATGTTTGTTTCTTTGTTATCAATGAGTGTGTAAAATGCTTAGTGAGATTCAGAGAGAAACAGTTTTGTACTAAAAAAACCCACAAAAAAATGGTGTTTTTGTTTGTTTAACCACTTTGTCCTTGAGAAGACAGTGCCTGTGACTTGAAAGTACTATTATATTTGGATTGTCAAGTAGATCTGCAGTGAACATTTCAGGAAAAGCAAAAGCATGGGAAATAGTAATAACTATGTGGGGTTAAAATACCAGGAGTTTGGTTTAGTGATGTTTTACTGAGGACAGCCCATTTTGGGTAGGGAAAATAGCGTGTACTGAGTACCTTTATGGCGACCGGACTTGAAGGAAGCTAAGTGCAGGGTAGTGATGACCTATTCCATGGTGATAGGCGTGGAAAGAGGTAAGAAGAGCCTGAGCCCTTGGATCTCGGCAGCTCCTGCCTAGTGGCACAGCACTGTACTTGAAGTCAGCAGACGTAGCATCCTGGTTCTGACCCACTGTGGGATCTTGGAAAAACTTATCTGACTTATTTGAATGTCAGTGACCTTGTTCAAAAACATGGTACTGATACCTACCTCTCAGGTTATGTGTCATGAACAAAAATGTGGTAACAAATGTGAACACATTGTCAACTGTAAAGGGTGCTATAGAAATGTAAGACAGAATGATCACAGTGGCCACTAGTGGCCTACTGAAATGTTGAGGACACTTTTTTAAAATCTGAAGGACAATAAAATGGGAAGTTAGAGCGGGCACGGGGATTTCTCATTTGGGATATGTTGAATGTTGGTAGACTATTATCGGACATCTCCGATTCGTATGTAGTGCTTTGGTACTTGAAGCTCTCTGAGGATTTTAGATGTTTTGACCTTAAATAAATTCCTGTTCCTGAACACCAGCTATGCACCAGGCAGTTAGACACTGAATGTAGCAGTTGAGGGGTTAGGCTGTAGTGGCAGGAACAGAAGAAGAAGTAAATAGGAACCCTTTATCAGGGACAGTAAGTCCTTCATATAAGGAACGTGGAGAGCGTTAGTTTAGACAACAGTTGGGGGAGTTTGTAGTTAGGATGGGGGTGGAGTAAGGGTGGAATTTAGGTAGTCAGAAAAGAGCTGAGTGTGACCAAAGCTGCCAGGCTGATGGACAGGTAGGAGCCAGTCACACGAAGGTCCGGGGGAGGGATGTTCCGGACAGACAGAACAGCGGGTCACATCTGCTCATCACAGTGCTCAAGCATCTTGGAGTGGCCAGGAAGCTGCAAGTGGGTAACCGTCCTTAGAATCACTGTTATTGTTGTGTGTAGAGAAGAGAATGTGCATCATAAGGGCCTGGCACATGCGGGTGGTCGCTAAACAGTGTTCTTATTCTTCCCTAAGTAAAGTAAAGCTTATGGTACTTTTTTGAAGAGCTGCATAACTACATTTAAAATTTCTCTGCTGTTAATTTAAACATAAATGTTTTTCTTTCTACTTTGGTCTTTTATTCAACTATTTTCGCTATCAAAAAACTTTTATCAAATAATAGTTAGATTCTGCTAAGCCTTTGTTTACTGAAATGTAGCAGTTTCCACAGTGTTCTGTTAATACTCAACATGACAGACTCCCAAGGCTTCTTTTCATGCCACATTTGTTATTTTAATACTAAAAACAGTATCTGTCCTAAGAAACATTTTAAACTTATAGCACATATACTTACTAAAGAATATATTTAAATATGTATATTTTAATTTTATTTTTTAGTGAAGTGTAGTTAGTTTGTGATGTTAGTTTCAAGTATACTGCAAAGCATTTCAGTTATACAGATAAAAATATATCTTTTTTTAAACGTCCTCTTCTTCTGTCGAGGAATGGAAAATGGAATTAGCTGTTTTGAAGTTAATTTTTCATTGAAATCTGCATGTAAGTCAGTATTTTGTCTGTGAAAATATTTGCTCTGGCTTTCCATCATGCTCAGTTTACAGAGTCAAAAGCCAACTGAAGATAAAAGATAGGCTTGCTCTAAAGAGTGTATATGAAATTTTCTATTTAAATGTTTGGGTTTCCAGGATATGCTTATTTTGTTTTTTAAGTCTAATTGCTTTTAAAGTAGGAAATTAAATAAAATACTAACAAGGTAGGGAACGCAGGTATTTTCTTAGAAAGGGATCAGGAAATCTTTATGCAACTCATTATTAATATTAATTTTAACAGCGTACCTCCAAGATTCAACTACCGAACTATGTTGATGATTTATCTGGAGCTGCAGGTCTAGGAGAAAAAAATACATTAAATGGACAAATAGAAAGTAAGCACTGTATTTTATAAAAAAGTCATTTGACAGAATGTTGATTTGAAACATGGATTTGGATCTATTCTCTCAGCCAAAGAAAATCTCCTGTTGAACATATAGTGAGGAAGAAGAGGAGAAAAGGAAGTAAATTGTATGTCTTATCAGGTGTCAGCAACAGATTAAACTAGAATGCTGTTTAAGGAGCTCAGATGTTAGCTTTCTTTCAAGATGCTCTGTGACCTGAGGACATTCAGGAAACCAGGAGGAGGGAAGGAGGGAGTGAAGAATGAGAGAGGCAGAGAGGAGGGGAGTAAATGAAGGAAAAGGAGTTGGGGGGTCCTTGGCAGGAGGTGGTAATGTAGAATACTTCTTTAGAAGAAGGAAGAGTTTAGAATTTTTACCTCCATTTTCATGACACTAGTTTTCTTTCTTGTAATACCTTTGTCTGGTTTTGGATTCAGGGTAATGTTAGTTTTATAGAATGAGGACATAGTTCTTCCTCTTCATTTTTCGAGGAGAATTTGTGTAGAATTGGTATTAAATTTTCCTAAAATACTTGGTAGAATTCACCAGTATAACCATTGGGACTGGAATTTTCTTTGCGGTAAGGTCTTTAAATAGGACTTTTGTTTTGGTTTTTAAGATATAGGGCTTTTTAGCTTATTTGTTCTTTCTTAATTGAGCTTTTGTAATTTCTCTCTTTCAAGGAATTTTACCCACTTCATCTGAATTGTCAAATTTATTTGCATAATGTTCATAATATTACTTTGTCATTCTTTTAATATCTGCAGAGCTTAGAAGAATGTCTTCCACGTTATAGATGCTCAATATCCATTTGTTCAATGTGTGGATGAGTGAATGTGAAAATGCACAGTCCTTTATACAGAAAAGTTATTCATATATTTTGTTTCTGTTTTTGTTTTCTTCCTAATGCAGATTCTGATAGGTTATTGAAAATTGAGGATCCAGTTCATTTATTCAGATCAATAGAACTTAAAGAATCTGACTGTGAACTAGTTAGAGAAACTAAAAAAAAGGAAAATGAGATGAACTGGCTACACACAGAGCTGTTGAAAACAAGAGAAGCAAAATCACAGTTAAAACTTCAAAATGTGGAGTGGGAACAAGAGCTCTGCAGCATGAGGTACTGAATTTCTTGGTTTTAAAGAAGTATTTGAACTCCTTATATTTACTTTAATACTGTAGGTATGTAGGAGAAGTCTTACAATTGCTAACTTACCTTTTGGGATTTTACAGGGGAGAAAATTTCATTAATATTGTGGAATATGAGACTCTTGGAAATAATACAGCTATATATATATATATATATTTCTCCTCATTCTATATTTCTTTAAAAAAAGATCTTTGATCCTTATCTCTCAATTGTCCTCCAGGAAGTTTATATTACTTTACATTCCCACTTGCAGAATTATGAAATGACCATTTTTCTCAAGGCAGAAACTTTAAAAAAATTTATGCAGTTTGATTCTTAACATATGAATGGATGGACTGAAAAATAAAATGGAAAGTGATTACTGGTTAGTTTCTTCAGCATCTCTCTCATGCAGAGATAAGATCAGTTCAAAGGTCTATGCTGAAAGCACGGATTACTCTTTATTTCTTAATTACTTAATATGGATCCTGCCTTGTACCAAAAGGGATTTAAAAATGATTTACTACATAAATGATGTTCAACAAGGAAAGTTCAAAGTGTTGCAAAAGAAGAAACATAAAGTGTTGGGCATCAGCTAGTAGACTCCCCAGCCTCGCCTTGGATTATGCTAATTAGCGGATCTGTGTTCTGGAAAAGACGTCTGCGGATGTTACCTTCTGCTGGAGATCATGTAGGAGTCCCTGTAATAATAGCCCATGAAGTTGAAATTTTGTCTCTCATGAACTTATAAACTTGTTTCTAAATAGCAACTTCTCTTTTAACTAGTAACTAAATTCTCTGTCCTAATGGAGTAATCTATGACTATGTGGGGAAAAAAGGGTAATTTTCAATTCATACTTTACTGAATAATTGCAAAATTTCTTTCCTACACTATTCACCAGAGTTACTCTTGACTGAAACTCAGTAGCATTATGTCTTTTCATTGCTACTTTTCAAATATATATGTATGTATGTATGTATGTGTATATATATATATATATATATCTTTATGAAGAGACTGAAGTGAGGAATTTAAAATGTGAGACTTAGAAATGAAAAAAGAAATTGAGAACATAGAAATTCCATTAGGGTAATAAATCAGCATGTGAAGAACCAGATCATAAAATGAACTTTTTGTTTTCTAACAAAATAAATTTTAAGGTAAGCATATTTCACTGCAGATTCACATCAAAACAAGAAACAAAGAAGAAGAAAAATGCTTATATATTATATGGTAAAACTAAAGATGATTCAAAAAGAAAAGAGAAAGAATGCAATGAGCAAGTTTCCGCGAACCAACAACTTGAAAGCACTGCCCGAGCACTAGAATGCAAACCGAAGAGCATAAGGAATAAACCAAATCAGGTAAATTAGTCTTAGGTGAAAATTTCATATCTCTAACACTGTTTCATCAATATTATTTATAATACTGTTTTGAATTCATCTACATTTTCATTTAAAACAAATAAAAGTTATCTCATCCTAAATATGAACTATGACATTTAGAGCTTAACTTGCTAGTTTCTTGGTGTTCTTGGCATCTAATAGATGCTCTGTGTCTTTTCTGAATGAAGGAATGGAAGTTAAATTGAGCTTAATCATTAACATGAGGATTGACGGTTTTGGTCCATTCAACAAAGTAACAAGTCTTAATTCAAATCCATGTGTTAATTTTGGCTTTTTGAAGTTAAAATCCAGGCTAAATTGCCTTGAGACTGTGATGGAACTGGTTAAATGCCTTACAAAGAAATTTTTTTTCACTGGGATTTCAAAATTTGTAGATACTGACAGGCATATGCAGAACAGATAAACAAGACTATACTGTATAGCACAGGGAAATACATGCAAGATCTTGTGGTAGCTCACAACAAAAAAAAAAGTCACAATGACTATATATATGTTCGTGTACAACTGAAAAATTGTGCTCTGGGCTGGAATTTGACACAACATTGTAAAATGACTATAACTCAATTTATATAGTGTTAAAAAACTTTTTCTTTCATGATACTACATCCCTTGTGTTTTTCCTCTGTGATAAATTTAGCTGTCATATATATTAGAATTTGAGTTATGTATGTGCATTAAAGATCCCTGTGCTTAAAAAGGCTACTTCTTTTTAACAGTTTTCAAAGTTTTTTAAAAGATTCCCCTGCTAAGCTTTTTTGATTTTTTTCATGGTATAAAACCCAAAACCTAATGAAATATGTCTCCAGGTTTTAGAAGCGCGAAATGACACTCAGAGACAACTTTCTCGAGAGCAGAATGCCAGAGTAATACAAGATGAAATCCTGGCCCATCATCAACAAAAGGAGGCAGAAAAGACTAATAAAATGAATGCTGAGGTATTTTCTTTAGTCATTTTCAGACGTGTGTGTATGAATTTGTATATTTACATAGTGTAAAGACCAATACTACAGGTACAGAAAGTATAGAGGGTTTTAAAAGCCTATATATATGTAAATATATTTTCTGGGGGTTTCATTTCTGGTCCATTGGATAAAGCAATATTTTGAATTCAAATCGATTTGCCGGCAACAGTGACGTAGTGACATTCACAGTGGCCTCATCCAAGGAGAGGCTGTTCATACTTTCCATAGGAATTGATGAACTTTCCATTATCTCAAAACTGTTGCTACTAACTGCAGGCATTGTAGAACTTTCCATTATCTCAAAACTGTTGCTACTAACGGCAGGCATTCTAGTTTCTGGCAGTGATCTCCCTCCTTTGATACACGAATGGAGAGGTTACTTTATCACTTCCACTGATGGTAAGGGGGGAAAAGTAGCCAGTTCAGAAACCATAGTTTGGGTGTCATTCTCCCACGTGTGATAAAAAGTAATGCTCTGCTCCATATGATATCCGATTTCAGTACAAAGGAGCTTTTGAATATAGTGATAGACATGCCATAATCTATACTTAGTGATAACTTATTGATCAGTATTTTATTTTTAATAAAACAGTTCACTGTATTTCCCTGCTATTTCACATCCACTACTGTTATAAAGACCATGAAGAAGAAATAAAAATTATTGCAGAAGCAAATAGTCTCCTGATTTTCTAAGAAGAGCTCTGTAAATTTGACCTTCTTTATGTTCAGTGTATTCACCATTAGGGAAATAGAAGGCTTCTCTTGTGTTTATATATTTGTCCTAGAGAAGTAGTGTTGGTCTGGTGTAAGAGTCAGAGAGTCGGAAGCCCTGGGGGAAACCCTGCAGCTTGCTTGTGCTCTTAACCCTTTATTCCAGAATTGTCACAGCTAACTGAGTTAACCGATGTTTGTAGACATGCTTAGTACAGTGCTTAGATTTATCACTTCTCCGTAGATGTAATTCTTATAACTCGCTCTAAAAATGTTAGAAAGGGAGAATATTTATGGAATGTTCTCAGGAAAAAAATTTTTAGGAAATTTAATCTGTCCAAATATATACAGAGCTAAGGCTTTTACTTTGGGGGTAGCTGTAAAGGTTAGATATCAAAAAATGAATAAATCTGACTACACTTAAAAATTATATTTATTTTAAGCCTTTTGGGTTTGTTGTATTTCAGAGAAAGAAAGACCTTCCCAGTTCTGAGCTTCTTAAACATCCTTTTGTTTCTTTTTTGCTTTCATGGGCTCACTGTCTTTAATTAAATTTTTGAACTCTTGGGGATTTCTGCTTGTTTAAAGTTTGAGATCTGTATCCACCTTAAGTTTTTCCAGTTGGATACCCAGTTATTGCAAACTTTTTGTTGTATAAACTTAGAGATTAGTCTTTCACTTCAAAGGAAATTATGATATGTCAGTTTGTTGCGTACAGTTCAAAGAGTAAGAGATGAGGGGTTTCACTTACAGGACACAATGGATTTTGAGCTGTCTGACCCAAAAGATAGCAGCGAGGTGCTTCCTCAGCAACTTCCTGAAGCTGAACGTCAATTCCGTGGCCAAGAAATTGAGCTCCATCCCAGGAGAGATGCTCTTAGACAAACGACGTTGGTATTAGAATGTGTGCGTAGAGACCGAGGCCAAGCCCAGCATTCAAACAAGGAAACTGAACCCTTGTCTCAAAGCAAACAAGGGAAAGTCAACAAATACATTGGAAAGCAGGCATTCTTGGAGGAGAGAGTATTCGAACTACAAAGTGAAAACGTGTTGCTTCGACAGCAACTGGATGTTGCTCAAAATGAAGCAAAAAGTAAAAAGACAATACTTAATATCCCAGAGCCATTTCTGGATCACATGGGAAAACTTGAAGCCATGAGCAGACGAGTTCTGAAGCTGGAGGAAGGAAACAAGGAGTTAATCAATGAATGCCAACGTATAAAAGAAAGACTGTATCAGTATGAAACTGACAGAGCAGAAATGGAAGTAAGTACCCAGAAAGAGAACTAATTTTCAGACTTCCTCAAAGAAAATTCAAAGTAGTATCTGATGGAAGCTAAACGTTGAAACTAGTTGAATATAAAAAATGTGCGGGCTATAAATATATACACTGTAAAGCAGCCTAAAAGCATATCTTGTATCCAGCAAACAAAAATTGGACCTGAGAGGTGCTTCACTTTGAGTAAAGATGCCGTGTCACCTGAAATTTTAAGAGGTTAAGCTCTAAGTTGTTGATAGATACAGGAAGGTCTTAGTAATTTACTCTCACAGTGCCCAAATCATTTTAATCTTTCTGTCACCACATTTTAGTATCGTGACGAAGCAGATAAATGAAATGCTCAGACTTAAAATGAGTGTTTTGAAATTAAGATTCAGTTGTGTGAACAAAAAAAGTAAAAAAAAAAAAAAGAGAAAAGATTCAATTGTGTGGATTACCTTGACAGTCCAATCCAGATTTCCCAGATGAACTGATGTGTAAATGCTGTATCTTGTACTTTTCATTAGTAGATTTTCATATGTTTCTAGTTGATATAATCTTACTTTTATTCATGTCAATTGGAATTAAATTTAGAAATATTTCCATCTCAAATCATGTATTGTTATGACCTCTCCACTCCTTAAAGGCATCTACTTTTCATTCAGTCATAATTTGGGACAATTCGTAAATTTTAGCAATACTGTGTTTGACTTAGTCCCCCCTGTTCTATTTTTAATTTACTTTGAATATTTTTTCAAATAATGTGCTCACAATTCTCATTTCAAGGCTCAGTTACTGTCACTTGGAACTAAGTTTGTCCAGTACAGAGGAACTGGAGCGCTCTGTGATGTACGAGTTTGGCACTGGGGTCCCATTGTCAGACTGAGGGAGGAGCAGGCCGAGTCCTGAGTGGCAGGAAGGGAGTGGGAGGTGTCGGGGGAGTGTAGGAGCTGCAGTCCAGGAGGCAGGGGAGGCCAGGTTGTCTCGGGTCCCCAAAGGCCATTGGAATAACCTCATTTTTATTGTGAGATAGGAGTCTATTGGAAGGATTTAAACACCAGATTGAATATGTGAAGAACTCTGAACTTAAGCCTCTAATGAGAAAGAGGGAGAATGTTCCACAGTGTGGAACTTACCGCCACTCATCCCACCTACACACCCCTTTCTGTTTGAGACTTCAGTGGGGGTAAAGCTTGGCCACTTCCTGGGAGGGGCAGGGAATGGCTGGTGGGGCAGCATCCATTGTCTAAGTTAACTTACTGTCGGTAAGGCAGGAGGGTCACGCCTTCTGTGTCTTTAATGAAATTCAGTAAACAGGAATGTGTACCTGTGAGGAAAAGAAGGTGAACTGATGTCTGTGGGGATAGTTCTCAAAGTCCATATGTTGGAGTTATATGTTATTAATGTAACTTAATGATAAGGTGACTTAAAAATCAGTAACAGAGTTATCTTTTTAGGCCTGTATGAGACAGCTCCAGCAAGAGCTGACTGACACCCGAAAGAAAGTGTCCATGTTGGAAGCTTCCCTGGAGGTGAGAGCACATCACACTAACTCAGAAAATGAGAAGCAGGAGTCAGAGAGGAGGTCACATCAAACTGCGAACCCAGTACGTGTGAAACCTAGCACGTCGGCCGTGAGTGTGCAGCGCAGAGCGTTGCAGGACACTAGCTTCTCAGGGACAGCTTTCTTCTGTATCTTCATTATAATTACACTTTTATTATCTTTATGATGTACTTGTTTCTTAAACTTTGACTTTCATTCTGCCGTTTCTTTATGTTTCTCTTATAGTATTTACCCTTAGATGAGTTGAGAATTATACATCTTTCCTCACAGAAGTTAACTTTTTTCCCTACTAAACAGTATTTTTTAGTGATCTCTCACCACAATGAGGCCAGCTAGATAAAATCAGAGGATAATGTTTCATGGCATGGTCCAGAAAATTGTCATGTCTCTTCACTTTTGTGAATGGATATAGAATCTGTGTGTATTGATTTCATGGATTTCAGAGTAACTTGTGCAGAAAGGTCATTATACAAACCAGTTGAAGTTAGGCATTGCCTTCATTTTCTCTTCATTTTACATATGTTGTCAAAGCATGGAGAAGTTCAGGTGATGTCTGTACACCCAAAATAGAGAATTAGGGAAATTGTCTAGATCCTGCCTTTGGATTTTTTCTTAACTTTATTGAGATATAATTGACATATTATAGGGGGGATTGCATAACTCAAGTGGTAGGGTGCATGCTTAGCATACACAAGGTCCTGGGTTCGATCCCCTGTATCTCCTCTAAAAATAAGTAAGTAAAACCTAATTACTTCCCGCCACCAAAAAAAAAAAAAAAAAAAAAAATTCACGTATCATTTAAGTCACCCATTTAGGATGCATAGTTAGTATCTCCTAGTATATCCAGAGATGTGCAGCTGTCACCACAGTCAATTTTAGAACATTCCCATCACCCCAAAAAGCAAGCCTGCATCCCTTGGCCATCAACCCCAGCCCCCGTCCCCCTCAGCCCCCGGCAACCACCGGTCTGATTTCTGTCTCTACAGATGTGCCTGTTCTGGGTGTTTCCCATGGATGGAATCACATGCTGTGTGGTCCTTCATGATTAGCTTTTTTCATTTGACAAAACGTCTTCAAAGTTCATCCATGTTACAGCTCTTGTCAGTATTTCCATTTCTGTTTATTGTCGAACATTACTCGGTTGGGCTAAACCGTTTATCCATCCGTCAGCTGATGGACCTTTGGGCTGCCTCTTGGTTTTGCCTGTTGTTAATAATGCTGCTGCGAACATCTCTGTCCAAATTTTGGTGTAAACATGTTTCATTTCTTTGGGGAACAGACTTAAGGGTGGAAACGCTGTCGTATGAGTCACACGGTAACTGTGTGTAGCCTTTTGAGGGACTGCCATACTGTTTTCCAGAGTGGCTGCACCATTTAACATTTTTATCCAAAGTGTGTAATTCTCCCAGTTTCTATGCATCCCTGTCAACACTGGTCATCAGCCCTCCTGGTGGGTGTGAACTGGCATCTCATTGTGTTTTGATTTGCATTTTTCTGATGACTGAGAATGTTGGGGGTCTTTCCATGCGCTTATCCATTTGTGTATCTTCTTTGAAGACGTGTCTGTTCAGGTTTTTGCCCATTTTAAAATTGGATTGTCTTTTTATGATCGAATTGTAAGAGTTCTTTTTTATCCTGGGTTCAAATCTTTGATCAGATGTAGGATTTTCGAGTATTTCCTCCTATTCAGGAGATTGCCTTTTTACCTACTTGATGGTGTCTTTTGAAGACTAGAAGTTTTTAGTATTGATGAAGTTCAGTTAATCTATTTCTGTCTTTTACTGTCCTAAGAAACAAGTGCCAGGTCCAGTCACGGAGACACACACCTGTGTTTTCTTCTAAGAATTTTGTAGTTTCAGCTCTTTCATTTTGAGTTAGTTTTGTATGTATTGTATGAGGTAGAGGTCGGATTTTGATCTTTTGCCTGTGGATATCCAGTTGTCCCAGTACCATTTGTTAAAAAGACTATTATTGTCTCATTCAGTTATTTTGACACTCGTATTGAAAATCAGTTGACCGTAAATGTGAGGGTTTCTTTTAGATTCTCAGTGGTGATGCATTGATCTATGTCTGTCCTATGCCAGTACCAAGTCAGATGTTATGAGAACTCTTTCCGAGTCATCTTGCATATTACCAGTTGTCTTACATAGTAATAAAAAGTCAGTGTCGTGGAATGTCTGTAACTCCACTTCTGTGGAGACCTCCTGCTTCCTGAAGGGGCCTGTGGCCAGCTTATGCCTTGCTGACTCTGACATGACAGAAAGTTGGCTTGCAAAGATAAAGTCCATCCCCCACCCATTCAGACCTTTAGTTTCTCACCCAGTGCCTCCCACTTCACTCCAGTTTCCATCAAATCATGGTCACGGGATCTGCTGACTCAGTCTGCAATATACTTCATTATGATGCACTTATAATTCGTAGAGTCATCCATAGATTTCACTATCTAGAGGCAAAAGATTAAGCCTGGAAAAGATTAATTCAACCTTCCTCTTTGGAAGCCTCTCTAATCCATCTTGTGGTTCACGATGAAGTCCTCTTTTGGCTTGGTTCTTGTGTGTAACACTGGTGCCGATCTTGTTCTTGGTGTAGATCCTGCACTCTCAGCTCCCTGTGTCTACCTCCTTTTACCTAAGAAGAGAGATGCCTAGCTGTATTCTATAGCTGAATGCATAATTAATGAAATAAATACTTCATCCCATCCAAGGAAAATTTTCCAAGAGTACAGCTGTTAAAAATTAGATAATACTCAATCAGTTTATCAGAAACAGATAACAGATTAGTAATTTGAATTTCAAAAGTTCAAAGCCACTCTGTGTGATACGGAGAAGCATTGTGCTACAACATAAAGCTGAGACAGTCTTACCTTCCCTTACCAACCAGCTTTGAAGTAACGTAAAGGAAAAATGGTATTTAATTTAAATACTGCCAAAGGACACTACACTTACGGTTCCATAATATTTTATTTTCTCTCTGAGGAAAGGAAAATGAAGAGTGAGTGCTAGATTAATAAATTCTCAAAGCTGCCTGTCTCTTAGAAGTTCAGTTAATTGAAATGAGGTAAAAAGGCTGATTTTGGTAAACTGTTTCTAGTTGTTTTTCAGTTATTAGCCTTCAAATCCTATGTCTCCTTGCTTACCAGTCTTCCTCATCCTCAAAGTTGAGGAGAAATTGTGAAATACATGCCAATTTGTAAGAAACTGTAATTGGAGGGAACTCTGAAGTACCTTCCTTCTCACTAGTTCTTAGGTCTTTCTTTAAGTTATCTGCTTGTTCTCATCAGCACTTTGTCATTAATAAGTGAATCTCAACGTTTGTTACTTTCCATTTTATAGGAGACCAATTTCTACTATATTCAAGTTACATTTCTTACTGTCTTCATTCATCCACTTTTCTGTTTATCTGTTTTTGCCTAACAAACTCCCCAAAGTTCAGTGGCTTAAATAAGCATTTATTTTGTTCACAACCTACACTTAGGAAAAGTGTGGCCAAGACAGCTGGCCTCTATTCCTCTCAGCTTCAGGTGGGGCAGCTCAAAGGCGGGGGTCTGGAATCACTTGAAGATTCACCCAGTGATGTCTGATGGTTGATGTTGGCAGTGGGCTGTGGCTTTGGTGGGGCGGGCAGGTGGACCACCTCCCCTGGAACACCTAAGCTGTCTCTGTGGCCTGAGCGTGCCCACCTGAGACTGGGTTCCGGGTTAAGAGCGAGGCAGAAGCTGAACTGCCTTTTCAAACCTGCCCTGCAGTTCACTCGGTGCCCCTCTCACCGTTTTCTGTTCATTAGGAGCAGGGCACTTAAGGTTGGCCCACATTCTACCTTTTTTATGGAATTAACTTTTAAAATGTATGGAGACATTCAAAAACCAGCATAATCTACTCACTAGCCACAATGTTTTCTTACTGCTTCCATACGAGAAATCCGCTTATCCCCACTCAGTCCCTGAGCAGGACTCGGTCGCTGTGGTGTTAGGCTCAGGCTCCAGTCCAGGGTCTTACTTTCCCATCTTCATCAGGTCCAGGTGGGGCTGAGGTTCCTGCGCGTGGTTTCTGGAGTACAGCCCCTTGGGTACACTCCTCTCAGTGCTGGGGCTTGGGGATAAGGAGACACGGGTTATTCGCCACCACACACCCGACATTCTGCTAAACTGCTAAGGACTCCCTCACTCACAGATGGAAGATGGGAGGCACGGTGGTCTGTAGCAGTTCTGAAATGCAGCCTGATGCTGCCGGCTCTTTGATTAGGACTTAGTCCTATCCCTGGGAGGGGTTCTCCGCTGCCCTCTCTGAGCTCTTTGTTCTGTCCCTTTCATGAGCAGTGACCTGTGTTTGCAGCTGAGTAGTTCTCTCAAGCCAGCTTCCTCCTTGTAGACCTTCTAAGAAAAACCCAAAGGCCTCTTCCCATTTTGCACTATCTTTTGTCTCTTTCAGTCCAAGCTAGCAAGCAGTGTTTTTGCTACCACACTTCTCTTTAAAACTTTGAGTTTCCTGTGAATTTTATTGGGTTCATGCCATTGGAAAAGCTACTCTCACGTCTTTTTGAGATAAACTCTTCACCTTGGGCTTCCTGTGAAGCTGTTGTGGGACCATGCCTTTGAAATTCTTATGCTTTTAAGATCTTTAAAGGAATTTGAGGCGGCACCTTAAATCTTTCCAAGGTCTTAACAGAATCTTGGCTTCGTCTTTAGACTGTTTTCCTGGCAGCACCCTAGATTTGATCTTAGCCTGGAAGCCATTTCTCTACTTACCCATTATGTGACAATTGGGCATGTGGGGATGCTTTAAATGGGATACAGATATTCGAACCCTGTGAGTCCTGGTTCCTTTCTATTTAATAATCTTTTTGTTTGTTTGTTTTAGGTTATCTCTCTCATCAATTTTACTTTCAGCTGTTCGGTAGCAAGAGTCCCGTTTCCTCCGGTTTCAGTGTCATTTTCTTCCCTGGCCTAGAAGCCGTCACTCAGCCCTTCAAGGGCCCTCAGGCTTCCACTCACAGTCTCGGGGACACTTTGGATTTTCACTCTTACTCTTCTCTACATCTGTTCAGGTTTCACCTACCTCCAGGTTCAAAGGCATCCCCACATTTTGGGTTCCTTTTTAATGGCTGTGCCCCATTTTTAACATCAGTATCTGTGCCAGTTATTTATTGCTAATAATTTATATAATAAACTGCCTCCAAACCTGGTGACTCAAAACAGCATCTGCTTGGTTCACAAATCTGTATTTAGACAAGGCTTAGTGGAGCCAGCTCATTTCTTCTCCACTTGGCATCAAGCGGGCACTAGAATAATCTAAAGGCTTGTTTATGCTCATATCTGGAAGTTGGAGCTGGCTTTGGTTAAGGACATTCCCTGGGGTCATCAGCTGGGACAGCTGCGTGTACAAAGACTCAGTAGGTGGCCTGAGCTTCACAATGTGGTGGCTGGGTTCTAAGGGTGAGCAACCCTACGGAGTGAAAGTCAGAAGCCATTTAACCTTAGAAATCACACAGCAGTGCCCCCACATTCTGTCCCCTAGAAACCAGTTGACTGAGGCCAGTACATACTTCAGGGGAGGGAATTTCACAGGGGAAGTGTCAAGGAATTTGTAGAGTTGTTTTACAACCACCATCTCCGCCTGCCTTGTTTTACCAAATAATCCTTCTATCTGAAGGAAAGTAGTTCTTCCAAGTCAATGTCACTGAAATTCCAGCAAGTATTTGTTTGTTTTTGTTGAGTATCTTCTCTTGTTTTGTGGAGAGCCACAAAGGATTACAAGAATTAAGGCTTTTTTCTTTAGAAAAATGTATGGATCACCTTAAAACCACTACGCTAGGAGATGGGTTTCTCCTTAACTCTGCGAATCGCTCATTGCTCCTTGGAATGCAATTCAAATAAGCATGAAGTATTTGTGGTTCAGAGAAAGGCTTATGGCATTAGAACCCATATTTGTAAGATGTATTAATTGCAGTCTTTTTTTCAAAGTCTTGTTTTGGGAGGCATTTATTAATTCAGCCCTAAGTAACTCAGTATGATCTCCCTAAAACTTTAAAAGTCATGGAGAGTTAAGACTTGGGGGAGGAAGGGGTAAGAGACTTTCTACTAAGAGGTGCCTTGTAGTCATTTTATGTAGGAAAGACGTGAACCAATTTACAGAAAAATAAGAGTGTAAAATCAAGTACAAATGTATAACAAAGACGATGACAGTAAACAGTATTGTTTTGTGACTCTTGGTGGTTTGAACTTTTTTCTTGATTTTCTGAGTAACTTGAGTTTCTCCATTCCACAAGGCAGATACCATTTTATTGGAACTGAATTTATTTCAACCTTTGATGCTGGGTTAGAGTTAGGCTGTTCTCAGTCTGCTAACCTCATTACCAAACAATTTTATCTTCTTCATGCAGAATGCTGATCTTCCAGCAAAAGTGAAATCTGCATCTTCAGTACTTCTCCATCTGGGTGCAGAAACTCAACGTTTTCTAAAGGAGATATTTATGAAAGAATTGCAAAAGAAATCTGACACACTGGAGGAGAAGACAAAGCAGTTGGAAGAAGAAGTAGTGCACCTCAGGCATCACCTGGAAATGAACGCAGTGGAACGCAGTCCAGTGGAGCGGTACCAACGGGAGACTGAGGAGCGAGCAAGACGGGATGTAGTGGAAAAACTGAAAGAACTCAGTCAAGTCGTGCAGTACAGACAGGAGACTGAAGAACAAGCAAGACAGCATATTGCAGAAAAATTGGAAGAAATCAGCCAGTTTTTACAGGTGAAGCATTGATCTGTAACGTGCTGTAACTCACTTCGCTGAGAATTACAGTTCGGATGTGTACATTTTATGTGTTTCCTCTACTTCCCATATAGCGGTTTGTTTTGTAGATTTCTGGAAGGAAGGCCGCATTTGTTACTCCCTTTAAATAATTCAGTTTCCATCATTACTACCACTAAACTGACCTTTCGGAACAACTCTCACTAGAGAATCATTTTTAAGACCAATTGGTGTAAATCAAGACGACTAGGAGGAAAAGAATATATTGTGATTCAAATACTGTACCACACTCTGCGATTACTGTTGGGTTGTATTGTTCAATTGTTAAAGTTTTAAACTGATCCTATTATTCTTTGAACTATCACATCACATGAGTACTAGTAGAAGAGTGATTCAACTTGAATTTTGTAATTCAGATTTAATTCACTTGACATTGATGGTAAGTATTTTAAAGTTCAGCTTTTTTTCACACTTAAAATTGCTCTCTGAATCACTGAGTCAAAACTAAAGGGAACAAATGTAATTACTCAGGTTATAAGTATTTTTAAAACTGTATCCTTTTAATTTGCTGTAGGCCCAAGCAGCATCTCAAGAAGACCTGTTAAGAGAGTATAAACGTGCTTCAGTAAGTCAAATGGAACACAGAGTTAAAGATCTGGAAACTGAACTGAAAAGTAAAACTTTTCAGTTTGACTGTAATGAAAAAGAATTGGAAAAATACAGGCAGCTGTACCTGGAAGAGCTAGAAAATGGAATGTCATTGGCAAGCCAACTAAACTCGTAAGTCAAAACGTAGAATTATAGAAAACAATTTAGGTCATTAATTTGCCTCTTAGGCATAATTCTTACTGAGCCAGGTTCATGAGGTGAGTAGCAGGTGAGAGCTAACTAGATAGTGTAATTTTGGGAAATGGTGTTAGTAAATGAACTCTCCTTTAAAATGTCAGTCCAGGGCAGTTTGCATCTCCCTGCCTTTTGTTGCTTTTACATGACTTTATGTTTTATATATGTATATATTTAACCTGATCTGGTCTTTAAGCTAGGGGTTTTGCAAACTTTGTAATTTAGACAGCCGTATTATCACAAAATTTCTAGCTGGAATTCCCATAAATAGAAATGTTACTAAGTTTAAAATTAACTGTGTTTTGGAAGAGTACAACGTAAGCCCAAGGGGCCCCATTCTGGTGTTTGGTGAATTTACTTTCTTGATTGTGATATTTGGTGTCACCGCTTGTGGGCACCGAGATGAAGTGCTGTATCCTTCTAAGTTTGTCTCCGCTATGTAAAGGCATGCTTGGGGAATAGGTGGAAATTCACATAGGGGTGACGGGCAGTATAGTGGTTCACAAAGTGGCTAAAAAGAATATGGTGGCCTGCCCGAGGGGGTGTGTGGAAGACAGAAAGGGCAGGTCCCACCTCCGGTGCCTGAATAACAGGATAAGCTACAGGTGTCCCCGCTATCCGAAAGGAGAGTGTTTCTATGAAAGTTGTCGGTGTAAAGCAAAGAGGCAGTTACCTTAGGACACGTCTTGCTGGTGGATGCGTGAAATAAATATGCATAAAGCACAGGCGCTCACAGACACAGTCCAAAGCCGTGGCGGCGTGATGCCGGGATACTGAGTGTGGTTCTGCGGAAGGAGCTCGGTGGGGCCCCTCTCGCTGCTCGGGGTGCTCATTGCCCCTCTGATGGCTCGGGCTACAACAAACACCCAGTGCTATTCTGGCTTTTTGCTTTTTTTTCATAAAAGTGAAAATCCACTTGAGTTTTTTTTGGTTATGGAAAACAGGTGCTGATGTAGGCCTCTGGTAAAAGCAAAGTAACAAAGTGAGCTTTGGGAAATTGAGGGACACTTGAAATTGCCCCTGGTGCTGTCATAGTTCTTTCCCACCATTGACTCTGCCGCCTGGTGCCCCCCAGAGGTGGTGGCTCTAAACTGTTCCTCAGTGCCGCATGCTTAATTTCTCCCAGGTAGTGAGTGAAATGTGTGTATAAGGGGGGTGAAAGCAAATGCTTGAAAGTGGCTTTGAGGGATGGTTTATTTTTTATTTCTAAACTGGTTTCCTGAGGGCATGTCTAGATGCAGCCAGTGCAGAAGGCAGCGGGGATCCTCTGTGGGGGCGTCTCCATCTCTGACTCTCCCCACTTTGAAGTACTTGTTAGTTAAGGGCCCCCCAGGCACGTACGTCCTTCTTTAGGACAGTTTTAAACTGTAATTGTTTACAGTAGGTCTGCGCTGACATATTTTTTGGTGTCAAAACACAGTTTAATGGGACAATCTGTTTACTATTGTAGCAACTTTAAAAATACACATCACTTAGGAAGGAAATGAAATGAATGAAATCTGTGCTTTGCGATCCTCGCAGGGCTAATGAGAGGCTGGCAGCAGTGAGCACTGAGCTTCAGCTGGAGAAGCAGCACAAGAGTTCTCTCCTCGGCTCTGTTCCCGCACGGCCTGTTGACGGACCGCCTTCTGATGAAAGTTCTAGTACTAGTGTAGAGACCGAAAGGAGTCTTACTCGAAGAAGGAACTTCAGGAATTTTTCAGACCCTTCGACTACCACAAGCGATCTGTTCAGGGTTAGTTATATTATCTTTTTTTCCTTGGGTTTCAGATTTCTGATACAATTCTTGCTTTTAATTTGATGAAATTCTGAGTTGTTTATTTGACTTCACACTAAGTAAAAGCCATAATTGTGCTAATAAAGGAGACAAATTTTATAATTTTTTAAAGTCCCTGGACTTGTGATTTTCAAGAGATACCTGTCACTAACTTTATTCAATAAATGCAACTAAACTGACAAATTTTAAATTTCTTAAAAAGCTCCATTTTAAATTCTAGTTTAGAAATTAAGTATTATTGCCAAATAACTAGAGATCCACTTTCCAATGTTTGGCTGAGCTTCTGATTGATTTCGGTTTGGCATTGGTTCATAGTCATTTTCAAGTTTTGCTGCACCCCAGCTTTTCTACCCCTAAGCATAAGTAAGTGATTGGCATTGAGCTACTTAACCACACGCAGATGTTTTTTATTTAAAGGAATCCAAGATATATTCTTTTTATCAATTCGATAAACTCGTAACACTAAAAACATTAAGTTCTGTTTTGAAGTTTAAAATTTTTATCATTTTCTTCTGTAAGAGTACATCCTTAGTTGCTATTTTACTTATAGCATTGTTATTTTAATTGCTATAAAATGTCTTAGTGAGGAATTGTAGGACATTTCTAAGTATGTAGTCAAGTAAAGCAAATACTTAAATTTTTAAAATGAAGTTCACTTACCTCTCTGTCTTGCCCTCAGTAGGAATACCGAGGTGGCAATGATAGGGAGTCTTTAAATTACAACCAGTTTTCATTTAAATCGGTGCGTGTTGGTTTATGGTTTGATGGTGTTTTCATGATCTTCTTGATGCAGAGAAAGGTAGCACGGGCCCTTGTTGAGTGAGGTCTCCACCTGTCTTTTCTCACTTGGCTTCATGTCATAATAAATCGAAGAAGAAAAAAGCTCAGGTTTCATAGACAGTGTTGTGGGTAAATTGAGTCTAAGTGCTTCAGAGTCATGAAACCAGACTGCGTGGTGTTTAAAAAAACAATGCACGGCTAACACTTCTGTCAGTGGCTAAGCATGATGCAAACTCGAAATGTTTCCATTAGTTGTCACCAAAAAATCGACAGTGGGTCACTTTACAGGATGATGGTGGAAGAGTGTGAGTGCAAAAGCAATGCAGGAGAAGACTCCCGAGGACAGTTGTTTCCTTTGATGTTTTTGGAGGAAAGAGGTGTCTACTTTTTAGTACTTCTAAATACACTGGAAAATGGTTTATTTTAAACTCAGTGTTGTAGTTCCAAGGTACACGTAGTTCTTCTGTGGGGCCGTGGGGCCGAATCATGCTAGGTTTAGCAGGGAGGTTAACAAGCCCCGTTCTGTCCGGGTGCAGAGACACGTCTCCCTCAGCACTGCCGGGCGCCTCACAGGAGTTACTGTACAGTTACTGCTTACGGATTTCTTAGTCAGACTTAGAGAAAGAAGGTGCCTTGTGGAATTGCTAGGGATGTAATTATTTCTGCTGGGAAAACATAAAGTAATGCCTTGAGAGGTGTGAACATACTGTTTAAAATGACAGGAAGGGATGGGTTTTTGCATGGGGCTTAACAAAACAACAGACTTCCACAGCTTTTCGGCTATGGCTCTAGAAAGCAAAATGTTAAAAATGGCATCGGGATTGAATTTAACATTCTCCTTTATGTGCAAGGTTTTAACATTTTGGACTGTTCCTACTGTGAAGTTCCAGCTTACTCAGCGTTTTCTTCTAACCTCACAGAAGTATTGCTCTAAGTCTGTGATTTCAGTCGTGCTGGTTGTCGAAGCAAGTTTTTTCCAGTTCATAACACTTGGGTTTATTGCCTCTCTTACTGCTGCTTGAAGTATAGCCTTGTCACGTGACATCGTTGTAGTGGTGTGGTAACAGATGGACCCCGTATCTGTTTTGCTAATTTTTTACCCTCAGATTTCACATTCTAGTTTATTTCTGGGATGTTTTGTCCCACATGTCAGAAGCAACTTTACAGTTTTACTCAATCGTGTTATCTGTATTACTATAAAATGCAAAAAGTTAAAATTAGCCTGAGCAGATACATCACTGTTAGATTTTCTTGCACATAGAATTTTTTTCTGAGAAGTGAAAACTTAAAAATGGATTCCAGACAATATTATAACACACAGAATTTCTCTGTTTTAGAGATTTTTTTATGTTCAAGAGTTTTTAAGTGTTGGTGTGCCTAACATGAAGCATGGCCACAATAGTTAATAAATGTCCTTCAAATCTATTTTAAATAGGAAGACTAAATTTTACACTCACTGATTTTGGACTTCTGGTGTATTACTGACACTTTCAAACATTTTCTAATGACTTATTTAAGTAATTTTTAAATTGCTCAAATGTCCATTCAGTTTAGCAGCCCTTTTTCTAAATGGGACTATACCAGTGCACCAGAGCTAAAACGATTAATATTCCTAAGACTTTAACTTTTTACATGACACAGCACTGCGTCTCAGCAGAATCTGGTCACGTTTCTTTTAAAAGTAGGCTTCCAAGGCAGGGCACATCCACTCTGAATTTTAATTCTAATCAAACTATCAGCGTAGTTAAGCTCATTTCTCATGAGGCAGAGGCAGAGTTCAGTAACCTTGTTTCTGGTATCAGCTCTCTGCCCTGTGGACTCCCTCCTGCCCTCGTTTCATTTTGTCTGAATGCACAAATGAGGAAGCGTGTTATCTTTTGAAAGACAATCACTCAGCTTCTTCCAGTTCTTTTTCTTTCATTCACTTTTTTCTCTGTACTTAATTGTTCAGCTCCTTGATCAACAAATTCTCATTTCTTTTCTCTGCAGCAAAATACATGTATTTAATAGTTACAAACTGACAAGTGTCATTTCCTTCACACATTAACCTATTTACAACAGGATGATGAATCAAAGTGGTTAAATGACTTGATTCTATTACATTTCTGGAATTGTACTAATTTTTATAACATTTAAAATAAGAATGACACCAAGTTTTAACTTAAAAAGTATCGATAGTCTGAAAATATATTCACTTCAGAAATGAACGTGTGTGTATATGTGTGAGGCAAGTGTCTTTTTATCAAGTTGATCTCGGAAAGAGAGGGCAGCATTATCTTCCAGCCTGTGACCTCAGTTTTGACCTCAATCCTGCAGTGTCCCCAGTGGGACCTTCCATTTCTATGGGACATGGTCTGCAAACTGCCAGTTATGAGCGAGTCCTCCTAATTAAAAATCATTAGAATTAAAACTTGCTGATACATTGTCTTCCTGTGTATAGTTTTCTCACCTTTCTGTGTTTTTGTTAAATGGAAAAGTTTAAGTAAAACTGCAGGTGCCTTCTCCTTATTAATGTTGGACGTCAGACCACTTCCACCATCGGGACATGGGGGTCCTCACCTAGAAATAAACATAAAGGTCCCAGAAGTACCTATTTAGGAAAATAGCTTTGCAGAGGAAAAGATAGTAATCTTACATTCAACTCATGTAAAAGTGTGATCTACATTTTGCATAGTGTTTATTAACGGTTATATGAAATTATTTCAGTAAAGGCTTCTCCCTTCATCTGTTAGGCGTTTTTCACTTCACAGGACCCGCCTGGCACTGTTGTCACGTTGTTGATGGCAGAAGGCCTCTGTAGAATGCTCTTGTCAGACAGTGTTACGGAAAACAGTCTCTGAAAATACTGGCGAATGGTAGCCCCAAATTTTGTCTTTGCACCTAACATTTACAAAGGCCTCGGCTCTCGTGTCACTGTTGTCACCACAGTGTTTATTATGTCTGGTGTACTAATTTAGACCCTGTTCAGTGAGCTGGTGACTTTTATAAGAAAGATTTTTAAAAGAACACTCTAGATGGGGACGCTTGTAGTTTGAAATGTCCCCACACATTTCATAATTAAATACGTAACTAACTAAGTCAAGTTTCAAAAAGTTGGCCCTGATTTCTAGAAAGGAAACAAAGTTACAGTTAAATTACGTATTGTTTTCCTTGTTTCTAACTCTTAGGAAGTTGTGAATCAGGAACCAACTTTGAAAACTGGCGCTAGCCTCTCCTTTTCTTCAAGCAGATTTTCTGATAGAAATACCTTAGTCATATACAGAGAGCAAAACACATTTGCTTAACTTGTTTGCCAGTAGAATTTTCACTTGACATCATAACAGAGCCCTTTTTTTCATTTTATGTACCTACGATTCTGTGCTAAAACCATTAGCAAGAACAGGCCTTAAAATTTTAGTTTCCTAAAAGTGCAGGAATGGAAAAGCTCATTTTAAGGAAAAACCCATTAACATTAAAAAAAAACTAAACTTTTATAAAGGGCAGTTTTTCTGAGAAATGCAAAGTAATGCATTCAGTGTAGAACATGAATTGTTTAACCTCTTTGTGCTAGTAAGATCAGGCATCGCCCTCTGAGATTATGTGTATCCGACAGGGCAGTGTTTACTGTGCTTTCCGTCAGGGGAATCTAAATAGCCTTACATATGTATGTTCTCTATTATCTAAAATCAAAGTAAGTAGGAATTTATTTTATTTTATTCCTGTGATTATTTTTTCTATTTAAGCAATCCCCAAGTTAGGTCAAGTCTCTGAAAGTATTATTTAAAGGCCACATTTCATAAGCTAGCTGTCATTCCTATGATAGTGTTTCTTGTTAAACATTAAAAATAATATTTGACTTATTTCAGATGCGGAAGAAGTTGGAGAATAATATAGACAGAGAATTAAGAGAAGGTATGTTGCCAACATTTCTGAATTAAATTTAGACATTGATTTCCGAAATACACTGTAAACAGTAAATGG
Organism: Camelus bactrianus; assembly: GCF_048773025.1. Lineage (NCBI taxonomy): Eukaryota > Metazoa > Chordata > Mammalia > Artiodactyla > Camelidae > Camelus > Camelus bactrianus. Next base: position 40,558,494 of record NC_133558.1, read on the forward strand.
CCCCTCTTTCTGTTGTTTGAATAACAGATACCATGTTAAGTTTTTCCTTACACGTAGCTAATGAGAAATGAGAAAGCACAATCTCGTTCATAATGATAAGTGTACTTATTCCTCATTTATTCATCATGATCCACGGCTTTAAAAAAAGTCTCAAGAAATCTGTCTTCTCTATTTCTGGCTGTGCCCTTCCTCTCCCGCTGTCCCCGTGGGCCTGTCACCTGCACACGGACCTGTTCTCAGAAAGCATGGAGGTCGTCAGCTTCTCGAGTTTGGTAGTGACTGAGGCCAAAAACCCAGACTCAAGCAATCACAGTTCATGTAGCTGTCCCCTGGTGGATGACAATTAATGTCCTGTCATTCACTTTGTCACTGGTTAACCTTTTGCCCTCAGGAAAAATTCCAAATTCCTTAGCTTGGAAGAAAAACACCCACATCGATCTGGCTCTTGCCAAAGTCTTCAGCCGTATCTCTTTCCTCCCCTGCTCTGCCCCTGTGCTCCAGCGGCTGGTCAGACTGCGTCCAGCTCCGCGGGCGCCCTTCCTGCCTCTGCTCTTTGTGTTTGCTTCTTGCCTCTCCCTCCCACACTTTCTCCTCCTCCTTCAGGTATCTGCTTACACATCACGGCCACCAGAGAGGGGACAATATTGACACAAAGCTGGACGTCCCTTCTGAGTGTTCCAACTCTGCCCTCTTTTATACCTGTCATGGCATTTATGTCTCTGTACCGAAACTGCCTGTTCATCTGTTTCTCCAGTTTATGGTACAAGATCTTTCAGGGTGGGCTCTGTCATCTTCATCTTGTGGTTCCAGTGCTTGTCACAGTGCCTTAGCACATGGTTGCTGAGTAAATGAATGAAGAGTGAGAAAACCAGGCGCTCTGATCCTTAGCCACAGGAGCAGTTAATTCAACGTGCAGCCCTGGGCAAAGTCTAGAGTAGTAATCTTGGGTGTTTTGTGTTGTAATCGTATGTAGGTATTTTTCATTCTTCTTAAAACTTAGAAGAGTCTCGGCTTTTCTTAAAAGATAAACTGACATTTAGTTACCTATGAAGTATTTTAAGTAAAGAATCTAATTCTTTCATTTTCTTTCCAGCTATTACTGAACTTGAATCTAAGTCCTACAGACTCTCTCGTAGGCTCGATGGACGAGTCAAGTCCAAGTCCAGATCTGGTTTCAAAAGCACGTGAAGAATAGATGGAAATTCTGAAGAAAAGTATCTGATCTACAAGATAAATAGTAAACATTTACCTGCTCTGAAATAGTAAACATTTACCTGCTCTGGGCTGTTTGCCTAACATTTTAATTATTTCCCGCTAAGTGAGATACTGACAATGTTTATTAAAGGGAAATATTCTTGTATTATATATGCATGATTAAAATTGATGTAGTATTTTAAACCACGTTTCTCTGCATCTCATTGACTTTTAAGCAGACTTTGGGAATAAAACTCAGCACTTTGGAGTATTATATACTCAAACTGAGCCCGGATGCCAGCTGTTTAAACAGCACCCAACCACCCACCAAATTTGTCATTGATATTGAGCCGTGTTGATTGGTAGCTTTTTTGAATTTTCAGCGTTAATCGCTGTCTGTAGACCTAAAGATTTAGACGGACAGCGTTTGGATCTGCTTTGGCTGTTTCAGTGTTCTAATGGATCACAGTCGTTAACAGTGCCATCAGATTTTCTGTATGTTACCTGAAACACTGATTCACAGATGTTTCCTCATGGGGAAATGAAATCTGCCTCAGGCTTTTCATTTTCTCTATTTATTTACTTTTTGGAAACAGTCTTAAAATTAGAGACAAGTTCCGAGCACCAGACTCAAACGGACATTGTCACAAACCTGCCATCTCTCCCATACATTCTCCTAAGGCATTCTCTATCTTCCCTAAATGTCACTTGTTCTACCATAAGTGCCCTTTCTCTCCCTTCTCACCAAGAAGTCATTTGTTTTTCAGAAAATGCTTTTCTCCTTTTCCTGTCACGTATTAAATTGTATATAAGCCCCCAATTCTAGCCACCCCTTTAAATCCCATTGCTTTGTGAACTCTTGCATGTATTCATACGTAATTTTTTTCTCACAGTAATCTGCTTTAGTCAATTTAATTTGCAGGTTCCCAATCACTGAATGTAAGACGGTAAAGGAAATACTCTCCTTCTCAGCAATTTCCAGGAGCTAAAATTTCAACAACTCCTACTTAGATCCTTTATTCCCTTTCCCATCCTTTCAGTGTACTTACTTGGCAAAACTCCCAACTACACAACAGACTGATTCTCATTTTTCCCCCTTACGTCCCCCCAGGCATCTAAGTGCTGCTGAAAAAAGTCACACACTGCCCAGCTATCCTGCTACTTTTATTTAGTTAATTTGCACCTTCTTCCTCCTCAGTGATGATTTCAAATTCCCCTCTCTGTAAACACCTCCCTCTGTTTCTTGCCTCTCACGTGAACCAGTCTTACTTCTGACGACAGACTTCCTGAGAGATCTGCTTGCTTCCCCACCAGCAGTCCGTCCCCACCCACTCTGGTGTGTCTTCCCTTCCTCCATTCCCACGCAGCGAGTCACTGATGACTCCCACGTCTAAATCAACGTGACACCTTTCCAACCCTTGTCTAACTGAAATTCTCATGCCTCCGGGCATTCCATGTAACCGATCTCTGTAACCGACCGCTGCCTACAGCTTCCTCTTTAGTCTTGAGCTGAAGATGATGTTGAAGCTGAAGGCTGCGGCCTTCTTGGTGAGTTCACTCAGTTTACCCTGGCTGTCTCCCATGGGTATACACAGGAAGTACACGTGTTACTCAATTTTTACTTTTCTCCTGTTAGTCTACCTTATGTCAGGTTAATTCTTAGACCAGCCAGATGAACCTAGAAGGGTGGAGGGACGCTCCCCGCCCCCACCCCAGCACAAGCCTGAGCACAGGTAGCTGTGCTCATTCACAGCTGGCGTGGGCGCTGCCACGCCTGCAGGGAAGAGATCGATGGCAAACTCCGCTATTCCTACAGCACTAGCCAGTGAGCTGAAGCTCACCTGAATGTCCTCCAGGCTGAGCTGGGGTCACTGCTCCTGACAGGAGACGGCCTTTGTGAAAGAAAAATAAAAATGGAGTCTGCATTGCTCGAGAGGGCTCACTAAGGAGGTGTGACTTACGCACATCTCAGCCCACAGAGAATCCGGCCCTGTGAGCATTTATTGCCCTAATGAAGTCATCCGGAACACCTGCCAGAAACCAGATACTTACTGAGTCACCACCCTGAAATAACCTGTGATTCCTTAAGGACACATGTTTCCTGACTGGCTCACGTCAGTGTCAGTCACAATCCTCATCAGGCAACTTTTGACAGCCCTTCGCTTTTTGTCTTTATAAGCCCCTGACTCCCGTCCTTGAAACACTCAGTTCTACCCAAATCTGTGTCTCCCAAGTCGCAATTTATTTCTTCTAGTTTTACTGAGAGTTAATTGACCTGCAGCACTGTATTATAAGTTGAAGGCATACAGCACCAATTTCACACCGCCCTTGGCCGAGACCCCCAGCTTACCAACACAGGTGAGGCAGAGCACCGCACAGGCCAGGGGCAGGGGCTCAGGGCTGGGATGGCAGAAAATCTGAGCTTGTAGAGAAATGGGCCCAGGGTCAAGCTGGCTGAAGCCAAGAGCCCTGCCCCCGAACAGGTCTTGGGGGATCTGGCAGGGAGGGGAGGAGACCTCAGGAATCTCTGTGCGCTAAAGTTGGGTTTACCACCCTGACTCTTCTTTTAGCCTTCTCTGCCATTTATTTTTCCACGCCTCAATTGCCCTATCTGTAAAGTGGAAACTATATGTGAGGGACTCCATGGAGACCTGCGTCCCGTTGCTGCCGACGACCACTGTGGGGCCTGGGCGAGCCTCTGCTCCCCTTTGGGGCTCCATTTCACCAGCCATAAGATGAGGGGTTTGGACGGGGCAGGCTTTAGGGATTCTCTCTTCAAGCTGGGATTCAGATAAGCCTCAACTTGAGCCCAGGAAATGTGGATTCTGTGACCTTGGGCAAGGCCCTTCACCTTTCTGAGCTGCCTCAGTTTCCTCACCTGCAAAATGAGGATCACACAGGTCCCTACCTCAGAGGATGGGCGTGCAGCTCTGAAACAATCCACATAGAAGACTGATCCCACAGGAACTGCCCAAGGACTCCCAGTTCCTGTTAGTAGAGGAGTCAGTGCAGAGTTCAGGAGTCAGCCTGCGCTGGGATTCAGAACCCACCAGGTGAGGACATTCCTGGAATTCAGTTGCTGTTCTCACTGGGCCTCAGTTTCCTTAGCTATAGAGTGGGGATGATAACGTTTCCAAAGAGTTAATTTCAGGCTATGAGGATGAAAGAACCTCGTGACATGCCTGTCATGGTGCCTGGCCCACAGCAGGCACCCAGTACCTGCCAGAGGTGAGGCTGAAGATGCAGGTGATGAGAAAGCAATTCCAGGCAGATGCAGCAAAGCCCCTTTGTCCCCCGGTTCTCCACACGGACATTCCCTCCTGCTGTGGGTCCCTCAGCTCTCTGGCTCTGATGTGCTCATCTCAGCCAGAAGGTTCAGGAGCTTGTAGGGGCCACACACCCCTCAGTCCTGGGAGCCCCTGAATCCTGTGATTATTAGACCCCATGTGCCAAGCCCCAGCAATGATGTTCGCCGCAGACAATTGCTTGGATCTTGGCCAAAAGTGGGGGAGAGGAACTGAGGACCCCTCCAACCACCCTCCTCAGTCCCTGAGATCCTTAGGGCCAAGGAACTTAGAGCACTCGGGGAGGAGGCCGGATTTGGTGCTGGAATAGGAAAACTTGGATCTGCTGCAGACTGGCGGAGTGCCTCCAGTGGCCTCAGCAGCCTCACCTCTGAAGTGAGGAGATGCTGCCCTCTGGCTTGAATGGTCAGGGAGTTCTGGGAAAGGGCCCGGCTCACAGGCGCTTCAGTCATGTCAGCATTCTCCACTCCCCTAGAGGGGGAGAAAGGGGAGTCAGCTCATGTCCAGAGCTCTGCCCTGGTGTGTGTGCCCGGTGGCACTGGGGATGTTGGGGAGGACCAGCTGCCAGTCTGAGGTAGGTTTGAAGGAACATCACGGTGTATCAGGAGCTGAAACTCTGGCCCTGAGCTCTGCCTTCAGAGCCACTCATGTGGGTCAGAATCCCTGCAGGGTAGCTGAGCAGTGATGCTGAAAATCCAGGAACACAAGCCGCCCTGTCGCCCCCTCACCTTGCAGGCAGTGCAAGTGCTTCTCTGTTATCCTGGTCATCACAGTGCAGTTTGTCCCTGTCAGATCATCAGCAGGATGGCTCCATACCCACCAAGCCCCAGACCCACTTCTGCTGCCAACGGCAGAGCAGAGCTGGTGGTGAGGTCCCAGACCAACCAGCACCCCTCCTCAGTGTCCCCCTGGCCAGCCTCTGAACCCCAACTGTTCATCTTCACCCCACCCTCTGAGGATAGGTCCACTCCTGCTCAAGAAATGGAAATGGCTCCCTAGTGCCCACACCGTGAAGTCTAACTACACAGCTGTCTTTCATGGATGTCTGTGTTATGTCTCCAGCCAACATCCTCTTTCCCTAGGCAACTTCCTGACTGTAAGATCCATTCCTCCATCCAGGCCTTGTTCCTTGCTGTCCCCGCACCTGGAATGTCGTCCTTCTGGCATCGCTCTGAAGCCCAGCTCAAGTGGACTTCAAGTGAGTCCTTGCTCACAAAACCCATCCTGACCCTTCTTTGAGCTCCCAGTGCATTAAGTGCCAGCACAGTCCAGCCCAAAGCTCATAGTTTCATCCTTGGTAGGTTTCCCTTTTCACCTACATCAGGGGCTTGACATACTACTGCCCAAGGGCCACATTTGGCTCAGCCACTGCCTGTTTTTCTAAGTGGAGTTTTATTGGAACACTGTCACATCCCTTTGTTTCCATGCTGCCTACAGCTCTCATCCCACAGTGGCAGAACCAAGTAAGTGCAGCAGAGACAGTATGGCTCCAAAGCCTCAAATATTTACTAGCTTGTTCTTGCAGAAAATGTTTGCTGATCCCCAGTCTAGACTGAAAATCCAGGAGTTTTCCCTTCAAAGGAAATTTTGGGCACCTGTCTGCTTGAAAATTTTTGGTGATGATTTTTCTCCCAGTGAAAGGCCCCCAGCCATGCCTGGCTCCTCTTTGGCCCCCCCGACCTTGGCATCAGCCGGGAGGCAGGGGGACACCTGAGGGGCCTCATCCCTTTTAACCAAGCCTAGAGCAGCTCCAAACTCCATCCCCCATTCTGGGCCCAGCCAGAAAATCCCCTACCTTTTCCATAAAGCTCCTATCCTGCCTGACTTCATAGTTCAGGTCACAGTCCAGGGCTGTGTCTGCAAGGGGAGGGCAGAGAGTAAGTCACGACAGGGTTCCCAGCAGCCTAGCACAGGCCCATTGCCTCCACCTTCTAACCTGTCTCAGGACCCATCTGGGGCCAGACAGACAAGTCATTTCCAAGAAGACACTGCCCAGAGGTGAGAGCATCTGGAGCCCCCGACACTGGGCTAGGGGCTCAGGGGTCTTGGGGAGGAAGAAGGGTCAGAGCAAAGGTCAACTGCTGCCCCCTCCAGGAATCCTTCCCTGAACTCACTCTCTTCTGCATCCCTACGGTCCTCACTGGGATGTGCCCTGTATGGAGCCCGGGTCACCCTGGACGCCCTTGGTCTGTGTGAAGCTGCTTCATCTCCTTGGGATGGGGCAGTGAGCCTGGACTCTGGTGTCAGTCGTGGGTGTGAATCTGGGCTGGCATCTGCTGGCTGTGTGGCTTCTCTGAGCCTCAGCTTCTTCCCAATTCCCAGCCCCCTTCCCACCTTCTTAACCTTCCTCCCTAGAAGTGTGGGGGAGACTTTACAACACCAATGAGACACTGAAGGGAGAGAGAAGACCCCCTAGCCCCCAGTATAGAGAGAATTTGAAATGATTTTTAATCGTGTGAAATGACACCCTATCACCATGCAACAGGGCATGAATCTCACAAAAACAACATGGGGCAAAAGGACGTGTGTAATATGATTCCATCCATAGAGAATTCAAATATAGGCCAAAATAGACTGTATTATTTGGGTGTGACCACAAGATAGTGGTTACCTCTGCGGGAGAGAGGGGCTTATGATCAGAGAGGAGCTTGGTGGCAGGGTGTGCTTTGGGGAGCTGGTCACATTCCGTGTTCTGTTTCTTGACCTGAGTGATGGTTGCACAAGTCTTTGCTTGGTATCTATTCATTAATGTGTGTGTATGCACGCACATACACACACGTAAAATAAAGCTTTGTGCACATTTCTGTATGTGTATTTTCTTTTTTTAATTAAAAAAATTTAATTGAAGTATAGTCAGTTATAATGTGTCAATTTCTGGTGCACAGCCTAATGTTTCAGTCATGCATGTACATACATATATTCCTTTTCATATTTTTTCATTACAAGTTACTACCAGATATTGAATATAGTTCCCTGTGCTATACAGTAGAAATTTGTTTTTTCTGTATGTGTATTTTCCAGTGAACAAGGATGTGTAGTGTTCTGGGAGGGGAAGGCAGAGAGATACCTAGCCTCAATCCTAACAAAAGGAAGGCAAATTAAAGCAACAGTGAGAATCTGACCTCTCAGATTGTCAAAAATGAAAAATGGTTGATAATGTACAGTGTTGGCAAGACACTCTCACCAAATGCTGTTAGTGGGTGTATAAAGTTGTATGGTCTTTTCTGAAGAGCCACTTGGCAATATCTACCAGAATTTTAAATGTACATCACCCATAACTCACTGAAATCTGCTTCTAAAAATGCTTCCTGCACACAGAAAACAAAACATGGTTACCAAAGGGCACAGGGCGGGGGAGGGATAAATTAGGAGTTTGGGATTAACAGACACACATGACTCTATATAAAATACATAAACAAGGTCCTACTGTAGAGCACAAAGAATGATATTCAATTTCTTATAATGACATATAATGGAGAAAAACCTGAAGAGAAGAAATATATACATATTTATATGTATAACTGAATCGCTTTGCTGTATGTGTGAAACTGTTACCGAGTCCAAACTCTGCTCACTGCAGGACAGGCCAATAAATCAAAAGATGAGGTGTTGGGGCAAAGAATGGCAACTTTATTTGGAAAGGCAGGCGACTGAGAGGATGGCAGACTAATGCCTTGGAGAACCATCCTTCCCCAGTCAGAATACAGGCTCATTTTATAACAACAACAACAAAAGGGTGGGGTGCGTGTTAGTTGTTGTAAACTTCTTGCTGTAGGAGTTCTTTGTTCCTGCAGCTGTCCACTTGCGCCAGGTCGTGGTGCTCCTCCAAAACCTCCAACAAAACAAATGTTACTTTCTATTCTGCAACTCGTTGTTGTAGGAGTGCAGAAGTGCTGACAGCCTTAAAGGTCAGAGCCCCGAGAACAGGCTCTCCTGTCCAGTTCAGGCTACAGGCAACATTGTTTCCCAAAAGGTGCAGAGATGGCAAGACTGAGCCTAGAGAACAGGGCACAGGGTTAAAGGAAAAGGACAGATCAAATGTGGAGTCAGATTTGTTCTTTTCTATTACATCACCAGTATTTGTTATTGTCACTATTTTTTAAACTGCACATGAAAAGATGCTCAACTTTGCTAATAATTAGAGAAATGCAAATCCAACCAACAATGTATTGAAAAATCCAAAGTAATCAAAAGCAGAGCTTAGGACATTGAACCCTCTGTGCCCATCTGCTGCAAGGATCACGAGCTCCTGCCACTCTTGTTGGACAGATACTCAACATCCCTACTCCTATGCGATTCTGGGGTTTTTTGGGGGGGGGTGGTTAATGAGGCTTATTTATTTTAATGGAGATACTGGGGATTGAAGCCAGGACCTTGTGTAGATGAGGCACGCACTCTACCGCTGAGCTGTACCCTCTCCCCCTACCCAAGCTTTTCTGACACACATCCAAGACATCATTTCAGCCCTAAATACTTCAGTGATTCAATACTCAGTTAACTACATTAAATTACCCATTACCCCAATGAACAGGCACTAAACTCAAAACAAAATGCCGTGAGCCCTCCGGCCACACAGATGTGCATCCCCACACTAGTCAGAGGACACTGGCTCACCGCTCATGTGGACTCTTGGCAAGCTGTTCTGGAAAGGGGCTGCGCACATCAGGTCACAGACTTCTAAAAACCAGAACAAAGAGAGAAGGTCACATTAGGTAGTTTATCTCACAGCAAAGATGGACAAAGAAATCAGTGCTGAAAACAAGGCACATCTTTGTCACTTAGTGTAAAATAAATGGAGTCTTGGGGCTGGTGGAAATGTTCTCTGCTGTCCACCAAGGTAGCTGCCGGCCACCTGTGGTGATCAAGTCCTTGGAATGTGGCTGAGGAACTGAATTTTCAGTTTACTTACTTTTGACTAATTTCAATGTGGACACGTGCAAACCCAGCCTTGAATGTGGCCTTTGCTTTCCAGCACTGATGGCCTGACAGCTTTCCCTGCACAGGTAGAAAGAAGGCACTTCCTGTGCAAACAGGGCAGGAGGCAGGAGGAAGGGATGGCACCAGTGTCCCCAGAGCCCCAGACAAAGTTCTGAGCAGTGGCCCTGAACGTGCTGCTGGGTCACCAGCTGCCTTAGAGAGGTGATGACACCCTACACCACGCAAGGCCCATCCACTCTCCAGGAGAACCCAATGTGGAGAAAAGTTTACTTCCAGCATCACAGAGGTGACAGAACTCCCAAAGCCCCACCGTGCATCCACAGATGGTCAAGCACAGGGCCCCCTTTCCGAGTCTGGGGCCCACAAACAGGGGATGGCTCCCCCGTCTGGTGCCTTCACCTCAGGGCAGAAGATGAGCATGAGTTCCTGCACCTCCTACTCTCCACCTAACCTGAAACCATAATAAAGCAGGTTATTAAACAGAAATCAGAGAGTCAAAGTGTATGACTGCCAAGAGTTTCCCTTGAGGAGCTCCCGTAAGGTGACAGCAAAGCTAAGACCAAGAGGAGGGAGAGAAGGCTTTCTGTCCCCAACAGGTGAGGGTCCTGTTGTCACCTAACAGACACCTAAATGCAGTGGTCAGCAGCCATCCCCAACTTCACCAGAACCCCCCAGAGGGAGGCTGACCCCCCAAGCTCCTGGTCACCTGTGCCTGAATCCTGTGCGCAGAATACATGTGACAGGCGCACTCGGAGCCAGCACGCACACGAGCTGTTCCCGGGCCTCCCGCACTAGGAGTGTGTGTGTGTTGGGGGGACATGCTCAGGAAGGAGAGCACCGGATGGTGAGGCACAGCTTGCAAACAGGAACGAGGGTGGTGTCTGTGGGAGCCTATGCATCTACAGAAAGGTAGAGGAATGTCACCACTCATGTGCTGTGGTCTCCAGGACATATTTACTGTCCACAGCAAAGTGGAGACAGGTGATCGGCCAGCCTGCGCCAGCAGGGCAGGAGGACATTTGGAAGGTGACTGAGTTCAAGTGGCCCGGCCAGTGGGTGGCATCACGGGGACAGAGCCACACAGACAGGGGTCCTACTGGTGGTAAAGCGCCTGCCTACCAGCGGTGCCCCTCCAGACGGGCCATCCAGCCATCTATGCTGCTTCCTGCTGCCACAGCCAGTGAGCTCAAATTTTTGCCCCCAAACCAAACCACAGAAAGACGGTGAGTGGCTATAAAAGTCAGCATTAGAAACAAGCAGGCAGCAATGTGGGTGGATTTGGAGAGCATCATTTTAAGTGAAATAAGCCAGGAAGAGAAAGAAAAACACCATGTACCATTCATATGTGGAATCTAAAAAAGACACTAAGTGAACTCATCTACAAAACAGAAACAGACTCACAGAGTTAGTAAACAATCTTCTATTACTGGTGGTGGGGAAACAGCGGCTGAGAAGGGATAAAATCAGAAGTTTGAGATTTGCAAATATTAACTATATATGAAAATAGATAAAACAAATTTTTGTACAGCACAGGTAATTATACTCAATATCTTCTAATAACCTTTAATAAAAGAGAATATAAAAATAAATATATGTATGTAATGCATGACTGGGACACTATGCTGTACACGAGACATTGACACACTGTAACTAACTATACATCAATTAAAAAACAAAACAAAACAAAGCAGTGTAAAACTATTGTAAAACAAAAAGTTTAACAAGTATATACACATACAAGTTAAAAAGAATAAACGACATCACCAAAAATTTCAGGTTGGGTTTAGATGGCAGAATTTGAAAAACAGAATGAAACAACCCTTCTCCAGAAAGCAGAGATTCAGAGCAAGATCAACATTTTTGGTTACTGAATAACTTCCAGGTGCAGCCAGGGCCACCAGCACCCTGGGACCTCACCACAGGCACAGTGTCCCCTGCAGCTGGGGGATGGCGAACCCATTTGTCTAATTTGTGGCAGTTTGAAGGCCACATCCACCCTTAACATCTCCATCTATATTAGTGGGAGCCCACATGGATGCCAAATGTACTTTTCCACCACTTTCCTTGGAGACACGAACATAACCACCAAGGAGAGGTCAGTGTCTGGAGTCTGGATGTGATGGGATGTAGTGCGAGGAGCCAGGCATCTTCCACCTTCCAAAGTCCACCCGGTGGACCGACTGGAAGACATTACCCCAATTTCTAAAAGGACCAAAGCAACAGTGCAGAATTCCAGGCTGGAGCTGAGGAGGCTGCACTCAGCTTAGCTGCAGGCCATCTTTTTATCTATGTTTCGGAAGCAACCATCCACTCATAAGTCAAAGCTTTAAGATCAACTGACAGCTATTCATAACATCTTTTCTAGATGCCCAGTGCTACGTTCCTCACTCAGGGAAGTCATTACACAGTGCAGACTTGAGACCGAGGCCCAGGTGTCACAAGGAAGGAAACACCAAGGTTGTGTGTCCGTGGGGGAGCGGGGCCCAGCCCTCATCCACCTCCTGAGAGCTGGAAGGACCGTCCACTTTGGGGGCCAGTTTCCCAGGGCTGGGGGGCCTTAGAGAGCCCCAGGCACCTCAGAAAGGCTGTGCTTGTGTCCGGGGATAGACAATGAGAATTTAAGTGTCTGGGCAGGTAAGGATCTCATCGGTCCGAGATTTTTCTTTTCCAAAGTTTTTTTTTTTTTTAAGTATTTTTCATTACTATTTTTATTTATTTATATATTGTGGGGAAATAATTAGGTTTATTTATTTTACTGGAGGTGCTGGGGACTGAACCCAGGACCTCATGCATGCTAAGCACCCGCTCTACCACTGTGCTATACCCTCCCCCCTCTTTTCCGAAGTGTCTAACACAGGATCGCACTCCTTCCAGAAGCCAACAAATGTCCAAGTGTTGCCCTGACAACTCCTTTCAGCTGATGAGAGATGAGTTCTGCCCCTCCAGCTTCAAACTCCTGTGGTTCCATAATTTTATTTTTCTCATGTGGAACAGAATATAATTATTTTATTGTATTACATTATTGTGCTATATTACATTATATTATACTGTAATGAGATATACTAAGATTATTTTATCATCAAGGTTACCCATTTGTGGGTTAATCACCAGTGAACCCAACCCATCTTCAGTTATTTCAGACAGAACATAAAAAGTCAGCAAGGAAACATTTGCTCAAGAAAATCAATCATGAAAACTAGAATTTTTAAAAAATTAAAATGTAGTGATTTACAAGTTGCTTTAGTTTCATGTGTATAGCAGAGTGACTCAGTTATACATGTATATCTCTCTTCTTTTTCAGATTCTTTTCCATTATCGGTTATTACAAGAGACTGAATACAGTCCCCTGTGCTGTACGGTAGGCCCTTGTTGGTTATGTATTTTAGATGTAGCCATGTGCATCTGTTAGTCCTAAATTAGGAGTTTGGTTCCATAATTATTTTTTGTTCATACAAGGCATCCTTGACATTGTCTATTTTGTAAAGGAAAAGCTTTTGACAGTTAATCTTATTTCCTAAAAGGGCAGCAGGACCAGAAGAGACAGCAGCCTCTAAGGGGTCCCCGCCACCAACCCGATCAATCCCAAAGGGCGGCCCCCGCCCTGCCCTGGGGCCAGTGACCAAGGGGCACCTTCAGGCCTGGACACACATGGGCAAGGCTGTGCTTTATGTGTGTGTTCAGGAAATCCACAAGTGAGGGGAACTTTCCTGTATGAAACAATTCAATTTCATGATAAGTGATTACTATTTAAAGGAATATTCCCTAACTTATTTGGTTGTAAAACATTCACATGCATTTAGGGTGAAGATTCAGCTCTCCCTCAACTGTCCCTGGGGCAAGGCTGCTCTGGACACCAGCTCCTCAGGGAGCCACACACCACCTCCCCGCCACCGGTACTGCAGGTCAGGGTGGCCATGCGAGTCACAGGAGGCAGGACAATGAGGGCCTGGGGGTCCCCTCTCTCTGGAAAGGGTCTCCTTGGAGCAGAGCAGCAGAAGGAAAGCTGGAAGATGTGGATCCTGACCAGAGGTTGTATCCAGCACACTCTGATTTTTGCAGACACAGGTGTGAGGCGGCCAGTCCCGTGGCACAGCCAGCCCCTACAGGCCCGGCAATCTGACTGTCATGCCCAGTACAGAGTACAGGGCACCCTGGTCTCTGTCATTGCAAAACGCAACCCTGCCCCTGCCAAGCTGACAGGGCCCTGGAGACAAGAGACTGCTTTAAGAAGCAACAAAGCAGGAGGAGGAGGGACAGCTCAAGTTGTAGAGCATGTGCTCAGCATGCACAGGGTCCTGGGTTCAATCCCCAGCACCGCCTCTAAAAATACATAAATAAACCTAATTTCCCCCCCGCCAAATAAGCACCAAAGCAGCAACAGAGCAAAGACCTCCCTATATGGGTCAAGAAAGGCAACGCAATTCCCACTGAAATCCCAGTATGCTTTTTAATCCATTTGACAAGCTGATTCTAATCCTTCCAAAGCAAAATCAGGATCCACGAAGAGGCAGAAGGTGCTTGAAGACATAAGGTCAGGAACACATCCTGTCAGGCGTCAAGACTGAAGTTAGAGCTACAATGCTTAAGACTATGAGTTGGAAGCCAGGGACAGATGCACAGACCAGTCGGACATGGAAGAAAGCCAGGAAACAGAGCAGCATGTCAACTGGGAGCTGCAGGGGGACAGAGTGACCCTGGGGACCAGCAAGGAGAGGCATCATCCTTCAGCCACTCGAGGAAGGACGATTGGTCACCGTCCCAGGGTGAAACTTCCTCCAAGTCTCATATCGGACACCAAAACCAACCCCAGAAGGATTAGAACTGAAACGTAGAAGGCAAAACCTGCAACGTGTAGACGGAAATATGCAGGAATATCTCCTTGGCTCTTAGGTAGCAAAACACTTCTTTTAAGAGACACAAAATGTGTTAACCATGAAAAAAAAAGTGACTATATTCAAAGAATATCAGTTTTTCAAATACCACCACTACCGGAGTGAAAACTCAAGCCACACACAGGGAGACGTGTGTGCATCAAATGCAACACAGAAGATACACAAATTATAGTACAATGGACACATGACACGAAGGGAGCATTTAACAGCAGGGAAGATGCCCCACTCCTCAGTCCTGAGGGAGACATAGAGTGAGGCCTGTGAGAGCCCGTGTCACACTCACTAGGCCCTCAGTTCAGAGCTGTCAGTGGACATGACCTACAGGGGACAGAGGGACAGGCTAAATGACACCAGAGGCAATCAGTGGAGAAAGCGGGTGTCCCACACATGATTTCTTAGTGATGAGGGGCTCCTAGTGTCTGCTTTATCAGGCTCTCCATACAGCAGGGATGGGGCACATGCAGCTATTTAAATGTAAAATAATTAAAATTCAATAAAATTTAAAAATCAGTTCTTCCATCACATGGAGCCGCACTTCGAGGGCTCAACAGCCTCAGCTCCGAACTCTCCATCACAGACAGCGCTCCCAGGCAACGGTGCTCCTCACCTTACGTGTGTGTCACAGACGTTCATTTAGATGCAGCAAATACTGTATAATAAAACATTCTGACGATGCTCACAGAGTCAGCCATTCTTTAATGATGAGCTCCATTTCATATCGGTTTTCCTTTTGTAATGATTTTTCAATATTTCCAATTTTATTTAATAAAATGGGTTTTGAATAGAATAGAAAAAATGCAGTAGTATTTTTTTTAGAAATATATATAGACAGAAATATAACATCAAATGTAGAGAAAAAATAGCATAGGAACCAAAAAAAAAAAAAAAAAAAGATGCCATGATTTGTTAAAGCTTAAAAATCATATTTCCAAATAGGAAAAAAAAAGTTTACTTTTAATTTGAATGTTTTTCTGTTTTTCAATTCTAGGAAACAAATTCAAATTAAATTCTAAATAGTCGTGAAGAAAACCCTTGCTCCCCTTCCCTTATTAATGATCCCAATAAATCAAGCTTCTAAATCCTTTCCTCTCCCACCACCCCGGGGCAAGCCCTCAGGACCCAGGCAGGGCTGGGCACCCACCAGGCTCTGCTGGCCGGGCAGGCAGAAGAGGACGGCGTCGCCCACCCCCCGCAGGTTCTGGAAGCACGCTGTCTTCAGCTCTGCGTACTCAACGACGTCCTTCAACTGGATCTGGAAGATCTCCAGGATGCCTGTGGTGGTGGGGGTTGAGTCTGGGGTTGGGGGAGGCTGGAGGGACAGGAGATGTCCCAGGGTGCCGCCTGGGGTCCCAGGCGGGAGCACTCTCTGACACGGCCACTGTGCCCACATGGGCATGGCCACCTGTCTCCTGACCCCAGCACCACCTGGGCCCTGGGCCTCAGCTCCAGAACCTCTGTCTCTGTCAGCCCTGTGCACAGCTCATGTTACTGTGCTTTGCAGACATTGTGTGTTTTGCACATTGAAGTTTGTGGCGACCCCGCACTGAGCAAGTCTACAGGCGCCATTTCCCCAAAAGCATCTGCTCACTTCCCACCTGTGTCACATCGTGGTCATTCTTAGAATAGTTTAAATTTAAAAACTTTTTTCAGGTTTTTTCCCCCTTATATTATTTTTGTTTTTGCTTTGGGGGCTTGGATTTACTTATTTATCTACTTATTTGTTTATCTACCTATCTATTTATTTGTAATGGCAGTACTGGGGATTGAACCCAGGACCTCGTGCATGCTAAGCACACTCTACCACTGAGCTACACCTTGCCCCCATTTTAAAGTTCATTATTATATTTGTTAGGGTGACCTGTGAGCAGTGGTCTTGGATGTCACTATGCCAAAAGGTCACAACTTGCTAAAGGCTCAGATGTTGGTTGGCATGTTTCAGCAATGAAGTGTTTTTTAATTACGGTGTGTAGTTCTTTAAGACATAATGCTATTATGCACTTAACAGACTACAGTCTAGTGTAAACATAACTTTGCATGCCCTGGGAAACCAAACAAGTCATGGGGCTCGCTTCTTTGCGGTGGTCTGGAGCCAAACCTGCCATGTCTCCCAGGTTTGCCTGTATCTTCCGAGGAGGCATCATGTCCAGCAGAGGTAGGAAGGCAATTGTTAAAACTCACTTCACAGGCACAGAGGGCAGTGTACTTAATCCGATAAAGGACTAAACCAAAGCCCTGCAGCTAAACTCCTACTGGGTGGTGACACCCGCACAGCTTCCCGCAGGGCTCCTGCGCAAGACAGCGCGTCTCCACTGCTGTCCTGGAGGCCCTGGACGTTGTGATATGGCAGGAAAAGACACAAAGCATGAAGCCTGGACAGAGTCAATGTCCCCTGACTCAGTCCTACAGTCAGTGCTGACCCAGTCAGAACTCCCCGAGCTGACTCCGGAATGAGTAGTCACACAGAAGACGTGGAAAAGTCAAAACAACCCCGAGAGGGACAAAGTCAGAGACTTAAGAGGTTTCAAACCCCTCATCCCAACAGGTCGGCCCTGAGTGCTGGCCCACAAGGACCCATGGCCCTGCCCGCCCAAGAGGCCATCGCTTCCTCTCGTGGTCCACAGCCCACCTCATCCACCCCCCAGGCCTCAGTATCACCCAGCGCGAGCTCAGACCCTCCCGGGGGGATGTTCCTCCACACGTGTAGCCCCCCAGCAGGCACTAAAGAGCAGGGTCCCCCCAGCAACACAGTGTCATCTACACGAGGTGCACAAGGGGCCACGGGCCTGGCCACACAGTGGGGTGAGGACATGTAGGGAGCGGCCCTGAAGTCCACAGCCCTGCCCCAGACCAGCTCTGGATTTGGCCTAAATGGCTTCATCTCCGACATTAAAAATGCCCCCCACTGGCCAGGATCTGAGCCCGTTTTATGACCCCAGTGTTACCATCTGTTTCTGACAACGGACTCAGGCTCCTGAGCCAGGCTCACTGACGGCCCTTTCCCTCCCCAGCAGTCGAGTGGGTCACCTCGCCATCTCCCGAGACACCAGCAACAGCCCTGGGGGCTCAGCCTCACCAGCGGACTGCCCGTCAGAGCAGTGTCCCATGGGTGGTCCACATGTGGGCTTAGCAAAGCAGTCATCCAGCTCTCGGGAAAGTATTAATGGATATGAGACAAAAGGCAGTTTTGTACGAGACAAGAGTTCCTGCAGTCCCGTTTTATCAAGGACGATGCTTTCTGAGTTCACAAAGGCTGTTTGTGTGAGGAACCCCAAACCAGTGCTGTTCAGGCCGTGCAGGGCTGCACCCCACAGGGCACCCCTGCCCCAGGGCCCTATAGCCGGCCAGCCAATGTGACAGACGGGCTGCACCCTGCGTGGAGCTTCCCCCAAGTCTGGGCCGGTCAAGCCCGGTGGGCAGCTGGACCTGGCAGTCGAGCTCCCCGCCCCTCCCTGGTCAGTGATGTTCAGGATCCCGGTGTTGCAGGAGAGCCGAGGTGCGCAGGGTTCAGAGCACTGTCACCACCACCCCACAACTCCCACACACCCTCCTGCAGCCTGCTCCTGGCTGAAAGGCTGCAGACACTCAGGCTCTGGTTGGCCCCCACCTCCTCCCAGTGGGGAAAGCAGATGGCAACCTTACCAGTGACTGCCCACTTGGTCTCCCTCCCTGCGGCCGGGACGACACTGCCCCCGCCCCCCGTGCCTCCAAGGAGGTGCCGTGCTCACTGGGGGAGCCATACTTGTGTGAGGCAGCCGGCAGACCTCGGGCACCACCTCCATCAGTGTGCCCTCATACTGCAGGATGGTGCCTCGCAGCTGAGGGAGAAGGGCAGCGTCAGCCACCAGCTCCCACTGCCCTATGGGCCGAGGTGTGACAGGGACTTGGGAAAAGGAGTCTGTTCATAAAATGCCCCGTGATGACCCAGGACTGAGAATCACTGGCTAGAAAGGAAAGCCCCCCTACCCCCACCCCAGGAAGTGGGTGCAGAATCCCCCCCAGGAAGGCCGCACACCCGAGGGGCACACACCAGGCTCCTGGCCACCTGCAGCAGCTCCCCCCTAACCGCTGCGATGCCCTGGAAGCGCGGGGGCCCACGAAGCTGCAGCCGCCGTTGTAAATGCCCGAGCAGGCCAGGTTCCAAGGCTGGGGACAGACCGCGTCAGTGCTTGGCAGAGTCTCGGGGATTTCAATGCAGCTCCTACGCGCTCGTGAAGAGGAGGAACTGCTTGCCAAAGTGCATGAGTTCGCAGGGCCCTCGGGTGGAGGGATCTGGAGAACCTGTTAGACTCCCCTTACTGGTATCTATGATTTCAACCTGAAGACGTGAAAACAAACTTGCTAAGACAGAAGGAACACAAAACCACTTGCTTTTCAACATTTATTAAACTGCTGGTCCTACAAAAGCATTTTGAGGTCCTGCAAGGAGAAATAAAATTATCTTACAGCCTCTTTGCTGCCCCCATGGAACTGCTCCCAGTCTCCTGGGGGAGACATGCAGGACAGATTCTGATGGGGTAGGGGAGCTGCATTCTCAGGGATGCAGGGTGGGCTGGGAGGAAAGGTAATCAGGGTGGCTTCCTGTAAGAGGGGACCTCCAAGCTTGTTTAAGGACAAGGGTACACACTCAGCATGGAGACTCCTAATGCAAACATTCAGTGCTATGCATTTCCCTCACACACTTCTTTAGCTGCACCCTGCACACTTTGATATACTTGCATTTCATTTAGTCCAATGTCTTTTTAAAAAATTTCCCTTGAGTCTTCCTCTTACCCAAGGTTCATTTAGAAATGTGTTCATCTGCAAGTGTTTGGAGATTTTCTTGTCATCTTTTTGCTACTGATTCCTAGTTTGAGTTCACTGTGGTCAGATAACACACTGTAATATTTCAATTCTTTTAATTGTTTTGAGGTCTGTTTTAGGATATGGTTTACCTTGGAGAATGCTCATGGGCACTTAAAAAGAACCTGTGCTGCTGTTGTGAGGTGAAGTTTTCTGTACGTGCCAATAGTGTCCTGTTGGTTGAAGGTGTTCGGCTGACTTTCTGTGCACTCACTCTTTCAATTACTAAGTGAGAGGAAGTCTGACTTCTCCAGTTACAATTGTGCAGTTGTTCATTTCTCCTTCCACTTATGTCAGTTTTTGCTTCAAGTGTTTTGAAACTCTGTTGTTTGGTGCATCAACATTTAGGATTGCTGTATTTTCTTGCCTGACCTTTTTATCATTATGTAATATCCCCCATCCCTGGTAATAGTCTTTGCTCTAAAATCTACTTTATCTTACATTTACACAGTTACTCCTGCTTCCTTCCTTCCTTCCTTCCATCCTTTCTTTCTTTCTTTCTTTCTTTATTAGTGGGGAGGTAATTAGATTTATTTATTTGTTTGCTTCTTTATTTAATGGAGGTACTGGGGATTGAACCCAGGGCCTCATGCATGCTAAGCACACACTCTACCACTAAGCTACACCCTCTCCCCTACTCCTGCTTTCTTTTCAAATCAGAAGGGTTTGTTTAAACATATAAAACTTTTGCAAAGAAGCATGATTTTAAAAAATATGAAAGGAACCCTCCTACACTGTTGGTGGGAATGTAGTTTGGTGCAGCCACTATGGAAAATGGTATGGAGAGTCCTTAAAAAACTGAAAATAAAGTTACTACATGATCCAGCAATCCCACTCCTGGACATATATCTGGAGAAAACTCTAACTTGAAAAGATGCATGCACCCCAGTGTTCATAGCAACATTATTTACAATAGACAAGACATGGAAGCAACTTAAATGTCCATTGATAGATGACTAGATAAAGAAGATGAGAAAAATTTATAAAATGGAATACTAGTCAGCCATAAAAAGAATAAAATAATTCCATTTGCAGCAACATGAATGGACCTAGAGATCATCATTCTAACTGAAGTCAGACAGAGAAAGACAAATATCAAATGATATCACTTATATGTGGAATCTAAAAAAAAGATACAAATGAACTTATATACAAAACAGAAATAGACTCACAGATGGAAAACAAAGCATGGTTACCCAAGGGGAAGTGGAGAGAGGGCTAAACTGGGAGTTGGGGATTAGCAGATACTAACTATTGTATGTAAAATAGATAAAAAGCCCTACTGTATGATACAGGGAATTATATTCAATACCTTAGAATAACCTTTAGTAGAAAATAATCTGAAAAAGAACAGATAAATATGCATATATGACTGAGTCATTATGCTTACATCTAAAACTAGCACATTGCAAAATAATTATACATCGACTACAAAAATATAGATTTGCTCATTACTAAATTCTAAGACCTTGATTAACACATATTGCACCTTAAGAAATTAACCAAGGTTGTAACTGTCAAAGCAACACCAGCACATGAAATGAACATGTGCATCTGAGAGGTGGGCAGCGGCCCACAGCACTAAGCGCGTTTGCACAGCAGCGGCATGTTGCTAAGTGGCTGGATTTTGTCCTCATCCTTTCAAGAGTGTTGAGTGTTTGTGGGCAGATGGCCAAGTTGCTTGCAAGTCAGCTGGATCCTTTCGTGACCTGTCAGGGTGTGCGGCAGTCACTCCCCTAGGGCTGGTACTGAGACAGGCCCTTCTGGCAACTCTCTCGAGTGCCTGGGTGCTCAGTGAGGTTTCTCCCTTCTTGCAGGCAAGGCTCAGCGAGCTCTGGGAACTAGTCCATCTACAGCAGCTCCTCCTCTCCTAGTCACGGAGTTTAATATTCAAGCAAAGACTAAAAAGGGCCCCTAGTTTCATCTCAGGAGCTGTTTCTCTGTGTACCTCTCTCCTCTCCCATACTCTGCCTTGCAAATTCCAGCTGTTTTGGCTTCCTCAATTTCCAATCTGTCTCCTCCACTGAGCAAGATGTCCGAAGTGCTTCCAGGCAGAAAGCCAGGGAAGTCAGAGTTCATACCCCTCGTTTCCTTTCCCTCAGGGGAACATCCAGTGAAAACAGTTGCTTCATAAATTGTGTCCACAGTCCCACTTGTTTAAGGCTAAAGAGTAAATGCAAACTGTTACTCCGATATCCTAAACAATGTTTATTTTTAAAAATTGGGGGGGGTGGTAATTAGGTTTGTTTGTTTGTTTATGTATTTATGTATTTATGTATGTATGTGTGTATGTATGTATGTATGTATGTATGTATGTATGTATGTATGTATGTATGTATTTATTTATTTATTTATTTATTTATTTATTTATTTATTTATTTATTTATTTATTTAATGGAGGTCCTGGGATGAACCCAGGACCTCGGGCATGCTAAGCACACACTCTACCACAGAGCTATGCCCTCCCCCCAAATAACTGTTATACACTATATTTTGACCGTATGTGTTTCTCAATCTAAAGACCAAAATAATGGAAACAAATACTGAATTCCGGTTAGTAGTTTGCGTTTTGCAGTGGGTAAGGTCAGTAATTCTGAAACTACTTTCTGCAAAGCCTAGAACTGAACAAATGAGGGAATACACTAAGAAGATGAAACAAGAATCCTCAGTGTAGAAGGAAGTTACAGAAATGGAACTGAAGCCTGAAGTGCTGAATGGAAACTGATGGCCACAGTGTAAATGCATGGCTTTAATAGACAGACAGCAGGATGGAAGGAGGCCCACGTAAACATTAGGGGTTTAGCTGTGTTCCCCCAAAACAGAACTTGTAGCCCTAATCACCAGTCTCTCAGAATTCGCTCATTCAGACACAGGGTTGTTGCAGATGTAATTAGTCAAGATGAAGCCATTCTGGAGCAGAGTGCACCCTTAATCCAATATAACAGGGATGACGACCTCACAGGAAGAGGACAGAGACACAGAAGGAAATAACCATGTACCGACGGAGACAGAGACAGAGATGGGCTGGAGTGATGTAGTTGCAGGCCGGGGACCACTGGCCACACCACAAGTGGGAAGTCCAGAGAGTCCCAGAGGGACCAGAGGCAAGGACACACCTAACACCCAGGCTTGGCTTAATTTTAAAATATTCTCCATTAAAAGGAGTCCTGGTGAATCACAGATTTCAAGGATAAGGTAGGAGAATTCCAAGATGAACCTGGAAGCCCCTGTGGTGCAGAAGGCAGGGCAGGGCTGCAGAGCTCTGGGGACAGCCCAGAAGACACAGAGATGAGGCTGGAGGGGATCCCACTGGCCAAAACACGGCCGACTCGAGCCACAGAATCAAGTCCTTCCAGTAACAGACCATAACCCCGCGTTAGGATCCCTGAGTCCTCGCTCACAATAAATAAACAAATAAATAAACACTAACAAGCACACACAGCAGAATGCTAACTACAACCTGTAGATGGAATGAAAAAGCTCCCACATCACCACTGTTCAACTGCTGTAGTGAGAACAGCTTTGGGTAAGAGTCATCAACAGATTCTAAAATCAGTGGGTCAAGTTTTAACAAGGAGCAGCTTATTTAAAGTCTCAGATTATCTGCTTATAAATTACTTAACAAATTCAAACAGAAAAATGGTACGACGCCAGCAGAGAAACTTGGCAGGCACCTCCCTGAGCACGGCCAGTGGTGGGACAGCCTCGTGGAGCACCACACCCCACTCAGGACACACTTCCTTCGGTGCTGTTCCAGCCAGAGGCCCGACTCTTAGCCCAACTGCTGGCTTACTGCCAAGGCTACAGTATTGTCTCAGCGAGCAGCTGTACAGGTTAAACTGAATCACAGGCCACCTAAGCGCCCTCCCAGAGTCACCAGGAACAACTCATGCATCAGAAATAAACAGCAAAACAAGCAGACACGCCAGACAACAAAGGGAGTCCTGGTCTCCTGCAAGCAGCTCCCAGGAAACCCTGAGGCTGGAATTAAAACACTGGGCGCACACTGCGGTTCTAACCCTGGACACACAAAATGCCTTTTCCAGGTAATGAAGCATTAAGGGTTCCACCAGAAGACCTAAAAATACAGAATGGCTCTTGCCGGCACTGATGGAAGGGAGAGGCCCCCCAGATCTGCTCTGGTGTGTGCTTGCCTGAACTGCACCCCAGGTTTCTGGGCCTGAGGAGGCCAAGGTCACATCACACTGGTCCCAGCCAGCACACGTGCCAAGGTTGCAGCTCTGACACACATGACACTGGGTTCCCGAGGAATCGTATGGCCTCCAGGCCCCTGGGCTTTGGGCGGGCTCTGCAGACCCACCCGTGGGCTCCCAGGGCAGCAACAGGTGAAGGCAGCTTTCTGCTCACCGACATGATGTAGACCTCGTGCTGGGCAGGCTCAGGGAACTGAGGGTAGAGGTCCTGACCTGAGTTCTGGCCACCTCGGCTCTGATATCGGGGCTCCTGCCACCAGCAGGACAGGCGGCCCTGGACAGCAGGGCTGTTCCCTAGCATCAGCCACAGTTGGGGTGAGGGCACAACTCAGGGGGCGGAACCTCAGAATCTCTTTCCCTAATTCCACACTCCTCACCCAGCTTCCATCCAGATGCCTGAAGCATCTTTCAGAAAACACAGTGATTCAACAGAAGGGTTTACAGCACGTGCTGAACGTTCCTCCTCACGTCACTTTCACCTGCCCCCTCCCCCCGCCCCCCGCAGTCCTTCCACAGCTCCTGGTGTTTCTGAGGCCTCGGTCTATCTTAAATATTGTCACCAAGATGACCGGGAGAGATGGGCGATGTGTGCACTCAGTGCAGTGGCCACAAAGGGGGCCCAGGGGACGTTTCAACTGTTCCTTTTGCAAGATCTCTGGGAACCCCTTAAAAGGGAGACAAATGCTTGGCAATCAAAAATGCAATCCAAAGTTAACACCCCAAAAATCACAGCTCCTGTGTCTCCTGATTCTGCTCCCCATCCCCCGCCCCCACTGTAACATACTTTCTGGACTTGCCAACACTGGGGTTCTGTTGCATTTCACCTTTGGAGTTGCCAGTTCTAAACACTGGACAAAAAACATTCCAGGGACATAACAGAAATTCATTGCAAAGGTTCCAAATGGACTAACCAAAGCAAAGAACACCTTGCAAACATTGGCCATGACTTCAACAGATTTTCAGAAGCATAACAAGCATGTATATACCTTTGCTAACACGGCGTGCTCTCCTTTGAGATCACATGGGGAAAAATGTGTATTTAACAGTATGCCTATTAACAACTATTTCTGCAAAATAAAAAAGTACATTGTCTTTGACCATATGGCAAAAACTCTAGAAGACATTTTTATAATGGAAATCATTAGGAATTTAATTATTTCCATGTATATATATATTCTAGCTTTTCTACAATTATGGGGAATTACTTGCATAATAAAAATATTTTTTCAGTTAATTCTAACTCTATAACAACTTTAAAAACACCTGTTTCAATAAAGTGGGCACTCAGAAGGGAGCTGACAGGGCTGAGTGGTCTCTCAAGTTTGCTTCTGGTGGCTTACACCCAGCCAGGCATGGGGACACCTGATCCAAGGAGGCTCCTCCACCTGTGGCTCCTGTGGCCACAGCCACATGTCCCCTCTGCTGCCCGGGGCTGGGCCAATGGCTCTGATGCACAGCTCCACACACCAGGAACAGGCCTGCCTCCCCACAAGGAAAGCAATGCTGGGTCCCAGACAGATGAGGGCAACAACAGGTATGATCAGGCTGCAGGAGGGCCTCCCTTCTGCCCCCAGGGTCAAAGCTCAGCCCCTCTGGATCAAGACACAAAATTCTAGGCCTAGACATCAGTCGTGATTAAGCCAGCACATGGTGGGATGTTCACATGCAGTAATGAAGCAAAGTAAAAGTCAAAGACACTTATTTTTAAGCAGTGGTGATGACACTCACACAGACGCTCACATACACGCACACACTGTCTCTTACACACCCACCATCACTCATATTCCCCCACTGCTCTCACTAGTACTCACACAGTCTTACATACACGCACACTCCTGCATATGCTGATACAGAACAGGGTGCAGAGAGGATGAGCCTCAGGCAGGAGGACGCCCAGAGTGCAGGGGCCGCCTCAGGGCCACCCCAGGACATGGGCCGCTTCACGAGGCGGGACTGCACGACCCTGCAGCCAGCAGCCATGCCACCCACCCAGTGGGTCGCTTTGTGCTGCTCAATAGAGTGAAATGGTAGGTGGGTGGGAGGCTGGCTGACCAGCTGATCCTCATGTTCCCCAACATCTCAGAGTAGAACCAACGAAAGGAGGTGCCCAGCACGTTCCAACGTCTGCAGATTTCAAAGTGTGCTGGCAGTGCCGACCCGGCAGCTGCCGTCCACGTGCATCACGGGGTTCACCCCGAGCCTCAGGGGCTGCTCCGGACGGGAGCCTCGGCCCCGCCACCTGGTCCGCACGAGCCACGACCGCGTCACACTCCCACGGGCTGGCCCACGGCTGCCCCTGCACACACGGGGGACCAGGAGGGCCTGAGCACCTTGGATGCAGGAAATGATGGGGCACAGGGGGGCAGGGTGGAGGCCCTGAGACCACCCTGCTAGATGCCCGCTGGCGGGGCGCCCAGCACCACCCAAGGCGGCGCGCTCACGGGCTGGCGGGACCGCTGCGGCGGCCGGCGGGCGGGAAGCCGGGGCCGGGCTCCCAGAGGACGCGGGGGAGGCCCTCCCGCAGGCGCCGCACGGTGGGGCCGGCCTCCCGGAGCACGGCGTCGAAGCTGTTCGGTCAGGCACCTGCTCAGCAGCGTGTGGGTCACGCGATTGATTTCCAGGAGGCCATCCAGCTCCTACAGAACCAGAGACGGGGTGTGAGGACAGAACTGGGCCTGGCACAGCGGCCTCCATCCCCTACACAGGCAGTGATGGTGGGAGCAGGGTGGGCAGGGCAGGGTGTGGGTGGTGAGGGGCTGCTCCGGGGGGCCCTAGGGCCAGGCCAGGAGCACACGGGGGCCTGGCTGGGGACACGCGCTTGCTGCCCACACCCCAATTCAGCCCGTCCTCTCCACTGCTTCAACGCCCTCCTTTTCATGATTGCCCCCTCAGGGCCACTGAACTTTCTTCAGTGTGGTCACTTCCCCACTGCCAATGCTGGCCTCCAACACCCTCACAGGGCAGAGAGCACTGGGATGTGTCCACAGCCACCCACTGGCAGGCTGTATGTCAGGTGTTGGCCTGAGTCAGCGTCCCTATATTCCAAAGCACAGCCTCACCACAGAGAGGCCAGCACATTCAAAGCCAGCCTCCCAGGCTGTCACACTGACTGTCCACAAACCTGCCCAGATCTGCACTAGCCACCACACAGCCACCGGTCACATACAGCAACGGGAATATGGCTGGTCCAAACTGAGGTGCACCGTGCGTGAGACACACAAGATTTCAAAAACCAAATGTGAAAACAAAGAATGTAAGCTACCGACGACAGTGTTCTTTTATAATGATTGTGTGTTGAACTGTTCATTTGGGGGCATAGTGGGTTAAATAAAATAGATTATTAAAATTAATGTCCCCTATTTGTTTTTCCTTTTCTAATGTGATGTTTAATACAATCTCCACGGCCATATTCTACTTGTACTGGGCAGCATGGGTCTCGGTCAAAGCCTCAACCAATGGTTTTCATCTGAATCATGTAAGACCAAAGCCAGGGAAGATACTGTGGCCCAGACCAAGCCAGGCTGCAGGAAGGGCCCCTGGGGGCCTCCGATCCTGGACAGCCGCAGGATCCTGAGGAAGCGCTGGAGGGCTCACTCACCCCGACCACACAGAGATGCCCTCTGCTCTGAGGGTGCCCCAAGGGGACACCCCCACCCCAGAAGCTGCTTCTCAGGAACAGTGTTCCTGGAGTCCTTGCCTGCTTACTTTACTCTTGGAAGATTGAAATGGCACAGACTCCTTAATTTGCACTTCCTTCCCTGCTGGCGATCAGATTTTCTGTCCTTGACCACACTGCTCAGACACCCAGGGGACTTTCCTTCTCCTTTAAAGTCCAACACTTTCACTAAAATAGTCCTTGTTTTTGGCCACCTTGGGTCAGTCCTCCCAGGCATGTGATGTGAAAAATGCACTCCATTTTTCATTTCATCAAAGTTAATTCTTGAGATACCATTTTGAATCTTTGTACCATCTTGTTCCTTTGATTTTCATCCTCAGGGATGTCTATGTGTGTTGGATTTTCACTGACCATCTTTACGTGATTTTCTCTCAATCTTTTTTGTCTCTCCTTTTCTTTCTTTCTATCTTTTTTCTTCTTTTCTTTCTTTCTTGAGGTATAGTCAATTTACAATGTTGTGTCAATTTCTGGTGCACAGCACAATTCCTCAGTCATATATGAACATACACATATACTCATTTTCATATTCTCTTTCACCATGAGCTACTAACAGATATTGAATATATTTCCTCGTGCCATACAGTATAAACTTGTTTATCTGTTTTATATACACCAGTCAGAATCTGCAAATCTCAAACTCCCAGTTTCTCCCTTCCCACCTTCCTCTCCACTGGCAACCACAAATCTGTATTCTATGTCTGTGAGTCTGTTTCTATTTTATATATAAGTTCATTTGTGTTTTTTTGGGTTTTTTATGGATCCACATATGGGTGATATCATATGGTATTTTTCTTTCTCTTTCTGGCTAACTTGACTAGAATGACATTCTCCAGGTCCATCCATGTTGCTGCAAATTATTTTATCATTTTTATTGGATGAGTAGTATTTCATTCTATAAATATTTCACAACTTC
This sequence comes from Camelus bactrianus, assembly GCF_048773025.1. Classification (NCBI taxonomy): domain Eukaryota; kingdom Metazoa; phylum Chordata; class Mammalia; order Artiodactyla; family Camelidae; genus Camelus; species Camelus bactrianus. The sequence goes on from NC_133558.1 coordinate 40,586,465, forward strand.
TATATCCAGTCATCTGTTGATGGACATTTAGGCTGTTTCCATGTCTTGGTGAATGTAAATAATGCTGTTATGAACACTGGGGTGCAGGTGTCTTTTTGAATTAGGGTTACCTCTGGATGTATGCCCAGGAGTGGAATTCCTGGGTCATATGGTAAGTCTATTTTTAGTCTTTTGAGGAATCTCCATACTCTTTTCCACAATGGCGGCACCAAACTACAGTCCCACCAGCAGTGTAGGAGGGTTCCCTTTTCTCCACAGCCTCTCCAGCATTTATTGTTGGTGGACTTTTGAATGATGGCCATTCTGGCTGGTGTGAGGTGATACCTCATTGTAGTTTTGATTTGCATTTCCCTGATAATTAGTGATATTGAGCATTTTTTCATGTGCCTATTGGTCATTTGTATGTGTTCATTGAAGAATTGCTTGTTTTGGTCTTCTGCCCATTTTTTGCTGTATATAATCATGATCCCATGGCTCCGGAAAAGCAGGTAAAACACAAAATAATCAGCCCCTCAAGCTGTGACTTGAGGGAAAAAAATACACTGGTCTCAGAGACAAGGGAAAAAAGAAGTCACCCACATTATATCACAGAAAAAACAACAATAGGACAGAGAAGAGAAACATAACCATGAACATGACTTTGTCCAAACATATGAGAGCAACAAAACAAAACAAAGAAACAAACAAACAAACAAAAAGACAAGACAACCCAATTGAGGAGGAAACAATCCCGGACAAACTGCTAATTTTCTTCAGTACAGAAAATCTGTGGTTCTGCAGCAGGAAAAGGACCTGAATTTTTGGACATGTATTTTTAAGAATTTAGCAGTAAAGTGCCATGCATAGTTTTCATTGAAGTGATTCATGACAGGACAGAAATGAAAAAGGACACAAATTACTATCACTTTCCACTTCTGGCTGTAATGGAGGAAAAGGGACTCACTTTAACCTACCACCATAAATAATTAGAAAACTAGAAAAACTATATGGGAGGAAAAAGAAATGAGGTTAAGAGCTACAACTGGCCCGACGTACTACCTAAGAGCAGTTTCTGGGTCCATGTGCAGGTGAAGGAACCCAGAGGCTGCTGCTCTCACCAAATTGAGGAGCCAGATACCTGAGTCCAGAGAGGGTGGGCATTTAGGATTTGTGGGTCAGGGTATGAACGAAGAGGAAGCCACACAGAAAGGAAGCCCAGAGAGACTCAGAGGGATCCCATTACATGTTTGGCTGAGCACAAATCTGATAGTGTGAGCGAATCAACTATCCCAGGTCAGAAAAATAAACCACAAAGAAAGTAAGCAGAGGATTCTTCAAAGCTTATACAGAGCTCAGAAGTGTTTGTACTCCCACCAGCCAGAGAAGACAGACCTGTAATACATGGAGCACTGGGTAAAGTCTTCAGAAAACCATCACTTTATTCATGGGGTAAAATTAGCCATGAACTAAAGGTTGTTCCGGACTTACTCTAACAAAGTCTAAAGGCCATCTTCCAAGGGATTTGACTCATTCCAAGTAGTTTAATTTCACACCCCTCCAAAAAACATGACAGTGTTTAAAAAAGAGACAAAATCAAACACAGAAAAACAGTAAAATCAATAATGATCTGCAACCAATCAGAAATTACTATGCATGTGAAGAATCAGGAAAATATTTTTTCTCCAATTTCTAGAGGGGAAAAAACAGACATTAGAAACAAATTATAGAGATGATGGAATCCATATACAAACAAGTTAAAAGTTATTATAAACATGTTATAAGAACATTATAAAAACATACAGGAAAACAAACATGATGGGGGAAAAGTGAAAGATAAAATTCCGTCTATAGATCCAAGAAACTCAACAAATCCTAAGCAGGATAAATATAAAAGAAAACCACTCAGAGACAAGTCATGGGCAAACGGCTGAAATCTAGGGATGAAAAACCTTAAAATCAGCTGTGGGCAGGTTAGGACCAAAGGAGCTAGAGAAAAAGACATTACACACAGAGGAACAAAGGTGTCAATGACAGCATGACTCTACATAAGTCACAAGGTAGTTTAGCAACGTGTTTAAAGTACAAGGAAGAAAACTCAACCTAAGATTCTATACCCAGTGAAAATATCTTTCACAAGTGAAGATGAAAGAAAAAAAAGTAAAACGAACCGTTTCAGACATCAAAGCTGACAATTCATCACCAGTAGCCCTGCACTGAGGAAATGTTAAAAGTTTTTCAGGCAGAAGGAATAATCCAGCTGGAAATCTGTGTTGACACAAAGAATAGTGCCAGAAATAATGAATATATGAGAAAATTTAAAAATTTCTTTTCTCATTTTTAAAATCTCTTTCAGAGTTAAGTGACTGTACTTAAAAAGACACTACATAATGTGGCATTTATGACGCACATACAATTAAAATGTATGATGACACAGCGTGATGGAGGGGAAGAGAAACAGAAGCATACCACACATCAAGGGGCATTTTACATGAATGTATACACTGGTAACTTACAAATGTACGTTGTTCACCCAGGCACAGTTTCTAAAAATATATAGTAAACAGGTATATTACATAAACCAAGAGAAGAGAAAAATGTGATCATTTTTAAAGCAAATTAATCTCAAGGAATGTAGGAAATGAGGTGTAAAAAAAGACTATGAACAGAGGAACTAACAGAAAAATAGTAGGATGGTAGTTTTAAACTCAATCATATAAATAATTACATTCAAAGTAAATGATCTGAACTTATTAATTAAATGGCAGAAAGTAATTTTCTTATTTTTCAAAAAAGAAAATGTAAATACAAGCTATCTAAAAGGCACTTTAAACACACGCAAAAAGATTAGTCAAAGTAAAAGGGTTGGGGAAGTTACACCATCCAAACACTAACCCAAAACTAGCCCGGAGGGGCCGCCGTGTTATCAAAGTGAATTCAAAATGACCAACTCCCCCCGCCAAATCCGAGGGATAAAGACAGACATTTGATAACGCATCAAAAGGCTGTAACAGTCCTAAGTGTGTATCACATAACAGAGCTTCAAAATACATGAAGAAAAAGCTGACAGAAGTGCAAGTAGACAAATCTGTAATTATAGTTGGAAATCACAACAGTCCTTACTGAACAAGAGAACAAAAAACAAGGATTGAACACTAGTGGTGTCCTGTCAAGTGTCCCCCCATCTTGTGTCACTGGTCACACCCTCTGCACCACTCGTGATCAGCCGCGGTGCTCAGCCCAGCTTAGCTCAGTAACTGCTCTGTGTAACAAAAAGATGTCTGCACTACCCACCTTGCAGCACCCGGGAGAGGAAGGTAAATTTCAGATCTTCTCAGCCTCCCAGGGCTGTGGGAAGGGGGCCCAGACGCCCAACGCTCCTTGTCATTCACCATGTTGTCGAATGCTCAGCGTCAGTGGCCAGTTATTAGTGTTTCTCCAGGCTCCTGTCTCACACCTAGTACTTAGTAGATGTTCACATGCGTTCCCTAGGGCCGCCTTAACAAGTTACAACCACCTAGGGTGCTTAAAACAGCACAAATTCATTTCTCTCACAGTCCTGAGCCCAGAGTCCAGCAGTGTGGTGTCATCGGAGTCACATCATCTCTGGGGACTTGGGGAGAATCACTCCATGATGTGGAGGGTAACTCTCATCCACCTGTCTTCCTGGCCTCTCCTACCCATGTGTCTGTGCATCAGTCTCTGTTCTCTTACAAGGACACCAGTGGTTGAATTAAGGGCACACCCTAACCCAGTATGGCCTCATTTTAACTTACATCCTAATTATATCTGCAAAGACTGTCTTTTTAAATAAGATGTGACTCTTGGGAGGACACTGTTCAACCCAGGACAGTGACATATAAACATGAGAACCGCTGGGTTCCCTGATGTCACCTCCACGTGACCTGCTGCTGATTTGAAGACTCCAGTGAAGCTCACCCATGAATGTCCACATGCCTGCTCACTCAATTTTCACAAAGCATGAAATTAGAGAGTAAGACATGTTCTTCTGGATTAAGACACTGAGGGTTGATGAAATGCAAACATACTTAACTCTTTAGTTTGACTGAATGGTGAGACATTTTCATTGAGATAGTAACTGAGGCAAGTCTCAGTTGAAAGAAAATGTTCATTAAGAAAGAAGCACTGGGAGAGGGTGGGAGGTTATTTGACTCCAGGGAAAAAGAGAGGAAGGGAAATATAGTGAAGCCCAAAGAAAAACATCACCAGCTTTAGAGTTTTGCTTAAGGTGGACCCAGTGAGTGGAGTTCATAAAGTTACAGAGAAGGGACAGGTCAAAAGTCCAGCAGCCACACTTTGTCAGGTTCTAGGAGGGCCCGGAAGACCTGCCGCTCCCCACGCTGGCACACATTCCCGGTGAATCAGAGCATCTGTTCACTCACCAGGCGCTGTTGAACACGCCCGTGGGCACCACGCCCCACTTGTCATGCGGACGCTGTGGGGCCCTGACGTGATGATGACGGCAGTGGGGCTTGGAGGTGCCGACACCATGCTGGGCACAATACTCGGTAATTCCCTCATTTACTCTAACCCTCACAACCCCTTTATGACGTTGATGCCTTTACTGTTTCCCTGTTTGAGAGATAAGGAAGCTGAGGTTGGAAGAGGAGTGACTTTTCAAATACTAATTACTGATGATGGAGGTGGGGCCTAGGTTGTCCGTCTCCAAAGCATAAAGATCTTAACACACAGAGGATCCAAGAAAATGGACATAGACTCTGATGGGCAACCCTTTTTCACTCGGTTTTTTCTTCATCTGGTTACCAAGGTGTTTTCACTTTCTTACTTGAAATGTGAACACTATCTTGACCTCCTTGCAAATTACCAACTGGATAGAAGGTCAGATGCCAGAAGGTCCCAAGGTCTCTCTGACCCTATGACATTGTGAACTGCTATAGAAAACAGCCAGAGACCCTTCAAGATTCTGCTTCAAAAGGATAATCCTGGACGTTATGTTCAGTCATTGACTCCCAACAGCGTAGGCTGCCTTTTCCCAGCTGACCCCCCACCTTTGGTGGATATGTACAAAAATGATGTACATTGAAAAGCAGAGCTTGGGCTCCAATGACATACCTTAAATGGGTGGTATTTTCATAGTTTACATGCTTTTTAGTAAACCCCTGAGTGTTCCGTTTCCTAAACTCCAGGTGGTGGAAATGAAAACTTGCAACATAGTGGAAAACTTTGGAACTGAAAGTTGACTCACACTCCCCCTCCTACATAAAACTCTGTGCTGCTCTGGAGACGGTGAGGAAAACTGATGATGCAATAAATGTAGTTCCTTCCCTAAAACCACTTGTGACTGCCTCGATGAGATAATATATAGAGAAGAAATCAAAAAGCCAGCATTAATACGTGAGTGCTGTGGTAAGCTCTGTGGGGATTGTCTCAGGCTGAGCTCCCCCAGAAGCAGATCCTAAGACAAAGACGTGTGTGCAAGCCTGTTTGGGGTATGTTGTTAGGAAGTTCCTGTGGGGAGGAAAAGTAAAAAGTGGAAAATGCTATTTCAAGTGAAAAGAAAAGAATTCACCAGCTCCTGCTTAAACCATGTGGGCAGGCACAAAATGCCACCTTTCCTATGGTTTCACTCATAGGGAACACCCAGGAGAGGTAAAGACCCCTAGAGAAGAAGCGGACTCGGGGTTGTCAGGGGCTGGGGGAGGAAGGAAGGGGAGTGCACGCTTTGGATCCAGGGTTTTACTTTGAGGAAAGGAATAGCATAAAACTAGATGGTAGTGATGGTCGCACAGCATGTGAATGCACTTAATGCTCCTGAATTGCACAATTTAAAAGGGAAAGTGGAAAATAAAGGATGCCATAAACGATGTAAAACAAACAAACTAAACTAAAGAAAAACAAAACAAAAACAACTTCAGGGGTAGGGAAGTCAAGTTCGGGTGGGGGAGGGGATTCATGGTGGGATTTTGGAGAAGAAGGTGTGGGTGGGGGCAGAGGGGGCTCAGCCCTAGGGGATGATGATGCCTGAACTGGTTCTCCACTGTCCAGCGGTCCAGGTGCAGGTGCAGGTGCAGGAGCTGCAGGATCTTCAGGAGCAGCAAGGTCAGCAGGAGCTGCAGGATCTTCAGACGCAGCTGGAGCAGCAGGAGCTGCAGGATCTTCAGGAGCAGCAGGAGCTGCAGGATCTTCAGAAGCAGCAGGATCTTGAGGTTCAGCAGGACAAGCAGGAGGGAGCTCGCGGTCTCCTGCTGGATCCTGGTGGTCCATATGTTGGTCTCTGGCATCTTCTCCTACCCCCGCCTGCTCTGAACCTGTAACTGTTGGACGTGGAGAGAGCTTTAAGTCTAGGGGAAGTGCTCATGCTATGAAAGAGGAAAAAGTTACCCACGTGCCTCCCTTTCCATGTGCCTTTTCAAGGACAGAAATCTTCCCAGAGCTTTGCAGACAGCACCCACCCAGCAGGTGCCCACAGGATGTGTTCTGTGACTGAATTCTTCCAGACAGGTGGTCTGAGGCCAGTCTTTGCTCTGGTCCCAACAGCAGGCTTTGGGGATGCCTCCCTGTGTGGCCCAGCCCTCGGCCCTCCCTCACCTACACACATGCACCAGCCCCGCCCTTCTCACCTTTGGGCTCTTCTTCGGGGGGCTCCTAGTCCTCTACCTGACTCCCCAGGAGGTGGGTACGGTACTCCAGGTCAGAGCCGGGGGTGCATGCCCCTGAGCCCCAGGCATGATCCTGGGGAGAGACCAGGGTGGTGTCTGAGCAGGAGACTGTGGTGGTGGGGAGCCCTCCATATCCATCCGGAGCCTGAGCTGGCCCTCCAAAGTGTGGCACACCAGCCCCTCACTTGGCGAGGTGGCATGGGTGTCCTGGTCCCCCGGATCCTGTGGTGTCCGGCTCTGAAATGACAGTGACCAGCAGCCGGCCCGGCCCGGAGGTCTCAGAGCCCTGCCCGGCCAGGAACACTCCTGCTTCTGCCCACTCATCCCTCTGCTGCCAGATCAGACTGGGACCTTGGTCAGCTCAGACGGCTACCCGGGAAGGAAGAGACACAGCCAGAGGGCATGGGCTTCGACTCGGGCAGCAGGGCCCTGCCCGGCTCGCCACAGCCCAGCCCGCCAGCTGGGACCGGGGGTGCGGAAGTGACCGGCCCCCAGGCCTCTGACCTGCTCATGCTTGAGGCAGGGCCCCCCCACCCCAACATGACTGCCCACCTCCACCAGCAAGGAAGGGGATGTGGGGCTACCCGGGTGGGGTCTGAGTGGTGGCCCGGACTGAGCGGGCCTTCCCCGGGTCTCCCTGGGTTACCTTTGGGTCCCTGTGGCCAAAAGGCCAGAGGCGCCTGGGGTGAGAGCTGACCCAGCGCCGGCACCGCCGGCCCAGCCCCTCGCCACGGGCTCTCCGGGGGCCGCGGCCTCGGGGTGTTGGGACGCAGCAGAACATGTCTGAGTTGAGCTGAGCTCACCAACTAAGTGAGCTGAGTAGGGTCTTCTCAACAGAGTGGGTGCCTGGTGACCTCAGTTCTAAGTTCTGTTGGGTTCTATTGCCAGGGAAGTGAGGTCACTTCCTGGGGTCCCCTTCCCCAAGCTTCCTCCTTACACAAAGCTCCCCAAAGGCCTCTCTGGGCTGCTGACTGCTCACTTCCCAGCCCATGCCATGTCCCCACACAGTGACACCAACTCAGCCCCCCACCTCAGAACGCTGGGGAGGCCTGGTTGCAGCCAGGCCCGCAGCTCTGAGGACGCAGCTGGGTTCGGACCCGGCCCCCCCTCGTCAGCAGTGCTGTCACCCTGGACAAGCCACCTGTCTCTCAGGGTGTCCACAGTCCCCCATCGGCACAGTGGGGATCATTCTGGACCCTGCTTCCTGGGGAAGCCATCCTGCCTGTAGCCCCATAAACACCTACTGCACCCGTCAGCCCCACGGGCTGGCATCACAGGGAACTCATGCACAGACTCAGCAAAGGAAAGGCCCCACAGAGGGCTGGCGGAGCGCAGAGCACACCCCACAGAGGCCAGGGTCTGCCCTGGGCTCTGGGGAAAGTCACTCCCCTTGCCGCCTGCTTCCCAGCTCCCTGTTGGTGGGTTGAAATTAAACACAACTGTGACACCGTCCATTCCGGCATGCAACCTCCTAGGTCATTCTGTCATGTCAGATTTAGGCCCAGTGTCCCATCTCGGCCTCTGGGGTGGGCTGCCCCACAGTGGCTCTCTGCTTTTTTGCCTTCTGGTCACACATCCTTGTGTGATTCCCACACACTCCCCTGCAGGGGGGATGGACACTGGGACCAGGTTCTGACATGTAGACTGACTTGTGAAAATGTGCGTGACTTCCACTCATTTCCATCTCCAGTGTTCATTCTCTCTCTCTGTCTCTCAGTGCCTCTCTGTCTGTCTTCTCTCTCTCTCTGTCTCTCTGTGTTTCAGTCTGCCTGTCTCTCCTGTATGTATGTTTGCATATGATTATGTGCATATGTGTGTATTTATGTGTGTGTTTTGTTAGCACCCAGGGCAGGTCACTTCTGAAAATGCCTTGATGACATATTATTTTGAAT